>NC_059103.1:196633879-197992617 GCF_020740685.1 Jaculus jaculus | reverse complement strand
TTGGTATCAAGTGCCTTCAACTGCTGAGCCATCTTTCCAGTCTCCCTCTCTATTTCTTCTTCCTCTTCCTCTTCCTCTTCTTCTCTTCCTCCCCCTCCTCCTCCTCCTCCTCCTTCTTCTTAGTATTGTAGTGTCTCCCTATAGCCCAGGCTGAGTTGGAATTCACTATATAGTCTCAGGCTGGGCTGACTCACAGCAATCCTCCTACCTCTGCCTCCCAAGTGCTGTGATTAAAGGTGTGCGCCACCACTCCTAGCCCACTCTCTGCTTTTTTGAGGCAAGCCCATCAGACTGGTCTTTTCTCTCTTGTTTATGCAAGAGAGAGAGAGAGAAAGAATTGGTGTGCCAGGGACTCCAGCAGTTGCAATCCAACTCCAGATGTGTGCGCCACTTTGTGTGCATTGTGACCTTGTACACTTGCATCACCTTAGGTGTTTGGCTTAGGTGGGATCTGGAGGGTCAAACATGGGTCCTTACAGGTAAGCTTCTTAACCCAGCCATCTCTCCAGCCCAACTCTATTTTTCATATTTATTTTTTATTGACAACTTCCATACTGTAGACAATATCCCACGGTAATTCCCTCTCTCCCTTCATTTTCCCCTTTGAAACTCCACTCTCCATCATATCCCCTCCCCTTCTCAATAAGTCCCTCTTTTATTTTGATGTCATGGTCTTTTCCTCCTATTATGATGATCTTGTGTAGGTAGTGTCAGGCACTGTGAGGTCATGGATGTCCAGGCCATTTTGTGTCTGGAGGAGCACATTGTAAGGAGTCCTACCCTTCCTTTGGCTCTTACATTCTTTCTGCCACCTCTTCCACAATGGACACCAAGTCTTGGATGGTGTGATAGAGATATTGCAGTACTGAGCACTCCTCTGTCACTTCTTTCCAGCACCATGATGCCTTCAGAGTCATCCCAAGGTAACTTCCATCTGCAAAGAGAAGCTTCTCTAACCAAAAGTGAGAGTAACATTAATATATGGGTATGAACATTAAGAGATGTGCTTACTGAGCAGTTTGATGAGCATAATATATACATTTAGCCAGACAGCAGCAGATGTTATACTCTTAGGACTCATGACTACCCCTGTTGTAGGTTTTCAGTATCAGGGATGTATTCCATCCCATGGAGTGGGCCTTCAGTCCAATTAGAGAGCTATTGGTTTCCCCCATAACAGATATGCCACTATTGCACCCGTTGGCTCATTTGGCCGGGCTAGCCAAATTTAAGGCTTTCAGTGTCTACTGTTGTCAACTCTCTCTCTCTCTCTCTTTTTTGGTTTTTCAAGGTAGGGTGTCACCTAGGCTGACCTGGAATTCAGTATGTAGTCTCAGGGTGTCTTCGAACTCACAGTGATCCTCATACCTCTGCCTCACGAGTGCTGGGATTAAAAGAGTGTGCCACCATGCCTGGCTTATTTATTTATTTATTTGAGAGAGAGAAAGAATGGGTGCACCAGGGCCTCCAGCCACTGCAAATAAACTCCAGATGTGTGCACCCCCTTGTGCATCTGGCTAACATGGGTCCTGGGGAATCAAACCTGGATCCTTTGGCTTTGTAGGCAAACACCTTAACCACGAAGCCATCCCTCCAGTCCCCAACTCTTTATTTTTTTAGTGAGGCAGTATCTCTTACTTGAACCCAGAGCTCATCAGTTCAGCTATTCTGTCAAGTTAACTTGCCCTGGGATCTCTTGACCACACTTCCTGAGCACTGAGTTTACAGGCGGGCCACCATGCCCACCCAGCATTTATGTGAGTGCTGGGGATGCAAGCTGATGTCCTAGAGCTCATGTGTTTTATCCACTAAGCCACATCCCCAGCTTGTCCTTCTTTGATAGGGAAACACGGACACCAGGGCTCAATGCATAGCCCATCTCTGGGAACCGGAAGTCAACATGGTTTCTGACCTCCAGGCTCCTGACTCTGAATCTCCTTGTAAAACATGCCAGTCGTGAGTGGCTAGTGTGTGGCTACCTTCCAGAATCTTTGGTCCCCTGGGGTTAGGATGGTGGGGACTCAGGACTCCATTCCTCCAGCCATGTCCTCTCCAGCCCTTCCCAGCCTGCTCCTGCAGGAAGCCCTCCCTCTGAGCATTTCCTCCAGAGGAAACCTCCTTTGTCCCTGGAAGTGCAAATCTGGCTGAGAGGGGACAGGTCTCTTGGGGGCTATTGTTTGTACTTCCTTCTTGGCAACTGGCCTTGAGCTCCTGGGCTCCTCTACCACCCAGCTGCCAGACCTGGCTCTTTCAGCAGCTGGCAGCTGAAGAACATTGCCAGAGCCGCCAGATAGAACAGTTCTTGGGTTCCTGCCCTTTGGGGCACCCAAGTATAAAGATATCAAGTCAGAACCATTCAGAAGTGCCCTGGAATCATCTAGAATCAACCAACCATGCCTTTTTTTTTTTTTTGAGGTGGGGTCTCACTCTAGTCCAGGTTGACCTGGAATTCACTATTTAGTCTCAGGGTGGCTGCTAACTCATAGAGATCCTCTTACCTCTGCCTCCCGAGTGCTGGGATTAAAGGCGTGTGCCACCACACCCAGCTAATAAACCATTCTTTAATTTTTAAAAATTTATTTATATTTGAGACAGAGAGAGAGAGAGAAAGAGACAGAGGGAGAGAGAATGGGCATACCAGGGCATTTAGCCACTGCAAATAAACTCCAGATGCATGTGCCACCTTGTGCATCTGGCTTATGTGGGACCTGGAGAATCAAACCTGGGTCCCTAGGCTTCATCGGCAAGTACCTTAATGGCTAAGCCATCTCTATAGCCCACCAACCATCTCATCACACATGGCCTATGAAAGATCATATAATTGTGTGTGTGTGTGTGTGTGTGTGATGTTGGGATGAAATCTAAGGCCTTAAACATGTTAACCCACTATTCTACTACCGAACTATATATACACCCAGACCAGTAACTGCTTTTTATTGGCACTAGGGCTTTTTGTTTGAGGCAGGGTCTCATTCTGGCCCAGGCTGATCTTGAATTCACAAGGATCTTTCCACCTCAGCCTCCCTGTGCTGGGATTAAAGGCATGAGTACAACCTCCACCTTAATTGCTATTTCAATTGTAGTGACATATGTATAACATAAAATTTACCATTTAATTGTTCTCGGAACAGGCTCACAGCACAGCACACACTGGCATTGCATGCAAACCATGCATCTTGCGAACTCTTTCACCTTCCCAAATGGAAACCCTGTCTTGCAAAACACCAGTACCCCATTCCTCACTCCCACAGCCCAGAGTAGAGCGGGAGACTCTCCAGTGACTGGCTAATTTCACCGTTCTTCCTTCCTGTAGCCTGTGCCAGGGTTCCCTTCTCCTGGGGATCCCCATGATCCCCCGTGGTCATCTGTCCCTGACGTGGAGGTTGAGGCTGTTTCCACCTTTCAGCTATGATGACGGTGACTCATGAGGCTTTGAACCTGGTGTAGACATGTCTGTTAGAGGTCCTGCTTTCAAAATTTTTTATTTATTTATTTTTATTTTTTTATTTTTTGAGGTAGGGTCTCGCCCTAGCCCAGGCTGACCTGGAATTCACTATGGAGTCTCAGGGTGGCCTTGAACTCGCGGCGATCCTCCTACTTTTGCCTCCCAAGTGCTGGGATTAAAGGCATGTGCCACCACACTCGGCTCAAAATGTTTTTTTTTTTTTAGTGTAAACCAAGAAGTGGGATTTTGGATCATATAATAATTCTGTTTTTAATATTTTGCAGAGCCACTGGTGTATTCCACAGCAGCTGCCCTGTTTTCCAGTGCTAAATGGTGTTTAAGGACTCAGGCTCCTTTCCATCTCTTGTCATTTTCTGTTCTCCCGCTAGTCACCATGCTTATGGCTGTGAGGTCATTGTCACTGTGGACTGGACTGCATGCCACATGATTGATGATGATGCCCCTGTTTCTATCCCGGCTGATCACCCTATTCTTCTTCTTTGGAGAAATGGCTCTTCAAATCCTTCACTCATGTTGGAATTGGGTCACTCAACTTGCTATTGTTTGAAGCCTTTAGGCATAAGGGGCTAATAACAAGCTTGCCCAGGATTCTACATCTGGCAAGAAGAGGGCACCCAAAGATGCTGTGCTCATTCACTCCCTGCCCCAGCACCCACCATCCCGGGGCTTTCAGACTCAACCAGGTCCCTTCGTGCTCCCAGGCTGAGCCCACGTTATCACACAGCAGGTGTTCTAACAGAGGCCTGTGAAGGCACAGGGGCCCTGCCTGGGCATGAACTCTCCAAGACGTGCAGGAGAGAGGGTTGGGGCCCTTTGGCCCTGCACTTGGCCCCCTGGTACCCACCTCAAGCCATCCGTGAGAGGGCATGGCTTTCTTGCTCTTGCTGACCAGGCTGAGGTCTAGAACAGGGAGCGCCCTTCATCTGACTTTTTGCAAACCCCCAGCCAGGTGGCTTCCCCAGAGAATTCTCTTATGCCTTGCTTTCTCACTTGTTAGGTCACCCAAGGGCCACCCGCATGGATCTAGGGTTGGGGAAAAGGATTCCAAGCACTAATAAATAATGTGATGACACAGTGTTTGGCCCAAAGAAAACAACATATAGAAGCCCAGGCAGCTCTCCAATCAGCACCATGTAACGGAGCGTGAACTATCTTGTGGTTGAGGTTGGTTTGGGTGCCTTCCAAGGGAAGTTCAAGTTGCTATGGCTTGAGAGATGCGCTCATGCAGTGTGTGTGTGTGCGCTGCTGTCTGTGGTCCTGAGTGAAGGAAATACTCTGACTCAGCAACCCTCATGGACGCTGACGTGGCCGGTAGATGGTGGTGCTTTTCTGTCTGAGAATCTTTTTCATACTGACTAACTCATTTGAGCATCGCAACACCCACGTGATGAGTGGGGCCATAGGATTACAGCCCGACCCAGCATGGCTTAGACGGATAACACACTGTCACAGAGCTGGGATGTGGGAGCAGGATCCTAACTCAAGCTCCACGCCCGAGTCCTCTGTGCTGTCCTTCATGTCTTGTGGAAATGTTTGCCAGGCACTGATAGCAGACAGGATAGGCCTCGTCTAGGAAGCTTCCCTATTTTTTTTTTCAAAGTAAGGTCTCACTTTAGCCCAGGCTGGCCTGGAATTCACTATGTATTCTCTGGGTAGCCTTGAACTCACAGAGATCCTCCTACCTCTGCCTCCCGAGTGCTGGCATTAAAGGTGTGCTTCCCTTTTTTAAAAAAAATTTATTTATTGGAGAGAGAGAAAGGGAGACAGAATGGGTATGCCAGGGCCTCCAGCCACTGCAAACGCATGTGCCCCCTTGTGCATCTGGCTTACATGCACCTGGAATCGAACCAGGGTCCTTAGGCTTTGCAGGCAAACTCCTTAACGGCTAAGCCATTTCCCTAGCCCGGAAGCTTCCCTTATATTGTGGGTGATGGGCCAGTGCACCTGACAAGTAAAATAGTGTAAATGCTTTTAGAATTATTATTTTTTGTTTATTTTTATTTTTATTTATTTGAGAGTGATAGAAAGAGAGAGGGAAAGAGAATGGGTGCATCAGGGTCTCCAGCCATTGCAAACGAACTCCAGATGCATGCGCCACCTTGTGCATCTGGCTTAACTGGGTACTGGGGAATCAAGCCTCGAACTGGGGTCCTTAGGCGTCACAGGTAAGCGCTTAACCACTAAGCCATCTCTCCAGCCTCCCCCCTTTGTTTTGAAGCATACTATACAAACCAGCTCAGGCTGACCTTGAATTCCTGATCCTTCTGCCTCTGAATCCTGAGTGCTAGGGTTACAGGCATGATTCACCATGCCTGGCTTTGCTTTCAGAATTACACTGAGCATGGTAATACACACCATTAATCCCAGCACTGGGGAGGGTGAAGTAGGAGAATTGCTATGAGTTCAAGACCAGCCTGGGCTACAGTGAGACTCTGCTTCAAAAAAAAAAAAAAAAAGAGGGCTAGAGAGATTGTTCAGTGGTTAATAGTGCTTGCTTGCAAAGCCTTTATTAGCCTAGGGTTTGAGTTTCCAGTACCCATGTAAACCAGATGCACAGTGTTGCACATGTGTCTGGGGTTCATTTGCAGTGGCAGGCCCTTACTCACTTTCTTTATTTGGCTCTTTCTTTCTCTCTGCCTGTCGCCTTCTCACAAACAAATAAAAATAAATAAATAAATAAAGGAGCAATTACCCAATGTCCCAGGATTTAGTTTTCAGAATTAACTCTGGTCAATTTTTTGTTGTTTCTTCAAGACAGGATCTCACTCTAGTCCAGGCTGACTTGAAAGTAACTCTGTAGTCCTAGGCTGGCCTCACAATCATGGTGATCCTCCTACTTCTGCCTCCCAAGTGCTAGGATTAAAGGATTTTAATTGTTTTATTTTAGTCTTTCTGTGTAGGAAAAATAATCAGAGGGCTGAGAAGATGGCTCAGCAGTTAAAGGTACTTGCTTGCAAAGCCTAATGGCCCAGGTTTGATTCCCCCATACCCATACAAAGCCAGATACACAAGATGACACATTCATCCGGAGTTCATTTGCACCTGCAGAAGGCCATAGCATGCCCATACTCTCTCTAATATATACTTAAAAATCCTTATTATTTCTTTATTTGAGAGAGAAAGACACAGGGGGTGAAAGAGATTGAGAATGGGTACCCCAGGGCCTCCAGCCACTGCAAACGTGCACCCCCTTGTGCATCTGGCTTACATGGGTCCTAGGGAGTTGAACCTGAGTCTTTTGGCTTTGCAGGCAAGTACCTTAACTACTAAGCCATCTCTCCAGCCCCTATAAATACTTAAAAAGAATAGTTAATTTATTCATTTATTTTTCTCAATTTTTATTAACATTTTCCATGATTACAAAAAAATATCTCATGGTAATTCCCTCCCTCCCCCACTTTCCCCTTTGAAATTCTATTCTCCATCATATCCCCTCCCCATCTCAGTCAGTCTCTCTTTTATTTTGATGTCATGATCTTTTCCTCCTCTTATGATGGTCTTGTATAGGTAGTTCAAGCACTGTGAGGTCATGGATATCCAGGCCATTTTATGTCTGGAGGGAGCACGTTGTATGTAAGGAGTCCTACCCTTCCTTTGGCTCTTACATTCTTCCTGCCACCTCTTCTGCATTAGACCCTGAGCCTTGGAAGGCATGATCAAGATGTTACTCAGTACTCCAGTCACTTATTTCCAGCACTATGATATCTTCTGAGTCGTCTCAAGGTCACTGCCATCTGAAAAGAGAAGATTCTCTACCAAAAGTGAGAGTAGCATTAATATAAGGGTATGAATATTAAGAGAAGTGCTTACTGGGCAGTTTGATAAACATAGTATATACACTTATCCAGACATCAGCAGATATTTCACCCCTAGGGCTCATGACTACCCTGGTTTTGAGTTTTCAGTATCAGGGTTGTATTCCCTCCCATGGAGTGGGTCTCCAGTCCAATTAGAGGGCAGTTGGTTTCCACCACGACAGACGTGCCATTATTGTACCTGTTTGCTCATTTGGCCTGTTATTCATTTATTTTTAAGTATTATTTATTTATTTATTTGACAGAGAAAGAGGTGGGAGAGAGAAAGAGAATGGATGCGCCAGGGCATCCAGCCACTGCAAACAAACTCCAGACACGTGCACCCCCTTGTGCATCGGGCTAACATGGGTCCTAGGGAATTGAACCTGAGTCTTTTGGCTTTCCAGGCAAATGCCTTAAACACTAAGCTATCTCTCCAGTTCCATAAATACTTTTTTTGAAAAAGAAAAAAAATCAGATTTTTTTAAATTAAAAAAGATTTATGCATATATTTGAACTCACTAAGTAGTCAGTAATGACCTTGAACCCCTAATCCTTTCCTCCTTGCTTTTCAGTGCTAGTATTACAGGCAGGTGACAACAATTTATTGATGAATGGATGGATGGGTAGATTGGGAGGTGAATGGACGAGTTGAGACAAGGTCTTTCTGTGTAGCCCAGGCCAGCTTTGAACTTGAGATCATCCTGACTCCACCTCCCGAGTGCTGGGGTTACAGGCCTATGCTACTGCATGCTTATATTACAGGCACGTAAAAGTATGTCCAGTTTTGCCGGGCGTGGTGGTGCATGCCTTTAATCCCAGCACTTGGGAGGCAGAGGTAGGAGGATTGCCATGAGTTCGAGGCCACCCTGAGACTCCATAGTGAATTCCAGGTCAGCCTGGGCTAGAGTGAGACCCTACCTCGAAAAACCAAAAAATAAAAAAGAAAAAAGTATGCCCAGTTTTATGTGGGGATGGAACCCAGGGCTTTGTGCTTGCTGGCACTCTACCAATTGAGCCATATATATGTATATGTATGTATGTATGTGTGTGCATATATATAAATCCAAGCTCTTAAACCTCTAATGTTTAAAAAAAATATGGGCTGGAGAGATGGCTTAGCGGTTAAGCGCTTGCCTGTGAAGCCTAAGGACCCCGGTTCGAGGCTCGGTTCCCCAGGTCCCACGTTAGCCAGATGCACACAGGGGCGCACGCGTCTGGAGTTCGTTTGCAGAGGCTGGAAGCCCTGGCGTGCCCATTCTCTCTCTTTCCCTCTATCTGTCTTTCTCTCTGTGTCTGTCGCTCTCAAATAAATAAATAAATTAATTAATTAATTAATTAAAAAAAATAATGATACCTGTTCATATAATAAATTCAAGGTATGATGAAATCCCCAGGAGTGGAAATAAAGGCCTAAACTTCACCAGCCAGAACTAACCATCATCAGTAGGCAAACAGCATTTGGGCAATCTGATCTGCAAATCACAGAGAAATGAGTAAAGTAACAGGTGGGTAGAAATACTTTTACAACATCAGAAAAGTCACGTTTTGGATATTATTTTTAACTTAATTTGAATTTAATGTGGGGGAGGGAAGTGACCTTAATGGACTTGTTGACCTTGCATAAAATATTTCTTGTAGGGCTGGGGAGATGGCTCAGTGGTTAAGGCATTTGTCTGCAAAGCCTAATGACCTGGGTTTGATTCCCTAGTACCCACATAAAGCCAGATGCACAAACTGGCACATGGGTCTGGAGTTGTTTTTTTGTAGGGGCTGGAGACCCTGATATGCCCATTCTCTCTCTCTCTTCTCATAAATAAATAAGTAAAATATTAAAAAAATATTTCTTCTATATGTTTCCAAAAAATATCCTTCTAAGTTTAAAAAACAAAACTGTAGATATATTTGCAGGAAGCAGTCATTACGGCTTGTTCAAGGCTGTATTTATTTTTTTATGTTTGTTTGTTTTTTGAGGTAGGGTCTTGCTCTAGCCCAGGCTGACCTGGAATTCACTATGGAGTCTCAGGGTAGCCTTGAACTCATGGCAACCCTCCTACCTCTGCCTCCCCAGTGCTGGGATTAAAGGCGTAAACCACTGCCCCGCTCCAAGGCTCTGTTTCTATTGTTTGCACCGGTAAACACACGCATGTGTATGGATGTATATGGCTTGCCTGTGTGGGCTGGAGGGGAACAGGTTCAGGTTTAGTACACTTCTGCTCGTTCTTTCTTGAGCCTGAGGCTCTCAGTGGTCCTGGAGCTTACCGATTTGGGGGCGGGGGAGGGTTGTGGATTTTTTTTCCCTTTGGGCCCTGATGATTTTGGGAGTCTCTGGAACTGGGTTTACAGATATGTGTGGCCACACCCAGCTGTTTTTGTGGGTCCTGGTATAAAACTGGATCTGTGGCCTCTCGGGCTAGCTCAGGAAGTGCTTAACTGCTGTGCCCTCTCTCCAGCCCCAGACTAACTTGTTTGTTTGTTTGTTTTTTGTTTTTTTGAGGTAGGGTCTCACTCTAGCCCAGGCTGACCTGGGATTCACCATGGAGTCTCAGGGTGGCCTCGAACTCACGCGATCCTCCTACCTCTGCCTCCCAAGTGCTGGGATTAAAGGCATGCCCCACCACGCCCGGCTCCCAGACTAACTTCTTGTAAGAGATGTGTCCACAGTCCACTGGGCCTAACACACAGGCCCAGTTACTACATACACATATTAAGCTGCCCACACCTTCCTTACTGCCCTAACCACTGCCAGGCCCACTCCAACCTGTATAACCCCAGGCTCCAGAACTACAGGCAGATGAGAGACTCGGTGCACCAATCCAACTCGGATTCAATCAAAGTAGATCACTTTTTTTGCTTTTTGAGGTAGGATTTCACTCTAGCTCAGGCTGACCCTCCCAAGTGCTGGGAATAAGGCGTGCACCACCTGGTTTAAAGTAAATCACTTCTTATCTGTTTTACATATTGGGTGTCCATGAAAGGCTACCAAGGTCGTTTACTCAAGATTAGCCTTCAAGTCTTGAAAACCCACAGCTCGAGGCTAGCTTCCAAACTCTTCAGTTTGAACCCCCTGCACCCCTCCTGCGGGTTAGCCCTCAGGCCCTTCATGTTGACAAACCGCTGCTCCAGGCAAGCCCTGGAGGCCCATGTATCTTGCCTTCCAGGTCGTTCTTTGAACCCACCGGCCTACACGTGTGAGCCCTTTCTGTGAAGCGGCTCAATGCATTAGGAAGTTGGCCAGGCTCTGGCATCGCAGTGTAATTACCTCGCCTCCTACTTGGCAGCAGATGCAGGCCCGCGGGCACGGAAAGTCCCCGGTGAGCTGGCTCCGAACGGGACAAGGCAGAAGGTGCCAGATGGGCACACGCGGAGCTGGCTGGAAGGGAGTGAACTTTTTTTTTTGCCCTGCCCTGGCCCAGGGTCTCAGAGTCCTGTGAGGGATGTGGTTCTCCCTTCTACCGAAGAGGAAACTGAGGGTGTGGGGTAGGGCTCCACGGAGGAGCACACCCAACGCCTGGGGTTCAATCCCAAGTACTGCAAAATAACAAGTCCTGACAACAGCAGCTTAATGGTAAAAGAGCGAAGGGACGCTCTTGCTGGAGCGCCCTCTCCTGGCTGGACTGCACAGGTCAGTGCCATGGCCCAGAGGTGACACGGGACAGCCTGCTGCTCCAGCTGTGAGCGCTTCCCACCAGGAAAGGTAACAGAGGTCAGCAGGGACCAGAAGCACCCCAAGTGCCAGGCATCACCAGAGCCCCTGTGTCCCCAGTGGCTGGTCAGTGGAAGGTGTGTGGAGTAAGGGAGCTTTGGAGAGAGGCCCCGAGGCTGGACTCACAGCTGGCAGTGGTTGGGAGTCACAGTGGTCTGGGTTCAAGTTCCAGTTCTGTCTCTTCTCCCTGTGGCTTCAAGCAGACCACTCCACTACTTAGAAGCTTGGTGTCTTTCTCGGGCATGCCACGCCCGGTGGGGCAATAACTAACTAGCAGGGACTCGACCAGTGGGAGGCTGGAAACTGTAAATTGGGCTGCTTGGAACCCCATTGCTCCCCAAGCTCTGTGCGTGTGTGCACAGGCATGTGTTTTTGTGTGCACACGTTGACATGGAGAGGATATTTAACTTTGCACCTCTCCCACCAGACCTGTGACTTGGGCTGTTCCTCGGGTGTGTAAGGAAAAGAAAGGGCTATGTGATGGTTTGATTCAGGTGTCCCCCATAAACTTAGGTGTTCTGAATGCTAGGTTCCCAGCTGATGGAGATTTGGGAATTAACGCCTCCTGGAGGGAATGTATTGTTGGGGGCGGGCTTATGGGTATTAAAGCCAGTTTCCCCATGCCAGTGTTTGGCACACTCTCCTGTTGCTGTTGTCTACCTTATGTTGGCCAGGGGGTGATGTCCACCCTCTGCTCATGCCATCGTTTTCCCCTGACATCGTGGAGCTTCCCCTCGACCCTATAAGCCAAAATAAATCTCTTTTTCCCAGAAGCTGCTCTTGGTTGGGTGATTTCTACCAGCAATGTGAACCGGACTGCAACAGGCTATAAACGAGGACTCCCTAGGAGAAGCAGAGCCCCACAGATGGGCGGATGTGAACACACTCATCACGTGGTATCTTACCTTTCCACTGGAGAGTGGGCTGGAGGACTCCTTGTGTCTGCTGTCCGGAGCCGCATGCGGAAGCCTCCGGTCCATGGGGCAGGGAGTGCAAGAGGGGCAGGAGATCATGAGTGAGCGTGGGCTACAGGCCTGGAGCACGGATGCCTCAGATCTCCGCAGAGCCCGTCTTGGCTCAGGGTGGGACCTGGTTGTGCAACACTGCCTGACTCCCAGCAGGTGCCCCATTATTTCTCTTGTGCCCCCCACAACTCACCCCTGGGAATGGCTTCTATAGAGAAGGTCCCTCCTAATCAGAATGCACAGGGACCAGGGGACAGCAGGTATAAAGCCTGGCAGCCCTCCTCCCAAAAACCCTCAAAGTTTTGCACCTGGGGATGCCATCTGGAGTCTTCCCGGCTTCTCTGACCTGTATATTGAGGGGTGCAGAGCTGGCAGGCACAGTGATGTGTCAGCTCTTTTAAAAACATAAATATTTATTTATTATTTATTTTACTTGAGAGAGAGAAAAAGGCAGAAGAGAGACAGAGATAGAAAATGGGCACGTCAGGGCCTCCAGCCACTGCATCTTGTGTATCTGGCTTATGTGGGTTCTGGAGAGTCAAACCAGGATCCTTTGGCTTTGCAGGCAAACACCTTCACTGATAAGCCATCTCTCCAGCCCTGATATGTCAGCAATTAACTGCCCTGTCGCCTCTCCTAGCCTTGAGGTTCCTTCTTCCGTATTCCCAAACCTGACCCCTTCTCACCACACTTTCTCAGCTTGGCAACGGAGCAGGGCTGCCAGAATTCATTGGCACATGGGGGCTCCAGTGGGGACCCTAGTGCGATCCATCCCTTCCCTGCTATCACATGTGTGGCTGCTGCTGTGGCAGCAGTTGCCCACCCTGGGGTGTGTGTGTGGGAGCTCTCAGGATCTGCCGGGAGCTATTGAAGGGCCTGGATGTCCACCCCGCCCCCCTACCCTGGCCTGCATCAGAATCAAGAGCCAAATGTCCTGACCGTGGCAAGCAAGTCCAAAGCCACTGCCCAAAGGAAGACCTCAGGTCCCTTGCTGCCCATCTTGGCCCCTGACAGCTTGAGTGCCACCCCCATTCCCAGCCTGACTGCTTATGTCCCCCTGAATACCAGGAGTTGTCCTCGATTCCTCCTGGAGCATGGGTTGTTTGGGCTTCTCACCTGAGGACTGCCTTGAAAACTCTTTTCCTTCCAGAAAACTCTTACCTCCTTTGGGTGGCCCTCCCTGACTGTTCTCTTCACTTTGTTCTGTGGTGTGTAGGTACTGAGCCTGTCTTCCCCAAGGGGAAGCAGAGGCTCGACTCTACGTAGTACCCAAAGCAGGTCTTGGATCAGGGAAGTGAAGTCATCTTTGGGTACAGGCCTGGCTTGTAGTAGAAGCTTCCAAGGTGGCTGAATGGTGGAAGACAAGCCCAGGGACTTGGCCACAATCTCCCCGGATGGCAGAAGGTTCCAGGTGGGGACCTCAGAAGCCAGGGTCTGAATTTGTTTCATTTTAACTATAAATGGGACCTGGCATGTTGGTAGAGATCACACGGCGTGGAGCTGTGAAAGGGAACGCCAGAGGTCTGTCTGCGCCCAGCCCCATCCCGTTCCCTATCTGACTCCTGCCCATGGAAAATTTGATAGCCTGACGGGTCTGACCAGTTTCTCCTGCACATGAGCTGCAGTCCTGCTTTTCTGTGGAAGAGTGTGTGAGCAACATGTTTTGACTGTGGCCAGGCTAGGGTCTCACTCGTCCCCAGCTCCAGGCCCAGGTGGTTGGGACCTGTCAGGCTCCAAGGAGGTAATCTGACTGTGGCCAGTGATTGCCCCTCTCTGATGCTCAAAAGCTTAGTTTGTCTCTCTGCTCGTAACTGTCCTTCCTAATTACTGAGGCTGCTGTGAGGGTGTCCACAGAGCTCACCACGAATGCCCAGTTTGGAACTTTGGTAACTGTCTGCCCTTCATTCCATAGCGGGCCAGGCCATGTGTGTCCCGGGCTTTTCAGGCTTCTGAGGGGGGCAGAGGGACTTCTGAATCCAAAGTGAGTCTGGCCTGCATCCATGCATTGCCATGTGCTCTTAGAGCACCCCATGGGAGCAGGGGAGCTGAAACCCTTGGGGGAGGGGCAACAGCTGGACAGCAGAAGGTGCCTGGTCTGGGTTAGTGCAGGAGGGGGGGGCTACATCTCCTAAGGCCCCTCTTCCTCCTCACAGGGTCAGGACTGCCAACCACCCCAGGGGAAGGACTATGCTTCAGAGGCCAAGGGCAGTGGGAGCCCTGAGCGCAAGCCACGAGAGCGTCCCTAGGGGACATAAGGCTGGAGGGTTATGGGGCTCCTCTCTGTGGGCTGTGGGAACCTCTACAGCCCTTGACCTAGGAAGTTAGGACCCCTGACAGGAATGGGGTCACCTCTACCCTCAGCCTCTTGGCTTCCCTGCCACTTCAGGAGGAAGTGATCTTGGCCTGGACAGGGCTGCACAAAAGGATGCTTTGACAGTCACTCGGGGAAGGGTGGGAAGAAGGAGGTGGCTGGGTATTTTTGGAGGCAGCTAAGGGATCTGCTCCTTCGCCTGCAGCACCATGGCAACAATGGAGCCTCCAGCTGCCTTCCTGGGCTGGAGTGGTGGTGGCTTGGATCTGGTGCTCCTGCTGGCTCCTGAGCTAGGGAGGCAGTGGGTGCTCTGTGGCCCTGGACAAACTGCTTGTCCTCTTTCTTGTGTCACATGTAATAGGACAATATCATAGGTGACAATAATAATCTGCCTCTCAGGAGCAAGGATTCAGGTGTCCAAAACTCTCAGGGGACTGTGAAAACAAGGGAGGGGACTCTGGGAGCCCATGGACAGCCTTGCAGTCTGGAAGGTTTGGTGAGGCCAAAGTGACCTGTCACAGTAACTCTGTGCCCCTTAGGAATGGGCTTGTCTCAGGGTGGCGGTTTGATTCAGGTGTTCCCCATAAACTTAGGTTTTCTGAATGCTAATCTCCCCAGCTGATGGCCATTGGAAATTAAAGTCTCCTGGAGGCAGTATGGGGCGGGCTTATGGGTGTTATAACCAGTTTTCCTTGCCAGTGTTTGGCACACTTTCCTGTTGCGATTGTCCACCTTACGTTGCCAGGGGGTGATGTCCACCCTCTGCTCATGCCATCATTTTCCCTGCCATTGTGGAGCTTCCCCCTTGAGTATGTAAGCCAAAATAAACCTCTTTTCCCCACAAGCTGCTCTTGGTTGGGTAACTTTTACCAGCAATGCAAACCTGACTGCAACACTCAGTGTCCCCACTGTGTCCAGTCCTGGGCAGGAGTGTGTAGCAGGCATTTCAAGGCAGGTGGCCAGCTCTAGCGGCCCCAACGGGCTCATCTGGGCCATCATCCCAATTAAGGGGAAGAGTCCTGGTGAAAAGCAGGGTTTTTTTTTTGTTTTTTTTTTTTTTGTGTGTGTGTGTGTGTAGGGTAGGGTTTCACTCTAGCTCAGGCTCAGGCTTAGAGTGCCCTCAAACTCACAGCGATCCTCCTACCTCTGCCTCCTGAGTGCTAGGATTAAAGGCGTGCACCACCACGCCTGGCCCAGAGAGATTTTAATGTGGCCACCTAGGGAAGGACGGATGATGGGGTCCAGTGACTCCAAATCTGACTTTGGGTTACTGACATGACCTTTAGGTTTAGATAGAGGGAGCCTTGGGATGGGGGTACGTCATTAAGCAGTCAAGGTCAAGGTGGTCCCACCCATTGCTGTCTGGGGGAAACACCACACTCTAACTATAGCGACCCCTGGCCTGTCTGCACACCATCCATCCTCTCAGCCACCTCTCTGAGCAGTTACTCACCCACTCGCTCATCAATCAGCCATCTACTCATCGTTCATTGTCCATCATCATCCACAGTCATGCAGCCAGCAGCCAGCCGTTAATTACCCACCTGTCAAGCATCCATCCGTCAACCATCTACTCTATCCTCCGCCCATTTCATCCATCTACCTATCTGGCCACTAGGTTGACTCTTCTATCCATCCAACCAGTACCCCCCCCCCACACATGTATCTCTCCACCTCATTCCTTCTTTCCTCAGATCGCTAACCAGTCCTCGTGTGCCAAGTCCTGTTCCTGAGGCTGCAGACACAGAAATGGATAGGAAAGGCGATATCCCAGAAGCACAGAGGCGAGGGGAGGGGATACGCTCCCATGGATGAGCCAGGGAGGGGCAATGACAGCAGTAAGAAGTGAGGCTAGTGTCTGGTAGCTGCTGAGAGATGGCTCAGTGGTTAAGGCACTTGCCTGCAAAGCCTGATGACTTAGGTTCGATTCCCTAGTGTCCAGGTAAAACCAGATGCACAAAGTGGCACATGATCTGGAGTTCATTCGCAGTGGCTAGAAGCCCTGGCATGTCCATTCTGAGTGTGTGTTTGTGTGTATGTCTGCACTTGGATCTCTTGCTGCTGCAAACAAATGCCTGTTTGACTTTACATGGGTGGCTGGGAAGTTGAACCTGGGCTGGCAAACTTTGCAAGCATCTTCTTAACCCTGCCAGCCACCTTGTTTGATGCAGGGTCTCTCGCTGGTCTGGAGCTCACAAATTAGGCTAAAGTGGCCTGCCAGCGAGTCCCAAGGATTTCCCCGTCTGTGTCTCCCTAATGACGGGGAGCAACCACGCCTGGCTCTTTTACATAGGGCCAGCATGCTATGACTGGATCCTCTCCCCAGTTCCCACTGACTTTCAAACCTAGAAGGGTTGATTACAGTCTCCCAGGTAGCAGGACCGTCCTGGTACAATGTGGCCTGACTCCCTCCAGACGAGACTGCTGCTCTGCTCTGTGTGGGGGGTGGGAAGAGCAGTTGTGGGCTGGGGCTGCCAGGAAGAGGTCCTGGGTTCTACTGGGATGCAGGCACTGGAGAGGGAGGCACTAGTGAAGTCCAACATGGCCTTATGTTAGAAGGTGACTCCCATGATTAGGCAAGGAGACCTAGAAAGACTGAAAAGAAATGGAGGAGTTGATGGGTCCAATAGGGAATAATAGGGCAATTGTGTGCACCTGCACGTGTATGTGTGTGGTGTGTGTGCGCGTTTGAGTGTGTGCATGCTGCTGTGCATGCGGAGGTCAGAGGACAACCTCATAGTGTCAGTCCTTGCCTTTGTGCAGTCTTGAGAAGCCCTTCCCTCCTTCACGGGATCCAGAGACCTGCTAGTGGCTCTCTAGACAATGTGGACGGCATATTTGATATAAACTGCCTAGTCTTCTGCATGTCCCCTCTGCTGCTTAAACCTCACCAAGGGCAGGTTGAGGAGTCTGTTCTCAGGCTCTGGCACATCCAACCCCTGGCAGATGCTCAGAGGATTTACTGGACCAACAGGGCCTTGGGTATGTGACGTAGCTGTGGCTACGGAGTGGCTAGTGACGTAGCAGGCGAGGGCTGGGGCTCACCCACAGGAACCCCACCGTGCTGTGGGATGGCCCCCTGCTCACAGTGTCTATCAGTTATTTCCTCGAGAGCAGCAGCTTAGGGCAGGAAGGAGTTGGTTGTTCCAGAGGGGTGGGTGTGGAGGGAAGCCACGGCAGGTGCAGGAAGCAACCATGTCTCCTTGGCAGATCAGCAGGGAGGAAGCAGCGCATAATGAATGCTGTGGCTCAGCTGGAGTTGTTTTTTTTTTTTTTAATATTATTTATTGGAGAGAGAGAGGGGCTCCAGCCACTGCAAACAAAGTCCAGATGCATGCACCAACTTGCACTTCTGTCTTACGTGAGTCCTGGAGAATTGAGCCTGGGTTCTTAGGCTTCCCAGGCATACGCCCTAACTGCTAAGCCATGTCTCTAGCCCAAAGCTGGAGTTCTTTTATTCAGTCCAGGATCTCCAGCCCATGGAATGGTGCAGATAACAGAGTAGGTTTTCCCACCTCAATTAATCTAATCTAGAAAATTCCTTACAGACCTCCCCAGAGATTTGTTTCCATAGTGATTCTAAATCCCATCAAGTTGACTGAGAGTGACCATCACACAGGGAACACGAAGAAGACCACAGAGAATGTGGATTTAGACTGCAGGTGGTGGTCCAACTCTAGGAGCATTCTGCAACCCCATCCCCACAACTGTGGATGAGGAGGCGTGTGGCCTGAGGGTCAGCTTAAATGACCATGACACTCAGTGCCCTGCTGAAGAAAAACCGGCCATAGAATGCACTTCCCCATTGCTCACATTCCATTGAGCTCAGACTGATTACTAAGATAAAACGCTTACACCTTCAGTGCTCAATTAAAAACAGAGGCAGTTAGTTGCTCTCAGGCCCTCACGGAGCCTGCCAGTTTTTGTGAGTTCTAACTCAAAAAGTGCAATATGAGGGCTGGAGAGGTGGCTCAATGGTTAAGGAGCTTGCTTTCAGAGCCTGATGGCTTGGGTTCGATTCTGCAGTATCCATGTAAAATTCTAAGCATGCTTACCCTAACACTTTGGGGCTTTCCCACCTCAAAAAATCTCCTTTGCCTTAGAAAACAGAATAAGGGGCTGGAAAGATGGCTTATCAGTTAAATCACTTGTCTGCAAAGCCTAAAGACCCAGGTTTGATTTCCCAGTACCCACATAAAACCTGATGCAGTAGAACATGCGCCTGGAGTTCGTTTGCAGTGGCTGAAGGCCCTGGCACACCCATCCTCTCTCTCTCTCTCTCTGGAAAATAAACAAGTAAAATAAAATAAAATATTTAAAAAACAAAAAAGCTGGGCATGGTGGCACATGCCTATAATCCCAGCACTTGGGAGGCAGAGGTAGGAGGATTGCTGTGAGTTTGAGGCCACCCTGAGACTACATAGTGAATTCCAGGTCAGCCTGGGCTAGAGTGAAACCCCACCTCAAAACAACAACAACAAAAAGTTCTTGTACAACTGAACTCTTGAAGTCCGAGATCACAGATTGTTGGTAGATCTGATGTCTGTTGAGGGCCGCTGTCTCCTTCCAAACTGGTCCACGAGTGTGGTCTCCTTGGAGGGAAGAAGGCTGTCCCTCACGTGGTGGAGATTGTCTGGGCGAGCAGAATGAGAGCTCCCTTCAGCCTGTTCTCTAAGAGTGCAAGTTCACTCATGAGGGTGGCTTGCTCCGGACCTAATCACTTCCTAAAGGTCTGGGTCTTGGCCCCCACCAGCACATTAGGCAATGGGCTCCAACACCCAAGTCTTAGTGGGACACATTCAGAAACCAGGGGGTGACTAGTTACAACTGTCCTTGGAGGCCTCGGTCAGTCGTGTCTGTCTTTCCTTCCTGCCTTATGAGCCAGCTAGGCCTTTAGTAAGAAACATACTTGGTCAGACCTGGTGGCTTAAATGACAAAAATTTGTCTCTCACAGTTCTGTAAGTCTGAGGTCAAGGTGCCCATTGGGTTGGCTCCTGGAAAGACCAGCTTGTTGGCTTGTCTCTGCCCACCCCCACCCCCTGCCGCCCATGTTGAAGAGCAGGGAGCTCTCTGGCATCTCTCTTGTAAGAACAATCATCCTCTGGGCTCAGGACCTCTTTTTTTTTTTTAAGAATCTGCTTTGTTTTTTGTTCATTTATTTATTTATTTATTTGAGAGCGACAGACACAGAGAGAAAGACAGATAGAGGGGGAGAGAGAGAATGGGCGCGCCAGGGCTTCCAGCCTCTGCAAACGAACTCCAGACGCGTGTGCCCCCCTTGTGCATCTGGCTAACGTGGGACCTGGGGAACTGAGCCTCGAACCGGGATCCTTAGGCTTCACAGGCAAGCGCTTAACCGCTAAGCCATCTCTCCAGCCCTCAGGACCTCATTTAACTGAATCATTTCCTCCCACTGCAGTCCACCTGGGGCCGGGAGCTTCTGCATCTGAATGGGGTAGGGATGCATGGTGTTCCCTAAAGCTCTGCTTTCCACCTTCTCTTCGTCCCTCAGTGAGGAATCTTGTGCAGTCCATCCATTCTCACACAGCTCTTACTGTGCACAGGTGCCGGGTGGTACAGGCTGCCTCTGCTGAGCCCCCGCCTCCCATCAACCTTGTCTACACACCAGGCTGGCACCTCCTTCCCCTGCCCAGGACATGTCTCTCCGAGGCTGCCCTGCTTAGGAGCGCTTGCTATAAAGCGGGCTGTTTTTGCAAGAGAAGAAAGCAGTCGCATTAGATGTGAAAGGGGAGCATCTCTATGCCCACTGCGACAGTCCCCCCACCTCCCTGCTGACTACCTGGTGGCCTCTTTTCCTGAGATGCTTCCTTCCCCAGTGGCCCTCAGGCCTGTCAACCATCCCTTTGTCACAGTCCTTCCAGAACCTCGTCTGCACATGCCAGCTGTTTCCTGCCATCATGGCAGCAGACAAAGGAGCCGAGGAGAGGAAGGGCCTGAGCTGGCCCTCCTGATAGGTGAAGAGAAGGATAGGGATGTGGCCTGGTTGGTCGGGGGCCGGGAAGGCCTAGGACATTGGGGCCAGGCCATCCCCCTACAAATCCTGCAACCTGCTTCCGTTGTAAAGGGCTCTGGTGGTCAGGACCAGTGACCCAGGCTCAGCAAAGGGATGTCCCCTTACCCCGACATCTGGGCATCCACCCTCTGTCCCTGGTGCCCTCCTGGCTTGTGACCTTGGGTTGGGGTATGGAACGCTCTGGCTTTCTCCTGTCCTCTGTGGTTTGATTACAGAGTCCCATCTGGATTCTTTGCCTGCCTTCCCCAGCATATTCGTTTTTTTCACCTTGAAAAGAAAATTGATTCAAGCTGCTGCTGCAAACTCCGGGTCCTGCCCCTGAGCCCATGCTCTCCCCATGGAGAGGAAAACCCTAGAGAGTCTAGGTCAAGCTGGGGTGAGGCTGGAGGGCAGCAGGTGGCGGGACCAGGGAAGGGAGTCTCAGGTGAGCGGGTTTGGGCTAGTCAGATAGCCAGCTGCTGTCGCCTCACCCTTCAGTGTGAGGATGGGAATGTCGCTGCAGCTACTCTTGGGAAATGGGGTTTCCCGAAAAGCAAAAAGGAGATTCTGGAAAGGAAGCAAGTTCAGCTGGACTGGGTACCCTGAGGGGACAAAAGCAGGAAGGTGTCTTGGAGAAGTTTGCTTTGTAGAGTCAGGGCTTAGCCTTGAGCTCCAAGCTTGCCTGCTAGTGTGGGACTTTAGACATAGTTCCCATCTCTTCTTGCTCTCCTGGCTAGGAAGTGGGGGAGGGGGTGGTGTTCCAGTCACAGGACAGGGTCAGGAATTGGCCACAGAAGTGGGCAGGGCCACAGCAGACATGGTGGCACTCCAGGAAGGGGAACGGCTTATGGCCATCATATTGTGTCTTTACAAATGTCTTTACCAAGCTCCTGCTGAACAGACACTGTTGTGGTCAACGCCACAATGCTGGGACAAACATCCAAACCAGACACAGTGTACAGGAGGAAGGGATTCATTTCAAGTGCACAGATCCAGGGGAAGGCCCATCAATGGTGAAAGAAGCTGGCTCTCTTTCATAAACCCAAGCAGAGAGAGGGACCACCACCAGCCAGCAAACACCACAAAGCAGCAAGCACAAACCAGCAACAAGCAGAAGCCCCAGAGCTCAACCCCCCCTGCACACCTTTGGGCTGGAAACAGATCACCCCCAAACACACCTTTGGGCTGGGCTCCAGGATCCATCCCCATTGACACCACCTCCAGCCTGGCAGCTGGAGATATAAGTTGTTTATTTACCTATTTTTGCTTAGGTAGGGTCTCACTCTAGTCAGGCTGACCTGGAATTCACTGTGTAGTCTCAGGGTGGCCTTGAACTCATGGCACTCTTTCCAAGTGCTGGGATTAAAAGGCATGTACCACCATGCCTGGCTATAAGTGGTTTTTTTTTCTTTTTTTTTTTTTTTTTAGTATTTATTTATTTGCAAGCAAAGAGAGAGGAGAGACAGAATGGGTGCACCAGGGTCTGCAGCCACTATAAACTAACTACAGATGCTTGTGCCACCTTGTGCATCTGGCTTTAAGTTGGACACTGGGGAATCAAATTCAGCCCTTCAGGCTTTGCAGGAAAACTCCTTAACCACTGAGCCATCTCTCCAGCCCCCAAGTTACAAGTTTTTAAATTTATTTTATTTTTACTTAGAGAGAGAGAGAGAATGGGTACTCCAGGGCCTTCAGCCACTGCAAATTAACTCCAGATACATGTGCCACAATGTGCGTCTGGCTTACATGGGTCCTGGGGAGTAGAACCTGGGTCCTTAGGCTTTGCAGACAATTGCCTTAAAAGATAAGCCACCTCTCTAGCCCCCAAGTTACAAGTTTTTTTTTCTTTTAAAAACCATTTTTTAATTCTTTTTTTCCCTTTGTTTGTTTTCCTCAATTTTTATTAACATTTTCCATGATTATAAAAAATATCCCATGGTAATATGGTAATACCCTCCCTCCCCCCACAAGTTTTAATCAAACATTTGAGTCTCTGGGGGACATACATTCAAACTGCCACAGACACTATCCCACTTTGCATATGAGACACATTGCTGAGAATGAAACATTCTGCCCGGGGTTGCGGGGACCATAAGTGTTTTAGTGACCTTAATGGGCCACCCAAAGCAAAGTGACATCAAATATTTCATTAGTCACTTGTTTTGTCCCCAGATCTTCAGGTTGGGCTCGATGCAGAAAGATTGGCTGCCTGCGACCCGCGGTACCTTGAGGAGGCAGCTCTAGAGAGGTCTTTCTCCCAGCTGGCTGCAGTCACCCAGAGCCCCAGGGCTGTGATCTGGTGCTCACAAGGGCTCCTGTCCACCATGGCTGCTCTACGTACTCAGAGACAGCCACGCCCCAACACACACAGGCCCAAGACCAAAGATCACCTACCTGCTCCCGCCACACTCTGTTGCTCTCCATCACTATGCTGAGAATTCATGGCCATCTTTTTAACTTGCCTCAGTGACAGAGCCAGGGTTGGAAGAGTGATCATTGAACTGGCCTCCAAACACCCTGTCAGAGCCAGAGCCACTGGGAAGCCAGGGAGGGAAACCTCTCTAGGACTGACCTGCCCTGTTGGCTGGGCCACTGGCACCATGTCATAGATGAGGGGAGGTTCCAAAGCTGGGCAAGGAGGGTGTCTGCTGGCTCCTCCCCTGGGAGCCACTTGGCTTTGCTCGGTTTGTGTGGCTCCCAGGGGGCTCTGTGAGCGTTTTCTGGATTCGACCCCAGAGCTCACGTGCAGCAGGGCTCAGCGGAGAGTAGCCATGACTCCAGCGAGGCGGGACAGTCCTGGACACACTGGCATTCACAGTGGGGGCTGAGGAAATGGCTCAGTGGACAAAGCCAGTCATTCAAACTGGAGCCTCCAGTCCCCAGATCCCATGTAAAAGCCGAAAGCTGGAATGGAGAGATGTCTCAGTGGTTAAGGTGCTTGTCTGCAGCGTCTAAGGGCTCTGGTTTGATTCCTCAGAACCCACATAAAGCCAGATGCATAATGTGGCACATGCATCTGGAGGTGAGAGGAGCATATGGAGATTGCTGGGCCGGGTTCCACAGAGTCCCCTGAGTGGCAGCCAGTTTCCTGAGGGCCAGCTGCGTGGTCATCCTTGGGTGGATCTTTCTGCTTTGTTCTGTCACCACTTATCAACAAAGACCTGGCAAGAGCCTTCCCCAGCAGCCCTGCACAGTGCGAGTCCGCTTGCAGCTGCTTCCTGGAGCCCTGGCCAGCCTCCACTCTGACCTTCCTGTCTCGCAGTCCTTCCCTAACCTGAGGCCCCACTGTCCTGACCATGTCACTCTCCTGGATCAGACCTCTGCTCTCCTCCTCCTCCCCATCCCCTCTGCCCAGTGCCCCTGTCCTGTGCAGCTCTCTGCCCTGTGCCCATGTCCTGGGAGCTCTGTTCATGCAGTTCCCTCTGCTGCAACTCCCTTCCACTCCCCACCTGGGCAGCGTCTCGGGTCTGCCACTCCATCTGACTAGGAGGCCCGTACTGCCTATCAAGTGCAGTGCGCAGTGGTTACGCGTGCAGGGCCACCACCTCTCCTGCGCTCTCGAGTCCCAGCTCTGCCACTTACTAGCTGTGTGTCCTTCAACAAGCTCCTAGACCTCTCTGCGCCTCAGTTTCCTTGTGCATCAGATGACACAACAATGGCCCTGCCTGCCTGTGCTGTGGGGAGGATTAAACAGGCTTGAATAGGGGAAGTGCCACAAAGCGCCAGGTCTCGAGGCCACTGGAGCCTCACTGCGTGGGGGCAGTGCCTGCAGCTTGGGAGTAGTCCCTGAAGGGAGCCCCCAGAAGCAAGCACCATTTTCATCCCGTGCTGTCCCTGGAGCCTGCTCAGGCCCAGGGCCCAGACACACTACGCCCCCTGCTGGCTGATGCTGTCACTGCAGAAGGTGGCCCGCTTCCCAGAGAGGACTTGACCCCAGAACAACTTGCCCGGCCCAGTAGTCAGCTGTCTTCCCAGTGGTGTGCCTTCCAACACAGCCGGTCTCCATGTCACTAACCCGGGGGTTATCTTCCACCTGACACCCTCCCTTCCCGAAGTCCCAGCGTTCTCAGCAAAGCATCTTGAACCTTGGTGGAGTGTGAATTCAGACTGAGGCTGGCCACCAGGAGCTGGGCGTGGGGCAGAGATAAATGAGGCGTCTTATCTCCAGGAACCACATTCCTATGGTCCAGTCAGTACAAAGGATGTTCACGGCTGGAGAGATGGCTTAGTGGTTAAGCGCTTGCCTGTGAAGCCTAAGGACCCCGGTTCAAGGCTCGGTTCCCCAGGTCCCACGTTAGCCAGATGCACAAGGGGGCACATGCGTCTGGAGTTCGTTTGCAGAGGCTGGAAGCCCTGGCGCACCCATTCTCTCTCTCTCCCTCTATCTGTCTCTCTATGTCTGTCGCTCTCAAATAAATAAATAAAAAATGAACAAAAAAAATTTAAAATAAAAGGATGTTCAATAAATGCTTGGTAAAGGATCTGTGACATTGATGGACTGGAGAGATGGTTTAGTGGTTAAGCACTTGCCTGTGAAGCCTAAAGACCCTGGTTCAAGGCGTTAGCCAGATGCACAAGGGGGTGCAGGCGTCTGGAGTTTGTTTGCAGTGGCTGGAGGCCCTGGTGCACCCATTCTCTTTCTCTGTATCACTCTCTCTCTTTCTCTCTATCACTCTCTCTCTCTCTCTTTCTCTCTGTCTGTTGCTCTCAAATAAATAAATAAAAATAAGCAAACAAACCAACAAAAAGGCTCTGAGACAAGGTGGTCAAACCCTTGACCAACTGGCAAACTCTACTCATCCTTCAAACCTTGATTGAGGGCTGGGGCGATGGCTCAGTGGGTAAAATGCTTGCTACACAAGTGTGAAGCCTGAGTTTCGACCCCAGAGCTCACGTGCAGCAGGGCTCAGCGGAGAGTAGCCATGACTCCAGCGAGGCGGGACAGTCCTGGACACACTGGCATTCACAGTGGGGGCTGAGGAAATGGCTCAGTGGACAAAGCCAGTCATTCAAGCTGGAGCCTCCAGTCCCCAGATCCCATGTAAAAGCCGAAAGCTGGAATAGAGAGATGTCTCAGTGGTTAAGGTGCTTGTCTGCAGTGTCTAAGGACCCTGGTTTGATTCCTCAGAACCCACATAAAGCCAGATGCATAAGGTGGCACATGCATCTGGAGTTTGTTCTCAGTGGCTGGAGGTCCTGTCATTCCCATTCTCTCTCTCTACCTGTCTTTGTCTCTCTAAAATAAATAAAATATACTTAAACAAAAAGAAGCTGGAGGCTGTGGCAGGCTTCTGTAGTCCCAGCATGCTGATGGGAGGCAGGAGGCAGAGACGGGAGAGTTTCCCAGAAACTCATGGCAGCACAGAACAGCAGAGAGAGACTCCACAGCAAGAAACCTGCCTCAAATCGGGTGGACAGGCGAGGAACAACCTGGGATCCCAATAGCCTACCTCAACTGGAGGCAGAGCCAGGAGAATCCAAAGCTTGCGGGCCAGTTAGTTTGATGGTTTTCAGTCTGAAGTTTGTTTGCAGCAGCAGGACACACGGTCTCAAAGAAGGAGCACAAGAGACACTTGTTCATTGACCTCCACATATGCGTTGTGGCACGTGTACCCTCCCCCCAACTCAAATTTAAAAACTAATTTAAGCTGGGCGTGGTGGCGCACGCCTTTAATCCCAGCACTTGGGAGGCAGAGGTAGGTGGGTCGCTGTGATTTCGAGGCCACCCTGAGACTACATAGTGAGTTCCAGGTCAGCCTGGACTAGAGTGAAACCCTACCTCAAGAAACCTAATAATAATAATAATAATAATAATAATAATTTTTAGGGCTAGGGAGATAGCCCAGAGGTTAAAAGTACTTGCCTATAAAGCCTGCCAAGTCTGGGCTGTTTCCCAACACACCCACATAAAGCCAGACACAAAAAGTGGTACATATGTATGGCATTTGTTTGCAGAAAAAAAAAAAGAGCCTGGTGTGTGTGTACATACACACACACACACAGGCAAATAAAAAAAATTAAATAGAGAAATACCCTGCTTCAAACAAGGTAGAAGGCAGGGCTCGAAACTCAGGTGGTTCTGTGACCTTCACACATTCGCCATGGCACCCATGTGGCTACGCAAACACCTGTATACATGCACGTCATACACACACAAATTTATTTTAAAAAATTGTAAAAGCTGGGTGTGGTGGCACACACCTTTAATCCCAGCACTCGGTAGGCAGAGGCAGGAGGATCATCATGAGTTCGAGGCCACCCTGAGACTATATAGTGAATTCCAGGTCAGCCTGGGCTAAAGCGAGACCCTACTTCCAAAAAACAAAAAAAGCAGGGCTGGAGAGATCGCTTAGTGGTTAAGCACTTGCCTGTGAAGCCTAAGGACCCCGGTTCGAGGCTCGGTTCCCCAGGTCCCACGTTAGCCAGATGCACAAGGGGGCACACGCGTCTGGAGTTTGTTTGCAGAGGCTGGAAGCCCTGGCGTGCCCATTCTCTCTCTCCCTCTGTCTTTCTCTCTGTGTCTGTTACTCTCAAATAAATAAATTTTAAAAAAATTAAAAAGAAAAAAGCAGCCAGGTGTGGTGGCACAAACCTTTAATCTCAGCACTCGGGAGGCAGAGGTAGGAGGATTGCCATTGAGTTCAAGGCCACCTTGAAACCACATAGTGAATTCCAGGTCAGCCTGGTCTACAGTGAGACCCTACCTCAACCAACCAAAAAAAAAAAAAAAAAAAAAAAAAAAAAAAAAAAAAAAAAAAACAGCTGAGCGTGGTGGCGAATAACTTTAATCACAACACTCGGTATGCAGAGGTAGGAAGATAACTGTGAGTTCGAGGCCACCCTGAGACTATATAGTGAATTCCAGGTTAGCCTGGGCTACAGTGAGACCCTACCTTGAAAAACAAACAAACAAGCAAACAAAAAAACTAGACATGGTGGTGCATACCTTTAATCCCAGCACTGGGGAGGCAGAAGTGGGAGGATGTCCATGAGTTCGAGGCCAGCCTGAGCCAGGTCAGCCTGGGTTAGAATGAGACCCTACCTCAAAAAACCAAAGTAAATAAATAAAAATACAAATACAAAGCAACAAGAGGGCTGGAGATACAGCTCAGTGGCAGAGTGTTTACCTAGCGTGCTCAAGGCCATAGGCTCAATACCGGTATCACAAACACTTGGGAAGAACAAGGAGGCCACCTGGCACATTCCACTTAAGGGCAGAGCATCAAGCACACTTGTGTCTCGGGGCTACGTTGTCACGGTGCCTCAGACCAAGCTGAGTGTGTCCTCTTCTGGGTGCTAGAGGCTTTTTTTGCTTAACACAATTTTCTCCAGTTCCATCTTTTTTTCCTGAAAATGATGGGATTTCATTCTCCTTTCAGCCAGATACCTTACTTTTTTTTTTATTTCCTTCAAATTTTTATTAACAACTTTCATGATTATAAAAAATATCCAATGGTAATACCCTCCCTTTCCCCGCTTTCCCCTTTGACTCTCCATTCTCCATCACACTTCCTCCCCCTCTCAATCAGTCTCTCTTATTTTGATGTCATGATCTTTTCCTCCTCTTATGATGGTCTTGTGTAGGTAGTGTCAGGCACTGTGAGGTCATGGATGTCCAGGCCATTTTGTGTCTGGAGGGAGCATGTTGTAAGGAGTCCTACCCTTCCTTTGGCTCTTACATTCTTTCTGCCACCTCTTCCGCATTAGACCCTGAGCCTTGGAAGGTGTGATACCTTACTTATAAGGTCACAGTCACAGGCTCTGGGACTTGGACTTATCTTTGGGGAATACCTGTAATAGTAAAGGTATACAGTTTGGGGTGATTTGTTCACATCTGGGAAGTGGGGAGATAGAAGCTCCACTTTGGGAGTACTTGGTGGAGGGTGTGCGTGGGGGGAGATACAGGAGCTATAAGAGGAATGGCCACGGAGGGTCCTGGGTAAGGCATGGTAGAAGGCAGCTGGCGGGGTCTTCCAGCTCTCACAACCTAAGTTGAAGCACCAGGGTCAGAGCGGGCTCCGTGTTACTGGCCAGCTGCCTTTTCATTTGGCCCTCCCAGCAGCCTGCGAGAGAGCGTGTCAGCAGCTCCAGGCTGCCGACGGAGACACTGGTTTCCAGAGGCAGAGTCCTCAGCTCAGCGAGGCCAGCTGGTAAGTGGGCTGGGTCTTGAGCCAGGCAGGGATGTGCAATGGCTGCCTGGCTCAGCTGCCGTTCCTCTGCTCAGCTGGAGGAGCTGAGGCTGTCACAGGCTTCCTTTGTGTTTGCAGACCTCAGGTGATGCTGGAAGCAGGGACCTTCTCCTGACTCACGACTTTGACCCTCAGATGCTTCGCCCCTTCAGGTGGGGCATTGTTTGTCTTTCTGGTTGAAGTTTTGCAGGACAGTCAACACACTAGGTTAAAGTTCTGGTATGTTCTTAGGGAGGGAGTGAAGGTTCTGGAAGCCTTCTGAGTCCCAAGGGCTGGAGACCCAGACAGCTAGATCCTATTAGCAGGGGGCAGGCAGGATCGGCCCCAGGCTCTGCCTGATGCCAAGGCCATGCATGACTCCCTGTTTGCAAGTAGGTGAAGCCAGCCCGTCATAGGCCTGACTCCTCCTCTGCCTCGGGAGGGCTCAGGCAGAGCTGCTCTGCCTGGAAGGGTTGCAAGCTCCTCAATTTCTCAGCGGAAAACAAAACATTAAGTGTTTGTGCTGAGCTAGGCTAGCCTGGAACTCACTATGCAGCTCAGGCCCCTGGGTACTGCGATTCCAGGAGTGAACCATCATGTCTGGTCCTGATATGTTATCACCCTTGGATCAAGCTGTTGTTCTGCCCAGTTCTCGGCACCCCCAGTGACCACCGAGGAGAACCAAACACTATGCAAGGGCAAGGAGCTTTATTTCGGGCTTAAGCTCGGTCTCTTGGCTTCACCAACGCAGTGGATCCATAGAAGAGCCCTGAGTAGCGGGAGGGTAGGGTTTTTATACGGATTT
This sequence comes from Jaculus jaculus, assembly GCF_020740685.1. Classification (NCBI taxonomy): domain Eukaryota; kingdom Metazoa; phylum Chordata; class Mammalia; order Rodentia; family Dipodidae; genus Jaculus; species Jaculus jaculus. Next base: position 197,963,388 of record NC_059103.1, on the reverse strand, counting down.
GAACATAGAAGAAGGAGATGGGTACGTGATTGGTTGATTTAAACAGTAACTGTACTTGTATTCTTCTGATTGGTTTAGGATATTGGTGGCAAAATTGGCGCACAGGGGTCAGGGGAACTCCAGGCAGGTTAGGTAATCTTCATTATGGTTGGCTAAGCGGGCAGCAGTCACATTTGTGTGCTTCTGATTGGCTGGGGCAGAAAGGCAGAAGGGACAAGTCCTGGGCATGTCTAGGGGCTGGCTTAAAACTCAGGCCTAGTCAGGGCAGCGTCCTACTGGAGTCTGTCATGGCATCAGTCTAGTTTCTGGGTCCTTCACTATCCCAGTTCCAGATTTACGTTCAACTGAAAGTAGGGTCTCAGCCGAGTGATTAAAAGTGTTTATGTGTGTTATGAGCATGTAAGGACCAGCATATGGTCCAGGGCCAGTTTAGGATAAACAAGTTTGTTGTGAGAGTAAAAAATGCAAAGTCAAAGCTTGTAAGCAAAACTCTGTGTGCAGTGACGTAGTAGAGGTTAGCAGATGTGTGTGTGAAACTATTAGATAAGCATTGAAAGGTATAAAAACCCCAGCTGCTCAGCAACCATTGTCTCAGTCTCCCCGACACTATGACTGACTGAAAGGTTGCTCAGCAGTCCTGACTGAGACCCCCGCGAGAAACATCACCGATCCGAATTCATCAGCCCGACACGCTGTCTGAATGATCATCCGTAAGCTAACGCACTAGCTTACGTCAGCGGACCAAGACTAGGCTTAGAGCGCAGCGAACCGAAAGTAAAGTAAACAACGTCGCAGCTCGAACGTCGCAGCTAGAACCCCGCGTTGGACAGGGCGTAAAACGTCGTAAAACGTCACAACTCAAATATCGCGTTGTCAGGTCGTATACATGTTAGACTCGTTAGAAATATTCTTGTGTTAGTAATGTAGCGATGAATATTATATTAGCTATAATATTATTTGTGATAGTTTGGACTTGCTTGTGTGTGACTTTCATCCCAGTAAACTCCTTTGTAAGTATACCAGTGTCTAAGTATCATTGACCTTCGCCGGCGGAATCCTCTCAACCAATCATCTTTGAGAGTGCTCGCGACAATGTGTAAAGCCTGACAGCCAGGGTTTGATTCCCTAGTATACAGATAGAAAGCCAGATGCATAAAGTTGTGCATGTGTCTGGAATTTATTTGCAGTGGCAGGAGGCCTTGGCATGCCCATTCTTTCTCCAAGGATATTTATATTAAAAAGAAAGGAAAGTAGGGCATCAAAGAGAGTTTTTATTATTATGATTATGTTTTATTAGGAAGGTGGGGTAAGGATTGAGATAGCGTTAGCTTACTTTCTTTTTCTTTCTTTCTTTCTTTTTTTTTTTTTTTTTTGAGGTAGGGTCTCACTGTAGCTCAGGCTGACCTGGAATTCACCACTATGTAATCTCAGGGTGGCCTCAAATTCACAGCGATCCTCCTACCTTTAGGCCTCCTGAGTGCTGGGATTAAAGGCCTGCGCCACCATGCCCGGCTACATTAGCTTACTCTCTTGTTGCTGGGACAAAGTGCTTGACCCGAAGCAGCTGGTGGGAAGAAAGTTGCTTATTTGAGTTTAACAGTCTCTAGCAAAAGCTTCACGGTGGGAGGGAAAGCATGGTGTGAGCAGAGGCTGGATGTCGCCTCCTTGCCACCACAGGTGAAAACAGTAGCAGGAGAGTGAGCTGAGTTCTGACAAGGGGGAGCTGGCTATAACACCCACAAGCCTGCCCCCAACAACACAACTCTAGCAAGGCTCCATCTCCTAAACTGCCATCAGCATCAAATTCAGAAGCCATGCATTTGTGGGGGACATCTGATTCAAACTGCCACAGACAGGGTGTCACCATGTAGCCCAGGCTGGCCTCAACTCATGGCAATTCTCCTGCCTCCGCTTCTCTAGTGCTGGGATTGCAAGTGTGTGCCTCCACATTCAGTCACCTGTGTTGTGGCAGCAGGGCCCGATCGCCAGAAGGGGAGCAACCCAAGCCTGCATCACCAGGTATGGGTCAGCGTGCAGTCGATCCTGGGAGAGTCTGACAGATGGGCTTTGAAGACTTGTTGATTGATGGAAACAAAAGGCCAGCTATTGTGTGGTTCCACTCATATCAGGTCCTTGGGGCAGCTGAATTCCTAGAAGCAGACAATAGAGTGGGGATTTCCAGGAGTCGGACAGGAGATGGGAGCCAGAGTCTAGTGCTTAATGGCACTCAACTCATATTTCAAAATGGTAAAAATGGGGATTGGGAGATGGCTTAGCTGGTAGGAATGCTTTTCACATAAGCACGAGGGCATGAAAAGGCCTGAGTTCAATACCCAGAACCCACATAGAAAGCCAGATATGGCCACACACCCCAGTCCTATGGGCGGGGGAAAGGGGAGCGTGGAGACAGAAGTAGAGCTGACAGTCACTGTCAGCCATTCTGACTAAAAAACAAAAGAGCAGCTCCAGGCTTAGAAAGAGACTCTGTCTCAAGGAAACGATGCAGAAGAATGATAAAGGACACTGGCCCCCCTCTGGCCTCTGCAAGGGTGTGTACAGGGCATGCACATCTGCACACACATGGGAATACACTATGCAACACAGTCCAAAGAAAGAAAAATGAATAAAATCTCAAAACAATAAATCATATATACATATAGGCTTTTCGAGGTAGGGTTTCACTCTAGCCCAGGCTGACCTGGAATTCACTGTTGTCTCAGGATGGTCTCAAACTCACATCCATCCTCCTACTTCTGCCTCCCAGTGCGCCACCATGCCCGGCTTATTTATATATATATATTTTTAATAATTTTTTAAATTAACTTATTTATTTATTTGAGAGCGACAGACACAGAGAGAAAGACAGGTAGAGGGAGAGAGAGAGAATGGGCACGCCAGGGCTTCTAGCCTCTGCAAACGAACTCCAGATGCGTGCGCCCCCTTGTGCATCTGGCTAACGTGGGACCTGGGGAATCGAGCCTCGAACCGGGGTCCTTAGGCTTCACAGGCAAGCGCTTAACTGCTAAGCCATCTCTCCAGCCCAGCTTATTTATATTTTAACACAATAATCTTAAAAGATTGTTGAGTTTCAAAACCTCGCCTTATAATGACTGCTTGATTCTGAGAGTCAGGCTGAAGCAGCGCCCCTGAGTCTTTATCCCTGGGGCAGGCTGTGTACTGTCCTCGCTTCTCTTCCTCTCAGGATGCAGGGTCCTGCAGCTCTGATGGGAATGGAGCTTGTCCTGACAGGTGTCTCAGCTTTGTCTTGTGACCTGCATCTGCCAGTGGAATGTAATCAAGTGTGACTGTAACGGGGTGCTAACGGTCCAGGAAAGTCCTTGAACCCCAAACCCTAGGTTCGTTTCTAATTTTAGTCAAAGAGTTGAATAAAAAAGAAGACTGAGAAGGATGGCTATTAAATTATTATATTTATTTATTTATTTATTTTTTTCCTTTTCGAGGTAGGGTCTCACTCTGGTCCAGGCTGACCTGGAATTAACTCTGTAGTCTCAGGGTGGCCTTGAACTCACGGCAATCCTCCTACCTCTGCCTCCCGAGTGCTGGGATTAAAGGCGTGCGCCACCACGCCCGGCTTTAAATTATTATATTTATTGAGGGACACACAGAGCCAAGGAAAGGCACCCATGTGGCTAGAGAGCCCATGTGGAGGCCTGGGGAAAAAGTGTGGAAAGAAAAAAGTTCAAAAAAAAAACCAAAAAAACAGTTCAAGGAGCTCCCGCCATGTGGGGAGCTGATTTCTAGCAAGTGTAAACTTTCCTGGCCTTTTTACCTTCAGGGGTCCAGTCACCTAGTTGTACCCCCCTCTCATGACCATGTGCTGGAGAGCTGGACTTCAACTCTGCTCCTACCATCATCTGGTGGGGTGCCTGATTCAGATATATATATATATATATATATATATGTAAAAATTGTGTGCATATGTGTGTGCACATGTGCATGCTCATGTGTGTGAGTGTGGGCACATGCATGCCACAGCATGCATTTACATGGGGTTCTGGGGATCCAAACTCGGGTACTGATAGTTGCATGATAAGTGCTTTATCGCCTGAGCCATCACCCCAGACCCCACCTCTGGAATGTTCTTAAGCACAAACTCACTGGAACAACAGTTACCTACTAGAGCCACCCACCCATCAGAATGCATGGCCCAGGTCTCCTGCCTCTAAATCACGCAACACAATACGCTTTGCAAACAAAACAAGGCAAAAGCAGGCATGGTGGATGTCATGTGCAGACCATACTGGATATGTTCCTAGAAGCAGGTGGTAGGGTCAGGATGTTGCTATGTAACCTTTCCGAGAATGAAGATCTCCCATCAGCCGCTGGGAAAGCGCAAGAGATGGAAAAGTTGAAGGAAAAAAACACTGGAAGGAGAAACAAGGTTGGGACCCAGCCTAGGCACTTTCCCTGGAGTCCGCCAGGGGGCGCGCACCACCCTCTGAGCAAGAGCTCAGAGGCGGAGGCCTCCAGGGTCCACCAGGGACGAGGCGAGGGGAGCCTGGATTCTCAGGGCTGGAGGGGGATCCTCAGTTTTCTCATGGGTGGGGCTCATTTGTGTCTTCCCTTCGGTCGGGTGAGTCCTCAACTCCCAGCTGCTGTTTTGGTTGGCAGGCTCAGGGATTATTCGGCCTCTTCCCAACCACAAGGACCAGGGTTATAGACATCTGAGGCACACTCAGCTTTTTTTTTTTTTTTTAAGTTTTTTTTGTTGTTTATTTATTTGAGAGCGACAGACACAGAGAGAAAGACAGATAGAGGGAGAGAGAGAGAATGGGCGCGCCAGGGCTTCCAGCCTCTGCAAACGAACTCCAGACGCGTGCGCCCCCTTGTGCATCTGGCTAACGTGGGACCTGGGGAACCGAGCCTCAAACCGGGATCCTTAGGCTTCACAGGCAAGCACTCAACCGCTAAGCCATCTCTCCAGCCCCACACTCAGCTTTTTATTATTTATTTATTTTTGGTTTTTCGAGGTTTCACTCTAGCCCCAGGCTAACCTGGAATTAACTATATAGTCTCAGGGTGGCCTCGAACTCACAGCGATCCTCCTACCTCTGCCTCCCAAGTGCTGGGATTAAACGTGTGCGCCACCATGCCCTGCTTAGCTTATATTTTTGAGTGTGATCTCCCTCCCTCCCTCCCTCTCCTTCCTTCCTTCCTTCCTTCGTTTTTCGAAGTAGGGCTTTACTGTAGTCCAGCCTGACCTGTAATTCACTAGTCTCAGCGGGCCTCGAACTCATGGCGATCCTCCTACCTCTGCCTCCCAAGTGCTGGAATTAAAGCCGTGCGCCACCACGCCCGGCTGAGTGCGATCTTTCTTGAGGCAGGGTTTTACTGTAGCCCAGGCTGTCCTGGAACTCACTCTGTAGCCCCCAGGCTGGCTTCGATCATCCTACCTCAGCCTCCTGAGTGCTGGGATTAAAGGCATGTGCCCCCTCACCTGGATGATACCCAGCTTCTTTTTACATCTTTTATTGACAACTTCCATACATACAGGCAATATAACATGATTGTAGTCCCCTCCCACCACCCGTTCTGAATTCTTCTGAATCCCCCCTCCACTGAGTCCCTGATTTCCAACTAGTCTCTCTTCTACTTTGAGGTAATCATTTTTCCTTTCTCTTTTTTTGTTTATATTTATTTATTCATTTCAGAGCGACAGAAGATAGAGAGAGAAAGAGGCAGATAGAGAGAGAGAGAATGGGTACGCCAGGGCCTGCATTCACTACAAACGAACTCCAGATACATGTGCCACCTTGTGCATTTGGCTTACGTGGGTCCTGGGGAATTGAGCCTCGAACCAGCATCCTTAGGCTTCATAGGTAAGCACTTAACTGCTAAGCCATCTCTCCAGCCCATTTTTCCTTTCTCTTATGCAGGTCTTGCACAGGTATATCAGCCACTGTGAGCTCATGAATACCATGCATACTTTGTGTCTGGAAGACAGTATTGTAAGCAGTCCTCCCCTTCCTTTGCCTCTTACGTTCTTTCCTCCACCTATTCTGCAACAGTTTCTGGGCCTAAGAAGGTGTGCTAGAGATGTCCCACTTAGTGATGAACGCAGCACTGTCATTTCTTCTCAGCACTTTGGTGAGTTTTTAGTCTCCCCAGCAGTCACCATCATCTGAAAAGAGAAGCTTCTCTAACCACAAGTGAGAGGACCATTAATATATGGGCATAAACATAAGTATTTAGAGCTGCTGCCATTTTAAATGCCAAGTATTCATCTGCATGTTGATTACCCAGAACGACCCATTTTGTATTTGGTTCATATATGCACACGTATTTTCATCTTAGCAGAACAGTGGGCAGGCTGCCCAGATCTCATTTACTGTTTTGTTGTCATTTTCATTATGTCTTTCCTGGGCACTGGGGAAGCAAGTGGCTATGTGCGGGCTGCTGGACTGTGCTCATGGGGTGGGGCCTGGAGAACACTGTGAGAACCTTAGACACATATCCCAGGCTTCTCCTCTTAGACCCTACCACTGTTTCACTGGACTAAGAAACACAGGTTTAAAGATGAAGCTATTGGCCATTTCCTGATGGTGACCAGTAAAGCATCTGGTCATCCTGCGGCTCCCCTGTGTTGCATGTCCATGAAATAAGCCCTGCCAAAGTGTCCCGGAGAGTTCCGATGGCAGAGGAGGAGTGGTGCCGGGGCAGCAGTGTGGGGTCAAGGACATGTCCATCAGGCAGGTTGTCAGGTGTGAAGAAAAGCACAGGCCTCCTCCTCCAGAGAAGAGGAAAGGGCTCGGACTTCAACCTGGACTCTTGCCAGCTATGTCAGTGACAAGGTCAAGAAAGGTGACTTCTCACATATCCACTTACTCACCTACCTCTCCATCCAACAATTCACCTTGCCACCCGTTCTCCTGTCTACATATCTTCCCTCCACTCATCATCCACCCATATATTCATCCTTGTGCCCACCCACTCACTTTTCTACCCATGGGCACATTGGGACCTTTTGTCACTGCAGACAAACTCCAAATGTATGAGCCACTGTGTGCATCTGGCTTTATATGAGGAATTGAACTTAATACACCATCTATCATCCATCCACCAGTTCGCTCACCCACCCACCAACCTGTTTTTTTTTTTTTAATTTATTTATTTATTTATTTGAGAGCGACAGACACAGAGAGAAAGACAGATAGAGGGAGAGGGAGAGAATGGGCGCACCAGGGCTTCCAGCCTCTGCAAACGAACTCCAGACGCATGCGCCCCCTTGTGCATCTGGCTAACGTGGGACCTGGGGAACCGAGCCTTGAACCGGGGTCCTTAGCTTCACAGGCAAGCGCTTAACCGCTAAGCCATCTCTCCAGCCCCTGTTTTTGAAATCTGCTAGGAGCCAGACACCAGTGGGTGTGTGGTCAACTTGGGCTGTGTCTTCAGAGTCCTTTCGGTGAGTGGTAGATGCAGATGGCTTACGTGGTGGTGTCCCCCATAAACTTAGGTGTGCTGAATGCTGGTGTTGGTGGCAATTTGAGAACTGGAGCCTCCTGGAGGCAGTGTGTTTTTGGAGGTGGGCTTATGGGTTTTATTCCCCATGCCAATGCTTGGTATACTCTCCTGCTGCTGATGTTCACCCTCTCTGCTCATGCCATCATTTTCCCTGCCATCATGGAGCTTGCCCTCGCGTCTGTCAGCCTTTTTCCCATCAGCCGCTTTTGGTCGAGTGCTTTCTACCAGTAACGGCAAGGCGTCTGACCCAGGCAGGTAGGGGAGGAGCTTCCCATTGGATGGGCCCTGATTCGCCCAACTTTGTGCAACACAGGTGCTGCTGTGATTCCAGCCTTTCAGCTTTGAGCATGCTGAGCAGAGGCCTGGCTTTGCTTGGGGCGGCTCAGGGCCTGCCAGGAGAGATGGGGAAGGATGGGGCAGAGCTGAGAGAGGAGGGCTCTGTCAATGGGAAGCTGAGTGCTTGCAGCTCTCCCTGGAGGGTGGGCATGAGATAGAGGCCTCTGCACACAGCCACTCGTGGGAGAGGAAAGTCCTCTGGGTGGAGAGCCCAGAGGGATGGGCATCGCTGGCTCTTTCAGAGGGCTAGGACCTGGCCGGGACTGAGGGGCGAGTCCTTGACCTTGGCCAAAGAGGCCTCATTCCGGTTCCTCTCCTCTCCCTGTTCTGGAGTCAGACTCAAGGCTGAGCCCCCTCCCCCACCTCAGGTGCAGGCTGCTGAGGGTCGTGACCTTGGGGATCGCTCACAAGCACCAGTGAAGCCTTGCTTCACGCGGTGAGTAGCAGGGCAGGAAAAAGGGAAGGAAATGAGGCCTCACCAGTGCTCAGTGTGCTCAGCCTGAGCCATTATCAGCAGCCAGAGGTCAGATGGGGAAACCAAGGCTGTAGGAAGTGGAGGGAGCTGCCCAAGCTCTGGACCCCTTGCATCTCCACAGGCCACAACCTCCATGACTGGTTCTCCTGGAGGTCCCCACCCTGTCCTCCTTCGTGACTGATGGCCCCAACAATGTGATTACCATGGAGGAAACGAGAGAAAGGAACAAAAGTCCCAACCCTGGGCCTCTGTGGCACATCCTCTGCTGGGCTGCATCCACATCGTGGCCATGTGCAGGTGTCATGGTGGTCACTGTTGTCCTGAAGGAATCACAGGCTTGGGGACAAAGGGTCCTTCATGGCCTGGTGTTTGTACTAGTGGCTTGAAAGTGATGATGGGGCCTTGAAAGAACGTTTCCTCCTGTTGAAGTGATGCATAAGCATTGCAAAATTCTTTCCAAATGAAAATAAATTACATGTGGGGCCAGGGAGATGGTTCAGTCAGTAAGGCACTTGCTGCGCAAGTGTGAGGCCAGAATTCCCATCTCCAGCACTCACAGAAATGTCAGGTGGACATGGAAAATGCCTGGAATCCCAGTGCCCTACAGAGGGAAATGGGAGACTCCCCAGGGCAGGCTGGCTAGCCAGATGAGCTGAATTGGCAGCTCAAACCCTGGGGTCAGCCTCTGTCGCATATGTCCTTTGCTTCTTCAGGTATTTTTTTGTTTTGTTTTGTTTTGAGGTAGGGTCTCACTCTAGCCCAGGCTGACCTGGAATTCACTATGTAGTTTCAGGGTGGCCTTGAACTCCTGGCGATCCTCCTACCTCTGCCTCTTGAGTGCTGGGATTAAAGATGTGCACCACCATGCCTGGCTTGTCATGTTTTCTTTTTTATGAGAGAAAGACAGAGAATTGGCACACTAGGGCCTCCAGCCACTGAAATTTAACTCCAGACGTGTGCACTGCCTCGTGTGCATGTGCGACCTTGCACACTTGTGTCTCATTGTGTGTCTGGCTTACATGGAACCTGGCGAGGTGAACATGGGTCCCTAGGTTTCGCAGGTAAGTGCCTTAACCACTAGGCAATCTCTCCAGCCCCTCCTTCAGGTCTTAGGCCTGTGAGATACCCACATGGCTGCAGCCGCAGGCCCCTGCCCTGGTCATTGTCTCTGAGCTTGGCTTTCCAGTGGGCCTGACTATAGTCTAGGCCGGGTCCCACCCTCCCGAGAGGCCCCAGGGTGTGGCCAGGGCTAGGACACAGGATGTCTCTGGTGCCTCACTCTCTGTAAATGAGGAGGCTTCGAGGGTGGGCTGAGAGGAAGTGCCCTGCCCATGGTCACACTGGGGCAGAAGCTACATCTCCTGGCCCCCGGCTGCTGGAGAAGCTGAGAGGTCCTGTGGGAGTGTCAGTCCCAGCAGAGCCCTCAGGGAGACAGGTTCTAGGGAGAGTCCTGGCTAGTGACAGACGGTGGGGGGGCGGCATAGCAGAACTCAGATACCAAAAATCCCCAGGGAAATGGGACATTAAATACACACACACACACACACACACACACACACACACACACACACAGAGTTTATTTGTTTTTTCAAGGTAGGGTCTCACTCTAACTCAGGCTGACCTGGAATTCACTATGTATTCTCAGGGTGGCCTTGAACTCCTGGCAATCCTCCTACCTCTGCCTCCCAAGTGCTGGGATTAAAGGCATTAGCCACCACACCCAGTTTAAAAATACTTTTTTTCTTTTTTCTTTACAGTACCTCCAGGAGGCGTTAGTATCCAAATTTCCATCAGTGAGAACCTAGAATTCAGTACACCTTAGTTTTTTTTTTTTTTAATTTTATTTATTTATTTATTTATTTGAGAGCGACAGACACAGAGAGAAAGACAGATAGAGGGAGAGAGAGAGAATGAGCTCGCCAGGGCTTCCAGCCTCTGCAAACGAACTCCAGACGCGTGTGCCCCCTTGTGCATCTGGCTAACGTGGGACCTGGGGAACCGAGCCTCGAACCGAGGTTCTTAGGCTTCACAGGCAAGCGCTTAACGGCTAAGCCATCTCTCCAGCCCAAAAATACTTTTTATTTATTCGTTTATTTATCTTCAGAGAGAGAGAGAGTGAGAGCGAGAGAGCACATCAGGGCTTCTTGCCACTGCAGATGAACTGCAAATGCATGTGCCACTTTGTGTATCTGGCTTTACATAGGTACTCAGGAACCAAACTTGTCTGTTAGGGTTTATAATCAAGCACCTTTAACCACTGAGCATCTCTCCAGTCTATGGGACTTTAACATTTCTTATTAATTATTTTAATTTTTTGGGGGGTTTGAGGTAGGGTTTCACTCTGGCTCAAGCTGACCTGGAATTAAATAATGTAGTCTCAGGGTGGCCTCAAACTCATGGTGATCCTCCTACCTCTGCCTCCTGAGTTCTGGGATTAAAGGCGTGCACCACTACACCCTCTTATTGTTTTAATTTTTAAAATTTTCTTTATTTGATAAATACAGAGAGCTAGGGAATACCAAGACCTCTTGCTTATATATGAACTCCAAATGCATGCACCAGTTTGTGCATCTGATTTTATGATGGGTACTGGGGAACTGAACCCAGGCCAGCAAGCTTTGAAAGCAAATATCTTCAACCACTGACCCATCTCCCCACACCTCTTCCCCCCTCCCAAGGTAGAGTTTCACTCTAGTCCAGGCTGGTCTTGTACTCAAGTGATCCTCCTACCTCTGCCTCCCAAGTGCTGAGATTAAAGGTGTGTGCTGGGCTGGAGAGATGGCGTAGCGGTTAAGTGCTTGCCTGTGAAGCCTAAGGACCCCGGTTCGAGGCTCGGTTCCCCAGGTCCCACGTTAGCCAGATGCACAAGGGGGCGCATGCGTCTGGAGTTCGTTTGCAGAGGCTGGAAGCCCTGGCGCGCCCATTCTCTCTCTCCCTCTATCTGTCTTCCTCTCTGTGTCTGTTGCTCTCAAATAAATAAATAAAAATTAAGAAAAAAAAAAACTTTAAAGGCGTGTGCTGCTATGCCTGGCTTCCACTCCTCTTATTTTATTTTTAAATATGATTTTAATTTTTTTTTTGTGTGTGTATGTGTATGTGAGAGAGAAAGACAGTGAGAGAAAAAGAGAGTGAATTGGCATGCCAGGGCCTCTAGCCACTGCATTTGAACTCCAGACACCTGCGCCACCTTGTGCACATGCATGACCTTGTGTACACGCTCTACCCTGTGCATCTGGCTTATGTGAGTTCTGGAGAGTTGAACCTGGGTTTTTACGCTTCGCAAGCAAGCACCTTAACTGCTAAGCCATCTCTCCAGCCCCCATTTTTTGTTATTTTCTTAAGGTAGGGTCTCGATGTAGCTCATGCTGACTTGGGACTACACCTGTCTGGGCCTCCAGAGTGCTGGGGTTAAACGTGTGTGCCATCACGCCTGGCTCTCTTTTCTTTTTTAATTAACATACATATCTTAGTATTGGGTTTTGTGGTAGTTTGAATGTCTGTCCTCCATAGACTCAGGTGTATTATTAAAGCTTGTAACCTGGGTCTTCAACTGCCTGGCTGGAAGAGGTGTCCTGGAGTCCAATCCAAAGATGTGTTTGGGGGTGGATTTGAATTCCAGCCCAAAGGAATGCAGAGAGGTTTCAGCTCTGGGGTCCTGCTTGCTGCTTTTTGGTGTTTCCTGGTGCTGGTGGTCTCTCTCTCTCTCTTTCCTTGGATCTGTGAAGAAAGAAGAGCCAGCTTCTTCTGCCATGGAGGGAGCTTCCTGTGGGTCTGCAAGTTTAAAATAAATCGCTTCCTCCCATAAAGCTGTGTTTGGTTGGATGCTCATTCCAGGTTTCATAATGGCATTTCCTTTTTGTATATATACTTTTAACACTTACATATATTTGCAAGCACAAAGAGAGGGAGAGAGAGAGAGGAAGTGAGAGAGAAAGAGAGGGCGAGAGAATGGGCTCACCAGAGCCTCTTGCTACTGCAAATGAGCTCCAGATGCATGTGCCACTTTGTACATCTGGCTGGATGTGGGCACTGGGGAACTGAATCCGGGCCATCGGTCTTTGCAGGCAAGTGCCTTTATCACAGCACTATCCCTCCAGCTCTCTTTATGGCATTTTCAAATAAAAATTGTTTTTGCTGATTCTCCTCCCCACCACCCCCCATTCCATAAACGCCTGTCCCAGGACTTTTAAGAGTCATTATTAAGCATCTACAGAAAGCCTTCCCCACACATACACTTTAAAAAAAAAATTGTGTTTATTTTTATTTATTTATTTGAGAGGGACAGACAGACAGAGAGAGAAGGAGGCAGATAGAGAATGGGCACTCCAGGGCCTCCAACCACTGCAAATGAACTCCAGATGCATGTGCCCCCTTGTGCATCTGGCTTACGTGGGTGGAATCGCGTAACTGGGGTCCTGTGGCTTCACAGGCAAGTGCTTAACCATTAAGCCATCTCTCCAGCTCCCCCACACATATACTTTAAAAAAAGTATTTTATTTATTTATTTGAGAGAGAGGAAGAGGGAGAGAGATAGAAATTGGGTGCACAAAGGCCTCTAGCTACTGTAAACCAACTTCAGATGTATGTACCACCTTGTATATCTGGCTTTATGTGGGTCCTGGGGAATAGAACCTGGGTCCTTAGCCTTTGCAGGCAAGTTCCTTAACTGCTAAGCCATTTCTCCAGCCCACACTTTTTTTTTTTTTTCAGAGTAGGGTCTCGCTCTGGCTCAGGCTGACCTGGAATTCACTATGTAGTCTAAGGGTGTCCTTGAACTCATGGTGATCCTCCTTCTTCTGCCTCCCCAGTGCTGGGATTAAAGGTGTGTGCCACCACACCTGGCTCAGCCCACACTTTTTACTTATTTATTCAGTTTATTTTTTTCTGTGTTTGGATTTTGAGGTAGGGTCTCATTCTAGCTCAGGCTGACCTGGAATTCACGATATAGTCTCAGGGTGGCCTCGAACTGAAGGTGATCCTCCCACCTCTGCCTCTCTCGGGATTAAAGGCATGTGCCACCATGCTTGGCTCTTATTCAGGTTTTCCAAGACTGGCCTTAAACTCCTGACCTTCCTGACTCTACCTCCCAAGTGCTGGGATCATGATGGGGGGGCGGGTGTCACTATTCCTGGCCAAGAATTTTCTTTTCCTTGTTGTTTCTGTCACAAACTCTACAAAATGCTCTCAGGCAGGGGCAGAGAAGTGGGTGGCCCGTTAGTCTGTTACCTTGTCACCCATTATTGTAGGAGGAAGGGAAGGGGCTCTGTGTGTTCCCGACCCGGGAGAGCCATGTGCTTGGGGCCGTGTGTTCCTCCGTGGGTCTGCTGCAGCCATGGTCGGAGAAGCCAGGTGCGGTTCCCAGCTCCGCTTGGATTTGTTTAGAATTTCTTTTGAAGTAAAGAGTTCTATCATTTACAAACAGGTTTTCAAAGCCATCTGGGGTCCCTACCGCCCCCAGAGGACTCCTGGACTGTGGCATCCCCTCCCACTCTGCCCCCTTCAACTGCACCCAGGGAGGCAAGTGGGACACTCAGGTTAACAGGACAGATTTTGGAGGAACTTCCGAGACGCTCTCTCCCAAGGGAGCCAGGCTGCTTTGAAGAGAAGCGCGACCCCTTGAACTCGCCCACCCTGGCCAGCACCCCCTGCTACCGAGGAAATGGCCCGGTCTCTTCTGTCCCATCCAGAGCCACAGCGAGGCCAGCTTGAAGCTAGCAGGGGAGGTGCCCCGCCCGCTTGCACAAAGCAAGGAAACGTGACCTCATCACAGCAGGGGAAACTGAAGGACACTTCCTCTTTTGCCTGCTGGGCTGCTGCCAGAAGGTTCTCAGAGCAACAGAAGTAAGATGTGTCCAGCTCCTCCTGGACGGGGCTTCTGAGGGCCACGGTGCTCCGTCTGTGGAGAAGAGAGGGCGGAAAGCTGGATCTGATGTGCCGGTGGACCCAGTACTGGGGAGGCTGAGGCAGGAGGATCAGGAGTTGAACAACAGCATTGACGACCTACTGAGTTAGAGGCCAGCCGGGGCTACATGAGATCCTATTCAAAAAAAAAAAAAAAAAAAAGAGAGAGAAAATAAAAGAGTGGGTGGCGGGTGGAGAGGAGATGGAGAGCTGGTTTAGCAGATAAGGGTGCTTGCTTGCAAAGCCTGACAGCCTGAGTTTAGCAGATAAGGGTGCTTGCTTGCAAAGCCTGACTGCCTGAGTTCAGTGTCCCAGTACTCAAGTAAAGGCAGATGCACAAAGTGGTATGTTTGTCTGGAGTCTGTTTGCAGTGACAAGAGGTGCTGGAGCGCCCATTTGCTCTCTCTGCTTCCAAATAAATGAATAAAAAATAAAATATACAAGACAACAAAAGAAACATTAAACAAAATAATTCTGAAAACCAGTGACCCAGGTGATAGGCGAGAGCTAGAACCCAAGTAGAAAGGCCACCAGCCACGACCCCCCTCCCCCGGGCACTTTGCAGATGAGCAAGCTGAGCAGCAGAGGGTAGGTGACCCCCAAGCAGGTGGACCCGTGGGCAGTCTGCATTGTGCTTTGGGCTGTGGGGCAGGTTCGCCAACGTCCTGTGGCAGACCGCCTCATCTCCTTGGTCACATGCTGACGCCCTGGGGTGACACAAGTGGGAAGGACAGCATTCTTCAGCATTAGGGGCCCTCTACCCTGGCCTGGCGGCCTCCTTCCCTCTGAACCCGGACCATGACACCCACATCCGACAGTGGATGTACCCGTCAGATGGCTGCCTGACGTGGGAATTCGGAAGAGTTCTTGAGAGCCAAGCATTCGCCCTTCCTCCTGTGTGGCTGCCCCACCAGTCAGCACAGAGCCCCTCACCCCCGGTGCCAGCGTGTGGGGACCCTCCCTCTCATCAAGCAGCAAGCACCTGCCTTGTTCATTTGGTCCCCACACGGTCTCCCTGGACACAGCATCCGGTCCATCATGTAAGAGTATCAGAAGGACAGCAGCCCACCATTGTACCTGACTGACAACCAGGGCTCCCATTCTCTCCTCCTTATCCCTGCAAATTCGCTAGAATGACTCGTGGCATGAGGACACATTGCCCCTTCATTATGAGGGGGTCACGGGGGCAGATAAACACAGAGGAAGAGGTGTCGTAGGCAGGTGTTCCCTCTGGGAGCATTGTCTGCCGGGACCCGCCATGTGTGCAGTCAAAAGTTCCCTAACCCTGTCCTCTTGGGGTTAGATGTGATGGATTATACCTCCCCTCTTCTCTGTCCTGGGAAATGGCATCTCAGCTGAGGTCCCTCTAGAGCCATGCACAGGACACAGAGCAAGGGAGCTGCTAGAGAGGCCAGCTTAGCAAAGCTGCAGCCATCTTGTGGTTGCTGGGCCTCTTGGGACAGCAGAACCAGGGACCTGCTTTGACAGAAGACTCTCTCGCAAAGCTCCCATGTGTGGAGGGGGTCTGATGGCAGTCTCCGAGGGTGGTTCTCCGGGCGGAGCTAGCAAGGCTTGCTTGTCTTCTTGGCCTCTTGGGGTAGTAGCTCCTTCCCCTGGGCATGGGGCAGGACCCTGGGACCAAGGGCTTTAGTGTCCTTTCAGGGCACAGCTGCTTGCAGCCAGCTCATTTGCAAGAAGGTTGGGGTGTGGAGAACATGCAGGGTTTTCAGGCGTTATAGCTGTTTGGGGTGAAGGCTCTAATTTCCATGACGGACCTTGGGGAGAGGAATTGAAGTTTTTAAGGCTTGTGTGAGAGAGAAGAGAGCAGGAAGAACAAAGGTGAGGTGGGGTGGGGTTCAGAAAGGCCCTTCCAATGCCCTTCAGCTCGAAGTCCTCAGCATGCCCAAGTTCTTTCGCTAGTGGTGTTGGGTTGTGAGTCCCCAAAGTAGTGGGAATCCATAGATGATCCTAAGACTCAGCAAGTGGCATACCACTGATATGCTGGTATCATTTCCCATACCATCAGCAGAGGAGTTCTGCCAATCTGCAGCTGGTGAAGAAGCCAGAAAGCCCGCGAGGGTCACTTTCTGTTTTTTTTTGGGTTTTCCCAAAAGAACCATCCTGTCAGCATTGGTCAAATCTTTCAAGTAAGACTGAGTCAGAAAGTTTACAACGTGTTAGTTCTCATGACAAGATGCCAAGTCAGAAAGTTCCCAGCAGGACATTGCTAGTTCACCTGAAAAGGAATGGAAAATCAGAATGAGAGCGAAATGCTTTTGGAAAAACCAAATCCCAGATCTTCCTTATCTATTACCAAATTGCTACCAGAATGGTAACATGGCAAACCCAACCCTTCTGATGTGTTTGGGGACTGAAAACCATGGCATGAGATGCTCTTGGTCTATGCAAGAACTGCCTCATTTACATAAACGAACTTTAGTCTAAATAAAGATTTCACATTAAGGGGAAGCTTGACTTATTTACATTTCTTTAAGAAGGGTTTAATAACAAATAGGGTCAAAATGATTGTAAGAAAAACCCCAAAGTAAATACAAAACCACAGGAGCCTCTAAAAATCTTCTCATGGTCCCCTCCCTGCAGCATATATTTGGGAGGAATGCAATTGGGGTCATGACCAGAGAAGCTCCGGGGTGGGGGAAGGAGGGCAGAACTCTGCAGGGAAGCCTCGCGTACTGGCTCAGAATACCCTCAGGAGCCATAGTGCTGACTGCTCTCCCGGGACCCAGCCAGGGCCAGGTCAGCTTTAGGCTTTGTCATCTCTGCTAGTCCTGGTGGTCCTGGCCTCTCTGAGAAAGAAAGACCAGCACCTACCCAGCAAGCCACTAGCAAGCATGCAGGAGCTCCCAGAACCGGGTGTGATCCTGCATCCCTTGGCCTTGGATGATGGCCCTGAGAAGGCTACCTGACTCCCAAGGATGTCCCAGAGGGCAGCCTGGTTTCACGTTTCTGACGCACAGTCAGTGCTCAATGGGCTGTAGTGAGGTATATGGGTGGATTTGTATCCCAGACTTCCTTTTTAAGACACTGATTGAAAATGGACTCACAGCTGGGCGTGGTGGTGCACGCCTTTAATCCCAGCACTCAGGAGGCAGAGGTAGGAGGATTGCTGCGAGTTCGAGGCCACTCTGAGACTCCATAGTGAATTCCAGGTCAGCCTGGGCTGGAGTGAGACCCTACCTCGAAAAAAAAAAAAAGAAAAGAAAATGGACTCACACTATCCCAAAGAAAGAGACTTTAGGCTAGCAGTACCATTTTGAAACTGCATTAAGAAAAAAGAAATGGCTAAACATTAATTTTAATTACCCCTCTTAATTCAATTCCATATACCACAAATGATATTATATCAGTATGTGATCAATAAAGAAGTTAAGGCTGGAGAGATGGCTTAATGATTAAGGAGTTTGCCTGCATAGTCAAAGGACCCTGCTTTGATTCTGTAGGACCCATGTAAACCAGATACACAAGAGGCACATATGTCTGGAGTTTGTTTGCAGTGGCTGGAGACCCTGGTGTGCCCATTCTCTCTCTGTCTCTCTTCTATCTCTCTCTCTCTGCTTACAAATTAAAATAAATAAATAAAACAAAATAAAATAAAGAAATTATTCCCTGGGTGTGGTGGCTCATGCCTTTAATTCCAGCATTTGGGAGGCAGAGGTAGGAGGATCACTGTGAGTTCAAGGCCACCTTGAGACTACATAGTGAATTACAGGTCAGCCTGGGCCAGAGTAAGACCCTACCTCGAAAAACCAAAGAAAGAAAGAAAGAGAGAAAGAGAAAGAGAAATTAATCCTGAGATAGTCTGCCTTCTTCTGTGAGAAGTCTGTGAAATCCTGGATTGGGGCTGCAGAGATGGCTCAGCAGTTAGAGGCACTTGCAAGCAAGGCCTGAGATCCCAGGTTCAATTCCCCAGTACCCACATAAAGCCAGATGCACACAGTGCTGCATGCGTCTGCAGTCTGTTTGCAATAGCTAGAGGTCCTGGAGTTCCCATCTCATTCTCTCTCTCTCTCAAATAAGCAAATAAATCCTTTTTAAAATGTGGGACAGGATGTTCTCAGAATAGCTGAGCAATGGGTCAGGTGGTTTTAGAGCAGTGCCAGGCTATGAAAGCCTGAGGGTGATCTTATCTGCACTCCACAGGTAGACAGGTGGGTCCCTCCCCTGAGCCAGCTCCTATCACTTGGGCCTCATTGCTCATCTCTGTCTTGCCCAGCCTGGCCCTGAGGTGTCCCAGCAGCTGCTGAATAAATTGCTCTCAGTGAGATTTATGCAAAAACAACGTAGTAATAGCACATTCACTCACTCATTCAATTCATGTAGTCACTAAATGATATATTTGAGCAGAGACTGTGTGCAGGGCCTCCATCAGGTCACTGGGCACCCCCAGGTAGAAGTCCAAAATCAGAGTCCACAGGGGCATGCTAACCCTGGAGCTGCCAGCAGCAGTGTGTGTCTCATCTCAGTGCCCGACTCAGCTTTTGGCAGGTTTGGCCCTGTCTTCACAGGACTTTCTCCCCCGTGTATATGCGTGTATCCTCTTCTATGAGTCCCGGGACTCAGGGCCTCCTCAGCTAGGCTGGCCTCATCTCAGCCAATCACATCCCAAAAGACTCACACTCATAATTTTGGGGGACACCATTCGTTCCGCCATCTCAGTCTCTGGTAGAGCTCCCAGCGCTTCTTCCCCGAGTTCTGTCCCTGGGTCATTTCAAGGGCATCCTCAACATACCACTTGCCTGCTTTGTCTTGTCTTGGGGATTGTTCCCCTCAGTCCCTGGGCTAACGCAGACGCACAGCCATCAGGCCCAGAGAAGCTAGAGCTCATCCTGGCCTGGGGACAGGCAGACCAGTGGATGACCAATGGCCAGCAGGAGTGTCTGCAGGACTAGGAAGGATGGCTGAGGAACCAGCAAACTGACCCGGGTATGTGGCTTGGGCAGGTGTGAGGGAAGCTATCATCACTGAGGTGGAACCTCTGTGGGGCAGGGCCATGTTTGGAGGAGTACTTTGGGTATGTACTTAGGAAGCTGAGCCCCATGAGAGGGTGAGTGGCCTTTAGGAGGCTGGACTGGCCATGGGGACAGGAGTTCCATGAGAGTGGAACAAGTGAGGAGGACAAGAGAAGGGCAGTGGCGAGACCCCCCAGGCCTGTGTTGGGCAGCTGCAGGGTAGAGATTGGACCTCTTCTCTCCCTGGACAAGGCTCCTGGAGCAGTGTTAGCTAGCGAGGCAGGACTGGGTTTTGGGTCATGAAATGTCTGGGGGATAAGCTTGGGTGGTTTTTAAAAAAATGTTTTTATTTGTTTGCAAGCAGAGAGAGGGGAAAGACAGAGAGAGAGAGAGAGAGAGAGAGAGAGAGAATGAACATCAGGGCCTCTTGCCACTACAAATAAATAAACTCCAGATGCATGCACCTCTTTGTGCATCTGGAGTACTGGAGAATTTAACCTGGGCTGTCAGGCTTTGCAAGCAAGCTCCTTTAACCACTGAGCCATCTCTCCAGCCCCCTGGGTGGGTTTTAAACCAACCTACCTTTAGCAGACTCTTTCCACCTAGCTTCTTCAAGACGTTTGATGGGAGTCATCTAAGACTGGTGTCACCGCACTAACTTATCTCACCTCTCCCTGCCTCTCCTCCCTCCTGTCGGAAGAGTTCTCAGAGGTGTGGGAAAGTGATGCAGCCCTTCCTTGCTCCTGGCCTCCTGAGGACACGTGTGTCACTGTTGGAAGAGCCTAGGTGCCATCTCAGTGGGCCAAGGGTGATCTGCAAAGGCCTCCAGGTCTCTGCTCCTCCACCGTGGAGACAGGCCTGGCTCTGAGTTGGAACTGAAGAAGGGTTGACAGAAGATGAACCTTAGGTGACAGTGCCCTGACCTCAGCTGGGCCGAGAGCCTGGAAGGGGTTTGGAGGCTCAGCCTCAGCCTGGCCTTCTGGGACCCCAGAAAGTAGGTGCTGTCCTCTGTGGGGTGGCACAAGGGGCTCCTCGGAATGAATGCGTCCTGCCCACCTCTGGCTACTCGGCCAAGGGTCCTCAGAGGATAACTGCCTCCCTCACCTCCCTTGGCAGTGTTTCCACTACTCCAGGCTGGCAGGGTTGGAGTTCAGAGCCTAGCTTCATGGGCACCCCTCATGAGTTCCTGCACCCCTTGTGTCTCTGCTTCTTCAAACTGGGACCTGTACTGAGGACCCAGCTGAGCTTCTACCCTGGGTTTGGGAAGACAAAAGACCCCCATTCCACCCAAATCAACAAATACACCTCTGTGCCTGTGGCCCCAGCGTGGACACACAGTGGGAATGGGTAGCAGGGACAATGAGCTAGAGGAAGGCTTTGATCTTTCACTCAGCCTGGGGGAGTTTAGAGTTGCCTGAATTTGACCAGATGGTTGTATAACCTCTTCTAACAATAACATTCCATTAAAGGAGGTGTGGTTGCCCACAAAACAAATATTAGAATCTCCTACAGAGGAGCTGATGGGGCAAGGCCCATGGTGGGGTGAGGTAGGGGCAGTGGTGGGAGGCCAGTGGGTTGGTTCTGGCCATTCCAGAAGGAACTGTGTCTGGAGGACAGTAGACTCCTGGAGTACATCTGGACTCTGGGCTACGTGGCTGGGCTGTCTGAGCCTCAGATTCCCTATCTGTGGAATGGGGTGATACATCCTCTTATGGAGGGTGTCCACAAGTGAATGTGTGGACATGTGAGGCTCCGAGCATTGGAGGAGCAATAAGCAGTCATTTTCGTTCTTTTTCTGTTTTCTAGAAAGAGAGTGAGCGAGTGAAGGAGGGGGAGAGAGAGAGAGTGAGAGAGAGAATTGGTGGGCCAGGACCTCAGCCACTGCAATCGAATTCCAGGCACTTGCACCACCTAGTGGGCATGTGCGACCTTGCACTTGCCTCACCTTTGTGCATCTGGCTGAGGTGGGATCTGGAGAGTCGAACATGCATCCTTATGCTTCGCAGGCAAGCGCCCTAACCACTAAGCCATTTCACCAGCCCAGTAGTCATTTTCAACACTGTCGTTACTGTCATCACTCCCTCAACACTGCTTGCTCTCACCTGCCCTGTTAGACAGCAGCGGGGCCAACAGGTAGAGCCAAAATGCATGGTGTCCAAAGGAAACCCCTCCTGTGTTGGATGCTGTGGGTGACGCCCTCCAGTCACTTTCCCCTTCAGAACAACTTCTCTTGGTTTCTTGTGGCTACTTCCCCACTCTTGCAGCTAGAGAGGGCAGAAGCTGGACCTTGAGGCAGACCTTTCTGCTTTCAGTGGAAGTGCCCTTTCCATGGGGCACCTGGTGAGAAGTGCCCATGCTGGAGAGACTGTGCTGGCCTCCTAGAGCAAGAACAAAGGAGGAGTCTGGACTGTTATTGAATTGGAAACCCAAAAGACATGAGCCTGCTCATCAGGTGATCAAGTGGTCAATGCCCACACCATGAGAAGTCTGGGCTGCTGGAGGGGGCGCATCTCAGCCTGGGTGGAGGAAACAGGGTGTCTCCTGCAGGAGTGGTACAGGAGCCAATGAAAGGCAAGTCGGAGTTATCTGTGGAGGAAGGGCAGCGGGAACAAGTGTGTAGAACGACCTTGAATAACCTTAGGAAGGATGAGCTTCCTCCTTGTGGGCACCTGCCACCCCCGCCCCCCTTTACCATCAGTGGCTATTTGTTCTGGTCTTGATTCCCAGTGCAGATGGGCTAAGAGAGTTCTCACATCTGTCCCCTTCCTCCCTGACTGAGCGTATGGCCCAGCCAGACCGCAGTTTCCTGTCTTTCTTCATCAGGAGGGGGATGGGAATGTTGAAAAGGAGCCACTTGGCCACACGGTCCTGACTCAGCCCAGCGCGGGAGCCTGGGTCACTGCAGGCCACAGCTGGCTGCCACTTCTGTAGCCAGAGGCAACTTGGCTTCTAGAAGTTCATTTGGTCAAAACCCGAAAAATAGTGCATTTCAGAGCAGGTGGCCACCAGAAAGGAGGTAGCCCGGTGTGCAGGGCCCCCCAGAGCCATAGAGTTATCAAATTTTGACCTAGGAAGTGTGGAGTCAGTTTTCTTTTCATTTTGGCCAGTTCCTTTCTATGTTCAGTGTTTTCTCTGGGATCTGCATGGGGTGTGGGATAGTTGCCTGGGTTGGGAAGGTGTATTGTTCTAGACATAATAGCATTCCAAAAATAGACCTAAGCCCTGGCTTGGCATTCTTCTGATAACATATTTCATTTTACAAAGGACATAATGCTATCCTGCCACACCCTCCAAAGGAGCAGATTTCACGAAGACCACCCCCCTCAAGCTCCCTTGGGCTCTAACTCACTGAACTTGGTCCTTTACAACCTGCCATAATTTATCACACGTTTCTTTTTTTTTCACTTACCTATTTTTTTTTTTTTTTTGGTTTTTCGAGGTAGGGTCTCACTCTGGTCCAGGCTGACCTGGAATTAACTCTGTAGTCTCAGGGTGGCCTCGAACTCTCGGTGATCCTCCTACCTCTGCCTCCCGAGTGCTGGGATTAAAGGCGTGCGCCACCATGCCCAGCTTCACTTACCTATTTTTTAAAATATATTTTATTTATTTATTTGAGAGAGAGAAAGGTGAGGGTGAGGGCACATGAGGGGGGGGGGAGTATGGACTTGCCAGGGCCTTCAGCCACTGCAAATGAACTCCATATGCATGCGCCCCTTTGTGCATCTGGCTTATGTGGGTTCTGGACTCAAACCAGGATCCTTTGGATTTGTAGGCAAATGCCTTAAATGCTAAGCCATTTCTCCAGACCTTTTACTTATCTATTTTGTATGCTCGTGTGTGTGTGTGTGTGTGTGTGTGTGTGTGTGTGCGCGCGCGCCCATCCACACATGCAACTGAAAGTCAGAGGACAACCTTGAGGAAATGTCTGTACACATCTCCTGAGACAGGAGCTCTTGCCAGCACAACTGTGAGTTTTGGATTATATTTTGCTTTAGGATGGTGTTTGGGAACTAAACCCAGGCCTGTAGGTTCTCCTGGGCTGGGGTCAGGGACTGCCTTTTACAGCAGCTGTCCTCTACTGACATAACCCATTTCAAACTAGGTTGTTTGATTTCTTATTATTTAGGTTTTTGAATTATTTGTATATCCTAGATATTAATTCTCTGTCAGGTGAATAGCTGGCAAAGATTTTCTCCCATGTGTAGGTTATCTCTTTGCTCTATTCACAGTGTCCTTTGCTGTACAAAAGCATTTTAATGTCATGAGGTCCCAGTGGTGATTAGTGGTTTTATTTCCTGAGCAACTGGGTTTATATTCAGAAAGTCATTGCCTATGTCAGTATGTTGAAGTGTCTTCCTGCTTTTTCTTCTAGCAGTTTCAAAGTTTTAGGTCTGATATTAATGTCTTTGATACATCTGGAGTTGATTTTTGTACATGGAGAGAGATAAGGATGTATTTTCATCCTTCTACATATACATATCCAGTTTCCCCAGCACTATTTGTTAAAGAGACTGCCTTTTCTACAGTGAATGTTTTTTAGCGTTTTTCTCTTAAATCAGATCACTGTAGCTGCCTGAATTTACATCTGGGACTTCCGTTCCACTGATCTACCTGTTTTTGTGGCAGTACAATGCTGTTTTTGTTACTATGGCTCTGTTATATAGCTTAAAACTGGGTATGGTGATACTGCCAGCCTTATTTTTGTTTTCTCAAATTTGTTTTGGATAATTGAGGTTTTTTGTGCTTCCAAATGAATTTTAGGATCATTTTTTTCTATTTCCGTGAAGAATACCATTGGGATTTTGATGGGGGTTGCTTTAAATTTGTAAATTGCTTTTGGTAAGATTGGCATTTTCACAATATCGGTTCTTCCTTTCCAAGAACATAGGATGTCTTTCCACTTCCTAGTGATCTTTCTGATATACTCTTGTATTCTGATTGCCAGTATTTTGTTGAGAATATTTGTTCTTTTATTTTTAAAAAAACTTTATTTATTTGAGAGAGAGAAAGAGGCAGAGGGAGGGAGGGAGGGAGAGAGAGAGAGAATGGTCATGCCAGGGCCTCCAGCCACTGTAAACAAACTCCAGATGCATGCACCCCCTTTTGCATCTGGCTTACATGGGTCCTGGAGAGTCGAACTGGGATCCTTTGGCTTTGCAGACAAATAACTTAACTGTTAAGCCATCTCTCCAGCCCCTTTATTTCAGTTTTTGAGGGTCTCACTCTATCTCAGGCTGACCTGGAATTCACTATGTAGTCTCAGGATGGCCTTGAACTAATGGTGATCCTCCAACCTCTGACTCCTCAGTGCTAGGATTAAAGATGTGTGCCACCACACCTGGCTTGTTGAGCAGTTTTGAGTTCATGAGAAAGATTGGTAATTTTCTTTTTTGGTTCAGTATTTGTCTGATTTTGGTATCAGTATGATGCTGGATACGTAGAAGGAGCTTGATAGGATTCCTTCCCTTTCTATTTTTTGGAAAAGTTTGAGAAGCAGTGGTGTTAGTTCTTCCATGAAGGTCTGGAAAATTCACCAGTGAATCCATCTGGGCCTGGTCTTTTTTTGTTGTTGTAAATCGAGGTAGGGTTTCACTCTAGTCCAGGCTGACCTAGAGTTCACTATGTATTCTCAGGGTGGCACACCCGGCAAGAACCAACCTTTTGTTTCATTGATTCTCTCTCTCTCTCTCTCTCTCTCTCTACACACACACACACACACACACACACACACACACACACACACACATATAATTTTTTATTTTATTTTCTTTGGTTTTTATTTCATTACTTTCTGTCCTAATCATTATTATTTCTTCCTGTCTACTGCTTTTTGGTTTGCCTTGTTTTCTATTTCCAAGGCCTTCCTTAAGGTGAAACATTAAGTTGTTTACTTGAAACCTTTCTGATTTCTTTTTTTTCATTAAAAAAAATTTTTATTAACAACTTCCATGATTATAAAAAATACCCCATGGTAATACCCTCCCATCCCCCAATTTCCCCTTTGAAACTCCATTCTCCATCATCTCCCCTCCCCATCTTAACATGTCTCTCTTTTACTTTTGATGTCATGATCTTTTCCTCCTCTTATGATGATTTTATGCAGGTAGTGTCAGGCACTGTGAGGCCATGGATATCCAGGCCATTTTGTGTCTGGAGGGAGCATGTTGTATGGAGTCCTGCCCTTCCTTTGGCTCTTATATTCTTTCCACCACTTCTTCTGCATTAGACCCTGAGCCTTGGAAGGTGTGATAGAGATATTGCAGTACTGAGAACTGTGGTCATTTCTTTCCATCACCATGATAACTTTAGAGTCGTCCCGAGGTCATTGCCATCTGAAAAGAGAAGATTCTCTACCAAAAGTGATAGTAGCATTAAAATAAGGGTATGAAAATTAACAGAAGTACTTACTGGGCAGTTTGATAAGCATAGTATATACATTTAGCTAGACAACAGCAGACATTACACCCCTAGGGCTCATGACACCCCTGTTTTAAGTTTTCAGTATCAAGGATGTATTCCCTCCCATGGAGAAGGCCTCCAGTCCAATTAGAGGGCAGTTGGTTTCCGCCATAACAGATGTGCCACTATTGCACCTGTTGGGTCATGTGGCCTGGCTGGCCAAGTATAAGGCTTACAGTGCCCACTGTTGAGTATCTTCACTAGTGATTTCTGTTTCTCCCATTGAACTGCATGCAGAATGGCTTCTTCTAGCTTTCTGTCAGCTGGTCTGCATGGAGGAGGTTATCAGCTCAGATCCTGCAGGATTTCTCAGTGTCCTTGCAGCCCAAGTATATGGAGTCTTCAGCAATAGGGTCTTACCACCTATTCCTGGTGGGAAACCAAGGGTCTTGGCAATGGCCTACAATGTTTTGGGACCTCCCTGGTCAACAACTCACTGGAAGATATCCCATCCCTGGCACTGAAAATTTTCTCGCCACAATCTACGGCTCCTGAGTGTTTCATTGTCCAAAAAAGTAGGTTTCCAAACTATTTATTTATATGCTCTTAGATTTTGATTAGCTGTCCCTCCACCTTTCCTTTACTCAATCTCTTCCCCAAACCTCATTTTGGGCCTTTTCACCCCCATTAATCTATTCTTCTACGTACATATATACAATACCTTCCTATTAGGTACCCCCTCCCTTCCTTTCCCTTCCACTTATATCTCTTTTCTAGCTTACTGGCCTCCGCTACTGAGATTTTTTCTTCTTACGCAGAAGCCCAGTCATCTGTAGCTAGGATCCACATATGAGAGAGAACATGTGGCACTTGGCTTTCTGGGCCTGGGTTACCTCACTTAATATAATCCTTTCCAGATCCATCCATTTTCCTGCAGATTTCATAACTTAATTTTTCTTTACTGCTGAGTAGAACTCCATTATATAAATGTGCCGTATTTTCATTATCCATTCATCAGTAGAGGGACATCTAGGCTGGTTCCATTTCCCAGATACTGTGAATTGAGCAGTAATAAACATGGTAGAGCACGTACTTCTAAGGAAATGAGATGAGTCCTCAGGATATATGCCTAGGAGTGCTATAGCTGGGTCATATGTTAGATCAATTTTTAGCTGTCTTAGGAACCTCCACACTAATTTCCACAATGGCTGGACCAGATTGCATTCCCACCAACAGTGTAGAAGGGTTCCTCTTTTTCCACATCCTTGCCAGCATTTATGGTCATTTGTTTTCATGATGGTAGTCAATCTGATTGGAGTGAGGTGAAATCTCACTGTAGTTTTAATTTGCATTTCCCTGATGACTAGGGATGTAGAACATTTTTTTAAATGCTTATATGCCATCTGTATTTCTTCTTTTGAGAACTCCCTATTTAGTTCCATAGCCCATTTTTTAATTGGCTTGTTTGATTTCTTATTACTTAACTTTTTGAGTTCTTTGTATATCCTACATATTAATCCTCTATCAGATGTATAGGTGGCAAAGTTTTTTTCTGTAGGTTGCCTCTTTGCTTTATTCACAGTGCCCTTTGCTGTACAAAATCTTTGTAATTTCATGAGGTTCCAGTGGTTAATCTGTGCCTTTATTGCCTGAGCAATTGGGGTTATATTCAGAAAGTCATTTCCAAGACCAATATGTTGAAGGGTTTCCCCTACTTTTTCCTCTAGCAGTTTCAGAGTTTCAGGTCTGATGTTAAGGTCTTTAATCCATTTGGACTTAATTCTTGTGCATGGAGAGAGAGAGAAGAATCTATTTTAATCTTTCTACAGATAAATACCCAGTTTTCCCAACACCATTTGTAAAGAGGCTGTCTTTTCTCCAATGAGTATTTTTGGCATTTTTATCAAATATAAGGTGGCTATAGCTACTGAACTTGCATCTGGGTCCTCTGTTCTATTCCATTGATCTACATGTCTGCTTTTGTGCCAGTACCATGCTGTTTTTGTTACTATGGCTCTGTAGTAGAGGTTTAAATCAGGTATGGTGATACTACCACCCTTAGTTTTGTTGCTCAGTATTATTTCTAATATTCCTGATTGGTTCTTCTTCAGACTCTCTATTTCCTTATTCCTGTCTTATATTGACCTCCTTATTTCATTAGGTTGGTTTCCTGTGTTCTCCTTTAGAAGTTTGAAGTTTATTTTCTTCTTTGATTCTTTTTTTTTTTTCTTTTTTTCTTTCTTTCTTTTTTTTTTTCTTGATGTAGGGTCTCACTCTCGCTCAGGCTGACCTGGAATTCACTATGTAGTCTCATGGTGGCTTCGAACTCATGGTGATCCTCCTACCTCTGCATTCTGAGTGCTGGGATTAAAGGCATGTGCTACCATGTCCAGCTTGATTTCTTTGAATATAGTTAAAATCAGTCTTTTGAAATCCTTGTCAGGTATTTCATCCAAATCAGTCTCAGTGGGGGTGCAGCATTCACATTGGCTCTCCTGTCTTTATCTTGCAGCCTGGGCCACTTTCCGTAACTCAGTGGAGCCCTCTTCATTCTTCTTCCCTACTGCCATACCCAGGACAGACATCACCCTCCTGAGTGTGCAGCTTGCACTTTCTTTCCTGACCCCTCTGTAGGCATCTCTGCCCTGTTCCATGACATGTGTTGGGTGCTGATCCAGGGGTGGAGCAAGCTGCAAGCACGAGGTGGACCCTTCTTGCCCCAGCCAGTGGGGAATTAAACAAGGACATGAGGGGAAAGCAACCTGGATGGGAGACAAGAGACACAAAGAAGGAGACCAGGTCTATATTCTGATTAAGGTCTCAGATTTATTCAGGCAAGCACCAGCTTATATACAGAAAATAAAACTTTCTAGACAGTGCCTACATGCCTAAAGTCTGTTCCACAAATACCTCTGTGCCTGAAGACTGTTTGCCAAGGCCATACGATAAGGTCTCTGTGCCTGGAGATCTAAAAACAGCTTCAGTTCTCATGGTCAAAGAGCAGCTACAGCTCCCAACATCTCCTCCCTTCTTTTATACAAAAGACGGGGAGACTCGCTATTCAGTGGTGGGCTTTAACCAACTGGGGGAGTATTGACCTGACACCTCCTGTGGGCTGTCATTTTTTCGACCCACAATATTGGCCCTTGGTACCTCTTGGGGAGGGGAGGCAGGGTCTATATGATCATAATAAGTGTGGTACCAACCTCCATGCAAGTCAGGTTTTTCTCTCAGGGAATTCAGAAGTGGTCAGAAAGGGACCTTCCCTTGCGGTGCTTTGCCTCGCACCCATGTTGGTGCCCATATCATATTCACTTTATTGTGAGCTGATATGCATAGGTCTGAATACTATGCAGCTCCTAAAGGAGGGGAGTCAAGGATGTATTCTATAGTGCATAGCTTGGACCTCTGCACGAACATTCACAATAGACTTCATTAGACACTTGAAGAAAATAGGCAATAGGCATAAGAGAAGCAGAAGACAAACTCCCACAGCTGCAAAGCTGCCTCTCCAGGAACTTAGAGAATCCCAACCAGGCAACACAGACTGAATTGCAGCAAGTAAATCATTAGCAGCCTTAGTGGCATTAAAATCAAGATGACTGTTCTGTATAGCTAAAATGTTTCCAAGGCTTTGAAAGATTAACAGGAATCATAACAAATGCAGATTGTTTGACAATCACTACAGTTTCAGAATCATGAGAAATACAATTGGACAGACTACAATTATCACAGGTAACATTAAACATTTTCTCAGACCCGTGACACCAGGTAATATTTATATTCCCTAACATAAGGGCATAAGGTGGTGTAACACAGGCCATAACAGTTCCCTTTGGAAGGCTATTTGAATCATTGCTGTCAGATGTAACCTTGATACCGCCCATAGCAGCAGCAATTTTCCACACATAAGTTTGCTGATGTTCATTGTCTGACTACCACAAGCCTGAGGACAGTCCAGTAGCCCAATCATTAACCCATTCAGTTTTACTCTCTTTAGAGCCTGCTGATCCTGACCATATCTAGTAGATCCAGAAACATTATACCTGATAATTTTTTTTTTCCCTACACATTTGCTCCAGTGTATAGATTTATTGAACCAAGGTGTGTTTCCTTCACAGGGAATAAAGTCCTCTGGTGGACTATCCCCTGTAACTTGATTTCCATAGGGAAGCCAAATAGAAATGCTGCTTCTTTGAACCTGCTTTATCGTCTTTGTACCTTGTACATGCTTTACAGTAATGTTTCTTTCCTTTATTTCAAAACATCCCACTATTGCTAGTCTTAGAAAAGCATAGTGGAATTCTTAGACCACGCCCTGAATATGAACTCATAATTATTTGATGTAATTCTATATTTTTACTAGATGGTGTACTTAGCAACCGAGTGTTATTGACTAGAACTATGATTTCTTTTTTCTCCCAGGTCACTGGATGTAATATAGGAGGATCAGGAACATAGGTCCAGTAAAGTTCACTGCAAGCAAGATGTAGATGACGCCATATTATCAGGATCAGCAGTGTCCTCTTGTTTGATCTCGTGGCCTGCATGCCGCACCAAACATTCTGGCGACCATCTGGCTCCATTTTCTTTCTGTGAAAAAATGCAAACAGATCCTCGTCCCCATATTAATACAGGGTTGGGTCTACTCCATTTGTTAGTCAATGGATCTTTCCACATTACTTTAGCATAATTAGTGTTGGTTTGTGCATGCCAAAAGTGGTCAGCAGCAGAAGACCCTTTTGCATCCAAAAGTAAAAAATTTAAAAATAAACAAACTATGATTTAACCATCTTGTTACTGATCCCTGCATCATTTTTCCCTTTTTTGTTTTTTGTAACTAGATTTCTGCCTTTTCTTTCCAGTTAATAAAATATCATCCATATAATGAATAACATATAATTGAGGAAATTTGCTTCTTCTAGAAGCTAAAGCTTTAGCCACAAATTTCTGACATGAAGTTGGACTATTAGCCATACCTTGAGGGAGAACTTTCTGGGCACAGAGAGGATGGGAGTGGCTGCTCAGCCTTAAGGGCCATGCATTCTCTGGAAAAATGACCTGGTTGTTTGCAATTAAAACAAGTTTTGAGCTTGTCCCCCTGGGTAAAATCTTTAAGGGCCACTCCTATGGCTAATCCAATGCTGTGGGACACAGGGTCTACATCAGCACAGAGTTTGATAAAGTCAGAAATATTTTTGCCACGGCGATGGGGGTGTACAGCCGCTTGGCAGGCTGAGTTAGCATTCTCAAAGGCAAGATGTCTAACACATTCATTATCTGTTTCCTCCTTTCCCATGAGGCATTCAGCGGCCTCTGTAAGATGGCCAATAAAATCACTATAAAGCTCTTGTGGACCCTGTTTCAGTTTAGCAAGAGAGGTGACAGCTGACCCTTTAGGGGGAAGGCTCTTCCAGGCTTTGAGAGCTGCATGTTGAATTTGTGTAAGTAATCCTGGAGGAAATTTGGTTTGTTTTTCATTTGTATCGTAGAGACAGTTGCCCAAAAGTTTATCTAGTAATCAGCTTTCCATAGAAGAAAGTCACCCCTAGTTAAAGTAGCTTTAGTTAACAGAACCCAATCATTAACAGTAAGTAAGTCTTCACTTAGAGATTCTAACAGTGAGAGAGTGAAAGGAGCAATAGGACCATATGAAGTAACTGCATTTTTTAACTCTTTTATATGTTTAAACTTAAGACGGCGATATCACTGGGCTTTAATGAGTAGAGTTTCATCCCCTTCCTCATTCTCAGTGCTTTCTGACCCAGCAGGTTCCCTTGTCTCAGATTCTCCCTCCCCCTCTTCTGGGCTATCTGGATCCCTTGGCTCAGCCTCATTAGTTTTTCCTTCAATAGGTTTAACTTGGGAGTGAGTTACAGGAAAGGCGTGGAGAGTTTTACTTTTGGTTTTAGTTTTCTGAACAGGGTGAGTGGAGGGGGAGCGTATTTCTAAATCAAGGTCGTGTAATTGCTTGAGCAGCTGCAACTTTTCCTTTTTGGCTTGGCGGAGCGTCTTAAGAGATTGTTCCTCCCGGGAAAGTTTAGTAATGGCTTGTCTAGTTATTTCTTCTAGATCAGAGGGACCATCAAGCGCTGGGGCAGAAGAAGGGGGTGCTATGTTATAGGGTGGTGACTGTGTGCCCAAAAGTGTCTGGGGACCAATCAGGGTTATGATATTTAGTAGCTTCATCCTGCAGTTCAGCTTCTCCCTCAGCTTTATTTGCCTCATTCTCAGGGGAAAGGGGGTCATCATTAGGATTGGTGGTTTTTAAGTTAGACAGAACTGGATAGATAGATTGCGGAGAGGGCTACTAGGCAGGGGTGGGTTATTAGGTGGCGGATCATCAGCATTTTCTGGCATAGGAATGATAATAGAGGAGCAATTAGAGCTTGGAGAGAAAGGGCAGGTTTTTGGTCCACAGCACAGCACTGAGCGAGAGCCGGTGCGGGCGGGGTAGGGGTTCTCTGGGACTTCATTCTTAGGGAGGGAGGTTTGACTACTGGTGAATTTATTTTTAAGGAAATTCTCACTATCTGTAACTACTTTTGAAACATCAGGGTGATAGTGGTGGACCTGTAATACGTCATTAATGAGATTCCAATAAGAAGATGCCTGCACTGGAATCTTTTCAGGAACATAAGAGCAGTAGTAGTCATTTAGACAGTCACCAACACGGCGCCACCGCTTCTCATCTATAGTTCCTTCCTGCGGGAACCAGGGACAGACATCTTCTAAAAAGACAAAGAATTTCACTAAATCTTTTTCTTAACCCGTATTCCTCGTGTCTTGAGAGAAGTTTTAAGCCCTTCAACAAACAATTCATGCTTACTTAATGCTTGTCCCATAATTGCGTCGCTTTTCTTACCTCTCCAGATCTGTATCACAGGCTGGCACTCCTGTGGTGATCTGCATGCGGATCTTCACTCACCGAGGGGGTGGCAATCCAATGGGGGTGACAGACGTCCATTTGAGTGACGTCCAGGTCACATTTCGTACCTCAAGCCCCACGTTTGGGCGCCACTTGCCCCGGCCAGCGGGGAGTTAAACAAGGACATGAGGGGAAAGCAACCTGGATGGGAGACAAGAGACACAAAGAAGGAGACCAAGTCTATATTCTGATCAAGGTCTCAGATTTATTCAGGCAAGCACCAGCTTATATACAGAAAATAAAACTTTCTAGACAGTGCCTACGTGCCTAAAGTCTGCTCCACAAATGCCTCTGTGCCTGAAGACTGTTTGCCAAGGCCATACGATAAGGTCTTCGTGCCCGGAGATCCAAAAACAGCTTCAGTTCTCATGGTCAAATAGCAGCTACGGCTCCCAACACCTTCTCAGCAGCATCCGGCCGCAGCTCCTCGCAGCCCCTGCCCTCACCTCGGAGCCTCTGCATACCTGAGCCCTCCCCAAGGCCCTGCCTGCTGCCACGCCCAGCTTAACCGGAGTGCAGCTGCTCCTTTGGACAATGCCTTTTCACCTGTCATGCTAGTCCTCCGTGTTTCTCTTTGGCTCAATCTGCAGTGGGGCAGGTGGCCTATCCCTTCTCATAGCTGCCTCCACTTCCTCGCTCTGGAGACATGCATGTTTTCTTCAAGTGGGCTCTTTGGTGGTGGTGGTGGTGTGTAGATGATGGTAAGTGTTCAAGAAACATCCAAACTGAAATGAGGAAACCAGAGCTTGAGAAGAAGATGGCTTCCAGGACTCTCAGCTAGTATGAGAGGGATTAGGGTTTGGAAGCATCTGATTGGTTCTCTCTGGTGAGCATTAGTCGCTGGACATGCTGCTTTCATCCCATACTCGGACTCAGGCTTCCTGCGCTTCCACACATGTCCTCACAATTCCCCAAGGAAAGGGGAAGGCTGGCATGTGTCATTTGCACAGAAAGCCAACTGACCCCAATCAGGGAGGAGTCAGTTCTCTTGCTGAAAGGCAGTTCTCATGTGGCAAAAGCTGTCCAAATGCTACACAGTGCATCTGTTCACAGTATTCTGCATCTACTTTTATTTATTTATTTATTATTTTAAAATTTTCACTTGAGACACACACACACACACACAGAGGGAGAGAATGGGCACACCAGGGCTTCTAGCCACTACTTTTATTTTATTTTTTGGAGGGAGGGGGTAGTTTTGAGGTAGGGTCTCACTCTAGCCTAGGCTGACCTGGAATTCACTATGTAGTCTCAGGCTGGCCTCGAACAATCCTTTTGCCTCTGCCTCCCGAGTGCTGGAGAGATGGATTAGCAGTTAAGGCACTTGCCTGTGAAGCTTAAGGATCCAGGTTCAAGTCCCCAGTACTCACATAAGCCAGATGCACAAGGTGGCACATGCATCAGGAGTTTGTTTGCAGTAGCTAGAGGTCCTGGCATGGCCATTCTCTCTCTCTCTCTCTCTCTCAAATAAATAAATAAAAATAGCTTCTGCTTTTAGCTGGGCATGGTGGCACACACCTTTAATTCCAGTACTCAGGAGGTAGGGGTAGGAGGATCACCATGAGTTCAAGGCCATCCTGAGACTACATAGTGAATTCCAGGTCAGCCTGAGCTAGAGTGAGATCCTACCTCAAAAAACCAAAATAAAATAAAATAATAATAATTATTTATTTTTCATTTAAAGCCATACTAAAGTCTTCCAAGGAGAGTCCATGCACCATGGTCCTCATACACTCCACTTAGAAAACAAATCATTCAGATGACTCGGCGGGCTCCTCTGTCTGTGGAGTGAGTGTCCCTGACAGCACCGCTCCTTCAGGAAGCTCGTCAAGGAGTGGGCAGAGAGTGCCTTCTTTCTTTCTTTCTTTCTTTCCTTCTTTCTTTATTATAAAAGAAAAGTTAGCTGGGCGTGGTGGCGCACGTCTTTAATCCCAGCACTCAGGAGGCAGAGGTAGGAGGATTGCCATGAGTTCAAGGTCACCCTGAGATGACAGAGTTAATTCCAGGTCAGCCTGGACCAGAGTGAGACCCTACCTCGAAAAACAAAAAAAAAAGGAAAAGTTATTTATTTGACAGAGACAGAGAGAGAGAGAAAGAGAGAGAGAGAGACAGACAGACAGACAGAGACAGAGACAGAGACACACAGACAGAATGAGAATGGTCATGCCAGGGCCTCCAGCCACTGCAAACAAACTCTAGAGCCCCCTTGTGCAGCTGGCTAATGTGGGTCCTAAGGAATCAAACTTGGGTCCTTTGGCTTTGCAGGCAAATGCCTTAACCACTAAGCTATCCCTCCAGCCCTCCTTATTTCCTTACCTAAGCTGCCTCAGGTTTTTCTGTAGAAACAGCACAGGACATCAGGGGTCTGCAGAAGATAGCTGGGGCTGGTGTCACACCTGTCCATCTGTCCTTGCGTTGCAGACAGAGGCCTTTAAAATGGGCCCTTTGGTAGCCAGAGCACAAGCTGCAGCTGTAGCCTAGGCATTGGTCTGAGCCTTGGCTTTGGTCAGCAGAGCCTGTGATCTTTGGCAATGTTGGCCTGAGATCGATTCCCAGGCATGGGGTGGGTGGTGACAGCTGGGCAATGGAGCTTGTGGTTGACCCCTTAGGATCTGCTGTTTTTCCTCCTTCCTTGAGCCCCGATGGCCTCAGCACAAGTGCTCCCGGGCGTATGTTTGTTTCCTGGCATCTTGGTTTTTTTTCTTTTCTTTTTTTTGTCTCATGTAGCCCAGGTTGGCCTGGAACTTGATATGTAGTCAAGTATGACTCTGATCTTCCTGCTCACACTCAAGCTCTGGGATTACTGTCATGTGCAACCATTCCCTGCATCCCCTAAATCTTCCTTGGGCCTTTCCTGGTGTGCTGCTTGGCAAAATGCTTGTTCCAGGAACTTGGGGTTTACCTTTTAAGAAAGTTCTTCCTTTGTGATCAGGGTTTCTTGATGACATTTCTGGGACTGGCTGAGGGTGGTGTAGTTCTTACATTTGGCCATGTATGTATTATCACTTTGGCTTCCTTTGTTTTGTGGCACAGGTACACTTTAGGTAAACGCTCTACCACAGAGCTACATCCCCGCCCCAGAGCAGAGCTTGCTGTGGGCATAGGATGGCCCATGGGGACTTTTGTTTTTGTTTTTGAGGTGAGGTCTTGCTGTGTAGCCCAAGCTGGCCTGGAACTTTTATTTTATTTTTATTGTTTTGGTTTTTCGAGGTAGGGTCTTACTCTAACCCAGGCTGACCTGGAATTCACTATGTAGTCTCAGGGTGGCCTTGAACTCACAGCAACCCTCCTACCTCTGCCTCCGAAGTGCTGGGATTAAAGGCGTGTGCTACCATGCTGGGCTAGTCTGGAACTCTTTTTTTTTTTTTTTTTTGGTTTTTTGAGGTAGGGTCTCACTCTGGCCCAGGCTGACCTGGAATTCACTATGTAGTCTCAGGGTGGCCTTGAACTCACAGCCACCCTCCTACCTCTGCCTCCGAAGTGCTGGGATTAAAGGCGTGTGCTACCACGCTGGGCTAGCCTGGAACTCTTGATCCTCTGCCTCCATCTCCAGAGCACAGGGATTACAGATGTGAACCACGCCTCCTGATTTGTCAGGGAGACATACTTACATGAGGCCAAGAGCCCTGGGAGATTGCCTGGCCTGACTCTCTGGCATAAGGTGAAGGAAGGCTTACAAAGGTGGAACCCTGTATCCCTTTACACTGCTGGAGCTTGGCCAGGACTATTTACCCCTGCCTAGAGCTCCCCTTCTCAGATCCTTCCACCTCCTGGAGGAAACAGGACACACCAGAGACTTGCTGTCCTTTGGGCCTCACTGGCCCTTAGCTGCTAAGTAAATCCTATCTGTCCCCACCTTCTAGTACAGTAGTCGCTCAGGGCTGTTGGGCCTGTCACAACACTGACGAGGAGGAGCTAGATTCCAGCCTGGGCCCTAATAGGGGCCCATGAGCATCTCTTGGGTGCTGGGGATTCCCAAGCCCAAAACATGGCCTTGGAAAAAGCCAGACAAACAGTAGTAAGTTTGAAGTCAGTGACTTTGACCACTTGTCCCAGGCTGCAGGAGCAGCTGCCACTAGAGGTTACTTATGGGTCAGGCTGTGGTCACCTCACCAGGCTCCACCCAGATCCAGGAATTTCCTCGGTCACCAGCTACAAGCCACCTGGGCTTTGCTGGTAAGACTTTCCCTGTTCCGACCCAGGTTTCCATTTCTCTTCCTTCCTTCCTTTCTCTGTTTTTTTTTTTTTTTTTTTTGAGGTAAGGTCTCGCTCTACTCCAGAGTAGGTAGCCTCAGGATGGCCTCGAACTCACAGTGAACTCACAGTGATACTCTTACCTCTGCTCCCCAGTGCTGGGATTAAAGACGTGCACCGCCACGCCCGGCTCAGGCTTCTATTTTTTTTTTTTTTTAATTTTTATTAACATTTTCCATGATTATAAAATATATCCCATGGTAATTCCCTCCCTCCCCACCCCCACACTTTCCCGTTTGAAATTCCATTCTCAATCATATTACCTCCCCATTACAATCATTGTAATTACATATATACAATATCAACCTATTAAGTATCCTCTTCCCTTCCTTTCTCCACCCTTTATGTCTCCTTTTCAACTTACTGGCCTCTGCTACTAAGTATTTTCATTCTCACACAGAAGCCCAGTCATCTGTAGCTAGGATCCCCATATGAGGGAGAACATGTGGCGCTTGGCTTTCTGGGCCTGGGTTACCTGACTTAGTATAATACTTTCCAGGTCCATCCATTTTTCTGCAAATTTCATAACTTCATTTTTCTTTACCGCTGAGTAGAACTCCATTGTATAAATGTACCACATCTTCATTATCCACTCATCTGTTGAGGGACATCTAGGCTGGTTCCATTTCCCAGCTATTATAAATTGAGCAGCAATAAACATGGTTGAGCATGTACTTCTAAGGAAATGAGATGAGTCCTTTGGATATATGTCAGGCTTCTATTTTTTAAAAAATAAGTTATTATTATTTATTTATTTGACAGAGAAAGAGGGAGATTGAGAGAGAGAGAGAGGGAGGGAGGGAGGGAGGGAGGGAGGGAAAATGAGTGCATCAGGGCCCCCAGCCACTGCAAACGAACGCCAGATGCTTGCGCTCCCTTGTGCTTCTGGCTAACGTGGGTTCTGGGGAATCCAAACGGGGTCCTTTGACTTTGCAGGCAAACGCCTTAACCGCGAAGCTATCCTTCCAGCCCAGGTTTCTATTTTTTAAAACAAGAGTCCTGGAAAAGTCCCTTAGCCTTTTCCCCTTAGGCTTAGAGATGCCCTGAACAGGACGCACAGGGGAATGGTCAGCCGGGTGGCAGGACCAGGACCTGGGTCCTATCCAGGCTCAGTAGACAGCTCTTTCGTGTGGGACCAGTCTAGAGCTGGAGGAGGTCCACCGGGCAGGGACCAGGTGTGCGGCTGACCGTCTCTGGTTCGAAGCTCCCCTTGCTCCAGGTGGCAGCGCCCACCCCCTTGTTCCCTGCTTCAGCCTTTTAGGCTCTGGAAGCCCGCGGTTAAACAGGCAGCGTTACTAACCGGAACAGACCGCGACATTCCCTTCCCTTCCCTTCCCGCAGCTCTTCCCGGGACAGCCCGAGCAGACGCGGGGCGGGGGAGCCGGGTGACGTGGCCCAGCACCTGGGGACCCCGCCCACTCCTCCCCGTGCCGGGGGAGGAGACCAAGCCGGCCAGGCGGCGCACGCGCCCGACCCACGGCCGGCTTGGAAATGAGGACCGCGCTGGAGACGCAGCCTCGCCCCCCCAGTTCTGTTTGCCCCCCCCAGAAACCCCCCCATCTCCAGGTCCCTCGGGTCAAGGTGTAAACGTCCTGTCCTTCCAAGCATGGTCCTCCTAAGCCCCGCCCCGTGCCTGCCCAAGCCCCGCCCCAGGCTCCTCCCGGCGCCCCGCCCCTCCCAGGCCCCGTCCGGGTCCCGAGGACGGCTCTCGCTGGCCGCGGCCCGAGGCTCCCGCGGGACCCGGCGGAGGCGCCCAGTCGGCCGGCGGCGGGGCGGCCATGGCGGAGCCCGCTGCGCGGCACCCGTCGCCGCCCTCGGGGCTGCTGGAGCTGTGCGCGCTGGTGGGCGCCCCTCGGGACAGCCTCCGCGGCCTGGAGCAGGTGAGGGCGGCGGGGCGCCGGGCGGAGGGCGGGAGCGCGGGTTCGGCCCGCGCGCATCCCGAGTGCACGGCGGACGGCCACCGTCGTCCTGCGGGGCGGCTCAGCGTCTTCTGAACGGGGACCGTCATCCTGCCGGGCGCGCAGACCGGTGACTGCTGGAGGCCCCCGGGGACCCTCTGGTGACCAGCTGGCGGTCGCCGTCCCGCGGGAGCGCTGGCACGCGGTGGAGCGCGTCCGCGTCCTCGGGCCTCGCTGCATTCCTCCGACCCAGGATGCCACCCGGGGCCGGGCGCTGACCCCGCGGGACCCCGGAGTCCATGCTCGGCGGGACCGGATGCTCTCCCATTAACCCGGTCAGGTGCTTTGCCCTCCCTCACTGCATGGTTCAGGACCAACTGCCAGCTTTGATTATTCCGAATTTATAGAGGTGAGGCGCCGCCCAGCAGTTTTCCTCCTCGCTTTCCCCTCGCAGCCAAAGACGCCCGAAGACAGCGCCTTCAGAATAGCTTGCTCTCCCCATTTCTGCCTTGTTTTCTTAATTTGGAAGCCCAGGTTTTCTTTTGAATCCATTGGTAGCTCTTTTCCTTTTGACCCAGCATGTCTGTAATAACTGTCATTTCCTCCAGAGAGTTCCCTAGTGTCCGGCCCAGAGATCTGGACAGATCCTCTGGAAGGCAAAGGCCTGAGTATTTGATTGATGGCTGGCTGTCCGGGGGTAATTCAGGCAGAAGGGATGTCTGCAAGGCAGGTGAACCATTGCTGGAAGTAAACACATGAATGTGTTAATGTCCGCGTAGTTTCTGCCCTGGGCCAATCTGACTAATACAAACTGCATTACTCCATATGGAAATGATTCACTTGTTCCTCCACTGGTCTCACTCCTGGTTCCCCCTAAACGTCATGGTGCCCCCTGTAGCGCTCTGAGTCCTCAGCAACCCTCCTATGAATGAATTGGTAATCTCTTTCTCTCTCTAGCTGGCCTTATGACATTGCCTCCTTTTTGTTAGAACAGGAAATACCCCGGTTTCACTTGTGGTCTTTGGACAGTTCTTTGCTTCCTGGATGTCACAGCGTGCCTCTTGCCTGCTCAGAGTGCACTGCCATAGGCACAGGGGTACTTTCCTAAACGCTGTAATCGGAAGTCCCCCTCCGGGCTTGGGGGAGAGGAGACTGGTTCACTTTAGCTTCACTTATGTTCGACTCCAAGATTGCTAGGATGTTGCCACACAGGAGAAAGCGTAGGGTCAGGCAAAAAGGAGTGAGGAGATGACTAAATTTCTGAAGTAATTCCACTTTAAAAAATATTTTATTTTTATTTATTTATTTGTTAGAGATAGAGAGAGGGAGGGAGGGGAGAGAGAGAGAGAGTGTGTGAGGGCGGGCCTCTAGTCACTGCAGAACTCCAGATGCATATGCCACTTTGGGCATCTGGCTTATGTGGGCCCTGGAGAATCAAACCTGGGTCCTTAGGCTTTGCAGGTATGCACCTTAACCACTAAGCCATCTCTCCAGCCCAATTCCACTTCTAAATCAACATAGTGTTGCGATTAACTAAGCATGCAGTTTAGTTTTATTTGTATAATTTTTATTCTTATAGATATTCTCTTTCAAATACCTCTTTCTTTCTTTTCTTTTTCTTCCTTCCTTCCTTTCTTTTTTGAGGTAGAGTTTCCCTCTAGTGCTGATACATTCACTATGTAGTATCAGGGTGGCCTTGAACTCATGGTGATCCTCTTACCTTTGTCTCCCAAGTGCTGGGATTAAAGGTGGGTACCAGCAACCCTGCTATTTAAGGCTATTGAAATAATTTTACCTTTTGAAATTGATATTTACCTTGATGGGGTACCTTGTTTCTATTTTCACATACTCTTAGAGAGCTAAGGCAGGAGAATTGCTGTGAGTTTGAAGCCTGCCTAGGTCACAGAGTGTGTCAGGCCAGTTTGGGGTATAGGGTGAAATCTATCTCCCTAAACAAAACCAACCAATCAACTGAGCAAAAGAGGCAAGAGGATCAGGAGTTCAAGGCCAGCCGCTGTTACGTAGCAGAGGCCTGCCTTGGCTACATGAGACTGTGTCTTTTTTTTTTCTCTGTATGGTGAACTGGTGTTTTTGTCCACTCTATTTGTATTTATTTTGTCTTTATTATTTCTTCATTGCTTATATAAAACAGGTACATTTTGAAAGCAAATAAGATAATTATAAAACACTATGGTGTTAGCTTACTTGTCATACAACAATCTTAATAATAAGTAACCATCAAATAGCCAAATCTGCCACATGACAAGAGAGATTTTTTATATACCTCAAAGGATTATCGACCAGATATACTGATCTCACACAAAAGGTATCAGAAAAACAAACACACATCAAAACTGAAACCATGGCTTAAAGGAGATAGGCTATTTTAGATATTTTCAACTACATTTGAAATACTGTAGCACTTTGGTTTTTTTTTTTTTTTTTTTTTTTGGTTTTTCCAGGTAGGGTCTCACTCTAGCTCAGGCTGACCTGGAATTCACTATGGAATGAGACTGTGTCTTTAAAAAAGAAAGAAAGAAAGAAAAGGACACTTTTGTGTGGTCCAGACATTCCTGTTTGGTGAAACATGAAAACAAGACCAGAGCACCAGAAATATTCAAATTAAGACCAGGTATGGTGGTGCACACCTTTAATTCCAACCCTTGAGGCAGAGTTAGGAGGGTCACTGTGAGTTCGAGGTCATCTTGAGACAGCCTGGCCTAGAGGGAGGCCCTACCTAGAAAAGCCAAAAAAAAAAAAAAAAGGCAAATTGAGGGTGAGAGTGCTCTGCCCTTTTTATTTTTTAGGTAGGATTTACCCTAATTCTTTGTTTTCTTTCTTTCTTTTTTTTTAATTTCTTAAGTGGAGTTGGGGCTAGTGTTTGTTTGGTTGGGAGTGGTGACAGAGAATTCCAGAACCAGTCAGCCCCCCTTGTGGCCTAGGGTAGGTTGTGATCTCCTCCATTCTTTGGCTGAGGACCAATCCTTTCATTGCTGCTATGATGTGAGGAGAGTCACCATAAGACGGGGTGTTAGGGGTTCAGGAATAGAGTTCTGGAACCCCAAATCCTAGGTTCATGTCTGCTTCTAACCAAAGAATTAGATAAAAAGACTGAAAAGGATAATCATTAAATTACCACATTTATGGAGGGAAGTACAGACAAGGGAAGAAAAGGAATGCACCCATATGGTCTGCGAGCCCACATGGTGGGCCTGGAAGAAACAGAGAGAGAGTTTGAGAGGAAAGAAAAGGAAGTGCTAGGAGCTACTGCTGTGTGGGGGCCAGGGGGGTACAGAGCCCATGTGGGAGTCGGGGTCGGGGGTTGGGGGAGACTCACCAGAACCTGCGAGTGATGGGCATCCGCCAAGAGAGGATGCCCTCCCCTTGTAAACGTGTTATAACCTTATGGTGGTGGGCCCCACCTTCCCGCTCAGGTGAGCCAGAGACAGCTGACTGGTCTGGGCTAGGGGCTGTCTCAGGAAGAGGCCAGACATGATGCCAAGTTCTGGGGGCTGAACTTACCACAATGTTAGGATTAAGTCTTGGGAAGAAGACCTCCCTCCTAGGAGGGGCCCAGGTGGTTTGTGGAAGAACAGATCTAGGGAACAGATGAGATGTCAGATCCTACTTGATCTCTAGCAAAGAGGAGACTGCAAGGATGCTTTCAGGGGCCCCGTCACCCTCACTGCCTACCAGAGCTACCTGACTCCCCCTCAACCATGAACCCTGGCTGGGAGGGGCTGGGAGTATGCTCACCACGCCTTCCCTGGGGCAGATGACCTGGTCATTTGTGTGTGGAGGTACCTTTCCTGGTTCCAGTGAAGAGCTGTGGCTTTCATTTCTGTGGGCAGCACTGTCCAGTAGAACATCCTGACAGCGGCTCTCAGCGGTCTCCATCCATGCCATCCAACACAGTAGTCACTGGCCATGTTGGCCATTGAGCCCTTGAAATAACACTACTGTGCTGAGGAGTTTGATTTGATATTTCATTTAGTTTTCATTCATTTACATTTCAGTAGCCACCTGTTGCCCACCACGTTGGATGGCTAAGTTCTGGAGCATTAAGAAATCTGAAGAGGGCTGAAGGAATGGCTTAGTGGTTAAGGTGCTTGCTTGCAAAGCCAAAGGAGCCAGGTTTGATTCCCCAAGACCCACGTTAGCAGATGCACAAGGGGGCGCACATGTCTAGAGTTTGTTTGCAGTGGCCCGAGGCCCTGGTGCGCCCATTCTCTCTCTCTCTCTTCCCCTCCCTCTTTCTCTGTCAAATAAATAAATAAATATAAAATATTTTTTTAAAAAAGAAATCTGTGGATTTCTTTTCTCTTTCACTGATCACAGCCAGTCCTATAGCAGTGCCACTGTGAAACAGTTTAGAAGGAAGCCTGTGACTCAGCGAGTTGGGATGCTTCTGGTTTTGCCTTTAGTT
The DNA here is from genome assembly GCF_020740685.1 of Jaculus jaculus. NCBI lineage: Eukaryota > Metazoa > Chordata > Mammalia > Rodentia > Dipodidae > Jaculus > Jaculus jaculus. The sequence goes on along the minus strand of NC_059103.1, from coordinate 197,920,319 downwards.
AGCTTTTTAAAAATGATGGTTTGGGGGCTGGAGAGATGGCTTAGCGGTTAAGCGCTGGCCTGTGAAGCCTAAGGACCCCGGTTCGAGGCTCGGTTCCCCAGGTCCCACGTTAGCCAGATGCACAAGGGGGCGCACGCGTCTGGAGTTCGTTTGCAGAGGCTGGAAGCCCTGGTGCGCCCATTCTCTCTCTCTCCCTCTATCTGTCTTTCTCTCTGTGTCTGTCGCTCTCAAATAAATAATAAAAATTAAAAAAAAAATGATGGTTTGGCTGTACCTGGAACAGAGCACGGATGACAGGAGCCTGGGCCCCAGGGGCTCCTAGCAACCGGCTGGGGCGGGAGTTCCCTGGAGACTGGGGGGGAGGGTTACCAGCTCATCTTCATCCTTGTCCCCCAGCTTCTCCTTTGCTGCCACCACATCCTCTGCGACTGCCCCGTCTTCCCACGGTGTGATCTTTGTGGTGGGAAACAGTTTTTAAACTACCCCAGTGGATGCAGACAGTGATGTTGCATTGGACATTTTAATTACAAATGTGGTCTGTTTTTAGAACAGGATGCCATTTGAACTTAAGGGAAATTGCTTTGGAGAGAGCAAATGTAATTTATAAGCGTGGTGTTGGGAAAGTATTAATGAGGTTGAGAAAACCTAGAATTACAGCTACGATTTGGTCCTCAGGAAAAATTAATTTGCATTGGAGCAACAAGTAAAGAAGCAGCTAAATTTGGTGCCAGGCGTTTAGCCTGCAGTCTGCAGAAACTAGGTTTCAGGTAATTTTTACAGATTTTAAGGTTGTGAATGTTTTGGCAGTTTGTAACATGCCCTTTGAAATCCGTTTGCCAGAATTCACAAAGAACAGTAGACCTCATGCCAGTTACGAACCTGAACCTCATCCTGCCGTGAGCTGTCGAATAAAGTCTCTGAGGGCTGCGTCGCAGGTGTTTTCAACAGGAAGCATCGCAGTAACAGGGCCCAGTGTAAAGGCTGTGGCTGCTACCATGGAGCAGGTTTACCCATTCATGTTTGAAAGCAGGAAAGAAATTTTTTAAACTCATCATCACTTCATTGGTTAGAATCTCTAACTGAGCACCTTTTAAAACCTGCTGCACACTTGGACTCAAAGGAAAACTGGAACAACAGTAACTGACGAGGAAGACTCTCACCCCTCGGCTGCAGCGTGAACCCGGTCCCTTCGGATTCTACGTCCAACTGTGCTGTGATCTAAGAAGGAAGTTTACAAGACATGACATTGCTGCTTTTACAACAGGACTTTCTATTTATTTTCACAGTAATTCTCACGTCCCCACAAGCAGAGCCGTCACAGTGTGCACTACCTTAAATTGTTTTATTCTTGTTATTTTTTTCCAGTTTGCGCTAATGTGTTTTATTTGTGAGTAGTCTTTTACATTTTTGTATGCTAAATATGGGCACCAAAGAAACTGAAAGAGTTATTTTTTTCAATTGAATGTGCACAAATAAAAAGTTTGAAAAAAGTTTTCTTCATAAAAAAATGATGGTTTAGGGCTGTGGGCATGGTGGCACATGACTTTCATCCCAGCATTTGGGAGGCAGAGGTAGGAGGATCACTGTGAGTTCGAGGTCAGCCTGGAATTAGAATTTCAAGACAGCCTGGACTAGAGTGAAATCCTACCTTGAAACAAAAACAACAGCAACAGCAAAATGATGACTTGGCTGGGCATAGTAGCCCACACCTTTAGTCCCAGCACCTGGGAGGCAGAGGTAGGAGGATCACTGTTGAGTTTGCGGCAAACCTGGGACTACATAGTGGATTCCAGGTCAGCCTGGGCTACACTGAGACTCTACCTCAATAAAATAAAGTGATGCTGTTGGCTAGAGATTTAATAAGTCAGTGTTGGGGACAGAAGAGTAGGAAATAACCCTCAGTGCCTGGTTTGGGCTGGCATAGATAACAGTCTTGGTGTTGGCATAATCTGTGGGCACTAACCTGTTTGTGTGTGTGTGTGTGTGTGTACATGTGGCATGCATAGGCCACTGTGCATGGGTGAAGATCAGAGGGCACCTTGGGGTATCAATCCTCACCTTCGACCTTGTTGCTGCCAGTGCCAGGCTAACTAGCTGGCCCTGAGCTGTGGGGTTCTCCTCTCTTGGTCTCCCATCGCTGGAGGCATGTTTAGGACAACAGACTGTGTGCTGCTTGTGTCCAGCTTTCTGTGGGTGCCAGGAACCTGGACTCTGGTTGTCAGGCTTATACAGCAGCACCTCTAACAACTGAGAACTCCGCCCAGCCCTGACCACCCTGCCCCTGAGCTGTCTTCTTAGCCTGGAGGTGAGGACAGCTGAAATAGGTATCAATCACCAAGTAACACTCTTGAAGGACGCTTCCAGGAATTTATTCCAACAAAGAAACTACTGTGTGCAGCCGTTTCAGTGGCAAGACTCATTGCTGTTTTCTCCCCAGTTATGATAAGACATTCACGGAGACCCTGATGTCTTTCTGAGGGGATGGGTAGATGCGTTATTGTCGCGTGGAGTCATACTATACAGCTGTGAACAGAGAAGTCAGCCCCACTGCTAAGTTAAATTGCAAGGCAACAGTTTAAAGGGATGAGTGCATTATGAAAAAATGTCCTAGGGCTGGAAAGATGGCTTAGCAGTTCAGGTGCTTGTCCTACAAAGCCTAACACCCTGGGTTCGATTCCCTAGTACCCATGTAAAGCCAGATACACAAAGTGGTGTATTCATCTGGAGTTTGTTTGCAGCGGCTGGAGGCCCTGGTGCACCTATATTTTTTCTCTCTCCCCTTGCAAATAAATAAAAAAAATTTTTTTAAAAATTTTCTGAGTTTACATTTGCATAGAGGACAGAGGGAAGTGCCTGGTCCTGGGCTGTGTGGAAGTGCCACTTTTGAGTTGTGCAGAGCTCTTGAAGGCTTTCCTGTTCTCGTGTTTCCTTCATTGTGTGTTCATTGTCACCTGTGGATGGTGAGACTGCATTGCTAATCCCATCAGACAAGACCACAGTGATGTCCATTACGTGTGTCATTCTGAGACAGTAGCTTGGGTTTTAAGCACATCATTTCTTTCTGGTGTGTGTGTGTGTTCTGTGTGATGTAGGCACATGTGTGTGCAGATGTGTACACCTGTGTGTGTGGGTGCGGAGGCCGGAGAAGAACATTGGGTATCCTCCTCTTTCTGTTCCTTCTGCCTCTTCGAGACACAGTCTCACACTGAATGCACTCATCCCAGAGCTGCTGTTTCTCCATCAGCAAGCTCCAGTGCTTCTCCAGTCTCTGCTCCTGGCAGGACTGGGTTGTGCACATGTGGATGTGACTAAAGGGAAAGACGGGATGGATGACAGGTGTTGGCTTTGGTGTGATGCAATCCACTCTGAGCTGCTTCTGAGGTCACCAGATGCCAGAAGTGTGGACCAAGGGACAGTATCACCCGAGTGTGCCACTTGTGGGAACAGAGTAACGACGGACGGTCTGACTGGTGAAGAGAGCATCGCAGAGGTGCTGTGTGCCTCAAGGCCCCTGAGCGGGAGAGTTGTGTGTGTCTTTGGGGCCCCCTGGCTTTGGAATTCACTGGAATATTGCTCAGAGACACATGCTCTTGTGACACACACACACACACACACACACACACACACACGTGATATGTACATGGGAAGATAAGCAGTGATGATGTATGGAAGACCATGGCAGTGCGTCCCTCTCCCTCGAGGCACCTGGCTGGTTACTAGCTACAAGGCAGCACCTGTCTTCAGCTGAGTGGGTACAGGTGCCCTGGGCCAGCTGGGTGAAGTGCCTTCATTCTCATGCAGCACCCTGGGCGGATGTGCTCCTGGTTTATCTGAACCCACTCTGAGCTGCAGTCTGTGTGGGTGCTGATCTGCACACGTGATGCCATAGATGGCGGTGAGGCCTTGCCCAGGCCCTCGGGGGCTGCACATGGTGGATGACGGAGTGAACAACAGGCTGGAGGAGTCCCAGGTCCCAATACACAGATGGTGCCATCTTCATTGTAGAAAGCGGAGGTGGAAGAACAGCTTTTGGAAGCTAGCAGCATGACTTTTGAACCAGAATGGACTCCCGATGCTCAGCTGAGCACGCAGACAGGCAGCTGGGAATGCAGAGGTCTGAGCTGGCACGGGAGCCTGGAAGCTGTCTGCTTGTTGCTATCAACAGAAATGTGCAATTAAGAAGTGGTCTCAGGAGCCTGAGGTTTGGGGCTCATCACTATGCTCTGAGAAAGGAGAGGCCTTCAGGGGGCAGGCCAGAGCCGCGGGGACCCAGAGAAGAGAGCCGAGGGATGCGTGGGGCGCGTTGTGTCTTTGCTGATGAAACATGGTTCTGGTGTGAAGTACCTTCAGGGGATGCTCCCTCTTGCTCCCCTTATTTAAAATAATACATACTTATTCACTTACTTATTTGAGAGAGAGGGGGAGGGAATGTATGGGTGTGACAGGGCTTTTTGCCCTGCACATGAACTCCAGATTGCATGTGCCGCTTTGTGAGTCAGGCTTTATGTGAGTACTGGGGAATCCAGCTCAGGACCATCATGCTTTGCAAGCAAGTACCTTTAACCACTGACCCTCTCTGATCTTCTTTATTTGGTTGTTGTTGGATGGGATGTCCTGCAGCCTAGGCTGTCCTCAAACTTACTTCTTAGCTGAGGCTGGCCTTGAGCTCCTGAGCCTCCTTCCCTGCCTGCCACGTGTTGATGGCGTCAGTGCGCTCAGCTGTCCCCTTGCTCTTGCTGGGGAGACTCATTGCTCTTGGGGCATCAGAGACCCTTTATTGCCTGCACCTCGCCCCTGCCTGGCTGCCACTTGTTTTCCTGTCTCCTGTATTTCCAGGAAGCCCTAGTTTAGACTTCATAAAAAATATATATTTATTTGGAAAAGAGAGGGTGGGGAGAGGGGGAAGTAAGGAGGGGGGGGGAGAGAGAGAGGGAAGGAGGGAGGGAGAGAGAGAATGAGCACACCAGGGCCTTCAGCCACTGCAAATGAACTATAGATGTTCCACCTTGTACATCTGGCTTACATGGGTCTTGGGGAATTGAACCTGGGTCCTTTATCCTTGCAGGCAAGTGCCTTAAATGCAAAGCCATCTCTCCAGCCCGACTTTTTGGTTTTTAACTAGCTGAGCACCCAAGCCACTCCCTCCTCTCATAGACTGCTTTTCTGTTTGTTTTTGTTTTTTTTTGAGACAAAGTCTCATGTGCTCAGACTAGCCTCAGCCTTACTGTAGCTGAGGAAGTCTCAAACTTTAGGTCCTTCTGCCTCTACCTCCTGACAGGCATCTGCACATGCCCAGTTCGGGTGTTGCTGGAGACCAGACCCTGGCCTTCATACATGCTAGCTACTTTAAAAAAACTGCATTTATTTATTTATTCATTCATTTATTCAGGGGGGTGTGCATGTGTGGACATGCCAGAGGCTCTTGTTGTTACAAATGAAGACCAGATGCATGTGCCACTGTGCATCCTGTTTAACTTGGGTGCTGGGATTTGTACCTGGGCCGGCAGGTTTTGTAAACACCTTTAACTGCTGAGCCATTTTGCTTTCTTTTCAAAAATATGGAACGCTTCACAAATTTACATGTCATCCTTGCACAGGGGCCATGCTAACCATCTCTGTATGTTCCAATTTTAGTATATGTGCTGCCAAGCGAGCACTCTTTTTAAGACAGGGTCTTAATATGTATCCCAGACTGGCCTTGAACTCTTCTTCTGCTTTGTCTTCCTGAGTGCTGGGAAGAAAGGTGGCTGTCACCATGTCCAGCTTACAGACTGCATTTTGGCCTCCGTCTTTGCGAGCTCTGAGGGCAGATGGCAGAACCATGTGCTCAGCCCAGCTCTGCAGCCCGAATTGTGCCACTCAGGGCATCGTCTTTTGATAGGGAAGAAATTGCAGGCTCAGCCCATGTTCTGTACCTGGGGAAAGAATGGACCCATAAGAGGTTTTTAAAACCCTGCACTTCTTTTGCAGGTCTGGGGATGGAATTCAGGGCCTTACGCATACTAGACAAGCGTGCTACCACTGAGTCACACCTCAGACCTCCAATGAGTTTATTTTAATTTTTATGTGTGAATGACGTATGTGCATGGTGCATGTCCAGGTGCGTATGTGCAGGTGCATGTACTCTGTGTACTCCTGTGACAGCCAGAGGAGAATGTTGGGTGTCTTTCTCTGTCACTCATCCATGTAGTTGAGACAGAGTATATTACTCAACTTCTAGTTGCCTCACTTTTCTGGGTTGCAGCCCATCATGGCAGCGAATGCCCGGCACCGTCACCCTCTCACTGAACCTGAGCTTGCAAGTGATAAGATACTCTGTTCACCACAGGGCTGGGGTTACCAATGTGCGTGGCCATAACAAGCTGTTTACCTGGGTGCAAGGGAATCGAAGTCAGGGGGGTTCTTGGACACTTAGACCCTCATGCTTATAGAGCAAGACCTCTCAGTGGCTGAGCTATTTCTCCTACCCCAATGTGAGATCAAAAGAGTTTGGGCTAAATGTCTGTGCCCCTTTTACCGCTTCAAAGGGGCTGTGTGGGCTAGCGGAGAAGGGATGTGTCTGCATGGTGTCCATCTGAGCCTCCCTACTCCTCTGTTCCTTTCCCCGATTGGACGGTGGATGACTGTGGGCGGCGTCCCCGTGAGCATGGAGGGTGTGTTGCTGGTGAATGAGTTTGTGCAGAGGTGCATATAGAAACAGAACAAGGCTCAGTGGCCACTCCCCTCCCGTCCCACATCTGTCTTCAGGGTGTTAATGTGAGGTTTAAGTTTAAGTAGAGGGTAAGAGGTCTGTAGAACTAAGCAGTCCTGGTCCAGGGGTGGAACCACCCATCACTGTCCAGGCTCTAGTCTCTACTGCAAGGTGGTCCGATGCCTTGTCAGCCCTGTGTGAAATCTTTTCTTGGAGTCAAGATTTCCCTCTGGCTGGTACCAGACCATTAAGCTTTTTCCTTCTCTTTGAATGAGATTCCTGGGGAAATTCTTTAAAAACATATTTAAAAAATTTTTATTTATTTAAGAGAGAAAGAGGGGGAGAGGGAAAGAGAGAGAGAGACAGAGAGAGAGAGAGACACAGAGAGAACGAGAATGAATGAACATGAATGGACATGCCAGGGCCTCTAGTCACTGCAAATGAATTCCAGATGCCAGTGTCATCTTGTGCATCTGGCTTACGTGGGTAATTGGGGAATTGAACATGGGTCCTTAGGCGTAAGTGCCTTAACCACTAAGCATTCTCTCCAGCCCCTCCTCCCCAGGAAATTCTAATTCCTGATGTTGCCTTGTTTAGTAGTCTAATAGCCAAAGAGAACAGAGAGAGAGGTGGGAATATCTCTTCAGAATTGTCTTTGGTTCTGTCAGGAAGGTCTCTGAGCTAGCATTTGACCTGAGCTTGAGGTAATTAGAGTGTGAAATGTCCTTTATAGCCTCATGTGTTTTGAATACTTAATCCCCAGCTGGTGACAGTTTGGGGCAGTTGTGGAGCTTTTGGGAGGTAGAGCCTTGCTGGAGGAGGTGTGTCCCTGGGGTAGTCCCTGAGGCTCACTGTCCAGCCCCCCGGAATTGAGAGCTGGCTCACTGTGATACCGCTTCCTTTCTGCTATGTGGAGATGAGAGCCACGCTTCACTCAGGCGTGTCATGCTTTCCCTGCCAAGGTGAAGCTTCCCCTTGGGACTGTGAGCTGAAGTCAATATGTCCTCCCATGAGCTGCGGCTGGTCAGGTGTTTTGTCCCAACAACAAGAAGGTGACTGCTGCACAGATAGATCTATGCGTCACAGAACCCAGCTCTGAACTGTGGTGCTTCGTGACACTTGGTGCGCGTTTCACACCTGAAGTCTGAGTGGTTACATAAGTCGCTAGAATGTAGGGCCTGAGAGGTTCCTGGAAGAGTCTTCTGCTGTCCCTGTGACATGAGTGCCAAGGACAGGACCCCTCTGCTGCAGCTTAGGGAAGGCAGTTAGGGCATCATGGAGAGAAAGGAGACACTTAGTGACTCTCATTTTCCCTTTCCTAGGCTGCTCAGAAACGAGGAGTGAAAAGGCTCTCCTCCCTCGACCCGGAGGTTCTGTCTGTCTTTGTGCCTCCTTTCGCCAGTAGAGAGGACAGCCAGGCCCCCAGCATAAGTGGCACCGCTCTCAACAAAGTCAGGAGGCGCTCCTTCCGGAAGAAGCGAGAGAAGCCCAGGATGGAGGCGTGGAAGAGCCCCCCGGGGGACCCCAGGGGGCCTGATCCTGAGGACGTCAGCATTCCAGGTGGTGTGGACCTCCTTGCCCTGCCTCAGCTGTGCTTCCCAGGTATGGTTCCTGCACTGGCAGACCTGTGGTGCCCTGGTGTGGCTCCAGACTGAGTGGTCTGATCCCAGAGGCCCCAGCACTAAGGACCACCTGTGCCATCTCTGGTGTCTGGCCATGAGATTCAGGGCTTGGTTTTTCGGTCACTGTTTTTTTTTTTAATTTTTATTATTTTATTTTATTTGAGAGTGACAGACACAGAGAGAAGGACAGATAGAGGGAGAGAGAGAATGGGCGCGCCAGGGCTTCCAGCCTCTGCAAACGAACTCCAGATGTATGCGCCCCCTTGTGCATCTGGCTAACGTGGGATCTGGGGAGCCGAGCCTTGAACCGGGGTCCTTAGGCTTCACAGGCAAGCGTTTAACCGCTAAACCATCTCTCCAGCCCTTGGTCACTGTTTTTTTGAGACCACCTCTTGCTCTGCAGGTTGCTTTCCAGATTGGCTTGGCACTCGAATCCTTCTCTCTCTTCTCTTTTTCTTTTTCAAGGTAGGGTCTCACTCTAGTTCAGGCTGACCTGGGATTCACTCTGTAGTCTCAGGGTGGCCTTGAACTCACAGCCATACTCCTACCTCTGTCTCCTGAGTGCTGGGATTAAAGGTGTGCGCTACCACGCCCAGTTTCTCAATCCCTGTGCTAGAGTCAATTAGTGCGATTGCACTGTGCCTGGGTGGGCTCAGTCCTCTTGGTCTGGGCATTTAAAGCTAGAGGATGCCCACACCTCCCTCTCCCTCCCCGATCCCTGTCAGTAGAAGAGATGCAGCTTGCTTTCAGCCCCAGGCTCATTAGTGCTAGCCAGGGACCACTCTTGCACTTCTAGGCCTAGGTCTCCACCTGACATAGGAAACATTAACTCAGCCAAGGGACTTGGTCCAGATCCTGTCTTTAGTTCCCACCAAGAGCCTGTTGCCCTCTTCTGGCTGCAGGGGTTATTTATAACTGTGCCCAGAGGCATGACCCTGACTACCCAATTGGACTCTACACCCATTCTGCCCCACCTCGCCCGTCTACCAGAGGGGCTGTGAGGAGGCTATAGATGGGCAGGCATTGGGCAGGGAGCTGTCTGGAGTGGGATGGAGAGCAGGGTGCTTCTTGGACTGGTAAGGTACATGCTGGGCACTGGGAAAAGGTTGGTTTACGTGCTCTGTAGGCCACCAGCACGTGCTGCGTCGCACAGCAGAACGCCCTCTCCTCTCTCTCCTGCCTGTAGGGGGCATGTGTGCGGCCTCGGAGCCAAGGGAGGACTCTGTGCATTTCCTGGTGCTCACCGACATCTGTGGGAACAGAACGTACGGCGTGGTTGCCCAGTACTGCCGACCTCTGCACGTAGGTGGCTCGTTGCTGCCCTCTGAGCTTGGGCTGGGATGTTTTGTTGTGGTGAAATGTGTGCACCAGGCGTTCTCTGCAGTGCGCCAGGTGTGTTCAGTGCACGCAGTCACCACCACTGCCTGCTCCCATCGTTGCCATCCCTCCTGCCTGGGTGCTCTTCCAGCCCGCACTGCCCTCTTCCCTTCCCCGTCCCTGGCAGACACTTGGCTGCATGCTGTCTCTGGGTTTGTTCTCTGCCTACTTCCTGTCGGTGGAAGCCTGAATGTGTGGCACTGTATGCCTGGCACCTGGCCCTTAGTGTGGTGCTTTGGAGGCTTGTCCACATTCTGGTATATGCAGTACTCCATCCATATTATGGCTGAATAATATCCCATTGTGAGAGCGTTTTGGGTTTATTTAGCCTCAGATGGGCCACATCGTACTTACCCACTGGTGGGCATATTGCCCCCACTTTTGCCTGCTGTGCAGGGCACTTTGGTGTAGGCTGACTACTCACCGTATCTTAGGTTTTCTGTTCAGGATTGCACACTGTGAATCTGGTGGTGTTTGAGGAGCTTTTAGGAAAATTACACACCTAAAAGTGTGGCGTGACTCACTTCCTGCTCGCAGAGGGCTTCCAGAAGCTTAGTGTGACCTGCTTCCTGCCTGTGGAGGGCTTCCAGAAGAAAGGAGACCACCAGCCCCCCTGGGCCCCTTTCTTGGCAGTTGTGTTTCCACAGTGACTGTACTGAAGTGTTAAGAGTCATCAGATGGCTTCTGTCCCCCAATGCTCATGGGTGGTGCGGATGGGTTAGGTCTTGGGAACTCCAGGTATGACCCTGAGAACCGAAGAGAGTGATTCCTTTAATCCTCACTCCAGGTAATGAGGTGGGGGACTATTCACAGAAAAGGAAATGGCAGAGAGGGTAAGTGATCTTCCCAGGTTCGCACACCAACCAGGGTTTGAACTTGAGCAGCCTGATGCTGGAGCAGTGTGTGCTCACGAAATGCTGGGGATGAACAGCTCATGTGTCTGCCTCCTAGGCTTTCCTGTAGCTCAGATCCGCAAGTCCCCAAACCAAAGCTATGGTTATACCCGCCCACATCCCTTGAAGAACAAAACCTGAATGGCTCCCTTCCCTCAGGCCAACCAGGAGGTGACATGTGTCACTGCCCTTTGTCTAGGATGAACACTGTTTCTACAATGGAAAGACGCACTGGGAGCCCAGCGTGAGCGTGAGCACAGCCGGCTGCTTCGTGCCCTTCGCAGTGTGTGTGGTGTCGCGGTTCCCCTACTACAATTCCCTTAAGGACTGCCTCTCCTGGTGAGCCTGGTGCCCTCTTGCTGTCCCTGGGAGCTGGGTCCAGTGGGCTGCAGTCAGGGGACCATAGGAGACTCTGGAAAGCCTGGAGCCTCCGTCTATACCACATGGCAGGGCAAGAAGCCATGCCAAGGGCTTTAGCTGTGTTTGTTTTTATTTTAAGAAGACCCCCAGCATGGTGGCACATGCCTGTAATCGCACCTTGTATGAGGCTGAGGCAGGATGATTGCCATGAATTTAAGGCCATCCTGTATACATAGTAACGGGAAAGCCTGGTCTACAAAATGAGACCTCGCCTTAAAGTCAACAAAAATAGGGCTGGAGAAATTGCTCAGTGGTTAAGGTACTTGCCTACAAAGCCTAAGGATCAGAGTTTGATTCCCCAGTACCCACATAAAGCCAGATGTGCAGAGTGGTACATGAATCTGGAATTTGCTTGCAGAGGCAGGAGGTCCTGGTGTGACCATTCTCTCTCTCTCTGCTTGCAAATAAAAATATAACAAGAAACAACAAAAATCAACAACAACAACAACAAAAACAACCCTCAAGGAAACAAAAAAGGGAGGCATATCAGGAGACACTCTAGGCCTGTGACAGAGGGAATAGCGGGCTGCCATCTGCTATGACATGATTCAGTGGTGTCTACAGGTGCATGGAATCTGGGCAGCATCTGTAATGTCTGCAGTGGGATTGTGAGGAGAAAGGGTTCTGAAATACCAGGAAGGCATTTGGCACACCTCGCTGGGTGCTTGCTATTAAAGGCTGTGATTGTGAGGTGGGGCGCCAATCCTGTCCCTGAGCCTGTGAGGTGGGGGCATAGAGAGCTGTTTTCTTAGGCACTCAAAAAGTCATGATCCTGGAATTGGTTCAGGTTCATTAAAGACAGAAGATGGCAGTTCACATGGGCTCCCCTATTGTGCGGCTGAAGAGCCGACTGGGGTGAGGCACCAAATGGCATGTGGGCTCTTTTGAAGACATTTGTTTTTGACCCTGCACCTGGGTTACAGCTAAGGCAAGTGTCACACTAGCTAAGCAGGAATCTCACTGCATGGATTCTAGCATCCACAGGTCCATTTCTAGCACTTTCATGATTTGCTTTTGAACAGAGCTGGCTTTGGTCAAAGTTTGGGCTAGCCTCTTACTTTATTGCTGTAGATGGTCAGGGTCTCTGTAGAGCAGAGTCAGTGAGACAGGGCATGGCTGTTTGTCGAAAGCTCTTTCTGTCCAAGGAAGCTTCAAGGCAGACAGCTGTGTGTTCCTCTTCTGTCCAGCTCCTGACCTATGCCCTTCACTGAGAATGACATGTGGGAAGTGCGCTGTTTGCACCTCTTCGCTGTACACCTGCAATTGGCAGTAGCAGCCCTCCTTCTCAGTGCCAGTGTGTGATGTCACTGTCACGTGTCCTGAGTTCCTTTCCTCCCACACTCATTGCTACACTGTCAGAACTGGAAAACATGGCTGGAGAGATGGCTTAGCGGTTAAGCGCTCGCCTGTGAAGCCTAAGGACCCCGGTTCGAGGCTCGGTTCCCCAGGTCCCACGTTAGCCAGATGCACAAGGGGTCGCACGCGTCTGGAGTTTGTTTACAGTGGCTGGAGGCCCTGGCATGCCCATTCTCTCTCTCTCTGCCTCTTTCTCTCTCTGTCTGTCACTCTCAAGTAAATAAAATAAACTAAAATAATTTTTTAAAAAAGAAAAAGAACTGGAAAACATGGCTAGAGAGGAGCAAATGACTGAGATGCAGAACACGGCATGCGCTGGGTACGGTGGCCCACACCTGTTGTATCTGTTGCTTTCTCGTTCCTGGGACAGAATCCCTGACCAGAAGCAACTTAGGGAAGCAAAGGGTTTATTTCTCTGACCGCTCCAAAGCCAGAGGCTGTCATGGGGGGAGGCGTGCTGGCTGGAGTGCGGGGCAGCCTGAGGCAGGCCACAGGGAGCAAGCAGAGAGTAACGAAGGCTGGTGCCCTGCCAGCCCTCTCTTTTCTGTACCGCCAAGGGCACAGGCAAGACTGCCTGCCCACAGGTAAAGTGGATCTTCCCAGGTCAATTAATGTAGCCAAGATAACCCTTGAAGACATGCTAACCTAATCTACACAATCCCTTATAGGTAATTCTAATTCCTGTCAAATTGACAATACAAACCATCCCAGCTGTATTCTCAGAAGGTAGAGGTCAGAGGATCAGGAGATCAAGGTCATCCTTGAGTACTTAACTAGTTTGAGGCCAGCTTGGGCTGTATGAGGCCCTGTCTGATAATCAAACAGACAAAACAAAACAAAATGTGACATGGCTACAGGATTTTCCTCTGTGACAGAGGTGACACACATGCCGTGTCTCTGTGGGCACGCACGGGGTGAACACATTTTCCTGGGTCTGAGGAAGTAGATTATGGATAGTTCTCGTTTTAAGTTCTACCTTGCTACCATTAGAGTTTTTACAACAATGCAAGTTTGTTGGATTAGCTCCACAAACAGTTAACATTTGGCTCTTACAGAACACAAGTGCTTTGAGTTGTGGGTGTCTTGCTGTGTTGAGGGAACATGTTCAGACCCACCATGTGGCGAGTGACAGGCGGGGGTGCTCTTCCTGGGGGCTGCCTGAACAGTGGCACCCTGTGGGTGCCTCTCTCTTCCGCTGTGTCCCCTCCCTGAGTTGTATCCTTCGGGCTATTGTAGGGATCCCTGGGCAAGGTCAGTTTCTTTCTTGGTCTGAGGTTCCTTTTCAGGGCCAAGTTGCCACTGACTTGGAGACCCGTGCAGGGCATGTGCCACATGGACCCTCAAACATACTTGTGTAAGGAATGAGTGAGGCAGGCAAGGTACAAACAAGTCTGTCAGAATACCCTTTAGAGTGTGCATTCCTGAAATTCTCCAAAGAGGTGGACCCCGGGCATGTGTCCGTCTGTGCATGTGACTTTCTGCCTGAGCAGTTACCTTTCGCACCTGCATCCACAGATCCCATGTCAGAACTACCTGAAAAGTATTCCAATCTGTACTGAATATGAGTAGCCTCTCCTCTGCCCTGCAGCCCATTACTCATGCTGTCTGCGCAATGTTTACAGGGAAGGAGTCCTCTTAAGTCATCTCTAGGTGGTGTAAAGTGCACCAGACTGACTGCAGGTTCTTGGCCAGTGTGCACCATCTTATATGGGGACCTGAGCATCTGTGGAGGTGCTGGGCACAGACCCTGCAGGTGCCGAGGGGTGATCGAACTTTTCTGCATGCAAAATTCTGAAGATTGGCTCTATTGATGTGTAACAGATGAACTGTGGTAACCTCTCTTGTGTAAGTGTATGGTAGGTGTGTAACAGATGAATTGCGGTAACCTCATTGTGTAAGTGTATGGTAGGCGTGTAACAGGTGAACTGCACTAACCTCACTTGTGTAAGTGTATGGTAGGTGTGTAACAGATGAACTGTGGTAACCTCTCTTGTGTAAGTGTCGTAGGTGTGTAACAGGTGAACTGCGGTAACCTCACTTGTGTAAGTGTATGGTAGGTGTGTAACAGATGAACTTCGGTAATCTCACTTGTGTAAGTGTATGGTAGGTGTGTAACAGGTGAACTGCGGTAACCTGACTTGTGTAAGTATATGGTAGGCATGTAACAGATGAACTGTGGTAACCTCACTTGTGTAAGTGTATGGTAGGTGTGTAACAGATGAACTGTGGTAACCTCATTGTGTATGTGTATGGTAGGTGTGTAACAGATGAACTGCAGTAACCTCACTTGTGTAAGTGTGTGGTAGGTGTGTAACAGATGAACTGTAGTAACCTCACTTGTGTAAGTGTCGTAGGTGTTTAACAGATGAACTGTGGTAACCTCACTTGTGTAAGTGTATGGTAGGCATGTAACAGATGAACTGTGGTAACGTCACTTCTGTAAGTGTGGTAGGCGTGTAACAGATGAACCGTGGTAACCTCACTTGTGTAAGTGTATGGTAGGTGTGTAACAGATGAACTGTAGTAACCTCACTTGTGTAAGTGTATGGTAAGTGTGTAACAAATGAACTGTGGTAACCTCACTTGTGTATTTGTATGATAAGTGTGTAACAGGTGAACTCCGGTAACCTCACTTGTGTAAGCGTATGGTAGGCGTGTAACAGATGAACTGAGGTATCCTCACTTGTGTAAGTGTATGGTAGGTGTGTAACAGGTGAACTGTGGTAACCTCACTTGTGTAAGTGTGGTAGGTGCACGTTGGTAAATGTGAGCCCTGCATGGCCACCTCCACAGTGCAGAGCATGTGCGTTTTCACCCTAGTCTCCAGTCTCTGTTCCCAGGCTACTGCTTACCTACTTTATTTTGTTACTTTATTTAATTTATTTTTTATTTTTTGGAGACAGGGTTTTCAAGGTGGCCTCAGACTTGCTATGTAGCCCAGGCTGGCCTGCCTTTGGGTTCTGGTTTTACAGCACTGGGCATCCTCTTATATTTGAAAGCCATGTACTTAAAAAGCATGAATGCAGAGTAGGAGAGATGGCTTAGCAGTTGAGGTGCTTACCTGTGAAGCCAAAGGACCCAGGTTCGATTCCCCAGATCCCATGTAAGCCAAGTGTACAAAGTGGCGCCCGCATCTGGAGTTCGTTTGTAGCGGCTAAAGGCCCTGGTGCACCCGTTCTCTCTTTCTCTCTCTCTCAACAAATAAAATGAAATAAAAAAAGTTAAAAAAAAAAACCTTTAAAACAAAAAGCATGAATGCATTCTTTACCACTTTACTTCAAGTTTCTGTTTTTGTGCAATTCCTAATGATGAACACACATTTCCAGCCATTTTCACAACTTGCACACACATGTGATTAGCACTCAGAGCAAGAAGTAGGATGACCAGGCCTCCCCTCCAAACCCTTACCCCAGGTTCTTTTGGGCAGTACCAGCCAGGAGCCCGTTTCCTGTGACTAGTGAGGAGAAGAACAGAGCGGCCCACGCACACGCTTCGCTGGTTTCTGCTTGCTGAGAAGTGCAGGACGCCGTGATGGGGCTCAGCCAGGGCACTTACCCTCCTGCGTGAGGCCTGGCTCCAATCAGCCCTGGAAACACGGCCGAGGATGATGCTCAGAGTGCTGTTTTATTGTGTGGCTTAATTTCTTTGTGATTCCAGTTTATTGACTCACCTGAAGCTCTGTAAAGATTTTGAAGTTGACAATTGCATAAAAGACTTTGCCGCAAGACTGTCATTAATACCGAGCCCACCGCCTGGCCCGCTCCACTTGGTAAGTCAAATCTGGAATTAAATTATGTTGTTTTTTTTTTTTTTTTTTGGCAAACAGTAAAAGGTAGATGCCAACAATGCTTTAAATGCTTTGAAGCTTTAGCAAGGTTTAAATTGTTCTCCAGGGCCTTAAAGGTGCATTTTTACACTTCTAAAGGAGAACCGTTAAACAGCTAGACTTCAGTTGTGCCGAGTGGCTCATGATCACAGGGCTGGAGACAACAGTCCAAGTCAGTGTTAGCTTGCTGTCCAGGGATTATGTAGACAACTAGCCTTCAGCCTAAGTCCTTCTAATTTACTTACATGTGGAGCTGGTTTTTCACTTGTTTGTCTTGAGTAATGGTTATTGTATTTAATTTGCTAGTCCTTCCCCCTAGAGTGTTGCTTTCTGCTCCTCTTATAAGCACCACTATGTTATTTCACTAATGAATACTTCCCAATTTGGGTCACTTTCCAGGCATACAACTGGATCCTGTAAGACCCAGGGGTCTCACAGTGAAGTTGTGTTGGTTCCTTATCATCCACATGTAATACATGACAAATAGTTTAAAGAAGGATTTCTTCTGCCTTGTGGTTTCAGGGAATTTCAGGCCATGCTAATAATGAAGGCATGTGAGGGGGGTCATGGCAAAGGGAGTGTGGGGAGCGGCTCCTCTCATCCTGGTGGATCAGGGAAGGAATGGGGGAGTTCATGGCAGAGGGAGTGTGGGGAGCGGCTCCCCCCATCCTGATGGATCAGGGAAGGAATGGGGGAGTTCATGGCAGAGGGAGTGTGGGGAGTGGCTCCTCCCATCCTGGTGGATCAGGGAAGGAATGGGCGAGTTCATGGCAGAGGGAGTGTGGGGAGTGGCTCCTCCCATCCTGGTGGATCAGGGAAGGAATGGGCGAGTTCATGGCAGAGGGAGTGTGGGGAGCGGCTCCTCCCATCCTGGTGGATCAGGGAAGGAATGGGCGAGTTCATGGCAGAGGGAGTGTGGGGAGTGGCTCCTCCCATCCTGGTGGATCAGGGAAGGAATGGGCGAGTTCATGGCAGAGGGAGTGTGGGGAGCGGCTCCTCCCATCCTGGTGGATCAGGGAAGGAATGGGCGAGTTCATGGCAGAGGGAGTGTGGGGAGTGGCTCCTCCCATCCTGGTGGATCAGGGAAGGAATGGATGAGTTCATGGCAGAGGGAGTGTGGGGAGTGGCTCCTCCCATCCTGGTGGATCAGGGAAGGAATGGGCGAGTTCATGGCAGAGGGAGTGTGGGGAGTGGCTCCTCCCATCCTGGTGGATCAGGGAAGGAATGGGCGAGTTCATGGCAGAGGGAGTGTGGGGAGCGGCTCCTCCCATCCTGGTGGATCAGGGAAGGAATGGGCGAGTTCATGGCAGAGGGAGTGTGGGGAGTGGCTCCTCTCATCCTGGTGGATCAGGGAAGGAATGGGGGAGTTCATGGCAGAGGGTGTGTGGGGAGTGGCTCCTCCCATCCTGGTGGATCAGGGAAGGAATGGGCGAGTTCATGGCAGAGGGAGTGTGGGGAGTGGCTCCTCCCATCCTGGTGGATCAGGGAAGGAATGGATGAGTTCATGGCAGAGGGAGTGTGGGGAGTGGCTCCTCCCATCCTGGTGGATCAGGGAAGGAATGGGCGAGTTCATGGCAGAGGGAGTGTGGGGAGTGGCTCCTCCCATCCTGGTGGATCAGGGAAGGAATGGGCGAGTTCATGGCAGAGGGAGTGTGGGGAGCGGCTCCTCCCATCCTGGTGGATCAGGGAAGGAATGGGCGAGTTCATGGCAGAGGGAGTGTGGGGAGTGGCTCCTCTCATCCTGGTGGATCAGGGAAGGAATGGGGGAGTTCATGGCAGAGGGTGTGTGGGGAGTGGCTCCTCCCATCCTGGTGGATCAGGGAAGGAATGGGCGAGTTCATGGCAGAGGGAGTGTGGGGAGTGGCTCCTCTCATCCTGGTGGATCAGGGAAGGAATGGGTGAGTTCATGGCAGAGGGAGTGTGGGGAGTCGCTCCTCTCATCCTGGTGGATCAGGGAAGGAATGGGGGAGTTCATGGCAGAGGGTGTGTGGGGAGCGGCTCCCCCCATCCTGGTGGATCAGGGAAGGAATGGGCAAGTTCATGGCAGAGGGAGTGTGGGGAGCAGCTCCTCCCATCCTGGTGGATCAGGGAAGGAATGGGGGAGTTCATGGCAGAGGGAGTGTGGGGAGCGGCTCCTCCCATCCTGGTGGATCAGGGAAGGAATGGGCGAGTTCATGGCAGAGGGAGTATGGGGAGTGGCTCCTCCCATCCTGGTGGATCAGGGAAGGAATGGGCGAGTTCATGGCAGAGGGAGTGTGGGGAGCGGCTCCTCCCATCCTGGTGGATCAGGGAAGGAATGGGCGAGTTCATGGCAGAGGGAGTGTGGGGAGCGGCTCCTCCCATCCTGGTGGATCAGGGAAGGAATGGGCGAGTTCATGGCAGAGGGAGTGTGGGGAGTGGCTCCTCCCATCCTGGTGGATCAGGGAAGGAATGGATGAGTTCATGGCAGAGGGAGTGTGGGGAGTGGCTCCTCCCATCCTGGTGGATCAGGGAAGGAATGGGCGAGTTCATGGCAGAGGGAGTGTGGGGAGTGGCTCCTCCCATCCTGGTGGATCAGGGAAGGAATGGGCGAGTTCATGGCAGAGGGAGTGTGGGGAGCGGCTCCTCCCATCCTGGTGGATCAGGGAAGGAATGGGCGAGTTCATGGCAGAGGGAGTGTGGGGAGTGGCTCCTCTCATCCTGGTGGATCTGGGAAGGAATGGGGGAGTTCATGGCAGAGGGTGTGTGGGGAGTGGCTCCTCCCATCCTGGTGGATCAGGGAAGGAATGGGCGAGTTCATGGCAGAGGGAGTGTGGGGAGTGGCTCCTCCCATCCTGGTGGATCAGGGAAGGAATGGATGAGTTCATGGCAGAGGGAGTGTGGGGAGTGGCTCCTCCCATCCTGGTGGATCAGGGAAGGAATGGGCGAGTTCATGGCAGAGGGAGTGTGGGGATTGGCTCCTCCCATCCTGGTGGATCAGGGAAGGAATGGGCGAGTTCATGGCAGAGGGAGTGTGGGGAGCGGCTCCTCCCATCCTGGTGGATCAGGGAAGGAATGGGCGAGTTCATGGCAGAGGGAGTGTGGGGAGTGGCTCCTCTCATCCTGGTGGATCAGGGAAGGAATGGGGGAGTTCATGGCAGAGGGTGTGTGGGGAGTGGCTCCTCCCATCCTGGTGGATCAGGGAAGGAATGGGCGAGTTCATGGCAGAGGGAGTGTGGGGAGTGGCTCCTCTCATCCTGGTGGATCAGGGAAGGAATGGGTGAGTTCATGGCAGAGGGAGTGTGGGGAGTCGCTCCTCTCATCCTGGTGGATCAGGGAAGGAATGGGGGAGTTCATGGCAGAGGGTGTGTGGGGAGCGGCTCCCCCCATCCTGGTGGATCTGGGAAGGAATGGGGGAGTTCATGGCAGAGGGAGTGTGGGGAGCAGCTCCTCCCATCCTGGTGGATCAGGGAAGGAATGGGGGAGTTCATGGCAGAGGGAGTGTGGGGAGCGGCTCCTCCCATCCTGGTGGATCAGGGAAGGAATGGATGAGTTCATGGCAGAGGGAGTGTGGGGAGTGGCTCCTCCTATCCTGGTGGATCAGGGAAGGAATGGGCGAGTTCATGGCAGAGGGAGTGTGGGGAGCGGCTCCTCCCATCCTGGTGGATCAGGGAAGGAATGGGGGAGTTCATGGCAGAGGGAGTGTGGGGAGTGGCTCCTCTCATCCTGGTGGATCAGGGAAGGAATGGGCGAGTTCATGGCAGAGGGAGTGTGGGGAGCGGCTCCTCCCATCCTGGTGGATCAGGGAAGGAATGGGCGAGTTCATGGCAGAGGGAGTGTGGGGAGTGGCTCCTCTCATCCTGGTGGATCAGGGAAGGAATGGGGGAGTTCATGGCAGAGGGAGTGTGGGGAGCGGCTCCTCCCATCCTGGTGGATCAGGGAAGGAATGGATGAGTTCATGGCAGAGGGTGTGTGGGGAGTGGCTCTCCCCATCCTGGTGGATCAGGGAAGGAATGGGCAAGTTCATGGCAGAGGGAGTGTGGGGAGCAGCTCCTCCCATCCTGGTGGATCAGGGAAGGAATGGGCGAGTTCATGGCAGAGGGAGTGTGGGGAGCGGCTCCTCCCATCCTGGTGGATCAGGGAAGGAATGGATGAGTTCATGGCAGAGGGAGTGTGGGGAGTGGCTCCTCCTATCCTGGTGGATCAGGGAAGGAATGGGCGAGTTCATGGCAGAGGGAGTGTGGGGAGTGGCTCCTCCCATCCTGGTGGATCAGGGAAGGAATGGATGAATTCATGGCAGAGGGAGTGTGGGGAGTGGCTCCTCCTATCCTGGTGGATCAGGGAAGGAATGGGCGAGTTCATGGCAGAGGGAGTGTGGGGAGCGGCTCCTCCCATCCTGGTGGATCAGGGAAGGAATGGGCGAGTTCATGGCAGAGGGAGTGTGGGGAGCGGCTCCTCCCATCCTGGTGGATCAGGGAAGGAATGGATGAGTTCATGGCAGAGGGAGTGTGGGGAGTGGCTCCTCCTATCCTGGTGGATCAGGGAAGGAATGGGCGAGTTCATGGCAGAGGGTGTGTGGGGAGCGGCTCCTCCCATCCTGGTGGATCAGGGAAGGAATGGGCGAGTTCATGGCAGAGGGAGTGTGGGGAGCGGCTCCTCCCATCCTGGTGGATCAGGGAAGGAATGGGCGAGTTCATGGCAGAGGGAGTGTGGGGAGCGTTCCCCCCATCCTGGTGGATCAGGGAAGGAATGGGCGAGTTCATGGCAGAGGGAGTGTGGGGAGCGGCTCCTCCCATCCTGGTGGATCAGGGAAGGAATGGGCGAGTTCATGGCAGAGGGAGTGTGGGGAGTGGCTCCTCCCATCCTGGTGGATCAGGGAAGGAATGGGTGAGTTCATGGCAGAGGGAGTGTGGGGAGTGGCTCCTCTCATCCTGGTGGATCAGGGAAGGAATGGGGGAGTTCATGGCAGAGGGAGTGTGGGGAGTGGCTCCTCCCATCCTGGTGGATCAGGGAAGGAATGGGTGAGTTCATGGCAGAGGGAGTGTGGGGAGTGGCTCCTCCCATCCTGGTGGATCAGGGAAGGAATGGGTGAGTTCATGGCAGAGGGAGTGTGGGGAGTGGCTCCTCCCATCCTGGTGGATCAGGGAAGGAATGGGCGAGTTCATGGCAGAGGGAGTGTGGGGAGCGGCTCCCCCCATCCTGGTGGATCAGGGAAGGAATGGGGGAGTTCATGGCAGAGGGAGTGTGGGGAGCATCTCCTCCCATCCTGGTGGATAATGAAGTAGAGACTAGATGGGTCTGGGGCTGAGCTACTGCTTTCGGTGGCTGTCCTCTAGTGCCCTTTTCCTGCAGCCAGATTTCATCTTGTCAAGGTTCTGTGGCCCTTCCCAAGCAGTACCTGCACTGGGGATGAGGTTTACAAACGTTAAAACCTATAGGAGACAGTCCAGATTCAAGCCATGACAGAATTCAAGTTGGAGAAGTGGTGAACTTGACTCTGATCTCCCTCCTGCACTTCATACCCTCTTTTTTTATTCAGTAGTGGGGTCAAGCTGCTGAGCTGTGAAAACTCCTGTAGCTCAGTGTTTTCCAACTGCTTTCACCACACATATGAGGAGACAGGGTCTCCTGTTACCCTAGGCTTGCTGTGCATCCAGAGCTGTCCTGGAACTCTGGATCCTTCAGCTTCTACTTCCATAGTGTTGGAATTGCAGGCAACTACTGCCATGCCTTTCCCTCTTTTTATGTACCTGGGCTGGGGGATGTAGTTCAGTTGGTAGAGTGCTTGCCTGGTATACACCCAGTCCTAGGTTCAATCCCCAGCAGTTGGCACACACCTGTAATACCAAATCTCAGGAGGTGGAGGCAAGAGGATCAGAAGTTCAAGATTGTCCTGTGATACACAGTGAATTTGAGGACAGGTGGGTTACATGAGTCCCTTTCTCAAAGAAACAAAAGATAACCTGCTAACGAGGTGTAGTGGCACATTCCTGTAATCCCAGCCCTGGGGAGTCAGGGGCCAGATCCATAAGTTTGAGGACAGTCTAGGATATAGAGCAAGACCCTTTTTCAAAAATAACCTAAAAGCAGGAGTCTCTTAAGCATCTTTTCTTAAAAAAAAATACATTTAATTAATTTATTTATTTGAGAGGAAGAGGGAGAGAGAGCGCGAGTGAGCAGGAGAGAATGGGTGCACCACGGCCTCCAGCCACTGCTAACAAACTTCAGACTCATGCGCCACCTTGTGCATCTGGTTTACATAGGTTCTGGAGAATTGAACTGGGATCCTTTGGCTTTACAGGCAAATGCCTTAACTGCTAAACCATCTCTTCAGCCCCCTCTTAAGTATCTTAAGTAAATGGGGACTTTTATTCTATCAATCTTTTCTAGAAGATTGCATATAAGTCTTTGTCCTCTGCTTTGTTTTTGTTTTGTTTTTTGAGGTAGAGTCTCACTCTAGCCCAGGCTCATCTGGAATTTGTTATGTAGTCTAGGGTGGCCTTGAACTCATGGCAATCTTCCTACCTCTGCCTTGAGTGCAGGGATTAAAGGCGTGTGCCACAACACCTGGCACCTCTGCAGTTTTTTGTTAGTGACTGTTGTCACTAGCAAAAAGACATTACTGATTATGAAATGAGGCTGTATTTTGGGGGAAGTATTCTTCTGTGATTTTGTTGAAAATGCTTACTATGCCTTTGGAGTGAAATTCTCCTTCTACTATACCCTGAATTCTGATGTTTGATGTTTTCTTAGTGTCTCAAATATCTTGAAATTTCCATTCATACTTTCCTATTGGTTTGTCTTTCTCTTTGTTGGACTGTATTAGATCTGCCACCTAGTCTTCTAGCTTAGATATTCTGTCCTCTCCTTCATCCATTCTACTGGTGAGATTTTCTACAGATTTATTTTATTTTATTTTATTGACTGTGTTCTTCATTGCTAGTAATTCTGACTGGTTTTTCTTTGTTATTTCCATTTCTTTATTTATGTCTTTTGTTGACCTCCTCATTTCATTGAATTGGCTTCCTGTATCTTTGAATAATCTGCTGCAATCCTGATGGGCTTGCTTTTGTAGGTAACTTGATTTTTCTCTCTAACTGCTTTCACTATTTTTTCTTTGGTGTGTGTGTTTGGAAGTTTGATTATAATATGGCGAGGAGAGGGTCTTTCTGGGTTTTGTCTGGCTGGGGTTCTAAAGGCTTCCTGTATCTGCATTGGCACCTCTTTCCCAATTTGGGGGAAATTTTCTTCTATGATTTTGTTGAAGACGCCTACTATGCCTCTGGAGTGGAGTTCTTCTCCTTCTACTATGCACTGAATTCTTATATTGGATCTTTTCATAATGTCCCGAATATCTTGAAATTCCCACTCATACTTTTCTATAAGTTTGTCTTTCTCTTTGTTGGACTGCATTAGGTCTGCCACCTGGTCTTCTAGCTTAGATATTCTGTCCTCTCCCTCATCCATCCTACTGGTGAAATTTTCTACAGAGTTTTTTATTTCATTAACTGTGTTCTTCATTGCTAGTAATTATGACTGGTTTTTCTTTATTATTTCTATTTCCTTATTTATGTCTTGTATTGCCTTCTTTATTTCATTAAATTGGTGTCCTGCATCTTCTTTGATTCCTTTGATTTCCTCTTTGATTTCTTCTTTGATTGTTTTGATGTGTTCTTTGACCTCTTTGAACATATTTATAATCATTCTTTTGAACTCTTTCTCAGGCATTTCCTCTAACTCTTTCTCACTGGAGGACATTTCTGATGCATTAATACTTTTAGGTGGATTTATATTGTCTTGCTTTTTAGTGTTTCTTGTGTTATAATGTATATATTTTTGCATCTTGGATTAAGTTAATGCTTGGATTTTCTAGCTAGCTGTGTATTCTTAGCTGTATCAATTGATTTGATGTAATATATTTTCAGGGTAGGACCTTAAGGTGTTAGGTGTGGCTCTTAAGACTCTCAGAGTATCTACAAAGATGTTCTTAGGGGTTGAGTTTCCCTGCTATAGGAGTATTCAAGCAGGCTGAGTGGAATAAAATACAGGTAGATTCTAAAATTTAACTAAACACTGTACACATTCAATCAAAAACAGCCCCGAGTATGTATGCAAGAGTAGTTATTATAACGACCAGATCCTCTATCAACAAAGAGGTTAAGATTTCTGGTCTGTTGAGGGATCCAAGTCAGCTTGCGACCAAGTGAGACCCTTCCCTGGTGCAATCCCAGTTACCTTGGGTGATTTTGGTCTCAGTCAAGTTGCTGCCTGGGTCGTCGGGCTGCTGTTCTGATTTCTGGAGCTGGGCACTTGCTTTTCCTGCGGGGCAAACCGAGCTGCTGCTGCTGCCTCTGCTGCTGCTGTAGCTGCCACTGCTGGAGCCACCACTGCTGCTGAAGGTGGTGCTGCTGTGTCCACTGCTGCTGCTCCCCCTGAAGCTGCTGCTGCTGAGTCTGCCGCTGCTGCCACTCCTGGGTCTGCTGCTGCTGAGGCCGCTGTTACTGGTGCTGGAGCCGCTGATGTTGCTGCCGAACTCTGCTCCTGCTTGGGTCCCGCTGTCAGCCCAAGTTGGTGTGGCCGGGTCCCGGGCCACTGCTCTGTTCGCCGGAGCTGGGCTCAGGCGGTGGGGGAGGGGAGGGAGCCGCAGCTGCTCTGGTTCTCTTGCTGCTCCAAGCGTTTTTCTACCTCACGGTCTGCTCCTCTGTTGCTCGCTGCCGCTCTCCCCTCACGTTTCCCGAGTTGCGGAGAGTGCGGTGTGAGGGGAAGCGCCCGCACCTGACTTTTCCTGTGGCTCGAGCCGAGTCTAGTGGCTTTCTGGTGCGCCGCGGCCGCGGCGGTTGGCCGAGCTGTCGGAGCTGCTTTTCCCGCCTGTGCAGGCTCTGGATGCTCTGGAACTCTTCTACTTCTCTGCTGCCGCTTCAATTTCCTATACACCTCACTTTTTAGTAAAAGTGTGTATTTTGCTGAGTTTTTTGGGTCTTTTTCCCCCCTAGGCTGCTTTGGCATGGTACCTACGCCGCCATCTTAACCGGAAGTGGATGTCGCTTCCTGTATCTTTGATTCCTTTGATTTCCTCTTTCAGTCCTTTGATATCCTCGAACATATTTGTAGTCATTCTTTTGAAATCTTTCTCAGGCATTTCCTCAAAATCAGTCTCACTGGAAGTCATTTCTGATACATTAATACTTTTTGATGGATTTATATTGTGTTGATTTTTTGTGTGTTTCTTGTGTTATAATGTACATATTTTTGCATCTTGGATTAAGTTAATGCTTGGATTTTCTAGTTAGCTGCAGTATTATTAGATGTATCAACCAATCTGATGTTATATATCTTCAGGGTAGGAGCTTAAGGTGCTAGGTGGGGCTCTTAAGACCCTCAGAGTATCTACAAAAGTAACCCTAGATGTTGGGTTTGCCTGCTATGAGAGCATTCAGGTAGGCTGAGTGGAACAAAATACAGGCAGATTCTAAAATTTAACTAAACAATGTACTCATTCAATGAAAAACAGCACACAGTATTTATGCAAAAGTAGGTATTTTGACTACCAGATCCTCAAAGTCATTGTCCCACACCCTTAATCCTGTCAACTTGGAGGCTAAGATTTCTGGTCTGTTGAGGGTTCCAAGTCAGCTTGTGACCATGTGAGATCCTTCCCTGCTGTAATCCCAGTTACCCTTTGGGATGATTTTGGTCTCAATTAGGCTGTGCTCCACTTGGGCCCCTCTTTGGTGTGCTGTGGTATCAAATAGGCTGGCTGGGTCGCTGGATTGCTGCTGTGGTCGCCAGTGTTGGGTGCTGTGAGCTCCCTTCCCCAGGTCTCTAGTGCTTGCTGGCGCTTTTGCTGGTGGTGGGGAGGGGAGGCTGTGGATGGTGGCTGACGTTAGCCCACTAGTCCTCCCAGTTGTCTTCCTCATGAGCTGCTCCTCTGTTCTTCCCTGCTGTCTCCCTTCACATTTCTTGAGTTTGCGAGGAGCTCCGGTGTGAGTGGCGAGTCTCCTCACCTGGCTTTTCCTGTGGCTCAGGCTGAGCCTTATGGCTGGAGCCACGTGGATCTGGTGTCGCCACTGCTGGAGCCGCTTCTGCCTGCCTATGTGGGCTCTAGATGCTCTGGATCTCTCCTACTTCTCTGCTGCAGTTGGTAATTTATTATATACCTCACTTTTTAGTAGAAGAGTGTATTTTGCTGTGTTTATTTTTGGCTTTCTCCCCTAAGCTGCAACTGGAAGTCTTATGTTTATTTTTTAAATTTTATTTATTTATTTGAGAGAGTGAGAGAGACACACAGAGAGAGAACGGGTGCACCAGGGCCACCAGCCACTGCAAACAAACTCTAGACGCATGCACCACCTTGTGCATCTGGCTTACATGGGTCTTGGGGAATCGAATTGAGGTCCTTTGGTTTTGCAGGCAAGTGTCTTAGTTGCTAAGCCAACTCTCCAGCCCTCATTTTTATTTTTAAATATTTATTTATTTAGAGAGGGGGGGGGGAGAGAAATGTCAGGGCTGCAAATAAACTCCAGACACATGCACCACTTTGTGCATCTGGCTTTATGTGGGTATTGGTGAATAGACCCTGGGCCATTAGAGTTTATAAGCAAGCACCTTTAGCCACTGAGCCATCTCCTCAGACCCCTTCCCCGCCAGCTATTTTTTAATTCTTTATTTTGTTGTGTTAGGAATTAACCCTAGGGTCACAGGCACATTAGGTCAGTGATTCGTCCCTCACCGCGCCCAGTCTCCACTGCCTTGTTTGAAATGGTTCTTGCTTCTAATGGACAAAGTGGCTATAGCAAACAGAGGCCCACACATTGTAGGAAACATTTGGCAGTGTCCTCTCTACCAAGAAGCTAGTCTTTTGTTGTTCCCCATCTTCCTGTGGAAAATATACTTGGAACAGTGACTCAGTGGTGGTTGGGATGGGTAAATAGGAACACACCCTTTTTGTTTCACTTTCCAATCCTTCCCTGGTGCCTGGTTGCCTTGGTGATGCCACTCTGCCAGTCAGACTTGATGGGTCCTCTTTGTCCTGTCTCACTGTTTGCCTCTCTCCAGATCTTTCTGTTCTCTCTCAGTGGAGGAAGCAGGAGCCACTGTGGGCAGTGGGAACGTGAGCCACAGACCTGTCCCCTCCAGGGACTGGAAGCCCTGGCAGGAGGGAGCCCACCCTCCTCCTGTTTGTTTCTTCTGTTCCCACTATGTGTGGCATGATGTGAACATGGAATTGACTTGAAGTGTTATTTCAAACTAATGGTACTTGGGGATAGAAGGCATCCTTGTGATAATCACAGGCTTTAAAGGAGCTCTGAGTGGTTTATGGAAAATGTGAGAATACAGTCTTTTCTAAGAAAAACTCACAATTCCTGAGAAGGCTTCCAACATGCTTGGTTTAGAATCAGTGCCAACTGGAATGCCAGCCTGGGCTATGGCTTAGTTGTGGCTTTCAGTGAAGAACATGCTGACTAGTTGGCCAGGTTAAGGGAGTTAGAAGCAAGAAGATCATCCTGGGCTGCCTATTGAATTTGAGGCTAGCCTGGACTACATGGGATCTTACTTCAAAAACAAATAACAACAAAAAAGTCATGGGCTGGAGCAATGGCTTAGTGGTTAAAGCACTTGCCTGTGAAGCCTAAGGACCCATGTTCGACTGTCCATGTCCCACATAAGCCAGATGCACAAAGCAGCACAAGCACGCAAGGTCACACGTGCGCACAAGAGACGCATGCATCTAGAGTTCGATTGCGGAGCCCTGGTGCACCAATTCTCTTTTTTTTTTCGTTTACTTTTATTTATTTATTTATTTGGGAGCAACCGACAGAGAAAGAGGCAGATAGAGAGAGAGAGAGGGAGAGGGAGAGGAAGGGAGAGGGAGAGGGAGGGAGAGGGAGAGGGAGAGGGAGAGGGAGAGGGAGAGGGAGAGGGAGAGGGAGAGGGAGAGGGAGGGAGGGAGAGAATGGGCGCGCCAGGGCCTCCAGCCACTGCAAATGAACTCCAGACGTGTGCGCCCCCTTGTGCATCTGGCTAATGTGGGACCTGGGGAAATGAGTCTCAACCGGGATCCTTAGGCTTCACAGGCAAGCGCTTAACCACTAAGCCATCTCTCCAGCCCGCCCGCCCGCTCTCTCTCTCTCTCTCTCTCTCTCTCTCTCTCTCTCTCTTTGGAGGTAGAGTCCCACTCTTGGTCAGGCTGACCTGGAATTCACTAAAATAGTCAGTCTCAGGGTGGCCTCAAACTCACAGCGATCCTCCTACCTTTGCCTCCCGAGTGCTGAGATTAAAGGTGTGTGCCACCACACACTCTCTCCCTCTCTCTCTCTCTCTCTCTCTCTTTCTCTCTCTCACTTTCTTGATCTCTCACATTAAAAAAAAAAAAACGGTCATTAAAGGGCTAGGGGCTAGGGCCTCGCTCAGTAGTAGAACATTTGCATAGCACAAACAAGTTCTGGTTCTGTTCCCACACAGACAGCCATGGAGGACTAACTGCATGGATGTCTTCAGGCTGTCCTCTTCCTTTGTGATGTTCCTGGTGGCAGGAGCGTTCCACAGTGGTTTCTTTCTTTCTGTTTTTTTAAAACTGTATTTATTAGGACTCAGAGGTTTTTAGCCTGCATTGCGAGTGGCTGTTTTGACTAACTGGCTCTTGGTCCTCACAGATATTTAACATGAAGCCACTGCAGGTGGTGTTTCCCTCCCAAGCCGACCCGGAGAGCCCCGTCATTGACTTAGACCTCCACCTGCCCCTGCTGTGCTTCCGGCCTGAGAAGGTGCTGCAGGTGTGTGGCCTCCAGGCGGGGTATGAGGACATCACAAATGCTGCTCATCAGACGCAGTTAAACTGCAAGTTAAAGTGTGCAGACCAGGGGCTGCCCTTGCCTGGCAAGTGTGAAGTTCTGGTTCCATCCCCAATACTGCTTAAAAAAAAAAAAAAGCCGGGCGTGGTGGTGCTCGCCTTTAATCCCAGCACTCAGGAGGCAGAGGTAGGAGTATTGCTGTGAGTTTGAGGCCACCCTGAAAGTCCATAATGAATTCCAGGTCAGCCTGGGCTAGAGTGAGACCCTACCTCGAAAAACCAGAAAAAAAAAAAAAAAAAAAAAAAGCACAGACCCAGGAACCATTGTATCCAAAATAGTCGTGTTTTGTGCTTAGAACCAGTGTTTTAAGACACTTTGTCTGGGGTCTTAGCTGGCTTTGCCGTTGGCAAATTGAAAGGAGAAAACAGACCAAAACCTGCCTCTGGTTCTGGTGGGGGCAATATATAAGTGTTCTTTTTTAAAAAAAGTTTTTATTTATTTATTTGCAAGGAATGAGTGGAGGGAGGATTGGCTATGCTAGGGCCTCTTGCCACTGCAAATGACCTCCAGATAAATATGCCACTTTGTGCATCTGGCTTTGTATGGGTACTGGGGAATCGAACCTGGGCCATCAGACTTTGCAAGCAAGTGCCTTTAACTGCTGAGCCATCTTTCCAGTCCTGTGAGGTTTTTTTTATTTTTATTTTTATGTATTTATTTGCATGTGAATATATTTGGGTGCCCCAGAGCCTCTAGCCACTGCAAATGAAGTGTCTTTAACTGCTGAGCAGTCTTCCCAGCAACCTAACTCACAAGTGTTGTGAGCTTTCTGTTCCCGGCTGGGCGCCGGCAGACGGTTCTGTTGCTGTCCCCAGGTCCTGAGCTGCCTTCTGACGGAGCGACGCATTGTCTTCTTCTCCTCGGACTGGGCGCTGCTGACACTCATCGCCAGCTGCTTCATGGTCTACCTCCACCCCCTGCAGTGGCAGCACACCTTCGTGCCCATCCTGTCGGGACAGATGCTGGACTTCATCATGGCGCCCACGTCTTTCCTTATGGGTTGCCACATTGACCACTTTGAAGAAGTCAGCCAGGTCAGGTAGAGAGCGTTTAGTTTGGAACACGGGCTGCAGGGCAAGTGGGAAGTCGCATTTGAAAGCTCTGTGCGTCTCAGGCCCTGGGTTTGATCCCCATTGCTACAAGTGGAAAAGCAGAAAAGCATGAGCCCTGAATTACCTCCTACCCACCCTCTTTTTTTTTGTTTGTTTTGGTTTTTTTGAGGTTGGGTCTCACTCTAGCTCAGGCTGACCTGGAATTTACTATGTAGTTTCAGGGTGGTCTTGAACTCTAAGCAGTCCTTCTACCTCTGCCTCCCGAGTGCTGGGATTAAAGGCGTGCACCACCACGCTGGGCTACCTCCTACCCTCTTAAGTTCAGAGCAGCATTAATGGTCTGCCTTAGACCTTCACTGAGGACATGGAGGTATGGGAGTGAGTGGAACTCGCTCTCAAGTGTAACCTCTGCTGCTCACCAGCTCTGCAATGTTAGTGAGTTAGTCCCTTGGCCAAGCCTCAGTTGACTTGTCTGGAAAGTGAGGCAGGGGCGTGTGCTTGTGAGCAGGACTCTAAGCTGAAGAATCCTCCACAGGCCACAGGCCTCTCAAGTGCTGACATGACAGGGATGTGCCACCACATGCAACGGAATTTGGGTTATAAAGACCCCGGTAAACTGGGTGTGATGCACTCAGGAAGCTGAGGCAGGGTGATCACTGCAGGTTCGAGGCCAGCCTGGGCTACATAGTGAGTTCCATGGTCGCCTGAGCAATACACAGAGACTGTCTCAAAAAAAATCTCTTTATTAAGATACCATTTACAGACCACAAAATCTACCTAGTTAAGATGCACAGTTCGGTGACTTTGATATATGTGTAGGGTTTTGTAAATATCGTATCATCTTGCCACCCACCAAAGGACTCTACAGGGTATTAGCAGTTCTTCCCATCCCCATCCCTGGTGAGGGAGGGCTCCTTGGGTCTGAATGGACTTGTCTCTTCTAGATGTCTAATGTTAAGTGGTAACTGCAACTCCTGGTCCCTTTGCCTGCCTTTGCCTCGGCAGAATGTTCTCAATGTGTGTGCATGCTTTATTGCTGAGTAAGATTCTGCCATGCAGCTGACCCATATTTTGGCATGGTTGGTATACAGCTGTCACCTTGGAGATAGTTGATAGGCACTTTTGGGCGCACATGAGCAGTGCTGCTGAGAACATTCGGTGTGTGAGTGTAGGGTCCCATTTCCCCTGGTGACACCTCGGAGATTTGCCGAGTCAGCTCCACACACCTGTCTGAGGGGCTGCCAGCCTGCTTCCCCAGGCAGCTGCTGCAGAGGGGAGCATGCAGCGAGTTTTCTGCTCCCCCGTGTCCCTGACAACCATGTTGCTGTCTTTTTTTTCGTTTTAATTTTATTTGTGAGCTGGGTGTGGTGGTGCATGCCTTTTATTCCAGCACTCGGGAGGCAGAAGGAGGAGGATCACCATGAGTTCAAGGCCACCCTGAGACTACATAGTGAATTCCAGGTCAGCCTGGGCTAGAGTGAGACCCGACCTTGAAAACCACACAACAAACGACAACAGTAACAACAAATACTTGATTTGTGGGCAGCAGGGGAGGGCAGTGGCGCAGTGTGGGCGCGCCAGAGCCTCTTGCCACTGTAAGGAACTCCTGATGCGTGTGACGCTCTGTGCAGCCACCTTTATGTGGGATTGGGGAGCTGAACCATAGCCAGTGCCTGTGACTTTCAGAACCATCTATGCAGCCCCACGGTTGCATTTTACTTTGCTTTCTTTTTAAAAAAATTTTAAATTTTTATTAACATTTTCCATGATTATAAAAAAAAAAATCCCATGGTAATTGTTTTGTTTTGAGACAGAATCTCACTATGTAGCTAAGCTTTCCTGGAATACAGAATATTGTAGCCCAGGTTCTCATCAAACTTGAAATCCACCTGCTTCTGCTTCCAGAGTGCTAGAATTTAAGCCCTGTTCCTCCATACTCTAAATTTACGCTTTCTGTTTTAAGCATGTGACATGTGGATGAAATGAGAGAGGAAAATACAGCAAACACCAGGTGCTCTTGTTCTCCCCAGCAGTCAGGCCTGTTCCCAGATTCCTTGTCCCCAGCCCTGTCTTCCCAGAGGTTTAAAGGAAGTCTCCACTACCAGGCAGGAGGCGCTGGACCTGCTGTCCCTCCTCTGAGTGGTGGGTTTCTATGCTCTGAGCAAAGGCAGTGATTCACTGGGAAAAACGTGGTCTAGGAAAAGGCTGTTAAGACTTCTGTGGAAGGAATGGAAAAACCTCACCCTGTGCCTGAAGGACCAGAAAAAGAAAAAGTAGGCTGTGCTCTGAAGTTTAAAGCTGTGTTTCTTTTTTTAGTCACTGGGGAAAAGCCATCTTGTCTGAGTTCTTGAGACAGGAAGATTTTTTTGGCACACTTACTTGGCAATTCCATTTCAGCAGTCTTGCAGGAAACTTGCTTAATGATTTATGTGTTCTGGAAGATTCCAGGAGCAGCGGTTTAGGCTTGTTTCGATGTTTTGTTTCTCATGGTTGGTGGTGGAGCTGCAAGAGGGAGCCAGGAGGGCACTTGGTGCACTTGCCTGGCATTGACAGTGTGGCATTTCTGGCCAGAGGGCCGTGCTTGCTCCATTAGACTTAGGGGCCAAGAGGAAGCAGGTGTTTGTGCATATTTTGTGTGCCATCCGAATGAAGAGAGAAGGCCCGGAGCCAAAGCAGGAGTGGCACCTTCAGAGAGGGTCTTCATCCCTGTGTGGAGATGTGAGTCTTAAAATCTAGCACAGTCCTCGTGGCCTGTGCACTTAACACAGACAAGAATTTACAAGAAACCCACTTGTCTGTTTCAGAAGTTTCTCCTGTGTGTGGTCACGTGCTCCAGGCCCTACCTGTGCTTTGGCACTTGGCTAGCGGAGCTGGTTGGGCAGTGGAGTAGTGACACGTTAAGTGTGGGTAGCACAGTCTGTGAAGTTCTGGAATGTGCCCTCAAGGCGCCATGAAGTAGTACATGTAGTGTTTGTACTGGGGTTGGTAGAAACTTGACAACATGCTTTGGAGTCTTGACTCTGAGAAAGAAGGCCTGTGTCCACCCACACAGTGGAGTACTCAGCTTCGTAAGAGAGGGGCTTCTGATCGACCCCTGTGCAATCCAGATGAGTGCCCAGGACTTGCTGCTAAGTGACATAGCAGACCACCTGAGCCCACTTAGACAGGGTTCCCAGAGCAGTCAAATTTGGACACTGAAAGGAAAATGGTGGGCGGAGGGGCTGAAGGGAGGAAGAAACAGCGTTACTGCCGAGTGGGTCAGAGCACCTCTTGGGGAACATGAGAAGTTCTGGGGATGGGTGGTGAAGGCCGGACAGCTGTGTGAATGGAACAGACACTCTTCTGCTGACTGCATACATAGGGCTGGAGAGATGGCTCAGTGTTTGAAGGAACATGCCGGCCTGGGCTCAGATCCCCAATACACGCATAAAGTCAGACGCACAATGTGGTGCGCACATCTGAAGTTCATTTGCAATGACAGGAGGCCCTGGTGTGCCCATGCTATCTCTGTCTGTTTCTCTCTAATAAAGATATTTTTTAAAAAGTCAACTAACTGTGCTGGAGAGATGGCTTAGTGGTTAAGGTGCTTGCCTTTGAAGTCTAAGGACTCAGGTTTGATTCTCCAGGTCCTTCGTAAGCCAGATGTACATGATGGCACAAGTGTCTGGAGTTGGTGTGCAATGACTAGAGGCTCTGGTATGCTCATTTTATCTTTCTCTCTCTTTTCCTCCCTCTCTCTGTCTCTAATAAATAAATGTAAAAAAAAAAAAAATCAACTAACTGAAGCCAGGCGTGGTAGCACATGCTTTTATTCCCAGCACTCAGGAGCAGAGGTAGAAAGATTGCTGTGAGTTCAAGGCCGGCCTAAGACTACATAGTGAACTCCAGGTCAGCCGAGCTAGAGTGAGACCATACCTTGAAAAAACAAAACAAAATAAACACCACTAACTGTACACTAAAAACAGCAAAGACAGTACATTTCATGTTGTGGATATTTTACCACAATCCAGAGAAACCAGTGAGAAAGGCACATTTAGTCAGTTACCCGTTGCCAGAACTCAGTTTATCCAGGACTTTCTGTGGACATGTGTATGTTAAGTAATGTAACACTGAGTGCGAAATATGTTTGTGTGTTTCAAGGTGTACACAAGTTCTAACTCTTACATTGCCTCTACTTTCTAGGAAGCCGACGGCCTGATTCTGATAGACATTGACCACGGGAGTGTCACCTGCTCTAAGAGTTCAGACCACGACAGGGACATTCCTGATGTGCCCCTTCTGCCGGCACAGACGTTCATTCAGAGGTAATGGGCAGTGGTGCATGGTTGAGAACCTCTGTCTTTGCCACTTCGAATGCCTTTTGCAATTTTACATTTTCACAGATGTGTATGTAGTTAGGATTTGGACATGATTGGCGAATATTTTTAAATAAAATTGTCTTTATTCTCATCGTGTCTAAATATGGATGATGGCACAACAGAGCAAGGAGATCGTGACACCCTCTGGAAACCTCCTGATGCTTTGTCCAGAGCCTCAGGACTGTGCTGTGATCCATCTGTGACACTTATTGGTTCATTCACTCATTCGTGCATTCATTTGTTCATTTACTAAGTATGTGTCAGACACCGTTAAATGCTGGCATTTGGCAGGGTCTGTGTCCCAGTGGTTGAACAGTGATGGCACCTACTCTGTGACACTGAGTGTGATGGCCTTGAGCGTGTGACCTGCTGTCATCCTGAACGCTGTCACTGTTCTTAACTTCATGTCTCATTTCCCAGCTCTGTATCCTGTCTTCTGTTTATTGGCCTAGAGCCAGCCTCAGCAGACTTTCTCCCCAGAGGCTTCAGTCATAGCTCTTTGAGGGCTTGGGGGCCCTGCACTGTCTCTTCTGGGGCAGAGGCTCCATGTCCTTGGGCAAGGTAGGGGTGTCGTTGCTGGTAAGTTAGGAGGTGCCTGTGCTGTGGTTCTTGGTCCTCTGAGCCCTGGCCCAGCCTGCAGGTGGTGTTGGGCGGGCAGGTGTCGTCTACAGTGGTACCAGCTTCTGTGAGTTGCTCTTCTTTTCCTGGGAATTTTATAAAAGGATAGCAGGAGAGGTTCTGATTTTCAGCCCACATGGCCTGCGGGTCACAGAAGTGACACTGAGGACAGGTGCTTTTGGGCTTTGTGGCAAGGAGTCAGGCTGCCCGCGTCCGCTGCAGCTCGGGATAAGTCTCTGTAGGTCTGGGCTAACCCCAGGGTCTTGGGGGCATGGAGGTCATTTGTAGTCCAGGCTGGCTCTGAACTCACAGCAGTCCTCCTGCCTCAGTCTCTCAAGCACAGCAAATATGGGCACGAGCTACCGCACCTGGCTCCTTGATTGGTCTTGTTTGTATTAATTATGATTATTTTACAGTGATAGTGATCAAACCAGGGTCTGTGTGCGTGCATGCTAAGCAAATGTTCCACCACTGAGCTACATCCCTATCTGATCATTTCTTTTTTTCCTCTCAAGGTAGAGTCTTTCTAGCCCAGGCTGACCTGGAATTCTCTATATAGTTTCAGGTTTGCCTTGAACTCGTGGCAGTCCTCCTACCTCTGCTTCCTGAGTGTTGGGCTAAAATGCATGTGCCATCATACCCAGCCCAATGATGTTTAGAGACAGGGTCTTGCTGTGTCGCCCAATCTGGCCTCAAACTGTTAACCCTTCTGTCTCCCTCTCAGTCCTGGGATTACAGACATGTGTCACCACAGCCTGGCACCCCTTTGGTCTTTATCTTGGGGGTTGGAAGCTGAGTTGGAGGGTGGGGAAGCTACTTTGGGTCTCTGGACTGGGCTTCCTGACTGACCATTCCTTCTTCCTAGATGCACTTTGCTAATGACACATTACGTATCCCTAATCCAAAACCCAAAGTCTGAAAGTTTGGAGTACCGACACAGTGCCAGGAGTAGAAGACTGCGCGCTTGACCTCTTGTGACAGGTCACATTCAAAACACAGGTCCACTAAAATTCTGTTTAAAATTGCCTTCAGACTGTATGTCCAAGGTGTGTATAAAACATCATCAGGGCTGGGGAAATGGCTTAGCCATTAGGCATTTGCCTGCAAAATCTAAGGACCCTGGTTCAATTCCCCAGGATCCATGTAAGCCAGATGCACAAGGTGGCACATGGTCTGGAGTTCATCTGCAGTGGCTGGAGGCCCTGGTGCACCCATTCTTTCTCTCCCTACCTGCATATTTCTATATATCTCTCTCAAATAAATAAATAAAAATAAGAAAATATTTAAAACATCATCAAAACCGAAACACCTTTACATTCAAAGATTTTAAATAAATTACATTTATTTAGCTTGTTGGTGCTGAGGCTAGAAACCAGGGCCTCAGCACATGCTAGGCCAGTGTTCTGACACTGAGCTACATGCTAGCCAAACATCTTAGATGACGTGCACTCAACCTGCGTGTGGGAGAATCACCTTTATGATTGCTTCTTCCATGGGGGCTGCAGACATGGCTCAGTGGTTAAGGCACTTGCTTGCAAAGGCTGATGGCCCAGGTTCAAGTCCCCAGTACCCAGGTCAAGGCAGATGCACAAAGTGTCACAATGTGTCCAGAGTTTGTTTGCAGTGGCAAGAGGCCCTGGTGCATGCATATTCTTTCTCTCTCACTATCTGCCTCTTTCTCTCTGTCTCTCACTCTCTCAAATATATAAATAAAATATTTTTTAAAAAGTTTGAAGGACCCCAAAGCTGCACTGGGGGAGGGTTTGCTTTCCACAGGCCATAAGAGCTGGGCTCACAGCACTGTCCTGTCACCACTGCCCAGAGCTTTGGGCCAGGGCTCTTGAGTGGGCTCTGGTGGCACTTACCCTGTGTGACTGTGGAAGTGACATATTTCTCCGGGTCTCCTTCCCTTTGTCAGGCAGGGTTGCTTCCCTGCGGACTGGTAAAATCATTCAGAGCCCCTGGCTGGCCTCCGCAGGCTCCTCTTGGCTGTTTGTTTTCTCTGAGGAGTCTCAGTGTTGGCATTGCTGGCATACCAGAGTCCACTCGCGCACAGTGTGGGGTGGGGTCTTTGCTGATGTAGTGAGCTGCCCAGAATGGGTGTGTGGATTGGAGTGTCTCCTATAGGCTCATCGTGGGGCCTTCGCGAAACACGACGGGCCCCTATGCCCCAGGTCTCTCCACCCTGATCCAGGCCAAGGTGGGAGCTCCTTACCTAGTTTGGAGGACGGAATGCATCTACACATGGGTGTTTGGCCACAAGGACAAATACCGCTCCACTCCATTTTATCACAAGTGTGCATTTGCTTTGGCTTGGCTCTCCTGAGGTCAGGGACAGGGACCCCTAGCTTGACTGGGCTGGCTCCATGTGTGGGTAGGAGGGACAGGGTTCTGGAGAGAGTGGACAGCTTCTCCTCAAGACCCAGAGGTCCCTACAGGGGGCACTGCCATTGCAGGCAGCATCCCTATGGGCTCTGTGTTGGGTAGTCATCAGCATTTCTGTCTCTGCCATGCTGTATTCTGTGTTCTGCCAGGTGACAGACACCACATGGCAGCTGTCATGGCCCTGCCAGGCAGGAGAGGGTGGTTAAAGTCTGTGGGTCAGGTCAGCCCCGGGGGGGGGGGGGCACCCACCCATTAGGGCAGCTTCTTGGCATATTAGGAGTGAATCCAGAGCCCCAGTCAGGCCCACACTGGCTGCTGAAGCCACACAGGCCTTGTTGAGCCATGCTGGCTCCAACAAGCTCATTGCACCCACAGCAGGGCCTTGTGATCTGGAGCTCCTCCCCGGGGCACCCCCACGTGCTTCCACACCATGTGTCTTGCCTCTCTCAGGACAGGCTTACTGCCGTCTCCTGGGAGCCCCCTCCCATCTGACCTCCAGTGTCCTTGTGGAGTCTCCTCTGTACCTTTACTATCCTGTTTGGTGCCCGACTTCTGTTTTCTGTTTCCTCCACTCCAGTATAAGTGTCACATGTGGGGGCTTTGCCTGACCCCAGCCAGAACCGTGCCTGGCCCATGGTGGGAGCTGAAGGGATGCTTGCAGAGCACACGGTAGTTTCTTCCATTTATTTTGCTCATTGAAAACTGCAGATGTGGGCTGCAGAGACAGACCGCTCAGCAGCCAAGAGCACTCTACGCGAGCGTGGAGGCTGAGGAGAGCGCTGGAGTTCTGCACCCAGGCCCCGAATAAAAGCTGGCTGTGACTACATGGGTCTGTAGCTCTGCTCTCACAGGAAAACAGAAACAATCAACAAGGTGGAAAAGTCTGGAGCGGGACCTCTGATGTTCTGCTCAGGCCGCTGTGGGTGAGCGCACTCAGCTGTAAGTGCGTGCACAGGGTACTGCATCAGGACACACACATTACACACATGAGCAAGCCAAACCAACCGAACCAACCACAGGAAGTGGCTCCCCCCTCCCTCCAGTGGTAAGGATTGAGCCCAGGGCCTTGAGCATGCTAGACCAGCGCTCTCCCAATGAGATACGTTCCCAGTCTCTTCAACCCCTCCCTCAAAATGCGGGTCTGAGCAGGTGGCTCCAGTTTACCAGAGCTAACTGAATCCATGTGGTGACCCACAGGTGAGCCAGTGCCCGTCTCCTACTAGGCCAAGAGCAGTGACACCCAGGTCATGTGGAGCAGGTCACAGAAGAACATCTGATGTGTCTGGGCAAGGGATGCCAAGGGATGCTGAGGGGTGGTGGCTGTCCCTCCTGGGAACCTAAACAGGAAGTACCCTTTGTCCTTTTGCTAGGTAGGGCTGGCATCTGAGTGATTATTCAAAATAAAAATGTTACATGGTCCAAAGCCAGGGCTTCATTCAGTGGCTTAGAGGTGAATGAACTTTTCCAGACCTGGGGGGGGGGTGTTTGTTTCTAAAATATTTTTATTTATTAGAGAGAGAGAGAGACCAAGAGACAAAGAGAAAGGCAGAGAGAGAGTGTGAGAGTATGGGTGTGCCAGGACTTCCTGCCACTGCAGATGAATTCCACACTCATGCATCACTTTGTTCATCTGGCTTTATGTGAGTCCTGGAAGTGGAACCCAGGCTATTGGGCTTTGCAAGCAAATACCTTTAACCTCTGAGCCATCTCTCCAGCTCGAGCCCTGGGTTTTGGTGACCTGCCTGCCCCCAAATTGCTGACAGGCACTTAGAGCAATCTAAACTGCCTTCGTGACTCAAGGCCAGGCGCAGGAGTGCAGCCTCACCTGCTTTCTTCCAGGATCCAGAGCCTCCAGCTATACCCAGAGCTGCACCTTGCACACCTGAGCTCCAGCACAGACCTGAACGAGGGCCGTGCCCGCCACCGCGCCTGGCAGCAGACACTCAACTGTAAGATCCAGCACATAGCCCTGCAGCTGCTCGTTGATGTCTTCAGGTAGAGAACCTTCCAGCATCTAGGCATGGCCTAAAGCGTAGGACACCCTACCAGCGCACCCCCATGCCTTTTCCTTGTGATCTGATTAGCGGGTCTCTTGGGAACCCAGCAGCCTCCCTGTCACATCTCTAAGCCCATGTGAATGACTGCTTCTGGGGTGGCCTCCCAGGAGATAGTGTCTGATGGAAAACCTGCCTGGAGGCCTGTGTGGTGCTGGTTGAATGCCAGGGGTCAGTCCAGGGAGGCCTGGACCCAGGGATAGAGAAGAGATGGACGGGAGGATTGTTTCCATAGGACTCAGAACCCAGAGAATGCAGCATCTGAAGGGGCCATGGACTGAGCGTTCAGGAAGCTTCTCCTTTCTCCTGTAGCTTCCAGCTGCCTCTTGCATGCCATTGCTACCTTAGCCTAGACTAGCATGCTCAAGCGGTGGACTTCGTTTGTCTGTTGTGTGTGACACAGTCAGGAGTTGAATTTCTAGTCGCAATGTGTGACCTCCTAAGGAATTGTTTATAACTTGAGGGCTTGATAATCCTTGGCGCAGAAGCCTTTAGACCATTTCTTTTCCAACTTTCTTTCTCTTCCTCTCGCAGTGTCCTTTTCTCCTTGCTGCTTTCTCTCCATCCTATCAGAGGAGGGGCCGACACCAGACACCAGCGCCGCTCGCCGCGTCCGCTCGGGAGGGTCAGTGCAGAGCCCACGGCTTCCCAGAACTCTGTGTATTCAAAACTGAAATTTCAGTGGCCTTGACCTTTACTTACACAAAGTGCATTATTAGAAAAAATGAAGTGGTGTGTAGAAGAAGGTTGTGTCATTATTATTATTATTTTGCTCAAAGCTGGGGGATTATTGTGGTCCTGAATATATTGACTACTTTTGTCCTTTGGAGACAAACCTTTTTTGATTCAAGTGGCTGTGACTTTTTAAAATTTTTATTTATTGTTAAAAAATATTTAATGACCTCACAGTGCCTGACCCTACCTACACAAGACCATCATAATAGGAGGAAAAGATCATGGCGTCAAAATAAAAGAGACTGATTAAGAGGAGGAGGGGATACGATGGAGAGTGGAGTTTCAAAGGGGAAAGTGGGAGGAGGGAGGACATTGCCATGGGATATTGTTTATAATCATGGAAGTTGTTAATAAATAAAAAAAATTTATTTATTTGAGAGATAGAGAAAGAGTGAGGAAGGAAGATGTGTGCACCAGGGCCTACCAGGACCTCCTGCTTCTGCAAATGAACTCCAGACATATGCACCACTTTGTGCATCTGGCTTTACGTGGGTATTGGGAAACTGAACTCAAGCTGTCAGTCTCTGCAAGCAAGTGCCTTTATCTGCCCATCCATCTCTGCAGTCTGGTTTTGTTTCTCTTGTTTGAATAATGGTTTATAGCAAGGGGCCGTGACGCATGTCTATGATTCCAGAACTTGGAAGTAGAGGCAGGAGGACAAAGGAGTTGAGACCATCCTCAGATACAGAGTGAGTGTAAGGCCAGCCTGGGCTGAGTGAGAGTTTGGTTTCAAAGAAACAAACCCAAACATAAGAATCACCTCACTTCATACTGATGAATTTGTTTTTCAAAAGCAAGGAAACGGGCTGCAGAGGTGGTTTAGTGGGTAAAAGTCCTTGTCATCTGAGTGAGGACCTCAGTATGCCTCCCCAGAACACACATAAAGCCAGACAGTAGCCCCTGTTTGAAGTCCCAGTGCACATGTGGTGAGAAGGGGCTGGAGACTCACGCCCAGCTAGCTTTGTGTACGTAGCAGGGAACCCAGGAGACTCTGACTCAATCCAGGTGGGAGGCGAGGACCTTCACACGTGCACTACGGCTCATGGATGCCAACACACACATGCGTGTGCACACACACCAACACACACGTGCGTGTGCACACACAGAGATTTCTA
The DNA here is from genome assembly GCF_020740685.1 of Jaculus jaculus. Classification (NCBI taxonomy): domain Eukaryota; kingdom Metazoa; phylum Chordata; class Mammalia; order Rodentia; family Dipodidae; genus Jaculus; species Jaculus jaculus. The sequence goes on along the minus strand of NC_059103.1, from coordinate 197,879,008 downwards.
AAACAAACAAGAAAATATGATTCCAGACTGCAAGACCCTGTGTCCCATAGATGAGTTTTTTTTTGTTTTTTTTTTGGTTTTTCTAGGTAGAGTCTCACGCTGGTCCAGGCTGACCTGGAATTAACTATATAGTGTCAGGGTGGCCTTGAACTCATGGCGATCCTCCTACCTCTGTCTCCCGAGTGCTGGGCTTAAAGGCGTGTGCGCCACACCCTGCTTGATGAGTAAGTTTTTGTTCGCAGCGGCAGGAAGACAAGGGACGTGTCTGTGTGGCCACCCCCTGACAGGCCACTGGGCTTGGGTGTAGGCTGTACCTTTGCTCTGGAATGTTGTGTGCTGAAGTCCCGTGATCTTAGCGTTCCACGAGGAAGCTGCTTACTGAGTGGGGAGAGGCTTGCCAGGGCCGGCTGGTGGCCAGGCAGCTCAGCAACACTTGGCTGCTCCTGTGTTGCTCCCTGACACAGTAGTGTTTGCAGAATGATAGCTGAAAATTGACTGTTTTTATTTTTGCATGTCTGTGTGTATGGTGTGCATGTCTGAATATGTATATAGTCACGTGTGTGCAGGTGCATGTGCACAATGTGTGCGCGTGTACCTTTTGTGAGTGTGTGCATGCGGAAGTCAGAGGTTGACATGGGGTCTTCCCTGATTGCATTTCGGCCCTACCTCTTTGAGGTACTCTTGCTCACTTGACTGTGTGTGCTGGTTTGGCTGATTGGCTAGCCAGCTTGCCCTGGGGATCCCACCTCTGTCTCCTGAGCTCTGAGATTACACGTGGGCCACCACACCCGCCTGGCATCTTATGTGGCTCTAGGAATTCAAACTCAGGTCCACATGTTTGCGTGGCAGACGCTGTATGGACTGTCCCCAGCTCTGACTATTGGCGCACATCGAGGCAGAGGGTGGAAGATCGACACATTCTCCAGCTTCTTTTGAGTGATGGCTGAGTCCTTAGTCTATCCTGACCCTGTCATTCTCGGGGTTAGAATAAGTGCTTAAAGAACAGGCCTTTAGGGCTGGAGAGATGGCGTAGCAGTTAAGCGCTTGCCTGTGAAGCCTAAGGACCCCGGTTCGAGGCTCGGTTCCCCAGGTTCCACGTTAGCCAGATGCACAAGGGGGCGCATGCGTCTGGAGTTCGTTTGCAGGGGCTGGAAGCCCTGATGCGCCCATTCTCTCTCTCTCCCTCTATGTGCCTCTTTCTCTCTCTGTCACTCTCAAATAAATCAATAAAAATCTTTAAAAAACAAACAAACAAAAAAAGAACAGGCCTTTAAATGTTTTTATTATTTATTACAGAGAAAGAGAAAGAGGCAGAGCAGATAGAGAGAGAATGGGCATACCAGCACTGCAAACAAACTCCAGACACATGTGCCACCTTGTGCATCTGGCTTATGTGGGTCCTGGGGATTTGAACCTGGGTCCTTTAGCTTTGCAGGCAAGCCCCCTAACTGCTAAGCTGTCTCTCCAGCCTGAAAAACAGGCTTTTAAAGAGTATTTCTTGTCATCCTACTGCCTCTAAATGTGGTGTATTTCACGTTTGTGATATTCTAACACTAAATGTGCTGTTCTCACATGCCTGTGAAATTCTGGTGGAGATGGCTTCCTGCTGCCATTAAACGTGGTCTGTTTCCACATGTCTGTGATATTCTGACACTGAGATGGCTTCTACTTGTCAGGGAAGTGAAGAACCACTTAAACTATGAGCACCGAGTATTCAATAGTGAGGAGTTTCTCAAGACGAGAGCAGCAGGGGACCAGCAGTTCTATAAGCAGGTAAGAGGGTTCGGGCAGGTCTGTGATTGTCAAGATTTTATTAAGTGAATTCGCTTTTCCAGAAAGATTTCTACCTAGCTCCTTTTCATTCTCTAGCTAGATCTTATTTTGAAATCAACTTTAAATTTTATGTATTTATTTATTTGAGAGAAGGAAAGAGAGAGAGGTAGATAGAGAATGGGTATGTCAGGGCCTCCAGCCACTACAAATGAACTCCAGACATCACCTTGTGCATCTGGCTTGCGTGGGACCTGGGGAATCTCACCTGGGTTCTTTGGCTTTGCAGGCAAGTGCCTTAACCATTAAGCCATCTCTCCAGCCCCAAATCAACATATATATACATATGTGAAATAAAAGACATCATGCATATTTAGTGTGTGGTCTGATGGACTGTGACATGTGACAGCTATGTGACCAAGTCCTCGATCTGGATGTCAATGTCCTTTCCCAGCCTGGTAGCCTCTGCTTTGTGCCAGAGGAAGAGGCCCTTGGAAAGTGCCCTACCAGTGTGTCCTGGTTAGAGCTCTGCCCGCCCCTTCCTGTTCTGGGCTCTCTCTCTCTCCTCTTGTTGATGCTATCCCTGGTTTGGGTGGGGCCCAGTCTGTTGATCTGTCCAGCACACAGTGTGGCACAGTGGACTCTGTGTATCACACGGTAGCTCTGGCATTGACCCTTTGTGGGTTTGTGTTCACATCTGTGGGGTGGGCAGAACAGCCGCTGTCCAGGTACAGTAGTCCGTCCAGTGGGTAACAGCTTTCTTCTCTGGCCAGGGCTGTGATCAGCTGTACCCTCTGCGCTCTAGGATGTTCCTGGTGCAGCTTCTCAGACCTTCTCTCTCCCGTGTTGCTACAGTTTCTCCTGGGGAGGGGGGAAAGATAACCAGGGAGCTCTGAATCCCTCTGCTTCTGAGCCACGGGGACCTGGCCGCTTCCTGGGCTTGGCCAGGGCTCTGGTAGTCTGAGTCAGTGTGTGGGCCCTCCCAGCTGTGATGGGGTGCCTGCCTTCGCCCTTCAGTACGGCCTATCCTCCGCCTGCATCTTCCTGCCTGAGTTTTGCCTTGTATCTCTGGGTCTGAATCCCGGTCTGCCATGCCGATTGAGTGCGTCTCTCTCCTCTCCTTGACCTGGTTAGGGGTGACCTCAGCCTGCATCCCTCCTCTCCAGGCCACTGGCCCATGTCTCCGGGTGGAAGTGAGTCCTTGGTGCGAAGTCAGAATCTGGGAAGTCTGGTTGTGAGGCCTGCCAAGGCGGCTGACAAGAGCAGGCAGCACCCCGGCAGAGTGTGCTGTGGGCCGTGGGGCTGTGGTGGACAGTCAGAGGCCCCTAGGTTCAGGGCATACAGACAGTGCAGGCACAGCTGGCCAGTGACCAGGTGGCACTTTCTGTGGCTGTGTATGTCAGCTGTGTAGGCAGGGAACTGCAGCTTCGCCGCAGGGAGGAGCCGAGGGCGAAGCTCCTGTCCGGGCGTCTGCCCGAGGGCCCGGCACAGGGGTGTCGTCTGCCCGAGGGCCTGGCACGGGGGTGTCGTCCATGCGGCTCCGTAGGCTTTGTGCAGAGCAGTGAGGGCTGCTCACACCGACGCCTCTTCTCCCATGCAGGTTTTGGATACATACATGTTCCACTCCTTTCTGAAAGCCCGGCTCAGCGGCAGGCTGGACGCCTTTGCCCGCCTGGACCTGGACACCCAGTCTGAGCAGGACAGGTGCCTTATCCTCTGTCGGCGTGCGTGGTTTTCTAAGGAGCAAAGGCTGTCTGGACAGAGGAATGATAACATTGAGCGGCAAGCAAGCGCCAGTGTGTGTCCTCGTTTCCTGGGGGGTGGCTCGGCTCTGTGCCCAGGGTGGAGCCCTGTGCCACGCTTGGGCTCTGTCCGTGCCACGCTCCTCATCTTCACTGTTGCCCCATGGCCCTCGCTCACAAAGCTACTTTCTTTTTCCACCTCTGCCAGGTTTCTTTTCTGATTTCATAGACACAGTACCTATGATGACACCACATTTCTTTTTTTAAATACTTTATTTTTATTTATTTAACAGAGAGAGGAGGGGGGCAGGCCACACTAGGGCCTCCAGCCACTGCAAATGAACTCCAGACATGTGCACCCCCTTGTGCATCTGGCTAACGTGGGCCTTGGGGAATCGAACCTGGTTCCTTTTTGGCTTTGCAGGCAAATGCCTTAACCACTAAGCTATCCCTCCAGTCCCGACACCACATTTCTTTCTGAGACTGTAACATCTGAGGATGCCTCCGTCCTCCCCTGCTATGCTGAGTGAGGTGGGACATAGGTGACGTGGCTACTTCCGCCTGCACTCACTGGCGGTGCCGGAAGCAGTGCGTGGAGGAGGTGCACGCTGCCATCGTTGCCTCGTGATGTGAAGCCTTGCTTCTTCCCATCCCAGAATCGACAGGATGCTCATGAGTCCAAGGAGACCAACGGTGGAGAAGATGGCCTCCCGGAAGTTCACACCCCTGCACATCACCCACAGGCGCCTGGTGGTCAGCATGCCCAACCTGCAGGACATCACGCTGCCCGACCTGCCACCCAAGAACTCATCACTGCGGACAATGGACACGTCGCCCTGCAGCAGCAGCAGCCCGGGTGAGGCCGCCACTGCTGTGCTCACCGGCCCCAGTCACGGTTGGAGAGACTGCAGCCGGGGCCTGGGGCTGGGAGATACATTTAAACATCGTAATGTGGGAGCTGAGGAGATGGCTCAGGGGTTAAAGGTACTTACTCACAAAGCCTGCCAGCCTGGATTCAATTCCTCAGTGCCCATGTAAAGCCAGATGCACAAAGTGGGGCATGCATCTGGAGTTTGCAGTGGCAAGAAGCCCTGGCACACCCATTTTTTGTCTGTTTCTGTCTCTCTTTCTCTGCATATAAATAACAATATTAAAAAAGTTAATTTTAGCCAGGTGTGGTGGCACATGTTTTTAATCCTAGCACTCTGGAAAAAGGTAGGAGGATTGCCATGTGTTTGAGGCCACCCTGAGACTCCATAGTGAATTCCAGGCCAGCCTGGGCTAGAGGAAGACCCTACCTTGAAAAACAAACACAAACAAGAAATTTTATTTTGAAGCCGGGCATGGTGGCGTATGCCTTTAATCCCAGCACTTGAGAGGCAGAGGTAGTAGGATTGCTGTGAGTGTGAGACCAGCCTGAGACTGCATAGTCCAGGTCAGCCTCAATAAATAAATAAATAAATAAAAATTTATTTTAATTGGGGCTGGGGAGATGGCTCAGTGGGTGAAGTGCTTGCCTTGAAAACATGAGGACGTGAGTTCAGGTCCCCAGCACCCATGTAAAATGCCAGACATGAAGGCAGATCTGTAATCTCAGTTCTGCTATGTGGAGACAGGAGGATCCCTTGTACTTGCTGGACAGCTGCTCTGGCCAGAGTTGGTAAGCTCCAGGCTTGGTACGGAGACCCTGTCTCAAAAAATAAGGAACATAAAGGGAAGAGAAAGGAAGGGAGGAGGATACTTGATAGGTTGATATTGTATATATGTAAGTACAATGATTGTGATGGGGAGGTAATATGATGGAGAATGGAATTTCAAAGGGGAAAGTGTGGGGGTGGGGAGGGAGGGAATTACCATGGGATAATTTTTTATAATCATGGAAAATGTTAATAAAAATTTAAAAATTAAAAAAAAAAAAGGAGCAGACCCAGTGAGGAAGACACCTGATGTCAACCTCTGCCTCCCAGGTGCACACATGAACATGGACACACCTACGGGCACGCACAGCACACGCTCACCTCAGTTTTGGGAGGGAGGTATGTGTTTCCAAAGAGGTATGCTAAATGCCAGCGTGGAGTTTGCCTGGCACAGGAGTTTCCAAAAGGCACATTTGGCCTGCTGTATTTCTGTGTCAGCTGCCTCTGGGATGCTGCTTGTCCCCAGAATCCCCCCTGTGCCCTCCAAGGGTGGAGCCAGTGGGTGTGGTTGTTGGCAGGCCAGTGCACACGGCCGCTTTGTGGTCACTGCCCTGGGCTCAGGCCCCAGGTACCTGATGGTGCCGGGTGTTGACAGTGTTGAAAGCCCCGGAAGCTGTGGCTCCCCAGAGGGTTCCCATCTGGCAGTAGCAGTCCCTGGAAATGAACAGACCATGTTGCCTGTAGCAACAGAGCCACCGAACAAGCATTAAAAAGAGGGAGCCCCGGTGTAGCCACTTCTTTGGTGCCTGACCTCAGGCAGGCTTCATCCCTCTCTGGGCCTGTGCCGCCTCTTCTGGGCTAGGCAGGTGCTCTGTGCACACTCACTCTGGGAATCCGCTCTGCCTTCACCTGGAGCTCTTGGCCCTTGCAGGCTCCGCCCTCTTCCTCCAGCCTCCATGGCTGAGGCCGCACCTCTGGGAACACTGCTGGCGGGGCTGGCCTTATTTTGGGTGGTCGGGTTGCCTCCTCTCGTCCCATATCACACTGGAGCTCCCACCCTGAAGGCCTAGGTCATACTTCCTGGGGGAATGGGTTGAAACACTGCCTATGACGTTTCGTAGTTAGGTCCTTGTACGGTTACCCAGGCTGTGCTGGCCTCGCTTTCCAATTCTGTGCCGTGAGAATACTGGTGATACCCACCTCGGAGAGCTGTTGTTGGGTGCAATCCTTGTTTGTGTGCAGGGGGAGGGTGTGGGGTCAGAGGGTCGACTTCGAGGTGTTTGTGCTCCACCTCTTTCAGACAGTGTCTTCCTGCCACACATGAATGGCAGACTAGCTTGCCCATGAACTTTGGAATCTCCTGGCTCTGCCTCCCATGGTTATAGGCATGTTGCAGTCACAGATGCCTGGGCCATTCTACTTCCAGCTTTCTGTGAGCACTGGGGGATTGAGCCTGGGCTGGCATGCCTTGCAAGTAGTGTCTTTAATTGCTGAACTAACTCCTCAGACAGTACTTATTTGACAGGTGCCTCCTTAATGCTGGGATTACAAGTGCCACTGTACTGGCTTGTCTAGGTGGGTTCTGGGGATCAAACTGAGGCTTAAATTATTAGCTTAATCCTCAAAGCTCAGTCCCATCATTTCTATTTAGTACTAGTAATTTTAGCAAACAGTTGTCCCATGGAGGATACCGGTAATTCTGGAAGTAAGATAGGAGACTCATGTTTACCCCCAGGATATGCAGTGTCCTGGAAGGGGCCCACTAGCTGTGTGTGTGTGTGTGTGTGTGTGTGTGTGTGTGTGTGTGTGTTTAAAGTGTTGAGACATTGCCCTCAACAGTTACAACAGGTGCCCATGCACCTTCCAGGCCTGTGCTAGTTATGTGTGTGCCTCCCTTGTTTTTTTCAGTTCTGAACATGGCTCCAAAGACCACATATACATTCAAGATCCCAGAGATCCACTTCCCGCTGGTGAGCCAGTGTGTTCAGGCCTACTACACTGATTTCATCACCCTGCTGAGTAAGGCCATGGGCCTGCTGGGCCCTGGCGACTCCCTGCTCCTGGCCAGGTATTTCTACCTGCGCGGCATCGTCCACCTGACACAGGGACAGCTTCTGAACGCCCTCTTAGATTTCCAGAACCTGTATAAGACCGACATAGGGATTTTCCCGGCTGATCTCGTTAAGGGGACAGTGGAATCCATGTCGGCCTCTGAGCGAACCCAGGCCGAGCGGATGCCCGAGCTGAGACGGCTCATCACGGAGGTCATGGACAAGCCAGGCGAGCCCCCCAAGGTGGATGACCCTGTGAAGAACTTTGAGCTGCCCAAGAAGCATATGCAGCTGAGTGACTTTGTGAGGAGGGTCCAGGAATCGGGGATCGTGAAGGACGCCACCATCATCCACCGCCTGTTTGATGCACTGACCGTGGGTAAGAGACTCCCTGGTACCCTTTGGAGGATGCCGTCTCCAGGCTGTGCTTCTATAGACAAGGTCCCACCAACTGTGGTTGAAAGTATTGAAAAAGCATGCTGTTGTGCTGGGCAGATGACCCAGGAGATGAGAGTGCTGGCTGCGCAAGCTTGTGAGGACCAGAGTTCTAGCGCTCACGTAAACAGCTGGGTATGAGAGCCAGGCGTGGTGGTGCACACCTTTAATCCCAGAGGCAGAGGTGGGAGGATCACTGTGAGTTCAAGGCCACCCTGAGACTACATGTGAATTCCAGGTCAGCCTGGGCTAGAGCGAGAGAAGCTGGGTGTGGCTGTGCATGCCTGTCAGTCCTGGGGTGGGAGGTGGGCGCAGCAGAGACAGGGTTGCTGGTCGGCCAGTCCAAATGAAAGCTCATAAGCTTCTTCAGAGCCAGCGAGAGACTGTCTCTGGGACATAAGATGGAAAAGCGAGTGAGGAGGACATTCAGGATCTTCCTCTGGACGCCATCCACATGTACACAGGGTGTGTGCACACCACATGACACGCACTGCACGCGTACACAGGGCGTGTGCATCTGCACATGTATGCACACGACACGCACTGCACACGTACACAGGGTGTGTGCATCTGCACACGTGTGCACACACCACACGACATGCACTGCAGACGTACACAGGGTGTGCGGGTCTGCACACGTATGCACACACCACATGACACGCACTGCACATGTACACAGGGTGTGTGTCTGCACACGTGTGCGCACACCACACGACATGCATTGCACACGTACACAGGGTGTGTGTCTGCACACGTGTGTGCACACCACACGACACGCACTGCACACGTACACAGGGTGTGTGTGTCTGCACATGTGCGCGCACACCACACGACACACTGCATGCGTACACAGGGTGTGCGCGTCTGCACACGTGTGAGCACACCACACGTACCCAGGGTGTGCTCATCACACACGTGCAGGCACAGGCACAGTACACGCACATATGCACCAAAACATAACAAAAATTGTACAGAAATCTCTTATCACTTTCCCCAGGTCAGGGCATCTTAAGCCTTTGTTACTCAGGAGCCCTTTTCACCCAAGAAACTTTCATGCAACCCCAGGTATACAGGCATATGAAATAGATACACAGGGCTAGGGAGAATCTCACTTGGTAGGGTGCTATCCGTGTAACCAGGACAGCCTGAGTTTGATCCCTAAAGCCTACACATATGTTCTGGTACATGTATGTATGCCTGTGCGTACACTCCTGGGTGCGCCCCCTCTCTCTAAAACAGAGGCCGAAAAAGATGTAACTTCAAATGCTGCTGGGCACATGGGACAGAAGTGACCAGGGGCCAGTGAGGGGTGGCTTCCCCTCCTCTGCCTCCGAGTCTCAGTCTGCGATACATACAGCTGCCTGTGGTGGCAGTGGTGTGAAGTGATGCCCTCTCTCAGTGCGGCACATGGGCGTCGGTACGTGGTGGCAGCTGCATTGGTGGGATGCACAGGGGATGTGTGTGTTCAGGTTGGTGGTCACCTAGCATTGTGATTTGCTTTGTCTGGGAAGGCTGCCTGCCGGGTGTTAACCTGAGTGCTGAGGGGTGACTAGGGGTTCGGGCCTGGGTGGTCAGGATGAGCCTGCGTAGAGGTGTGAAACAGCATGGCCGCTTTGCGCAGTGCTTACGATTGGATACAGGCATGCAGGGAGGGAGCAGCCCTGGGAGAAGGTGTTTGCACTTTCGAATGATTGGTCTTGGCAAAGCAGCCCACCTGTGGGGGGTTCTGATGCCAGAAGCACCGACAAGGGTATCCCCTTGTACAATGGAGGACAGAGGGACAGGCAGGCCCACGTCCCATGACCAAGGCTAGACCAGGCCATGGTGGGGCTGAGCACGGGGCAGCAGTGGGGTTGGGGCCAGTGCTCAGTGCAGGTTGGGAGCTCACCTTGCTGTCCAGAGAGGGAGTAGGGATTCTCTGCTAAGCAGGGTGGCACTGAGCTCTGGGCACGGGTGTCTGACTCAGCCGTGTGAATGCTGAACTTGTGCAGAGGGGATGGGATCCAGTGAGAGGGTCTTGAATCTTCTGCTTGCACACAAAGAGACAGAGCTGGGCTCTGTGGAGCAGGCATGACCCCAGGATCTGGTTTCTACAGCGTTAGCATCAATCTCGGACTAATTTTCCTCACAGCTCCAAGATGATCTCCCCCCTGCTGATCCAGTGGGAATAAGGATTTTGCTTCATGAGAAAAGTGTCCTGAGGCTTGGGGACGCAGCTCAGGGGTAAAGCAGCGCTTGCCTAGCACACACAGGGCCTTGGGATTGATCCCAGCACTGCAAATAATGAAAAACAATAAAACACTAGGAATTTGAGGGAGGTTATAAGCTGGGCGCAGTGGTGCATGCCTGTAAGCCCGGCACTTGGGAAGCTTCGCCAGGAGGATCACAGAAAGTTCAAGGGTAGCCTGGGCTACATAGTGAGTTCCAGACCAACCTTGGAAATAAGAGACTATCTCAAGCAGAAGTGTCCTCACCCCTCTGTTCCCACCCAAAGTCCTAAGAGCTACTGTGACCATCTGTCAAGGTTCATGTGACCATTTCTTTGTGAAGTGGAAATTGTAGCTGGCCTCTGCCTAGGCAAGTGTCCCATCCTGGACAGCTGGGGAGGGTGAAGGCCCTCTGGGAGATTGTTGATCCAAAGTCCTGGGTACTGGCGCCACCTGCTGCCTGGCTTGGGTAGTGTGTTCTCTCATGCATGAGGCCTTACAAAACCTCTTTTCTAATTAAATATAGGACAGCAAAAACAGATAGACCCTGACACATTCAGAGATTTCTACACATGCTGGAAGGAGACAGAAGCAGAGGCTCAGGAGGTCAGCCTGCCTGCGATGGTGATGGACCATCTGGACAAGAATGAGTGTGTTTATAAGCTCTCCAGCTCTGTGAAGACAAATCGCGGCGTTGGCAAGATTGCCATGACCCAGAAGCGCCTGTTCCTGCTCACTGAGGGCCGGCCGGGCTATGTGGAGATTGCCACATTCAGGAACATAGAGGTGAGGGGCCTTGGATGCAGCTGCCCTCTGGGATGCATCCATCCCAGCACACACACCTCTGAAGTGGGCATGGCATGGCACCCCAGCTCCCCCAGGCCAGGTTGTTATGGGAGGGGACGGGTGGACAGTGTTCCTCCTCGTCAGACTACTGTGGCTGACCGTGTTTGAGAGGCAGGAGGCGCGATAGATGTGGCCTGCTCGTGCGGAGAAGTGTGGGGGTGAATTTACCAGGAAAGATGGCGAGCCTGCCACTTGCTCACACGCCCTGGCACATGTTGTTTACTTGATGTTCAGCCTTCACATTACATTTTATTTGTTTGCTTTTGAGACAGGGTTTGCTATTTAGCCAGGCTGGTCTTGAACTTGCAATCCTCTTGCTTCAGCCTTCTGAGTGCTGGGATTATTGGCATGCGCCACCATGCCTGGCCACATTTTATTTTCATTTAATTTTATCCCCTGTGTGTGTGAAGAGAGTGCGTGATTATGGGCGAGCACACGTAGGGGTCAGAGAACAACTTGGGCGTCATTCCTCTGTCTCTACCTCCCGTCGAGCTGTCGGCATCGCACACCTGGATCACGGGCCCCACCACAGCTTCTGGCTGTTTATGTGGGGCCTGGGGCTCGAATTTCCTGTTCCAGCTTGAGTGGCGAGTGCTCCACCCACCAAGCCATCTCCCCAGCCCCATTTTGCACACCGAAGGTGGCCATTTTCTCTTATGAGGAAGTCTGAGCCAGGCCTGTAATCCCAGAACTCCGGAGGCAGAGGCAGGAGGATCGCTGTGAGCGCAAGACCAGCTGGGGCTCCATTGTGGCGGGGGAGGTCTGAATTGGGACTCTGGCTTGTGTTTACTGGCTGGATCTTAAGAGGTCCTGGAGAAGTAGGAAGGAGATGTTAGTGTTGTCTGTAGTCCGCCACTGAGCTGCCATAGAAAGAGGAAGGACAAAGCCGTGCGTGGTGGCGCACGCCTTTAGTCCCAGCACTCGGAGACAGAGGTAGGAGGATGACTGTGAGTTCGAGGCCACCCTGAGACTACATAGAGAATTCCAGGTTAGCCTGAGCTAAAGTGAGACCCTACCTCGAACCCCCTCCCCCCAAAAAGAGGAAGGACAAGAGGTCAGTGGCCACTGTGGGGCTCCGAGGCCAGTGGTCCCCTGCCTGCCGCCTTGACTTGCTCCCGGCAGTGCTCAGAGCTGCGGAAGGGGGTGAGGGACGCGCACGCCTGTGGCTGAGCGTCTGCAGGGACTGCTGGTGTGTCGCTGCTCCCAGAAAGTCTCCATGCCCAGCGTCCTGTGCACTGTCCTCAGCGGTGCCCTCATTGTGGAGCCTGCTGGGAGACGTGGCTTCAGGCTGGCAGCTCCTGTGCTCAGAACCCGCTCTTCCCTGCCTCCCATTGGTGCTGCCTCCCTGTGCCTGACCTCCTGTTCTCCCCTCTGCTCTGCAGGAAGTCAAGAACACCACAGTAGCCTTTCTCCTCCTGCGGATCCCCACCTTGAAGATTAAGACAGTGGCAAAGAAAGACGTCTTCGAGGCAAACTTGAAGTCTGAGTGTGACCTCTGGCACCTGATGGTGAAGGAGATGTGGGCTGGGAAGAAGCTTGCGGATGATTACAAGGTCAGAGGAGGGTGGCCCTACCCAGGAGTAACTGGCATAGGTTTGGGTGGCCCTTGGGCCTGATGGGGGCACCTGGCACTTAAGTGCTCAGGCCACACAGGCCTGGCAGCCTCCAGGCAGGAGAATCATGCTGCCCACATAGGTACAGAAGCAGCTGCTGCTCTCTGTGTTCTCCGGAGGCCTTGGTGGCCTTTGGCAGTGCCACGGGGAAGTGGGCAGATATGAGGGCTGCAGCTCCTCCTTCCTCAGTCATCTTCTGTACCTCCTCGGTCTGGGTGACTTCCAATGAGTAGCGGGACAGCACTGGGGATACTGACCCTGAAGGTCTATGCTGGCGTTTGGGTCTCTTAAGTGACCGTACTGTGTAGTGTCACAGGCTTAGGAGTCTGACAGGACGCCATTGGGTCCTTCCGTGGGGTTAAGTTGATAGTCCTGGGATCTTTGTGCTTTAGTGTCCTTTGGTGTAATAACTGGATGGTGAATTATGGATGAAAGATGCCACAGCAGAAGGGACAGGTGCAGAGTGTGTGGGGTGTGGTGCTTATGCTATCTTTGATGAGACCTCATTAAGAAGTGGGCCAACAAGCGCCACATGTTCTCTCTCATATGGGGATCCTAGCTACAGATGACTGGGCTTCTGCGTGAGAAGGAAAATACTTGGTAGCAAAGGCCAGCAGGTTAAAAAGGAGACATAAAGGGAAGAGAAAGGAAGGGAGGAGGGTACTTAATAGGTTGATATTGTATATATGTGAGTACAATGATTGTGATGGGGAGGTAATATGATGGAGAATGGAATTTCAAAGGGGAAAGTGTGGGGGTGGAGAGGGAGGGAATTACCATGGGATTTTTTTTTATAATCATGGAAAATGTTAATAAAAATTTAAAAATTAAAAAGAAGAAGTGGGCCAAGGGGCTGGGGAGATGGCTTAGTGGTTAAAGGCACTTGCTTGCAAAGCCTCTCAACTTGGGTTCCATTCCCCAGTACCCACATAACGTCAGATGCACAAAGTGGTGCATGAGTATGGTGTTCACTTGCAATGACGAGAGGCCTTAGCATGCCAATACTCCCTCTTTCTCTTCTCTCAAGTAAATAAATGAAAATATTAAAAAAGTAAACAGTGGGCCAAGCAAGACAGGCATGGTGGTACACACCTATCATTCCTGCATTCAGGAAGCTGAGGCAGGAGGATCTGAAGTTTGAGGACAGCCTGGGTTAAAGACAGTATCCTGTCCATGTCCCCGCCCTGCTGCCCCAAATGAATAAACCAAAGCAAAGCAAACGGGCCAAGGCCATGCTCAGGCTGCTTACATAAAGGACCTTTCATAAGGTTACCTAGAGTCTCATGGCCTCTGAGTCACCATAGAAATGCAAGTGACGATGGTGCTCACTTTGGTGGCATATCTTAGAAGGGACAGACTGCCTAGTGGCCAGGGGAAAGCTGCCACTTGTGACACAAAGTTCCCTGACGTGGAGTGGCAGGACTTAGTGCTCTCTGAGATTCTGTATTCCAAGAACTCTGGCCTAGCCTCCTGTTGCAGTAAGATTCGCATTGCTGGTAGAAATCACCCAACCAAGAGCAGCTTGTGGGGAAAAGAAGAGGTTTATTTTGGCTTCCAGGCTCGAGGGGGAAGCTCCATGATGGCAGGGGAAATAGCAACATGAGCAGAGGGTGGACATCACTCCCTTGCCAACATCAGGTGAAAACAGCAATAGGAGAGTGTGCCAAACACTGGCAAGGGGACACTGGCTATCACACACATACGCCCGCCCCCAACAATACACTGCCTCCAGCAGGTGTTAATTCCAAAATCTTCATCAGTTGGGAACTTGACATTCAGAATACCTGAGTGTACGAGGGACACCCGAAACAAACCACCACACCTCCATTTCACACCCACTGGGTTATGCAGGTCAACCTGTGCAGTCAGAGCCCACAGTGGGCACAGGCCCAGGCTGCCTTTGTGTTGCTGGGGTGGAGGTGAGGGGGTGTGAGTTCCCCTGGTTCTAGATGCAGGAAGGGTGTGGGCCCCTGGCGTCAACTGTCAATATTTGCCTTGGCTGGAGAAGACTTCCAGACACTACCTCCCCACTCTTCATCCGTCTGAGCTCTTCTTCCTTGAAATAATGCCCCGTCAGAGGTCCTGCCTTCCAAAATGAGGGGGTGCTGCCTGCTAGTCTGACGCACACGTGTTTCTGCCCTAGGACCCACAGTATATTCAGCAAGCGCTGACCAACGTCTTGCTCATGGACGCCGTGGTCGGCACGCTGCAGTCCCCAGGTGCCATCTATGCTGCCTCCAAGCTGTCCTACTTTGACAGGATGAAGAGTGAAGGTGAGCCGCATCTGGGCCCTCCCCGTTGTCTTCCGTGATTACATCTGGTTGCTGTTGTTTTGTTTTGTTGGTTTGGGTTTTCGAGGTAGGGTCTCATAGCTCAGATTGACCTGGAATTCAGTTTGTCTCAGGCTGGCCTCAAACTCACAGCAATCCCCTTGCCTCTACCTCCTGAATGCTGGGATTTAAAGGCATGCCTAGCTTTTTAATTCTGTTTTGGTTGGTTGATATTTTATCAGTTAGAACCCACCCCCAATTACTTTCTTGCTCTTCTTTCTTCTAATTTATTTTTACTCTTCTTTATTTTTGATATAGGGTCGTAATGTGTAGCTCAGGCTGGTCTGGAGTTCTTAATCCTCCTGCCTCAGCCTTCTGGGTGCTATGTGTACATGTATGTGTACATTGCTACCTCCAGCTGTAGCTTGTTTCGATTTTTGTTGTTTTTTTAAATATTTATTTATGAGAGAGAGAGAACAAGAGCACACCAGGGCCTTTTGCCACTGCAAACCAACTCCAGACACATGCACCACTTTGTGCACCTGGCTTTATGTGGGTACTGGGGTATTGAACCTAGGCCAGCAGGTTTTGCAAGCAAGCACATTTTCTTTGTTCTGTTGTTTGTTTGAGACGGGGTCTCACTCTGTAGCTCATGAGCCGTTGTGCCTGTGACGACCTCCTGTCTCAGCATCCCAGGTGTTGAGATGACAGACATGGTCCACTGGGCGCTGCTCCCACACGCTGGTCTTCAGCCTCCCACTTTTCACCTAACACTGGACCTTGCGGCTCTTGTGTATAAGAGCACACTGAGTCCCTCCTAATTCTCTAGCCTGGTGGCGCTGGCTCCCGTTTACATCATAAAGTGTGTCCTGATCCTTAGCTGCAGAATTTCCTCTAGTGGCTTAAGTAGACCAGAAGTTTCTGGAAGGTCACTGAGTAGCTCACAGCCTATCTGGCTAGCCTTAGACACCTGTGGTCAAGAGAGTGCCCACTGGATGGCCAGGTTTACTCTGTACCTAGTCTGCCACTTGACCAGTGTACTGCGGTATGAGAGGCAGGGAGGCATTTTGTTTTTGAGGTAGGGTCTCCTTATCTCAGGCTATTCTTGAACTCACTCATATGGGTGAGGATAACCTTGACTTTCTGGTCTACTTGCCTCTGCCTTCTGAGTGCTGGTGTTAGAGGCATGTGTCACCACACCTAGCATCTTGTTTTCTTTCCTTTTTTTAAATATATTTTAAAAACTTATTAAGGAGAGAGAGAGTGAGAGAAAATGGGCATGCCAGAACCTCCAGCCGCTGTACATGAACTCCGGACACATGTACCACTATGTGCATCTGGCTTATGTGGGCAGTGGAGAATCGAAACTGGGTCCTTAGGATTTGTAGGCAGTCACCTGAACCACTAAGCCATCCCTCCAGCCCTGTTTTCTTTTTAACTTGGCCAGTTAGTGGATAGGAAAAGTCTTTTTCCTGATAATACCTGTCTGTCTCTCACATTCTGAAACCCATACATAGGCCAGTGGAAGGCTAAGATATTTGTTTGGTGAGACAACTTTCAAGTCTCAGACCAAAGGGGTCGGAAGACTCCATGTGGCTTCAATGACCTCTTGTAGACACCTGCTTGTGAGCTGCTTGCAGAAGTAGAAACAATATTGGTGACAACTTGTTAAAGGAAACAGGCATTTAATATATGAGGTTAAGGCAACAGCATTAAATTAACTTAGGAAACACTTTAGCAAAGTGGGGATGTTTCACAAATGCTATGTAGATGCTGTTGAATTTTTGTGGTGGGTATACTGAGATTTAATTTTGGTTTGCATTGTGAGTGGTGAGCGCACATGTGGGCACACGTGTGTGCAGGTCAGAGGCTGACGGCGGCGTCCCCTCAGTTGTCTGCATTGTGAGTGGTGAGCGTGCATGTGGGTACACGAGTGTGGAGGTCAGAGGCTGACGGCGGCGTCCCCTCAGTTGTCTGCATTGTGAGTGGTGAGCGTGCATGTGGGTACACGAGTGTGGAGGTCAGAGGCTGACGGCGGCGTCCCCTCAGTTGTCTGCATTGTGAGTGGTGAGTGTGCATGTGGGCACACGAGTGTGGAGGTCAGAGGCTGACGGCGGCGTCCCCTCAGTTGTCTGCATTGTGAGTGGTGAGCGTGCATGTGGGTACACGAGTGTGGAGGTCAGAGGCTGACGGCGGTGTCCCCTCACTTGTCTGCATTGTGAGTGGTGAGTGTGCATGTGGGCACACGAGTGTGGAGGTCAGAGGCTGACGGCAGCGTCCCCTCACTTGTCTGCATTGTGAGTGGTAAGTGTGCATGTGGGCACACGAGTGTGGAGGTCAGAGGCTGACGGTGGTGTCCCCTCACTTGTCTGCATTGTGAGTGGTGAGCGTGCATGTGGGCACACGTGTGTGGAGGTCAGAGGCTGGCAGCATGTGTCTTCCTCAGTTTCTTTTTCACCTTATTCTCTTTCTTACCTTATCTTTGAGATGGGGTCCTCACTGACCCTGGTTGTCTGAGCTAGCCACCTCCCCAGACATGCTCTTCTTTGACTCCCCTGTGCTAATATGACGGATGTGTACGATCATGCCCATCACTTAAGTGGGTTTTGAGGATCCAAACTCAGGTCTTTGTCAGGAGTCCATCTTCGCTCCACCCACCATGTCCTCGGCCGCACGTCTGTGGTTTGTCTCCACGCCTGGTCTCTGCTGGCGTTTTCCAGGTGTGGACCCTTCATGACTCCGTTCTTCACTGAGCCGAATGTTCCGTCAGTTGTCCATGTGGAAGCACATGCCTAGTACTTCATTCCTTTCATGTACGAATAATAGCACATTTTCTTGCTTCTAGTGCATTTCCATGTCCCTTTTCCAACAATGAATATTTGAGTTGTCTCTATTTTTTGCCTATTATGAATCATACTCCCCAGAGCAGCCATCAGTGCATGAGTTTTGCAAGGGTGTTATTTTTACTTCTCCTGATGTATTGCCAGGAGACTGCTTTTAAAACATTTTATCATTTGGAGAGAGCGAGAGGGAGAGAATTGGCATGCTAGAGCCTCGGCCATTGCACTAGAACTCCAGATGCTTGCATCACCTAGTGAGCATGTGCGACCTTGTGCTTGCCTCACCTTTGTGTGTCTAGCTAACTTAGGATGTAGAGAGCAGAGCAGGGGTGCTTAGGCTTCATAGACAAGCACCTTAGCTGCTGAGCCATCTTTCTGGCCCCGAGACTGCTTTTTTTTTCCCCGTTTTTTGGGGTAGGGGCTCACTGTAGCCCAGGCTGATCTGGAATTCAGTATGAAGTCTCAGGGTGGCCTCGAACTCATGGCGATCTGCCTCCTGAGTGCTGGGATTAAAGGCATGTGCCACCACGCCCAGCTCCAATACTGCTTTTGGAACGGCCCAGTATGAGGAGGAACGTCAGCTGTGTGCTCACTCACTCGGCACATTTCACTCTTTGTGGCATATGTCACTGACTGTGGGCTCCCTGATGCTTTTGGTCACAGAATCCTCCCTCACATGACTCGGGACCCCGAGATAGGAAAGCCGCCAGTAGGTTCAGGTACCTGGTGTTAACTCGAGATCCTTCGAGGAGACTGGGTCGACTGTCCCAGAGGGAAATATCAGGTGCTTTCCTTCATGGGAACAGAATCACATGACCACTGTCCTTCGTACAGCTCCAGGCTCAGACCTGGCCTTTGCCAGGAGCTTTCAGAACAGCTTTCTGGCTCCTCTGAAAGCAGTTTACTCACCGTGGTAACATCCATGGGAGAAAGTACTGGCTGACAGTTACTGGCAACTGGGTTTTATGTGGCTCAAGAGGTGTATCTGAGCTCAGGTCATACCACACCAGGCTCTTGGCTGCTTTTAGAAAGAAAGTCAGGAAATATGCTCTACAATGTAGAGCTCAATGAGGTGCTGACACACAATGCAGGATCAGAAGTTTGGAGTCAACTTGTGATGGAAGGTCTAAAGTGTACAAAGTAAAGAAACACTGAAGAGTCCATAGGCAGACGCACAGGAGAAGAGCTGAGGGTTTGGGACCCGTCAGTACCACGTAGGACGGAACACTGAAGAGTCCATAGCAAGGCACATGAGAAGAGCTGAGGGTCAGGGATCAGTCAGCACCACGTAGTACGGAACACTGAAGAGTCCATAGCAAGGCACATGAGAAGAGCCGAGGGTCAGGGATCAGTCAGCACCACATATGATGGAGCACCGAAGAGTCCATAGGCACAGGCACTGGAGAAGAGCTGAGGGTTAGGGAGCAGTCAGCATTACGTAGGACACCCCTTGGGGCGTGGGTTGGTGCTCTTCAGCACAGGTGGAAATCTGTCTTTCTTCTCCTTTCTGTCTGTCTGTCAATCATCTCTCTGTCTGTCTATTTATATATGTAGCTATCTGTGGTGGTGGGGGGAGGATGGGCGTGCCAGGACCTCTTGCTGCAAAAGAACTCCAGATACATGCACCAGTTTGTGCATCTTTTTTTGTTTGTTTTTACGAGGTAGAGTTTCGCTCTAGTCCAGGCTGACCTGGAAATCACTATGTAGTCTCAGGTTGGCCTCGAACTCATGGTGATCATGGTGATCCTCTTACCTCTGCCTCCTGAGTGCTGGGATTAAAGGCGTGTGCCACCACACCCAGCTAGTTTGTGCATCTTACTTTACAAGCATACTGGGGAATTGAACCTGGGTCAGCAGGCTTCATTTTTAAGGTAGGATGTCACTCTAGCCCAGGCTGACCTAGACTTCACCATGTAGTCTCATGGTGGCCTTGAACTTACAGTGATCCTTCTACCTCTGCCTACCAAGTGCAGGATTTAAAGGCTTGTGCCACCACGCTTTGGTTCCATATGTTTTTTAAAAATGAGGGTAGACCTGTATAGATTGCTTAGGGGTTAAAGGTGCTTGCTTGCAAAGCCTGGAAGCCAGGATTCAATTCTTCAGAATCCAAGAAAAGCCAGGCACACGTGTGAACACACACACACACACACACACACACACACACACACACACACACACAGTACATGTAAATGGAGCTTGTTTGCAATGGCCCTGGCATTCTGCCCCATGTGAATAAATAAAAATATTTATTTGTTTGCAGGCAGAGATAGTATATAGAAAAGAAAGAAAGAAAGATAGATAGATAAGGAATGTGTGCACTCGGGTCTTCAGCCATTGCAAATAAACTTCAGAAGCATGTGCCACTTTGTACATCTGGCTTGCATGGGTCCTAGGGAATTGAACCTGGGTCCTTAAGTTTCACAGGCAAGGGCCTTAACTACTAAGCCATTTCTCCAGCCTGAGAACTAACTTCTTGAGTGTCAAATAAATTTATTAAAGTTTTTTTTTTTTTAAGAGGGGGCTGGAAGAATGGCATAACAGGTAAGGAATTTGCCTGCAAAGCCAAAGGACACAGGTTCAATTCCCCAGGACCCACATTAGCCAGATGCACAAGGGGGCGCACACTGGCCCTGGCATGCTCATTTTCTGTCTCTCTTTTACTCTCCCTCCCCCGTCCCTCTTTCTCTGTGAAATAAATAAATAAAAATAAAAGAGGGAGAAGCAGCAGCTGCAGCCCTGGCCCCTGCCCAGATCTCAGTGGCAAGGTGATTTGTGGGGAAGGAGGCTCTGAAGTGCCCCAGAGATTCAGTCATTGTCTGGAATCTGGGAGTGGCACCCAGGTTTTTCTAGGCACTATTCATAATAGGCAAGTCATGAACCAGACTGGATGCCTGTCCGTGGATGGATGAAGAAAATGCATCTGCAGTGCAGTTGTATTTGGCCATAAAGAAGAATGGAATCATGTCATTTTCAGGAAAACGGATGGAACTGGACGTCATCATGTTAAGCCAGACTTAGAAAGTCATGCTTCCTTCACATGGTGGAATCTGGACTTTTTTTTAAAAGAAGACATGAGCATAGAAAGGAACGATTTAGGAAGAGAAGGGGACCGGTGAGAGGGTTGAAGGGGACAGAGAGGTTAGTGGGGAGGGTGAATAAGATCACAGCATACTACAACATGCTTGAAATGTCATAGCGAAGCCCATTGTTGAGGACAATTAATATCTGCTAGTAAAGAGTAAATAAAGCCCAGCATGGTGGCTCACACCTCGAATCCCAGCACTAAGGAGGCCGAGGTAGCAGGATCACCTTGGGTTCAGGCCAGCCTGCACTACATACTGAGGTTCAGGTCAGTCTGGGTTAGAGTAAGACCCTGTCTCCAAAAAACAAAAAAGAAAAAAAAAAAGACATACAAAAACTTCTTTCAGAGTGGGAAAACAAAGCAAAACTAACTTCCAAGCCAGGCATGGTGGCCTATACCTTTTATTTCAGCACTTAGGAGGAGGCTGAGGTAGAAGGATTGCCGTGAATTCAAGGCCAGCCTGAACTCATGGTGAGAGTGAGTTCTAGGTCAACCTGGGTGAGCAGCGAGACCCTGCCTCAAAAAATAATAAAAACTGAAAAACAAACAAACAAAAATAAGTCTAGGGCGGGAGAGATGGCTCAGTAATTAAAGCACCTGAAAGTCTGGATGGACAGAGTGGCACATATGTCTGGAGTTCTCTCTCCGTCCTTACAAATAAATATATTAAAAAAATTTAAAGAGTCTTAATATAGAAACTGGGGAGATGGTTCAGTGGTTAAAGGCACTTGCTTGCAAAACTTCCAGCCCAGGCTTGAATCCCCAGTACCCACGTAAAGCCAGATGCACAAAGTGGTGCATGTAGCTGGAGTTTATTTACAGTGGTAAGAGGCCCTATGTGCCCATTCTCTCTTTCCTTCTCTCTCTCCTTGCAAATAAGTAAATAAATACATTTTTGGTGTTGCTTTTCAAGGTAGAGCCTCACTCTAGCCCAGGCTGACCTGGAATTCACTACATATTCTTAGGGTGGCCTTGAATTCATGGCGATCCTCCTACCTCTGCCTCCCGAGTGCTGGGATTAAAGGTGTGCACCACCACGCTTGGCAATAAATACATACATTTTCAAAAGTTTCAATATAGAAATGGGGGAATAAGAATGTGTTAGATTCTCCTCACGTGTGGTGCTTTTAAACTGGGGGTGTTTTTTTCAGCCCACCCCTTGGGGAGAGGCACCCAACGGCACCAGGAGCTAATTGGTGTGTGTGTGTGTGTGTATGTGGTTGTGTGTCCATGTATGAATGTGTATGTGGCTGTGCATGTGCATGCATGCGTATGTGTAGGAACTACTGGTCACATCTAGGAAGCAGAGGCCGGGGATACTGCTAGACAGCCTTCTGTGCACAGGATATGGGACGTCCCCCCCCCCACACGCTGTCACACAGTCCCATTGCCCACAGTTCTGAGAAATGGGCTCATGAAGTTATGTCCATTTCATGCTGGGCATGCTTGGTTACCAGTGACTGTTGGCCTTCTCCTTGGGCCGTGGTTGGATGTGGCTAGAGACCCTCCAGTCTCTTGCAGACTGAGAAGGGGATGGCAGTTGACACTGGGCACTGCTCTTCCTTGTCTCCGCTTGTCACTGGGCAGGAGGGGCCGCCCCAGCTGGTGCTCTCCTAGCACCGCGAGAGCGCCCTCTTCAGGCTTCTTGCAGCTTAACAGGAGAGCAGGATGTGTGGGGTCCTGGGATGACATTGTCCCGCTGTCTTCACGGCTGTAAACTGACTCACAGGCTTACATTTCAGTCCCCATGGCAGTCCCAAAGACAACTTCAGAGACCCTGAAACACAAGATAAACCCTTCTGCTGGAGAGACTGCCCCACAAGCTGTCGATGTCTTGCTGTACACGCCAGGTAAGGTGGCTTCAGGTCCTCTGTGATCTGGGACGGTCTGAACAGCTTGGATTTGGGTCCGTGGCGAGCACCATGGAAGCCAGCCAGGAGACAGCGCCAGGATAGAGGCAGGAGTTTTCGGCCTGTGGGACAGAACCTGAGCTAGGAGGGCAAAGCTGTCATGGCCACCTGTGCACTTGGCCTTGTGCTGTGCGTAACTGGCGAGCCTGTAAGACTCACCAGGGCATCGGGCTTGAGAGCCAGAGTGCTGCTTCCTTTTCTTCGGCAGCAGGTGATGTCGGAGAGGCCGTTTCCTTGCGGGCTGTGTGTGGCTTGTAGTGTCTTGGGGGCGAGGAGGCTGCTCTTGGCTTTCTGTGCCAAGTGGCTGAGTGGCAGCATGGCTGTGTAAGCCACAGAGTGGCTGCCTCTGTTTGGTGGTGCTTTGTGGTGCCTCTGTTAGGGGGGGTGCTTTCTGGTGCCCCGCATGTTGCGGCTGGAGGTTGACAGGAGAGGACTAGGTGCCGCCGGGGCCTGAGTAGAAACAGGTCGGTTGCAGCTAGTTCCCTTCATGTGGCTGCCACAAAGCACCCTTGTAGGAGGAAGTAGTTTGTTTTGGCTTGTAGACTTCAGGGGAAGATCCATTGTGGTGGGGAAAGGATGCCATGAGCAGAGAGGCTGGGCATCACCCCCTGGGCAACAAAAACTGGCAAGGGGGCAGCTGGCTGTAACTCTCCTAAGCCACCCCCAACACCATACCTCCTCCAGCAAGCTTCAGTGCCCAAATTGCCACGTGCTGGGGACCTAGCATTTGGAACACGCGAGTTTATGGGGAACACCTAATTCAGAATACCACAATGTCCTTGGGATTAAGAGTCAGGATTAAGGCACTGCTCAGTTCTGCCAGGCTGGAGCGGAGGAGCTCTGCTGCGGATGAGAAGGAAGTTTAAAGCTGGACACTGTCGTCTGCTGCCCCATGCTGGAAGGATCACCAGCAAGCGCCATGGCCGTGCTGCTGCCGCTGTCTGCGTGTGGCTGCACGTGGCGGCCGTGGCAGAGCGTGGTCCCAGGAGGCAGCCGCCGTCCTCTGCTGTGGGCTCTGGAATGCCAACAGAGCTGTGGATCATGAGTAGAAGTGGGGTGGAAATGTCCCCCACATCTCCAGATTCACAGAGATCCTTTACAAGGCCACAGACTATGGCCTATGAGCCAGTTCCCTGGATGACAGCTGAGCAGACTGGGGACCAGGTAGTTTAGGTCACCACTCCGAGAACATCTCAGGATGAGGAAGGTGTGAGGAACAGGGAAATGCCTTGTACCTGGGCATGGTGACTGAGAAGCTGGTAGTCTAGCCAAACTTTGCCAGCCTTATTGGGTGAGAGGGACTTTGTGGGGTCAGGACCATCAAGAAGTGGGAGTCCTGGTGACAGTTCACTGTAGTTGGGACTCAAGTGCCGCTCAAGGAGCAAGGGGAGCTGAACCCGCAGGTTTCGTCCTGTTTACGTCAGCCTGGGCTTGGGTGCCCAAGAGCTCTGCAAGTGGGGCAGTGTCCCTGTGCCAGTGTGCCAGTGAGCAGACGTGCCAGGGTGTGGTGAGCCAGTGTCCCCATGCCAGTGCAGCAGTGAGCAGACGTGCCAGGGTGTGGCAAACCAGTGTCTTCACATGTAGGGCAGAGGTGCCTCCGGAGAGGGGTTGCAGTCAAGTTCGCATTGCTGCAGCAAACACCTGACCAAGACCAGCTCATGGGAAAAATGGCTCATTTTGGCTTACAGACTCAAGGGGCACTCCATGATGGCAGGGGAAAATGATGGCACAAGCAGAGGGTGGACATCACCCCCTGGTCACCCTTAGGTAGATAGCAAGAACAGGAGAGTATGCCAAACCCTGGCAAGGGGAAACAGGCTATAACACCCATAAGCCCGTCCCCAGCAATACAGTCCCTCCAGGAGGCGTTAATTGCCAAATTGCCATCAGCTGGAGAGACTAGCATTCAACACACCTAAGTGTATGGCGACACCTGAATCAAACCACGACAGGCGCAAGCCGAGGATAGCCTGCCTAACCATGGCATGATAGGACGTCGTGTCTCCATGCAGGAGGCTGGGACCATCTCCTCTTCTGTCTGTTCCAAGTGACTGAAGCGGGGACGTGAAAGGCAGTGCAGACAGGTCAAAGCAGCAGGCACCTGCCAGGCCAGTGCTCCCAAGGACACAGGCACGACCTTGGGGCAAGCCCCAAGTGCATGAGCAGCATGTTAAGAACTGATGGAATTTAGCTCCATGAGGATTTCAAGATGTCACTGTGAAAAGTGGGAGTGCAAGCCCAGGCTGGGAAGGGGTTCCCCACACCATGGCCTCAGTGAGGGACTCCTGTCCAGTCGTGAGAGCACAGCCTCCTGAAGGAGAACAGAGTAGCTCAAAGTTGCCACGAGAAAAACACCTCACAAAAGAGGCCACCCCAGCGGCTTGCCGACATGGGTGACCTCATCAGCAATTAGGGGCTGCCAAGAAAGCTATAGTTCCAATGCCAGGGCCGGGACTAGGAGGTGGCTTAGTGGATGGAGTTCGCTGTGCGAGCACGAGGAGCTGCTTTTGACCACAGAGGCCGCGTAAAAGCTGGCACGGTGCCCATCCGGCAGTCGCTGCACTGGGGAGGTGGGCAAGAGGGTCTTTGGGGTGCACTGGCTGTCAGTTTATCCTACTTGGCACGTTTTAGACCAATAAGAGACTCTGTCTCAAAAAAAAAGTGGACAGGGCCTGAGGGACGCTGTCCAAAGCTGTCCTCTGGCCTGCACGTGTGTGTCTGCACACACTTGAACGTGCACGTGCACTCAAAAGTTAAAAAAGAAATCAAGCTGCAGTGCCAGCTGAGAAAGGAGATTGAGATGAAAGGATTGCTTGAGCCCAGGACGCCAGCCTGCACAGCACAGCAAGATCCATCTCAACAAACAATGAAAAAAAAAAAAAATCCAAACCTTCACATCATTAGAGTGATCAATATTTTAAGAAATTTACATGGAACCAGATGTGATGGTACATGTGTTCAGGAGGCTGTGGCAAGAGGATTGTCACAATTTTGAGGCTATCCTGGGTTACAAACCAAGACCCTGTCTCAAAAAACACACACATACACATGTAAACAAACAGGCAAGCAAATAATAATAATTAAATAAGGGGCCCTGCTATCTATGTTCCTGGTAGCAGTGGCAATCGATGTGGGCACCATGGCTCCTGCCTTGTTTCTGCAGTCGACCCTCTACCTTGTGCCCAGTGTCCTCCAGCCCTCCTGCTTTTGGGCCTGCTACCTTAGCAGTGTCCCCGCTGCCGTACGGGTCCTGCCTTTCCACCTTCGAGATGTCAGGCTTCAAGGGAAGCGATGGCATCAGGGCAAGGACATACCTGCATGAAGCCAGCACCCCCCTCCCCCAGGCTCACCAAAAGTCCCTTCAGATTTTTGAGGGGAGGGTGGGTACGGTTTGCCTTCAGTCCTGGTACTCAGAAGGCAGAGATAGTGGACGCCTGAGTTCTAGACTAGCCCGGGGCTACAGAGCAAGTTCAGGGTCAGCTGGGCGAGAGTGAGACCCTCCCTCGAAACAGAGCAAGCCAATGCTCTAGGGCTGCTTTCCTCTTTAGGGCGCCTTGATCCTGCAGAGAAAGTTGAAGATGCCCACCCCAAGCTGTGGTGTGCCCTGAGTGAGGGCAAAGTGGTCGTGTTTGACGCTTCCTCGTGGGCCATCCACCAGCACTGCTTTAGAGTGGGCACCTTGAAAGTGGTGAGTAGCGGAATAAGTGCTTTTAGCCCCGCCAGGGCAGCACGGTGTTAGAAGTGGGCATCTGATAGAGAAAGGAAGAGGGGAGGATACTTAATAGGTTGATATTGTATATGTGTAATTACAATGCTTGTAATGGGGAGGTAATATGATGGAGAATGGAATTTCAAATGGGAAAGTGTGGGGGAGGGAATTACCATGGGATATATTTTATAATCATGGAAAATGTTAATAAAAATTTAAAAAAAAAGAAAAAAAGAAAAAAAAAAAGAAGTGGGCATCTGACACCATTCACAAGACTCATGGTGCCCAACCTCACCCGTTTTCTCTAAATAGGGCTTTAACTCTAGTTCTTAAGAAAAAATGCTTGTGAGCAGAGAGGAAGAGTGAAAGAGAATGGGGGTCTCAGGTATGGGCCCACCAGGGACTTTGCCACTGCAACGAAATCCATACACATGGGCCACTTTGTGCATTCAGCTTCTTGTGGGTACTGGGGAATTGAACCTGGGCTGGCAGGCTTTGCAAATAAGCATTATTTTTATTTTTGGAAAAAGAGGGAGAGAGAGAATTGGTGTGTCAGGGCCTCAGCCACTGAAATCAAACTCCAGATGCTTGTGCCACCTAGTGAGCTTGGGCCACCTTGCAGTTGTCTCGCTTTTGTGCCTCTGGCTAATGTGGGATCTGGAGAGCAGAACATGGGTCCTTAGACTTCACAAGCAAGTGCCTTAACTGCTAAGCCATCTCTCCAGCCCCAAACAAGCATTTTTAACCACTGAGCAAGTTCTCCAGCCTTTGACTCTATTTTTAAGCTTAGATGTGAGCTCGCTCCACTCTGCTCACATAGGCTCACAAGGGGCAGGAACGGCCTTCCTTCCTCAACACGCTTTGGAAGCCAACAGATTTCATGCACATCCCACAGGGCAGTGGTAAGCCAGCCTTGTTCCTGAGGCTGTCGGATACACAGACTCTGGCGTGCCCTGGTGAAGGCTGTGAGTGGCCCTTCGGCACCAGGATGAGCCAGCTGTTTTTTTCAGGCCTGGCGTGGGGTGTGCCACCCTGGGTACCAGGTTGCAGGGAGATGGGGGTCTGCAGGACTCAGTGTTATGTTCCCCTGAGTCAAAGCAAGCTTGAGCTGTGTTTTGACAATTTTATGACAAGTGTAAGTTAATGTATTTTTGAGTAGTTATTTTTGAGCACTGCTGTAGTATAAAAATTATTTTATTTATTTATTTGGGGAAGAGAGAGAGAAAGAGGTGGAGAGGATAGGCACACCAGGGCCTCTAGCCACTGAAACGAACTCCAGACCCATGTGCCACCTTGTACATCTGGCTTACATGGGTACTGGGTAGTCAAACCTGGGTCCTTAGGCTTCATAGACCAGTGCCTTAACCACTAAGCCATCTCTCCAGCCTTGTGTTACCTCTTCACAATCACCGTAGCCCACTATGTCACCACTGCTACCTCCAGGTATTTGGCAGTCCCTCCTGCTTTGTACCCCATTTCCTGTCTAGTAGGGATGAGATGCTCCTCCTTCTAGCATTTCTGTAATTCCCTAGACCTCGTGGGTCTGAACATCTTTCTTCGTCTCATGAGTCACAGCCCTTCCTCATGGGTCACTTGTCTTCTGTCTACCTTTCACTGTCCTCTGACCTCCGGGCATTCTTAAAAATGTATTTACTAGGAGCCGGGCGTGGTGGCGCATGCCTTTAATCCCAGCACTCGGGAGGCAGAGGTAGGAGGATCGCCATGAGTTCAAGGCCACCCTGAGACTACATAGTGAATTCCAGGTCAGTCTGGGCCAAAGTGAGACCCTACCTTGAAAAACAAACAAACAAAAAATGTATTTACTTATAAATTTATTTATGAGAGAGAGTGTGTGTATGAGCAAATCAGGGCCTCTTGCCACTGCAGATGGACCCCAGTTACATGGGTACTTTTTGAGTCTGGCTCTATGTGGGCACTGGAAAATTGGACCCACGCCAGAAGGCTTTGCAAGTAAATGCCTTAACCACTGGACCACCTCCCTAGCTGTGGGCATTCTTCATGCCCACTCTCACCTCATTTCACACCTGAAGCCTCTGAGGACGCGAAAGCACTCACTTCAAGGGAGACCCTGTGCTGTGGAGTTCCTGTCTCAACCATAAAGCACTGTCTGGGGGAGTGCTAGGCACTGCTTGGCACCCACCTTGGTAGCTGTGTCTTACTGACTAGTGACATGATGCTGTGGCATGGTGTAGGCTTTCAAAAGTACAGTGGAAGAGGAATCGTGTGGGTTTGAATGCATTGCTGCGTGGGTGGGAGGCTGCTGTGCAGGCTCTTCCTGGGAGTGAGTGTGATCACCAGATTTGAACAGGTCATTTTCTCCCTGTGTTCAACACCAGCCACACATTTCTGTAACCTACCTGAGTTCAAGTATTACAAAGTCTAGCAATGTTCTAGAGCAAAGCAAGAGAGAAATTAAGGAAACCATTCTGCTTCCAACTTCTTCAAAGACTTTAATAGATCAGTAACTTTTAAAATCTTAGTGAAGGTAAAACCAAAGGCGCAGTTTTGTAGAGTCTGTTGCTCTCCAACTTGGCCAGGGGACACCGAAAGCAGCAAGGTATCCAGTTATGTCTCTGTCAGTTTTCTACTGTGCCATTCCATAGCAAAGAAACCTGTTGCCTGGGGAGGCAGTGCTGAGAGGTGGCCATGGCTCAGTGGGTGAGAGCTCTTGCGGCCAAGCATGAGGACCTGAGTTTGACCCCCAGCACCCACTTGTAAAAAGCTGGGTGGGGCCGCACACGCCTTTAACCCCAGTCCTGAGGGGGCCGGAGTCAAGAGACTTATCTGGGGTCCGCTGACTGGCCAGTCTGACTGAAAGCAGCAGCCTCAGGTTCAGCCAGGCTGCTGTGTCTTTGTGTTCTCTGGTCTTCGTGGTACTTGGTACTGCTGCGTGGGTGAGGTGGCCTCAGTCCACTTGAAGCTATGCTGGGATCTTCCTTTCTCCAGCCCAAGTGAGAGCTCTTTGGTGCCCCTTGCAATGAGGAGAAGCAAACTGTCGAAGGTGTGTGAATGTTGGAGCTCAGCTTGGGTCTTGGCGCCCATGGTGGGAGGTGTGCACTCACTCCTATCCTGTGAGGTGAGGAAGAGGATGTGCAGCTGCTGCTGGAACTTACCAGCCCTGGTCCCCATCCAGATGTCGGGTCCTGTGCCCCAGAGAGACAGTCAGAAGGAGCCCAAGCAGAAGAGCGAGTCTGCTCTGTCCCCACATACACTGCACATCTGCATGCACACTTGCAGACATACACTTCACCCATTAACACGCACACACATGTGCCCACACACTGCCCCATCCACACACATGTGCACATGCACACATGCAAACATACACTGCACCCATTATACATGCACACACACATGTGCAAACATACTGCTCCTCTATTCACACACATACATGCATGCACATGTACAAACATACACTGTACCCCATTACACATGCACACACATGTGCCAACACACTGCCCCATCCACACACATGCATGCATGCACACGTGCAAACATACACTGCACCAGTCACACACACCAGAAGAGGAAGGAAACCTGGACTGTACTGCATGAAAACACTGTCTCCTCTGAAGAGTGAAGAGTGAAGCGTAGAGTCTAATTTTGGAGCCATGTCTGCGAGACATCAGTGCAAAGCCCTGAAGTTTGCAAGCCGGCACCTTTCTCAATGGGACGTTGTACTACGAACGCTTAGCGTGCTGGCTTTCACCAGCGCGGACTTACGCCTGAGGGAAATGATGACCCCTGGGGTGCTGATAATACCCATGGCCAAGTCCTCCACATTCTCCACGCTCCTGGAACTCGGCTCCTCCGTGAAGCTCAGAGTCACATGCTCAGTTACCAGTAAAATGTCAAATGGAGGCAGGAGGAGAGAAAGCTGCTACAGAGAGCTGCCGCGGCCTGGCTGTGCAAACCCAGCTCAGAGCAGGGCCGGGGAGACTCACGAAGTAAGGTGCAGTCCACACAGCATGGGGTCTCTATTACAACTCAGTGTTTAGGTCCTAGTTTCTTTCTTTTCTTCCTTCCTCCTTCCCTCACTCCCTCCTCTTTCTCACTCTCTCTTTCATTATCTCTCTTCTCTCCCTCCCTTACTTTGTTCTTTTTCTTTGTCCAGCCCAAGCTGGCCTCAAACTCACAGCAATCCTCCTATCTCAGCCTCCTGAGTGTTAGGATAATAGGTGTGAGGCCACAGCTGGCTTGGTCCTTAATTTCTGATTTCAGAAAGGCTGAATGCCATCGTTGGGTGTTGACTTTGAGAGCCAGAGCCCAGTGGCCATCTGGTTGGTCATTTCTGTTATCCTTTCTCCTTACTACAAATTCAACCACCAGCTAAACATACCCGCAACCCTCAAATCAATGCTCGTGGTACCGTCTAGTGGCCCGGGCGTGGTGTGCTTGGTGTGCACAGTGCACGTCGGAGCTGCCTAGTGTGTGCTCCGGCCCAGGCTGCTGCCCACACTGCTGCTTTCAGCTCACACTGCACAGCTGTCCTTCCCACAGCTTGCATCCCACCATATTTTTCATGCTTTTGAGCTTTTTGCTTGCAATTTTTCTGCTTCCAGTGGCCCTGAGTATAGTTTTGAAGTGCTAGCCTGGTCTCCTAGTGCAAGGGGACCACCATGTGTCTGCTGGAGGGAGTGAGCTGGCCAGATGAGGCATGGCTCAGGTGGGAGTGGTGACGTGAAGTGTCTTTAAAGCAAAGCCGCATGACTGAAACAAGGGTATGTGGTCATCAGAAGACCCACAATTGGTTTTTGAGGCTCACAGGACCCTAACCCTACATGCCCCCAGGGGCCCAGTATTTGCTACTCCAGGGTTGGTGGCATGGATTGCAAGCCCGGGTTCATGTCTCATCCTGGCTTCTTTTTTTAACATTTGATTTTTATTTATTAATTTGAGAGAGAGAGATACATAAATGGGCAGGTAGAGAGAGAAAGAATGGGCATGCCAGGACCTCTAGGCACTGCAGATGAACTCCAGATGCATGCACCCCCTTGTGCATCTAGCTTATGTGGGTCCTGAGGAGTTGAACCTCGGTGGTTTGGCCTTGCAGGCAAGTGCCTTAACCGCTAAGCCCTTGCCGTCTTTGTTGTTGTTGCTGTTGGTTTTTTGAGGTAGGGCCTAACTCTAGTCCAGGCTGACCTGGAATTCACTATGTATTCTCAGGGTGGCCTTGAACTCTTGGTGATCCTCCAGCCTCCCGAGTGCTGGGATTAAAGGCATGTGCCACCGTGCCCCCCCCCTTTTTATTTTTGAGATAGGGTCTTGCTCTAGTCCAGGCTGACCTGGAATTCACTATGTAGTCTCAGGGTGGCCTTGAACTCACAGCAGTCCTCCTACCTTTGCCTCGTGAGTGCTGAGATTAAATGTGTACCATCATGCCCAGCCCTTTTAAAATAATTTTTTTGGTCATCCTGGTGTCTTGGCTTCCCCTTAGAACTGCATGGTGGCGGTAGAGCAGAGCCAGGTGTGGGTGGGCTCCGAGGACTCCCTCATCTACATCATCAACGTCCGCAGCATGTCCTGCCACAAGCAGCTCACGGACCACCGGGCTGCGGTCACCGGCTTGGTAGTGAACTGTGGAAAGAAATGCAGGTACGGGCTTTTCATGGGGCCGGGGAGACTCGGATCCCAGGGACACAGAAGGGAGGGGCCCAAAGGACCTGTGGCTCCAGGGCCAGGGAAGGCAGGAGACACATGAGTGCTCGTGGGTACAGAGAAAGGTGCCTCTCTTCTGGGGCAACATGGACAACGTGGTGATTGTCGTGAGCCTTGCTGCTGAGGTCACTCCGGTTGGGGGTGGGCTGCAGCAACATGGAGAAGGCCTGGCCATCTCTGAAGAGTGCTGACGATGGCTGGCTTCTCATTTCTCCCGGCCTGGGAAATGGGGCTGAGAGAGTGAGAGCTCAAGCTTTCAGTGTTTGCTCTATCTTTGAAATGTCACTGTAAGGGCCGGGGAGATGTCTCAGTGGGTAAAGCACTTGCTGCACAGGCCTGATCCCCACACCCACTTTGAAACCCAGAGGTGGCTGTATGTGCTTAAAATCCAGGGGAATTGCTAGACTTCAACTCCAGGTTCAGCAAGAAACTGTCTCAGGAGAGAGGGTGGGAGAGTCAGTGTGTCCTCTGGCCTCCACACACACATGTATGGGACAGAATTATCTGCACACATGTGCACACACCATGTGCGTGCCCCAGAAGATAAAAGGTCACCGTAGAACACCCCGTAAGCACCCCAAAGTTGCCTGTATGCCAGCAGCTGGACGGTACTTCCTCCTGGCAAGCGTGAGGGCCAGCACGGGCACACTGGGATGGGGTCCGCAACCCAGCCGTCCTCATTTCACACCCACTCTGTTTGTTTTGCTCACTTGTCACTCTGCCCTCGGAATGCAGGCTGGGTAGAGGCAAGAGTGGCTTGTCCCTTATTTACCTGTGTGTTCCCACTTCCAGCCCCCCTACTTCTTAGGACCAACTTATCCTGGCAAAGGATAGCTTTGACTTACAACACCCTGAAATTATCCTGGCCAGTGGGGGCCCAAGGAGGGCATCAGGTGCTGCCTGGGGCACCCTGATGGGAGCAAGATTGTGACCCTCAGGCCAGTGTCTCCCATGCCCACTTAGCCCTTCGGTGGGGCCGCTGCCCGGGGCGGGGCCGGGGCCACGGCATGTCTGTTACTGAGGAGCTCTGTCACACGCGGCCGCGCTCCTCCCCGGGCCGGCTGCCCAGGCTGCGCTGCAGGCCGCCTAAGTGTGTGTGCTTGATCCCTCAGTGAGGTCTACTCGTGCAGTGTGGATGGGACGGTCCTGGCGTGGAACGTGAGCACTCTGCGGGTGACCCACCGGTTCCAGCTGCAGCACGGGGACCTCACAGCCATCCGCCTGCACGGCGAGCGTCTGTGGTGCTGTAAGTTCTTGGCCGTGACCCGCGCCCTGAGCCCCGGCTGGGCCGAGCCGCCCCCTCGGTGGTGTGCTTTCGTGTTGCTCGGCTCTGCTCCACCCCGCCACGTGCCAGCCTTCCCACCCCTACCCTGCACCTTGCTCTGGGGGTGAGCCTGGCCTTGTGCCCTGGGGGTGTGTCACTCTTTCCTCCAGGGCCAGCCCCATCAGGCCACGTTGCTCTCATCCCCCCCCCCCCCCCCCCGGGTCCCCGAATGTCCTTAACTCTGAGCCTGGCGTTGTGCCCGAGTGTGGCAGCAGAAGCAGCTTCTGGGTCTGGTCGACGTGTTCCATGCTGCTGCACATCGCGCCCCAGCAAGCAGCGATCTGGGCGATGAGGCGGCCTGGCAGGGCGTGCCATGCCAGAGGAGGAACTTGAAATGCTTTTGGCAGCGTGCTGGGCTCCAAGTGTACAGACTCTTTGCTACTTTTTCTTTCCCTTCCTTCTTTTTTTTTTGGATGGGAAGGGGGGACAAGGTCTCAAGTAGTCCAGGCTGGCAAGGACAATGTAGTTGAGGCTGGTCTTGAACTCCTGATCATCTTGCTTTCCCTCCCAGGTGCTGGGGTGAGAGGCATGTTCGCCACACCTAGCCTACTTTTATTTTTTTCTGTTTCTCCTTTCTGGGCTGCTGTTGAGCTAGTGGAATGTTTAGATTCAGCTCTGCCTTCTCTTCAGTCTTTTTAGCTCCCAGGCTACTTCCCTTTCAAGTGGGTGCTATAAGGATGGTGACACGTGGCCTCACATCACAGCCTACCTAGACAGCACTGGCACCTTACCATGGGGAAACATTATGGCCACTCACCTCTACATTTCTCTCTGTGCCTTGGGTGCTGCTCTGATGAATACAGAAGCTTATCCCTGTG
The DNA here is from genome assembly GCF_020740685.1 of Jaculus jaculus. NCBI lineage: Eukaryota > Metazoa > Chordata > Mammalia > Rodentia > Dipodidae > Jaculus > Jaculus jaculus. The sequence goes on along the minus strand of NC_059103.1, from coordinate 197,845,075 downwards.
GTTCCAACCCTGTAATGAACTTTAAGCAGATAATGGTCTTTCAAAGAAATTAAGAAAAAAGTTTACTTTGCAAAGACACATACCATTCCTGGTGAGCCTTTTTAACAACATGTCCATTAGTCTGTGGTTGGTGGGAGGCCACCTCACATAGGATGGGCTTCCTGGAGAAGGCTCACATGTACCTACTTGGTCTCTTTGGGCTTAGAAGCCGGACAGAGAGAGAGAAACTCATGTTGGCTTCCTGTTCTTTGGGCGAGATGAAGACCAAGGGGGCTGGTTCTTAGGTGAGGCTGCGGGCAGTGGCAGTGTCCTTAGGATTTGGAGCCTCACAAACTCTCCAGGTGGAAAAGCCTGCTTCCCTGAACGGAACTTACAAGCTCCAGCATTGGCCTGTGCACGATGCTCCCACAGGCTGGGCTTGTGCACCTGGTCACCATGGCGATAGTAAGAGGTGATGCCCCTTACCTGTGCTGGAGTGTCACATGAACTGTGATACACGCTAGCCTGGCAGCCAGTACCTGTGAAGGGAGTTGGCATGCTCTGACCTTTCCTGGTGGCATCACCCCTGTATCTCATGTGCCCTGCCCAATCCTCCTCGCAGCTCTTTCCTCCTATAGGTACAGACCATGGTATCATGGTGGTGACGATGCAGGACTTTGCTCAGGAGATGAGGATCAACAAGGATGCAGATGAGGGTCATGCCTCCGTCCTGGACTTCCAGCTGCTCCCCGAGGTACTCCGCAGCACTGTGCTGACAGCGTGGGCTCAGGGACACCTCTGCCACGGTGCTCTGTCTCATGAGGATTTCTGTGGCAGGAGGAGCAGCTGTGGGTAGCTTTCAAAGGGTGCAGCGAGCTCTGCACCTGGAGCCTGAAGGACCTGGCTCGGCCCCCTCAAAGGACCTGCCTGCAGGACTGCCTTGAGCTCAGCTGCATGATCCGTGTGAAGAGACAGGTGAGAAGGGCTGCCACCCGAGAGCACCCTCCCCACCCCTCCTCCCGAGTCCTTTTCTCCCTGGTGGCCCAGGGTGTCATGTACCTTAGGTTTCACGGTGGAAACTGGATATCCACAGCCTCAGCGCCAGAGGCCTCAGTACAGGTCCTCGGTGCTGGCAGGGCTGTCTGCTTCCCTGGACCACTGGGAGGCTCTGTCCCTGGCCTTTCTATGACCTTCTGTTACTTTTTACATGTGTGTGAATACATGTGCACATGTGTGCACCTGTGTGTGGAGGCCAGAGGCTGGCTTTGGGCATCTTCCGCCTTATTCATGGAGACAGGGTCTCTCGCCAGTCCAGCCGGTCTAGCTGGCCAGCTTGCTGCGGGATCCTCTCTCTGCCTCCTGAGTGCTGGGATCACAGCCATCATGCCATCTGGCCATGGCTGTGAGGGTCTGAATGCTGCTCCTCGCACTTCTGGGGGACAAGGGCTTTACCAGCTGAGCTGGTTCCCTAGCCCCCATCTCTGAGTTCAGGCACTGTGGGCTATGTCTGGCCCTCTTGGCTCTTGGGTGCATCTTTCCTTCCGTGGCTCAGTCCTCATGTGGCATTTCTGCACGTGCATCCTGTGGGCCTGGCCTGACCCAGCATGGCCACATTTAGACCAGCTCACACGTTCCGAAAGGACATGGGTATGGGCGAGGACTAGCCAATTGTTAAGAGTTTATCCTCCTGTCCCTCAAAGTCACATCTGTCCCACATGCTGAATACATTTGCACTATTCCCAAACTCCCCAAGTCCTAATTCCTCCCCTTATTGTCAGAGGCCCAAGACTCATGTGCACATACCCAGCTGGCTCTCCTGTGGGCTCAGTGCCAGGCAGTGGCCGTTACTGTAAGAGCAGAGATCATCAGCTTAGACAGAGTGGCCACGGGCCAGAAGACCCCGCTTCATGGCGAGGTGGTGCACGGAAGGTCAGCTGCTCATTCCATGGCCAGGAAAGAGCGGGAAGGACTGGGCTCCTACAGTCCTCCCTTAATGGCACCACAGTGACCTCAAGCTTTTAGCAGGATGCTGGGGACACTTATCTAAATGGTAGCAGTGAGGCTATGGATATAGTCCATCCTCTTCTCAGCTGTGACCCTGAGAAACAGGTCCTCTTCCAAGAATGCAGTAGTGAGACAGGCTGATGGTAGACAGTTCCATCCCAAAAGAGTGAAACTATGAAAAAATAGGTCACAGGTCCTCAGCAAGTCTGACCTATACCAGTGCAATTCCAGTTTTACCGAAGTATAAATGATAAGTAAAAAATACACCTATCTGCTATGCACAGTTTGGATTAACACTGCACACAGACACCACAGGCAAGCTCGCTAATCCACCCATCACTTCAGTGGTGTGTGTGCAGTTTGCTGTAAGGATTCTTAAGACCTGTCCTCTCAGCAAATCCCAAGCCTTTGAAACTACAGTCCTATGATCTCATTGTATCCTACGGTCTCAAAACTGACACTGACTCTCTGGCCTGATGCTGTGACCTCTGGACTCCAAAGGGAGTACAGCCCCCTGGGGAGCAGAGACCTGTCTAGAAAAGGCATGAGTTTGGGATGCACTTGTCAGTCCAGCTCCAAGGGGTCTTTCTGGCTGACACTTCCTGCTTCTCCTCTGCAGATCTGGGTGGGTGGCAAGGGACTGTCACAGGGGAAGCCCAGAGGGAAGATCTACGTGATCGATGTGGAGAGGAAGACAGTGGAAAAGGAGCTGGTGGCCCACATGGATGCCGTGAGGACCCTGTGCTCCGCGGAGGACCGCTACGTGCTGAGTGGGGCAGGCAAGGAGGAAGGCAAGATCGCCATCTGGAAAGTGGAGTGACCGCCACCGAGCGCCTGAGCTGAGAAGACCAGGGTCGGTGCTCAGGAGCCAGGCGGCCCCACACGCTCGCTTGCGCTCCCGCGCTCTCTGCCCCGAGGGTCTTCATGTCCAGCTGCTCCTTGGGTGAGCAGGCCTGCCTCACTGCTGATAAACCTCAGCTGCAGTTATGGCATATGTTGTCTAGAAAGTTCCAGACTCCACGGGCAGGAGCCAGCACTGTAGTCACCCGTTTCTTTGAATCCCATGACCTGCAGCTCTGTGGCTTTCCTTTCCTCCACTTACTCATGCATTTGTTCATTCCACTGACACTCAGACTCCACAGCGTGGAGATGGCTGGCATGTGATTGGGAGCCACAGAGCCTTGCCACGTTCCACCAAGTTCTGTTTCCAGGGAGGCTTCTGCGTGTTTGAGATAACTGGTCTGGTGGAACCGGCTTGTGCTACCTACCTTTCCCCATCAGGACAGGTGACTGAAGCTTGCCCAAGGGGAGGGGACAGCACTGGTGGGTGGGTTTGTCCAGACAGGGCTGGCCAAGGCAGGCTCTGTCTTTGTATTAAGGTTTTAATGAAAAACAAAACAAAAAACCCAGTGAGGCTTTCTCTAGGAAAGACTGCAGCTAGGAAGCTCCATCCAGACGCACATGTACGCCCTTGTCCAGCGCAGCTCTCACCAGGAGCACGTTCCCACCGTGCCTGCACCTTGTGTGCCCTGTGTATATGTATGTAGGTGACCCTTGCTATTTTTTTATTTATTTATTTGAGAGAAACAGATAGAGAAAGAGGCAGATAGAGAGAGAGAGAGAAAGAGAGAGAGAATGAGCACAATAGGGCTTCCAGACACTGCGATTGAACTCCAGCCGCGTGCGCCCCCTTGTGCATCTGGCTAACGTGGGTCTGGGGAATCTTGCCTGTGAAGCCTAAGGACCCTGGTTCAAGGCTTTATTCCCCAGACCCTTGCTACTTAACTGTAAATAACTAAATATTTGGAAATAAAAGGAACCTCTGCTTGTTTTTTTTTTAAAATCATACTACTGAGGTTCATTCTGGGAATGTTCTGTGAGGCAAGTCTGGGTGTGGTTACTGGGCATGGCAGGTGTCCCCGTCCCCTGCGTGCCCTTCTGTGAGCTCAGCACAAAGCCCTCCTGGGCCCAGGTTTTCAAGTGCCATGCTGGAGCTAGCCTACTGCGTGCTCTCCCAGGGTCTTCACCCATCTTCTAGGCTACAGCAGGCACGCCCACATGGACTCAGCCTGACCCGGGGATTCTGCATTTCAGAAGAGCTATCTCACCGGTAGCTTTTGAGAGGAGCGCATGGAGCCACGACCTGGGGTCTGTGCTCAGAGGAAGATACGGTTAGCAGCCATGGGCAGAGCCTCACCTTAGCTTTTGTAAATATAGGAAACCTACTGTAAAAGTGTCAAAAAGACATTCTAAGTTACTTAATGCCGGTTCTCCACATGTAACCCAGTGTTTACAGCTGTAAATAATAAATTCTTTTAGTTAAAAATGCTGCACCTGGGTTTTATTTCAGCCACTGTGACCTGCTAGGAAAGGTTCTGAAACTAGAAATCTTTTTTTTTTTCTTTAGCACTGGGATGGAACCCAGGGCCTCATATCTGCTAAGCAAGTGTTCTACCACTGAGCCACATCCTCAGCCCCAAAGAGGTCTTTCTGTGGCATGTGTGTGTGTGTGTGTGCACATGCCCATATATGTATGTAAGTACACATGTGTGCATGGGGAGGCCAAAGGTTGACATCAGATGTTCTCCTTAATCTTATTCCACCTTATGCTTCCTTTTTAAAAAATATTTTGGGCTGGAGAGATGGCTTAGCGGTTAAGCGCTTGCCTGTGAAGCCTAAGGACCCCGGTTCGAGGCTCGGTTCCCCAGGTCCCACGTTAGCCGGATGCACAAGGGGGCGCACGCATCTGGAGTTCGTTTGCAGAGGCTGGAAGCCCTGGCGCGCCCATTCTCTCTCTCTCCCTCTATCTGTCTTTCTCTCTGTGTCTGTCGCTCTCAAATAAATAAATAAATAAAAATTAAAAAAAATATTTGACAGAGAAAGAGAGAGAATGGGTGCACCAGGGCCTCTAGCCACTGAAAATGAACAGACACATGTGCCCTCTTGTGCATCTGGCTTACATGGGTCCTAGAAAATCGAACCTGGGTCCTTCGGCTTTGCAGGCAATCACCTTAACTGCTAAGCCATCCCTCCAACCCTCTTTTTTTACTTTTTGAGGCAAGGTTGCACTCTAGCCCAGGATTGCCTAGAACTCACTCTGTAGCCCCGGCTGGCCTTGAACTCATGGAGATCTCCTGGGTGTCGAGATTATAAGCATGACCCACCACGCCTGGCTTACTTCATCTTAGTCTTTGAGGCAGGGTGTCCTGGAGCTAACCCATCCAGCTAACTTAGAAAGCAAGCAAGTCCTAGGGATTCAGCTGCCTCCACCTCCCCAGCTCAGGAATCACAGACCCACACAAGCATGCCCGCTTTTCCATGGGCGCTGGCACCCAACTCAGGTCTTCCCACTTGATCTCTGAGCCGCTACCTCAGTGCCTGGAAGAGGTCTTGAGAGTGGTCCTGGAACATTTTGGCTATTGTAGACGTGGTTTCTTTTCATGCATGATGATACTTTCCAAGATCATACATGACCAAGATCACATTTGAAATAATTAGTGCAGAAGGTCTAGAAGCTTTGAGGCATGGTCACTTAGCCAAAAAGAAAAGCAGCAGATGCTGAGCAGAGGTGCTCAAAGGCGCTGACGGACTGCAGCGAGTGTGGCTCTGCTTCACATCAACAGCATCCTTGTGGAGATGAAAAGGGCACCTTGATGCCTTCAGTTTGTCCTTTGTACCTTGGAGAGACTCCGTTTATGAATAATTTGTCATAGAAAGGGCCAGAAGGAGCTGGAATCCATGAAACAGGCTGCAATGCCTCCCCTAATGCAACTTTACAAACCTGAATTAAACTACTACAAAAAGCATTCATTCTGGACCAGAAATCAATCTATGTGATTTCAGCTGTCCAGCCATTTCATACAACAGAAAAGCCAGCTTGCTGAGGACTGGCACCATCGCTCACCCAGGTCTCCTAACCTGATGCAGAAGCTGTAAAGATGATCTTAAATGGCAGTGAGAGCTGTGTGTCCGTCAGCCACTCCCCAGTGATGGCTCTTGGCCTTGGATGTGACTGCATGGATTTTTTTGTCTCTAGAGCCTTCTTTAGGAAGATGAAGTGGTATCTCCTCCACGTGGGTGGGAAGGGCTGAGAGAGCCAGGCATGGTCATTTCCTTGATGTTTGCATTTCTCTCCCTCCCTCCTTCCTCCTTTTTTATTTCCCTTCCTCTTTTTTTTTTTTTTTTTTTTTTTTTTTTTTTTTTTTTGAGGTAGGGTTTCATTCTAGCTCCGGCTGACCTGGAATTCACTATGTAGTGTCGGGGTGGCCTCTAACTCATGGCGATCCTCCTACCTCTGCCTCCCAAGTGCTGGGATTAAAGGCGTGTGCCACCACACCCGGCTCCTTCATTCCTTTTTCATTGTGAGATGGGGTCCCATGGAGCCTGGACTGGCCTTAAACTCACTATGCAGCCAAGAATGACCTTGATCCTCCTGTTCCCTCCCCGAGTGCTATGATTGTACCCCCATACCTGGTTTATGCGGAACTGAGGATGCAATCCAGGGCTCCAGGCATGCTGGCAAGAGTCATACCCATTGGTACTTGCAGGGATGGCACAGCAGCCCCAGAGCTGAAGCAGAGGCTGGTGGCCATAGGGCTTCACTGAGCTGTGGGTACCATGGGCTCTGTGCCATGGAAGAGAGGCAGCCTGGGTTCTGGTGTGGCAGGTGGGCCAGGCCTGGCCAGGCTTGCTGCAGGCTGGCCATGTGACCTGAGCCTTGTGCGGCGGGGCAGAGTCTTCCTGTGGGGCTGGCACAAGAGACTGAGAGGTGTAGGTTGGAGTCCTGCTCTGCCGTCACCGTCTCAGAACAGCTCGGGGCACACACCCTCCAGGGCGGTCTTGAAAACTTTGAGAGAAGCCGGGCGTGGTGGCGCATGCCTTTAATCCCAGCACTTGGGAGGCAGAGGTAGGAGGATCGCTGTGAGTTCAAGGCCACCCTGAGATGACAGAGTTAATTCCAGGTCAGCCTGGACCAGAGTGAGACCCTACTTCGGAAAAAAAAAAAAAAAAAAAAATGAAAACTTTGAGAGAGAGCAGGGGAAATGCGCAAGGACTGTAGTGCCCTCAGAAGAATATACTTGTCCTGAACTGGAGAGATGGTCCAGTGGTTACAGCGCTTGCCTACAAAGCCTAACAACCTGAGTTTGATTCCCCAGTGCCCACGTAAAGCCAGATGCACAAAGACGTGCATGCACCTGGAGTTTGTTTGCAGTGGCTGGAGGCCCTGGCATGCCCATTCTCATTCTCTCTCCTTGCAAATAAATAATATTATATATATATATATATATATATATATATATATATATACACACACACATATATATATATGTTTTGCTCACTTATTTATTTGAGAGGGACAGAGACAGAAAGAGGCAGAGAGAGAGAGAAAGAGAGAATGGGCACGCCAGGGCCTCCAGCCACTGCAAACGAACTCCATATGCGTGCACCCCTTGTGCATTTGGCTAATGTGGGTCCTGGAGAATAGAGCCTTGAACCTGGGCCCTTAGGCTTCACAGGCAAGCGCTTAACAGCCAAGCCATCTCTCCAGCCCAATATATATATTTTTTAAAAAAGTAAGTCTGTCTTAACCCCTTGAGCCCATGAATGCGACCTTATTTGGGTAATGGGCTTTGTGCGTGCATGTGCTTAGGGATCTTGAGATCTGGTCTGTGGCAATGTCTTGAGGCCAGAAGGTGACGACAGAGATGCAAATGGGAGAAGCCAGGTGAAGATGGAGCAAGACAACACCTGGAGCCTCCAGAAGCTGTAAGAGGTGGGCATGTGTCTCCCTAGAGTTTTCCCGAGAGGAACTGTGGCCCTGTGACACCTCAATTGCCATTCCTGGCCTGCAGAGAAAAGTATGCCCCTCATTTCCAAGTTGACCAGTCTTTCCTGAGTGGGCCTTGGGGGCGGTCTTGCTGTCCAGGAAGCTGTCCTGCCAGCTAGTCTTTCAACAGGGTGCTGAGCTGGGCTTGCTGCTCTTAGGGCTGCAGGGCCCTGTGCAGCTGGGGCTTCGGAGTGGGAGCATGGGTCCATCCTGCTGACACACAGTGCGCCTTCAAGGGTTTAGTGGTGGTCAGCCAGGGGCTAAGGGAAGAGGTGGGCAGTGGAACGAGATGATGCAGGATGATGGTGTCAGTGGCTGGGCCTGAAGACTGCTTACATCCAGGCAGACGGCTGCAGAAGGAAATGCTTACAAAACTGACCAGCAGGGCATGGTGCTGCATACCTCATACTCGAGTACACTAGAGACGGGCAGGAGGATCACAAGCCACACTGGGCAACAGACTGGGTTGGAGGCCAGCCTGGGCAACACAGTGTAATGTGCCTCAAAATAAAAAACTGGGGTCAGGAGAGATGGCTTAGTGGTTAAGGCAATTGCCTGTGAAGCCTAAGGACCCAGGTTCAATTCTCCAGGTCCCACAGTTGGTGTACAGTGGCTAGAGGGCCTGGTGTGCCCACTCTCTGTCTGTCTCTAATAAATAAATAAAAATTTTTAATTGGAAAAAAGTGGGGTTACAGCTCAGTGTTTGTATTGGCTACTTTATTCATTGCTGTGACAAAAGCAGTTTGACGGCAGAGCCATCAGTGGGGAAAGGCGTGCGTGATGGCGGGAGTGCGAAGTGACTGGTCATGTTGCCCCCCCCCCCAGTCAGAAGGGCAGTCATGAATGCTGGAGCTCAGCTAGTTTTCTCCTTTCCCCTTTTCAGTCAGACCCCCACCCATGGAATGGTACTACCCCACCCATGGTGGGTCTGCTATCCTTAATTAATTAATTAATTAATTAATTAATTTGAGAGCGACAGACACAGAGAAAGACAGGTAGAGGGAGAGAGAGAGAATGGGCGCGCCAGGGCTTCCAGCCTCTGCAAACGAACTCCAGACACGTGCGCCCCCTTGTGCATCTGGCTAACGTGGGACCTGGGGAACCGAGCCTCGAACCGGGGTCCTTAGGCTTCACAGGCAAGCGCTTAACTGCTAAGCCATCTCTCCAGCCCTGCTATCCTTATTTAAACCCAGAAGTGTATCTCATAGGTGACTTAAAATTCAGTCAAATTGACACTGGAGTAACTGTTCACAGGCACTTGCCTAGCACCTGTGAGCCAGCACCTGGTTCCATCTCAGGTGTAACAGTAAAATTAAATGCTTGAAAAAAGGTACAAAAAGCCAGGCGTGGTGGCGCACACCTTTAATCCCAGCACTCGGGAGGCAGAGGTAGGAGGATCGCCGTGAGTTCGAGGCCACCCTGAGACTCCATAGTGAATTCCAGGTCAGCCTGAGCTAGAGTGAGACCCTACCTTGAAAAACCAAAAAAAGAAAGAAAGAAAAAGATAGAAAAGGAGTGATATATGAACACAACTTTAACCCAGATGACAGATGGAAATCAAGTAGCAAGATGGTTCCTTGAATTTAACAATATGGATGGTTGTGTTAAGTGTCAATAAACTAAATACTTCGATTTAAGAGCAGAGACTGGGGCTGGAGAGATGGCTTAGCGGTTAAGTGCTTGCCTGTGAAGCCTAAGGACCCTGGTTCGAGGCTCAATTCTCCAGGACCTACGCTAGCCAGATGCACAGGGGGCACACGTGTCTGGAGTTCATTTGCAGTGGCTGGAAGCCCTGGCACGACCATTCTCTCTCTCTCTCTGCCTCTTTCTCTGTCTGTTGCTTTCAAATAAATAAATAAAATAAACAAAAAAATTAAAAAAAATAAAGGCAGAGACTGACTGGATAACAATGATCCAATCAGTAGCCAGGCATGGTGGTGCACGTCTTTAATCTCAGCGTTTGGGAGGCAGAGGTGTGAGGATTACCGTGAGTTTGAGAACACTCTGAGACTACATAGTGAATTCCAGGTCAGGCTGGGCCAGAGCGAGACCCTACCTCAAAAAACCAAAAAAAAGTAAAAGAAACTTTCATGGCTACGTTGTCATCACAGAAAAATATTCATAGACATGGATGCAGGAAAACAGAAAACTTACCAAGAGCACACTGTCATTTCACATTTCTGTAGGATTATACATATAGTTAAAATAAAAAACTTGGGCTGGAGAGATGGCGGAGCAGTTAAGGCGCTTGCCTGCAAGGCCAAAAGACCAACGTTCAGTTCTTCAGGACCCACATAAGCCACATGCACAGGTGGCACATGTGTCTGGAGTTGTTTGCAGTGGGTAGAGGCCCCGGCATGCCCATTCTCTTTCTACCTCTTCCTCTGTCTCTCTCAAGTAAACAAATAATAAAAAAAATCACAGCTATTGCCCTGGATGGTGGCGATGTGGGTGCTGGGGATGCAAGCGCAGGTCCTCACGCCTACGCGGTAAGCACTTTCCCCACTGAGCCTGGAGCATGGCTTCTCCCCGGGGTATTTCACATGGGTGCTGGGGGTGCAAAGTCCTGCTTGCACAGCAAGCGTTTAACCACGAGCCATCTCCCAGCCCAGGGTCATATATATCAGTAATAGAACGTGGAACAAACCTGGCAGAAGTTCAGGGGAAAACAGAGAAATCCCAAACCGCAGCTGAGATTTTAACGCCCTCCTCTCAGTGACTCAACAGCACTGTCCCCTGACTCAGGACCCCGAACAACACCAGCACCCCACCTGCAGGGGGAACGCATGCGTGCTCGGTGGCCAGAACACAGGCTGCACAAGAAACACCCAAGAAGGTTCAATCCTGCAGACCATGTTCTCTGGTCTCACAGAACTGAGTTAGAAACCAACAGTAGTAATACACCTAAAAAAGACATCCCAAGAAGCTTGTTGGAAATTCAATGATATACTTTCAAACAGGTTACTGTGGCAGTCAGGTCCGCATCACTGCCAGGAAGCACCTGACCAAGAGCAGCTTGTGGGAAAAATGGGGTTTACTTTGGCTTCCAGACTCAAGAGGAAGCTCCACGATGGCAGGGAAATGATGGCATGAGAAAAGGGTGGACATCACCCCCTCACTGACATTAGGTGGACCATAGCAACAGGAGAGAGTGCCAAACACTGGCAAGGAGACACTGGCTATAAGACCCATAAGCCCGCCCCCAACAATACACCGCCTCCAGGAGGTGTTAATTCCCGAATCTCCATCAGCTGGGAACATAGCATTCAGAACACCGAAGTTTTTAAACCACCATGGTTAGAGAGGGCATTTTTCACTGCTAAGCAGGGGAAAGGCAACACAGTAGAACTGCTGAGACACAGCTGAATGTGGAAAGACTGTCGCTGTAAATGCCTCTATCAAAAGAAAGAATTAATATCCTTAATATAAGTTTCCCTCTGATAAACTGAAGGCATATTTAAACTGAAATAGAGAAATAATAAAGACCAAATAATCAAAGGGAAACAACTGACAAAGCCAGGCATTCATTTAGTAAAGTAATCGAAAAAGAAGAAAGCAAGATTGCTAGAGAGAAAAGGATAGGAAGGTTAGAGAGGGGGGAAAGGGAAATGGGGAGGGTGGGGGGCACAAAGTGCTAATCAAAAGGAGATCAGAGCTGGAGAGATGGCTTAGTGGTGAAGGCACTTTCCTGCAAAGTCTAAGAACCCAGGTTTGATTGCCCAGTGCCCATATTAAGCCAGATGCTCATGATGGCGCATGCGTATAGAGTTCATTTGCGGGCTGGGGAGATGGCTTAGCGGTTAAGCGCTTGCCTGTGAAGCCTAAGGACCCCGGTTCGAGGCTCAGTTCCCCAGGTCCCACGTTAGCCAGATGCACAAGGGGGTGCATGTGTCTGGAGTTCATTTGCAGAGGCTGGAGGCCCTGGCGCACCCATTCTCTCTCTCTCCCTCTATCTGTCTTTCTCTCTGTGTCTGTTGCTCTCAAATAAATAAATTAATTAATTAAAAAAAATAGAGTTCATTTGCAATGGCTAGAGGCCCTGGCCCACCCATTCTCTCCCTGTCTGCCTCTCTCTGAAATAAATAAAAACAATTTAAAAAGTGTGTGGGGGGGAATCAAGTCTTACAAACATCAAAAGGGTATCATGACCAACTAGGCTAGATGAAATGTAAAACTTTCCTGAACAAGAGGTTTATTAAGTCAACACTGGGGGGTGAGGACAGAAAACTGACACAGTTCCGGATGTACAAATGAAATTGACTTTGTGGTAAAGGCCTTCCACGGGGGAAATTCTAAGCTCAATGGATTTCGTTGGTATAAAAACTGAAGGATACACGTGAGCTGAGGCAGAGTGAGATGCGGACTAGACTGGAAGATAACACCATCTATGTAAATCCTCAGGAGTCTAGTTTTCAAAAAGGAGCAAGAGACTTTAGGCAACTGGATACAGGGTCAGTACACACTGACCACTGTGGCAGACAGAGGGAGAATCTCGCTACCACTCAGGCCAACGAAACCATGCCCAGGAGAGGGAAACGTGCTGGCGGAGGCGAAGGGTTTGTGTGCTGGAAACGCGAAACGTGGCTGAGAGAAGATTGAAAAGATCTAAAGAAATGAAAAGCAGGCCATGTTCATTAACCATGGTGAAGATGTTCTCTCCACATTGGTGAATCCCATCCTAAACCCCGACATGATTTCTAAAAGCAGCAGCTGATTCCCAACTCCCCTCCAAGTGCTGAGTCGAACAGCCGACCAAACAAGGACCCTCACGACAGGTTTCAAACCTTACAGGATGGCAATTGAGAGAGCTCTGGCATCGTGACAGGTGGGTTGGAGGGGACAACGTAGGTTCTGGATGGCTGCACAGAGCCAAGGGTCCCAAGACGGGTCAGCAGAGAAATCTGCCGGACGACTGCAGTGGCTGCCAGAGCGGGGGCCTCAACCCTCACCTCGATGCACGGAATTAAAGTCGCAGCATTTCACTGCCCTAACTGTGAAGCCAGGAGCTGGGGAGACGGCTCAGCTCTTAAAGGTGCTTGCTAATTAAGTCTGCCAGCCTGGGTTCAATTCCCCACTACTGACATCAAGGCAGGTGCACAAAATGGCCTATGCATCTGGAGTTGGCGGTAGCAAGTGGCCCTGGCCCACCCATTTGCTCTCTGTCTCTCTCCCCCCCCCCAAATAACTAAATTAATTAATTAATAAAAATATAAGCCAGGTGTGGTGGAGCACACCTTTAATCCCAGCACTCGGGAGGCAGAGGTACAGGAGACCCTTTTTCAACAGATAATGTGAAGAGCACATAAGGGAGACAACCGACATAGACTTCTGGCCTCTACAAGCATGCACACTCATGGATACACACCCACACATGCATGCTCATATGCATATGAACACATGCATTCACACACACGCGTTTAAAAAAAAACCTTTCTGCTGCACATGCCTTTCATCCCAGCACTCAGGAAGCAAAGATAGGAGGATCACTGAGAGATCGAGGCGACCCTGAGACTACATAGTGAATTCCAGGTCAGCCTGGGCTAGAGTGAGACACTACCTTGAAAAAAACAAACAATAAAAATAATAATAAACTAAAATAAATAAAAATAAATCTTCCAGGCTGGAGAGATGGCTTAGCGGTTAAGTGCTTGCCTGTCAAGCCTAAGGACCCCAGTTCAAGGCTCGATTCCCCAGGACCCACGTTAGCCAGATGCACAAGGGGTGCATGCGTCTGGAGTTCCTTTGCAGTGGCTAGAGGCCCTGGCATGCCCATTCTCTATTTATCTGTCTCCTCTTTCTGTCTGTCGCTCTCAAATAAATAAATAAAAACCAAAAAAAAATGTAAAAAAAAAAATCTTCCTTAGGAATGGTGGTGCACATCTATAATCCCAGCATTTGGGAGGTGGAAGTAGGAGAATAAAGAGTTTCAAGGCCAGCCTGGGTTAAAAACACAAAAATAGCATAGGCAGTTGAAATGAACACTGTATCACTCCTGGATGCAAACAGGAGACCCACTTGGAAGAACTGTTTTAACGTGAACACGTAACTATCCTATACTCCCATAGTTCCACACCAGCCCAACTGACATGAAAATGTCTACAGTAAGGATTTTACTAGGGTGTCTCCAGTTATCTTTTTAAAAAAAAATTATATTTATTTGGGGAGAGGCAGATAGAGACAGAGGGACAATAGGCGTGCCAGGGCGCCCAGCCGCTGAAGACCAACTCTGGACGCATGGGCCATCTTGTGAATCTGGCTTAAGTGGGTCCTGGGGAATGGAACCTGGGTCCTTTGGCTTTGCAGGCAAGTGCCTTGACCGCCAAGCCATCCCTCCAGCCTCCCAGCATCTGTTTGTAGCAGCCGGGACTGTAAGCGAGGGTGGTCTAGGGCTGGGGAGCACACAGCGGTGCAGAGGGGAAGCGGCCCCATTTCATGATCACGCTCAAGCGAAGTCCAGAGCAGCTCGAGGGGCCCACGGGTCTTGGAATCAATCACATAGGCCCCGCCGCAGGGCAGGAGAACCTTCCGCAGGGGAGGCCATGTCTCGGGGGCCTGGGTTCACCCCACGACCGCGGGTCGCCGCTTCCCGGGCCGGGCGGGGCAGGCAGTCTGAGGCCGGCTGTCCGCACGTACTCGCAAACGAGTTCTCGCAAACCAGCGATGGCAAAACTCTAACCTGTCCGCCTGGGTAACAGTCGCCGAGCCAAGCCACAGATGCGAAGGACCGAAGGCCGGCGGGAGGCTGGTCTCTGCCGGGTCCGCAATCCGACCCCGCGCGACCTTGACCCGTGTCTGGGACTCGGGGGCCCGCCCCTGCCCGCGGCCGGGTGCGCATGCGCCGGCCAGGCTCCAGCAGCGCCCGTCCAGGTAGTGCAGGAAGGGCCAGGGGTGGCGGTGGGTCCCGGGGGTGCAGAGGGTCTCGGGCCCTGAACCCCCGCCCGCACTCCTTCCCGGCTGGCCCTCGGTGCTTCTGCACCACGGTAAGGCAGGGGGACGTGCGGTGTTCACGCGGTGACCCCAACGTTGTGACGTTGGTGCTCCTCTCCTCCTTAAAAAGTGGAGCCCGGCTACCCCTCACCGCGTCTGACATGCTTCGCTCCTGGTCTCGCCTCCAAACTGCGACAGTCACAGACCTCGCAGCGCGTCATCAGGACCACCCAGACGACTCGTTCTGTCCCAGGAAGGCCTGGGGGACCCACTTCCAGATACCCAGGGCGCTGCATGCACCAAGGGAGCCTGACTGGACCAGTCCTGTGTTCGGGCTGCCACCACCACCTCTGCCTGCATCTTCCAGCTGTGGGGAGGCCTCCTTCCACTTCCAGCAGGACCTTCACAAGCAGCCTCCAGCCTGAGAGTGGCCTGGGACTGCAGGAAGCGCCAGCTGGGAGGGTCCCTCAGGCCTATACTGCTGCTCCCCCTGCTGCAGGTGGTGGCCCGGCCTGGGATGCTCTAACGCAGCCATGAAGAGACACACCCGTATTAGTCGTCTTCAAGGGAAACGTTTATTAAGTCAACCACAGTACAACAGAGCAAGAGGTGGGGAGTCACTGAGTGCCTGGCAGGAAGTTAGCACTACACATTGTCAAGTTTCAATGTTCGCAGAGCAGATGACACAGCAGGGTGGGTGACAGAATGGACAAGGGTTCTCGGCAGAACAGACATAAAGGCTCGCCTAATAAAAAATTTAAGCCATATGTGATACTTTTCTTTATAATCTGTTTTCTTCATAAAATGTAATGTCATGTGTTTAACACACACTTAACCGTTGCTAAAATCAGCAAGAGCTATCTATTACAGTGCTCCAACTTAATAAGTTGATAAAGTTGTCCTGTGTCCAGTTCACAAAGGAACTAAATAGTCTTGTTCCGAGGCACTGGGGAGCCTCTGTGTGCTGAGACCTTTCTCACCACCTCATTTGACCACCAAGCAGTTCTGGGTCCTGGCACAAGGCAGAATGCCCAACACAGCACACGGAGGCAGCCTCAGCCACCAGACTACTGGGCGCCTGAAGGTGGGCAGGCCAAGGGGCAGACTCAGCTGGGGCTCTAGCCATGATCTTGATGATGGCTCCTCAGGTGACAGGAGCTACTGAGACTGGGTACCCAACACGCCATGTGTGAGAGCCTGCTCAACCCTGAACAGATTGACAGTGTGCCTGGCAGTGCAGGGCAGGGCAGGGCAGGCACCCCACGTGCTCCTGGAGGGACAACCCAGGTCTCTGCAGCTGGCTGATGTGCAAAGATGGGCCAGCCTGCTTGTAGTGACGGCTCCCAGGGGGCATCCCATTGGCAGTTTCATTTGCACACTCCAGGTTTTGGTGGCTTAACACAAGAGCTTGGGTGGAAGCAAGACAGCTTGGGAGCAGCGGCATTTGGTGCATCTGAGGTTGTTGAGTGTCCAGTGTCAAAACCAGTGTGTGGCGTTTTACATGTTGCCATGGCTGTTACAGCACAGACCACTGGCCATGGGAGGAGGCCTGTGGCCCCCAGGGAGGCTGCTGAGCAAGGTGCCACCTGGAGCGTCTCCCCACTGTGCCCGCCACCTGTGAACATAGCACTACAGGAAGCCATGGTAGAGGAGGGTTCCACTGCCCTGCCTCCCCTCTCCCCCATGACTTCTCCCATCCGGGCCCTCAGGGGGGCCATGGCATTTAAGGATGGGAATCTGAGGGCAGTAGATGTGCTAGACAGCTTGGATACTCCAGGAAAACCTTCCATTCCACAGCCAGACACCAGGGAGAACCACCATGCCATTCTGCCACCAGCCGCCAGAGCCAGAGGCTCTCTGGGAGCCACCTTGCCCCTTTCTACAGCAAACTGCTAGGGTGTCTTAAAAACATTCTGACTTTCATAGGGGGCCACACCTCTTTTGTTACTGATACCATGTGCATCCTGTGGCCTGAAGCCCTGTTCAAACCCACTCAGTGCATACATGCAGCCCAAACTCCAGGGCTCTGCAAGGCTTCTTCATACCACATCCTCAGCACCAGCTATGCGGGGCACTTGCACAACCCTGCCAGTCCCCTGGGTCTAGACCGCCAGAGGACAGCCTTTCCTAACGAGTCAGGCCGCAATAAACTGCTCAGGCACCCTTCCCTTGGCGCTTGATCTGAGGCAGCAGGCCTGCACTGCGCGGACACCAGCCCTTCACCCCTGGCTTCGCTAAGTTGCCCGGGCAGCTCAGAAACCAATTCGGCTATTACCCTAGCTCTCAGGCCAAGGGTTCCGTGCTGCACATACCCACGCGTATTTGATTTTGGCTGCAAACACCTGAAAGGTTCAGACTTATAAAAATGATCCATGTGCAGCTATTCCTGGTGGGGGGCAGCAAACGGCAGGCACACCCCAGCCCATCTTCAGTCCTCACTGTACTCCTGGGCAGTGTGGTGTCCTGTCACTTCGGATCATGGTGAGTGGATCCCGCCATCTCATGGGCTGACGCTGCAAGCGGGGGGTCCCAAACCCGTCTTCCTCGGGCCAGCTTGGTCTCACCCAGGCCGAATCTTTGGGTTAGATGCTCTGGCAGCCATGGCCTGACAGACAGGATCCGGCCACAGTGGCTGCTCCGGATCTCGGCTCAGGCCGGGTCTTGCCCTCCCCGCCGTCTTTGTGCTCCTGCCCCTCCTGCTCTTTGGTGGCCAGGTAGAAAAGCACGAGCGTGCAGGCTTTGGTCCTGCCTGCTGATAGGGCAGAGACTGAGGTGGAAGGGACTACTACCTTAGAGCCAGAGTGACCCGCCAAGGGCCCTGGCTGAGGAGAGGAACCCAGAGGGCCCCGCTATCCTACAAGAAGGGACAGAACAGCTGGCAGAGAGGCCTTGGCTGGTGGGAGCACGTGCAGCAAGGGGACGGCGTCTGCAGTAGCCGGGCTTCCTGTCAGCAGATGCGCAAGGCCGTTCTCTAGCTTGGGAGCGGAGCGCTGGCTGGTGGAAGCCAGTCCTCGGCAGGCCTGGGCTTCTAAGGGCTGGCAGGATGTCTTCTCATGCCCTGGGCACAGGCCTCTGCTCCTCAGATACACACACACAAACTACCATGTGCCGACAGCAGCAAGAGACTTGGCAAGACTGTAACTGCCATGGATGTTAAACACTGCATTCTTTTGAATACACTTAAAATTCAAGTAATTTATTTAAAAACGGCTTACTTTCATCTTGAAATATATCTGTTTTAGAATAGTCATATTGCAGCATGGTTCTCATGCACTGTAAAGTACTCATGTAAAAACACCAACTTGAGGCAGCTAGGGAGACAAGTCTGACTTCCCCTAGGTCACTATAGGGAGGGCCTCTCTCCTAAACTCAAGACTGGTTCACACCCAGAGAGAGGAGACCATCGTTTCTAACAAGAGACTGTGGTCTGAGAAGCACTTTCGGACAGCGGCAGCGTGTGATGAGAGCCTCCGAAGCCGGCGTGAGCTTATGCAGCAGCATCGGACTCTGCTGGCCGCCCTTGGGTCAGGGCCTCCCACCCAGTCACACATTTGTCTCTTTGCCTTTGTTGCCGTTCCAGTGCCAGGCACAGCAGGGGCAGGTGAGGAGGTCACAGGAGTTCAGATGGGTTCCAGCAAGGGTGTCCCCAATGTAGCGGAGAAGCAGGCTTCAGCACTCTCCACGTGCTGCTCTGAGACCGTGCTCCCCTACTCTCGAGGTAACCTTGCAGAAGGACTGGGGTGCCAGCACCTACCTGAGCTTGGCACCCGGGGATCCCAGCAAATGGTGTAGAGAATCAAAGTACAGTGCCAAGTGGACTGGAGCCCTCCAGGGAGGAGGCTTCCTGCCAGGACTCAGGAGGCATTCTGCCCCCCCCCCATGGCTGCCCCACGTGACCCCCCCCCCCCCAGACCTCACTGAGGAAGCCAGGCCCTGCCTGGACACTTTGGGGGGCTCCCAGCTTTGGTGTGTCAAACCCTCGGGGGAAGAGATGCGGTTCTAGGAAAACCACAGTTGTGAAAAGACATTTTTTCTAAAGTAACACCAGAGAAAGCTCTGTGCAACCACGGCACCAGCCAGCACTCTGGTGTGGCCGCCGCCCACACCCAAGGGACAGCGAGGGGACATGTGGCACCACACTGCCACCATCTGACAGCTTCAGACGGCATACACCAGGATGTCAGTTTTTGCATTTTCAATTATAATTTTAGAAATGCAAAAATCTTATTTTTTTCTAAATTGCATATTGACTATATTGTAAATGTTTTACAATTTAAAAACATGCAGAATAATATACCTGCAGAATAAAAAGATAGTTGAAATTAAAACATATTTTTCAATTAAAAAAGATTTCAAATGATTTTTTTAATTGTGGAAAAGGTAATTAGTGTGATATTTTTGCCTAACAGCTCAGACCTACCCTACACCTACTGAACCTGACTGCGCTCTGGGAAGCTCTCTGGCTCGGCCTGCGTGGCCTGGAAGTGCTGGACAGCTTCCCGCTGCAACCGGCCACCCTGCCATGTGGAATGTGTCCACTGGGGCTCAGACCATGGACTCGGTCTCCGACGGCACCGACATGACCTCCTTCCGTGGCAGCTTCAGCACAGGGGGCTTGTCGAGGACTGAGCTGCCCTCGCCTTCACCAGCGGGCCGGGCAGACAAGACTTTCTGCTCCTCCTTGGCCTCCTCTGACACCTCAGGGTAGATCACCAGGAAGGTTGCCGTCAGGAAGCCCAGGAAGGAGCCCACCGAGGCCACCATGGGGATGACACGAACTGTGCCCACCGCGTCGACCACACCCCCAAGGGCAGATGCCACCAGGATCTGAGAGATGTAGACCTGGCAGGAGAGGATTGCGCAGTCGATGCCAAACCCACGCTTGGAGTTCCCGGGGCTGTGGTGGACATACTGGAAGAGAAAGGATGCGGTAATGAGTGGCAAAAGGAAGGGCATTAGCACCTCCCCTCAGTGGCATAAACGCTGATAGAGATGTCGGGAGATGAGCCCTGCCTTCCTGAACTTCAGAGCCCTACGTCCCGCCCACAGCAGGCAATCAGGAGAGGGGGACAGTTCAGCCTACAGGAAGGAGGCAGGAGCCTGAGCAGTGGGGCAACCTTCCATGGTGGTCTTGAGCAGGGGAGCTGGAGAGCAGCAAGCAGTGAGCTTCAGCTCACACGCATGCGGCTTGGGTGACAGCGCAGGGAGCACTGGGGGCCTGGTTTGTTCCGGGGGTGCAATGCTAACGAACACCAGTGCACGACACTGCTATGTTCATGCCTGGTCTCCCTGGGGATGCCACCCTGCAGGAGATGCAGAAACCCAGTCAACCGAGAGGACTGAAGCAAGCAACTGTGGATGTGCGTGTGCAAGTCACACTGTGAGGTCTTAAAGCCTTGTTCATGAAACAGGCGGAAGAGAAGCAAAGAGGCGACTGGCGAGCACACTTCACCCACAGGAATACGGGACAGGTACAGAATCTCCCTCGGCTGTGTGTGGCACCTGCACTAAGAGAGAGATGACACAAGTGTAAACACACTCCCTCGGCTGTGTGGAGACAAACAGGCATCTCCATCAGGGATTACTGTGTCACTAAGGGAGTCTCACTCTTAGGGGCTGAAATCATTCATGTATGTTCTCTGCCCTCGAATTAAACATCAGTAGCACACGACCACCACAAAATCCCCCTAACGAGACAAGTTTACTGACATATTTCACCTGGTTCAAAATAGACATCATGATGAAAACAAAAACCCTCGTGTTGGAAAAACCAGACAGACACACGTTAAGACTTGCAGGTGGTCAGCCTCTGCAGGAGCAATGAGACTGCTGTGTGTTTCAGAACAGCTTGGGCCACAATGGTGAATTTCAGACCATAGACTACACTATGAGACTGTCAGAAATCCAAAAAGAGCTGAGGCATCCTTGAAGAGTGACCAGGTTGAGGAACTCATATACTGGGTATGAGGACTTATCACAACAAAGTTCACCAAGCAAGTGACACATCTGTCCTAAGAATCCAAGACCACCACCACCACAGATAGTCACACAACTCATGTACACTCATGACAACAAGGACACCCGTCAGGGTGGGCAGCACTGGCTCCGGTGGACGGCCACTGGGGGCAGCAGCACCGAGTCCTGCTCTGCTGCCTCAAGCCCCGTGCAGAATATGCTCTGACAAACAATGCTGGCAAGAACGCTCATGGTTGTGATCTGGAGCAACCCAGACAGGCCACACAGGGGAGGTGAGAGTGCATAGAACAAAAGATGTCAGAAACAGGCAGAATGGGTGAGGGGCTGCTGGGCTCTGGTCTCCTCCTTTCTTGGCCTGGCTGGTTCTATAACTGTGATTCCCTCTGAAAAGCCAGCAAAGGGCTCCCTATGACCCAACAGTCAAGTGTGCAGCACAGTCCTTCACGGAGCCTCGCACAGGGCCGGTCCACACTGAGTGAGCACAGGGGGTTGGGAAGGAGACCTGCCACTGCTCCTCCTCCTTCAAAGGCCCACTACACACAGAACTGCTCTCCACCTGGCTGCTGGGTGTAGGCTGTGGCCTACATGCCAAACATGGCTAAAGATTAATCTTGAAAGGCAGACTGCCTCTGTCTATCATCCATCCATCCATGCACCTACACACTATCATTTGTTTTTTATGTTTTGGTGAGACAAGGTCTCACGTAGCCCAAGCTACCTGTGAACGCCTGGCCTCCCTGCCCCCACCTCGTCCGTGCTAGGACTGCAGGTGTGCGCCACCACCCGCGCTCCAGGAACTTCTTAGTTGAGTACATGCTTCAGACACGACGGGTTCAATAATACCCGACAACACGGCTACTCTGAGTGTAAAGGCACCTGGGGCTTGCTGCTAGCAACTATGCAGGAAGAGAGCTGTTCTCCTGACGGTGGGGAGGAGCTCAGTACAGGCTTGGTGTTCAGGAGAGCTGCAGGGAAGGACCCTGGCTCCTGACCAGGAAAGGTGGCAGCCGTCAGCCTCCTTGGAAGAGAAGGTGGAGAGAAGAACTGGTGCCTGGGAGGTCCCCGCACGGCAGTGTACAGGAGAGCCAAGCATAGGCTGTGGAAGTAGACTTAAGGCCAGAGTGGAATCCCCAGTTGAATTCACTGCCTTCCCCCTCCTTCAACCCAGCCCCTGGGCTACACGTACCTCTTTGATGTCGTGGTAGTGCCCCAGCAGGGCATAGGGGCAGTAGGAGATGCTCATGGAAACGATGCCCATGGTGCTGATGGTGACCATGGCCACATAGACGTTGGGGAACATAGCCATCACGGCAGTGCCCACTGAGAAGCCCAGCGTCCCCAGCACATAGATGACCCTGATGCTCAGGTCATAGTTGTCCAGGTACTTCTGTAGCAGGGCTGCAGAGAGGACAAAAGGGACAGTGAAGGAGCCCCTGGCCCCTGGAGGATGCCCTTGTCCAATCCACCCCTCACTCTAACTCTGCCTCTCAGGCCGGAACTGGATGTGCAGGTACACACACCCTCTCCTGCCCACCTGTGCCATGCAGCCCAGGCACGTGGCTGACAGGTACAGCCGACCTCAGCTCTAGAACCCAATTCCAAGATCCTAGCCCATGAGGACAATCGGGGGTGCCAGCAGCTCAGAATCAAGTGATCTCTCTGCCACCCTGCCCTATGACCTGGCCTTTCTGCGATTCTGAGACCTTCCTGGCCTGCTGGTTGTCCACCCCGGCCCCCAGGGAGGACTTTCCTGGCTCGTATTTCCTGGAGGACCAGCAGCCCAGCCCTGGGAACTGTCTGCTGGCTGGATCATGTCACATGCATCTTCTCCAGGAGGCTCTTCCAGGGCTCTAGTGGAGTAGTGACAACAGTGTGGTCCCTGCTGCCCTGCTACTTGGGTGACCGTGCAACATTCTGGCCACCCCCAACATTAGCCATAGCTTGACACAAGGCTGGCTTCTTTCTTCCCTAGGTTCAGAGTGAGTGTGGGCAGGCGAGAGAAGGCTTAACCATACCCAGTTCCAAGTCTGTTGCTTCAGGACAAGAGCCTGTCACCCACCCTTCAGAATAAGCTGCACATGTAAGTAAGCCAGGCTGCCTGTCCTTGGCAGCTTGAACCACTCCACTGCCCCTCTGACTGCTGGGCCCTGGCGGGGCTGGCAAGGCTGGGACAGCATACAGAAGACGGCCTCTCAGGGACACCTGACCAGCTCAGCCCATGGCAAGCACCACCCTCACTACTTCTCCCTGGCTCAGCAGGAACCAGTCTCACTGACACCTTGACAATCTCCCGTCCTCATGTAGTCCTGGAAGCGAATGCTCTCCTCACCTGAGCAGATAGCACCAGTGGTGGCATAGATGACAAGACCCCAACAGCCCATCTTCACACCAGCATTGTAGGCGTGCCAGTCCGATGAGTTGGACGGGGCCTGTTGCAGAGAAAGGGAGTTATTCTACATTTCCACGCAGGCAGGCAGGCAGTTTGTTTTGCAGACCACAAGCACCTCGTGAGGAGAGTAGCCTATGTCCAGGCCAGCACCTCTTAAACAGAAGCCCGTTCCACCCAGCCCGTGCACAGAGACAAGTGGGCAGGCAGGCGCTGCCTGTGGCCTTGCCCTTGGCCTGAAACAGGCTGGGCCAGGCCTGCGGAAATGACTCTTCTGGCTTGGAGTTGCCACTCTAGACCCAGAAAGGGTGGAGACATTGCACCAAGGCCCTTCTGCAGGTGGCGGTGTGGCTGTACAGTGAGCCAAGCAGAGCCGTCAGCGGAGCCTGGTGCAACAGGCCATTATTCTGACAGCTGAAGCAGCTCCCTGTCCCGCACTGCAAAGGCTTCTGCCATGGAAGTTCTTGGCACTAAGAAATGGACAGCACAGGCCAGGTGTGGTGGCGCATGCCTTTGATCCCAGCACTTGGGAGGCAGAGGTAGGAGGACTGCCGTATGTTTGAGGCCACCCTGAGACTCCACAGTGACTCCCAGGTCAGCCTGGTCTAGAGCGAGACCCTACCTTGAAAAAACAAAACAGAAAAAAAGAAAAAGAAAAACATGGTCACCACGGACCCCACCGCAACCTTTCTTGGCTCACATCCTCGACGCTATAACAGAGATGCCCACTGGCTAGCTGCCTGTGCAACCTCCCTGACACATGAGGGCATGACACACGACGCACGAACAGTGAGGGCACAGGGCACTGCAGGGAGGCTTGCAAAAGGCCTGGGACACCTAGGCCCACCTGGTTCTCAGTGTGCCCAAGCCTCTTGAGTGTGGCAGGGGTGCCTTAGGGTGCTCACATTAGGGTGCCCTTCAAAGATAACCTGGCCCATGAAGTCGGTGTAGAAGACAGCCTCGGCGATGACGGAGAACCAGGTGAGCAGGTGGCAGAGGCAGAGGCGCATCAGCTCTTTGGGCATCTTCAGCATGGACAGCCACAGCAGGCGCACAGTGGTCTCGCTCTCACCTTCCTCGCTGTCCGTGTCCCCGCTGGAGGTAGTGGCCCCGCTCTGGTGCCGGTGGCGGCAGCGCTGCCTGTGGCGCTGCTGCAGCTCGTACAGGTCACTCATGCTGTGCGATGGCTTGATCAGCACCACCGCGTTAGCCCGCCGGTAGCGGTAGCAGTGGGACCCCATCTTGCCGTAGTAGGAGAAGGTGCTGGAAGCCTGCCGGCGGAACATATGCCTACGTCGCCTCATGGAGCTGGATGTGGTTGAGGGCTTCATGTCCACCCTGGTACAACTGCTGGGTGCGTCCCTTGGCGGGGAGCCACTACCGTTTGGGACTTTAGTTTCATTCAAGTGATTATCGAGCAAGGTGTCATCCTCCTTGGCGGACTCCCTGAGGAATGTGGACAGGCGGGGCAGCTTGGCCCTGAGGAGCTCCTGGCTGGTGCTCCGGGGGGTGCTGGGGTAGGAGGCGTCCTGAAAGATGGAGGGCTCGATGTCATGCAGGAACAGCAGCTCCGAGTCCATGTCGAGCGTGGCGTCTGGCATGTGCAGCACCGAGTCACTCTTGCTCCGCACGATGTCCACATCGAGGTAGTCCAGGGACAGCTCATGCTCTGACTGCACCTCGTCTGGGAACGGGGGACTGCCATCCTGCACGACCCCAGTGAAGGAGCTCAGGCGAACGGCTGGGGCGGGGGCGGGGGCGGGGGCAGCCTCCTTGGCGTTGCGGTCCTGCTGTGGGCTGTACTGCTCCTCCTCGATGCTAAAGAGGTGCAGGGCCACTGACACCGTGAAGATGATGGCCGCGAAGAAGAACAGCACCTGGTTCTGTGTCCGGAACCAGCTTCCCAGGATGGTCTGTGTCCAATCCAGCCCTCCCAGCACGTAGCCAATGGCTCCGCCCAGGCCTGCAAGGAGAAAGTGGCCAGTGAGGCCCAGCACGGCCTAGGGCAAGGCTTTCCTGTAACAGGACAGACTGCCCTTTGCAGTATGTGACAGGCCAGGATGCAAGATTTGGAAATGGGGAATGAAAGACCACTTGGGAACAAATGAAATGAGAAGCCTAAATGACCTTGTGTTGAAGGTTCCAGGCCTAACGCTAATCCCCACTAGTAAATTAGGGAGTGGGTAACCCTGGGACACGACGCCACACTACTTCACTCAACATCCAGGTATAAGGGCCACCTTGCTGAGGCAGTGGTCAGCATGGGGCCCTCTCCACATCCACCTGACACCTATGCAAGCCTGCCTCGCCCTAACCCAGCTTCATCTGGTTAGGCTCGGTGACTGGTGGTGGTGGGGTGACGGATGCATGGTGCCTTTAAAAAAGGCCTGCCAGTGTCTGCGATGGAGCCTCACGCAGAGATGGCACTAGCCTCGGGTGAGCTGGTTCTCCCCTGTACCCTGGGTCTGGCATGGGAGCTTTACCAGCAGAGAAGGCATGAATGTTAAGAGCCATGTCCTGCTCCTCACTGTCCACCACGTCCAGCAGGTAGGCACGGATGGGTCCTTCAGTGGCATCAGCGCTGAAGTCCAAGACCACCACTCCCAACACCGTGAGGACAATGCCAATGGGCTGCTGGTTGGGGACATCGCCCAGGGCCAGACCTAGACAGAGCACAGGGATGCAGTCAGTCCTCAGCACCTGTGTGTCAGGCAGCCCCTGCTTGCTTCTGTGGTTTGTGGGGTTTCCCTCTGTCCAGCCTGAGCTCCCTTGCCCCTTCTGTTAAGCAGGAAGGGGAGCAAGTCCTCCCTACCCCACCATCGGCAAGGTGCTGGTGGCTGGGAATGTCACCCATTGTCAGCTGCGTAACACTGAGCACCACTGCCTCTGCCTCTGCCTCTGCGAAAGCGATTTCCCTCCTCTCCACCATTGTGCAGTCTGGGGAGGTGACCCCTCATGCCACTTCCCGAGTTGGAGAGACATCCTCTTGCCACCCCAACGCCAGACCCTGGCCTACTCAAGCTGGATCTTGCCTTTAGGACTTGAGGCAAGGGAGCCCAGGATTGGCCTTAAAGCATGGCGCGTAGCCTGTTCCCACACACGCCGATGCACAGGGGGCATCAAGAGGGCTGGGACCCTCCAGGCCTTTAATCCCAGTACTTGGGAGACTGGGGTAGGAGGAAGGCTTTGAGTTTGATGCCAGCCTAGAGATAAGAGTGAATTCCAGTCAGCCTGTGCTAGAGTGAAACCCTGCTCGGAAGAAAAAAAAAAAAAAAAAAGAAGAAAAAAGATACTTCACACAGTCTACTACATAAGGGGGAAAGAAGGGCTGCTCCGAGGTTATCCTGATAGGCTTAGAGCCAGCAGTCAGTGCCAAGGACTATGGGCTGCGGGGGGAGGGTCCGCCCTCCAGGTGGGGTATGACCCTGGGAGGTGACACTGATGCAGACAGAGGAGGTGGAGGAAGAGATGCCATTGTTCTGTCCCCACCACAGGAGCTGTGGGGTTCTCCACCACAAGGTGGTCTTCTGAGCCCCATATGGGCATCCCTAGTGCTGCTGCAACCTGTGCAGACCTGGGTGCCGCTCTGCCCGTGAGCCCAGACCACACTCCCTGGCCTGGCCAGCCAGAAAACAGGCCTTTGTTTCCACCAGTTCTGATGGTGCCCTGAAGGCAGAAAATATTTTCCCACACAGAGGGACTTTAATTAAAAACAAAACAACACAAAGAGGCAAACAACACATGAGTACACGAAGCAAGAAAACAAACAGTAAAATGGCTTCTGGGTATTTTCAACGCCACCACGTCTAAGAAAGGGAGAACAAAAAAAGAAAAGATAATTTTTGAAATCATGCTGGAAACAGGACGTGGTGTCAGATACGCATTAAAAACAAATGGCCACAACAGGAAGCGTTTCCCTGTGAACAGGGTCCTCCAGCTTTCCCACATGGGGCTGGCCTCTGCCAAGAGACCTACTGTGATCTCCCTCCACCAGGCAGCCGGCCCTCTGCAGCCCAAGCTGGTCCCTACACATGGTGGAAGACAGTCACCAGGCACGTGTGGTGCAAGCACAGCCGATGCTCACCTATGGCAGAGCCGTTGAGGAAAAGTGCGACCCCAAAGAGCACACCCACGCAGAGTGCCAGGATGAAGGGCCGCCGGCGGCCCCAGCTCAGAGTGCAGCGGTCACTGGCGGAGCCGATGATTGGCGTGAAGATGAGGCCAAGGACGGGGCTCAGGAACCAGGTGAGGCTGTAGTACTGTTCACGGAGGCCTGTGGGGACACGTGGTGGTCACTTATAGCCACACTGCCCATGGGGAGAGAGAGAGAGAGAGAGAGACAGACAGACACAGACAGAGACAGACAGAAGGCCAGACTATAGCTCCAGACCCCATGGAGAGAGAGCGAAGAGAGACAGACAGACAGATAGACATGGAAGGCCAGGCCATGGCTCCAGACCTTCATGTGAGCCAGGCCCGCCTACAGGACCATCAATGCTGCTGCACCCGCTGCAGCAGGAGCCACACACATCAGGGGCAACTATGGAGCCCACTGCAGAGCAGGTCAGTGGCTGCGGCTGCACAGGCAGCTTTTGGACCATGCCGGGGAACACCCGACACAGAGGGTCTGCAGCCACCAAGGTGCTCTATTTCACTGGCAGTGGGTGCTCCAAGCACTGGAGTCATGTGTCCAGTTGGAGCCGAGGAGCTGCCAGAAAACCAACACCCCTTCTCACAGCTTTCCTCGTGCCCAGATAGGCAGGGCTGTTGGAACTATTTTACAGGTGGCAAACTGGAAGCTCAAAGATGTTGGGCACACAGAGAGAAGGCGGTGGCCGCACAGCTGCCTCACTTCCCTTACTCTGTACACTGCCTCCCTTTCCATAAACCCCAGTGTGGCAACAAAGTATCCTGCCAACTGGAGGACATGCCATGTCCCGTGAGGATGAAGATAGACCTGGTGCTCCATGCTGCATGGCAGAAGTCACCACAGAGTGCTCCTGGTCTGTGACATGTGACAGCTCCTAAAGGAATCTGCATGTTACAAGTGAGGGCAGTGGCCAGCTTTGGGAGGGCAGGGACTGGAGGAAGGGGCTATCCCTGTCTTTTCTGACGAGGATGGCAGGCTCAAGTACGGCCACATGAGGACCATTCCACCAGCCAGACACTTATATCAGCACACCTGTCTTAACCAACCGAAGATTTCTTTATGGACTAAAGGCTCGAGTATTGGTTTACACAGTATGGTTGCCCAGCTGACAAAAGCAAACTTGCATGGGAGGAGGGGCCCGTGCTCACAGAAGGAAGCACCTTGCAGAACGCTTGCCACTGTGCCCGCTACACCACTGAGGCGCTCTGCCAGGGTCTGAGGTGTGTGCTCTGACCCCTATGTCCAACCAGGCTGCAGGAAGGCTGGGGTTTGTTCCCACCCCAAGTCAGCAAAATGAATGAGTGGTCAGGAAACTGAAGTCTGTCCAGGGAGTTCCTCTGGGGTGGAGGCTCTCTGGTGGGTGCAGATTCCTCCAAGCACATGAATGGGCTATGGCTGGCCTGACGACACATTCTGGGACATGCACAGCAGGTGTCCCTTCAGGCCTTGGCATTGGCGTTCTCAGCACGGCTCCTTCCTAGTAAAACTACCCAGAGTGAGCCAGGCGGCAGGGGTTCGGGAGAAAGAGGGGCAGCAACAGGAGCTCTACCAGAGCCTCCCAGTGAGCGACAAGCTCATCACCCAGCACACTGGGTGCTCTAGGGCTGAGAGGGTCTGCAGTCCTTGGAAGCACCTCCTTATGCTCTTCCCAGAGCATCCTTCGTGGGGGCCCTCACTGACTGGGCCCTGCCATGTGCCCCTTCTCCCAAGCCTGGGTGGATACAGACATCTGCCAGGGAGGAGACAGTGCCCAATCAAACCAGCCTGTGACCCACATGCTCAGGCCCTTCTGCATCACATCCCCCTGCAACAGTTACAGCACATGTATTCGATGCTATCAAGCCACAGGTAGACGAGCATGCAAGGTAGTCGTCTGTCACCCGGAGAATGACACATCCAGGCAACCAGTCCCAGGAACACAGGTTAAGTCTGCACAGCCTAGGGGCTGACAGACCTCTCCCATGCGATGGACAAGGCAGGCTCTAGGGCACAGACCCTCTTGAGCCACAAGTGGCTTCATAAGTGGCTAGGGCTGGCTGTTGCCAGAGGTGTGCTGACATACACGCTCCTCTTAGCCCCTTCAGGTGGGCATAGCAAACAGGAGGCTGAAAGGACATGGGAGAAAAGGTGTCCTGGAGGATCTTTGGGCCTAGCTGTCACCACCTGCTCTCTGAAGGTGCACCCACTAAGAGCTATGGCTGTGGAATTGGAAGTGAGCTCTGCCACCTAAGATCATGTGGCCTTCCAGTGACATCTTACAAGGTGTGGTGGTACACATCTTTAATCCCAGCACTTTAGGAGGTAGAGGTATGAGGATTACCATGAGTTTGAGTCTACCCTAAGATTACATAGTGAATTCCAGGTTAGTCTGGGCTAGAGACAGACCCTACCTTGAAAATCCAAAACAAAAAGATGATGAAAACATTTCTTGGGCTGGAGAGATGGCTCAGTGGCTAAGGTTCTTGCTTGCCAAGCCTAAGGACCTGGGTTTGAATCCTCATATTCACATAAAGCCAGATGCACAAGGTGGAAGATGCACCCTGAATTCATTTGCAGTGGCTAGAGGCCCTGGCACAGCCATTCTCTCCTCTCCCCCCATAAATGAATGTGTGGCATCAACAGAGGAAACCTATAAACTAAAAATTCTTAAAACAAAGGCAAGTAAGATGCCCACGGGTGCCATTCCCTGCTTCCAGGCATCCCATCTTCTCCTACCCAGGCTCTGCTGCTCTCAGGCCTCTGTTTTTCT
The DNA here is from genome assembly GCF_020740685.1 of Jaculus jaculus. Taxonomy (NCBI): domain Eukaryota; kingdom Metazoa; phylum Chordata; class Mammalia; order Rodentia; family Dipodidae; genus Jaculus; species Jaculus jaculus. The sequence goes on along the minus strand of NC_059103.1, from coordinate 197,815,077 downwards.
CACTCTGTCTATCTGTAACTGTTAGGCACAGGAAACTCATCCAACAGCAACTGCGTGGCCAGGACTTTGAGGGTTCCGAAAGTGAGCGACGTGGATTCTGCTCTCTCGCTCCCCAGTGACTACAGGGGCAGCAGCACCAGCCTTACTGTACCCACAGCCAGCGTAGTTTGCACCCTGATACCTCTCCACTAAGAGCAAAGACAACACACTGCACCAAGCAGTGCCATTTAGCAACTGCCAGCTCAGCCACAATGCATGCTGTACACTGCCATAGCCCGGTGGGGAGGTGGTGGCAGTGGCCACTCTGAAAGTACTTGTCATACCTGGCCATTCTCCTTCCAGCTCTCTGAAGTCCTACGGATTATGACAACCTGGTGAGATGCTCTACGCAACTCTGGTCACATCTCACAGATGTCTGCTGAGGTTCCTTGCTATGCTGGGGAGGAAGCAAAGGCTCCTGGGGGTGATTACTCATCTGGATGGTAACTCACAGTGACTGACAGCCCAGCTGGGTGAAGCATTAGGCCAACCTTTGTTCCCCAAGACTGACTCCATGGCCAAGGAAAGGGCCAGCAGCAACACCAGGGCTGGTGGGACCCATGGCTGAGGCCTCAAAACAGGGCCACTGTCTCCTCCACTCTGCTAGGCTGGCAGCGGTCCCCATGAGGTACAGGGGCTCAGCACTTGCCACCAATTGGGAAGCTGGGTTTATAGAGTGGGCTGATAAAGGCAGGGAGTGGGCAAGCAGTGGGGGGTGGGATGCAGGCAGGTGCCACGTCTGCAGAGGCCTCTGAGGACACCCACACCCACCTGCTGCTTCCCTGCACAGCCCCTGGGTACGGATACTCACCTTTCTTGTAAGGTGCCATTTTTTACCCTCCCTGGCAGAAGCCCGAGCCCCGACTTCTGCCGTGGAAGCTGCTCTTGCACGGTGAAGAGGAGGGAGCTACCACTGCTGAACCACATAGAGGAGGGGCAGGTGGCAGGCCTGGCGCAGCCCTAGCACAGTGCCCAGTGCCCAGCACAGCCTAGAAAGCCTTCACACTGCGGCAAGCTCACCAACCAGTGGGGCAGGCCGCTCCGCAGAGGCCCATGAATGGACAGCTCGCCAGGGAAGGCCTTTGGGGCCTACGTGGGATGGAGGGCTGTCAGGGTAAGTGGGCGGCAGGAGGACATGTTCCCGTACAGACAGAGACGCGGCTACCATGGGAGCTCGTGTGCCTTCAGCAGAACTGGGAAGCCCGTGTTCCTCTCTGGTAAAAGGATGCAACCGAAACCAGCAAAGTGGACACATCTTAAATGCGACCTTGTGTTTTTCTACTTGCAGACAAATGTCAACAGGCAGCACAGCTGGTCAGAGTGCTGACCAGACTTTGGGAAGGTGAGAGGGGGATGTAGGTTGGTGTCCTGGCCTCACTCCCCTCCACTCCTACCTGCTTTCCTCCCTCATGCCCAGCCTTGTGCTCTCAGACTGGGTGGCTATTGCCAGCTCCTAAGTGAGCCTGCTGATGCCTGAGGGATCAAGGTGGGCAGTGCTGGGGGCGGGGGGGAGCATCTAACCCTCTGCCCCCTGTGACCTCATGCACATTACCAGTGCCCTACTGACTCTAGCCCAGCACGGGATCATTTTTCATTCCAGGCACTCCACCTACAAGTGAAGTCACCCAATGGAGGTCTGTCTCTCATTTATTGCAGTGCCCCACTCTGTACTGTGATATACCCCAGGACTCTGCTGTGCTGAGTGGCAGGTGCCAGGCTCTCCCCCAGAGGCTCCCCTCCCCTGATCTGTGACACCACCATAACTCTCAGACCTTCCAACTGGCGACGTGAGGTCAAAGCACATAGCTGAGGTGCTCTAAAATCTTTGATGGTTCCTGGGGCCTGATGGTGTACAGACAGCAGGAATACAATTTCCTAAGTCACCAGCCTCAGGGTCTGGCCAGGCTCAGCAGCTTCAGGGCTTCTGGCGCCTCCAAAGTCTGCTCATGACAGACATGTTGCACACTATGCATTCCAAGGAGTTCCAAAGGAGCATCATGTACAGCACAGCCACACGTGAACTGCAAGCTCACTCTGCAGATCTCAAGACTGGCCGGGACAACTGTGGCAGCCAACGCCCCGAGGGCCACACAGGCACTTTAATCTTCCCAGTGGCCCAGATGGGCGGGTGTATGCTCAGTGCCTTCCAGACAGATTATATAGCCAGGCGACCATTCGGTCTGGCTCCACAGGCTGTGCCCTAGCCACTGTGGCCTCCACCTTGAGGCAAACCCTTCCTCCCCAGCAATGCCTGGGCAAGGGCAGGCAGGCAGGGTGGCCTCAGCTCAGTTAGGGAAGGCTCCCAGGGGCGTTTCATGAATCACCAGCGTATCACCAATCTTCCCCCACCCCAAGTAGTAGTAGTGGTTCACCCTAGAGTGTAGACTGCAGTCCCCTAGAAAACCAAGCACAGTTCCAGCCACCTGCATGCCGGTGGCCTACCGAGGCAGACTCCACAGAGCTGACTCTAACAGGGTGACAGTGCTCTGCGTTCTATCATGTAGGCAAGACAAACACTATCATACCTCCAATTCTGCCCACGAGGGTGCTCCCCCCACTGCAGGCCAGGCGGCCCTGGCACAACCAGTTGGCTGCCATCACAGACTGCCCCTGAGACTCCTCAGCTAGGCAATTCCCAGCAAAGCCCTAAACAAACACAACAGCCGTCCCTAGTAAATAATTTTTGTTTTTTTCCAGGCAAAGACTGAACAACAATGGTGGGACCCGGAAGGCTCCCCGTTCACAGGAAATGCTCACTGTGTCACCACGCGCCCGTGGGCTGTGTGAGGTCACAGCAGCGGTTGGTCACGTGCTGTAACTTCTATTCACAGGGAGTTTTTGATAAACTAGTGCTTTTGGTGGGGGTGGTAAGGAGAGGGGCTGGGAAAGTGGCCTATAAATGTTTAACAAAAGGTCTGGGATGGGAATAGGAACTCTTTCTTTCTCTCAGTGGACAAGCCTGCCTTGTCCAGATAGGTTTGTGTTCCAGGATAAAAATTCACGATAATGTTAGTTCATGAGAACGAGTTCTTCATGGGAAAGTCTTAGCATCCTTGAGTGACCTCTGAGGAATCTTGGCCAGCAAGCCCACCAAGAGTCCACTTTGTCATGGCCTTGCTAAGGCTACAGCCAGAGAAGAGTGTACTTCCCGGAGGACAGGGAGGAGAACCAAAGAACAGGCTGAGGCGGTCTGGGGGCCTCCCCTGGCAGAGCTTCTGCAATGGGGACAGGGCACCTCTAGCTGAAGGTGGGGCCACAGAGCTGCAAGGAACATTCTAGTCTGGAATCACTGGTGCTGTGGGAAGACAGGGAGAGGATGGAAACAGGGGGAGGTGCTCATCTGGTTTTTCCCATTTTACACAGTACACCCTTCATGCTCACAGGACTACCACTGATCTGTCACATGTCACCTGTGTCCACAACGCCCACAGCCCAGGCAAGAGGATCAGAAGTGCAAGACCATCCTTAGCTATACAGCAAGTTGAAGGCCAGCATGGGCTACATGAGACCTACCTTGTCTTTCTTTACTTGTCCCACCCCTTAAAAAGAACAACAGGCCCTTTGCTTTGGGCAAACAGACCACACACATGTGGACGTTCACACTGAACTGCTATCCTGACCCAGCTGCCTGAAGGCCACTCAAGTGGGAGTACCCTAAGAAACAGTAACAGTGTCCAGGGCTGGTCTTCTGTGTCTCACTGGCACAGACCTGCATAGATGTGGGCTGGAAAGGTTACACTTGGTGGTCACAATCTGAGTACCCAGGCCACTGCCAAGCACCAGGCTTTATCCAGCAGGGAATAAGACGCATGGAGGGGAACTGTGAGGATGTGAAGTCCTTGCACTGCCCCGTGTGTTCCTGAATGCAGGCTGGGAAGCCCCTGGTGTGCCTGGATCCTGGAAGACGTGCCCTTAGCACCAAGGATGAGAGGTTCCATTAGGTGAGGCATGCAAGTGTCCACCTCCAAACCCAGCCTCATAGCAGAACACTTGGAAAAGCTACACCTAGGGTGGTCACTCAGCCCCTCATGCGTGTCCAACCTGTGAACGCCTGTGAAACTAGCTACTGAAAGTCTCCTGCATGTCTAGGTACTGACATTTTCTACTTCCTGAAAGAAGCTGACCAGACAGCCATGATATGGCAGAACACATGCCTGTCCTGTGCTGGAGATCAGACACAGGCTGCTGGAAAGGATGTTTCAGCTTTGGTGGCAGTCATGACAACCTGTGAGGTGTCCCCACTTCATCTGCAAGATGGAGGAGGGTTATGCTTCTCTGATGACCAAGGAACAGAGCAGGTCACCTACCCAGCAAGAATGCACCCTCACCCTTGCTCCAGGGTTAAGACAATGGCCATTTGAGCAGGAAGGCAGGCCTCAGCAGATGTGGTGGGGAATATGGGGTGCAAAGGAGTAGACCTGAGTCTGAGGAGGAGATACTCAGCTGGGGAGGATGGGCAGCATGAGACAGGACCTCAGGAAGGAAGGAAGGACAGGCGCAGGACTGCATGGAAGGCCTCAGCCCAGCCACTGCCACAGGTGGGCAGGGCCTTAGTGTTTCCAGGGATGCAGGGTCTGGTCCTGCTCAGGCCCAAATGTTAAGGCCACTTTGCTAGATGCCCAATTTGTCACAGTGTATAGGGACCCATGGAGAGCTGTAGGAGGCATCCTACCTCTGGTGTCCTCTGAGCCTACAAAGTCCAGGGAGCGCTGAGTGCCAGGCCGGCAGGAAGGCCACAGAGAAGCCAGCAAGTCCAGGGAGCCAGGTCGATCACTGCTGCTTTTCACTTCCCAGATTTCCACCTTTGCCCCCAACACCCTCTACTGCCCTCCTCAAGGACGCCTCTCTCTCCTCCTCAATCAGGGCTGAGCCTCTCCTGGACTGAAGCACTGGACAAGTTATGTCCCCCGGGTGGGGCGGGGGGAGCCCTCCCTTGGGCAGAGGGAGATTCATGAAGAGAAGCTAGGGAAACATGAAAGGCAGCCAGGTGTACGAGTGCAGGGCTGAGCATGGCAATGCCGAGAAGGCAGACTGGCAGGGCTCGGGAAAACCTGGACCCCAAGATCCATCTAGCCCCCAAGGTCAAGTGCTAGGTGACCCTAAATCACGAAGTCACAAAAAAATGGGGCACATCCCAGGATTGCTCAGCTTCCCATCTGGGATTGGTGGCACGTGGATGGCAGAGTGAGCGGCAGACTGGCTCAGACTTGGAGGTTTCACTTAGTAGCCACGGACCCTGGCAGGCCGCTTCTCCTCTTGAAGCCATGGACTGAGTCCACATGCCCCCTCTGAACACTAGTCACTGTCAGCCAGCCGCTGGCTTTCTGGACAGCACTCGCTGTGTTGCCCACACTAGTACTGGGTGAGCACTAGAAAGGATTCCAGAGGCGGGCAGGGTGTGTGCCTGTGAGCTCTTAGCCAGAAAGGCAGCTTGCTCCAGGACCTTCTCCCCAGCACTGTGACCACGGTACTCACACACTACTACAGCTGTGGCCTGAGATGACCTTTCCAGGCCTCAGCAAAGCCAGGCTCAGGTAGGACTCAGCCTCCCCGCCCTGGCGTGACTGTCCCCCAGGTGACCATGTCCCTCTCACCTGCCCTACTTAAGCATGGGGCACAATGAACTTCCCTGGGGCTGCACCCAACAGGTCCTCAAAATACCTCTTGCAAAACAAAGCTGACTCTTCAGCAGGAGCTTGTCACAGTCCCACCTCCAGTGATAGTCAAACCCCTGTGCCTAGGAATGCAGGTGACTGACATCAACACAGCAAGGTGAGCTGGTTCAAAGTCACCGTGCTGTGAAGTGCCCTGTCCTACAGCTGCACTGCTGGCAAATGCCAACGTAAAACGAGCTCTCCTCACAGCCCCTTCCTTACGCAGGGAGGGTGTGACGTGAGGCCCATCCAAGAACTGCAACTCCACGTACAGAGGCACACTTCCATCCCAGAATGCTGCACGGCGCCACAGCCATGCATGGACCATGCTTGGCTGTGTCCTAAGGGTACAGGGAGGAAGGCACATGCTTAGTTCTGCAGGGAGGGTCCATCCAGGCCTCCCATGAACACCCCAGATGGTTGCTGGGGGTCACTAGTATGAGCTCACAGGCCAGGAGAGGAAGACTCTTACAGTGAGGCCAGCCTGGCTGGGAACAGAATGGGGAAGTATTACAGGGCTCAGGGATCTGGAAGGGGGAAGCACAGCCTTCAAGTGCTTCTGAGTCAGAAAAAAAAATCACCCCCCAAGCACAGGCAGCGATGTCCCATAAGTCACTGTTTCAAATGAGAGCCAATGCAGGCATGTGCACAGGGAACAACGGGTTTAAAGTAAGACACAGTATACTGCAGCTTACTGCCTGAGCCCTCTCCCTGAGTCAACACCCCAGCGTTCGAACCAGCCAGCATGCCTGTAGCCCCAGATCACCTTGTGTGACCCACACCCAGGATCCTCCAAGCCCCACTTAACTTGGCTGGCAGGTGTTGGGGAAAAATTCCTCTTGTCCAGCCTCATCCAGCCTCAGCATCCCCAAAGTTTTCCATTTCCTTATACAACTATGCTGATGTCTACAAGCATGGAGGAGGCTTCACAGTTCTAGCCAATGTGTTAGGGCCAAGTTTCTTCACATTTCTTTTTCTGTGATGTTCTCAAAACAGTTTATAAGGACACCCCATGTCCTTGCTTCATGGACACGTGGCTTAGTGGCACAGTCAGCCTATTCTGTGCAAGGCCCTGGGTTCTGCCCATGGCACCGAACAAAAGAAAAGGGGCAGTGCACGCCTTTAATCCCAGCACTGGGGAGGCAGAGGTAGGAGGATTGCCATTAGTTCGAGGTCACCCTGAGACTACAGAGTGAGTTCCAAGTCAGCGTGGGCTAGAGAGAGACCCTACCTTGGGAAAAAAAGGGGGGGGGAGTAAACAAGTCATTTTGCACCAAATACAAGCCCTGCTCACTCACTGCTCTCATGCTGAGCATGTTGGCCTCTTACTGGTATTTTAAATTTCAATAGCTCACTTTCTTTCCATGCTAGGAATGGTGCCCAGGGCCTTGCACAGACTGGGCAGATGTTCCAGCAGACACGCTTTGTACTAACTACTTGGGAGAATAGACAGCATTTTATTTTAAAGTTTACCATGCAGCAGAAATGGTGGCATACATACATAATCTTAAGGAGGCAGGAGGATCAGGAGTTGAAGGCCATCCTCTGTTACACAATGGGTTCAAGGCCGGCCTGGGTTACATGAGACCCTATCTCAACCAACCAAAAACATTTTTAAAAAATTAAAGTTCATTATGTTGAAAAGAAAGCACTTCTCTCCACAATTATAACTTGACATTGATTTGGTTTAAGGAAAATATTAAATGTTCATAGAGAATCCCTTGGTAATCACTGTACTTTTCCCCAGGGAGCCATAGGACAAGGCTGAGCACTGGGGCTACAGTAATGTTCAAGAACACTTTGGGGCCTTAGGTATCTTGGCCTATCCTTCCAACACATACTTAGTTGTGTGATGTCTTGCTACAACTTAACTCAGTTTTGGCTTTCATTATCAAGCTAAGTCATTTTCTGCAGGAACTGATGCAACGTTGGTCTTCATTAATCCTGTGTGCTTGGTCCTTGTTCCGTGTCAGTATTTCTGCTATGAAGAGCAACTCTGTTGTGCAGAGCACCACGCCAGTGCGGCTCACTGTGGAGCCTTGTCAACCCCCCTATGAGCCTCCACCCTCAGACACTCAGCTCGGGTCTCTAGAGCAACTTTCTGCATGGCACTGAAGCCTCCTGCAGGACACCACTCCCGCTCTTTTCCACACTGCGCCCACCCTCACTGTGCTTCACGGACCTCCACCAGACCTCTGCACCTTAGAGGCACAGCCTGCCTTTCTGTCCCTGCTGTCATGTTCCTGCTATATCCCCCCACCCCCGGGTGACCAGTGAAAACCCTCCAGACAAACCCTACCAACTCCACCCTCCTCCTCACCCATACTGCCCATGCCACTCACACGCCCTCCTCTCCAGATGCCCAGGTGTTCTGGCAAGCCCTGAGCTTTGGACTGCCACATCACTTCCATGCCAGGCACAATGCCTAATACCGGCAGGCTCAGTAAGAGTCTGATACAAGAATAACAGCGTGGCTCATTCCTCGGGAAATGTTTCATTGTTTGTTAAACACAATGATCTAAAGGGCGAGGAAACCCACTTCCCACGCAGACACAGCACGACGCACAAACAGCGTCTCCATCGGTGCTCAGGACTGGGCAGCTTCTTGTCTGTCCACGCTCACAGGTGTATATATAACATTCTGGGGTCAGAGCCACATCTGGTTATGGGGAGGCCTGGCACTTGATTCATGTGGGGACTCCTGGTGGGTGCCCACCTGCCTACCTGTAGCTTTCTTTACCACACAAGCAAGCACCATCAGGATTCCCTACCTGGCCACAGGCACCTGTCTATAGGAAACCTCCCTTACATTTGTTACTGTAAGAAAATACACATGAAAGTCACCATCTTAACACCAAGCAGCTCCAGGTACTTCACACTATTGTATAGCCATCACCATCTGTTTTCAGAACTGTCACCTTACCCAGCAGAAGCTCTGTCCCTGTTAGACACTGACCCTCTCTCCCTCTGCAGCACCAAGCATTATGGACTGGACTCCCCCAGGGGCCTCACTCACACAACGGAATTACTCAGTATCCTTTCGTGCCGGCTTATGTCACTGAGCAGATCGGCCTCAAGGCTCGCTCGGCAGCCGCACTGGCTCTGTGCTGGTGCTTCGGGTCCATGCTTTTTGCTTCCTGCAGGCCACAGGAGCCAAAGTGCTGCAGCGTCAACCCGGTGTCACACAGCACTCTGCAGAGAGGAGCCACAGGACAAACGCAGGGAGTCTCAAGTGTCTGACATCTCTCCACAGTTCCTAGGAGGGAGGCTAGAGTGACCACAGACACAGACGCGAGTGTGCGTCCCAGGCTGAAGTGGCCTTGGCCAAACGCTCCCCTGTCTGACTGCTTCATCCCACCTGGGCCGGCACAGGCTGCCACAACAGCCACACCAGGTACCCGCAGGAAGTGGGGCAAGGGTGTCTCTGGGCAGTTCTTCCTGCAATGAGACTGGAACAGCCAGCTCCAGAGACCTGCGCCTTCCTTTTAGTTGGCATGGAGTTGTACTGAGCTGGGAAAGGAGCATGGTACAGCTCAGTGGTACACAACCCCACCCAAGAAAAGGTGAGTGGAGCCTTGCTCTATTGCTCAGGCTGGTGGTAACACCCCAAGCTCTAATGACCCCCCTGCTCCAGCTGGCTCTATATGTGTGTGCACACTAAACATCACCCCACCACTGACTTATGCCCATAGCCCTGGGTTGAGGAAAAAAACAAACCTAAACAATGTGACCCGCACAAGACCCACATTGCTAGGGCCAGGCTAGTCACCTTCCTGGGGTCATAACAAGGCGCCTGGGGAGGAGTCAAGTGCATTGGAGCAGCCAGGGACCACAGGCACGTGTGCAGAGCCCGCAGGCAGAGGAGAGGGGCAACCAGCATCACATCAGGCAGCCAGCCAGCCCCAAGCTTTAAACTATGTTGGAAGTATTTAACTTGTTTGATTTTATACGGCTTACTGTATTTTTTTATGTTGTTTTTTTGAGGCAGGGTCCGGGCTGACCTAGAATTAACTATGTAGTCTCAGGGTGGCCTTGAACTCACGGTATCTTCCTACCTCTGCCTCCCAAGTGCTGGGATTAAAGGCGTGTGCCACCATGCCCGGCAGGACTTACTATCTTAAATTGGTCAAGACTGTGGGGACCTTTAAAATTGAACTGAGGGCTGGAGGGATGGCTTAGCAGTTAAGCGCTTGCCTGTGAAGCCCAAGGACCCTGGTTCGAGGCTCGATTCCCCAGGACCCACGTTAGCCAGATGCACAAGGGGATGCATGTGTCTAGAATTCATTTGCTGTGGCTGGAAGCCCTGGCGCGCCCATTGTCTCTATCTGCCTCTTTCTCTGTCAATTTCAAATAAATAAATAAATAAAAATAAACAAAAAATTTTAAAATTGAACTGAGTACAGTTTACAATGTGTGATGGTTATGAATCTATTGGGGGCCAAGGGCAAAATGTTGTAGTTTGAATAGATGGCCTCCAATATAGTCACTGTTTCATTAATTAGTAGTTTGCATCTGCAGCCACCTGGCTGGTGGTGTCACTGGGCAGATCTTAGGGTGCAGCCCTAAGGTTTACAGTGGGTTTGGAATTCTAATATAAAGATAGGCAAAGTGTGCCTCGCTGGAGTTCCTGCAGTGTGCTGTGCTTCTCTCTCTGCTTGGTCCTGTGAAAGCAGATAGCTTCTTCTGACATTATGGAACTTCCCCTGGGTCTGTAAGCTTCAATGAATGCCTTCCTTCATAACTGTGGCTGGTCTGGAAGTTCTTCTCAGCGAACCTGAAGCTGTTTGCTACACGGACACACGGACTCTATTAAGTGTGCACTTGTATGCACACGGACTCTATTAAGTGTGCACTTGTATGCACACGTACGTACACGCACGCACGCACACACACCTGTTATACACGTGTTTGCGGATAGGTACCTAAAGGAAGAAGGGAAGCATCTCAAGTTTCACATGCTTGTCATTTCAACATGAAGGTAACAGTCAGTAGCTGCTTTAGAACAGTGTGTTGGGTTCCCAAGGCCTGGGCTGGGGCCCGGGCCAGAAGGGAGTCCACCCTCAGGACGACTCAGCACCAGGCTGCTACAGCTGGTCCTTTGGCACGCCTCCTCCTCCTGCCAGCACCAGGCCTCCAACTGCCATGCCTCACACAGCCCTGCAAGTGGGAGTGCCCGGCACTGAGGTCATTCGACTTCAGTGTCATCCATGAGTCAAGTTCTAGAAGTGTGTGCTTTTCCCACAGGAGAGGGGCAAGCTTCAACATACAGCCAGCAGCACCCGGGGAAATCCAGGTCTGAGAGCTACCACGGAGGGCAAGAAGGGCTGTTGTTTTTCCCTAAATGCAGCACTCACAGAGTGGTCACCCACTCTCCACCTTCTGTGTGCCACAGAGAGTAAGTCTGGCTTCCCTGCAAGCCAATGTCCAGGCCAGGCAGTTCGCTCCTGGTGCACCTTGCAAGGCTCTGGCCAAGAGGACAACAGGTAGGGTCTCATGCTAACCCAGTTCTCATTCATGAGTCAAGCCTGGAGACCACAATAAAAGGCGCCCCTTTTCTCTGTTATCTGATTTTCCTTTTCCCCTGAGTATACTTCCTGAGCCAAGTGGGAAACAATAAACGGGACTAGGAGACTGGACCTCTCCTTCCCAAGGGAAAAGGGCAACATGGGAACAAAGCAGGACAGGGCACCCAACGAGGCTGGGTGTGATTTGGACTGGTGCTGGCTCTTCAGAAGGGCAATTCCCACAGGGCTCCAAGCAGTCTGCTTCAAACCTGCCTCCTGAAAGTGGCCAGAGAACTCTGAGAAGCCGGATAGTGCCTGCTCCACTGGCATCCTGTGAATGGGAGGCCACCCGCACCAGCGTGGAATGCAGGTGGGGTGGGTGTGGTGTGGTCTGCCAGCTCTGCCTCTGGACTCTGGAGGGTGGCTGGGCCGCTGCTGGCTTTGAATCACATTGGGAGGCTTTCTGTGTTCAAGTGGAGCTGGTTTGTGATCTGTTTCATGAGCTTTCTAAGAGCCACTGAGACAAGGTGATGAGGCACACAGCCGCTTGTCCAGCACATTTTCAACGGAGAAGACAGGACACAGGGGACAGAAAGGAAGATAGCCCTGCCAAGCCGAGTGTTTAGAACACTGAACTCTGACGAGGGAGAATGACAACACACTGAGGACAGAGTCCTTGTAAAAGAGGAGCCTGGGAAAGGCAGGTGGTGTCACTCCATGAACACAGCTGTGACACAGCTGCCTGTCCTTCCTGTGCAAATGCCCTGTCCCCTTTGCGGACAGCCAGGTCCCAGGCATGCAGTCCAGGAGGGGAGAGGGTGACTCAGGTCCTGCCCACTGCTGCACACCCTCCTCATCCCTTGCATAAAGAGCTTCTGCCTCACCAGCCCAAGGATTCAGCAATAGCCTCTCCAACATTAGGCTGGTCCTGCCAAGCTAACAGCTCCTTGGGAAAGGCAGACTGCCATTTGTAATCAAGAGATCTGAATACAGGCCCCGTCTAATGGGTCTAACAGGGACACAGCTTCCTGCACAGCTCACTGACAATAGGTGACAAGCAGCAGCACACAGAACTGCTGTAGCATTCATGGTGTTTGGGTTGGGTAGTCAGAGCCCAGTCAGGTCAGAGAGAAAAGAAAGCTAATGTGCTGGGCCTGGTGACACAGACCTGCAATCCCAGGTATTTGGGAGACTGAGGCAGAAGGATCACAAGTCCAAGCCACCTAGACCACAGAGAAAATTATGGCCAGTCTGGGAAATTAGTGAGATCTTGTCTCAAGGAAAAGTAAAAATAAGAAGAGCTAGAGGCATAGCTCAGTGGTAGGACACTTACCGGGCATGCTCCAGGCCCTGGTTTTCATCCCTACTATCCTTTTAAGAAGACCGGGTAAGCTATACTGGGTGGCGGCAGCGGCCTAGGTGACGCAGAGGATTCACACTTTCTGAAAGGGTTACCCTCTACAGCAAAAGAAGTTCCAGCTGGTTTCACGAGGACTCCCATGTGGAAAGCCTTGAACCAACACGCCTCAGCGTACCTGCACCCTAGGAGTACCTGTCAGAACAGATTAACTGGGACAGAAAAGACAAATATACTCTGTGCTAACTCTCATCAGCTAGGGAACACACCGAATGCTACCAAGAAGACAGAACAGAGGTGGAGGGTGAGAGCTCAGCATCACCCCACAAGGCGGTGAGGCCCAACATCCCCGAGGACACCCAGGAGCCCTGCACACGCCCCGGTGCGCTCCTGCACATCCCACTCCTGCCCACCTCCAACCTCACAGGAGCATCTATTTACTTTCCTTGAGTGTTTATTTATGCTGCAACTCAGATCAGGCACTGGTTAAAGGACATCAGACTAGTTGTGACATGTCAGTAGATGCTTTAAAAAAAAAAAAACAGTGGTTGGGCTGGAGAGATGCCTTAGTGGTTAAGGCACTTGCCTGAAAAACCTAAGGACCCAGGTTTGACTCCCCAGTAGCCACATAAGCCAGATGCACACGGTGGCTCATGCATCTGGAGTTTGTTTGCAGTGACTAGAGGCCTTGACGCACCCATTCTCTTTTTGTCTCTCAAATAAAAACATTTTAAAAAGCAAGCAAAAACCCCAGTGGTCCCCAGTCTGGCCCAGCTCATCCCACAGAACACAGATGGTGAAGGTATATTGTCAGGCCAGGCAGGTGACCCTACCTTCTGCACACCAAACACCTTCAGCCACCGCCCAGCTCGCCTCACAGGCCCAGGTCCACCAGGTCTGGGATCCCCAGGGTGCCTTGGTTCCTCAGTGCCCATGTGCTGCTCTGAGTGTGCGCATGAGCATTTAAAAAGAGAGATGTTGGTGCCCTCAGGGACGAGCAAACCCTCAAAGATGAGATGCAGCAGGTCCCACGAGCCGGTTTGGGTTGCGGGCACTGTCTTTGCCAGCACCACAAGACGGGGCTCGACACCTGTACAGTGGCCTGGAGTTATTGCCACACAGGAAAGCACTGTGATTCACCACACACAGAAGAGGCAGGCAGCCTGCCAGTCACACCACCACCTTCTGTCCAGCCCAGACTTCGGGAGCCTCCTTTATTTCTAGCCTTCCCTGGGGCCAACACCACAGTCGGGTTCAGCATGACCAGAACATTAATGTCCCGGAGGGCAGAGAGCTGCAAGGGCGACAGCTCCGAGGATGCTGGATCCTCTGTGCTGAAGGGACTTGGGAGGTCCTCTACTGGTCAGAGCCCTAGTGTGACAGTGCAAGGAGCGATCCCTCTTGAAGGCAAGAGAAACACAGGCCGCCATTCCTGATGTTTGGTATACCAAAATGACAAGAGAGCCAGCCTGCCACACAGCTGGTGATGGCAAGGAACCCCTAAAAAGCCATAAGGTGGCAATTCCCTATAGGGCATTACTGTCTTCTGTCTATGCTCAACACTGGGGTTCAAAGGAGCAACAACCACCATATTTTAAGAACAAAAGACAACTTACGGACTGGGATGAACACACTGACGGGACAGCACAAGGTCACTGCCTTTAGGAGCTGCCACAAAGGTGGACTCTGTGGCTACTTCCAAACCAGCACATGAGATAGATGACGGCAGCTGCTTCCATGACCTCGTCATAGAAGAGACACCCTCTCAGACCACACTGCTGCATCAGTTACCAGAAACAACATGAGAACAGGGGCTAGGCAAAGCTACAAAAACCAGGACAGGAAGACCACTGGGCCACCTCAGGAGCCTTCGACTCCATTTATACTTCTCCGCGGCACTTCAACATAGTAACAGTATTACTAAGTGGAAAAGTCTAGCTGGGTTGGTGTAGTGATATACACCTGTAATCCCAGCACTTAGGAGAAGTACTGGGGGTTCAAAATCATCCTTGGCAACACAGTTGAGTTCAAAGTCAGTCTAGAATAAATGAGATTATATCTCAAAAAGAAAAAGAAAGGGCTGGAGAGATGGCGTAGCGGTTAAGCGCTTGCCTGTGAAGCCTAAGGACCCCGGTTCGAGGCTCGGTTCCCCAGGTCCCACGTTAGCCAGATGCACAAGGGGGCGCACGCGTCTGGAGTTCGTTTGCAGAGGCTGGAAGCCCTGGCGCACCCATTCTCTCTCTCCCTCTATCTGTCTTTCTCTCTGTCTGTCTCTCTCAAAGAAATAAATAAATAAAAAAAAATATTAAAAAAAATAATAAAATTAAAAAAAAGAAAAAGAAAAAGTTTAAAAAATGGTTAACTGTATGCTTAACCTTAAAAACTAGAAAGAGCCAGGTGTGGTAGTGCACACCTTTAAACCCAGCACTTAGGAGGCAGACATAGATGGATCATTGTGAGTTTGAGGCCACCCTAAGATTATTACATAGTGAATTCCAGGTCAGTCTGGCCTACAGCAAGACCCTACCTCATAAAAGAAAAAGAGAGAGGTAGAAACAGAAAATAATAATAATAATAATAATAATAATAATAATACCAAAGAAAAAGTCAGGCATGGTAGTATGCGCCTTTAATTCTAACACTTGGGAGACAGAGGTAGGAGGACTGCTGTGAATCTGAGGTCACCCTGAGAATAAATAGTGAATTCCAGGTCAGCCCAGGCTAGCGTAAGACCCTACCTCAAAAAGAAAAACAAACAAAAAAAACCAAAAAAAAACCCAAAACCAAGAAAAGAAAAAAAGAAAGAAAATGAAACAGGACTGGGGAGACAGCTCAGTAGTCAAAGGAACTTGCCTGCAAAGCCTGCTGACACAAAAAGCGGTGCAAGTGCCTGGAGATCTGTTTCTAGTAGTAGCAAGAGACCCTGGCATGCCCACCCACACACATACATGCACACATAATACACACACACACACATAAACAAACAAACAAAAGGAGAAAATAAAAGGTAAATTAATGAAGTAGGTAGTTTAAAACAATAAAATTAATGTGCATATATGGTAAAATGTTCACATTATTCTCAACTACCTAAAATTACACAACTAATCTCATGTAACAGATACTCAAAATCAAACAATAAAAAATGGTGACCACATGGAACAACCCGCAAAGTGAGACAACTCCAAGAAGCTGGGGGTCGGGGTTTCGGAGACGCCGTACCCACTGCACCACAGAACCGAACACGGCAGTTCTGCTCGCCGAGTCCGCGCTTTCTCAGCAGCCTGACTCCAGCTAAGCTACGCTGGCTCTGCTACACAGGCTTTCAACACCACGGCTGGAAGCAAACACACACTCGGGTGGGACAAAACGGAGTAAGGTGTGATGCCCCTCCAGACTTCTGTGTCACTAAGGGGTCTTTCAGCTTCTCTCCTGGGCCTCCTTTTCCTGGTCTCCACTCTGTACAATCTCTGTTCCTTTCCCTCAGGCTCCTTCAAAATGGCTCTGGTAGGTCAGGCCACAAGGGATAAGATGACATGCAGTGACAGAGCAAAAGGTTGGTCATTGTGGTCATGCTTAACAACTTCTGACCCTCTAAGTGGGCTCAACTCACCTGTGACCCCAGTCCTCTGGTCACCTTGTGAGTCTTCTGATGTTGTGAAGGTGGCAGTGAAGGACCAATTTCCAGGGAAGAACATGCTGGGAGCCATCAAAGAACCCCCAGTGATAACAAGTGACGTATCTCAGAACCCCTTCTCCCACATGTGGCCAGAAAGAAGCCTGTGCTCTCTGACACTGATGCCACCCACTTAGAATGAGAGAAGTGTGACAAGTTCACGCAGGACCTCACACTGGCCACACACACTTTGGAGTAAGTGTAGGTTGGGGCAAGAGACATTGCTACACTAACCAAAGTGAACAGGTATTTTTCAAATGCTATTCCTTCCTTGTGTGGAATTCTAGAACAACATGGATACTTTTAAATTGCTTGGCCTCTTCTAGAGCTAAGGAGTTACAAAATTACAGTTTTTAAAACCTCCTGAGACCATAGAAGAAACTAAACTTTATGATAATACTTTTGGGGCTAAACCCATGTCCCAGTGGCAATTTAGGGGAAGGGGGACAGGTGGTTTCCATGTGCTAAAGGTCCATCAAGGCAACCTGGTAGAACCTTATGAATGCCACTCTTTCAGGACACAGGCATCAATGGCCATCTGAAAACTACACTACTCTTGCAGTAAGTCAAGTGATGACAGTATGGTAAGGAGAGAAGGGCTGGGGAGATGGCTCAGCAGTTAAAGGCACTTGCTTGCAAAGCCTGATGGCCAGGGTTTGATTCCCCAGTACACAAAGTGATTGCATGCATCAGAATTTATGTGCAGTGGCAAGAGGCCCTAGCACAGCCACACTTACTCCCTCTCCTCTTTCTGATTTCAAATAAGTAAATTAAAAAATATTTTTTAAAAAATAGATGAGGGCTGGAGAGATGGCTTAGTGGTTAAGTGCTTGCCTGTGAAGCCTAAGGACCCTGGTTCAAGGCTCGGTTCCCCAGGACCCATGTTAGCCACATGCACAAGGGGGCGCATGCATCTGGAGTTCGTTTGCAGTGGCTGGAAGCCCTGGCATGCCCGTTCTCAATCTCTCTCTCTGTCACTCTCAAATAAATAAATAAATAATGAACAAAAAAAAATTTAATAAATAGATTGAAGCTGGGCATGATGGTGCATGTCTTTAATCCCAGCACTAGGGAGGCAGAGGTAGGAGGATCGCCAAGAGCTTGAAGCCACCCTGAAACTACATAGTGAATTCCAGGTCAGTCTGGGCTAGAGTGAGACTCTACCTCAAAAAACCAAAAAACAACAACAACAAAAAAAAAAAAAAAAAAAAGAGAGAGAGAGAGAGAGAGAAAGAATGGAACAAGCATCACTGTGCTTCAGTCAGGGATGCCCTAATCTCAGAGGCCAGCCTTCATTCACTCTCACACTGCAGGTAAGGAGCCCTGACCTGGCAGGTGACAAAACCAGTATGCCCAACGTGGCAGGATGGTGTAAAGGGGGCCCAGCCCAGTCAATGCCAGCTTGCCTCAAGCATTTAGCTGCTGTTTCTACTGCACCTACAAGTCATGTCCACTCAAAGGAACAGGCCCCAAGCCCAGTTGACACAGAAGAGAAGGACTAGAGAGGCCAAGGTACAGAAGAGAAGAAGCCCCAGCCGGGGTCCCTGAGACACCCAATTCTCCCTCCTACGACTGGGGCGCTGAGCTGTAGCTGTGCGGAGCTGCACTTACCAATCTGTAACAGTATGGGTGTGACCAACGCAGTCTCCATGGCATAACAGAACTCTCTGCCAAACATCACTGCCCCGTGCATGACCCATAGGCGCATGGGGATTCTGTCTATGGATCCTTCACTGATGGTCTCCTCACGGTTGTCAGCATCCGGGTCTCCAGGTTTCTGTGGGTCCGGCAGGGGCACAGGTAACTCTTGAACTTGCATAGATTCTGAGTCGGCATTCTGCGGAGCCATTTTCATTACCACCAAAAATAGATATATGTGTGTGTATATATATATATATTTATTTATTCTATCTATATAAATAATACTATCATATCTCTTCAATGATAAATTAAGACGTCTTCTTGGTCTGCTGCAGGTGTGTTCCTTGGCAAGTAACACTTGTATTCCTCTTTGTACAAACAGGTATCTTAGCGTCTCACGATCTTGAGATGTGCAGCGACACGGGAGGGTTTTTGGTTGGCTGTAAACATATGGCTCGCTGGCTCACTGAGAGTCAGAGATAAAAATCCATAAGTGCCACTCAGTTAATACCAGTTTCATCATGACTGTGGAGGCGCTGCAGTCACTTCTCTTGCTACAGAGAGGTGGGGAGGTGACACACACAGGCGGTCTTTTGTGAATCCCCATCGAGTGGCTGGAGAATCTGCAAGAAAGCAAAGACAAGCTGCAATCAGGGATGGCCTCTGTGCCACCCAGGCACCTGGAGCTTGCCAGGCAACACTGCAACAACGGCTCAGGGGAATCTGATGCTGGGGCAGCCGAGGAAAGTGGGATCAGAGAAGCCCACCACTGTCGCCTCTACGCCTCCGCGTGAGCTGAGTACTTCTGTGCTGACGGCATCACGGTGCCCTTCCTGACCTGCCAGTATCATCACATGGACAGAAAGTGGGAGGTGGAAGCTGGGGAGGGGACTGACAGAACCACAGGGGGACTCTTGAGACACCATCTGCAGAGGTCCAAAGAAAGGTGGAAAGGGGAGCTGGGTGGAGCAGGGAGACTCGACTCCCACAGCCTCATGGGGAAGTTCAAAGTCTGTTCTGAGGTGGACTCTTCGTCAGCGTCTAGGGTAGTGGTCCTTGGCATATCCAGATTGGAAAACCTGCCCATAATCATGGATGTAAGAGCCTCACTCCAGAAAAACAAATGTTCAGACATGCCAAATTCTGCCTGTAACTTCTTGGAGTTTAAAGTCACACAGCCTACATGTGGAATTCCAAGGGGAACCCAACATCCCAGTTATACAGTTGGCTCCATCCAGCTTCTGTGACCAGCTTATGACATGTCTCTACCTGGATACACATGCCCCAATAATGTACTGACATTGAGAAATAACTAGAAACATCCACTAAGGGTACAGAAGTCAGGTATGATGGTATACACTTGTGGCCCCAGCAGGCAGAGGTGGTTAGACCGTGAGTTAATAACAGCAAAGTCCATGGAGCACATGCTACTCTGTGAACTTACCCCGGCACGGCCAGCCTGTGATACACCAACTGGAGGCAGCCCCCCTGAGAGTAGCCAAGCCTCCGCGGCTTTTCAACCGGGATTCTGATGGAGAGGGCTCCGCTAACAATGCCAGCGTTTGCTAGAACAAGACTCACTCTTGTGAGTGGACTTCCTCATGGACACAGAACCGATCCCCCGATTTTGCAGGCTGGCGCCATGGAAGACAGCCTGCTCCTTCTTGGGCCCCACTTAGCACAACCTCTAGGCCCAAGTTCTCTTCTGCAAAGCCGTGGTGAGCAGCCTTCAGACCGAGACTGCTTTACAACAGTGAAAAATAGGGTAGAGAGATGATTTAGCGATTAAGGCGCTTGCCTGCGAAGCCTAAGGACGCAGGTTTCATGCTCTAGTAACCATACAAGCCAGATGCACAAGGTGACACCTGTGTCAGGAGTTTGTTTGCAGTGGCTGGAGACCCTGGCGTGCCCATTCTCTCTCTCTCCATCTCTTTCAAATAAGTAAATTTAATTTTTAAAAATTAAAAGCTTGGTGTGGTGGCACTCACCTTTAAAATCCCAGCACTTGGGAGGCAGAGGCAGGAGGATCTCTTTGAGTTCAGGGAGACCTTAAGACTACATAGTGAATTCCAGGTCAGCCTGAACTAGAGTGAAACACTACCTTAAAACCAAAATAGCTTGGCGTGGTGGCGCACGCCTTTAATCCCAGCACTCGGGAGGCAGAGGTAGGAGGATTGCTATGAGTTCAAGGCCACCCTGAGATGACAGACTTAATTCCAGGTCAGCCTGGACCAGAGTGAGACCCTACCTCGAAAAACCAAAAAAAAAAAAAAAAAAAAAAAAAAACCCCAAAATAAATAAAGTGAAATAAAATAAAGGTTAGACATCACACCTAGAAGAAAGGGCCATCGCCCCTCATTACAGAGTAAACATGGGAACCTACAGAGAAGAGAAGGCACACCCCATGACCCGGGCAGGCCCTAGTTGATCTAAAGAGTGAGGCTTAAGGCTGAGGCATGAGCACTAGCCAGAGTATTTCTGCTTAACAGCCACGCTGCAAGGACGGTACAAGAGCACGACACATGGAGCCTGTGCCAGCACTTCTCATAGACCTGAAAAAGACCCCAGGAGTCAAGCCCTGGGGTCAGGCAATGTGCAGAACAGGCCTAGGAAAACGCTTGGTAGTCATCAGCTACCCATGAACATACATGCATGGAGGGACCCACAGCGCTCCCACTTAACCTGCTCCCAACAGCCATCTAGGTGACTAAGGTAACTTCTCTGCAAGTCCATCAACCCTAGCCCTTGACAGATGCTTGATTCTTATATACTGAGCATGGATTCACACTGGTCTGTTCCCAGCCAGTCCTTCTGTCCACCGAGCAGTTCCCACGTTGCTCTTCTAGCATTTTCTAAATCACTCGTCCATTTTTACCTCCATTTATGAGCATATGAATCCAAGAGCACTGGGATGCACTCTGGCAGAATACTTTTTGCTATTTTTACTGGATTCCACTCCTTTTGCTGATCACTTAGGGACAAGCTAAGGCCTCTGGTGCCTTGTCTTCTGGTTTTGTCTGAGCCTCCCACACCTTCCGGGAGAGTTCCAGAGAGGCCTTCCACAGCTCCGCACACTTCTTGGGTTTACTCCTAACTCCTTCAGCCACTGTGGCTCAGCAATCCGGGTCCTTCCTGCCTATTTCCAGCTGGTCTGTCAGGCCCCTGGCCTCACTCCCCACCTGAGGCTACTGATTCTCCATCATCCACTTCCTCAGAGCCAGGCTTGTCCTCCACGGCCTGAACTTAACTCAAGCCCACCTTTTTCAGGAACTTGAACTGCGCCTTTCCTGGTTACACAGATCCTGCAGGGTACAAGCCATTCCTTTGTGGCTTCCCCATGACTCTCATCTCTGAGGCAAGTGAGAAAAGGAAAGAAGCTTGGACAAGAAACAGGAAGCAGGGCCAAGTGCTCACTTTAGTCAGCACATTTTAGGAGCAAGCCCTGAGACAGCAGAGGCAGGGTCACCGCCCATAGGCCTCCCAGCACGAGACAGCTCTTCCCTGTCAGGAAGCTGGTTTCCTGCCATAGCTAGAGTTAACAAAATGTGGTAAAGGGCTCCTCTGCAGGACTCTCAGGAGCAAGGCCAGGAATATGGTCGACCCTGCCAAAGGCCCAGGCAGCACTGTGTTCCTGAGCCTCCTCTACATGCTCCTGAGAGGATGAGTTCAACTCCAAGAGAAGCACTCAGGACAGATTTTCCCCTTGAAACCTGATCCAGTGACCGTGAAGCACTTGGTGACAATTTTGTTACAGTCTGTAGAGGTACTCAGACAAGACGATAATTGTTCCAACCAACAACTTCCTCTATTGTCCTGTTTCTAATTTGAAGGTTACTGATGCCAAGACATGGGACTTCCCACAAGTTGCTGTGTAGAAAATCTGGCTAAAACTAATATCCTTAAGAAGTGCCCTCAAAGCCGGGTGTAACAGCGTGCACCTTTAATCCCACCACTCGGGAGGCAGAGGTAGGAGGATCACTGTGAGTTCGAGACCACCCTGAGAGTACATAGTGAATTCCAGGTCAGCCTGGGCTAGAATGAGACCCTACTTTAAAAAAAAAAAAAGTCCCCTCAAAAGTGACTCTGATCAGTGCCCTAAGGTTGGCCATCAAAAGCTTTAAGGATATGTAATCCTCACACTATTCAAAAGCAATGTGAATGCCAGGCAGCCACGTACCCTGGGAACGAATCTGGGAAGCAGGAGTGACGTGTGCTGTCCTACCCTCCCATGCCCCCATACGCATCTCACACCTATGTACTAAGTATGTTAGACAATACATGTGGGCAACAAATGCTTACAAACAGGCACAAGTTGGGGCATCCCAGCCTCAAAATCCTGTGAATAACATAAATACTCATTGACCTACTATGGGACATAAATTGAAATATCTTGGGCTAAGGAGATGGCTCGGCAGTTAAAGGCACCCACTTGCAACATGTGCTGGCCTGGATTAAACTCCACAGCACCCACAGGAAGGCCATATGCAAAAGAGCATAGGATATCAACACCCCTATAACAGAATCTGGAGCTCAAGGGCCAGCTAGTGTGATGTTCACTTGCAGTACGGCAGTTCATTTGCACGGGCAAGACACTGTCTCAGAGGTGAAGCAAATACCTTGAGTTGGCCTCTCACCACCTCCCCAACAAATAATAAACAAAATTTAAAAAATCCAATCAAAGCAAGATAGTGCAAATTATCCGTGGTAAGAATCAAACATGATGGAGAGATGGCTCAGCAATTAAAAGTGCTTGCTTGCAAAGCCTGCTGACCTGGGTTCAATTTCCCAGTACCCATGTAAAACCAGATGAACAAAATGGCTCAAGTGTCTGAAATTTCTTTGTAGCAGCAAGATTTTCTCTGTCCTTGCAAATAAAATTATATACATTTTCACATATATATATTTCTTTTATTCAAAGGTAGGGTCTCACTCTAGCCCAGGATGACCTGGAACTCCTTGTAATCCCAGGCTTGTCCTGAACAATCCTCCAAGTGTTGGGATTTAAGGGGTGTACCACCATGCCCAGCAGACACATTTTTAAATAGTGTTTATTTATAAGTAGAGAGAGGAGAAATTAAAAAAATGGGTGTACCAGGGCTTCCTACCACTGCAAATGATGTATGAGCCACCCTGTGCATCTGGCTTTTACATGGTTACTGGAGAATCAAACCTGGGTCACTAGACCTTGCAAGCAAGCACCTTAACTGCTGAGCCATTTTTTCAGCCTGGCAAAAAAAAAAAAAAAAAAAAAATTAACAAAAGAGTCAAACACAGCATTGTGCAATTCTGCTGATTTTAGTTCCTGAAAAGCATTTACAAAATTCCACTACTTCCAACATAAAATCAGTGCATCCTAGCACTCCCGTAAACCCTAGCACGTGGAAGGTGAAGGCAGGAGGATGAGAAGTTTATGATGAGGGGTGAGGAGAAGGTTCCGTCAGTGAAGTGCTTCTGACGCAAGCATGAAGACCTGAAACCAGCGCCCACTTAACATGTCAGACATGGCAGCACACGCCTGCAATCCCAGCACATGGAAGGCAGGGACAGGGGACCCTAGGGGCTGGCTTGCTAGTCAATTTGCATGAGTGAGCTAGCTCCAGGTTCAGTGAGAAATCCTGTCTCAACAAATAAGGAAGACATTCAACATTAACCACTGGCCTTCACACACACACACTTGTGTACCCCTATGCACAAATACACACATCCTCTTTCCAAAAAAGAAAAAGAAAAGGAAAAAAAAAAACCATCTGACTCTGATGAACTGGGTGTAGTTGTGCATGCCTTTAATCCCAGCACTCAGAAAGCTGAAGTAGGAGGGTCTTTGTGGTCAGCCTGAACTACACATTGAGTTCAAGGTCAGCATGGGCTGCATGAAACCTTGTCTTAAAAAAAAGGTAGAAGCCAGGCATGGTGGCACAAACACTTGGGAAGCTGATGTAGGAGGATTGCCCGGAGCTCAAGGCCAGCCTGGCAACACAGCATGATTCCAGGTCAGCTTGGGCTACAGTGAAACACTACCTTAAAAAACAAAAAGGGCTGGAGAGAGGGCTCAGCACCTAAAGATACTTGTCTAACAAGCCTGCCAGCCCAGGTTCACTTCGCCAGCACCCATGTAGTCAGATTCAAAGTGGTGTGTGTTCACCGGCAGTGGCAAGAGGCAATCCTGGCATGCACACACAGATGCACACAGAGAAACAAATTCAATAGCTTTTTTTTTTTTTTTTCAAGGTAGGGTCATAGGGTCTCTAGCCCAGGCTGACCTAGAATTCACTATGTAGTATTAGGCTGACCTCAAATTCACAGTCTCCTATCTCTGCCTCCCAGGTGTTGGGATTAAAGGCATGTGCCATCATGCCATCAGGGGTTAAGATGCTTGCTTGCAGAGGCTGACAGCCTGGGTTTGATTCCCAAGTACCAAATGTATGGGTAGTACATTCATCTGGAGTTTATTTGCAAGAATTCTGGTGTACAATCCTCCCCTCCCTCCCTCCCCTTTTAAGTAAATAAAATTTTTTAGGAAAAGGAAACGTCAAGATATACACTAACACTAGAATGATTTAAGTCCTCTGAAGAAAGCCACACATAGTACACATAAACAGGCAGGTGACAACAGATGAGCTCTTGAGGACCCCATGGCCAGCTGGTCCACTACTCCAGCCTGCCAGTGGGATCTGTCAGTGGTCATTATGTCAACCGTCACTACAAGACTCCACATACATGGGCTACAAGGTCACTGAGAAGTCCTGCCGAAACTGAGCTGAAAACCATGTAGACCAGCTGACAGAAAGCTGGGAAAAGCCATGCTGTATGCAGTTCAATAGAAGAAAGAGAAATCACCAGTGGAGACGCTCAACAGTGGACACTGCAAGCCTTATATTTGGCAAGCCAGGCCAAATGAGCCAACTGGTGCAATAGTGGCACGTCTGTTGTGGGGGAAACCAACCGCCCTCTAATTTGACTGGAGGCCTGCTCCATGGGAAGGAATACATCCCTGATACTGAAAATCTACAACAGGGGTAGCCATGATGAGCCCTAGGGGTGTAATGTCTCTACTGTCTGGCTAAATGTATATTCTATGCTCATCAAACTGCCCAGTAAGCACTTCTCTTAATGTTCATACCCATATATTAATGCTACTCTCATTTTTGGTTAAGAGAACCTTCTCTTTTCAGATGGCAGTGACCTTGGGATGACTCAGAAGGCACCATGGTGCTGAGAAGTGACAGAGGAGTGCTCAGCACTGAAATATGTTTATCACACCTTCCAAGGCTCAGGGTCCAATGCGGAAGAGGTGGCAGAAAGAATGTAAGAGCCAAAGGAATGGTAAGACTCCTTGCAACAAGCTCCTCCAGACACAAAATGGCCTGGAGATCCATGACCTCACAGTGCCTGACACTACCTACACAAGACCATCATAATAGGAGGAAAAGATGATGATGTCAAAATAAAAGACTGTTTGGGGGGGATATGATGGAGAGTGGAGTTTGAAAGGGGAAAGAGGGGGGGAGGGAGGGAATTACCATGGGGTATTGTTTACAATCATGGAAGTTATCAATAAAAAATGAATTAAAAAAATAAAAATACAAGGGCAGGCGAGACCCCATACAGATATATATGATGAAGTTTAGGGAAGAAGCTATAATCCTAGATTAAAATCATGGCCAGGGGCTGGAGAGATGGCTCAGCTATTAAGGTGCCTGTGAAGCCTAAGGACTCAGGCTCGAATCCCCAGAACCCATGTAAGCCAGATGCACATGGTGACTCGCACTTCGGGAGTTCGTTTGCAGTGGCTAGAAGCCCTAGCCTGTCCATTCTCTCTCTCATAAATAAAACAAAACAAAGAAAACCAAAACAATAACAAAACATGATCAGACAGAGATCATCGGCTATTCTGCTCAGGGCCACCTTCCCTTCTCAAAGGGAACTTTTGCTTATTTACACTTGTGCCCAAATTTAAAAAAAAAAAAAACTGCTAGCTTTCAAAAAAAAAAAAAAACAAAACAAAAAACAACAACAACAAAAAAACGGTGGCTGTGCAGCTGGCAGAGCACGACTGATGGAAGGAAGCTAACACTGACTCAATGAAAGCATGCCAGTGCTGATTCTAGGGAAGGCACCAGACTGGTCCTGGTGGACACTGGATAGGCAACGACACTCCCAGCAAACATGCTCTCCAAGCATGCTCCGCAAACCATCACAGGTGCCTGTGTTTTCCCGGCTGCACACTGAAAGCCATTCTTCCATCTGCAAAACAAAACATCAAACTGGGTGTGATGGTGCACACCCTTAATCCCAGCACTCAGGAGGCTGAAGGAGGAGGGTTGCTGTGAGGCCAGCCAGGGCTACAGTGTAAGTTCCAGGTCAGCATGGGCTAACGTGAAACCCTGCCTTGAGAGAAAGACAAGGAAAAGAAAGCAAGAACTTGCCAAGGGAGCTGCAGGAGGCTGCTGGGAATTCCCAGGCATGTGAACAGGGCATGGGGCTGCAGTCCAGACATCCAAAACCAGGGGTCTCAAGAAAGTAGCCTGGGGATGGAGAGATGGCTTAGTGGTTAAGCGCTTGCCTGTGAAGCCTAAGGACCCTGGTTCGAGGCTTGATTCCCCAGGACCCACGTTAGCCAGATGCACAAGGGGGCACATGTGTCTGGAGTTCGTTTGCAGTGGCTGGAGGCCCTGGCGCGCTCATTCTCTCTCCCTCTCTATCTGCCTCTTTCTCTGTCTGTCGCTCTCAAATAAATAAATAAAAATGAACAAAAAATTTTAAGAAAGCAGCCTGTAAAAGCCGGGCATGGTGGCACACGCCTTTAATCCCAGCACTCGGGAGGCAGAGGTAGGAGGATTGCCATGAGTTCGAGGCCACCCTGAGACTCCATAGTGAATTCCAGGTCAGCCTGGGCTAGAGTGAGACCCTACCTCGAAAGACCAAAAAAAGAAAGAAAGAAAGCAGCCTGCAGCTGAACCAGGGGCACCAGCCCTACCTGGAGGACTGTGGGGTGAACTGACAAGAGCTAAGTAAGTGCAAGCAGCAAACCAAAGGAGCCCAGTAGACAGAGCAGCTCTGCTTGTCTACCAACCCTCTCCATCCCCCAAGCAGCTGGCCAGGACACCAGCTCAGCTGAGGTGGCAGCGCATGCGTGTGAGTCCATAGCTCACCAGTACAGCACACAAGAGTCTGAGTTCCTCCCCGCCCCAGGAGACCATGCTGAAAGAGCCACTGGCCTCCTTTTAAACTTTCATTTCTCATGGATCTTTCTGGTCTTTAAAAAATCATATGAAGAAGGCTGGATAGATGGCTTAGCAGTTATGGTGCTTGGCGGCAAAGTCTAAGGATCTAGGTTCTATTCCCCAGTGCCCACATACAGCCAAATGCACAAAATGGCATGTACATCTGGAGTTTGCTTGCAGTGGCAGAAGGCCCTGGCATACTCTTTCTCTTGCTCTGTCAAATAAATACAGTATTTCTAAGACAGGAAAGGCAGACTTCTGATTGCTGCAGGTGTTAGGTCAGCTCCCAACACACACAGGCCAAACTCTCAAGTGGAGTTTGTGATGTGTCTGCCCATCAGCTAACTGCAGGCTCTATTCTATCTTGCCTAGGGCCAATGTCCACCTCCTCCACATTTCCACCAAATACTGAGACTAATCCATGCAGCTCCAGAGTTGATGGCTTTGCCCTTAACCCCTAGAGTCCATTCTCAATACTATAACAAGGGTGATCCCTTAAAAGACCAAGTTGATTACATTATTTCTTGCTTCTAACTCTGCCGTGGATCTGCAATGGCTCCCAAAGTTCCTCGGAGGCCAAGCACTCCTGCGGCTTCTCCAGCCACCAGCTCTTCTTCAGTCACCACAGGGTCTACCCAGTTCACACATCTGCTAAAGTCTCCAGCTCAAAAGTAAATGCCATAGGCTACTTGGTGCAAGTCAGGCAGACTTCAGTGAGTCTATATGACAGTAAGGTTTTGTTGTTGTTGTTTTGGTTTTGGTTTTTGTCTTCTAGCCCTGGTTGACCTGAAACTTACAGAGTAGCCCCAGGCTGGCCTTGAATTCACAGTGATCCTCCTACCACAGCCTCCCAAGTGCTGAGATTAAAGGCATGTACCACATTTTTAGTGTGGAGTAAAATTTAAGAATTTATTGCTCCACTTTATAAAATTTTAAGGGCAAGCCAGGCATGGTGGGACATGGCTTTAATCCAAGCACTCAGGAGGCTGAGGTAGGAAGATTTCTGTGAGTTCAAAACCAGCCTGGGACTACAGAATAAATTCCAAGTCAGCAAGGGCTAGAGCGAGACCCTACCTCGAAAAACTAAAATAAATAAAATAATGGGCATGTGGGGCATGGGTGTAGCCACCAGATATATGAGAGGCTAAGGTATGGGGATTAGTTGTGCCCAGTTTATAGCTAGGTTAGGCAACATTATTTCTTGGAAAAAGCAGTAACAAACTAGACGCTAAAAAGTTTACGGGGTGCTAGGCATGGTCGCTCACACCTGTGATTACAGGACAAGGGAGACTGAGTCAAGAGGAATTCCAGGGCAGCCTGAGTTACAAAGCAAGACCTTGTCTCAAAAACCCCCAAAAAAGGGGGGGGGGATAAGGCACAGGGATTTGACATTAAACACCTTTTTTTAATGCTATTTTGTTTTGTCAAGACAGAGTGTCACTGTTGCTCAGGCTTGCTTCCAACTCTAGATCCTCCTGTCTCAGACCCACAAGGGATAGATAGCCTGGGATTGCCAGCTGAATCACTTTTTGAAACAGAATAGAGGGAGCAAGACAGCAGCCACACCTGGACAGGATACTGAAGCAAGGGTAAACGGCCCCAAGAAGACTTTCTCTGCTTCTAACCTCTGTCCTCTCTCTTCCTCTATCTGCAGATCAGCTGAGCAGAAGCTATTCTCTTTAACTAACAAGTGGCAAGGGCTCTCCTCTCCCTCCTTTCTAAACCTTCCTAGCACGGTCTGCTTGAGGCCCTGCAGTCAGAATGAGGCTCTGGCACCATGGAAACCACAGCAAGCTTCTACCCTGAGCAGCTCCTGGAATGAGGGGGGGGGGCGGCTTCAATCTGAAGCCAACAATGGTGGCCTCAGCCCCAAGTCCCATGACATGAGGGATTGGATCAGCACCTATATAAAAGCTGGGCGCATGCCACTGAACCCAGCACTGGGAAGGCAGAGACAGGAGGATCCCTGGGTCTGCTGGCCAGTTAGTTTAGCCAAATGGGTGAGCTCCTGGTTCTGATTGTTTCAAACAAACAAATAAAAATGTGGAAAGCAACTGAAGACACCCAACACCAACCCCTGGCCTCTACATGCACACAGACATGAGCATGTGTGTCCCCCTTCCCCATACCTCACATTACACACATATCCTCAAGAACTGACCTCAAGACATGGCCACAATTAAGGAGTGCCACTACCAAGATGCAGTTCAAGCCTCTGGCAGTGTTTGCATGGAAAATATAACCAGAGGCTTCCAGATCCCGAACGTGTCCTAAGGCAACGAAGATGTGGACAGGGCATCAGAGAACTCCAGCACATGGGGTCAGACAAGCAAGAGTGTGTTGGCTACCTTTGCTAGCCAGGGACTTAACGAAAGCTGCCCAGTGGGTGCCTGCCACCGCCAAGTGCCAAACCCAGGATGCACTGCTCTCTCTTTCACACACATGCACACTAGTCCCACCTGAGCACCCATCACAAGCTGGGACCACAGCATGTGCAGGGTGAGGAGTGACAAGTGGAGCCTCTTCTCCTTCACAATTTCGTGGACAGAAGATCTCAGCAGGGTCAGCAAGACTTTTCTTTCCTTGCTAAATGGACGGCTTCTGTAGGCTCACTCAGCAGAACTACTCCGCAGCGCCTCTGTGGTCAGGGTCACCAAACAGCACTGTGGTTCTATGCTAGCCATACGGGTCAAAGGGGACCCAAGACCCTGGAGGGGCCCTCTTCAAACCGGCTACAACTTAAGAGTTCATGAGGCACTTACTTTACTTCTGGCACTTCCCCTTTTATACAGTCAGCTCTGGGGTGACAGCAGATAGCTGTGAAAGTGAAACTGTGTACAGAAAGCTTGAACCTAGTCTTCAAAACATTCAAGCTTTAGAGGATGAAGAAAACTTATACCAGACTTTAGCCTGGGGATAGGTTCCTCCCTATGACCAGGAAAAAAAAAACAAAGAAAAACAGAAACAAACAAACAACCCAACCACTCTACACCTCCCCACACATCAGAGATTTTTGTGACCAGATGACCAGTGAATCACTGGCACTGTTTAGAGCAGGGCTCTACCAAGCCTGCAAACACTGGGCTCTGGTGGTGACCTCTGACCCTGCCCAGCTCCCACTTCCTATAACATTCAACAAAGATCAGCACTCCAGTGACTGCGGAGAGCTGGAGCGCTGCAGGTTCAAAGATGACTTATTGGCCTATCTTAGCCCTTAAGGTGGCTGTTTATTGCCTAGCCCTGTGTATGACCTAACATCCTATAACTGTTAGGTAAGTCCCTTTGGAATGTATGAACAGATCCCCTAGCTTCTCCCACCCCAAAAGCTAAGAATGTCACCAGACAGCATCCGAGGCTTGCTCGTCCTTGCTTGGCTGGAACCCGCCTACCCAACATTTCCACTAATGTATGTGAAAAGTGCTTTATGACTGACTTTGTTCTTTTACTACAACAATGTTGTGAAGCTGTTACTATGCTGGAACATGGTATTTGGGGGGTAACCTGAATCTGCATTCCTGGCCATGGTTGCTCATACTTGGCTCCAGAATAAACTCTTTGTTTCCTTTGAGGTGAAAGCTGTTTGTTTTATGTCAACATTCCACACAGACCCTTGCGCCAGCTAAGAGGGCAGAGGAGAGGATTTGGTCAGCTACTTCCTCTTCCTCCTCCTGTTCTCAGGAGGCACGAGAGGACAACCAGCAGAGAAGAGGGCAGGGTCCCCTGCATACATCAGCTTACAAACCACCTCCCTTTAGAAAGGAGGGTGCTCCTTGATCCAGGGTGGTCCCCGTTTTCTGCGTTAGGGAAACCCCATCGGGAGCTCCCTCAGCTGTAAGTTGGTGCTTCAGGACTGGTGCTTTCTTGGCACTGTGAATAGCAGAGTGCTGTCCCAGAGCCACCAAGTGGCCTGCTAAGACAGTGGGCCTGGCCGGGCCGGGCTGTGTCCAGAGCATGACTGTGCATCGCTATCATTTGGTGGAACCATGCAAAGAAACAAAGCCACCAGGGTTTCACTCCACCACCCAGAAACCTCCAGTATCCAAGAGAAATTAGCAAAAAAAGTGGCACATCCACAAATAAAACAGTCATTATTTGGTGACAGAAAATACCTGATATGGGGGCTGCAGAGATGGTTTGGCAGTTAAGACGTTTGCCTGCAAAGCCAAAGGATACTGGTTCAATTCTCCAGGACCCACGTAAGCCAGATGCACAAGGGTGTGCATGTGTCTGGAGTTCCTTTCCAGTGGCTAGAAGCCCTGGTGCATGCATTCTCTCTCTCTCTCTCTCCACCTCTTTCTCTCTCTCAAATAAAGGAAAGGAAGGAAGGAAGGAACGGACGGACGGAAAGAAGGAAATACCTGATATAAAATGTCAAAGTACTGACTGTGGGCATCCTTGCTAAGACCAAGGGTTAAATATAAAAAGCAGGCTAGGGCTGGAAAGATGGCTTAACGTATAAGGTGCTTGCCTGCAAAGCCTAAGGACTCATGTTTGACTCCAGAGCCCACGTAAGCCAGATGCACAGTGACGAAGGTGCACAAGGTTGCACATGCGTCTAGAGTTTGAGTGCAGTGGCTAGAGGCCCTGGCGCACTAATTTTCTCACATTCTTGCATTAAAAAAAAAAAAAGGCAGTCTGTTGGGTTTGCCTCAAAAAAAAGAGCTATAACTCAAATGTGATTTACAATCACATGAAGGTGGCGTTTTGTGGTTCAAGCACAGATACATAGCAGAAGGTGTCACCTGGGGCTGGGGGGTAGTTCAGTAACAGAGCACTTACCAGCAGAACACGGACCAAGTGGAATCCCTGGCAATGCACACAGTACAAGGAGCTTTTTCTGCATGGCCCAAACAGGTTCTTTCTGCTTCTCCATGACATACCTTTAGTTAAACCAGACTTACTGCTTGTACATCCAAACATCCTCCAAGTTTGTGTGGGGTCAAGAAACTACTCAAGACAGGCATGATGGGTACACCTATCATCTCAGGGTAAGGCAGGAGGATCTCAAGTTTGAGGGCAGCCTGGCCCTCAGTGAGACCCTAAGAGGGGGTCTGAGAGAGTGCTGCTCCCAGCTCTTCAGGCCAAAGGCCTGACTGAGCTGCTTAGCTGAAGACATCAACATCCCCCTTTCCTGCTCAGTGATTTGTGGCTGAGGCCCAAGCACTACAGGACTGGCTGTGGTCTGGGAGCCAGCAGACACATAAGTAAGGCCAACACTCTGCCACCTGCAATCCCAGGCGAGAGCACAAATGCCTGGGCAGGATGGATCAGAACTGGCTTTTCACTGAGGAGCACTCCCTGTCTGGAAAGCAAAACCATCCTCCTCCCCTCCTCACGGCTCCACAGGTGCACAAAATGTTTCTTCCGTCATCTGGGAGAGTAGCAGCCACTGCCAGATCAGGGAAGAATCCTCTACTTCTGGAACTCCATGTCAACGACCTGGTGGCCTGTGCCTGTCATAACAGCACTCAGGAGGCTGAAGCCAGCCCAGCTACAGTGAGACCCTGTCTCTAAACACCAAAAGGGTTAGAACACAGCTGCAAGAGCCAGGCGTAGTGGTGCACCTCTTTAATCCCAGCACTCGGGAGGCAGAGATAGGAGAATCGTCGAGAACTCAAGGCCACCCTGAGACTCCATAGTGAATTCCCAGTCAGCCTGAGCTAGAGTGAGACGCTGCCTCAGGAAAACAACAAAAAACATAGCTCTAGTCATGGGGCTTCACACAAAGTCAATTAATTTCAAAGACTAGAAACTGATTTTCCCCTATATATGAAAACCTTGTTGCTCTGCCCTGGCTCTATAGAGGTACATTAAACCAAGGTGTAAGCCTTTATACACTAGGATGCAGATGAATCTTGCTGTGCTGAGCACAGTGGGTCCTAACACTTAATCCCAGCACTCAGAAGGGAGAGGTAGGAGGATTGGTGTGAGTTAGAGGCCAGCCTGGGACTACAGGCAGTCTGTTGGGTTAGAGTGAGTTCTGGGTAAGCCTGGACTAGAATAAGACC
The DNA here is from genome assembly GCF_020740685.1 of Jaculus jaculus. NCBI lineage: Eukaryota > Metazoa > Chordata > Mammalia > Rodentia > Dipodidae > Jaculus > Jaculus jaculus. The sequence goes on along the minus strand of NC_059103.1, from coordinate 197,781,977 downwards.
CTACTCAGAGGGAGTACAGGACCCCTGAAGGTAAAAAAAAGGGCAGGAAAGTCTGTACTTGCTAGAAATCAAAGATGATCTGATTTCTGACTTATCTCTTGCCTACTTCCCTATACCTGTTTTTCCACAAGCAACCATTGTGGTTGGTCAAGCTCAACCCCTGGAACTTGGTGTCAGGGCTAGCCTCTCTCTGAAACAGCTCCTAGCCCTAACCAACCAGCTGCCCCTCTGGGTCACCTGAGGTGTGAGACAGCCACCACTGCAAGGTTTTAATACCTTTCAAGGGGAGGGCAGGTTCTCGGAGCTGCCTCACCACTTGGGAACTTTCAGCTGTGGATGAGTTTTCCCCTCATCTGGGCCTGGACTGGCTTGGCCCAGGTCCAGCTGGATTGAGCCAAGAGAGGGCCCTTAGCCCTCAACTCCCCACATGGCAGGAGCTCCTTGAACTTTCATTTTTCTTTCCATGGCTTTTCCAGCACAACCCCCCTCCCCCACCACATGTGGGATCTCTAGTCACATGGGTGCCTTTACTTAGCTCTCTCCTTCCCTAAGTAAATATAATAACTTAATTATCCCTCTCAGTCTTTTTTATTCAATTCTCTGATTAAAATTAGAAACAAACTTAGGGATTGGGGTTCAAGGACTATCCTGGACCCTGAGCACCCCGTTACACTACCTTGAAATACCAATCTCCCAACCCCCACTGCCAAGTGCAAGGATAGCTCGGTAGGACTTCCTTGCAAAGCCTGATGACCTGGGTTCAACTCCCCAGCCACCCCCATAAAGTCAGACATGCATTCACTGTCAAAGGCAAGACACCCTGGCATGCATGCATGCATGTGCACATGTGCACATATACACATATATGCAAATAAAAAAAATTTAGGAGCTGGAGAGATGGCTTAGTGGTTAAGCGCTTGCCTGTAAAGCCTAAGGACCCCAGTTCGAGGCTCCATTCCTCAGGACCCACATAAGCCAGATGTACAGGTGGCACATGCATCTGGAGTTCACTTACAGTGGCTGGAGGCCCTGGTGGGCCCATTCTCTCTCCCTGCCTCTTTTTCTGTCACTCTCAAATAAATAAAAATAAGCCAAATAAGTTTTTTTAAAAGTTTAGGCTAGGAGATGGTTTTGAAGTTCAAGATCCTTGCTCACAAAGCCAAATGGCCTGGGTTTGATTCTCCAGTGTCCATATAAAGCCAGATGCACAAAGTGCTGCCTGCGTCTAGAGTTTGTTGGCAGCAGCATTGGGCCCTGGACCACTCATGTTCCCATTTTGTCTCCCTCTTTCTCTCCTAGCAAGAAATAAAACATTTTCTTAAATACATGCTGGGCGCAGAGCCACACAGGGGTCTGATGCAGCTCAGTACCATGTGCCAGGACAAGCACAAGTGTAGTCTGCATTTTACCTCTTCTGCAAACAAATGAAAATCATGTCAAAGCTCCACAATGTCCCTCCCCTCAAGACAGCTGCAAAGCTACGTCAGCCACCTTGAGAAGTGAGACGCTTTAGTGACTGGACCCTAAGTAAAAAGCAAGAATGTCTTTGGGTCTGTCTTCTCAGTCTCCACTTTGCTAGAGTCAGAGAAGAATCTAGCTTCTTATCTCTTTCCTAAGGGAGTTCCCTAGACCTGTTTTTCCATAAACGAGTTCCCTGTCCTAAAATTAATGTTTAATGTTTATGGATCCTGGAATTCTGGTTGGTTAAGCAAAGACCTCTTCCCGAACCACCCCATCCGAGTCCACCAGACAGCTCTCACTCATTTTTGCTGAGGGAACCCCAGCACAACACGGTTACCAGGAGATGCTCGGCAGGTGGGCAGGCCTCTTATTATCTTTGCACCTCTCCTGACCTTGCAGGTCTCTGCTCTGGTAAGCCCCCTCATCTTTCTTCTCAATCTAATAAAGTCTCTCTAAACCTTACCTTCTGGTCTATGGGTTTTAATTCTTTAAATTCCTAAGATAAGAATCCAGGGTACTCTAAATTTACTGATGTGTTGGCTTATTAATGTATTGGCAAGGAACCCAAAATTCCCATTTTAGTACTGGGAACCCTGTACTCTGACCAACCCTGTGTATCTAGACAGCAGGAGTGGGTCATGTTAGTGAGAAGGCAGTTTCCACTGTCCGGGGTTCAATGCACCCCACACTATCCACCCATGGGGAGTCCTACACATGAGCTCATACCTAAGGGGACAGTGTCCAGCAGGCACCAGTGCCTGTAGGAAAGACAGGGAGCAAACCAAAAAAGACCTTAGAGGGGGCAGAGAGGGAGGAACTGTAGGTTCCCCCAAAAGTGGAGTCAGCTGACCAGAGAGAAGTGCTAAGGTCCCTTGGCTCCTTAGAAGGTCTAACAGGGCACCTATTCCATGCACACTGCGGGGAAGGGCAGGGGTTGTTCTGATGGTAACAGGGTGTCCAGTGTACAAAGCTCGGCCTGGGGGGAGAGGGGCTCCAGGGCAACCACCTTGGCCATTTCTAGCCCTAACACGACCAGCCCATTCAGGTTGGAGACCCTAACCTTGGCTCCTATGGTCTCTAGGTAAAAAGTCAGGTGTGAGGACAGTAGGCTCAGCTGAGCTTTTTTTAAAATTAAAAAAATATATATTTTTATCTATTTATTTGAGAGCGAGAGAGAAAGAGGGAGAGAGAGAACGGCCATGCCAGGGCCTCCAGCCACTGCAAATGAACTCCAGACACATGTGACCCCTTGTGCATCTGGCTTACACGGGTCCTGGAGAATCCCAAGGACCTTTGGCTCTGCAGGCAAATGCCTTTACTGCTAAGCCATCTCTTTATCCCCTTGTTTTTTAAAACGTTTTATTTTTATTTATTTGAGAGAGAGAGAGAAAAATAAGTAGCTAGGTAGGTAGGTAAAGAGAGAGAGAGAGAATATGGGTGAGCCAGGGCCTCCAGCCACTACAAACAAACTCTAGACACATGTGCCACCTATGTATCTGGCTTACATGGGTCCTGGGAATCTAACCTGGGTCCTTTGGCTTTGCAGGCAAGTGCCTTAACCACTAAGCAATCCCTCAAGCCCCTCAGCTGAGCTTTTGAACCTCCTCACTCCAGCTCGCAGCCCATCCCTGCACCATCACAGGGATGCAAGCTCATTCTAGGAGGTGAATCCCAGCTCTCAGCTCCCACCAATTAATCCAGACACTGGGACCCTATTCTCTCATCCTTCTGGCTTCAAGACAGAAATCAGGGGATACTGAATGCAGGATTCCTGTAACACTGGGCCTGCCCCACCAGAAGGCATTTCCTGGCACTATGAAAGTCCAGGAGACGCCAGATGAAGAGCAGGCTCGGGAGCAGAGGCAGCTGCGGCCTGCTTTATTACGAAGTGACACACCCAGGAGTTTCATCTAAGGAGTAAGTTCATAACCAGTGTCCACTCTTCAGGGCTGTGATGACCTGCAACACAGCACCACCTGAGCCCACCTTTCTGCTGGGCCCACCTGTCCTTCCTCACGCTCCCTGTGGAAGGAAGTCCCTTCAGCTTTAAAGTGACCACCTATAAAAACCTGAGGGCTCCCAGTACAAAAGCCTGCGTTCCAGAAAAGCCCTGCCAATCATAAAGGACAACACTTGGATGCATTGCAAAAGTGCCTAGTGTGTCATGTCCAGGTCTTGGCCCTATCACACACTCAACAACACACAGGTGAAAAAAGCCAGGCACGACAGTGCATGCATTTAATCCCAGCACTCAGGAGGCTGTGCTGGGAGGAATGCTGTGAGTTCAAGGCCAAAGTGAGACTACATAGTGAATTCCAGGTCAGTCTGGGCTATAGCGTAGATCCTATATTGAAAAACCAAACCAAAACACACACACACATGGGGGGGGAGGGTGAAAGGGGGAAGCCTTTAAGGACCAGGCCAGGCGTGGTGGCGCACGCCTTTAATCCCAGCACTTGGGAGGCAGAAGTAGGAGGATTACCATGAGTTTGAGGCCACCCTGAGACTACATAGTGAATTCCAGGTCAGCCTGGGCTAGAGCAAAAAGAAAAAAGGACCAATGGGGATCGAGATGGCTTAGCAGTTAAGGCACTTGATTGCAACCAGGGTTCAATTCTCTCTCTCTCTCTGGAGGCCCTGGCATGCCCAATTTCTCTCTGGCTAGAGGCCTTGGCACACACATCCATTCTCTCTTCTTCTGCTTGCAAGTAAATTTTTTTTTTTTTTTGGTTTTACAAGGTAGAGTCTCACTCTATCCCAGACTGACCCAGAATTCACTATGTAGTCTCAAGATGGCAATCCTACCTCAGTCTCCCCAGTGCTAGGATTAAAGGCGTGTGCCACCATGCCCGTCAAAAAAAATTTTTTTTTTACGGGCCAGGGCTGGAGAGATGGCTTAGCAGTTAAGGTGCTTGCCAGCAAAGCCTAAGGACCCACATGTGACTCTCCAGATACCATATAAGCCAAATGCACAAGGTGATGCAAGTGCCTAGGGTTGCACATGCACATATGGTGGCACACATGTCTGGAGTTTGACTGAAGTGGCTGACGGCCCTGGCGCACCAATTCCCTCTGGCCTCCCCCATTAAAAAAAAAAAAAAAATTAAATGGGGCCAAAACAACCTCTTCTGTTAACAAAGACTATGTTGAATCAGAAACTGAGTTCAGACACAATCTCAGTATTGTAAGCAGCGCCTTGGTTTATCAATGCCACATCAGCTTCCTCTGAGATTCATTAAGGCCTCGGCAGTACTCCCCCAGCAGCATTTTTAAGATACTCTGCAGGAGAGTAGTAGCTTGAGGCCTCCTGCACGAGAAGGGAAAGCTGCCAGAGCAGCATTTCGACAAAGAACCTGCCCAGTGGCTTCAGGTGTGGGAGCCTGGGCTGGCCTCTGCTAATGGCCTTGCTGTCCTAGGCCTGGCTCTCGATGGCCAGGGTAGGGCTGTGGTCTTCATGGGAGGAGAAACTGCACCAGACACTCAACAAATAAACCATAAGGGGAATGAGAAATCAAGGCCATAAATTGGTCTTAAAGCTGAGTCTGACTGTGGTTTTTAAAAAAAATTGTGTTATTTGCATGTGTATGGGGGTGTGTGGAAAGGGTGCACCAGGGCCTCCTGTCACTACAAATGAACACCAGACACTTGGGCCATTTTTTGCACCTGGCTTACATGGGTGGCTTGGGAACTGAACCCAGACGAGCAGGCTTTTCAAACAAGTGCTTTTAACCACTGAACCATCTTCCCAGCCCCAGTTTAATTTCTTGATAGGCATTCAAGCAACCTTGTGACCAAAGGGATCAATGACTATAGAGTGCCAGAGCTGCCCTTCACAGTGCTGTGGACCCCAGATTGCGGGCAGTCCAGCGGGTGGGAGATGGCCCCATGGTGTATTACTGCTTCAAGTTCCCAGGCTGACTCCCAATCTTCCCACCAGCAGGGTCTGTGAGGTTAACACATAGCTAGCAAATGCCAGCTCGGTCAGAGTGCTGGGAGGGGCTCTCCTCACCCAGGTGGTCTAGCCTTTTTCTCTCCAACATCCAGCTAAGACAAGGCAGACTCTTGGGCACTTAAGATGCCCCGAGTCCATGTGAACCAAGGGTGCAGAGCCACAGAAACGTCCCCAGGATGTGTACGTGCAGAGAGCTCAGCTGCCGGCTCCTCGCACGGTGCCAGTCCGGTGCTCTCAGGAGGCAGGGAACCTGCCATGGCAGACCTCGGTCAGGTGGTGGGTGCGCCTCTCTTATGGCTCTTCCTATGCTACTGTGGGCTACACTGATGACCAATGGTCAAGCCCTGGGCATTTTCAAGAGAGGTGAACCCTGCCACCGCAAAGTGTGTGCATATGCAGGTTCTCAGCTCTGAAAGAGATGACTAGACAGATGGACAGAGGACAATCCAGCTAAAAACAATGGATCCTGCAGGCAGTCTAATTTCACTTGCATAACCCTAAAGAATAAAAGGGCAATCTAACAGTAATCATGTTGCTTTCTTCTGAGACATGATCATGCCATGTAACCCAGGCTGGCCTCAAACACAGGGTAATGCTCCCTGCCTCCCAAGTGCTGGGCGCACGCACACACACCCCGGCACCTCCCTAGGGCCAGGACCATGCATACGCCTCCACACGTGGCAAGTTCTGGAGTCTCAAGACTTTTACTCAGGGCTGTTACTAAAAGGGGGGTGTTTCTGACTTGGAAATACTAAAATTGTATCAATGTTTCTGATCAGAAACTACGAGTAAGTGACTCAACTACTGCCTGGTGTGGAAAGACTCGCCTGAGGCCTTGCTAGTGTCCCCTCAGCCCTGCCCCACTGCTGACAGAGATTCAGTGAGAGCCAGGGTCTGCTTGCTCACATCAGACTGTGAACCAGCCTCAATCAGAGTAAGTCTACCCCGTGGCTTCCAAGTGCCCACTCAGCACTGTGCTTCCTCCCAAGCTCCATGATGATATCACTCCTGCAGACTAACTGCACCCACGTCCAGGAGAGTGCTGAAGTCTAGGGTGTGAATCCCAGGGCCAGCCCATAACATGGGGCCTAGGCAGGAGGCATGACAGGCAGCCAAGAGTTCTAGAGGTAAAGAGGGCCTGGCTTCCTGGGCAGCTCCTGGCCTCCTCACAGTGGTTAACAACATACTCCTGCCTCTCAGGATAGAAAGCTGGCCAGAGCTGTCTGGTGTCTATAAACATGTTCCTCCCAGGAGACCGCTGGACACAGACACTGAGTTACTTTCATTCTTTTCCTTATTTGCCACTCTGAAAAATAAGCTCTCTACTCAGTGATGGAATAGGGTTCAAAACCTTAAACACTGAACAGTGACCCAGAGAAAAGATCACCAGATCCAAGAGATTTCCAGTTTGGCCAGTGGCCCAAAGTAACTCTATTCTGTTTACTTGGTGAGAGCAGAACTTGCCTGGGGATAAAAATCTAATCCTGTAACCAGTCAGCCACGGCTGTTGAGACTGTTGGAGTCCATGAGTCCTGGAAACGGGTTTGAAGCACAGGCAATTTCTAACCCCAACACCCAAGGGTATTCCTCTGTCCTCACAAGGGCATTCTCAGAAAAATAACCACAGTGTTCCTGGTCCAGTTCCTGTGATAGCCACCATTTGACATGTCTATTTCAGGTCCACTGTAGTGTGCCCTGCAGGGGTTAATGGAAGAGTTCAGGGCTCATTCACTCCAAAGGGGACATCCATCTCACTGAAGGTCCTCCTGGTTCTATGTTCACCTCCCAAGGGCATCCAAATATCCTTGGATGAGGCAGGGCTCTGTCCTTGGCTACATGGCCTTTACTGCAACTACTATGTAACAGTTTCTGCAGACCATCCATGAGAACAAGGCCACTTCACCCCAGCTGGTGACATGTGGATCAGTCCCCTCAGCAGGGATAGGTCCAGGCCCTCGCCCCTGCCCTAAATGGCTGCAGAAATGTGCAGGATGCCTGGGTACAAACCCATCAGAGCAGATGTGAAAGACAGTAGGGTCTGCATAACATCACATCCCCAGGGCATGTGGGCTACCATCAACTGGGGAGCTCCCAATCAGATCGGCCTGGGGATCTAGTGGTGGGCAGAATCCTAAAATCACAAAGGCATTAAGGGAGATGGTCCTTAATGAGCCCATCATGTCCCTATAGGTCCCTATATCTCTATTGCTAACCCAAGCCCCCAAAAGAGCATGTTTTAGCTTGTAATTCTTCTCCCCCCACTTCCTGTTGAACTGGGGTCAGACAGCAATGAATGGTGGAGCTGGCCACATGTTCTGAAAAGGCTCTACCCTCAGTGAGAGAGACCAGTATCCTGCACATTGTACCTCCAATGGGGCACACCAAATCTGTCTTCAGACAGTCTGAGAAGTGGCCATATAGGTGGTCATTAAAAGCATACTAAGCCGGGTATGGTGGTAGAGGTAGAAAGATCACTGTTAGTTCGAGGCCAGCCTGAGACTACACACTGAATTCCAAGTTAGCCTGGGCTAGAGTGAGGTCCTACCTCAAAAAACCAAAACCAAAACCCAAAGTAAAAATTATGCAACAGCTTATTAAAAATATACATACATACATACATACACATACATACATACATATATATATATATGTAGCTAAGTATGGTGGAACATGCCTTTAATCCCAGCAGTTGGGAGACAGAAGTAAGAGGATCACTGTGAGATGGATGCCAGTCTGAGACTGAGACTAAATAGTGAATTTCGGGTCAGCCGGAGCCAGAGCAAGACTCCAAAAACCTCCAAAAACCAATGAATAAATAAGAAAATATTCGTTTAGGTATCTTGTAAGTAAAACAGAGAAAAAGAGTGAGGGGAGGCAGTGGCAGCAAGCAGGTGTTTGTGGCTAACCTAATGCCTGTAATTCTAGTGCTGTGGTGGCAGAAGCAAGAGGACTGCCTGAAGTTGGGAGGCTGGCTTGGGCTACACAGCAAGAACTTGTCTCAAAAGAAAGTCATCAAGAGTAAACCTTTGAGCTGGGCATGGTTTCTCATACCTAGCATTTGGGAGGCTGATGTAGGAGGATCCCTGTGAGTTCAAGGCCAGACTAGAACTACAGAGTGAGTTCTAGGCCAGCCTGGGCTAGAATGAAACTTTGTCTCAAAACTAAAAAAGGAGCTAAGCGTGGTGGCACACACCTTTAATCCCAGCATTTGGAAGGCAGAGGTAGGAGGACTGCCATGAGTTCGAGGCCACACTGAGACTATATAGTGAATTTCAGGTCAGCCTGGGATAGAGGGAGACCCTACTTTGAAAAAAAGAAAAAAACTATACATGTAAACACACACACACAGTACAAGATTAAGCACGAACTAGGTAGGCATGGTGTGGTACACATGTAATGCCAGCGCTGAGAGCGCAGGCAGGCAGATCAGAAGTTCAAGGCCAGCTTCATAGGATGCCTTCACCATCCCTCCAAGGTGGCCACAGAAAGAATGAGTTCCTGGTAGGCCAAAGGACACAGGGCTTGGCCCCTGATGCTCAGACCAGTGGTCAGGCATGATTGCAGCTTGCCACACACAGGGGAGGGGCTCAAGAAAGGCACAGATCCACCTTGGCCTTCACACTCAGCACCAGAGGGACAAGCCAGAGGCTACCTTATGGTTCTCCAACCTCCCACATCCACAGATCTTCCACCATCCCCTTTCCCTCCCAGGCCAATTGGCCCCTTAACTGCAGGGTCATGGAACTCCTTGCTTGCTCACAAAGGGCCTCCCAATCATCCATCTAGCCCTAGTCCAGCTACATGTGGCCGGGCCTGAGCTTCCTCCTCCAAAGGGCTCTGGGTCTGGGTCTGCGTGAGAATGTTCTGCTCACCCCAGGCATTCAACAGCAGCTCCAAATGAGTGAGTGAGCACTGCCTGCTGCAGGAAGCTCTTCAGCTTTGCTCCCATCTTCACAGGAGCTGCAAAGCCCATGTCTGGGCTCGTCTCCCACAGCTGCTGCCCACTACTGCCTTCGCAACTGCTTCTGTGGTACGCAGCAACTGTAGCTGAAACTGCAAGAAGGCACTTCCTATGAGCCAGTTCCTACTGTAGACTCCACATCTATGTTAACTCACTTCGTCACAGCAATTCAGCATGGGGAATCATTAGTCCCATTCTACAAAGAACAAACCAAGGAAAGAAAGATGAAGTCACTTGCTCACCTGCCTGAAAGATTCAAGATTAGGAGCCCACAGCCTGGTGTGGGCGCCCTCTTTCTCCCTCCTCTGTACAGTCTACAGTATCTGAGAGACTGATGTTCCTTAGAGAAAAGCAGAGCAAGACGAAGTGCCCTTAATGGACAGTTGCCTGTAAGTATGACACGCCACCCAGGGCTTAGGGAGGAAATCACGCTCTTGAGCATCCAGAATGGTCAGTGTGTGGATGGGTGAGGCCTGGTTGGCTGGATTCGCCAGAAGGCCAGTGCCAACAGGGTTCTGCCCTCCTTTTGTTGTGCTTGGAAAGGTGGGGGAGGGATTGCTGAAAAAGAAAGGATGGGATAAAGGGGCAAGATCTCCTTCTCCAAGTTTAGAAATGCCAGGACACTTAGGCAAAAGAAACCTGTTACCCTGAGCCGAGTCAAGTGCAAAAACAAAGTGGTATTCCTTATTCACTCCCATGATCTGCCAGGCAGAGCTATATGAAAGCTCCCTGCTACTGCAGGATGGGGCTGCCGGCAACAGCAGGCTCCTGGGGGACACACGCTCCTCAAACGTCCGCTGAGGCGAGACAACACAGCTACAGCGGCACAGAAGGCCGTGGTGCTCTGCCGACACTGCCAGCGCTCTACCGCATGGCAGGGGCACCCTTCTCCCACCCTGCCCACCTGCAGGTGGCCCAGCAGGTCACCCAGGATCTGCGCCCACTAACTGGCTCACTGGCCAGCAGCTGAGTACTGGACACAGTTCTGCTCCAGGTCCTAGACCCCTCAGTGCAGCCTGGACACTGCCTGCTATCCAGACTGGGCACACACACAGGCTAGTTGGGTTTTACCGACCTGGGATACTCAGCCAGCTAACCCACCATCAAATCACTGAGACAACAGCGAAAGGAAGGGACAGTTTTCTGTGGGAATTCTTGATCACAAAGCTGACAAAAAAAATGAATCTAAACTGGGCATGGTGGCAGACACCTTTAATCCCAGCACTCGGGAGACAGACGCAGGATCACCATGAATTCAAGGCCACCCTGAGACTAATTCTAGTCAGCCTGAGCTACAGTGACACCCTAACTCAAAAAAAACAACAACAACAAAAAAAAAAAAAACCCTGAATCTAGGACTGGAGGATGGCTTAGCAGTTAAGATCCTTGCCTGCAAAGCCAAAAGACCCAGGTCCAATTCCCCAGGACTCATGTTGGCCAGATGCACAAGGGGGCCCACGTGTCTGGACTTCATTTGCAGTGGCTGGAGGCCTTGGTGTGCCCATTCTCTTCTCTCTCTCCCCCAATCCTTTCTCTAAATAAATAAAAAATAAAATTACAAACAAAAAACACCTGAATCTAGGCGTCTGGAATGGGATCGAAGAAAGAATACTTGGGTATGGTAACATGCACATGTAAGCCCTGTACTTGGGCTGAGGAAGGTTGGTAAGTTTAAGGCCAGCCTGGGCTGATAGTGAAATCCTGTTCTCAAAAAAAACAAAGGTGGTTCCAAGGCTCAGGGCCTAATGTGGAAGAGGTGGCAGAAAGAATGTAAGAGCCAAAGGAAGATTAGGACTCCTTACAACATGCTCCCTCCAGACACAAAATAGCCTGGATATCCATGACCTCACAGTGCCTGACACTACCTACACAAGACCATCATAATAGGAGGAAAAGATCATGACATCAAAATGAAAGAGAGACTGAGCTGGGGAGGGGATATGATGGAGTTTCAAAGGGGAAAATGGGGGGAAGGAGGGTATTACCATGGGATATTTTTTATAATTATGGAAGTAGTTAATAAAAATTGGAAAGAAAAAAAAAGTGGGCTGGGGAAATGGCTCAGTTAAGGTGTTTGCCTATGAAGCCTTAGGACCCCAGTTCGATTCCCCAGTACCCATGTAAGCCAGATGCACAAGGGGGGAGGTTGCATGCATCTGGAGTTCGTTTGTAGCAGCTGGAGGCCCTGGCATACCCATTCTCTTTCTCTCTGCCTCTTCCTCTCTCTCTCTCTCAAATAAATAAATAAAACATTTTTTAAAAAAGGAAAAAAAAAAAAACCCACCCTGGACTGATCAAAACACTTAAGCACTTAAGCGCTGACCCCGGCCTCCCTGTGACTCCCTGTGACTCAGGCTCCTCATGGGAACAGGGCTACAGACTAGGCCAGGATGCTGCAACCTGCCAGGGACCATTCAGACGAAAGATCAGCATTCACTTGCATGGGGGATATACAGACAGTGTGTCTGGAGTTCCCCTGGGCCTGCCTGTCAGGAAGTGCAGGCTCAGGCTTCCTGACACAAGAGGAACTAAGTGACATGTGCCAGAGACTCCTGAGGTCCCTGTGGCCTTGGCTCTGCAGAGGGACTTCAAGAGAGGCCAATGGGTGACAATGAATAAAGTGGAAAGCTTTGGTCCCTCAGCCCCAGGGATGTGGCTACAGCAAAGTAGAACCATGCCACACTCCTGCAGCCAGCAGCCGGCCAAACATCTCTGCTTTGCAGGCTAGGACTTGGGGACTCCTGGCACAACAGGTTTAGACCCCAGATCAGTCATCTACAAAACCCGCCAATCCTCAGTGCAACTGGGACCCCGACAGCCAGATGGCCCCATGGAAGAAGTTTTAAAAAAGCTAATTATTCCCAGCACTCCCGGGAGGCAGAAGAGGAGAAGTGCCATGAGTTCGAGACTACATAGTCAATTCCAGCTCAGCCAGGGCAAGAGCAAGACCCTATCCCCCCACAAAATAAAAAGGAACACAAACCCAGTCAACCTCCATTATCCCTGAGTTCTGCATCCACAGGTTCAATCAAATGAGGAAAAAGTAAATTAAAGATTTTATTTTCATTTATTTATTTACTGGAGACAGAGAGAGAGAGAGAGAGAGAGAGAGAGGGAGGGAGGGGGAATATCAATGAATGAATATGGGCATGCCAAGACTTTTAGCCAGTGCAAACGCACTCCAGATGCATGCATCACCATGTACATCTGTCTTACGTGGGACCTGGAGAATTGAACCTGGGTCCTTAGGCTTTACAGGCATGTGCCTTAACTGCTAAGCCATCTCTGCAGCCCGGATAAAGTAATTTCATCTGTCCTGAGAACACGTCCTTATTTCAGCAGCATTAACGGCATTTACACTAGAGTAGAGTTTAAGTGATCTAAGCATGGTGTCAGGTACACAGCAGGATGCTGGGGGAGGTCATTTTCAAACACAAGGCCGTTTGGCCTGAGGGACTTGAGGTTCCTTGGACCTGTGCTGGCCACTCCACTGACGGCTCCAGCCGGCGCTGCGTGGTGGTGCACATCTCCATGCAGATGCAGGTCGGACTCTGTCTCAGGGCGCTCTGCACTGGCAGGAAGTCCTCCTAAGGTCCCTGGAGCTGTAGTTCCAGGGTACCCACCCACCCTGCTCTGCTCAGAGTTGAGAACTCCACTAGCCACTCCTTCATTGCCAAGTTTTATCTGCCACATTTTTCAATGTGACCCAGCTTCATTCTTTTGGACAACCTTGACTCTCTGTGGTGCTCACTGCTAATTTTAACTCCTCTACAATTCCTCCAGAGAGGCTGTCACAACAGCACCCAGCAGTTACTCTGCATGGTGTTTGACAACATGGGATTGCAGATGGGTGAAGAGTCACATTAATCCTGCTCAAGATGCTGCTGCTCAACCAAAGCTGGGAGAATAGCTCCCTCAGCTTGACGTCTAATGGGAAGAGGCATGCCCCCCACCACACACACGCAGGCAGCGTCTGCTTCAAAGAAGGTACTGCAGCACTCTTAGCTGACCCTGCAGGCTCCATCCCCAGCCAGAGATGGGCAAGGAGGGGCCTCACTAGGAGAGTATTAGGAGACACACAACCACCCCTAAACTGTACCTAATGGTATTATGTTGTGTCATTGTGAGAAAAGGGCACACAGCTCTCAGCAGATTTCCAAAGGATTCCATGTGGCACAGAAGATGACGACCACCCAGTATGGAGACTGGGTCACTCAGAGCCACTTGGTCACTCAACTGGTTAAGGGAGTTTTTGTTGTGGTGTGGTTATGTCATAATCTTTTCGTAATCGCTTTTAAGTAGGTCCTCCCTTTTGTTGCTTCCTTTAGGACTTAATTGAGCAATTTATGGTCATACCTCAAAACGCAGGCAGAATGAAGGAAGAGGCTGGAGTTACCACTGTAGACTTGTGTAGCATATGTGAGGCCCTGGGTTCTGCTCCCAGCATCAGGAGAAAAGAAAACAGAAAAGGAAAACAGACAAGCCAGGATGCAGTGGCACTTGCCTATGGCTCTGGCTACTCTAGAGGTAGAGGTGGAAGGTTCATGTGATCCCAGAAGTTCAAGAACAGGGCTGGAAAAAAAAAGAAAAAGAAAAAGAAGAACAGGGCTGGGAAGATCATTCCCACCCGAGTTCAATCAGCAGTATCCTTGCAGGCAACGTCCAGAAAGCTTGTAATCACAGAACCAAGGAAGTAGAGATAGGTAGATCCCTGCAGGTGACTGGTCAGCCAGTCTAGCCTAGTTAGCAGGCTCCAGGCCAATGAAAGACTTCTTTCTTTCTTTCTTTTTTTTTTTTTAGGTAGGGTCTCCCTCTAGCCCAGGCTGACCTGGAATTCACTATGTATTCTCAGGGTGGCTTCAAACTCAAGGTGATCCTCCTACCTCTGCCTCCTAAGTGCTGGGATTAAAGGGGCATGCCACCACGCCTGGCAAGAGACTACCTTAAAAAGAGGCAGATGGCATACCTGAGGATGACAAACAAGGTTGTCCTCTGGTCTCCACATGCACTTGCCCACACATGCATATGCACCCACACACATGTGCGCCCACACATGAACATGCAAGCACTGCCCCACCATAAACAAAAAGTTTCAAAAACAGCCAAGGCAACACAGTGAGACTTGCCCCTCCACCACCAAAAACATTGGGTTTCTGGACTGGAGAGCTGGTTCAACAGTTAAGGTACTTGCCTGCAAAGCCTAAGGACTGAAGGTTCAATTTCCCATTACCCATGTGAGCCAGATGCACAAGGTGGCACATGCATTTGGATTTCATTTGCAGTGGCCAGAGGCTGTGACACACCCATTCTCACTCTTGTCTGCCTCCTTCTTTCTCTCTCTTAAATAAACAATTATTTAAGTGGGTTTCTAAATGTAGGGAAAATTAAGTCACCAGGTAGCAAATACAGGGATGACAGTAACCAATCCCAGAGGAAGGAGAGAAGTATGAACACCTACTGGGAAACAACTGTCACCATCAAACCGAGTGAGCAAGACGCAGAGGTCCCAGCAGCTGATCCTGGTAGGTTCACTGTGGGTGCAGGTAAAGGTGGTTTGCTATCTGCAATGTCCATGCATGGCACTAATGCAACTGAAGAGAAGACCAACAGCGACAAGGGACTCAGCAAACACTTGTCTCACGTTTCATAAACAACACGTGACCATGCCCAGACAGGCCGTTCTTCTAATCTGCTCCTTTAGCTAAAGAAAGCTGCTCAGCACACCTCCTTCCCTCAGATTCCAGAAAGTGAGCCTCTCTCTGGTCCCACTTGGCATTCAAAGTTCCTGCACCTGCTATCAGGTGCACAGGCCAGTATGGCCACTCTAGCATGCAGCTCCAAGAAACCTGAGTCACTGCCCTGGGGGTTACCTCAGAGACTTGCAGTGTCACTGGCGTCCATGGGCCAGGCTCTGTCCACACACACCACACACTCACAGAGGACCTCAAATCACCCCCACGAGGTCTCAGCTGTGGCCAGACCCATCAACAACCTCTGGGTTCTTCTTGTTCAGCTATTTGGCCAGGGCAGATCCTTCCTCCCACTCCTTAAGACTCCAGGTTACCATAAATTCACAGATGCACCTCGTCTTACAGGACCCCAAACTACCAGTGGTTTAAAAGAAAAAATCTTACTCCAACTGTGTGTGGTGATGTGCACCTATATCCCAGCACTCTGGCAGCTGAGGCAGGAGAGTAACAAATCTGAGGTCAGGTTAGAGACAAAGCTCAGTGGTAGAGCACATGCCCAGCACACACGAGGTCCTGGGTTCCAGCCCCAACACCACACCAAAAGACAAACGAAAACAAAAACAAGTTATTCTTGACTACAGGAATTCAAGGCCAGCCTGAGTGACACAGCAAGTTCCAGGCACGACTGCTACACAGTCAGATTAAAATGAAAAAAGAAAAAAGAGGGGTGGGGAAGGCCTCTGTGGTTCATTCCTCAGCAGCACAAAAAGCCATACGCAAAGTGATCGCACATCTGTGACCCAACACGCCTATGGCAACAGGACGCAAAGTGAGCAGGACCTCAAGCTGGTGAGAGCCACAAAGAGGGGAAAAAAACAAGCAAAGTGGAAAGAGAGGACAAAAACTCAAAGGCTGCCTTCAGGGACATGTGAGCATTCCCACACACAATTTTTTTTAAAAAAAGAGGGTTGGAGAGATGACTAAGTGGTTAAGGTGCTTGCCTCTAAGCCTAAGGACCCAGATTTGAGTCTCTGGTACCCATGTCAACCAGATGTACAAGGTGGCAGATGTGTCTGGAGTTCACTGAAGTGCTGGAGGCTCTGGCACACCCATTTTCTAATCTTCCTCTTCCTTACTCTCTCACTTTCAAATAAATAAAATACTTTTTTTTTAAAAAAAAAAAAGAGGAACCTCAGGGCTGGAGATATGGCTTAGTGGTTAAGGTGCTTGCTTACAAAGCCTAAGGATCATGTTCCACTCTCCAGGTCCCACATAAGCCAAACGCACAAGGTGAGGCAAGTGTGCAAGGCTGCACATGCCCACTAGGTGGCGCATGCACCTGGAGTTTGATTACAGTGGCTGGAGGCCCTGGCAAGCTAATTCTCTCTCTTACCTTCTCACATGAAAAACAAAAAGACCAGTCTGTTGGCTAGTCAAAAACAAATCCAGGCGTGGTGGTGCATACTTTTAATCCCAGCACTTAGGAGGTAGAAGAAGTAGGAGGATTGCCGAGAGTTCCAGGCCACCCTGAGACTACATAGTGAATTCCAGGTCAGCCTGAGCAAGAGTAAGACACTGCCTGAAAAAACAAGCAAAAAAAAAAAAGGAACCTCAGCAGCCTGTCCTATCTTGGCAAAAAATGGTGAGGAGCTGATAGTCCCAAGAGGGCAAAAAGACCATAGCCAGCAGGGGAAGAAGAGCTGTGGTGCCACAGGTCAGGGTACTGGGGTATACAAGGGAAACGGGGGGGCGGTGGGGAGTGGGAAAATCTGCCCACACTGTGCTCTCAGCGGACCAAAGGACACTCCTGGGCTCTCTCAGCGTCCCCTGGTTTCGTTGTGCCTATTTTACAAGTGGAGTTCTGGGACTCCCAGAGGTCCAGAGCCTGGAGAGAGGCTGAGTCCAGATGATATGAATGCTACAGACCTCCAGGCCCAGGCACGAGGCCAGAATCCCCAGGGTCACTCCTCCTCACTTAGGTCACCAGGCAGTTCCTGATCTCACTGACTGAAGATATGGAGAGCTTTCATTTTAGATGTGGGCACAACAGTCTCCACTGTCTCTACACTGAGATGATGTCACAAGCTGCAGACATACAGTGACATCCTGCCCAGTCCTACATGCGGCAGAAACCAAGACACAACAAAGCTGTGCCCCAGCGCCCTGAAGTGTCCAGAAAGGCTCAACCAAGCAGCCTTACTTCCATCTCCTGGCAGGTGCTGCCTGTGGGGAGAGGAGGGAGGAAGGCCAAACCCACAGCAGGCATGATGTGTGCACCCACTGGTCATGCAAAGGAGTCCCTGAGGCTGAAGGTGCCCCAGGGACCCTAGATGTACTGCCACTGCTTCCTCTGGACTTTTTACAGGGCAATACTGACAGGACAGAGAGACTCTTTAAGCCCTTTGAAGCCAGCAGTGCTGGTTCTAGGACAAAAAAGGCCAAGGTATCTGCATCCAACCAGTGGTGGCCAAGACCTACCCTGCTCTCCTTGGCTCTGAGGCAGGAGTACCTGCCCTCCTAGCAAAACCCGGACCCAAGCTCCCAGCCAGGCCTGCTTTTTCTGAGCACTCATGCAAAACAAATGGAGATATTTAAAGTCCCTTTAATACCAGCACTTGGGAGGCAGAGACAGGAGGATTACCATGAGTTCAAGGCTACTCTGACACTCTGAGACTACACAGCAAACTTCAAGTCAGCCTGGGCTAGAGGGAGATCTCACTTCAGAGAAAAGAAAAACAAAAACAAAAACAAAAACCCAGCAACTATGGCTGCTCACACAAGGAGGAATGGGGCTCTTGAGAGGTGGGTTGTATTCCAAGCCTCTGCTCGCAAGAAGCCCTGCCTGATTCCCCAAAACCAAAGAGCACCACACCTTGGCTCTTGTAACCTCCACTCTCATTCTGCAGTCCTATCCGGGTCAGGTGCTTTTCTACCTTAGCCAAAACCTCAAGTGTACTTACTCTATGAGCAAGGACAGAGTCACAGGCCTAAACAAGGAGGCGCCACCACTTTACCCAGTATGAGTGATTCAAAGCCCTAGTGGCACTTCAAGTAATCAGTGCCCACTGTGCACTCACTGGGCTGCTGGCGCTGCACACAGGGCTTCTATGGGACTTTCAGGACAGCTTCCAACATGCTAACCAGCTTCTGTAGTGACTACGTAACCAGAGTGGCCATAACTGAGGGCTATGGTCTGATGTGTCCCCTCTATTCACACACAGAAATGTTACCTCCTGGGCTGGACAGATGGCTTAGCAGTTAAGGTGCTTGCCTGCCAAGCCTAAGGTGCCAGGTTTGATTCCCCAGTACCTACGTAAGCTAGATGCACAAGGATGCATGTGTCTGGAGTTCACCTGCAGTGGCTAGAAGCCCTGACATACCCATTCTCTGTCCACCTCCCCCTCTCATTTAACTAAATAAAATGTTTTTAAAGAGACAGAAATGAGAGGTTACGGTCTTGACAGCCAAGTCCTCCTAAATAGGCTCTCTGTCCTAATAAAAGAGGTGGAGAGAGACCGTCGCCCACCCACCCCCCTGGCCATTTCCATCACATGAGGACATAGCAGCAAGTAGCCCTCAACAGCCCATGGCACTCTGCTCTTAAAACTCAGACTCTAGATCTATCCTCCAGCCTACAGCATTGCTGAGTCCCCACATCCCGTTCAGTTCAGCACACTGATCCCCAGAAATTTTGTTCCCATGTTGGCCTCAGTAATAAGATTCTTCACTGGACCATCTACTTGGTCTCTTTCCTGGAGCCACTAAGGTCAAATGCACCAGGGCTCCAGGAAAACAGGGTCTCTGACAGCTGTGAGGAGGATGCACTGCAGGACAGACTACTAAGACAAAATAGAACAGTGTAACTGAGACAAATCCCAAGTGGACCAAGTTCTGAGGGGAGTCCAAGGCTTCAAATTAGTTTCCAAAACTGTCCCACAGGCAGGCGGAAAGTACAGCTGCACTGACTTGCTTCCAGAGCCCGCAGACCCTAACCAAAATCCTATCTTTGCCAGACACCACAAACTGGCATCACCATGTGGCCTTATCAGCACACAGCCTCCCAGACACAGAGATAGCTCAAACTGTCAGGACTGGCTGATAACAGCGGTGACAATGTCACAGACCTGCACCCACAGCCACTCCCATCAGACACTAAGGGACAGCAAGCATTCTTCCCCCTCAAGTCCTTCTGGATTACCAGGGACTGCCGCCAGCTGCTGCTTGGCTCAGAAAGGAGTGTTCTGTGCTATGGTGGTTTGTTACTGTTCTACGGTTGATGAGTTTTAAGCATCACCTCATTCCATTATTTTTCACAAACATGGTTACAGTAAATAGAAAATGACACTCAAGACTGGAAAAACAGGGCTGGGAGTTGGTGCATTCGTAGAGCATTTGCCTAGCAAGCATGAAGCCCAGGAGTCCATTCCCAGAAACAAAAATAAAACATTAGTAAGGCATGGTGGTGCAAGCCTGAAATCCCAGCATTCTCTGAATGTATATGAGGCTAAGGAAGGAGGCTTACAAGTTCAAGGCCAGCCTGGCTATATATATCAAAGCAACAACAAAAAAGATCAGATTAGGTATGTGGACAACCACCAGTGCTAGATGACAAGCAAAAGGGATGCTATCTCACTGTTTCCCACTTTTAGGTGTATGTCAAAATGCCAACAATAACAAATTTAAAAACAACCTTCGGGGGCTGGAGAGATGACTTAGCAGTCAAAGTGCTTGCCTGCGAAGCCTCAGGACCCAGGTTTGATTCCCCTGTACCCACGTAAGCCAGATGCACATTGTGGTGCATGTGTCTAGCGTTCATTTAGAGTGGCTAGAGCCGTGGTGCGCCATTCTCTCCCTCCCTCCCCCTCCTGTCTCTCATAAATAAATATTTTTTAAAATTTACAAAGAGCCAGACATGGTGCCACACATCCTTAATCCCAGCACTTGGGAGGCAGAGGTAGGTGGTTCACCTTGAATTCAAGGCCACCCTGAGACTACATAGTGAATTCCAGGTCAGCCTGGGCTAGATTAAAACCCTACCTCAAAAAAAAAAAAAAAAAATTAAAAAGAGCAGGAGAGATGGCTTAGTAGTTAAGGCACTTGCCTGCAAAGCCAAAGGACCCATGTCCCATTCCCCATGTGTGGTGGTTTGATTCAGGTGTCCCCCATAAACTTAGGCATTCTGAATGCTAGGTTTCCAGCTGATAGAGATTTGGGAATTAATGCCTCCTGGAGGCAGTGTATTGTTGGGGGCTTATGGGTGTTACAGCCAGTGTCTCCTTGACAGTGTCTGCCACACTCTCCTATTGCTGTTGTCCACCTGATGTTGGCGAGGGGGTGATGTCCACCCTCTGCTCATGTTGTCGTTTTCCCGACACCATGGAACTTCCCCTCGTGCCTGTAAGCCAAAATAAACCTTTTTTCCCACAAGCTGCTCTTGGTCAGGTGATTTCTGCAATGCGAACCTGACTGCAACACCATGTAAGCCAGATGCACAAGATGGTGATTGCATCTGAAGTTCGTTTTCAGTGGCTGGAGGCCCTGGCCCATATTCATTCTTTCTTTCTCTCTCTCTCTCCCCCTATTTTGCTCTCTCAAATAAATAAATAAAAATAAAATATTTTACAAAAAGACCTTTGAATGAGAGTAGGCACCACACCTGACAAATGACTTCCACAACTGGCCCAGGTCAACAGCCCTTCAACTCGGCACCCCAGTGCCCAGATGGAGACCATTTCTAGAGTGGAGCAGAGCCCGAGGCCGGCCTCGCCTAGCTACAGCACGAACTGATGACACCTATACTCCAAGGGCGGTGGAGTACTAGAGCACCAGGAAAGGCCACCGGCTGCACAACAGAAACCAAGGGAGACACCAAAGGAATGAGCCAGTGGACGCAGCCCCTGTGCCAGCTGCACAGTCCACCAGAGCCACGGCAGGAGCACAGGCTGCCAGGTGAACCTTCCCACACCAGCAGTCACTGCCGGAACTCAGGGAGGAAGGGCACTCGCGCTTCTCTGGGCAGAAAACAAGCCTGAGAGCCTTGAGAGCCCTGGGCCATGCAGCCTGGCACCCTGGGTCGCCCATCCTGTGGCTCTGGGCACATCACTTGGCCTCTACCTCCGGGTTCTGTCAGAGAGCTCAGCACTCTGCTCACGGCTGCCACTCCTACTCTTCAAGGGATAAACAGCAATGGGCTCCCGGATGTCACGCAGAGGCTAGGACTTGTGGGCCCAGGTCACAGAGGCCTCGAAGGCCAGCCAGAGCTGGGCCACTCCCTGCACTCCTCCAGGACAAGGCTGGGCTCTGTCAAGCTCCCAACAGACAGCATAAAGCCCCTCCCCACCCTCTTCAGAATTATATCACTTGAGCTACGTGACTCATTCAACACGAGCTGGAAATGCTTTCAAAAGCTTTCCTGCACCTCACCTAGGGACCAACTGTCTCCTTAGGGCTGACTCCAGGTTACGTGCCTGGAACAGGACAGCCTTGATCCTAAGAGCTGACCTCCATGTCCATTCCCTCCACCAAGTCAGAACTGTCTCCAAGTGGGGCCCTGAGCAGTTTCAGAGCAAGCCAGCCACCCGCTGGGCCTGGATCCACCCAGCAGAGGGGAGCGGTGTGCAGGGCTGGCGGGGGAGGGCTTCCCTACTCCCAGCTTCTGATGCAAACAGTTTTACATAAGCGATATGAAAAATGAAAAACCGTAACGGTTACTCTAGTATTCCCGTAGCTTGCCAGGCTGGGGGAAGGGGAAGATCTGCATGCTGGAGTAAGCCAGAGTGAGTGTGGGAGCGTCTAGACGCAAGCAGTACCTGCTCCTGTACCTGCTGGCTCAAACCCCCTTGGTCCCAGTGAGGGACTAAGGAAGAAGGGGCTGTGCTGGACACAACGTCAAGAAGGGTCCATCTTCGGGGTCACTGTGGGTCTTGTCATCTCTTCCAGCCCCATTCTTTGCTTTCAGACATACCTTGGGATTCCCACTCTGAAAACTGGTTCTCATCTTCTGGGGGGGTGGGGGGGAGGGCACTGGCTCACTATCTGAGGACAAGGTCTCCATCCTAAATATTGTCCACAGCACTTTTTTGGTTTCTTTCTTTTCTTTGCTTTTTATGGTTAATCAAGGTAGGGTTTCACTCTAACTCAGGGTAACCTGGAATTTACTATGTAGTCTCAAGGTGGCCTCGAACTCATGGTGATCCACCTACTTATGCAATCACTACTTCTGCCTCCCGAGCGCTGGGATTAAAGGTGTGCGCCACAATGCCCGGCTTACTTGTTTGGTTTCTTGAAGCAGTCTCACTCTGTAGCCAGGCTGGTTTAGAACTCACAGGTGATCCTCCTTCCTCCCTCCACCCCCAAATGCTGGGATTACAGGCATGACCCTCAGCAACCCACTCCAGTGTGCACTGAGCTCGTTGCTCCTGAGTGGGGGGCGGGGAGGACCGCGCTGCTTCACTCCTAACCGGCTTGACTGGCCTGCAGGCTAAAAACAGCATCTCCCAATCCCAGCAAGCTCCCACTTTAGCTTCTTGCTGTATTCTCAGGAAGAGGCCCTCCTTTCCAATACTCCAGGTCCCGAGGTCAGACCCTCTTTGCTCTCCTGCATGCACTCAGTGGCCCTAGCCTCAAGAGAACAGCAAGCAACCCCAGGAGACAGCACATTTGTGGGACGGAGAAAGAGCAGACAGGGACACTGATTCTTGTCAGACAAGAACCCCCAGGGAGCCTCAAGCCCAGCCACTTGCTCTTCCTGCTTCTATACATCTTTCCTGTAAATTAAAATTTAACTCAAAGCACAATTCCACAGGCTTACATTTTAACCCAACCAAATAAAAATGCCCCATCTCTTACTAAACCAGACATCTCCAGGAAACTGACAACACTCAGCACTTAGAAATATGCGATTAAGTACATGAAACCAGAGCTTTATCCCTCAAATATCCCTCAAAACACACGGCAGAAGCAGAAGACACACCCTCCCAGTAAAATCCCATGAAGCAAGCAGGGCTCTACCTCTCCACGACACACAGCAGTGCTCTGCACACGACACACAGCAGTCCTCTGCACATGACACACGGCAGTCCTCTGCACATGCAAACGCCACACATGACAGCACCAGCACCCCCAAGATCGTGCCTAAGGGCTCCCAGGCAGTCGCCAAAACCCTTCTTCTAAAAAGGAAGGGCCTGAGAAACCAGCTGCCTAGGTGACAGTCCCAGGCATGCCACACCTCCGCCAAATGTCACCTTCACTCCTTCCCCACCTGGACAGCTGGCTATGGTGGTTTACACCTGTATTCCCAGCACTTGAGAGGATGAGACAGGAGGATTACTGCAAGTTAGAGGCCAATGTGGATTGTATAGTGAGTTCCAGGCCAGCCTAACAGAACATTCTAGCAGCAAAAGTGTTTAGGATCCCAGGGACAGGTCCCTAATTCCTTTAGCTGAGGCAGGCACTGTAAGCCACTGGGCCCCAAGACCCTCTTTCTTGAGATCCCCTTCTTTTAGGACAATTTTTATTTTGTGTATTTGGTGATGACTTACCAAGGTCAATGATGCATTAATGCTTATGAGACTCATTCTGTACCAATAAAAATTCCAAGGACAGGACTGGAGAGATGGCTTAGTGGTTATGGGGCCTGCCTGCAAAGCCAATGGACCCAGGTTCAATTCCTTAGGACCCAGATAAGCCAGATGCCCAAGGTGGTGCATGCATCTGGAGTTCATTTGCAGTGGCTAAAGGCCCTGGTGCACCCATCCTTTATATCTCCCTGTCTGCCCCTCTCTCTCTCAAATAAAAAGTAAAAATATTTTTTAAACCAGACATGGTGGCACACGCCTTTAATCCCAGCACTCGGGAGGCAGAGGTAGGAGGATCGCTGTGAGTTTGAGACCATCCTGAGAATACACACTGAATTCCAGGTAGGCGTGAGCTACAGTGAGACCCTGCCTAGAAAACAAACCAAAAAAAAAAAAAAATTTTTTTTTAACTCCAAGGACAGACCATTCTCTGAATATAGGGGCAAATGATCACAGAAATGTTCTGAACTGCAGTTTTCCTATTCCTTAGTCACAGAAAAAAAAAAAAAGACAACCAATAAAAACACTATCAGCTATAAAAATACTACATTAGAATAAAATTCTACAGGGGAAAAAGGTACAAACATAGAAGTTGGGAGAAAATTATCACACTGTCAAGAACAATTTGTTCTTGTTTTAAAGCAGCACTGACGGTTGTACAATCCTTAGGGTGTCTAACACTGGATACTTTTTTTAAAAAAAAGTTATTTTTCAATGCTTGCAATATACTAGAAATGACATCTTTTACAGCTATTTAGATGTGCCCGTGGTTTTTCAAATTCATTCTTCTGGGGACACAAGAAAAACTGCATGAGGTTGGTACTTAACAAATTAGCCTACTACTACTTACAAAGGAGCTCCTTCCTACCAGGACTCAAACCAGTCCTTTTCTTTGGTCCAACATTTTCAGGTTTTGGTATTTAAAAAAAAAATTGGGGGGAATTTTTGTTTATTTATTTATTTGAGAGCGACGGACAGACAAAGAGGAGGAGAGAATGGGCACACCAGGGCCTCCAGCCACTGCAAGGAACTCCAGATGCGTGCACCACATCTGGCTTACGTGGGTCCTGGGGAATTGAGCCTTCAACTGAAGTCCTTAGGCTTCACAAGCAAGCACTTAACCACTAAGCCTTCTTTCCAGCACAGGCTTTGGTATTTTTGAGATAAGGCCTCAACCTGGTATTCAACCCTTTAATTCTCCTGCCTCAGCACCATGAATTCTGAGATTACAGCTGCACACCAAAATGCCTGGCATTATAGTTATTAGTTATTTCCTTATCTATTTATTTTTTGTGTCTTAAGAAAGGTCTCAGTAGCCTCTTTACTCGTCTGGCATCTAACTCTCCTGGCCCTTCCTTTGCTCTTCTGAAGGAGAGCTGAAGCTATCATCAATGGCAAACGGCAGCTGCAGCAAACCAAACACCAAGAACTGGCTTCACGCTCAGTAGAGAGCGCTTTGCCTCCTCCTCGTGGTTTCCAGTACTCTACCCTGTTACAGAAACTTCTCTAGAAATATGTGAGAAGGTGGCCCTCGGGTCCTTTATACAGGCACCCAGGACCTCATGTGATAGTGTCATCGGAGGACGCAGCATTCCCAGGAGATCCATTTTTCAGTGAGGACACAGGAAGACAAGGGTGTGCATCCCAGACCAGTCAGAGCCCAATCAGAGATTGAAGCTACAGGATGACATGTGCAGTTTAATAAGAACTCCTCACTGACAGAGGGATTAGAGGTGTGGGGAGGAATTGGCTAGTACAGAATAGAGAACCATGATCAACATGGGAATAAAAGTTGATGTAAAAACCAACACCAGGGAGGAGGGTACTGGGGAGACGGCTAAGTGGATAAGGCACTTGACTGTAAAGCCTAATGACCTGTGTTCAATTCCCCAGTACCCACTTAAAGCCAGAAGCATAAAGTGGTGTGTGTATCTGGAGCTAATTTGCAGCAGCTGGAGGTCCTGGCACACTCATTCCTTACCTAGCTTTCTCTCTCTCTAATAAATAAAATTAAAAAAAAAAAAAGAAAGGTCTCACTGGAGGAGCTTAGGCTGGCCCCCAACTGTGGCAATCCTTTGCCCCAGCCTACTGAGTGTTGGGTTCACTGGTGTGGGCTACCATGAGCACCCTTGTTCAGAAGTAATCTCACCCCAGTACACAGGCCAAATCCCAGCCTTCAAAAAACTGAGGGAATGCTTCAGGTGCACCTCACCATGCGAGTGGTCCTGGTTTAATCACAGACCCTGAAAGTTGATGGGAAAATCTTCCCTGCTCACTCCCAACCCAAACTCACACTCTGGGTAGATGTATTTCCCTCGGGTGATGACTAGACTGCTGGAACTGCATATGGTTCTATGGCTTACAACATTTAAGTGACTACTCAAGACTGTGCAGTAAATCAGGCATGGTGGCGCGTGCCTTTAGTCCTAACACTTGGGAGGCTGAGGTAGGAGGATCATTGTGAGTTTGAGGCCACCCTGAGACTACATAGTGAACTCCACATCAGCCTGATCTACAGCAAGACTACCTAGAAAAACAAAACTGTGCAGTAAGATGCATATTTAAAAGTGCTGTGGCATGCCCATTCTCTCTGTGTCTGCCTCTTTGTCTCTCTTCCACTCACTCTCTCTCATACATAAATATTTTTAGCCTTTCTTTAATGCCAGCACATGGGAGGCAGAGGTAGTAAGATTGCTTAAGTTTGAGGCTAGCCTGAGACTACAGAGTGAGTTCCAGGTCAGCCCAAGCTAGAATGAGACCCTAACTCAAGGAAATAAATAGACAGATAGACAGACAGATAGATAGATATTATTATTTATTTATTTTGGTTTTTCCAAGGTAGGGTCTCACTCTAGCTTGGGCTGACATGGAATTCATTATGCAGTTTCAGGGTGGCCTTGAACTCACAGAAATCATCCTACCTCTGCTGGGATTAAAGGCATACACCACATTGCCAAACAAACATTAGATTATACTAATTATATTGTGTATTATTTTAAAACAGTGCACGAGGAGCAATCAGTACAGCTGACCAAAAGAGTATCTGACCCCAAACCTCTCTACCCTCTACTTCAAAGTTTTATTATCTATTTCTTTTTTTAATGAGGCAAGCCCAACTGGCCATTTTTTTTTAATGCAAGGGAGCAAGAGCAAGAGAGGCAGAGAGAGGGAGAGAATTGGTGCGCCAGGGCCTCCAGCCATTGCAATCAAATGTCCAGCCATTGCAATCAAATGACAGACACATGCACCACCTTGTGCATATGTCCTACCTTTACCCTTGCCTCACCTTTGTGTGTCTGGCTTACATGGGACCTGGAGAGTCAAACATGGGTCCTTAGGCGGCGTAGGTAAGTGCTGTAACCACTGAGCCACCACTTCAGCCCTGTTATCGATTTCTTACTCAAGATTTCCCCATATCTGAAATGGAAAAAACATAGTGGCCAACCAATTCAAGGGGCTCCAAGACCCGAAGACACAAGCTACCAAAAGTCAAGCCAAGCAATTGGGACAGTAGGTCCTAGAGTGGACATCCTTTTCCTTGGCCCTCTGGGCCAGGCTCAGAGAGCACTGCTGCTCCCCAGCACACTGGCCACAGGTTTGGGAGGCCCACATCAGCAGGGCCTGCTCTGCACAGTGCCTTCCTAGCCTGGGCCTGGGCCTGGGCCAAGCAGAGGTGGAGGGCAAGGTGGCCAAGCTGACGGGCTGAGCAGCAGACCCTCACTCAGCTCATTCTCAGTTCCCACACTTGTTAGCCATGCCCAGCACAATGTGCCCTCCCAAGAAGCTGTGGAGGATGACGGTCAGGAATCCCAATGTTCCCCCCAAAACAACTGACTAGTGCTCTCACAACGCATAAACCACAACCCCATGGGGAATACCTGCAAGCCCACTGAGAAGTGTCCCCAGCAGAATGGGGAAAGGGACCGGGTAAAGGAAGCTACTAACACATGGCGTACCCATACGAGACATCTTATGAATAATAGTAATAATAAACATGCAAAAAGAAAGAAACCCAAATGGGGTGGCACACACCTGGAATCCTAGCACTCCGGAAGTAGAGGCACGAGTATTAGAAGTTCAGAGTCACCCTCAGCTACGTATGAGGCCAGCCTGGAATACATAAAGGGACAGGGCTGCAAAAGTGACTAAATGAAAACACTGCTAGCTAAATAAGCATGAAGACCACAGTTCACACTGGAGGCAGAAACTGACCAGCTAAAATAGCTGAGTGTGTGAACTCAAGAAAGAGACCCTAGCTCAGTAGGAAAGCCAGTGCCAACCTCTGACCTCCACACGCATGCACATGTGTACCCACATCATATCCCTCCCTCCCTCCCTCCCTCTCTCTCTCTCTCTCTCTCTCACACACACACACACACACCAGCAACAACAATAAAAAATTTTTTTAATTACAGAGAAGCTCTCTTTCTCACTTATTGACCACGCAACCATGTTGGGGTAAAGCCAAAGGGACTGATGCCGCCCCAGTCAGTGTTCAGTGTCATTCCCCTCTGCTCGCAGAAGCCTTGCTATTTATTAAGCCTCACTGAGAACACACTCAACGGTCTGCCCAGCATTCTAGGCACTCAAATCCCATACACTCTAATACAAGGGCACAAGGTGGGCTCACCCCATACTCAGGCAGGAACACAAGGCCTCGAGGAAAATGATCAGTGACAGGAAAGCCTTGTGGGCGCTGGTCCCTGAGATTGCACGGGCCATGACTTTTTTTTTTTTTTTTTTTTTTTTAGGTAGGGTCTCACTCTAGTCCAGGCTGACCTGGAACTCACTATGTAGTCTCAGGGTGGCCTCGAACTCACGGAAATCCTCCTACCACTGCCTCCTGAGTGCTGGGATTAAAGACGTGTGCCACCATGCCCAGCTGTTTTTTTTAATAGGGTTCCCGTTTGTACCCCAAGCTGTGCTGGAACTAGCAATCCTGTTTTAACCTTAAAGCCACCCTGTAGAGCCATGAGTGGTAGTGCACCTGGTAGGTGGTGGCAAGAGGATCAGAAATCCAAGGTTAGTCTCAGCTATATGCAACAGTCCCCCCCAAAAAACTCTCAAGCGCATTCTACACACATGGTGGGGAAGAGCTCGGCCAGGTTCCCCTGTAGGGGCAGGCCTGTCCTGCGCACCAGCACGGATCAGTGGAAAGTGAGCTAAGTATCACAGGGCTCAAAGCTTGATAGTAAGGAAGGACCTCTGGAAGCATACTCTGGAAGTCTGCATTTAAAGAGACTCTTGCTCACTGGTTTGGTGGAACAGTTATGCTAATACAAACAAAGAAGAGCTTGCCCAAGAGTGGGGAGGTGCCCGGCTCTCCCCCTCAGTACACTTGCACTTACCAGATCCTCTACTGCCCCCCCCCAACTTGGCAGCTCTTCCTCTGTGAGGCTACCCCCACTGCGGCACCTTGCCACTTGGCAGTCCTCAAAAAACACTCCTGCCGTCCCGTCTCCATCCTAATGCCATGTCACTAAGTGCACCGTGATCAACATGGAAAAACAATCTGGGGCCGGGCGTGGTGGCACACGCCTTTAATCCCAGCACTGGGGCGGCAGAGGTAGGGGGATCGCAGGGAGTTCGAGGCCCCCTGAGACTATATAGTGAATTCCAGGCCAGCCTGGGGTAGGATGAGACCCTACTTCAAAAAACCAAAAAATAAATAAATAAATAAAATAAAAACAATCTGGGGAACCACAGGAGGCGAGCACCCTGAACAAGAACACTACTTCTAGCACATTCCAGCTCCGCAAATTACAGGCATGGCTTTGCCAGGGGTGTTCCCTTGGAGGGCAGTGGCAATTTGGGGCTGTCTGCCATCTACAGTACTCGCTAGCCACCCACCCCCTGTGCCAAGCCATGAAACTGTCACAAACCAGCCCCGTTGGCTACTCAGAGCTGACACCAAGGCCCTGGGGACCAGTGCGGGCACGGGACAGGGTAATGCAGCACAGTCAGAAAATTCAAAGGGATCCAGGTGTGACTGGGGAGGCAGAGGCAGGAGTGCCATGAGTTCAAGACCACACTGAGAAGTACAGGTCAGCTTCAAAAAAAAAAAAAAAAGCGAACGGAAGCCTGAGCTCAGGGTAGCCCTGGTCTGTCCTCCGTACTGGCCTTTCCGACACCACAGATGAAATCAGGTCAGTGCCCAACCACCTAAACATCAGCTCAAAGACCTTCGTAGCTTCTTTCCAGCACAGGGGGGCAGGGAGCTGCCTCGCCCCAGCCCCTCCTCCCCTGCACATCTGCAGACCAGGAGGGGGCACAGTTCCCTTGGCTCCTCCCCCAAATAAGCAAAGTTAGAGGGTGTTAAAAGCTGCAGGCCACCTAGATCACCTGGTCTGCTTTTAAGAGGCAACAAAGGCCAAAGCTGCAACCCTCAGAGTCTGGGCAAGGGAAGCCAGCAAATCCTCCATGGCCCTGGCGCCTTCCTGGGCAGCTGCTGGCCTCAGTACCAGACTCAGACAGCCTATCCCACAGGTACCTCACGAGCATGTCAAACCTCTCAAAAGGCTTTTCTTTGCAGTCTGAGTGGGACTGAAGTCCGACCTACTTCCCCAACCTCCCTTCAGAACTTAATTTCTTTTATTATGCCTGAATCTCTCTCCACCTGGAGCCCACAGAGCTTCAGGCTATGATCGCTGCCTCTCCCCATTCTAGGCAGCTTAAGCAAAAATCTCTCCAGAGCCTTAAACTCAATTGGCTCACTTAATAGAAGATTAAGATCTGGCAGCATGGTGAGGAGTTATTCACTCTTTTCTTAGGTCGGAGGATGCCCGGTTTCTGATGGCCACCCATTTGTCACCCTTCTTAGTCGGCATAGGACCCCTCACTTTTTACTCTCTCTCTCTCTATCCCTCTTAAGCTACAAAACAAAATAAAAGGAAGGAGCTAAGGGAACAATCTACTACACCCTGCCTGTCCATCCACTACAAAGAGAGGAATGGGGCACAGGGAATAGCTCAGGGCATAGTTGTCAGTGCTGAAGAGCAGTCCACTCAGCCATCCGAGGTTCTGAGTCCACAATCATCACTAGACGCCAACAACTCCTTCAACTGCTCATCCTACAAGTCCTGTTTCCCAGGGCCACCCCAATAACAACGGGGAGCTACAAGCCCCATTTTGTGGAGTCAGCTGAGGTTCTAGAGCATGACAACGGGGAGCACCTGAGTCAGCTGAGGTTCTAGGGCGTGACACTGGGAACACCTGAAGCGCCCGTATCTCCACTGGGAAACCTAGTTCCAGGCTCCCTAGAAGACCAAGTGCCCCTTCCCATCCCTGGCAAGCTCCACCTTCTAAGAATATTAAGAATGATCAATAACTAAGCAGCAGGCTGGGCCCCCCATTTGGACATACCTCCCCAGGGAAAGCACTCTGCAGGCGCTTGGTTTCCAGGCACACATCATGCACCACACACACCTTTGGAAGGAACGGGTTAAGTTCGGGTCCCGGGGAGGAAGAGGGGTGCTGGGAAGAGGCAATTTGCAGAGGTAAGGATAGACGTGTGGGAGGCTTGCAAACCAGAGACTCTGGACTTCAAGGGCAGCGTTCCCTGGTCCCTTCCTCCAGGGACAAGGTTGACCTCTGGAAATAAAGGCATCTGCAAAGAGACCAAGACCGGCCAAGGACGATGCTAGTAACACAGGGCAGAGCCACGGCAAGCCTGGAACCGAAGCGGGCCACTGGCTAGCAGAGCTACGAGGAGCGTGTGCTGGAGGAAAACGGGAGAATGTGGAGGGAGAGGGGGCATTTCGGGGTGGCTGGCACCGATGAACTGTCGGAAGTTAACGATGGCGGCGACCGGGAAAGAGGTGGAGGGAACAAGATCTGCACCAACAAGGGGCAGGAGGCTTCTCTACGGGAGAGGAGCCTGGGATGCTGACGGGCGGGACCCGGGCCCGTGCAGAGGAAGGTGCACACTCCGGTGGGAGCCTGGGATGCTCGGGGAGGCTGCTGGGATGCGGCCGAGGAAGGGCAGGTGCAGCGGAGGGAAGGGGCCGAGTGGGGGCGGGGCGCCCGGGGAGCCCGCGCCGGGCCTGGCGGTGCGGGACGCCCTCCCGGGGGAAGGAGCCGCGGGGTCGGAGAACCGGCCGGCAGTTCGAGGCCCAGGCCGCGCGGGACGGGGGCGGGGGCAGCAGGTGCCCAGGCCAGGTGCGGCGCCGGCGGGGCCGAGCGAACCCTCACCTGTCTCCTCCGGCCGGGGCCGCGGGGCGGCGGGACGGCTGACCGGCCGGGCTCGGAGGACGGGCGGCGGCGGCGGGGGTGGGGGGGGGCGCGGGCCCCGGGCGCACCGGGGCGACGGGGAGGCGTCAGGCGGCGGCTGCGCCCTCGGCGGCCGGCCGGGCGCTCCGTCCGTCGGTCCGTCCGTCCGTCAGCGACGCGGGCGCGGAGCGAGCGCTGCGAGGCTGCGGCCGGCGCGCGGGGACAACGCCGCTTTATCGGGTCGGAAACAGCCGCTCCGCGCCGCTTCCGCTGACGCAGCGCCGGCCGCAGCCTCATGACTATGCAGCGACTCCGGGGGCGGGGCCTAATACACGCGAGCCCATTGGCCGGCGATGGACCTCGAGGCCCCGCCCCGTACGCGGAAGCCCCGCCCCCTCCCCTCCTCCCCGCAAGCCCCCCGCCCGCTGCGCGACAGGGAGGCCCCGCCCCCTGCTGGCCCTAGCCCACCGGGTCCCTTCCCGGGGTCGCCGGAGGGGGCACCGTGCGCCCCTGAGCTTGCTGCCTTCCTGTCCCCAAACACCCTCGGGCCCTCCTGGCAACCAGGAGCAGCGAGCCGAGAGCCACTTCGCCCCCTCCGGCCGGCCGGCCTGCGCAGCCCCGGGGCAACTCGCTGTTCCCTTCGTCCCACCGCTGCAGGTGGCCCCGCCCGCCCCCGAGGCTGCGCCACCTCTTGGGTAACAAACACGTTGCTGGTAACTGGCTGGTAACCAACACCGCCCCCCCCCACCACCACCACCATCACCCTCACCTAGCTAAGCCACCCACTTCCTCCCGCTCCGTCCCACGATCGGAGCGCCCCCTCCAGCCTGCCAGGGCCCGGGAGAGTTCAGCAGGATGGGTCACTTGGAGGCAGAACCTCCCACGCCCCCGGAACCCCATCAAAACCACAGATCTGATGTCTCGCCACATGCAGGATAGCTGGGACCCCCTAGGAGGGGTCTACTGGGAAGCTTTCAAGGCAAGATAGGGGAAGGCAGGGGCTGGACCAAGTGATGGCTGAGGTCAGACAGCCGTGTTTGCATCCCCGCCCTAAACCCTCAAGAGGGTTTAAGTGGCTTTGGCGAAAATCGTTCGCCTCAGCGTCCTGGTGTGTTTCTTCGTCTGTAAAACAGATCAGAAGAGCCATCTGAAGGGGTTGGGAAGAAAGTTAGAAATAGGCGCCCCATGCAGCCTCCAGAACGATTAAAGGGAGAAAACCTGACAATGCCAAGTGTTGGCAAGAAAGTGGAGCAACTGGAATGCTAGTACACTGTGGGGGGAGGAGGATGAAGGTCTCAGGAATCTGCTGTAAAAGGATTTAACTGCCCAGTGCCTTCACTCCTAGAGGTCTACCTACCTTCATACTTCTGTTCCTAACACCACTGTTTGGAGTGACCACAAACTGGGAATCCCCCCATACTCATCAACCATTTAAGGGCTATATAAATTATGACATACTCAGCGGAATGACAAGGAATACTTTACACAAGAAGTGTGGATGAATCCCACAAATGACTGAGCAAAAGAGGTCAGAGGACAACCAGGATTGGTAGTGGAGATAGTGAGGCAGGAGGATTACCAGGAATTCAAGGCCAGCTTGAGCTGCATAAAGAGACCCTGTCTCAAAACAAAACAAAACAAAACAAAACAAAATGGGCCTGTAGAGATGGCTTAGCAGTTAACACAACTGCCCACAAAGCCAAAGGACTCAGGCTTGATTCCCCAGTACCAATATAAAGCCAGATGCACAAGGTGGTGTGTGTATCTGCAGTTTGCTTATGGTGACTGGAGGCCCTGGTGTGCCCATTATCTCTCCTCTCCCTCCTCTCACTTTTCTTCTCTCTCTCTCTTATGCCTCTTTCTCTCAAATAAATAAAATATTAAAAACAAACACAAATCCCAGCATAGTGGCACATTTCTGTAATCCCAGCACTTGGTAGGAGGAGGTAGGAGGATTGTGAGTTTGAGGCAAACTGGGGCTACATGAGATCTTGTCACAGAAAAAAAAAAAAAAAATCAAATGCTACAAAGCAATAAGCTTCCATGTTTGTAGAGCGGGAGAGGTATGTAGCTGGCGTTAGAAGTCACGGTGGCGCTAGGGCTGGTATGAAGCTCAGTGGCAGAGTGCTTGCCTGGAAGTCAGGATCATAGTTAAGCTTGCGGGCAGAGGCACCAGAGCCCGGAAGCAGGCACGTGTGTCTGGGGGGCTGGTGGCGCCCCTGGTTCTGCATTTGGGTGCTGGCTACTCAGTATACTCAGTTTGTGACATTTTCTCCAGCTGTGTACTCAAGATGTGTGTGAGCCTCCTTGGTAAAGGATTAGAACACGCTTGCTAAATGTACAAAGCCCAGAGCAGCACCGGCCCATCACTCAGTATTTACCTCTCCTCTTGACTTTTTTAATTGTGTGTGTGTGTGTGTGTATTTTGTGAATGCAGCACACACATACCACCAAACACAGTGCAGTGTTTTTGTGGTTCCTCTCTGTGCCTCCCAGGCTCTCTGGCCCCTGAGCTTGGGAACCCATTTGTCTCTCCTGCCCTTCTTTTTTTTTTTTTTAATTATTTATTTATTTATTTGAGAGTGACAGACACAGAGAGAAAGACAGATAGAGGGAGAGAGAGAATGGGCGCGCCAGGGCTTCCAGCCTCTGCAAACGAACTCCAGACGTGTGCATCTGGCTAACGTGGGACCTGGGGAACTGAGCCTCGAACCGGGGTCCTTAGGCTTCACAGGCAAGCGCTTAACCGCTAAGCCATCTCTCCAGCCCTCTCCCGCCCTTCTTGCCATAGGTGCGCTGGGGTTACTGATGCCAGCTCTGTGGCATCAGCTTTGTGTGGGTCTCGGAGTGTGCACTCTGGTTGTCCTCAGAGTGTGGACTCTGGCTATCAGGCTTGCATAGCAAGCTCTGTGCTCACTGAACATTTCCTCAGCCTGATGATGATGGTGATGATTTTTGTTGTCACAAGCGTTCACCACCATACCTAGCTCCCCCGTGGATTTTGAGTTGCAGTTTCAGAGGAGCAGTGTCATGTGACCAGGCACTTTCCTGATCCCTCATCTGGAAGGGAAGATGCCAATAAAACTGAGTTCAGCCAGACATGGCGGTGCACGTCTTTAATCCCAGCACTTGGGAAACAGAGGTAGGAGGGTGGCTGTAAGTTCAAGGCCAGCCTGTGACTATATAGTGAATTCCAAGTCAGCCTGGCCTAGAGTAAGATCCTACCTCAAAAAGCAAAATCAAAAACAAACAAAAAACCCTGAATTCACAGTTGTTGTGAGGAACACATAAAATATAAAATGATGTGTGTGTGTGTGTGTGTGTGTGTGTGTGTGTGTGTGTTTTGAGACAGGGCCTCATGTAGCCCAGGTACTTCAAACTTGCTGTGTAGCTGAGGCTGTCCTTGAACTAATTGTCCTGGAGTCTGGGCTGGTTATATAGCCAAGCCTGTCCTTAAACTACTTCTTTTTTTAAATTTCTGAATGGCAGCTCTTTCATATATTTTTTAAACAATTTTTAAAATTTATTTGAGAGAAAGATAGAAAGAAAAAAGAAAAAAGATAGAAAGAAAAAGGCAAATAGAGAGAGAATGGTGCATCAGGGCCTTTAGCCACTGCAAGGGAACTCCAGACAGGCACCACCTGTGTATCTGGCTTATGTGGGAATTGAACCTGGGTCCTGGCTTCTCAAGCAAATGCCTTAACTGCTAAGCCATCTCTCCAGACCTTTGTTTTTTATTTCCTCCTCTTCTTTTTTCCAAGGTAGGGTCTCACTCTAACCCAGGCTGACCTGGAATTCACTATGTAGTCTCAGGGTGGCCTCGAACTCAATCCTCCTACCTCTGCCTCCCAAGTGCTAGGATTAAAGGCATGCACCACCATGCCCAGCTCAAAAGTTTCTCTCTCTCTCTTTTTTAATTAAGTAGAACTTTGTATGGACACATCATATGTTGGTACTATTATTTCCCTCCTCCTCCCTGACCCCATAATGCTGAGGGCCACCCTCCGTTGGATGGCTGCTATTCCCGCTAAGTAGGTGGGGTATAGATGTGAGACCTTCAGTTATTGTAAAGGAGGGGAGCGCCTCTGGGCTTTCCCTTCCACTCTGTGGCTCTTACAATCTTTCCGAACTTCCCCTGCAAAATCTGTCCTTGAAGTCTTTGGCCCTCCTTTCTTCTACCACCTCCCAAGTGCTGAGATTACAGGCATGCCCCACCACCTCGAGCTCAAAATGGTGCCCATTAGAAAGACAAGTACAGGGGAGGTTTATCATGGTTTATTGTCTATAATTATAGAAATTGTCAATAATAAATAAAGACAAGTACAGGAAGGAGCATCAAGGACCAACTTAGTAACATATTTAATTATTCGCTAACTGCTGGGTTTTACTACGCTTTTCCACCCTCATTCATCAGCAAGCTACTAGTGAGTGCTGGTCTACTCCACCCATAAGCCACTGAGCTCCACCAGCTGGAGCTGGGAGTGGAGCGCTCCCTGGGGATCCCACGATGGAGTGGAAAACGCCTCCAGCCACTGTTGCTGAGCAGTCCAAGATAGGACATGAGTAGCTGTTGGCATTTGATCAACATTTCTCAAACGCATGCACGCATGAAAGTATATGATTGAGCCTGGCACTCACCTATAATCTCAGCGCTTGAGAGGCTGAGGCGGGAGGATTGCCAGGAGTCTGAAGACAGTCTGGACTACATAGCAAGACCTTGTCTCAAGAGAAAAAACAAAAGAGGGGGGAACAATATACAGTTAAATGGAATTTGGAAGGCAGTTTCTAAGCCTGAGGTATGGAGACACCTCATGCATTTAGTGCTGTGATCTGCACTTAGATGAAGAGCTCAGGCCGAAGTGTAAGGAGAGATCTCTGTTGTGCGCGCGCCGGCGCTGTGCAGATGCGTGTGGGAGCAGGCAGTGACTGGGCAGCCCTTCTAGCATCTGTCTAGCCTGGCCAGGCAGGGCCTTGTGTCTGCTGCTGTTATCAAGAATGTGCGTGTTTGTAGCCTTTGGCTCTGTGGTCTTGTTGCCCGTGGAAGCCTGCATGGCTTCTCCCTGCTCCATTCTTCCATGAATGGCTGGGCCCCAGGCCTGCGAGAGAACTTGGCACTTGACAGCTCACTTGCCCAGGGGTCAGAAAGCCCTGCTCCTGGCCTGGCTCCAGAGCAGGGCATGCCTGGGCCCTTACCTGTCCTGAGCGTGCACCTGTGAGATCCCACAGGCTTTCAGGTCGGAAGAGCTCCACACTGGGTGTTTTGCTCCGCTATCACCATCTCCAGATGCCCAACAGTTTTTACCAAGGGCCCCGTGTACTACGGAATTACACAGGAAATTCCATGTTTGTTTGGAAAGCAAGTGCAGAAACTCCGGTGCTTGGGAGGAGCCTGGGGCTTGTCTGCACCTTGTTCTCCTCCACTCCGCTGGTGGTCAGCTGCATCTTCCCATCCTTGTCCCTATGTGTGTGTGTGATTCCCCCGAGATGGGGAAGCTGTGTGCCTGTGCAGCGGTAGATGGCAAAGTCAGATCATGTATTTGGTGGCACATCTGGTTAGGTGCTGGATAAGAAGGATAGCCAACAAGTGAAAAAGAATTCTGCTTATTGGGCTGGAGAGATGGCTTAGCGGTTAAGGCGTGTTTGCCTGCAAAGCCAAAGGACCTTGGTTCGATTCCCTAGGACCCACATAAGCCAGATGCATTTGGAGGCCCTGGTGCACTCATTCTCTCTAGCTCGCTTAAATAAATAAATAAACAAAACTTTTAAAAAAAGAAAGAAAGAATTCAGCTTATTATTGTAGTTGTCTTTGTACTTGGCACATGAAGAAATGAGAACCCTTTACATATAGACGCCTGCACCCTGGCCAAGGCAGCTGCAGGCAGGTGGTCTTTCTGGAACAGCTCCTCACTGTGCGCTGAGAAAGCAAGACTCTACCTCCGGGACACACGCCCGCCCGCTGGGTCATGGCAGAGGGGCAGAAAGCACTGGATGCAACAGGAACATGGGGTTTCTGGAGAGTAACGGGTCGTTCCCAGCATCCACTTGGCTTGAAGGAGGGCTAAAGGCACAAAGGTGGTCCTAAGGGAAAGGGTGTGGTGGTAAGGGGTGCATTGACCTAGGTGTACCTGGGACACACTCCTGACAGCCCCTTGCGTCACATACCAGTGGCTGACTGTCCCGCCACCCTTCTCAGGCTACCTCTTGACTCTTCTGGGAGTGTCCTTGCCTCTCCCTCTCTCTCTATTTTTCAAACTTAAAAGGGATTTATTTGTGATGTCCTATATATTTAGCTTGTAAATACAAGACTGTAAGTGTATTAAGAGACAATTTCTGTTAAAGTTTTCATTATGTTTCACTTCAAGTACTCTGTCTAATGTCTGATAAGCAATGACCTTGGACTTCCCAGTTCCTTGGAAGGGAGGGAGGGAAGAGAGCTTTGGGAAGCCCTAGGAAAACTGGGAAGGCTCAGATTGTACTGTGATTAAAAACAATGCAGGATGGACATAGCCTGTTATCTCTGAAACCGAGGATCCAGAAGCAGCCGGGGCTACATAGCAGGACTTGCAAAACAAACTAAATAACAATGAAATGCACCCACTTGTTCATTGAAGCCCTTTCCCACCTTGTCAGAGCCCCTCAGAAAACTGAGACAAGTTCACTCTGGGACTGTATGAAGAGGAAGGCAAGAGAAGACACAGGCTGAGGCGGTGACCAGTCCCTGGGTGACCAGTCCCTGGGTTGGCACCTCTTCTGCTAATTTGTAAACTTTTTTATATTTTGAGATAGGATCTAATGTAGTTCAGGCTGGCCTCAAACTTTCTATGTAGCCAGGGGTGGCTTTGAATTTCCAATTCTCCTGTTTCTACTCTTTTATTTATTTATTTATTTATTTATTTATTTATTTATTTATTTGAGACAGAGGGAGGGAGAGAGAGAATGGGCACACCAGAGCCTCTAGCTACTGGAACTAAACTCCAGATGCATATGTCACCATTGTGTATCTGGCTTAGGTGGGACCTGGAGAATTGAACCTGGGTCCTTAGGCTTCACAGGCAAGTGCCTTAACTGCTGAGCCATCTCTCCAGCTCTGTTTCTACTTCTTGAGTGCTAAGATTATAGCTTATATCAGACATGTACCATAACACCCAACCAACACATTCTTTTCTTTTTCTTTTTCAAAACAGCAACAAATATTTAAAATTAAAAAAGGGCTGGGCATAGTGGTGCATGCCTTTCATCCCAGCATTTGGGAGGCAGAGGCAGAAGGAGCACTGTGAGTTCAAGCCAGCCTAGGGCTACATAGTGAATTCCAGGTCAGCCTGGGCTAGAGCGAAACTGTATCTTGAAAAACCAAAAGCAAACCAAAACAAAAAACCCAGTCTGGAAAGATGGTTCAGTGGTTAAAGGCATTTGCTTACAAAGCTTGGGTGGGTTTGATACCACAGTACCCACGCAAAGCCAGGCACACAAGGTAGCACATGTATCTGGAGTTTGTTTGCAGTTGCAAAAGGTCATGATGCACTCATATTCATTCTCTCTCTCTTTCTTTCTCAAATAAATAAATAAATAAATTTAAAAATAAAATTCAAATTGGAAAATCATTTTGGTAGAACTCCTCTATGCTAAGAAGCATTCTTGGTTCACATTTTATGTTAGGGATTTCTTTTTCTATTTTATGAGTGTGTGTGTGTGTGTGTGTATTATACACATTTGTACATACACTTGGAGGCCTAAAGACATCAGATATTGGAGATCCTCCTGTAATGGGGTGCTAGGGGTTTAGGAAAGTCCTTAGACCCCAAAGCCTAGGTCTGTGTCACTGCAAGTGAACTCCAGATGCATGCACCACCATTTTTAAGCTTCACAGGCAAATACCTTAACTGCTGAACCATCTCTCCAGCTCCTGTGTCTACTTTTAATCAAAGAGTTGAATAAAATAAGACTGAGAAGGATGATTATTATATTTATTGAGGGAAGTGCGTCTCCAGGAAAAAGGCACCCATGTGGCTTAAGAGCCCATGTGGAGGGCTTGGGAAAACCATGGAGAAAAAAGAAAGAAAAGCAACTTCAAAGAGCTCCTGCCATGTAAGGAGCTGGAGGGGTAAAGAGCCCATGTGGAAAGTAAGGCACAGGGGCTCTCCCCTGGGCTTGCCCAGTTAGACTGAGCCAAGGAGGAACTCACCAACAGCTGGAAGTTCGGCAGAGGTTAGGCAGCAGAGAGAGCCTGCCCTCCCCTTGCAAACATATTTACAACTTTTTACGGTGGTGGGCCCTACCTTCCAGCTCAGGTGAACCAGAGGAGCAGCTGGTTGGTTAGGGCTATTGGCTGTCTCAGGAAGAGATTAGCTATGACACCAAGTTTCAAGTTTCGGGGGCTGAACCTGACCAACCACAATGTTTAAGTCCTACAAAAGACCTCCCTCCCAGGAGGGGCCCAAGTTGTTTGTGGAGAAACAGGTCCAGGGAATCAGGCAAGAGATAAGAAGTCAGGTCCTCTTTAATTTCTAACTAGCGCAGTCCATGCTGCCTTTTTACTTGCACGGGTCACCCTAACTGCCTAAAAGAGCTACCTGACTCCCTCCCACTCCTTTATCTCTTTTGCCTTATTTCCCTAAGACAGAGACTCTCAGTGAACCTGGATCTCCCATGTTTTTGGTTAGACTGGCTGACCAGAGAGCCCCAGTGACGCCCCTGTCTCTACCTCCTCAGCACTGGGGTTACTGGCATGTGTGGTTATGCCCAACTTCTTCTGTATGTGTTGGGAATTAGACTCAAGTCTTTTTTATTTATTTATAATTATTTATTTGAGACAGAAACAGAGAACAAGGCAGACACAGAGTAGAGACATGCCACGGCCTCCTGTCACTGTAAACGAACTCCAGGTACATGTTCCACTTTGTGCATCAGCCTTTATGTGGGCACTGGGGAATTGAACAGCAAGAGCCTTTAACCATTGAGCCATCTCTCAAGCCCTGGACTCAAGTAGGTGTTTTTTTTTTTTTTTTTTTTTTAGGCAGGGTCTCATTTAGCCCCGGCTGACCTGGAACTCACTGTGGTTCCAGGCTATCCTCAAGCTTATGGCATTCCTCCTATTTCTGCCTCCCAAGTGCTGGGATTAAAGGCGTGCACTAGCCGACCTGGCTTAGACTCAAGTCTTCATACTTGTGAAATAAGTGCTCTTACCCCGATGAGCCATCTCCCAGCCCCTAGGGGCTTCTTTTCTTTTCCCTTCCTTTTCTTTCTTCTCTTCCTTTAAAAAAAAATTATTAAGAAAGGGAAGAGAAAGGAAGGTAGGAGGGTACTTAATAGGTTGATATTGTATATATGTAACTACAATGATTGAGATGGGAAGGTAATATGATGGAAAGTGGAATTTCAAAGGGGAGGGAGGGTATTACCATGCGATATTTTTTATAATCATGGAAAATGTTAATAAAAATTGTGAAAAAAAAAAACAAACCAAACAAAAAAAAAATATTAAGAAAACAAAAACAAAAAGTTTTGGCTGGGCATGGTAGCACACATCTTTAATCCCAGCACTTGGCAGGCCAAGGTAGGAAGATCACTGTGAGTTTGAGGCCAGCCTGAGACTACATAGTGAATTCCAGGTCAGTCTGGGCTAGAGTGAGACCCTACCTCAAAAAAACCATGAAAACAAAAACAAAAATTTTATTACTTTGAGAGAGAGAGAGAGAGAATGGGTGCACCAGGGCCTCCAGCTACTTCAAACGAACTCCAGACACATGTGCTGCCTTGTGCATCTGGCTTACGTGGGTACTGGGGAATTGAACCTGGGTCCTTAGGTTTCGCAGGCAAATGCCTTAACTGCCAAACCATCTGTCCAGCCTTTTTTTCTTTAATTTTATTTACTCATTTGAGGGTCTTTTTTTTTTTTTTGAGGCAAAAAAGCCTAAGGTCTCTGTCTTAGGAAAATAAGGCAGAAGAGATAAAGGAGTGTGGGGGGGGGAGTCAGGTAGCTCTTTTAGGCAGTTAGGGTGACCCGTGGAAGTAAAAAGGCAGCATGGACTGCGCTAGCTAGAAATCAAAGATGACCTGACTTCTTATCTCTTGCTTGGTTCCCTGGACCTGTTTCTCCACAAACAACCTGAGCCCCTCCTGAGAGGGAGGTCTTTCCTAGGATTTACCTAGCCCAGGCTGGCCTGGAAATTTGTAGCCCAAGTTGGCCTTGAGCCTCTGGCAATCGATCATCATACTTCAACCTCCTGCTTACTGGCACTAAAGGGATGAGCCACCATGTCCAGCTTTTCCTTTGAGATGCGCATTCTTGTATCCCTGGTTAACCTTGAAGTCCTGATCCTCCTACCTCAGTCTCCCCAATGCTGAGATCACAGGCATGCGCCCCCATACTGGCCTTGTGCAGTGCCGGGGGGATGGAGTCCAGGTTGGTGCGCACTAGGCAGGTGCTCCTCTTTTTTTTTTTTTTTTTTTTTTTTGGTTTTTTGAGGTAGGGTCTCACTCTAGCCCAGGCTGACCTGGAATTCACTATGGAGTCTCAGGGTGGCTTCGAACTCATGGCAATCCTCCTACCTCTGCCTCCTGAGTGCTGGGATTAAAGGTGTGCGCACCACGCTCAGCTCAGGCGCTGCTCTGAGCCACACCCCCTTCCTCCCTCTGCGGGCTGATGGTCCAGGGGTGTCTGGGTTACTCCTGACTGCTTCCCTCTTTCTGCCTCTTCACCTCCCGCCCCCAGCCCACTGTGCTTTAGTGCTCTTGAGCCATGTGACCTTGAAGGATCACCTAAGTGCTGTGAATTCCACCGGAACACGGAAAGGGGAGGAGCTCCACTGAGGCACGCCCATAGGTGGCCCAGATCTTCAGAGGCCAAGATCTCCAACTACTCACATGGGGATCTAAGACCCTACACCTGCCCAGGGATCTTCAGAGCCGCTTATGCTGGGATGAAAATCCATGTCATGGCTTCAGGAGCCATAGCTGCTTCCAGGCACAGAGCTTCTTGGCATCATAAGGCTTCCAGGTCACAGCCTCCCTGAGTCATGTGGCCATATGAGATCATATGGCTTCCTTTGTCCAAAGGGCTATGTGCGGTCACACAATTGCCAGGGGTCATATGGCTGCCTGGTTGTACGGTAACTCAGATTATGTAGACACCTGGGGTGCGTCACATGGCTTCCCGTACAGGTGTGTCTTGGAAGTTTAGGCTACTTCCAGGCCATTC
This sequence comes from Jaculus jaculus, assembly GCF_020740685.1. Classification (NCBI taxonomy): domain Eukaryota; kingdom Metazoa; phylum Chordata; class Mammalia; order Rodentia; family Dipodidae; genus Jaculus; species Jaculus jaculus. Next base: position 197,738,932 of record NC_059103.1, on the reverse strand, counting down.
CACTGCCTCTGCCTTTCAGGCAAACCTCAGTCCCTCCCAAAGCTTTAGTTTCCTCATCTGTACGGTATAGTCTATCTCCATAGTACAGGGCTGTGGAGAAGATGTCATGAGGAGACAACTGTGAAGGGCCCACGGAAGCCCAGGCAGGCTTACACAGGGTGGGGAAGGGCAGCTGTTTCCTGATGATGGTGAGCTTCAGAAGATCCCTAGAAGAAGACAACTGGGTGATGCATCCCTGCAACCTCAGCCCTCAGGAGGCTGAGTTCTACTGAGGACTATTAATCCCAGTTCCAGACTAGTATTGGCTACATAGTGAGCCCTGTGTACCTAAAAAACAAAACAAAACCCCGGGCATGGTGGCACACTCATAATTCCAAACTACGTGGTAGATAGAGGCAGGAGGATCAGGAAGCTCAAGGTTATTCTCAACTAGTCCCTATTACTTAGTGAACTCAAGGCCAGCCAACTGGAGCTACATGAGACCCTGTTTCCAAAAAAAGGGCCAGTAGTATAAAGCTGGTCCAGCTCAGCGTGTCAAGGGCCCCGAGCTGGGATGGCAGTAACCCGAGGGGGTGAGTAGCAGCTCGGGCCCTGCCTGTCACCTTACAAGCAAGTGTGGTGGCCTGTCATTCCACCACTGGGGAGGCAGGGACAAGAGGAAACTGAGAGCAAGAAAACCCGTCTCAAAACAAAAGAGGGCAGGGCCTGGTGGCACATGCCTTTGACCCCAGCAGAGGCAGAGGTAGGAGGATTGCTGTAACCTCCAGGCCATCCTGAGACTACATAGTGAGTTCTAGATCAGCCTGGGCCAAATCAAGATCCTAACCTCAAAAAACAAAGCAAACAAACAAACAAACAAAAACCCAACAAAATAAAACAGGGGCTGGAGAGATGGCTCCGAGGTTAAAGGTGTTTGTTTGCAAAGCCTGCCAGCCAGGTTTAGTTCCCCAGTACCCACATAAAGCCAGATGTACAAGGTGGTACCTGTTTCTGGTATTTGCAGCAGCAAGAGGCCCTGGCATGCCCATACTCTCTCTCTCTCCCTACCCCTTTCTTTCTCTGTGCACATAAATATAAAACTATTTTTTAAACACTTCTCAGTTCTTTCTGAAAGCATAAACCAAACCAGAACAAGTACCCTTGTCCTCATGCAGCCCCGTGTCCAGCGCAGCCAGTGCTCCACCTGGAAAGGAGGAGCCCCAGACAGGCATGGGAGCCCCTAGGTTGGGGTCATCCAGTGGCCAAGTGGCCAAGCAGGGATCTGAGCCCAGGTGAGCTACCTGGTTCTTTCAAGGAGCTCCCAGGCCACCTAAGTGGGGAGAGGCACTGGAGCCACAGCCATGAACCAAATGACCAAGGTGACATGGAGAGGGGGCAGGAAGCCAATTGCGGATAGCAGGTGACAGGGTGGGGCACATGGCATGGCTGTCAGAGGGAAGGGTGAAGGCAGGTGATGTTCAGGCTGCCCCACCTGCTGTTGTCAACAGGGCATGGCAGTCCCCAGGGTGCTCCTCCCTCCCAGACTTCCCTGCAGGGCCAGTGCCCTCAGCCAGGCCTCTGTGTCTTGGGGGCAGCCCCTTCCTTAGCCCTTGGAGCTAGCTGCCTCCTTCTCCTTCTGCCTCTCCTCGCTGGTCCTCTTGACACCAGTGCCTTCCTCCCCCTCTTTGGGCCTCAAGTGCGGGCAGCCCTCCCAGGCCACAGTAGCGTCTTTCTCCCTCAGCACTCAGCAGCATTAGAGTTAGGAGACAAACAGTGGAGCACATGCCTATAATCCCAGCACTTGGAAAGTGATGGAAGGCGGATCTTGAATTTGAGGCAACCGGGGCTGCATAGCAAGTTCCAGGCCTGCAGAATGAGATCCTCAAAAAAATAAGGCAGGGATGGGCTGTTGCTAAAGGTGTGACTACGTTGGTTGAGTCCTTGTCTAGCTGTCGTCGAGCCTCGAAGCTCTGGATTCTATTCCCAGCACTACATAGACAGTAAGTGCTCACACATACATGTAATCCTAGTACTTAAGAGGTAGAGACAGGAGAATCACAAGTGCAAGGTCATCCTTGGCTACATAGTGATTTTGAAGCCAAATTGGGCTGGCCAAGATACACTATATAAATTTATTTATTTACAAAGAAAGAGGGAGAGAGAGAGAGAGAGAGGGAATGAATGGGCATGCCAGGGCCTCCCACCTCTGCAAATGAACTCCAGATGCGTGCGCCTGCCTGTGTGTCTGGCCAATGTGGGTCCCAGGGAATCGGACCTGGGTCCTTTGGCTTTGCAGGCAAACACCTTAACTGCTAAGCCATTCCTCCAGCCCAAGATATTATATTTTTAAAAATATTTACTTCTTTGAGGGAGACAGGGGTGGGGAGAGAATGGGTACACCAGGGCCACTTTGTGCATCTGGCTTTATGTGGGTACTAGGGAATTGAACCCAGGTCGTCAGGCTTTGCAAACAAGAACCTTTAACCACTGAGCCATTTCTCCATCCCCAAGATACCATCTTAAAAAAAAAAAACAAAAACAAGCCAGGCATGGTGGCACACACCTTTAATCCCAGCACTCAGGAGGGAGGTGGAGGTAAGAGGATCGCTGTGAGTTCAAGGACAGCCAGGGACTACAGAGTGAATTCTAGGTCAGCCTGGACTAGAGTGAGACCCTGTCTCAAAATTTTTTAAAAAAAAAAGATGGATAAAACAGAGCAGGATGTGGTGACATACATCTTTAATCCCAGCACTCGAGAGGCAGAGGTAGGAGGATTATGGTGAGTTCGAGGCTACCCTGAGACTACATAGTGAATTCCAGGTCAGCCTGGGCTACAGCAAGACCTTACCTTGCAAAACCAAAAACAACAACAAAAATAAGCAAGCGAACAAGGACCCATCAGGCTCTGCCCTGGTTGTGACCTGATTATGTAACATCAATTACAAGAGGGTCTTCCTCTTCACAGCCTCGCTGGAGCCTCCCAGAACCCCTGGGGAGAGTCAGGTATTGTCACTCTTAATTTGCAAAAGGGAAGGAAGCACTGAGCGCCTCCCCCCACCACCACCACAGGGCATCACATCTACAGCTAAGACCTCTCTAGAGGCCCATTCACTCATTCATTCATTCATTCAGTGGCAGATGCTAAGGGTGTCACAGAGGGAAGCAACAACCTAGAGAGCTGAATCCTGCTCTTGGGACTTGCAGCCCATAGAAACAGGCCATGGGTGGACAAGAAGGCCAATGGGCCAGAGGCAGAAGGCGAGGGATGCATGTAGAAGATGGAGAGGAGGAAGTTCTGTGGAGAGTGGCCTGTCCATGAAGTGGACTTTCAGGAGGGACCTGAGGGGGGGAGGGACCAGGACAGGAAGGGTGTGCACCCCAGAACTGAGCTTGGCTGTTATTTCCCATAATCTGGCAGCCATATGATCCATCTGGTGCACAGACCCCTCAGCCCCCTGCCCCCCAGCTGCTCTTCCCTGCTTGCCCACCTGTCCTGAACTGGCTGCCTTCAGCCAGACCTCCTGGTCAGGAAGGCTTCAGCCAACACATTGCCCCCAGTTCTCGGTGCCCGGGTTGGTCCTAGGCCCGTGGTTCACAGTTGAGAAAGGATCAGAGGAACTAGCGAATGAGAGAGGGTGTGGGCTGTGGGCAGTGGGAGGAAGTCGCCTCCTCAAGCCCTGTGGGAAAATGAGCAATCAGCTCTATGAGGTAGGCTGGAGCTGGGCCAGCTGCCTCCCTCTCAGCCACACATCTCTGCAGCTCCATGATCCGGGCTCTTTCATCCAGTAAGTAGTGTCGTTAGGGGGTGCTGGACCCTCAACACAAAACAGACCTTGAGGGGCTCACTTCCAGGTGGATGACAGCAAGAAGTGAATAGCAGTGGTCCAGGTGGCTTTAATACCCAGAGCAAAGGAGGGTAGAAGAGATGCGTCCAAGACCCTGAATGTGAAACAGGGTGCTAGGGGTTCAGTAAAGTCCTTGAACCCCAAACCCTATGTTTGTGTTTAATTTTAATCAAACAATTGACTAAAACAAGACTGAGAAGAATAATTATTAAATTATTATATTTATTTAGGGAAGTACAGAACCAAAGGAAGGAAAATTAATACATCCATGTGGCTTGAGAGCCTACATGGTGGACCTGGAAAAACCATGCAGGGGGCAGAAAAGAAAGTACAGAGAGCTCCTGTCATGTGGGGCGCAGGAGGGAGTGAAGAGCCCACGTGGAAAGTAGGGGTCAGGGGGTTCTCCCCTGGTCTTAGCCCAGCCAGGCCGAGATGAGGGGAAACTCACCAGAAGCTGGAGGTTCAGGAGTGGTCAGGCAGCGCAGAGAGCGTGCCCTCCCCTTGCAAATAGGCTTATAACTTCTGGCTTAGGTCAGCCAGAGGGACAGCTGATTGGTTTGGGCTAGGGGCTGTTAGCCATGACGCCAAGTTCTGGGGTCTAAACTTGACCAACCGCAATGTCAGGATTAGATTTAAATCCTAGGAGAGACCTCCCTCCCAGGAGGGGCCCAGGTTGTGGAAAGACAGATCTCCTTTAGGCAGGAGATGAGGAGTCAGATCATCCTTTGATCTCAAGTGGAGACTGCAGTGATAGGCCCGGAGACATTCCTGCTTCCTCCTTTCAGGGGCCGTCACCCTGACTGCCTCACAAAGCTACCTGTCTCCCTCTCATTCCCCCCTCTCTTGAGAAGACAGAGGAAAGAGAATGATGGCCCGTGTGCCTTTACTGCTTCCAGATGAACGGGGCTGTGGAGTAATTGTAGTTAGAGTGTGTCCCAGAGAGGGGGAGCTATCTAACAGACCCCAAAAGTATACTGGTCGAGTGCAGGAAAACAGTCCTGGAAGAAAATGTTAGGGAGAGAATAAAAACAAGGAGTTAAGGGGAAGTAGGCACACAGCAAACTGGTCGCCTTCAGGGTTCCCCTTTGTGTGGCCTTGTAAGCCCTGGAGAACTATCCAGAGAAGCCAGGTAGAGATGCATTGACCAGTTCCAAGATGGTCTGAGCAGAGAAGGGTCACAGAGCCCTGGGCTAATGCATGGCTGTAGTCTCAGCACTTTGGGAGGAGGAGACAAGAGGATCAGAAGTGCAAAGCCAACCTTAGTGACACAGCTAGTTTGAGGTTAGCCTTTGCTACATGAGACCCTCTCTCAAAAAGCAGCCTGTGTGGTCACGGTTCACGCCTGAGGACGAGGTTAGGAGGATTGCTATGAGTTCGAGTCAAGCCTGGGTTTTGAGACTCTGCCTCAAAAACAAAAAAATGAAATGAGAGCTGAATCCCTGGGCCACAGGTGGGTCAGGTGTTTCTGGGTCCAGGGACAGCAGTCCTGCTAGGTGGCTGTCTGTGACGCAGTTGATACGCAGTCTGAGGAACCAGAGAAGTTGCCCGAGTAACTGAAATCTGGGTCCAAGAATGGTGGCTGGCGGCTGCAGGCGGGCTGTCCCCGTCCGAGGCGGCAGTGCCAGGCTGGCTTTCCATGGTATCTATGGACTTTTCTCAGTTCAGCTCCAAGGAGCTGCGTGTGTTTGGGCCCAGTTCCCAGGGTCACTCCTGGACAGCAGGGTGGAGGCAGCTGTGGGGGAGGAAGAGCAGGATGGTGACTGCAGGCTGCCTGTCAGTAGGATGGGGCTCAGCCCACCCTAATCTGCTTCCCAGCTCACGCCTGGGCAAGGCTGGGGGCTGGGGTGGAACTGAACTGAGAGGCCTTCCTCTTGCCTGGGGAAGGAGGGAAGGGAGGCAGCCAAGGAAGGGATAACAGCTTAGTAAACAGGGTCAGGCTCTGGGGTGGATTGGGGGAAGACCAGATATATGACCAGGGTCCAGGGTGAACATCTGACCGAGGCTAGGCCTCAGAACGTGAACAAGTAACAGGACTTGGTCTGTAATGAAGGCAGGGCTACAAGGGGGTCAAAGTCAGGGCTCAGTATGTGGCCAGGATCAAGGCTTACTATGTAACCAGCATCAGGACTCAGTGTATGACCAGGGTTCAGAGCTCAAAATATAAACAGGGTCAGGGTTCAGAGTGTGAGTAGGGTCAGATGTCAGGGCATGACTAGACTCAGGGCTCAGTGTATAACCAGCCTCAGAATTCAATGATGAGGGTTCAGTGTATGAATTGGATCAGGGCTCAGAGTATGACTAAAGTCAGGATTCAGAGTATGAACAGGGTCAGGACTCAGGATGTGATCAGGCTGAGGGCTCAGTGTATAGCCAGGATTAGGTCTTCTAGAATCAGGGATCAGTGTGTGATCAGGGTCAAAACTCAGTATAAACCAGGTATGGTGGCATATATCTATAATCCCAGTACTGGGAAGACTGAGGTAGCCAGATTGATGTGAATCTGAGGTCAGCCTGGCTATAAAATGAGTTTCATGTCAGCCCAAGGCTACAGTCAGGCCCTGTCTCAAAACAGTAACAAGGGCTGGAAGGATGGCTTATTGGTTAAGGCATTTGCCTGCAAAGCCAAAGGACCCAATTCCCCAGAACCCATGTTAGCCAGATGCACAAGGGGGCGCATGTGTCTGGAGTTCTTTTGGAGTGGCTGGAGGCCCTGGGGTGCCCATTCTCTCTCTCTATCTCTCTCTCCCTCTTTCTCTGTCAAATTAATTTAAAAAAAAAAATCCCAGACAAGAGGGGTGTAGTGGTGCATACCTGCAATCCTAGGATTTGGGAGGTATGGGTAGGATGCTCAAGAGTGCATAGTCATCCTTGGATACATAGCAAATTCAAGGTCAATCTGGACTACTTGAGGTCCTGTCTCAAAACAAAGCAAAGCAAAACAAACAAATGAAACAATGAAAATCAACAAAAAACAAAGCCCAGTGTTCATGTGTAACCGGGTCCATGACATTCAAAGAACCATGTGGGGGCTGGAGGGATGGTTTAGTGATTAAGGCAGTTGCCTGCAAAGCTAAAGGACCCAGGCTCAATTCCCCAGGACCCATGTTAGCCAGATGCACAAGGGGGTGCAAGCATCTCTAGTTCTTTTGCAGTGGCTGGAGGCCCTGGTGTGCCCATTCTCTCTCTCTCTCTCTCAAATAAATAAAGAACCATGTGGATTAGGACTAGTCTGTGAGTAGGATCCGGGTTTAGCATGTGAGGACTCGGGATAAGGCTGATTGTTCTAGCTACCACTCTAAGATGGCCTCAGGATGGAGTGGCCTCTTTTCCTTGAACAACTGAACTTCCTTCATCTTTCTTTTTCTTTTTAAATTAGTTATTATGTATACGTGTTCTTGTGTGTGAGTGGGGGCATGACCTGCCTCTCAGTATGTGCAAATGTGGTCAGAGGACAGCTTTGGGGTCGTTCCTCACCTGTCCACCTCCTGTGAGGCAGGGTTTCTTCTGCTGGATTCTTGCTCTCTTCTCTACGGTGCTTCTCATGGGGTTCTGGGAAATTCTCCCGTCTCTACCTCCCATCTTGCCTTCAGTGCTGGGATTCCAGAAACCCTCCATGGCTTCTGTCTTTCTCTATGCAGGCCTGGGGAGCCACCTCGGGAGCTCTAGCTTGACATGAGTGCTTTATTCACTGAGCCATCTTCCCAGGCCCCCTCTTTGTCTGCCACATCTTCATTTATTTTATTAATAACTTTATACATGTATATAATGTATTTTTAAAATATATTTTACTTGTTTGTAAGTACAAAGAGAAAGAGATAGAGAGAGAGGGAATGGACATGCCAGGGTCTCCAGCCACTGTAAAACCATTGGCTTTGCACAGGTACTGGAAAATCTAACCTGGGTTGTTTGGCTTTGCAGGCAAGCACCTTAACCACTGAGCCATCTCTCCAGCCCTATGATTTTCTCTCTCTCTCTTTCTCTCTCTCTCTATGTGTGTGTGTGTGTTTTGCATCGGGCTTGCATGCATCGGGCTTGCGTGCATCCTGGGGATTCAAACCCGGGTCCTTTGGCTTCAGAGTCCAATGCTGTAACCGCTAAGCCATTTCCTGGTTCGTGTGTATGTGTGCGTGTGTGTGTGTGTGTATGTGTGTGTGTGTGTGTGTGTGTGTGTGTGTGTTTTAATCACAGTCCCCTCTCTTTACTTTCTATGCTCCCTTCCTATCCTGTCCCATCTTTTCCCCTGAGCCATGGTTTCTCGGGGTAGCCCAGGGTAGCCTCAAATTCCTCCCAAGTGCTGGGATTACAGGTATGTACTACCCCACCTTCATCTTTCTTCTTCTTCTTCTTTCTTTGTTTTGTTTAAAAATATTTATTTATTGGGCTGGAGAGATGGCTTAGCGGTTAAGCGCTTGCCTGTGAAGCCTAAGGACCCCGGTTCAAGGCTTGATTCCGCAGGACCCACGTTAGCCAGATGCACAAGGGGGCGCACACATCTGGAATTCTTTTGCAGTGGCTGGAGGCCCTGGTGCACCCATGCTCTCTCTCTCTCTCCCTCTCTGCCTCTTTCTCTCTCTGTCTGTCACTCTCAAATAAAAAAATAAACAATAAAATTTTTTTTTAAATTTATTTATTTATTTATTTGAGAGAGGAAGGGAGAGAAAGAGGCAGACACAGAGAGAGCAAGCATTGGTGCACCAGGGTTTCCTGCCACTGCAAATGAACTCCACATACATGCGCCACTTAGTGCATCTGGCTTTACATGGGTACAGTGGAATCGAACTGAGGTCCTTAGGCTTTACAGGCAAGTGCCTTAACCACCAAGCCATCTCTCCAGCCCTCTGTCCATCTTTCCTTCTCTTTCATTTGAGTGTCATCTACTGGACTAGGCAATGTTCTAGGAACCACAGACTCATGAGCCACATTGCCACAGCCGAGGCAGGTCTCCACTGGGAACCACGCCGAGACAACTTAGAGGCCATTGCTCAAAAGTACTTGTTCCCGGGATTCGGGACTATTCCACAGGAGGCTCCGCAGGCTGCCTTACTGAACAGGGTCGGGGGGGAGAGGGCATCCAGTGAGAATGCAGGATGGTTGTGCTGGGGAGAACACATGTGAACTGGGCGCAGTCATCAGTGGGGTTCCTGCCAGCTTGATTGGCATCAGTGTCCTTGCTCTTCTAGGCTCCAGGTGGCCCTAGCTAGTTCCCACCACCTGAGGGTGATTGCTTTAGCAGCTGGTGGGTACTCCCTGCCCCAGAGGCCACCCACCGTGGGTGGGACAGAACCCACAGACAATGGGGAAGGAATGAGAGTGCGTGAGGAAGACCAGGATGGCTGGTGGGAAGAGGGTGGATGGGCGGAGGGGTGGTTGGAGACTAGAACAGAGAAGTACGTGAGGGTGGGGGTGCCTTGGAAGGAGGAAGACCAACAGGAGCTCGCAGAGGGGCTGCGTGGGAGCGGCTCCCGGCTGGATGCTATTCCTGAGCTCTGGGCTGGGTCCCTGTTATTGCCTTGAGGCCCCTTTTCTGCATCTGTGACTTGAAGACTTTGTCTAGGAGACATCAATAGCCCTCTGCTGTCTGCAGGCATGTAGGTCCAGGACTAGATGGGTAGGTTCCCGAAGGACATTGTTATATGACCTTGGCCTACTATTGCAGTCGTTCAGCCTAACCCACCTTCACAGAGCTTCTGGAATCATCTCCTTTTTACTGCTTGTTTTTTTTTTAAATATTTTATTTATTTGGGCTGGAGAGATGGCTTAGCGGTTAAGCGCTTGCCTGTGAAGCCTAAGGACCCCAGTTCGAGGCTCGGTTCCCCAGGTCCCACGTTAGCCAGATGCACAAGGGGGTGCACACGTCTGGAGTTCATTTGCAGTGGCTGGAAGCCCTGGCGTGCCCATTCTCTCTCTCTCCCCCTCCATCTGTCTTTCCCTCTATGTCTGTTGCTCTCAAATAAATAAATAAAAAATGAACAAAAAAAATTTAAAAAAATTTAAAAAAATTTTATTTATTTATTTAAGGGAAAGACAGGAGAGAGAGAGCAAAAGCAGGAGAGGGAGGGAAGGAAGGAGGGAGAGAGAGAAAGAGAATGGACATACCAGAGCTTCTAACCACTGCAAACAAATTCCAGATGCATGCTCCACCTTGTGCATCTGGTTTATGTGGGTACTGGGGAATCAAACCTGGGTCTTTAGGCTTTGTAGGCAAGCACTTTAACCAACTAAGCCATCTCTTAGCTCTGTTTCTTTTTTTTCCTGTTTTTCTTTTTTTGAGGTAGGGTTTCACTCTAGCTCAGGCTGACCTGTATTTCACTAAATATTCTCAGGATGGCCTTGAACTCATGGTGATCCTCCTACCTCTGCCTACCAAGTGCTGGGATTAAAGGTGTGCGCCACCACACCCAGCTGTTTCTTTTATATATATAATATTTATTTAGTTGACAGTGAAAGAGGGCGAGAAAGAGAGAGAGAGAGAGAGAGAGAGAGAGAGAATGGGTGCAGCAGGGCCTCCAGCCACTGCAAACGAACTCCAGATGCATGTGCTCCCTTGTGCATCTGGCTAACGTGGGTCCTGGGGAATCAAACCTGGGTCCTTTGGCTTTGCAGGCAAATGCCTTAACTGCTAAGCCATCCCTCCAGCCCCCTGTTTCTTTTTTTTAAAGACAAGAATACATGTAACCCAGGCTGGCCTTGAAGTCCTGATCCTTCTGTCTTCATTTTCTGAGTGCTGGGATTCCAGGTGAGTACTACTTAGTCCTGGAGCTGTCTTTTTCAAACACAGAGTCCTGCCCTGGGTCCTGCATCAAGCAAACAGCCAGCTCCCCTGTGGTTCCTGTGCCTAACGTTCTTCCATACACCATCCCTTCCCCACTGGCCCATTCCATGGCTCCCAGTGGTCAGGGTGGAGACGGGAGCTGGACCAGAGCTAGGCCAGGGGGGAGAAAGACCTCCAAGGTTCAACAGCTCAGAGGACTGGAGATCCTGGAGGACTTAGGGGGCACCCAGAGCCCCCGAAGCATGGAGATGTAGCTGGGGGCGGGATCTCTCAGCTCATTCAGTCCCAAGGAGCCCTTTCTCAGACAAGTCCTGTCACCATTCTCTCTGCTTAGATGAGGGGGAGCAGTTAGGTGACACTGTCTAAGTCCCCCAGCCAACTGGGCAGAGCCAAACTGATGGCCCCAGGGTGGCGTCCTCAAGGGGGCTTTTCTGACCCCCAAGAACTGTCCCAGTTGTTAAGAAGGGGGCCTGGGGCTGGGTGTGTTGGCTCATGCCTCTAATCCCAGGACTTGGGAGACTGAAGCAGGACAATTGCAATGAGCCATGCCAAGGGCGGATGTGGGAAGCACTGTGACTGGATTCAGAGGTGACCATACACATAGGGAACTTGTGGCTCCTACCCCCAGAACCCTGTGGCCCGCCTCCATCACTCTCACAGACGCACTCTTCTGTGTCCAAAGTGTCCTCGGCCCTCTCCACCCTTCGCTCGTCTCATCCCCTTGCTGACCCACAGCACCTGCCACTTCCAAGCCATGTTCTGGTCTCTTGACTCAGGCAGCAAGGTTGAGGGCACGGTCGCCTGGCCACATATGAGGGCACGCAGAATGCTGGCCTGTCTGTTCATGGCCTCAGGCTGTCCTCACAGCCAGGAATAAGGTCACCCTCATCCTGCAGTGTGGGGTGCAGGAATGGAAAAGGCCCACCCTGTTCTAGCCCAACCTGCTGGGTAGGTTTGGCCCTGCTGGCACCCCACGCCCCGGGAGCCCACGGCTACGCCCTCCCCAAGGCTGTCTTTAAGAGCAGGGACTTTAGCTGCTGGGCTGATGGTCACACCATGCGGGAGGCAGCCCTTGTGACGCCCTCTTTGATCTCAGAGAGCAGCGGGCTTAAGAAGCTGGGCCCCGACCATCTTCAGTCAAAGCCCTGGACCCACCAGCTTGCTACATGGGTGCACTGGGGTACAGTCATGGCCACGGGGCACCTGCGTCGTGGGGGAGCCCCACATGTGGTACAGCCATGGCCTCGGGGCAGCTGCATCTTGGGGGAGCCCCATCTGTGGCCAGGCAGATCTCATCGAGATGGGGCACTAGTTTCTACAACTGCAGCATTAGACAACACACCCCCAAACCAACGGGCTTCAGGACTCAGCTTTGAACATAGGCCTGGCACACCCCTCAGGACAGCTCAGTTTCCTAGACGAATGAATCCCAGGCTCACATTGAGGCTGCATCTCAGCTACCCTGTATCCAAGTGTGGTATGAGGCTAAAGGGTGCAGCAAAGCCCACGTGTTCTAGTCCACTCTGACCTATGTGATCTGTGAGGGCAGACAACCCCCTTCCTTACTCGCTCCATGCCTCAGTTTCCCCATGTCAATGGTACTGGTGCCATCAGGTGAGACATGAGACCAGGATTTGCAAACACACACGCGCACTGCCTTCATACTCAGAGGTGAGCACGCTCACATGTGCACGTACAAATGTGTACACACCTGCCCATCCACACCAGCAGCTATCATAGACATCTCTACATGCCCATGAATCCTGCCCCCAGATATGCCCTGTCTTCCACAGTGATGTATGAACCCCCATGCTCTGCTCACAGCACAGGTTTTGGGCTCCCCTTCCTGTCCCATGCCAGGCTGGCACAGGCATTCTTGCATTGCTTACCCTGTTCCTGCTCTCAGATGGCAGCTTCTGTTGCTCATGTCTTCCTGGGGCGTCCCCCTGGGCCCCGGGGTGTTATAGGAGCTTCCAGACCTCTTGCCTCAACTCCAGTGGGAAAAACAGGGCCTCTTGCTACTGCAAGTGAACTCTAGACTCCTGTACCTTTGTGTGTGTGTGTGTGTGTGTGTGTGTTTGTCTGGCTTTATGCAGGACTGTGGAGTCAAACCTGTGCTATTGGCCTTCAAAAGCAAGTGCCTTCAGTGGCTGAGCCGTCTCTCCAGCCCCCAAGCTCATCTTCTATGCATTTTCCCCTGGAAATTTGGCAGAATGCTTCCCCACATTGGCAGCCTGTTGGCCCTCAGGCTCCACAGCCCTAGGGTAAGGAGCCTTCCCATAGACCCTAGGACACTGGTCTGACTCCCGAGTTGGTAACACTGTGAGGGCCACCTGAAGAGGCTCCTGCCTGCCTGTTGCGGCCCCCAGGACTGTCAGCAGTGGAGGAGGAAGCTGTAGCCCTATGCACAATCGAGCTTTGGCTCTTCAGCTGCCCAAGCTTTAGTCTTCTCACCTGTAAAATGGGCTCCAATCTGGGAGCTTACAGGGAAGAGGTGACGAGTTGTTCACCTGAAACACCCTGGTACCAGGAAGCTTGGTGGGCAGCAGGGGCAGCCCACAAACTCTTCATCACTCTGGTGCCCTGAGACCTGAATCCTTCTGCAAGCTTCTCAGACTCTGGGAAGCTGATGGGGAAATTTGAGCATTCTGCTTGGGTCAGCCAGCACACCACCCTGGGTGACCACAGCCCATGGCTCAGACTGAGCTCTGAGCGCCATACACAGCACAGTCAACCTCAGGAGGCCAGTAAGAAATGACAACGTTCAGGTCCTCAGGGCACCCACATTGGCCACTGCCATCCAACTCCCCCTTCACACACCTTCTGCCACATCTGATTCTGATTCACACGGCACAGTGTGGGACCCGCTGCTGACGGAAGGTTCTATTTCCATGGGCTCCACAGACCGTGTGGACCTCCAGTGAGGGAACGTGCCCAGTGTGTGGATGGAGAAACTGAGACTGAGGGAGCAGAAGGATGCAGGGGAGGGATGCTGCAGTCGGCTCACCATGGCTCTTGGCTAACAATGAAGCACTACATCGGCATCTCAGTTTCCCGACACGGGAAGCAAAGCAGTTTGCCCTAAGACAAAACATGCAGCTACCTGGGCCTGTTTGAGGGGCTCAGGAAGAGCCGTTTTGGGTTTCTCGAGCTCTTTGCCCACGCTGTTCTTCCTGCCCAGGCTTTCCACTCTCTCCACTCCAAACTCCACACAGCTTCGCTTGCACAGGCTTTTTCCTACACACAGGTCCAGTACAGAAGGGAAGTCACATTTGGACCAATCCAAAACCCCCGTGTGAGAGGGCCTTGCTGAGGCTGGTCCTCTACATGGGAGATGTGACCTCATGGCTGCACTTGGAGCCAGGGAGGGCCTGAGGGACCAGGAGAGAGTGGCAACCTGTGCTCGGGCCCTCCTGCTGACCCTGCCCTCTCCAAGCAGGCTGGGTCCTCCCTGACAGAGTGGTCAGTGCTGGAAGTTTCTAAGCTTGCCTCAACCCACCGGAGCTCAGCAGAGCCCTTTCGACTGTGGAGGGACAGGGGATGTTTCACAGTGGCTCATTCCCCACACCCCTCCTTTTGGGACTCAGCATTGCCACTTTATTCACGGTCGCCCGTTCCAGGAGCTTCTGGGATGCCACCTCACTTGACTGTCAACACACCCATTTTAAAGATGGGTGTCGTGGTGGTTAATATTAGCACCATCGGGGCTGGAGAGATGGCTTAGCAGTTAAGGCATTTGCCTGTGAGGCCTACGGACACAGGTTCCATTCCCCAGTTCCCACATAAGCCAGAGGCATAAGGGGGCGCATGTGTCTGGAGTTCATTTGCAGTGCCCATTCTCCCTCTATCTTAAATAAGTAACTAAATAAAATATATTTAAAAATATTAGCAGAATGTAGAATCACCTAGGACACAAACCTCTGGGCATGTCTACAAGGGAGTTTCTGGAAAATGAGGCTAATGGAAGTGAGAGACCCACCCTAACTGGGTGGCACTACACCATGGGCTGGGGTCCCAGACAGGATCAGAGGAGAAAGCACATTGAGCAGCAGTGTTTGTCACTCTCTGCTTCCTCGCCGTGGACTGAACGTGACCAGCTGCCTCACGCTCCTGCCGCCACGCCTTCCCTGCCGTGATGAACTGTAACCTGGAACTGTGCGCTGAAATAAACCCTTCCTCCCTTACACTGTTTCTCGCCAGTATTTGGTCACAGCTAGCTAGCATAGGTGCCCTGAGAAGAAACACCCACCCAGCCATACAGCAAAATGGCAGTGGGTTGAGGTGAGAAAGCATCCGGGGGAAAAGTGAACCTGACTCTGGGGTGGGGTGGCCAAGCTGAAGATACCAGGGCTGTGGCCAGGGCAGGGCGGGCACTGGAAAAGAAACATCGATACCCCCGTGGGCGCCTGCGTCCAATTACTGGAGGAGGAGGAAGAGGACAGGGAGGCTGTTGCAAGGGCCCAGGTTTTGAAATTTGGCTTCAACCCTGGCGAACTTGATTCACCCCACAGTCTGGGCTCCACCTTCTCCTGAGCTCCGGTCTCTCCATGTAACCTCAGCTCTTCTGTGCCTGGTGGGGGCTTCACTGGAAGGGGGTTGTAAGGCGCTTCATTGGTGAGATATGGCAGGGAGACTCCCTTCCTGGGGTGTCATGGGTTGAATTGTGACCCCCTAGGCATATGTGAGAGCCCTAATGCCCAGAGCCTTGGGACTTGATCTGTTGATAGAATGAAGTTAGATGATGCCATTAAGTTGGGCCCTGAGCCCAGATGGCCCATGTCCTCGTAAGAAAGGGCAGTCTGGCTGGGTGTGGTGGTGTACATTTGCACAGAGCTGAGGACTCTGCGACAGGAGGATCACAATGAGCTCAAGGCCAGTCTGGGATGCATAGCAGGACCCTGTCTCAAACAAGACAAAATCCCCATTAGGCAGGTGAGAAAAGCAGAACCAGCGCATCCCTGGGTCTTGGGGTGAGGACGGCCGCCCCGGGCTAGGAGCACAGCCAGCGGTGAGGCTCCTCCAGCGAGTCCTCTAGCTCCCTCAGGCCTTAGCTCCTCCACCACCTATCTAGAGAGGCTATGAAAAGCACCTAAGGCCAGGCAAACATTCTGGAAAACGCCAATGCGTCTTTCCTTCTCTGTGGGTCATGAGTTCTCTGTTAACCTGAATGCACTTGGGAGACCGTGGAACCCAGGGCTAGAGTTTTAGCAGCGTGCGATGGTGCACAGCTGTGTATTCCAGCACTCAGAAGACCTCAGAGGCAGGAGGATAGCTTTGAGTTCAAGGCCAGCCTGGGATACATAAGGAGACCCTGTCTCAAAAATAAATAGGGCTGGGGAAATGGCTTAGCGGTTAAGGCATTTGCCTATGAAGCCTAAGGACCAGGGTTCAATTCCCCAGGACCCACGTAAGCCAGCTGCACAAGGTGGCACATGTGTCTGGAGTTCGTTTGCAGCTGCTGGAGGCCTTGGCACACCCATTCTCTCTTTCTCTATCTACCTCTTTCTCTCTCTCTCTCTTTCTCTCAAATAAATAAAAAAATAAAAATTAAACTAGGGGCTGGACACCAAACTGCCCTGTAAGCACTTCTGTTAATGTTCATACCCATGTATTAATGCTACTCTCACCTATGGCTAGAGAACCTTCTATTTTCAGATGGTAGTGACCTTGGGATGACTCAGGAGGTACCATGGTGCTGAGAAGAAGTGACAGAGGAGTGCTCAGCACTGCAATATCTCTATCACACCTTCCAAGGCTCAGGGTCTATTGTGGAAGAGGTGGCGGAAAGAACGTAAGAGCCAAAGAAAGGGTAGGACTCCTTACAATGTGTTCTTCCAGACACAAAATGGCCTGGATATCCATGACCTCACTACCTACACTACTGACACTACCTACACAAGACCATCATAATAGGAAGAAAAGATGATGATGGCAAAGTAAAACTGATTTAGAGGGAGAGGGGATATGATGGAGAGTGGAGTTTTAAAGGGGAAAATGGAGGGCGGGGAGAATTACCATGGGGTATTGTTTATATTTATGGAAGTTGTCAATAAAAATATTTAAAAAATTTTTAAAAAGTAGGGGCTGGAGAGATAACTTAGCAGTTAGGGCACCTGCCTGCAAAGCCAAAGGGCCCAGGTTCTATTCCCCAGGACCCATGTAAGCCAGATGCACTGGGTGGCACATGTGTCTGAAGTTCATCTGTAGTGGCTGGATGCACTGGCACACCCATTCTCTCTCTCTCTGTCTGCCTCTTTCTCTCTCTCAAAAATCAATATTTAGAAAATAAATAAAATTTAATTAAATATTTAAAATATTTTTAGGACTGGGCGGTAGCTTAACAGTTAAAGGAGCTTGCTTACAAAGCCTGCAGACCTGGGTTTGATTCCTTAGTACGCACATAAAGCCAGACACACGAAGTGACACAGGCATCTGGAATTCATATGAGGCCCTGGTGCACCCATGCATGCATATTCCCCTCTTTCTCCATCTCTTAAATAAGTAAAGATATTTGTTTAAGAAAGAAATATTTGGGGCTGGAGAGATGGCTTAGTGGTTAAGGCACTTGCCTGCAAAGCCAAAGGACCTTGGTTCAATTCCCCAGAACCCACCTGAGCCAGATGCACAAGGGGGCTCATGCATCTGGAGTTTGTTTACAGGGCCGGAGGCCCTGGCACACCCATTCTCTCTCCCTCTCTACCTGCCTATTTCTGCATCTCTCTCTCTCTCTCTCTCTCTCAAATCAACAAATAAAAATAAAATATTAAAAAAGAGTGCTGAGACTAAAGTTACCATGCCCAGCACTACAAAAGAAAGAAAGAAAGAAAGAAAGAAAGAAAGAAAGAAAGAAAGAAAGAAAGAAAGAAAAGAAAAGAAACATTTGTAAAGTCAGGTATTGTGGCGGCACACACCTTTAATCCCAGCACTCAGGAGGCCAAGGTAGGAGGATCACTTGAGTTCAAGGCCACCCTGAGACTACATAGTGAGTTCCAGGTCAGCCTAGGCTAGAGTGAGACCCCACCTTGAAAAAGCAAAACAACAACAACAAAAAGATATTTGAAATTCACCTGGTCCATTCAGGCTGACCTGGTGGATTTCTTCCCATGGATCCTCCAAGCTGACTTTCCTGACATCTCCAGTGAGCTGGGCTGAGTGTGTAGTATCACTCCCACTTCACAGAAGAGCAAACCAGAGCTCAGAGGCAAGTTATTCAACCTGTTCTCCCCCTCCAGCTTGTTTGAAATAGGGGCACAGAACCCACAAGTTGGCTTCAAATTTGCTGTGTCAGCAAGGGTGACCTCCTGTTCTCCCTTCCTCTACCTCCCTCCCTCCCTCCCAAGTGCTGGGATTGCATGGGCCACCATGCCCAGCTTCTTGTGTTTTTTATTTTTATTTTTTGTTATTTATTTATTTGAGAGCAACAGAGAAAGAGGCAGTTAGACAGAGAGAGAATGGGGGCGTCAGGGCCTCCAGCCACTGCAAACGAACTCCAGATGCATGCGCCCCTTTGTGCATCTGGCTTACATGGGTCCTGGGGAATTGAGCCTTGAACCAGGGTCCTTAGGCTTCATAAGCAAGCACTTAACTGCTAAGCCATCTCTCCAGCCCTCTTGTTTTGTTTTTATTTTGTGTGTGTGTGTCCGGTGTGTGTCTCACACAAGGGTGTCTTGCCACTGCAAATGAACCCAGACACGTGTATAATTTTTATGTCTGGCTGTATATGGATGCTGGGGATTAACCCAAGCTGGAGGCTTTGCAAGCAAACATCTTAAATGCTGAACCATCTTCCCAACCCTTTGTTCTGTTTAGTCTTGAGACAGTCACCCTATGTATCCCAGGCTGCTCTCAAACATATGGTGATCCCTCTTACCCAGCCTCTTTCCTGTCCTTGAAAATAAATGATAAATCAGAGCCGGGCGTGGTGGCGCGACGCCTTTAATCCCAGCACTCGGGAGGCAGAGGTAGGAGGATCACCGTGAGTTTGAGGCCACCCTGAGACTACATAGTGAATTCCAGGTCAGCTTGGACCAGAGTGAGTCCCTACTTCAAAACAATAAATAAATAAATAAATAAAATAAATTGGTAAGTAAAATAAAATAAAATAAAATAAAATATTGTTGTTTAATAAAAAGAAGCACCCTCTCTGTGTTGGTTTGTACAGGGCACTCACCAAGAGACATCAAACACCAGCTGCAGGTATTTTTGGTTTGGATTTGGTTTGCTTATTTCAGACCAGGTTTCACTGAGTAGCTCAGGCTAGCCTCAACTTGCCTCAGCTTCTCAAGTGTGGTGAGACTACAGATGTAAACTGCTACCCATGACTTAGTTTTATTTTTTGCTCTAGCTCAGGCTGACCTGGAATACAGTCTGTAGTCCCAGGGTAGCCTCAAACTTAAGGCATTCCTCCTACCTCTGCCTCTCAAGGGCTGGGACTAAAGGCACGCACCAGCATGCCCAGCTATGTACCTATGACTTTTTTGTTGTTTTTTTAAAATATATTATTTATGTGTTTATTTGAGAGCTAGAGTCAGTATAAGCATGCCATGACCTCCTGCCTCTACTAATGCACCACTTTGTGCATCTGGCTTTACATGGGTATTGGGGAATCGAACCCTGGCCAGCAGGTTTTGCAAATAAGTGCCTTTAAGCATTGAGCCATCTCCCAACTTCAACTTTGTTTCTTTTGAGAGGGTCATTTGCTTTGCTGGCCCTGAGCTTCTGATCTTCCTGCCTAGGAGTAAAGGTGTCACTGCCTAGTAATTTTAAGTTTTCTAGTAGCCATATTTATTTTTTTATTATTATTTTTTTGGTAGCCATATTTTAAAAAAGAACAGGGGTTGAAGAAATGGCTCAGCACAGAAGAGCACCTGACTCACAAGTATGAGAGCTTGCGAGGGTCTGAGTTCCATTACCCAGCACCCATGTGGACAGCTGGGCATGCCATTAGCATCTGTAACCTTAGTCCTGTGGGAATGGAGAGCAGAAGCCGCTGGGGCTCTCTTGTCAGCTAACCTGACTGAAAATGCAAGTTCTGGGTTCAGTGAGAGACTTTGTTTTGAAGTAGTATGTGGGTGAGTGATAAAGGGGAGAACCCCACAGTGTCCTCTAAGCTCTGCACATGTGTGCGTGGGGCTGTACACCTGTACATGCATATACATACACCACACCACGCATACCACACACACATGCATAAAAAAGAAACAGGTGCCCCGTCATGGTGACATGCCTATAACGCCAGCATTTGAAAAGCCGAGTTTGTCATGAGTTTAAGGCTAGCCAAAGCTGAGAACTGGTTAAAAAGAAAAAAAAAAAAAAGAAGGAAGGAAAGCATGTAATTAACGTAATATATTTTATTTAACCCACTGTATTTAAAAGTGCAATTTCAATGTGCCAACAACATAACATATTATTAATGAGCCGTTTTACATTACTGTATCACTCCAGGCCATGGAAATTAGGTACCGACTCTCCACCAGCTGCCTCTCAAGTGCTCAGTAAACTCTGGTGGCTGCCTATTGAATGCAGGGTTAGGGGACAAGTGGAGGCAGGAAAGTCACTGGGAGGAATGACGGCAGAGGGTCTAGAGATTTGGTTCTGAGCTCCCCCACCGAGCCCTGGCCTGGGTAGGCCATGCAGTAGAACCCACAGTCGGGATACCAGTGCCTGTCCCTCACTGGTATGGGAGGTCAGAACTGGGCATAGCATGGAGCAGTAGACTCACCCACAGGGATAAGCCCAGGCCGCCGTTGTCCCTGGCCTGAAGGACCAGCTCTAGACTGCACCCTGCCCCCACTCCAGACTAATGGGCTTCCTGTCCCATCTGGAGGGTGACCTGAGGCCTGACCCCGGCGGGCGGCCCAGGCGGATGGGCCGGAAGGAAGGCCTCGCTGAGGCACTCTACTCTAAAGCTGGCGTCTGGCAGGGGCTTCCCCGGGGGATTCCTTCGGGAAGCACTTCACACTCTGGTGGGCATCCAGCCAGAGTGTCCCCCAGCAGCTGCCAGAGGCCGGGGCCTCTGGGGCAAGGCAGTCCTCTGGGGCATGGCACCCAGGCTAGGGCAATGCCAGGGTGTTCCACAAGATAGTGAACCTCTCTGCAAACACACATGAGGTCCAGCTGGACAGCTCCTCTCAAACCAGGCCCTGCTGGTCAGCCCCACATGGCAGTGGAGAGAAGGTGGTCTCCTGGGGACACCCACTCTCCAATGCCCTAGGGTATGTCTGTCTCCCTTGTGGGCAACTGTGAGAACGCATGATCGAAAGGCCAGAGAGGAGCTGGGATCCTTGTGAGGTAAGGTCTAGCCTGCGTTTTGTCTCTGGCAAGCGGGTTCCCTCCTTTGAGCTGTGTTCTGCTCCAAGGGGTAATCCCCACCCAGCTCTCAGAGGCAGCTCACTTAATTTCATCCATCTCCCTTCCCAGAGTGCCCCAAGGTCCCCCATCTGGCTGACGTGTCTGGCCTTGGGGTGACACATCTCTTCTTTTCTCTCTCCTCTCTCCTTTCTCTCCTCTTCCTTTCCTGTCACACATGCTTATTGAGCACCTACTATGTGCTAGGCCCTATGCCAGGCACCAGGGTACACTGGGAATGAGAGGCCCTCCTGCAGCCAAGGGTCTCGGCAGGCTCGAGATAATACATGTGACACTATGATTATCTTCATGCAGATATGCCGGACCACTGAGAACAGGATGTGAGGAGGTGGGCGAGACCCCAAGGTTTGGGGATGAGCAGCCTGCGCTCAGCACCCTATGGGAGGGCTCTGCTGCAAAGCACCGTGGGAGGGACCACTCAGGCAATCCTCAACCAAAAGTCATGGGAACCTGAGAGAGGGGCCTCATATGTGCTGTGGTAGAATCGATCTTCGCCCCTGTTCTGGAACTTTCCAGATGAAAGCAGAGTGGCTGGGGAGGGAGGAGGAGGGTCGGCCAGAGATGGAAGGGAAGGACTGCAGGCCTCTGTAGGGCGGGACCTTAGACTGTGGTACTCACTCCCCGTGGGCCGGGGGAGCAGCGAGCCAGTGCTCCCAAGTGATGCTTCTGGGTCTTAAAGCAGGCCACACACCTCAGCCCTGCTTCAGACCCAAATCTGGGGCAGGTTGAGAGGACTCCAAGGTCCCACATACCTGAGCACCCCTCCAGCAGCTGCTGACTCGGGTAGGAAGGTGGCTTTGGCCATGTCATATGTCTTAACGTTCATTCACACACAGGGGCAGTGCAGTGGAGCGGGGGAGCCCAAACCACAGGAGCAGTGGCTGCGCAGCCCAGTGGTATTCTCCCGGACTCGCTTGCCATATGACAGTGACAAAGCCATGCCCTCGCCCTCCTCAGCCCCAGGGTCAGGACCAAGGCTCAGGGTTAGAATCTACAGGCCTTCCATGGCTACCTTCGTCCCCCCACCCTGAGGATCTGAGGATCTGGGTTCATGCTTCTGACTTTAAAGATACCAGGGGCTGGAGAGATAGCTTAGTGGTTAAGGTGCTTGCCTGCAAGGCCAAAGGACCCAGGTTTGATTCCCCAGGACCCACATAAGCCAGATGTACAAGGTGGCACATGTACCTGGAGTTTGTTGCAGTGCCTGGAAGCCCTGGCGTGTCCATTCTCTCTCTGTATAGGCCAGGCTGGCCTTAATCTAGAGGCAATCTTTCAGTCTTCGTCTCCCAAGTGCTGGGGTGACAGCTGTGCGCCACCATGTCTGGCTCATGGGGGAAAGAGTGCATTAAGAATTGTCTGCTGGGCAGAAGATGCTGTTCCCACTAAAAATGGGCAGCAAGGGGTCCATCTGTGTCCTGCACTGAGAAGGACCTACCATTCCCTTAGCCAGCTTCCCGGAGACCTGTGGGCAGTCAAGAGGCCATGACCTGGGCCTGAAGGTCTCCAGCAGCACCTCCCTTACCCTGCACGCTGTCACTGTGTCCAAGATCCATGCCAGGTCGACGCTCTGACCTGGAGCAGCACGCTGCCTCGAAGTCTGGGGTTGTCCAGGCTTGAGCCACTCCCCCATCCGCAGTGGGATTTGTTCGGTTTCTGTTATATCGTTTATGCATGAAATAAATCCTCTTAGCGAGCCAGGCACAGTCAAGGACATGGCAATGTAGAGAGATCAGGCAAACTGTTACTGGCCCTGTGGTGGTGAGGACACTCTGACCCAGGTAGGGACAGCTGGTCCCTGTGGATCAGCTCAACTGAGCTGCAATGGCCAGCAGAGCTGGAGGGCAGAGGAGGCCACTCTTAGAATCCCACAGTTTTGGATTTAATCTCTGCTGTGTGCCCATAGGCAAATTACTTTCCTCTCTGAGCCTCAGTGTCCTCATTAAATAGAACACTAAGATATAATTTATTTATTTACTATTTCGGGTTTTTTTTTTTTTTTGAGGTAGGATTTCACTCTAGTCCAGGCTGACCTGGAATCCATTATGTAGTCTCAGGGTGGCCTCGAACTCACAGCGATCCTCCTACCTCTGCCTCCTGAGTGCTGGGATTAAAGGTGTGTGCCACCATGCTCAGCTCTGAGATTTAATTTAAAAATGCACTGTGAAGAGCATGCTGTAGGGGCCTGACCTGTGGCAAGTTCAAGGTTCTGAGAGAGGCTAGAAGCTTGCCAGATTAGGCAGAGGGCAGCAGGGGATCAGGCCTACAGGAGGCGGTGGAGGACACCTGGCTGGGACAGCGGCAGGGTACAGGCCAGGCGGTAGGAAGGAGCACCTGAGTAACCAAGGACCGGAGACTGGGAACAGGGGTGGAACTGAGGGTTGGGTGGTGATAAGGACCATGATAGGACCAGAGTGCTGGGCCTGGCGCCCCGGACGTGGCTGCCTATTCGCCAGCTCAGGCAACTTTGTGAGCACTTGTAATTGCCTCACAGCTATGACAGGGTTCCTGGCAAAAGCAGCCTAAGGAAGGAAGGGCTGATCTTGGCTCACAGTTCAAGGATACAACCCTCACGGCAGGGAAGGTGTGGTGCCAGGAGTGTGAGGTGGCTGCTCACATTTTTTAATTAATTTTTTTTCTTGACAACTTCCATAATTGTAAACAATATCCCATGGTAATTCCCTCCCTCCCTCCCCCCACTTTCCCCTTTGAAACTCCACTCTCCATCATATCCCCTCCCCCTCTCAATCAGTCTCTCTTTTATTTTAATGTCTTGATCTTTTCCTCCTATTATGTGGTCTTGTATAAGTAGGGTCAGGCACTGGGAGGTCATGGATATCGAGGACATTTTGTGTCTGGAGGAGCATGTTGTAAGGAATCCTGCCATTCCCTTGGCTCTTACATTCTTTCCGCCACCTCTTCCGCAATGGACCCAGGGCTGCTCACATACGTCTGCAGTCAGGAAGCACAGAGATTAGAGCTGGGACTAAGCTCGCTTCTCCTTCATCCAGTCCAGGACCCCAGCCCATGAAGCAGCACTGCCCACAGTTAGAGTGGGTATTTTCTCCTCAATATACCTAGCCTAGAAACTCTCTCACAGACAGGTCCAGAGGTTTGTTCCCATGGCGATTCTACAACCTCCTGTCAAGTTGACAACCCAGTTTACCTAACATAGTACTTGGCAATGAGAAAAACACCCTCAGGCTGAGGCCCCAATCCTTCCAGGAAAGATCCAGACATGCCAGAGAGGACCTGGGAAGGGTGAAGGTGGGAATGGGAATGGGAAACCAGCCTTCACCATGGGTAGTGTGGGTGTGAAGTGGAGCAGCAGAGGAAGGTCCACGTTGGTGTTAGAGGTCTGTGGGTGTGAAGTGGAGCAGCAGAGGGAAAGAACAAAGAACCTGCCCATGAGTCTGTCGTCACGGAGGTGTGCACGAACACTGTGACTAGCCCAGGACAGTGCTAGCTTGTGGCACGAGAACTGCTCTTTCTCCTTGGTCAATAAACGAAGAAAAAGCCACCATGTTTCTTTTACAGTCAGTTTAGCTTGTAGCCAGTTACAGGATTTTCTGTGATGCCCAAAAACTCAGGATGGGTTTGAGACCGAGACAGGAGGCCACTCCCTGAACTCACTACAGGGGGTGCACTGCTGGCTTTCCTCAGCTTTGGGACAGGAAGGCAGAGCTAGTGTGTCTACTGCCATCAGTTTAACCCTTGGCACTGTGGCCAGTTCAGGGCCCGAGCTGTCCTCTGACTCACTTAAACTGAGCAGAGAGAAGCCACCGAGGATGGCCTGAAGAAGTGTTAGTGTCTGGGAGCTTGAAGCTGCCTCTCCAGAACCTGTCCCTTTCCCAATTCCCAAACCTTTTACCTACCCTAATAGTATATTTGGGGCTGGAGAGATGGCTTAGTGGTTAAGGTGTTTGCCCATGAAGTCAAAGGACCCTGGTTTGATTCCCTAGGGCCTATGTAAGCCAAAGACACAAGGTGGCATGAGCATCCGTGGTTCATTTGTAGAGGCTGAAGGCCCTGGCACACCCATTCTCTCTCTGTCTGCCTCTTTCTCTCTCTTCCCTTAAAAAAATGTTTTATATTTGTTTGATAGAGAGAGGAAGAGAAATAGGCAGAGAGAGAGAGAGAGAGAGAGAGAGAGAGAGAGAGAGAGAGCGCGCACCAGGGCCTCCAGCCACTGTAAACGAACTCCAGATACATGCACCCCCTTGTGCACCTGGCTTAAGTGGGCCCTGGAGAATTGAACCGGGATTGTTTGCCTTAACCGCTAAGACATCTCTCCAGCCCTTTTTTTTTTATTTGGAGGGGGGAGGGAGAGAGAGAGAAGGAGAGAATGGGCACACCAGGGCCTCCAGCCACTGCAAATGAACTCCAGATGTGTGTGGCTCCTTGAGCATCTGACTTATGTGGGTCCTGGAGAATCAAACCTGGCTCCTTTGGCTTTGCAGGCAAGCACCTTAACCATTAAGCTATCCCTTCAGCGCCCCCCTCTCTTTCAAACAAATTAAAGAAGTGTATCTGGGGTGAAATACACTTTGAGGGTAGGCGAAAGTAGACACCCCAAGTGGGTCATAGACACCAGTTCCCAAGGTGGGGGAAGCAGCCCCACACCCCTCAAAAGTCTCTGGAGACCTGGAAGCTTTGTCGCTTCCCTGTGAAGTTCTGTTCACTTTTAAGCGCAAGTTTCTCACCTCCTGCTCATTCTCCTCATTGCAGAACAGGGCAAGATGCCCCAGTGCCCACCTCTAGGTATTCGATGGCTCAATAAGAAAATGTCCTGCTGACGGGATACCACCTATCCCATGAGTGCCACTTGCCATGCACTGGTGCCCAGAGTCTAGGGAAGGCCTGACTGCAGTAAATTTTTGACAGATGGGGAGGGGAGGTCACTGATGCATGCTGGCCTTTGCCGCAATGGGGAGCCCCCGTGGGCAGGGCAGAGGGTGGGTGGAGATGGGGAAGCAAAGGCCGGGTGGGGGGAGGGAGTTCAGAAGAGTGCTTTTGTGCGAGAGTAACTCCTCCAAGGGTAGACACAGAGTGTGTACACATGCCCATGTGTGATCATACTGGGTGCATGGAGCACACACGCACTCATTAGGCACCACACTGTCTTCCTGGCCTCCTGGCTCCTGCCTGGCCTGACCCTCAAACCAGCACCACACCTGCAGACATTCGCCACCTCACCGCGATCCCTGCGTGCTCCTTACCTGCAGTTGGCCGTTGTGTCCTCATTGTGCCCATGCACCCGCCTGCCAAGGACGGTGGGCTCCTCCACAGTCCACCATCTGCCAGGCTCTCCCGTCTGCCTGTCTGATGACAGGGCCACCTGAGGCCTGCTCCAAAGCCCTGTACCCCTCACACCTGCTGAGAGAGCCAGGCAGGAGGTAGCCTGTGTGCAGAGGAGCCATTCAGAGTCGGCAGATGCCAGGGTCACAGGAGACAGACTGGAGCACAAGGCGGCTCATGCTCTCGTGTGCCAGCCTCCTCCCGCCACGGGCTGCGGAAGCAGGGTGATGCGGCTCTGCCTGCTTTTTGCCAAGCTTCTGTCTAGAACCCAAGCCAGCCTCATGCAAGCCCAGACTTCTAGCGAGCGCCGAAAGCTCCGTGTGCCCGAAAGCTTAGGTTCCAGGGCTGGCTGGCTCCCTACAAGGCCGCAGTATGGGCACCATCAAGGGTAGGAGTCAGGGCCAGGAGGTCACAGAGATGAATCCCTGCTCAGACTGGTTAAGCATTGCCACTCATTGAACCCAGCCTGTGACCAGGATCACAGCTCAGAGCGTGTCTAGGGTCAGGCCTTAGTTTGTGACCAGGATCAGTTCCCAGCGTCTGCTCATATCAGTGTGTCATAGATGACTGAGAGCCAGAAATTCTGAGGTATACAACCCAGCCAGTCGTCTCCCGCTGGTGTATGCTGGGCCAGAAGGTAAATCTTCACCTGTACATATTCACTCTGTTCTTATTATTTTCATTATTTATTTCATTTTCATGTAGTCCAGCCTGGCCTGAAACTCGTGATCTTCCTGGGTTATAGGTGTGTGTGAACATGCCATGCACACACATACACCGGGTATCCATGGAAATTTCTGGGCAAGGAGACCAGAAGTTGCAGGTGGGTAGGCGAGGATGGTCCTTAGCCAAGCTGTGAGCCCCGCCTGGCCTTGGCTTGGGGCTGGGAGGTGGGGTCAGGAGAGACGTGAGTCTGCAGAAGACTTGACTACAGATGCCTGCTGTGATCTTGGGGTCTCTGAGCCTCGGGTTCTCTCGACTACAACACTTCCCAGGGATCTTGTGTGGATGGCCTGGCATCAGCATGAGCGGTGTCCTCATGGTCCACACCCTGTCCCCATGGTGCTGCTTGCCTCACTTCCTCCCAGAAGCTCATGTTGATGACTGTCCCAGTGGGTTCATGAGCCTTTCTGAAATCACTACCAAGTGCTGGGGGCCTACCCTGAGGGAGTTCACAGGGGCAACGTTTTGATGACAGTTATAATGGGGGCATGGGGGGCTACAGGAGTATGGGCCGCTTGGAGGCCCAAGAGTTGGGGACAGCTTTCTGGAAAAGGGGTCAAGCTGTTGTGGATGAGTCAGCGCTGCTGGAGGAAAGGCACACAGAGGAACAGCAGGTGCAAAGGCTCTGGGCAGGTGGCACTTGGGAAGGAAAGCGCCAGGCAGGCAGCTTGTGGCCCTCCTGGACTGGGTCCAGAGTCAGTGTCCAGCTCAACTGGCATCGCACAGCAGACGAACCACGGGGAAAAGCAGCATTTTGCTTCTGGCCGGGCAGCTGTAGCCACAGCCACATTCAGCCTTAGCAGACCATCGTCCCCAGCCTCGGTCCTCCTGGACATCCTGGTGACATGTCCAGGGAGGCAGAGGTCTTCCGTGACCCTCTCAGGATCACTTCTATTCTTTTAATGGAGGCAATGCTTATGCCACGGGTATGCACACTCCAGGTGTAGCACTGGAGCTGTTCCTTGGCTGGGCTGAGCTGTTTACATGCAGGTAATCGGCCCCCATCTCTTCCCGGCAGGCCTGGGCAGGGCACAAGTGAGCAGAATGGGAGATAAAGAGCACTTGGAGCTGTGAACAATGGCCAGGTGTGTAATTAGCATCTCCGCGCCCTGATAGCATCGCTTCCCATCGGTAGACTCTCCCAGTTAGCCCACTGTCTGCGTGTAAACCCTGGGGTGTCTGCCCTCGGTCACACCTCTGTCAGAAGGGAGACACCCTCTGCCCTCACTTGTCTGCCTCCCACCTCCTTCCTCTGCCCAGCACTTAAGAACGTGCTATTACTATTATTGTTGTTGTTGTTAAACATTTTATTTATTTATTTGAGAGAGAGAGAGAGTGATGGAGGCAGCGAGAGAGAGAGAGAGAGAGAGAGAGAGAGAGAGAGAGAGAGAATGGGCACTCCAGGGCCTCTAGCCATGGCAAACAAATGAACTCCAGAAGCATGTGCCGCCTTGTGCATCTGGCTTTACATGGGCACTAGGGAATCAAACCCGGGTCCTTAGGCTTTGCAGGCAAATACCTTAATTGCTGAGCCAAGTTTCCAGCCCCCACAGTTACTATTGTTGAAAAAGTTTTTTCAGGGAAAGTGTCTTCTGTAGTCCAGTCTGGACTTGAACTTGCTATAGAGCTGAGGGTGATTGTACACCTCTGCTCTTGTTGCCTCCACCATACAAATGCTACAATTACACAAGTGTGTTCCCACGCGCATGTATATATATATATGTATATATGTATATATGTATATATGTATATATGTATATATGTATATATGTATATATGTATATATGTATATATGTATATATGTATATATGTATATATGTATATATGTATATATGTATATATGTATATATGTATATATGTATATATGTATATATGTATATATGTATATATATGTATATATATATACACACACATATATATATATTATATATATACATTGTTTTGTGAGGAAGGGTCTCACTCTAGCCCAGGCTGACCTGGAATTCGCTATGCCCTCTCAAGGTGGCCTTGAACTCACAGCGATCCTCCTATCTCTGCCTCCCGAGTGCTGGGATTAAGGCGTGTGCCACCATGCCCAGTTTAGATATGTATTTTTGACAATTCAATACATGTATATAATATGTTTTGATCACGTTCCTCCCCACACCCCAGTACCTTCTCTGGTCTCTTTCCCCATCCCACTAGCCTTTCTTCCCAACCAGTACAGCTTCAACTTTGATGTCTTTTGTTTATTTATTTATTTATTTTGGCTTTTTGAGGTAGCGTTTCACTCGAGCTCAGGCTGACCTGGCACTATGTAGTAGTCTCAGGGTAGCCTTGAATTCATGGAGATCCTCCTACCTTTGCCTCCCGAGTGCTGGGATTAAGGGCGTGCGCCACCATGCCTGGTCTAATGTCTTTTATTTATTATTTTCTTGGTGACCCTCTGAGTTTAATTAGGGTTGCTTGCACAAGAATAGACAACCAAGTAATATATATTTTTTAAGGTTTTTGAGTCAGGGTCTCACTCTGTAGGCCAGGCTCATCTTAAATTCATGTCTCTTGCTTTCATTACAAGTGTTTGTCACCAGGTCTGGCTCACTCAGGAGCTTTTTTTTTTTTTTGGAAATAAAGTCTTGCTGTGGCCCAGGCTGACCTGGAATTCACTATGTCTTAGGCTGGCCTTGAGTTCACAGCAATCCTCCTACCTCTGCCTCCCAAGTGCTGGGGTTAAAGGCGTGCGCCACAATGCCCAGCTCATTCAGGAGCTTTTAATTCAAAGTCAGTAATATAAAATGTTTGCTAATCTGGGCACAGTGGCTCATGCCTGTAAAGCCAGCACTCAGGAGGATTGCCAAAAGCATGATGCCAGGAGAGCTTTCACAGTGACTGTAAGGACAGCTTGGACTACAGAGTAAGACCTTGTCTCGAAACAAGGAAAAACAACAACAGCCGCAAAAATGGCAACAGAAGCTGGGCGTGGTAGTGCACGCCTTTAATCCCAGCACTCGGGAGGCAGAGGTAGGAGAATCACAGTGAGTTCAAGGCCACCCTGAGATTACATAGTGACTTCCAGGTCAGCCTGTGCTAGAGTGAGGCTCTACCTCAAAAAACAAACAAAAAAATAGCAACAGAAAACAGGGCTGGGCTGGAGAGATGGCTTAGAGGTTAAGTGCTTGCCTGTGAAGCCTAAGGACCCTGGTTCGAGACTCAATTCCCCAGGAACCACGTTAGCCAGATGCACAAGGGGGCGCATGCATCTGGAGTTCGTTTGCAGTGGCTGGAAGCCCTGGTGCACCCATGCTCTCTTTCTCTCTGCCTGTTTCTCTCTCTGTTGCTCTCAAATAAATAAGAATAAACAAAATATATTAAAAAAAAAGAAAGAAAACAGGGCTGAGGGGATAGCTCAGGCAGTCAAAGCACTGGCTTTACGAGCGTGAGGACCTAAGTTTGATCCCTAGTGTACAGGTGGCAGTAGCGGGCACCTGTAATGCCAGTGTGGTGAGGTGCAGCCAGGCAGATCCTTGGACCTTGTTGCCCAGCCAGGCTCCAGCCTCCACCTGCATGTGCTTGCATACATGTATACAACACATGTCCATGTACTTGAAACAGCCAAACAACCCCTCCAGTTTTCCATCTGCAGAATATTCTGGAAGACCCAGGAATTACTTGCTGACAGAATTCTTGCACCTTGGCTGCAGTGGCCTGGGCGATGTGACCTTCCTTTCACCCTCATCTCAAGGAGGTTTCATGCCTGGGCTGAGTGGATGGAGTCCAGCCCAAGACAGTGGCGACTGTCCATCTGCTCCTGCCCCACTTCTGAGTCTGAGCCAGGGTTCCTTGGTTACAGAGGACACAGCTTGGTACTGTAGACCCAGCTGAGGCCACAGAGCAGTGTGGGAGCTGCAGGCCACCCACCTCATTCATCCCACCCCCCCAATAGGAGGCCAAACCCAGCTCTGAGTCATTTGAGCTCCCCTAGATACACACACACACACACACACACACACACACACACACACACACACACACGGTCTTCTGCCCACCTAGCCCTAAGGCCTATGGGGAAGGTGAGAAAAGGGTCAGGGCTGAGTGAGTCTTAGACAGTTTTCTCATGAAATCTGTGTGGGCCTCAGTTTCCCTCTCTGAAATGACCTGTTTGGGCAACAGGGTCTCTAGTTTTAGTGTGAGAGGCCAAAGGCCTTCTTCTCCCCAAGGTGCTTCAGATGAGTGGCCTACCAGGCCTCAAAATCTGTACTGAGTTTCCCCCCAAATACACAGTGACATTGGGATACAGGGCAGCCTCAGTACCAGGGTGGGCTAAGACCTGCCTGCCTGGGAGCAATCTCCAGGGAGCACCCAGATTTGCCCTCCTGTAGCATCAAGACTGGGAGAGAACTTGGAACACACACTCTTCCTCTCTCCAGCCTCAGTTTCCCCATCTGTTATGAGGCTGGGGATCCCTGCCTCCTTGTAAAGCTCAAACAAGGGTACAGACCTGAGACCTCACCTGTATAGGAAGGGCTCCAACACCAGAGACATCCCACTTGATGCAGACTGACGGGGGTGGGGGGCAGCTGGGGGTGCCAGCCTGTTTTCTGACTGCTGGGGTTGGTGGCCATTGGCAAGAGCTAATGTTCTCATGTGTGAGTCAGCAGCAACGGGAACACTAATTCACTTGAGTGGTTGCTTTGGCATAGGCCTTGGAGGACAGGGAACCTTTGCCAAGGCTGAGCCAAAGGTGCCAAGGTGGGGGTAGGGTTGGTGTCCCAGGGATACACCTTCAAAATTACCTGGTCTGCAGCCCACGATTGTGCTGAATGACAGGCCCGTGGCTGGCTGACCTAGCACTGGGCTCCTGAGAGGCCATCTTCAGTGAGCCACCCTCTGGGGGAGGCAGAGGAGGAACTAGCTTGCTGGGCCCCAGGGGCAGAGTGCGGTTGGCAGTGCCAGTCAGCAGCTGGAGCAAGGACAGGGTCTCCAGGTAGGTGCTTTGCAGGAGCAGGAAGTGAATGTGGGTTGCTAGGGGGATCAGCCCAAGAATCTCCTCCGAGGGGGTCTGGCAGGGGCTCAGGGCGGAAGCCACGCTGGGAGGGGACGTTGGGAGGCCCCTGGGGAGAGCTGGGAGGCCCGCCCCTGCCTGACGTGTTGTGCATCCTCATGGGAGACCTAGGACTGGCCCCTGCCCTCTGGGCATGGCCCGGGGAGGCTTGAGGAGGCCTGTGGCAGGAAGGCTTGGGGGCCCCTGGGTGAGCCTCTGCCCTGTCGTGCTGGGGACCGCGCAGTGTGACCCGCACTTAACGGTCCATCAGGAAAGGGGAGCAGGTGGCTTTGGGCCCTGAAGAGCAAGGAGCCAGTTTCCCCAGGCTTCCAAATAGAAGCAGTTCTGCCTACACCTTGACCTGGATTCTGACCTCCAGGGTGTGAGGAAATCACTGCTTGGTGACAGCAGGGGCAAAACCATGCTGGCTGTTTTGGACTGGTGACCAGCCAGGGCCCCAGGCTTCAGCTGCCCAGCCCCTCCCAGCTGCCATTGTAGGGGGAAGGGGGGCAGGTTGATTCCAGAGCAAGGGACAGTCAGTCACAGGCATGGAGCTGGTCCCGTCCTTAGGTCTCTGTGGCACCCTAGCCTGGCACATGTGCTGGGGACCCTGATGGAACAGTGAGGGTGGTGCCCACTGATAAGTGTCTAGCATAGTTCAAGGTGTGGTGGAGGGGCAATCTGATGCTTTCTTTTCTCTGCTTTTCTATCTGTCATCTATCTACCTTCTTTTCTTTTTTTTTAAAAAAAATTAAACTTTATTTTTATTTATTTATTTGAGAGGGAGATAGAGAAAGAGGCAGAAAGAGGGACAGAGAGGGGGGGGGGAGGGAGGGAGAGAATGGGCGTGCCAGGGCCTCCAGCCACTGCAAATGAATTCCAGATGCTTGTGCCCCCTTGTGCATCTGGCTGATGTGGGTCCTGAGGAATCGAACCAAAGTCCGTTGGCTTTGCAGGCAAACGCCTTAACTACTAAGTCATCTCTCTAGCTCCTTCCTTTCTTTCGTCTTTCTTTCCCTACTTCCTCCTCCTCTTCATTGTTTTCTTTCTTTCTTTTCTTCCGGGAGACTTATTTTCCAGTCAGGCGTGGTGGCACACGCCTTTAATTCCAGCACTTGGGAGGCAGAGGTAGGAAGATTGCTGTGAGTTTAAGGCCACCCTGAGACTACATAGCAAATTTCAGGTCAGCCTGAGCTACAGTGAGAGCCTATCTCTCTCTCTCTCTCTCTCTCTCTCTCTCTCTCACACACACACACACACACGCACACACACACACACACACAAACAAAAAAAAAAGCCCACAGAAAAAAAAGTTAAAAAAAAAAAGCTGGGGGTTGGAGAAATGGCTTAGTTGTTAAGGTTCAATTCACCATGTCCCACATAAGCCAGATGTACAAGGTGGCACATGCGTCTGAAGTTTGTTTGCAGCTGGAGGCCCTGATGTGCCTATTCTCTCTTCTATCTATCCATCCATCCATCCATCCATCCATCCATCCATCCACATATAAATCGAAACTGGGCTGGTGGTGTTTACCTATAATCCCAACACTGGAAAGGTGGAGACAGGAGCTTCCCTGGGGTCTACTGATCAGGCCATCAAGAGACCCTGTCTTAGAGGGGGTGAATCTCGAGGAATGACACCGAGGTTGTCTTCTGGCTGCTACATGCACACATACATATGGTCATGTGCACACACGCATGCGCACACACACACGAGACAGAGTGTCATGTAGTCCTGGGTGGCCTGGAACTTGATGCGTATGTAGCTGAGGATGACCTTGAACTTTGAATCTTTCTGCTTCCACCACCAAAATGCTAGGATTACAGGTGTGCCCATCACACCCCGCTTCCCGGGTCACTTTCAAAGTACTTTCCTGTGATGATTCATCCTCCCCCCCGCCCTCCCTCCCCCCCCCCCCCCGCTGGATTCCGAGCTTGCTGGGGAGGGGCGGCGCAGACGTCATGCACATCACAAGACATCACAAAAACAGCAGCACCTGCGGTCAGTCCTCACACCTCCGCGGGGTGTTGTTTCGCTTGTCTGCAGATAAGGCACTCCTTAATAGCTCTCCACTCTCAGTACCAAGTCAACCACTTTAAAGTGAA
Source organism: Jaculus jaculus (assembly GCF_020740685.1). Classification (NCBI taxonomy): domain Eukaryota; kingdom Metazoa; phylum Chordata; class Mammalia; order Rodentia; family Dipodidae; genus Jaculus; species Jaculus jaculus. The sequence continues at coordinate 197,704,824 of NC_059103.1, read as the reverse complement.
CTTGTCTGCGTCCTTCAGTTGATGGACAAGGTTGAGCAACCATGCCTACCCAGCTTCAGAACACTTCCCACAAAGAAAGCCTGCATTCACAAGGCAGCACTCCCAGCCTCCCCTCTGCCCCGGCGACCCCCACTCTGCCTCCCTGAGGGACCAGCCTCTTGGAGTTCCTGGAAATCAACCCTGTGGCCTTTGTCTGACGTTTTGTTCTGGAGATAGGGTTTCATGCAGCCTAGGCTAACCTTGAACTCACTGTGTAGCTCAGGCTGGCCTTCAACTCTTTTATTTATTTATTCAATTTTTTTTTTTAGTTTTATTTATCTATGAGAGAGAGAGTGAATGGGTGCACCAAGGCCTCCAGCCACTGCAAACAAACTCCAGATGCACATGCCACCTTGTGCATCTGGCTTATGTGGGTCCTGAGGGATTGAACCTGGGCCCTTTGGCTTCGTAGGCAAGTGCTAAGCCATCTCTCCAGTTTGTGGCCTTTAACTCTTTTTTCCCCCCTGAGGTAGGGTTTCACTCTATCCCAGGATGTCCTGGAATTCACTATGTAGTCTCAGGGTGGCCTCGAACTCACAGCAATCCTCCTACCCCTGCCTCCTGAGATTAAAGGTGTGTGCCACCATGCCCAACTTTTTTTTGATCTTTTAAAGTTAGGGTCTCACTCTAGCTCACTCTAGCTGACCTGGAATTTCACTATGTAGTCTCAGGGTGAACTCACAGAGATCTTCCTACCTCTGCCTCCCAAGTGCTGGGATTAAAGGTTGTGCTTCACCATGCCCAGTTTAGCCTTCGACTCTTAATCCCAGCATTTAGGAAGCAGGGACAGGAGGATTAAGAGTCAAAGGCTAAACTGGGACCCACTGGAACCTCAGGGTGCCTTACAAGACCTCCCAAGAGTCCCAGCTGACATGTCCCTAGCACCTAGCCCATGAATCATCCTGAGCCATGTCTACCCTCAGCCCAACCACCTGCCATCCAATCTGCTGTACCTCTGTCATCTCTCCACAAAGCATCCTTTTCTCCAAGGTCCAGGCCCTAGGGGGTCAGGCATCTCCCAGCCCAGGGACCCACTCTCCCTAGGAAGATTAAGGGGAGGCCTGGAGGGCAAGAGGGGTGAGAATAGCCTGGACTCCAGTCCCAAGCCCTGAACCTGGAAGGAGGCCTCCAGGTCCCCTTCAGCAGCCTTCCTGACTATGCAATGGCCAGAAGGCAGAAATGTGATCCCAAGGGTGAGCTCAGGGGGCGGTTAGACCAACAGCCCAGGATCAGCCACAGACGCAAGGGTGCTCTGACTAACATGATAACATGGAGGACACTTTAAAACTCTAGGCTAAGTGCAAAAAGCCAGACACATAACCATCACATGTGGTGGCACATGCCACCTTGTGCATCTGGCTTATGTGGATCCACAGTTCTCAGGTCAGAGGTTTCTGGTGCTAATGTTTTTACCTTCGAGGATGCTAGAGGTTGGAGTTTTCAGGATCCGATGGACCAGGTGAGAGTTCTCCGTTCCTGGAACCCCAGCCCCAGGGGCTGGTCCTTCTAGCCTGCCATGCTGAATCTCACCACCTGGGGGCAGAGCCTGTGGACACTGGCCAGCAAGAATCACTGGCTGGGGAGGATTGACCAGTGAAAGACCATGGAGATTCATAGGCTTTGCAGACTGGTAAGGAAGGCTGCCCAGAGTGCTTGGGAAGACAGCTTGCTTTGTAGGAGGTCCTGAAAGCCAAATAACTCCAGAAATTTCTTTCCAGGCTCTGGGCTAACCCTCTGGAAGGAAGGTGATGGTGAGGTGGTTTTAGAGTGCCTGGGAGGTGTGTCACCCACTCAACTGACCTGAGGAGATATGGTACTCTTAGGCAGGCTGGACAGTGGTGGGTGGTTTTCCAGAGGGTGATGACAAGGTAGGGACACAGTGTCCTGCTGGGGAAAGTGTCTGACCTCTTTCCTGGCACTGGTCTCCATCCTACTTCATCTAAAAAAGTCGGGGGTGTGGGGAGCTAGCTAGGTATTATGGCACATACCTATAAACCTAGCACTTGGGAGTCAATGGCCACAGTTCAAGGGCAGCCTGATCTATCCAGTGAAACTCACAACAGCCTGAGCTACATAGAGGGACCTTGTCTCAAAAAATAAAAGTAATGGGCTATAAGGCCACTGAAAAATCCTGCTGGAACTGAGCTGATAACCTCCTCCACGTAGACCAGCTGACAAAATGCTGGAAGAAGCCATTTTGCATGCAGTTCAATGGGAGAAAGAGATACCACCAGTGAAGATACTCAACAATGGACACTGCAAGCCTTATAATTGGCCAGCCAGGCCAAATGAGCCAACAGGTGCAATAGTGGCATGTCTGTTATGGTGGAAATCAACTGCCCTCCAATTGGACTGGAGGCCTGCTCCATGGGGGTGGGGAATATATCCCTGATACTGAAAACTTAAAACAGGGGTAGTCATGAGCCCTAGGGGTGTAACATCTGCTGATGTCTGGATAAGTGTATATACTTTGCTTATCAAACTGCCCAGTAAGCACTTCTCTTAATATTTATACCCTTATATTAATGCTACTCTCATTTTGGGTAGAGAATCTTCTCTTTTCAGATGGCAGTGACCTTGGGATGACTCAGAAGATATCATAGTGCTGGAAAGAAGCGACTGGAGTACTGAGTAACATCTTGATCACACCTTCCAAGGCTCAGGGTCTAATGCAGAAGAGGTGGTGGAAAGAATGTAAGAGCCAAAGGAAGGATAGGACTCCTTACAACATGCTCCTCCAGACACAAAATGGCCTGGATATCCATGACCTCACTGTGCCTGACACTACCTACACAAGACCATCATAAGAGGAGGAAAAGATCATGACATCAAAATAAAAGAGAAACTGATTGCGATGGGGAGGGGATATGATGGAGAGTGGAATTTCAAAGGGGAAAGTGGGGGGGGGAGGGTATTACCATGGGATATTGTTTATAATCATGGAAAATGTTAATACAAATTGAGAAAAAAAAATAAAAGTAAAATAATATAAAGGGGGCTTAGACTGGCTGGGTCTCTCCCAAGGTGTGTTCAAAGCAGGCTTAAGGATCCCTGGACCTCCTAGGGTGGCGGCTCAGCCCTTCACTGCTCTGTACTAGGTCCCTGGGTCTTTCTTTGGAAGGCAAATTCTGTTTCTGCTCTGGATGCCTCTCCTCCCACCTTGGCCTGAGAGCAGGCATGTGGCTGTGGCAGCCCAGCTCTGTCCTCCATGGGAAAGGACAGGATCTGGGCCCACAAATAGCCGAGCACAGACAAAAATAGCCCTGGCCTCAAAACAGCACACGGAAAGTTAAGTAGGAGGCATTAGTCCTGGCCCAGCACTTCCCACAGACGCTGGCTTCTTTGGGAGGCAGGCCTTCGCAGCCTCATTTATAGACAAGAAAACTGAGGCCCAGAGAAAGGAAGTGACCGCCTGAGCTGCTTCTGGTACTTGGCTCCTGTGCATCCCACAACACGACTCCCATCTCCACGAACCCCAGAGTGCCTGATGCTTGCTTCTCCCAGAAACAAACAAACCTCCTACCCATCCCCCCAAGACCAACTAAACCAGGTGTGGTGGTTTATACTGTAATCCCAGCACTTAGAGGCTGAGGCAGGGGGACTGCCAATAGTGAGTTTGGAGGCCAGCCTGGGTTATAGAGTGTGAGCTTGTCTCAACAAAAAGAAAAACGCCAGACGTGGGGGCACACGCCTTTAATCCCAGCACTCAGGAGGCAGAGGTAGGAGGATTGCCATGAGTTCGAGGCCACCCTGAGACTACCTAGTGAATTCTAGGTCAGCCAGGGCTAGAGTGAGACCCTACCTCAAAAACAAAACCAAACCAAACAAACAGCAACAACAAAAAAGCAAACAAACAAAAAAACCAAAAAAAAAAAAAAAAAAAGAAGAAGAAGAAGAAGCTAGGTATGGTTGCTTACACCTTTAATCCCAGAGTTTGGGAGGCTGAGGAAGGAGGATCACTGTAAGTTTAAAGCCAGTCTGGGCTACAGTGTAAGTTTCAGGTCAACTGAGACTAGAGTGAGACCTTTCCTTTAAAAAACAAAACAAAATAGGGTCTGCACCCCAAGTCCACACCAAGGCTCAGAATGGGGGTGTACATTGTTAATGGTCTAGGACTTCCTTTCTTACACTGGCTACATCCCATCTCACCTAAAAAAGGGGCCAGGGTTGGGAAGATGGTTCCATGGGAAAAGCGCGTGCTGCACATGCCTGATGGCCGGAGTTTGGCTCTCTAGAACACCTGTAAAGCCAGACACACAGCACGCATGTCTGTAGTCGCAGAGAAAAGGGAGGACGATCAGGAGAACCCTAGCCCGCTATTCTGAAAGACCTTTAAACAAGATGGAGGGAGGGCAAGGGACACGAGAGGCTGTCCTTTGACCTCTACCTATGTGCTTGCATTCACAGACACATAATACACACACACAATTTTTAAAAAGGGGGCGCTAGCTGGGAGTGGTGGTACATACCTATAAACCCAGCATGCGGGAGGCCTATGTTCTTGACAAATACACAGATAGTTGGGCCATGTGCATCACCAGCCAATGCCGCATCCCTTCCCTGAGTTTTTATCCTAGCAGCCTGGGAAGCGAACATTAAAATAGTCATGTTAGGGCTGGAGAGATGGCTTAGCGGTTAAGCACTTGCCTGTGAAGCCTAAGGACCCCGGCTCGAGGCTCGGTTCCCCAGGTCCCACGTTAGCCAGATGCACAAGGGGGCGCACGTGTCTGGAGTTCGTTCGCAGAGGCTGGAAGCCCTGGTGCGCCCATTCTCTCTCTCTCCCTCTATCTGCCTTTCTCTCTGTGTCTGTTGCTCTCAAATAAATAAATAAAAAATTAAAAAAAAAAATAAGTCATGTTAGCAGTGAGGAAATCCAGGCTGAGGTGAATGTGAGTGTTGGGGGAGGGACCCGGGATTCCATCCCAGCCCCACAACCACCAAAGGCTTCCTGAAGAGCCCCCTGTGTGAGTCAGAGCTGGGATTGGGTGGGACCCAGAGCCACCTGTCCTCTTCCCATATCCCAGCTCTCCGTGTGACCCCTGAGCCCCCTCTGCACGGATGATCCCATTTCCCTAGGCTCCTCAGTCTACGTGGCGAAAGTCTCAGGCTGGTGAGACAGTGGGGCAGGAAGAGGCAAGGTTTGGTGCTCCTCCGGAGGTGCTCACTAGGGGACCTGCATGGAGGTCCACCTCAGAAATCCCTGTAGCCAATCCCCTTTTTCCTTTAGGCTGCCCTCACTTTTTGTCCTCTTTGAGGGTCCTTGGCAAGTACCATGGCCTGAAGGTTCCCACTTGAGGGGCCTGGGTGGGGTGGGCAGCAGCCACTGGACAGGGGCAGAAGGATGTATGTGGAAGGTTCTAGAGCTACTGCAGTGAAGATTTCAGACTCTGGTGTGGAATCAAGGCTCAGGGATGTTGGCTTTCCAACTTCGTCATAATTCCTGCTCTAGCTTCTGGCCAGGGGTGAACGAGGGATGGCGGGGGAGAGGTGGAGGCCCGTGGGGAACGGGCAGATGGAGGGGGGAGTGTGGGGAAACCATGGGCTGGCCCGAGTGTGGAGCTGTGGGGTGGAAAGGGACATATACCTCTCTTGGTGTTGGCTCTTGCTCTGTCAGGGCCCAGGGCCCAGGAGCCTCCTGGCAGATTCCTCTGTTCTTCTCTGGGCACCTCAGCCCTGTCAGAGTTGGCAGGGTGCTCTGTGATGGCACCCCTAGCCTCTGCTGCCCTCTTCAGCCCATCCGGTCATGCCAGTGTCATGGCCAGGCCATTGGGACAGGGCCTACTGGACATGCCTCCTTCTGGCCCTATAGGTAAGGCCCGTATCCTCTGCATGGTGGCAGAGGCCAAGGACTACTGAGTGACTCAGGCTCTGTCCACTCTCCCTGGCGTCTGTCTGTCCATCCGTTTATCTGTTGCTTCTTTGCCACCCAGTTTCAGGCAGGTGCCAACTCTCTGCGGTTGGAAACACGAGGCACTGCTTGTTGGCACGTCCCAGCCCTCGGGCCTGTTTCTCGCTCCTGCCCACACAGCGGGCTCATCCGCCAGGCTGTGTGACTCAGAGCAGGCATCTGACCTCTCTGGGTTCTCACATAATGAAGGAGGTTCCTTAGTTTTGGAAATAGAGTTTCTTTCTATGTAGTCCAGGCTGGCCTAAAACTCACGATCCTCCTTCTTTGACCTCCCAAATGCTGGTGTTCCAGACATGCATTACCACACCCGGCTTGTGAGTGAAATCCTGCACGTGGGGGTTAGCACACATGTGTGAGTGCGTGCTAGTGTATATGGAGGCCAGACGTTGAAGGTGGCATCCTCCTTAATCTCTACCTAACTTTTGACCTAGGGTCTTTCACTGAGCCTGGAGCTCACCTAGATAAGGTAGACAACCTACCCAGCAAGCTCTAGGGATCTTCCTGTCTGTGCTGCATTATAAACCCATGCCTGGCATTTTTATATGGGTGCCGGGGGTCCAAACTCTGGTCATCAAGTTCGCTTGACAAGCACTTTGCTGATAAGCCACGTCCTCAGCCAGTGTTTGAAATTCTCTGTGTGGTCACCATGGATGTCCTTTGGTGGGGGGGCTCTCAGCTCATCTCAGGGCACGCAGAAGAGACTTCACTCTGCTCAGCTCTGTGTCACACCCTAGGGCATCTCCGCCCCTTCCTCAGAAGCCAGACAGACTGTGCCTCTGTTGGCCATTGCTGGTCCCCTTGCCCTCAGTATAGTGGCCTCCGGCTACTCCTCCAGGAGACCCTTGGCAGCTGCCTCCTTCTGGAAGCCTATTGGAGTGCACAATCCGGCACAGCCCTCCACTCCACGTGAGCTGAGAGTCTAGCCTCGGCTTCCTGCCACAAGTGAGGCCCCTTAGATGATGGCACCGCCCACTTGCTGTGGGAGCTGAGGCATGGAGGGGGCTGGGGACCTAGGGTGCTTGGCTGCCACAGGGTGCTGCCCTCAAGGTCGTTCTCCCTCCACCTGGGCTCAGAGCAGGGAAGGACGCTGCCTCAGCCACCCAGGCCAAGAGGAGGGCTGCACCCACTAGCCACCCTGCCCGCCCTGCAGCCTGAGCCTACCACCTGAACAGGGGTGCGGGGGCTGGGAGAGGGAGTTGGGGTGGGGGTGTTCCGACAGAAGAGGGAAGCTTGCCCTGCAGGTGGCCAGTGCAAGAGCCTTTGTCTCCCAGCCTTGGTGCCTCTGGGAAGCCACAAGGACTGTGGAAGGAGACGTTGGCCCCCGGCACCTGTTCTGGGACAGCAGCGCCACCTGGTGGTCTCAGGTCCCAGATACATCTGTGCAAATGACATTTCCAAGGCAGCGGCTGGGGAGGCCAGAGCCAAGTGGCCCTCACCCAAGGTCACTTTCAAGTCAGGCCCAAAACTCAGTAGTCCTGCACCCAGGCTCGAACCTGAAAAGTTCCCCCTCAGCTCTGCCCACCCTATATGTGTGCGTGGGTTCCTGATGAAGCCAGAAGCATTGGCCAGTGGGGTGTTTGTCACTACGGTCCCCATGCCTCTCTGAATGCACATGCGGGCAGATGTCCTGCGCGGAAAGAGACCCCAAATTATACTGGGCACAGGGTAGGTGCAGGGATGTAGGTGAGGAGTGAAGGAGTGGGTGAGTGAAGGTTCTGGGCCCTTTTTGTAGGCAACTCCATCTCTTTAGTTCAGTTTAATCCCTAATTATTCATCACTAAGCAAAGGCACACACGTGTGCACACATATCCACAGGGACACAAACACACACGTATATGCACAGTCATGCATGCACACACATACCTCCATACATACAGACATACGTATGCACAGACACATACAGTTACCCATTCAATATATGCACACCCTCCACAGGCATGTCATACTTACACATGTGTGCACACATAAACATACAGACATTATTGCAGTCAGGTTCGCATTGCTTGTAGAAATCATCCAGCTAAGAGCAGCTGTGGGAAAAAGGATTTATTTTGGCTTACAGGCTTGAGGGGAAGCTCCACGATGGCAGGGGAAATGATGGCATGAGCAGAGGGTGGACATCACCCCCTGGCCTGCATAAGGTGGAAAATAGCAAAAGGAGAGTATGCCAAACACTGGCATGGGGAAACTGGCTATAACACCCATAAGCCCGCCCTCAGCAATGCACTGCCTGCAGGAGGCGTTAATTCCCAAATCTCCATCAGGTGGGAACCTGGCATTCAGATCACCTAGGTTTATGGGGACACCTGACTCAAACCAGCACAGACATAGACTCATGTCCGTGCACACACACATAATATACATCCCACACAGGCACTGTGGCTGTGGACACAGGGTGACCAGCCACTTTGTGCCTCTGCTGCTACGCTTTCCCTGTTGTGACAGACTGTGTCCCTTTTAAAAATGCTTTAATAATTTTTTATAATTATGGAAAATGTTAATAAAAATTGTGAAAATAAAAAGAGTAAAAAAAAAATAAAAATGCTTTATTTAAAAATTTAAAAAATTTGCTTTGATTGGATTTGAGATCTATTCCACAGGAGGACATTCATGTCTGGTACTGAAAACCTAGTCAAAAGCCAATGGTTGGGGAGATCGTGAGCCCTAGGGGGAAAATTGCTACTGTTGTGTGGCTACATGGATGCATTATGCCCACCCAATTGCCCTGTAAGTTTGTGCCCATGTATTCATGCTACTCTTACTTTTGGTTAAGCTTCATTTTTCAGACGGCAGTAACCACTGTGGTGAAGTCACCACAGTGCCTGAAAAGTCACAGTGGAGTGTTCAGTGCCAAGTGAGACATCTGTATCACACCCTCCAGGGCTCAGGGTCTATTGTGGAAGAGGTAAGAAAAGAATGTGAGAGCTTAAGGAAGGGGAGGAGTGCTTTGCAATGCTGTCTTCCAGACCCAAAGTGGCCGTGGTACTCATGACCTCACAGTGGATGATGCTACCAACCCCAGACCTGCATGAGGGGCGGGGAAAGGTCGGAATAAGAAGTCCAGTGTGGGGGGTAGTGAAAGGGGGACAAAGGAGGGCAGTGGGAGGAGATATGATGATGGTATAGAGTGTAAATGTACTGAGGTTGTCAATAAACTGTTTTAAACACTTTTTTGTATTTTTAAAATTTAATTCATTTTTTAAAATTGACAACTTCCATAATTGTCGACAATAACCCATGGCAATTCCCTCCCTCCCCTCACTTTCCCCTTTGCAACTCCACTCTCCATCATATCCCCTCCCCCTCAGTTAGTCTCTCTTTATTTTGATGTCATGATCTATTCCTCCTATTATGATAGTTTTGTTTACGTAGTGTCAGGCACTGTGAGGTTGTGGATATCCAGGCCATTGTGTCTGGAGGAGTGTTTAAACACTTTTATGTATTTGTGTGTCCATGTATGTTTATGTGTGTGTATAGGCACATGTGTGCCACAGTGCACATGTGGAGGTCAAAGAACAGCCTTGGTGTGTTACACATCTCCGTCACTCCTCATTTTGAGACAGCCTCTGGGAAGGTCAGCCTAGCTGGTCTATGAGCTTTGGAGTTCTCCTGTCTCCACTCCCGTTTTGTGGACACACTAGGGTAGTAGATGTGAGCGCCAGTTTGTGTCACGTGGGTTGTGGAGATGAAACTTGAGTGAATAGGCTTCCAAAGAAAGCACCTTTACCTGTGGAACCATCTCCCCAGCCCAACTGTGTGCCTTCTTAACCCGTAAGTCAAATAAATCCTTATTGCCTTAAGTTGCTTCTTGTCAGGTATTTAGTCTCAGCAACAAAGAAAGTAATTGATACTGAAAATTGGTACCAGAAGTAGGGTTTTAACTTTGAGACACCTTTTCTGTTGTCCCGGAGGAGAAAATGAAGAAGTTTCTCTTCAATGGTCCTAATTTTAACAATAATTACAGCTGCTTCTATACCTGCCTTTAAACTTGCTCAGGCATTAGCAAAGACAGCCTGTGACAGCTTTTTCCTCTGATTTCTTTCTTTCTTTTTCTTTTTTTTTTTTTAGGTAGGGTCTTGCTCTAGCCCAGGCTGACTTGGAATTCAATAATTACTCTCAGGGTGGCCTTGAACTCACAGTGATCCTCCTACCTCTACCTCCCCAGTGCTGGGATTAAAGGTGTGTGCCACCACATCCAGCTTCCTCTGATTTCTTTTATCTTTTTTGTTTTGTTTTGTTTTTTAAGGTAGGGTCTCACTCTAGCTCAGGCCATCCTGGAATTCACTTTGTAGTCTCAGGGTGGCCTCGAACTCATGGCCAACTCCTACCTATGCCTCCTGAGTGCTGGAATTAAAAGTGTGCTCCTCTACCGCTGGCTGATTTCTTTATATCTGAGCAGATACCTGTTGGCAGATGCCATCTACTCTGAGGTGGGTTTTCCTTCCTAAGTTAAACCTCTCTAGAAAGTCTCATAGACGCATCCAATGTACATCTCCTAGGGTTTTTCCACATCCCACCAAACGCACAATCCTGACAAAGTGTCACATGCACACATATACACACATGCACACACATACACACATGCACACAGATACACACATGCACACACATACATACATGCACTCATATACACACATGCACTCATATACACACATGCGCACATATACACACATGCACACATATATACTCATGCACACAGAATAACATCCATATACACGTCATATCCTTGCATCCACATAAATATGCACATAAGCACACAGGGATACATGTATGTACGACATCCCTGTATAATACAACTCACACACATACACCTATGTACATTCATACATATACCCAGACTCACATATACATATGTACAGACTCTCACAGATGGCCGTATCTACATATACACCTCATGTATGCACATACTCTTATTCATGTTCATGCATATACGTACACATACATAAATGCAGACCTGTTACTGTTTTTGCTTTTGAGACAGGATCTCATTCTGTAGCCCAGGTTGGCTGGGAAGTGAAGCCTCTGGGCACATGGCCTGTGCGCCCAGCCCCACAGGCAGCTCCTTTACCAAGTGAAGCCACAGAACAGCTTGCAGTTGTCACAGCCACGGTCTCCGTAGCCCCTGGTGCTGCCTTTGAGAGATGATGGGCTTTGAAGGAAGCTGGCAGGCAGCAGGAGGGTGGTGGTTCCCCAGGCTCTCAGAGCCTCCTCACAGGCTTTGTAGGCTTTGGTGGCCAGTGCCCATCCCTCTAGGTGCCTCAGCCATGTAAAATATGATGACTTGGGTCTGAGGAGGTGCTCAGTGAAAGGCACTTACTTGCAAATCTGCCAGTTCCACATAAAGCTACACGAGATGCATCTGTGATCCCAACTTGTCTCTAGTAATGGGAAGGGGAGCCAGAAGCAGCTGGAAGCTCACAGGCCAGCCAGACTGGTGCAGAGAAAGCAGCAAAAACAAAAACCAAGGGAGACTGTGCCTCAAGCGAAGTGGAAAGGGAGGCCAAACACCCTGAGGTTGTCCTCAGACCTCTGTATGTGGGCTAAGGCACACGTGTGTTCACACACATAGTACATGTCCACACACATACATACATATGTATGCACACATAATATATATCCACAGATACATATATACACACACATAATAAAAAATATGAAGACTTCCCAAAACCCAGTGGGACTACCACGCCATTTGAGCAGGGAGCCCACTGTGACCAGGGGACAGGCCATGTCCTGATTACTCCTCAGGATCTGGCTGTGCAGGGATGGCCAAAGTCCTATGACAAGATAGACGGAGACTGTTCAAGCACAATGGCTTCATGCAGGGCATGTGGTGGCATGCCTGCCCATTCTCACCCAGTTTATATCCGGCCCAGATCCCACCTGTGCCAGCGGGCCTTCCCAGGTGGAGGCAAATTGAACCTCCACCCCTGGTGAGGACCCTCTCAACCCTAGACCCCACCAGCTGAAGCCTCAGGGCACTGAGGGGCTGCAGGGAGGGGACAGAGCCTCAGGTGGATGATGAGGGTATTTCCCTCTGATACCAGGAGGTAGACACAGGCCCTGCAGGCTAGATGAGCTGGAGAGGGCCCCAAGTTGAACTCCCCAATTCTTATTGGTTAAGCTCCCATTGTAGATGAGGAACCAAGGCCCAGAAGGGGTGGTGAGGTGGGCCTGAGGCCTCTCTGGGAGAGCGTCCAGGCCTCTTTGGATCTGGTGACGGCGAAGCCAGGACTCCAGCCAGGAGCTTGGGGCAGTGCGCATCCACAGCCCCTTCCGCGTGGTGGAGAAATGCCCTTGGCCTTACCACCTGGCCCAGCTGGAAGGGCCCTTGATGGGTGGTGCCGCAGCTTGGAGGAGAGGCCCAGCTGGAGGGGAGCTGGGAACCAGGGGGAGCGAGCCCTCTGGCCCAGGTGGGCAGAGTGAGGGCTGGAGAGGGGCAGAGGGCATCTCTTATGCCCTGAAGCACTCCTGCGGGCTTTGATGACTGTCACGTAGCCAGCCCTGTGAATCTGAGCTGTACCACCAGGCTGCCAGGCCCAGTGTGCAGGATGGTGCCACGGAGGGGGGGTACTGAGAAGACTTGGGAGGAGGGGAGCTCTGGGCAGGGGTGGAAGACTCTGAAGGGCTCTCTCCCAGGAACTTGGCCTTGGCCTTGGCCCCGAGGGAGCCGGGCAGAGGAGCAAGGCGCTGGCGTAGAGGGGTGGGTGCTAGCCTTGGTTGAGGGCAGCAGTATGACTGGAGAACGGCTCTGCTGGAGCCCTGAGTGTGGGCAGAGAAGGGCCTGGCTAGGAAACCTGGAGGCTCTTGGGGACCAGATTTATGGGAAGAGCCCTTCTGTGCCCGGCCTTTGCTGACATTTAGGGTGGCCTACTGCCTATAGCTTCCTATGGCTTCTGGGGTGGGGTCAAGTGGGTGAACTGGGTGAAGAGTTTGGGTGATACTGGGAATTGTTGGCTGTGTCCTGTCATGCACTTTCCTCTCAGAACTGGGGAGCCCAGCCCGGTGGGTGGGTAGTGAGAGCTTGACCAGCCACTGGGATGTCATATTCAATCATGGGTTTCCCACATGTCCAGGTAGTCACGTCCTTGCCTCCAGGATCTACCCTCCCCATGGAGTCTGGTGTCCCTGGCCCTGTCCCCCATGAATTGGGGTGCAGATAGCCATAGTAGGCAGACCATTTCCACCCCTTCAGGAGGCCCTGAGCCCGGGAGAATGGGTGTGGAGAAGCAGACCTTGGCGGGATGTTAGCTCATACACTCAGCCCCGCCTCGGGTGTCCAGGCCTCCAGGAAGCCAGGGCAGGCGCCCGAGGTGACATTTCCTGCTATTAATGGTGGTTAATCTAAATAGACCCTAATATTTACCTCTAGACGCCTCCGGCCACCCGAGAGTGCCAGACTGGGAGAGTGATGAGTCTCTTCGGGCCAGCCCCACCCCTCATCCTTGTCTCCTCCAATGCCTCCCTGGACCCAGGCCAGAGAGATTGTGGGTGGGGCAAAAGCTGGCCACCAGAGGCCTGAGCTAAGACCCTTCCAGGCCAACCCCCTGCTGCAGTCCCCCATCTCTGAAATGGGGTGGTGATTCTGATCTCTCAGGTCAGACAGGGAATGCCTTCCAAGCGCTGAGAAGGCCTGCAGGTGGGCCCGTGTTCTCTCTGTCTCCAGATCATACTTCAGGGATCTGGCGGGATGCTATGGGCGGTCTGCTTGTCCCCCTCCCCCACCTCTGTGTCCCCTCCCTGTGCTTTCCACACCACAGAACAATGGGTGGAGAGGGAAGGGCCTGCAGGTCGCTCTAGGCTCTGCACCTTCCCCACCCTCATCCCCCCTAGATTCCCCCCCCACCCCGCCCCACAGCCTGGGAGCCAAGTTGTGGGCACGGAGGGAATAAACAGTGTTAATTCAGGACCAGGACTTCGGGTGAAGGATGTTGTTTACATCGGATATAAATACACACACCACTACTGTCACATCGGCGAAGGATGTAGAGACCGCCAAGCCTAGGCGGACATGAAGCCTAGGCAGAGTGCCTCTTGGGCTAACCTCAGCTCAGTATCCCCATCTCTGACCTCTCAGGACTTGGGGGACCTGCCCCATCCCACCTCAGGTCGGCGGATGGGGGGGGATCGGTGCAAGAGGCTGAGGCAGCTGTGGAACCAGGCAAACCCTCAGACTCAGCCTTCCAGCTACAAGGCTGAGGGAGAAGAGTAGGGTAGGGGGAAACTGAGGCTTCCTATTCTTCCATGAGGGACTGCCAGTGTTCTCAGCGCTGTGAGGGTATCCCCAAACTCTGGATCCTGGTTTCTGGGGTATCCAGTCTTCCCAGCTGGTGTCAGGCTACTGCCATACTCATCCCCCACCCCCGACACCCTGCCCCAAGCTCCTGCTAGGAGGCCTTTAAGACTCCGAGGAAACCAGACTGATGGCAGGATTTTACAGGAGTACAGGAGGAGGACTTGGTTCATCCATTTTAGAGAAATTTGCAACCTCCCCACCTCCAAGCTCAGCCAGTGCCTGCCGCTCACGCCTCAGTGTAAGTTAGAGTGCTAAACTAACAGGGTATGGGGTACCAGGAGGAGCTTCGGTGGGGGGCAAAAAGAGAAAGGGGGGGGAAGGGTTGGTATGGCACAGCACATTGGCAGTGGGTGAAGTCCCCCCTTCACCAGCACCAGAGAGGCAGACGTGCCCCACCTTCATGCAGACCGTTACCCCTGTCTGAGCCTGGCTCCCTACAGCCGCGGCCTTCACAGCTCACAGGGGAATCGAGGAAAGCTGAGGGCGTCATGTCTCGGGTCACATGGAAAGCTGGCTCAGGGAGGGCATGGGATTGCGGGGAGCCTGTGGGTGGCCTCCAGGGTCTTGAGGCCATCCTTGAGTGGAGTCTGGTGTCACTGGCCCTGTGTGATTGTCAGAGGAGGGGTCCTAGCGCAGGCCTCTGGTGAGGGTCTGGGATGCTCATTCTGCTCCCTGCTTCTTGGGCACCTTGGCAGAGTCCCTGCACCTCAGTGACTTCTTGAGTTTGTCTTTTATATCTGAGTTGTAGATCCTCCTAGTCAGGAGGCACAAAGCAATGTCCCTCACTCCAGTGCCTCTACAAGGTTCTGGCTCCAGAGGGCCCCAGTTGAGGTCAACAGGGTGTTTCCGCATGACCTCTGTAAAACGTTTCCCCCTTTTGTTTTCTGTAAAGTGAGGCAGAACCTTTGAGCTTGGAGATAGGGTACCTTCCTGGGGTCCCCAGGGAACCCTGCTCTTTGTCTTCTGACTCAGTGGGCCTCCTGCTCCCAGGCCACCCAGGCCTCGGGTCCCTGGAACCCAGAGGTCTTTTCCGTAGAATGCGGCAGCATCTGGGCTCAGGTTCCCACTCTCCTGCGTCAGGGACTGTGGCACGGAGTACCCGTCCTCTGCCACTGTGGGAGCCTAGAAGTTGACAGAGACAGGTGGGGTGGGCAGTTCCAGAGGGCAGGACCAAAGAGGTGATGGTCAGGGACCCATGGCAGAGCAGGGCTCTCCCTGTGGAAGACATAGTGCACAGGATGGGAGTGGAGGGGCCTTGCATTTCTGTCCCCAAGGGGAGAGCACAAGGACATGAGGCCTTTGCTGGCGGGCCCAAGTTCAAGTTGTCTTGCGTAGTTGTCCTAGCTTCCACCACAGGGCTGGAGCCCTGGCATCTCTAGGGCGGCCAAGAGATGTCTTCGGGCTCTTATCTGGACAGTGGCTTGGAGAAGATCCAAGCAGTAGTCATGGTAGCCAGAGCCGGGGTGCTGGAGGCGGCGGGGCTGGCTCTTGAGTCTGAAGCCCATCGTCTAACAGTGACACCTGTACATGCCACCTGCTGCGGCACCACAAAGTGGATGCAAACAGCCTCTCCTCTTGGGATTGGAGCCGTTCGAATGTCAGCCAGATATTCCAGCCCTGGTGCGTAAGGGGCTGCTCCAGGGGGTTCTGCTGGCCTGTTGTACGGTCACAGAGCTGGGGAGGGGCCTCGGGGGATCCTTCTCTCCACATGCAGCTCTTCCATCCACTGATGTGGTCTCTGTCCTCAGTTCTCCATCTGTGAGTGAGTGTGTTGGGAGGTGGGGGCTCTCCAGATTGTCTCTTAACCCTCTCGGGAGTCCTCAGAACATAAAAGTCTTTGTTCCTTCCGAGAAACATCTGGGGCTAAAACAGCCCAACAAGCAGCTCCTGGTTACCTTTCTGGGTTTTCAGTGGCCATCTCATAGCCACTGTAAAGGCAAGACACTAGCTCTCATACCACTGTATCCCATCCAGAGCTCTTGGCAGACATCGCCAATCAACCGCAGCACTGTGGCCTCAGCAAGTCAGTGCAATGCACTGGGCAGCCACCTCCAATCAATCAATAGGAAATCAACTTGCAGGTTCAGACCCAGCAGGTGTCTGGGCTGGTTGGTGACTTAGCCAAGCCCTAACCTTTGGTCTTTAGCAGAGCGCTGCCTATGGCTCAGGCCCATTGGTCAGCTGCTGGGTGAGGACGTGAGGGCCCGTGTTGAGGATGTGGGGGGGACCTGAGCCCTTGGTGCTCTTGTGAGTGCTGATCATGTCTCCGTTGCTTGGCTCAGGCTCTCCTCCACGCTGGCGGAAGAGGCCTTGGACAGTGGCTTGGAAACCGCTCGTGACAAAGCAGTACACGATAGGGTCCAGGCAGCTGTTGAGGCTGCTGAGGGTCACGGCCACGTGGTAGGCCACGAGGCTCGTGTGGGGCGGCACACTGGGCCACAGTGCCACGGCTACCTGGCGGGCGTGGAAGGGCGTGAAACAGACCAGGAAAATGACGAGCACGGTGAGAAGCAGCTGCATGGCGCGCACGCGGCGCTGGCGGCCCTGGCGCAGCAGGCCGGGCCGAGATAACGCACACATGATGCGGCCCGTGAACACGCTGATGACCAGCAGCGGCAGCAGAAACTCCAGGACAGTGAGGGCAAAGACCCTGCAGCAGGGCCGCCCGCTGGCCGTCACGCCCAGCACAGACAGAGTCACGGCACCCGCTGCCAGCCACACAAAGGCGCACACGGCCCTGGCGCAGGCTGGTTGACGCCAGCGGCGGGATCCCTCAGGCTGCACGATGGCCAGGTAGCGGTCGACACAGATGCAGGTGAGGAAGAGGATGGAGCAGTGCATGTTGAGGAAGTAGCCCAACACGTGAGGGAAGGCGCAGTGGAGGCAGCCAGGGGCAGCGTAGAAGACGGCGAAGCGTGTGGGCAGAGACAGGCCCACCAGCAGGTCTGTTACCACCAGGTTGATGGTGTAGATGACTGATGGCGTCCTGGCTCGTGTGCGGCAGCAGAAGACATACAGCGCCAGCCCATTGAGCACCAGCCCTGCCAGGAAGATGGTGCTGTGGACGACCAGCAGAGCCAGCCACAGGCTGGGGAAGGCCGTGTGCAGCTCCTCATCCAGCCGGGCAAACAGGTGGAAGAGGGGGGTCTCCGACACACTGCCGTTGGTCCATGCCACCACTGTGGCATTGAGGGTCGCTGTAGCCCAGGGCCCCATGGAGGACGCAGAGGGCATGTCAGCGGCCGGTGCACCTGGGGTCTGGAATCAAGCAAACGGGTTTTCTGAGTTGCCTGGTTGGCCTTGTCCCTGTGTCTCCCCCCAACACTCCCTACATGACACCTCTGGCTAGTCTACTTCTCTGCACGGAAGCCAGACTCTGCATTGTCACGTGGAGGAAAATGCCAATGCTCCCTAGACTATTCTTGTGGATCACACACTTGCATGGAGGGCTGTCCGCAGGCTGGAGAGGAGACAAGAGTGGTCTCAGGGCTCTTGCATGTCCTCTTTCTGAAGCACTCAGTGTCTTGCTTCCTGCCCTGGGCAATGGGACCCCACTGCTTCTGTGAGCATTACCTGAGCTGGGCTGCTCAAGGACCCAGCAGTGTTCAGCGCGTAGCTGGTGGCAGATGAACCAGTTCTGCCGAGACAGAGCCTGGCCCGCAGGGGGACCTGGGAGCTGTTTGCCTCATGCTAGCCCCACAGCCACTGTCAGGGGCTCAACCTCCAGGTCCCAGTCTCCTCTCACCCATTCCAGGCCAGCTCTAGGTCAACTGTGGTGCTCTGCAGGCTGGATGGAGGCTGAGAGTAGGGTGTACTTGTGGGATGCTCTCTAGGGCCAGAGTTGGAGCCGGGAGGCAGGTCCCAGCAGACAGCTAGCCTGGCCGGTGTGAGTCAAATAAACACGGGGCTCCAGGCAGGGGGGCCGTGGGGAGCATGGGGTAGGGGCCCAGGCTGGCCGTCCCCGCTGTTTATGTTTCTGCTGAGGCATGTTTAACTCGGCTCTGATTTATCCCTTTATTTATACAGGAAGGGTTAACGGGATCCTACCCCCACCCCAGCCAGTTGACCCTCCAAATAAGGACATTTCTGGCTTTTTCAGGAGAAAGGCGCCTCTGGGGAGAGGCTGAGAGCAGGGCAGCACATGGGACATTCTGGGTACTTGCACCCTGACTGCCTATAGGACACAAGAAGACCCTCACCAGGTCCTGTTGGTCAGCCATTATAAACAGGCTGGGCATCGTCCACTGGAAGTGACTGGCTGCGTGGCCTTGAGCAGTGGGTTCCCTCTGGCTATCCCATCCTGGTGCAATGAACCATGAGGTCCTGCCACCCAGGGGATGGGATCCAGTTCCTGGCCTGGTGAGGTGGATGTAGACCTGCCTTCGGAGGGTTATGTCTGGCAGGGCCTCTTTCCTTGGACCCAGAGAGGTCAGTGCTGCCCAAGCCGTGGGGTCCTATGGGGTGGGCTCCCCATGCCCCCTCTGGCCCCTCCAGGCCAGTGTGTTTGCAAGATGAGCTGTTTGATCTTCTAAGGCCTGTGGATCTGAGAGATGGGGGTTGTGGGCCTGGGAACCTGGTGCTCTGAGGGCTGTGTCTTAGGCTCAGAATGCCCCAAAAGTCCCCAAGAAGGAGAGGGATGCCATCTGACGGGTCCCAGAACACATTGGGAAGAAATACCCAGGAAACATCAGGCTGGCCAGGGATCCTGGGACAGCAGGCACTCATTGTGGCCGATTTCCCTCCCCAGGTCTGTCTGCACTGGGGCTGGGTGACTGTCACTGTCAGAGACAAGTGACAGACATCACAGAGCATTTCCTCTGGGAGTCAATCCCAGGGTGACACCAGAACCAAGGGCCCTGCCTCCCAGGAACACCCGAGGCCCTCCTCCCATGTGCAGCAGCAGGACTACTGAGGTGCTGCTGGATAGCAGGGCTTGGGGTTCCGGGGCTGGGGGATGGGTGTTCAGAGTGCCTAAGAGGCCAAACAGGCGAGGAGGGAAGGAGGAGCACTCTGACGCTTGGCTGATTCAAGTCTGACTCCTCATCTCAGAGCTGCACGCTGATCCTAAAACTGGCTACTAAGACATGATCCCAGTGACTCCATGAGCCTAGATCCCTGTCTTGCTGCACTGAGCCTTGATCCCTGAAACAAGAAGCCTCTATCCTGTATCACTCTGAGCCCAAACCTAGTCACATACAGACTGATTCCAGTTGTGCATTGAGTCATGACCCTGGCCATTCTGAGCCTTGGTCCTGGTCATACACTGATCCCTGATCCCAGAAACATGGGATCCCTGGTGCTAATTACATACTGATCCCTAAGTCTGTAAATACAGTAAGCCTCCATCTCTGTCACGCCTTCATCCTACTTACACTCTGAGCCCTGATCCTACACAGTGAATCCTGCATCCTAGAAACAGTAAGCATCCATCGCTGCCACACATTGAGCCCTGCTCCTGCTCACATACTGATCCTCCATCCCAGGAATACAATAAGCCTTGGTCCCTGTCATATTTTGAGTCCTGACTCAGGTCACTTGGAGCCTGTCCAGGACATGGTCACACACCGATCCCTGATCCTAGTAACACTGAGTTTTGAACCCTCTGAAATCAGCTCCTGTTTGCTGATGGAGCTCTGGTCCTGGGCACAACTGTTCCCTAACCCTGACTCTGTGTCTGCCTCCGTCTCTTTCCCTCTGTGGAGTCTGCTACTCTGCCCCTGTGATGACCTTTGCCCCTGACACTCCTCCCCACAGGCAACCCGCGAGTTCCAGCCCCCCCCTCAGTGACTCATGCCCCATTGCAACACGAAGCAGCCATTCCACCCTGAGGACCCGTGGACCTGTGGCAGCAGACCTTGCAGGCCCTTGGAGGAGACCTTTGGTGAGGGCCCATCTGCTGATGGCTTGGCCCTAGCCATCCTGCTAGCTGTGGGAAGGGAAGCCAGGTCCTGAGTGAGCAGGTCACAGAGACCTGGCTGTGATCCACTCTGACATTCCCTGCCCTGGGACCTGGACCAGGCCAGCGAGTCTCCTCCTCCTGTGTTAAATGATCACTAACTACAACCAGGTTGGGAGGCGCTGACCAGAGAGCCTAGAGAGCCCAGAGATAGGGGGAAGCAGGCCTTGTCCCCTAGCCTGAGGTCTCCTTTTAAAAAATTCCTTTTATTTATTTATTTGAGAGAGGAGAGAGAGAGAGAGAGAGAGAGAGAGAGAGAGAGAGAGAGAGAGAGAGAGAGAGAGAGAGAGGGAGGGAGAGAATGGGCGCACCAGGGCCTCTAGCCACTACAAACGAACTCCAGACACACACGTGTGCCACCTTGTGAATCTGGTTTATGTGGGTCCCGGGAGAACCGAACCTGGATCCTTTGGCTTTGCAGGCAAGTGCCTTAACTGCTAAGCCATCTCTCTAGCTGGTGGATTCTCCTTTTTGTTAACTACTCAGGGCCTGTTCAAGGCAGAGCAGACCCCATGGCTGGTAGATCTAACCCCCAGCCTAGCGGGCAGGGGCTGGCACATTACTGACACTGTCGGGCATGGGGGTAGGGCTAAGATCCCAGAATCTATAAGACCTCGGAGGCCTAATGTTCTGCATTTCCCAGGCCTGCTCTGCCCAGCCACATGCAGACCCTCCTCTGGCCTGGGCAAAGGGCTGGACTGAGGGACACAGCCTGTTCTCTGGGGCTCAAAGTTAGAGGGGAGACCCCGTGTCAGGGTAGGGGGGCAATGACACTGAAAACCCACCTCTTGACCTGCCCATCCCACCCAGCCTGGGCCACACTGTGCACACAAGATGCCCTTGGAGTCTCTGAGCCTGTTTCCTCACTTGTAAAGTGGGGAAAATAGGGTTTCTGTGGGGCCTGTTGGCTAATATGCCTTATGCACTCACAATTGGTACTCAAAGATGAGCAGCGAGTCAGTGAGGACGTGGGCTCCATGGGCTCTAGGCAGAGGCCAGTGAGGCTGAGGCGGCTGAGATGGGGCAGAGCTGGTCCAGCCTGCACATCAGGAGGAAGCTTCTGAACCTCTGTGTCTCCCTCCTACCTCCCCAAGGGCTTGTGGGCCCCAGCAGAGACCATCGGGCATGGCAGCAGCTGCTCTCCCTAAACCTGGATGGGTGACCCCAGAGCCACGAGTCTGCTATGGCCTCATTGGATGGAAGCTGTGGCAGGCGATGGCCACCCACCCACACCCACATCCCAGGGTGCTGTGACAACAGCTTTCAGACCAGCAGCTATGAAGGCCATCTGCCCACGGGGGTTGAGGCTTGGTCTTGGGCAGGACTGGGCACCTCTTTGCTGCCATGGACATTTCTGCTAAGAGCGAAGGGCCAGCAGCCCCCACACTGCGCACGCCTCGCTGCCAAGACTCTGCCCAGCCTGGCCTTCTCCGCGGGCATAACCCTTGCTCAGCACCTGATGTCCTATCAAATTAGCCCTGTGGGCTAGAGGGATGGTCTAGTGGTTAAGGTGTTTGCCTGCAAAGCCAAAGGATCCAGGTTTGATTCCCCAGGACCCATAGGAGTCAGATGAACAAGAGGGCGCATGCGTCTGGAGTTCATTTGCAGTGGCTGAAAGCCCTGACATGCGCCCCCTCTCTCTGCCTCTTTCTTGATTTCTCTCTTTCTCAAATAAAAAATAAACCAAAATAGTCCTTTGCTCGATCCCTGCTACCCAGGGTGAACCTCTCTCCAAGGCAGCAGCCGTGTGTTACATCTGCCCACGAGTCAGGGCATCTTGGGGGCAGTGGGCATCAAAGTCCTGCTCTGCCAAACCCTGTGGGATGAGGTCAGTTTCCTCCTCTGGCACTCGGTGCTCCTCCTCTACCACCCCCCGCAACACAAGTGCCCTTTTAAGGGTGGATCTGGGGACCTAGCATTGGTTTCTACCCATAGCCACATGCTCACTACCCACCCACCAACCAAGGCTGACATCTCCCCCAGAACCCCACAGTTACCATATCACTGGGCCCAGCCCATATTCGTCCCTATCCCATTCCATCACACTTTCTGTGGAACTGTCTTTGGCCATCCACCTGCCAGTCCCTCCATCCCCTAGCACCTCATCCTGTCTGAGACTTTAGGGGATTCTGGATGAATGAAGGAAACTCAATAGAGTGGACAGAGGTGTTGGGTGGTTTGGTGGGAAATGCCCACAGCACCCACGTGGGAGGCGCACAGCAATGGTGGGAACTGGGGCCTCCTGAGTGGCCACGGCTCAGTGCGGGGTCTCGCAGGAGCTTTGTGGAGCTCACCTCCCAGGAGCACCCTAAAGGCAGAAAGAGTCCCCCAGGTCCCCTGGTCCCATCCCCTTTCCTGGGCCACACTGACACTCCATGCCAAGAGTCCTGATGGGGGTGGCCGCCTCGCTGCACCCACAGCTCTGACCACATGCCCTGGACTGCTCTTGGCGGGGAGGGCGGAACAGCTGCCTCTCTCCTTGGCAGGTGGGTGGGGTGCAGGTTGTCTTGGCTTTTCCTCAGTTCCTTCACAAACCCACTCCACTGTCCCCAGAATCCTAGCCGACATCGCTCCTGCAGGCTGGCTGCCTTGCCCAGCTACATGTAGGATCTGGCAGCTAAGGGCCTGGTTTTGGCCAGAGGCTGTGGGTCCCAGGACCCTGACCTATTGGTACTTTTGTGCCAAGGTGGGAGGCAGATGTGGAGACTGGCCTAACCTGTGTCCCTACCAGGCATCTGCTGAGGCCAAGCCCATGCAGGATTCTGTAGCCACACAGTGCCTCTTGGCTTTATCTGAGAATGAGTGGGGGGCCCAGGGAGATCAGTGATCTGCTCAAGGTCACACAACACAGAATGGGTGGTCTTGATAACTCAGGTGGGACCAAGGACTGGGCCGCACAGGGAGCAGTGGAGCTGGTCACATCACTGGGCTGGGACGTTCTCAGGGACCAAAGCGACAGGTCTGCCAGGGCTCAACCTGCATCCCTGGTGAGGGACCCTCATGGCCTTGTAATAACAGCTTGACTGGGCCAATAGCTACCTGCTTCTTAATGTTATGGCTATTCTTGATTCCGTGGCAACTTTTAAAAGTTGTTTGTTTTGGGGGGGCTGGAGAGATGGCTTAGCGGTTAAGCGCTTGCCTGTGAAGCCTAAGGACCCTGGTTCGAGGCTCCATTCCCCAGGACTCATGTTAGCCATGTCTAGAGTTCGTTTGCAGTGGCTGGAGGTCCTTGGTGCATCCATTTTCTCTCTCTCTCTCTCTCTCTCTCTCTCTCTGCTTCTTTCTCTCTCTGTCTGTCACTCTCAAATAAATAAATAAAAATGAGCAAAAAAAGTTGTTTGTTTTTGAGACACTGTAGTCAAGGGTGGCCTCAAATTTACAGCAATCCTCCTGCCTCCAAGCATTGGGATTACAGGGTGCACCAGCACACCCAACTTTGTAGCATCCTCTTTAGAATCTTCTCCACCA
Organism: Jaculus jaculus; assembly: GCF_020740685.1. Taxonomy (NCBI): domain Eukaryota; kingdom Metazoa; phylum Chordata; class Mammalia; order Rodentia; family Dipodidae; genus Jaculus; species Jaculus jaculus. Next base: position 197,681,157 of record NC_059103.1, on the reverse strand, counting down.
TGTTTGGCTGGTCTGAGTTGTGGGGTTTGGGTCCCTAGGGGCTCGGTTCCCTAGGACTGTTGGGGTCTTTCACTCAGCTCCATAAATCTAGTCTGGATATTAAATCCCCAACCACAGCTCTCCATGGGGGGTCTGAGAACTGCTGAGAAGGACTTCATCTTGCCAGTTCTGTTCCAAAGGTCACTTTAACTAAACCGTCCTCCTTGATGGAAAGGCCATATGTCCCTGAAGGGGGAAGGGCTTGCCACACTAGAGGGTCCTGAGGGACTCCCAGGCATGTCTCCTGTCACCCTGGTTCTTTAATCACCACTAGCCCAGGCTGCTGGCAACTTCAACATCCTATAACACCAGCTCCCCAACTCAGCCGTTTTAGGGGTGACTGGGATGGGCATTCCATAGTGTGTTAGTCTGAGCTCTGCCTGAAGACCTCATGCCCAGCATGCATGACCTATGCACATACAGTTTCCTGTGCCTAGGTCATTTGTGAAGGTTCCTGGTACCCCCACCCACTACCCTACACAGTCCTGCCTTAGCCCCTCCAACCTCCTACTGCCTTAGATACTCTGCTTGGGGGAGAGAGAGAGAGGGAGAGAAAGAGAGAGAGCGAGCTGTAATTCCACAATTCATGGCACCTGCTGAGGTCACCTTTCCCAGAGTCCCACTGGCATCTCTCAAGAGGTCCTCAAGTGGGTACTGCTGGCCTCATTTTGCCTGAGAGAAAACTGAAGTCTGGAGAAGTTTAGTCAAATGTCTAGGGTCCCACAGTAGGTCCCATAGTAGGTGGAAGTTCTGGTTTGACCTCTATGTGGGCTTGGCTCAGGCTGGGCGCATAGCAGCCCTGGCCTGTCCCCTGCCCTGAGTTCATCACCCTGATGTACACAGGGGACGGAAGAGGCCTGGGATCTTCCCAGTACACCATTGGTGGGGCTGGGGGCCTTGTAGACAGCAGACCTGGACTTGACCCTCGGCACTGGGGCACTGAGCAGTTCCAGGCAGACCTGGCCTCCTCCGCACTCAGCTCACAATGCGGTGGGGTGGGAGGCAGGGCCATAAGGCACCTGGTCCAGTGGGGACTCAGGAGGACCTGAGGGAGCGATGTAGGGGAGGGACAAGTGGGCACACGCCAAAGTCCTAAGCCACCTCTGCATGGCTCTGTGTTGTGGGAGGCCAGGGCAGCTTTAACATGTGGAAGTCTTGACTTTGGCTCGGCCTAAGGAAGGGGCATCATTTGGGCCCACTTTACCTCTTCAGGGGCCCCTGCTGGAACAACCAGCTTCCTGTTCACCTTCCCTTGCTTAATTTTTAGTGCCACTGTTCCAAGACCAGATAACTTCACATTCACCCGCCACTCTGCATTTTCCTTGGGACAGGGCTGTGCTGAGAGCCATTTAAGGAGAGGCTCAGGTATCCCCAGGGATGCTCAGAGCCGCTGCCCAGACAACAAATACATGCTTCTCAAAGACCCTTCATACCTACAACCCCAGCACTAAGGAGGTTGAGGCAGGAGTTCAAGGTCAGCCTGTCTCAAAAATCAAAAGCAAAACCAAATCCAAACTAAAACAAACTAAATTACAACAGCAAAACAGAAGGGCTCCTCTGTAACTCGGCACGGTGGCACCTGTAATCACAGCGCTGGGGGCTAAGGCAGGAAGATTGCCTGAGTCCTAGGTAGCCTTAGCTACATGGTGAACTCTAGGCCAGTCTGGACTATAGTGTGAGTGAGACCCTGTCCCAAAACAACAGTAGCAAACAGGAGCTGGGAAAATGGCTCAGCAGTTAAAGGCTCTCTCTTGCTTACAAAGCCTATTCACATAAAGCCAGATGCGAAAGTGGCATATGCATCTGGAGTTCATTTGGAGTGGCAAGGCGCATACACACACGTGCACAGGCAGACACGTGCATGTGCACACACCCACGTGCAAGTAAATAAATAGAATAATTTTTTTTAAAAAAGGGAAAAAGAGACCCCCCCCCAATCACTCAGCCAATTTCCCCCTCTGGCCTGTCTGGGGGTACTGGTAGACATTCCATCACACACCAACTTAGGCAGGGCAGAAAGCGCCCCCCTAAAGGTTCACAGCAGGAAGCACAGACACCATTCACACCTGCTCTGCCTGGCTTCCAGAGGGGCCATGACCAGCCCCCCACCACACAGCCAGGGAGCTGCTGAAGGAAGGAGAACCCCGGTGACCCTAGGTGTACAGACCAGGGGCAAGTCCTGGGCCAGCTCCGCTCTCCCACCATCAGCCTTCTGCTCCAGTCCTGCCGGCGACAGCCCAGCTGCTGCATGTCTGCCCCGCCAGGCACGCTGGCTACAGGCCAGTTCCCATCCTGCTGGCCCCCCTCGGGACCCTGTTCTGCTGCCTTCTCACAGGGCAGTTTCACCAGGGCGAGCCCAGCTGAGAAGCACCAGCTCCCAGAAGGTCATGCTGGGGGCTGAGCAGGAAAGACTTCCCTGGGCCTTAGCTACCCGCTGCTCACTGAGCCAGGGAAGGGCCAGGACGAGAGCCCTTGGCTGGAGGTACGGACAGACCCTCTGCAGAGGAGGCTTGCTCCAGGTCTGTCCCACAAACCCCCAGCCCTGCCCCAGCACTGAAGGCTAAGCACTCAGGGATCCTTAAGTGCCTCTTGGGTCCCCCACCTCCTCCCTTTCCAGGCCTGGGTTGGCTTGAGAGACCACCTCACTGCCTTGACAGGTGGGAAACCTGAGGAACTGGCTTTGGGCCTCCAGCAGACCCCCAGTGAGTGTTGACTCATTAGGTAACCAGACGCATGTGGTGTGGGTTCCGGAAGAGCAGAGCACAAGGAGGGAGGTGAGGCGGGAAGGGAGCAGCCTGCTGGCTTCCACTCACCTTCCCCTCTAGAACTCACTTTCCCCATCTGTGCAATGGCTCTGAGCTGTGCTTGCTTGCCTGCATCTGGACTGCTCGTTTCTCCTTCCCTGTCTCCTGCTCCCTCCCTCTGTTGCCTGGCTGGGCAGTGCAAACGCCTCAGCTTGTGTGGCTGGCCTGGGGGTGAGGGCGGCAGCATTCCCGGGGAACTCACCAGCCTTCCCTGCGCTCAGACTCTGCTGCCTCTGGAGTACAAGGGCTGCAACCAGACTGCGCCTTCCTGGGGCCTGACGTCAGGCCAGCTGGGCTGCTTTTGGGCAGAGGCAGCTGGGTGGGTGGGGTGGGGGTGGAGCAGGCTCCCTTCAGCCCCGGCGGGCCCCCAAGGAGGAGCTGGGGCTTAGAAGGAGCCTGGAAGGGACAGAGGGCACCCACCTCCTTTAGACCGAGAGGGAAACTGAGGCAGGGAGGAATGCAAACAGCTGCCTGGACCAGGAGGAGTGGCATGGGGAAGAGGAGTTAGCCTGGAGCAGCCAGGCTAGTTTCTGCAACAGAGAGAGCTACAGGGACGAAGGAGGGGTTTGCATGAGTACAGACCTTTCTCCAGTAGTGCTCAGGGGTTGGAGTTCCCACAGGCTGCTTCCAGGAGGCTGTCCTGAGTGGAGGAGATGAAGCCAGACCACCCCTCCCCTGGTCATCACCCTGCCAGGTGGATTCTGAGCCACTGGGGCAGGGGTGGGCTCTGGGGGCGGAGGTAGCTGGCTCCTCTTTCAGGAATTTCCCCCTTGTCCTCTGCACCTTGTATCCATCACCCTTTTCAATCACCCCATGGCCATGTGCTGAGCACCTATTGAGGGGTCACTATGGCCCTTTAGCCGTGGGATTACTGCTTAGAGCTGGCCCCTGGCCCCATAGCTCACCCTGGCTGTGAGACAGATCAACCGGAGGAATTAGGTGCCAAGGGCCCTACCCAGCCAGCCAGGGAGAGGTGCAGTCAGGGAGGACATCCTGGAGGAGATGAAGGGAGGTGTGACGGGAGGGGCAGCGTGGCTATGCGGAGGGAGGGAGGCTATCTGGGAAGGGGGAACTGCAGGTTCAAGGTCTTTCAGGGTCTGTAGAATAGAGCGCAGGGAGAGTAGTGAAGCTGAGAGGCAGAGGCCCTTTCACACAGTTTCAGCAGCTCTTATGGGTACCAGTGATGGGTTTGATCCTGTGGGCAACAGAGAGCCATTGAAGGTTCTGGTAGACACTGGTCCCAGCACTTGGGAGCAGCCTCCCACCCCTCCATGGGCCTGAATCCAGAGCTACCTTTGTAGCTGTCCCACACGGTACACTGAGGCTTCGAGAAGTGCAGCGGCTCACAGTTCCTCCATCCTAGCATATGGGCTCCTGGCTGGGTAGGGAGGGCTTCAGGGCCCCACTGGGTTGCAGAGTTGAGGGCCATGGCCTGGAGGCTTCCAGGGAAATAAGGCCTTTCCCCTCCTCCATCATCACGACAATGTGTTGATGGGCCCACTGTCATGCAGGGCAGGGCTACAAGGACCACTTTGTGTGCAGCTCCACTGTCCCCTTTCTTGCTCTGACCCTGCGTCTCTGAGTGGGACAGCATGGTGGCTCATGCTGATGACAGGAGAAGGGTGTCCCCCTTGTGAGGAAGCACCTGTGCTGGCCCTGCCTGGCCCTGCATAAACTCCAGGAGACTGAGGGGCTAGAGGGGGGAACAGAGCTGGTGAAGACCCCCTTCAGTGGGGATTTTCTTTTCCTATTTTTATTAATTTAGTTTTGTACTCAGTGAACACAGTCAAGTTGGTACCATTGTTAGCCTCCTCCCTGTCCTCCCCCCTCCCTCTGACCCTCCTTATTGGGGTTTATGGGTCACGCGTTGTGGAGTTAGCCCTCAGTTATGGGTAGGAGGAAATGTCTCTGCGTATCATGACCCAACGTGTGGCTCTGACATTCTTTCCGCCCCCCTCTTCCGCAAAATTTCCCTGAGCCATGTTGGGTTCATTCTGGGTCTGCTTCAGTGATGAGGTGTTGGGGGCCTTTGGGTCTCTGGTTATCTGATTTGGTAGGAGTTGATTGTTCTCTGTGTCAATCTCCTTCACCCTTGTGCTGGTACCAGGTTCACCAAGAAAACAGCACCCTTGCTTGTTTTGCCAATTATTCTTAGTTTCAGCTGGGGTCCTTTTGAGGTATGATAAGTTGGTTCTCTCCTTGGGATCTGTGTCTATCTGAAAAAGAGAAGCAGATTCTCCAACAGCAAGTAAAGTTAGCACCAGATAAATGGGATAACCCTTCTTTTTTATAGAGAGTTTAATAGGTGTAGGCCCTCTTGTAGCCCACAATTGGTGGTAGCTTGATAATGGAGAGCAGGCTCATGTTTGGATATGGTTCTCACTTGTTTCCCAGCTGCAGCTATGGGTCACGTTCCACTGAGTAGATCAATTAGCCACATCAAGAGCAGTTGGTTCCCTACCATGGCTGTGCGCCAGTACTGCACTTGTGTGAGCATCACAACAGGTTATTTGCTGTTAAGTAGGTTAGACCATGAGTTGCTTGGACGGATATTGGTCATTTTCTCCCAGTAGCCCTTGCAGTACCTTCTGGCACTAGACACGCCGAGTGTCTGGGGACTGACTGTCTTCCAGCTTCCAGCCATGTTACGTGTCAACCGCATATGAGGTCTTCAGCAGTAGAGACTTACTCAGTGGGGATTTTCAGCTGCTCTGGGCTGGTGGCTATATTGCTCCATCCCTGGCTGAGGGGCCCTGGGGCCAGGCCCGGTGCATAGGAGTATAGGGGGGCTGGATCAGAGAGGTGGCTCTCTGGAGCATACAGGACTCAGGACTCTTACTGGGGAGTTGTCCAAGGCACTCAGCACACTGGCATCCTGGGGAGTCATCCCAGGGTGGTCACTGGACCTCACTGTCAGCCTTTACTCCTCTGGACCCTAGGTCACCTTCTCTGCCTGGCTTGTGCCTCAGGTGGCTCGCCCCTCAGCTCGCCTTGTCCCATCATCTATAAATTTGAGGCACGGAGACCTGGCACAGGCCTCACAGCCAATGGGGCACATTAGAGACTGGGCTGGAAAGCCTGGTCCCACAGTCCTCTATTGAACGCACGCAGGCCACTGTCCTGGGCTGGGCAGGAGGCCATTCATGGACAGTTCTTCCTTTGGATCCAGTGAGATTGGGCCTGGCCCACTGTTGTCATGGGGCGACAAAAGGTGTGCACCGTGGAGACTGTGGAGGGAAGTCGATGGGGATTGGACTGGTGAGTGAGAGGGAGGAGAGCCAAGGATCCAGCCCGAAGCCATTGACCCTAGGATGCACGTGGCTTTGCCCACTTTGCTGTACGCCCAGGAGTGGGTGAGGACCAAGCGTGGTGGCCCTGTGCTGTACCTCAGGGAGGTGCGTCCCTGGCCGAGGGCCTCTAGGTGTGGCTTTTGTGGGTGAGGGGGCAGAAGTCCAGCCTTCAAGATGAGGCAGCTTCAGCTCCCCTCTGAGCCCTGAACCCCAACAGACACACCCACCCCTCATGTCCCTCGACTGGTCAGGCGGCCATGTCCCTCCTCCCAGGCCTCCAGGGCCAGCTTGAGACATACTAAGTGACCAGTGGGTTCCTGGGGTGGGGAGAATGCTGGGGACAAATGGCAGTTCACCTGAGCTAGCTGGCTTCCTCCTGCCAGCCTGCATGCCCTCTTGGTTTGCCCCCCCCCAAAAAAAAGTCAGAGATAATCTGGGAGCTCCCATAGCCCAGGGGCTCCACAGAGTTCAGTGACAACATGCACACCAGAGAGGGGAGAGGAGGCCCAAGGTCCCCACAGGCCCCTGCAGCCCTGGGATGGGAGCTTGGCAGGCGACAGCAGGTGCAATAGTGGGCATAGGTGCCAGGCCCAGTGGCTTGGAAGGTTCAATGCAGGGCCCTGCCCCTCCTCATATCTCAGTACTGTGATACCAAGCAGTGCCAATTGGGAAACCTTAGCCAATCAATGCACTTCCGAGTTGTGATTTGTCACTTGAAATGTAGTCTAGCTCTCTGACAGTCTGTCATTCAGCAAGGAACACAGAGTGAGCCACACACAGTAGCATGACCGGGCATCACACAGGCTCTCCAAGGGCTCCTGGGCTTCATCCTCAGATAATGAGGAAGGCTCTGTCAGGTGAAGTCACCAGCCTAAGGGCACACAGATGAGAAGGGAGGAGCCAGGTCTGAAGCCCCTGAGTTGCCTATGGCGCCAAGGCCAGGCCTGATTCTCTTTGATTCCTTTGATTTCCTCTTTGATTTCTTCTTTGATTCCTTTGATTTGTTCTTTGACTGCTTTGAACATATTTACAATCATTCTTTTGAAACCTTTTCAGGCATTTCCTCTAACTTGTTCTCACTGGAGGTCATTTCTGATGCATTAATACTTTTAGGTGGATTTATATTGTTTTGTTTTTTAGTGTTTCTTGTGTTATAATGTAGATATTTTTGCATCTTGGATTAAGTTAATGCTTGGATTTTCTAGCTAGCTGGGTATTCTTAGCTGTATCAATTGATTTGATGTTATATATCTTCAGGGTGGGAGCTTAAGGTGTTAGGTGTGGCTCTTAAGACTCTCAGAGTATCTACAAAGGTGTTCCTAGGGGTTGAGTTTCCCTGCTATGGGAGTATTCAAGTAGGCTGAGTGGAATAAAATACAGGTAGATTCTAAAATTTAACTAAACACTGTGCACATTCAATCAAAAACAGCACCGAGTATTTATGCAAGAGTACTTACTGGGCTGGAGAGATGGCTTAGCGGTTAAGCGCTTGCCTGTGAAGCCTAAGGACCCCGGTTCGAGGCTCGGTTCCCCAGGTCCCACGTTAGCCAGATGCACAAAGGGGCGCATGCATCTGGAGTTCGTTTGCAGAGGCTGGAAGCCCTGGCACACCCATTCTCTCTCTCTCCCTCTATCTGTCTTTCTCTCTGTGTCTGTCGCTCTCAAATAAATAAATAAATAAATAAAATTAAAAAAAAAAAAGAGTACTTACTTACAACCAGATCCTGTATCAACAAAGAGGTTAAGATTTCTGGTCTGTTGAGGGATCCAAGTCAGCTTGTGACCAAGTGAGACTCTTTCCTGGTACAATCCCAGTTACCTTTTTGGATGGTTTTGGTCTCAGTCAAGTTGCTGGCTGGGTTGTTGGGATGCTGTTCTGATTTCTGGAGCTGGGCACTGGCTTTTCCTGTGGGGCAAACCGAGCCTGGCAACTGTGGCCCTGAAGATCAGCACCCCCGCTGCTGGAACCGCTACTGCTGCTGCCAAAGTTGCTGCTGCTGGGTCTGTCGCCGCTGCTGCTGAAGCTGCTGCTGCTGGATCCACCGCTGCTGCTGCTGCTGCTGTAGCTTCCACTGCTGAAGCTGCTGCTACTGGATCTGCAGCTGCTGGGGCCACTGTTGCTGGTGCCGGAGCCGCTGATGTTGCTGCCGGAACCTGCTCCTGCTTGGGTCCCGCTGTCGGCTCAAGTTAGCGTGGCCAGGTCCCGGGACTGCTGCTGTGTTTGCTGGAGCTGGGTACAGGCAGTGGGGGAGGGGAGGGAGCCGCAGCTGCTCTATTTCTCTCACTGGTCCACGTGCTCTTCTACTTTGTGATCTGCTCCTCCGTTGTTCACTGTCTCTCTCCCTTCATGTTTCTTGAATTGCAGAGAGCTCCAGTGTGAGTGGAAGCTCCCCTCACCTGGCTTCTCCTGCGGCTCGAGCTGAGCCTGATGGCTTTCTGGTGCGCTGGTGCGCCCCCCCCCCCCCCCCCCCGCAGCTGCTGAAGTCAGCGGAGCTGCCGGGGCCGCTTTTGCTGCGGGTCTGATTCTCCATGGAAGCTTCAGGAACAGCCCTGAACCAAGCAGCTGGGGAGAGTATGGTCCTCTTCTCCTCCTTCTTTATTTGTGTACACGTGTGTGTGTGTGTGCATGCAGGGATATGCTTGTGGAGGCTGGGGCACAGTTTCAGGTGTCCGTCTTTTGCTTTTGCCTGAGGCAGGGTCTCTGGCTCACCAATGCACGCAGAGCTGGCGGCCTGAGAATTCCTGCGTTTCCCTAGTCTCCACCTCGCACCTTGCCACAGGAAGGCAAGTAGGATTGCAAATGCTACTGTGCCTGACTTTATATGGGTTCCAGGGTCTAGACTTGGCTCCTCGGGCTTGACACAGCAAGTGCTTTAGCTTGCTAAGCCATCTCACCTAGCCCCAGCTCCCCGGTAGACACAAGACTCACCTTCCAAGGTCAAGATCTGGCCATGACCCCAGAAAACCTGGACTTGCTTTCTATTTCAGACCTGCCCAGCCTCCGAGGGCTCCACAGGATCGGAGCAGCTGAGTGTGTCTTGCAGAGTTGTCTGTGTGGCTGGCTCAGAGGCATGGCTGGACGCTGGCAGTCTGGATCATGCTGCCTCACTGCCCTGTGCAGGGTAGCGACACTGCCCAGCCACCTGGAGGGGCACATTGTGTCTGCAGTCAGAAGGCAGAGACAGACACACAGAGATGCTGGTTCTCAGCTTGCTTTCTCTGTTTTACTCAGTCTGGGCCCCCGGCCCATGGGATGGTGTTGCCCATACGTAGGGTGTGTCTTCTCACCTCAGCTAACTTACTCTAGGAAATCCCTTACAGACATGCCCAGAGATTTGTCTCCCAGATGATTCTAGATCCCTTCAAGTTGACAATCTATTAACCATCATAAGTCCACCCCTTGGCCCAAATGTAACACTCTTATTTTGAAAGGTAAGCAAAGTTTTATCGAAATTAAAGAAAACTGGGTGGTCCCCAAACATATCATGTTAAGGCCATAGCTTTTTTTTTTTTTGAGATAGGGTTTCACTTTAGCCCAGGCTGACCTAGAATTACTATGTAGTCTCAGGCTGGCTTTGAACTCATAGCAGTTCTCCTACCTCTGACTCCTAAGTGCTGGGTTTAAAGACACATGGCACTGCACCCTTTAAAATTTTTTTTTGAGGTGGGGTCTCACTCTAGCTCAGGCTGACCTGGAATTCACTATGTAGTCTCAGAGTGGCCTTGAACTCATGGCAATCCTCTTACCTCTGCCTCCCGAGAGCTGGGATTAAAGGCATGTGCCACAACATCCTGCTTCTTTTTTAAAAAATTACTTAATTGTTTGAGAGGCAGAGAGAGAAATACATACACACACAGAAAGAACAAATATACATATGCCAGAGCCTCTTGCCACTGCAAACAAATTCCAAACATGCACCACTTTGTGCAAATGACTTTAGGTGGGGTTCTGGGGAATCAAACTCAGGCTGTTAGGCTTTCCAAGAAAGTGCCTTTCACCAGTGAGAAATCTCTCTAGCCCTGAAGCCATAGCTTTCTACCTTGTATCCCCATATGTTCATGGCCATTTCATAATGAAAAAATGAGCTGGGCGTGGTGGCACATGCCTTTAATCCCAGCACTCAGGAGGCAGAGGTAGGAGGATCATTGTGAGTTTGAGGCCATCCTGAGACTACACAGTGAATTCCCGGTCAGCCTGGGCTAAAGTGAGGCCCTACCTCAGAAAAAAAAAAAAAAAGAAAGAAACAAAGAAATAAAAAAAGAAGTATTCCGTTCACCTTCTAAAGTCCCTATGGTCTGTAACAGTCTCAACACTGTTCAGAGTGTCAGTGCAGAGTCGCTTTTCAGGCAATCTACACAGTTGCATTGGCCTCTGTGTTCTAATGCGGGGAGAGAAAAAATGGGCCTCCAGCCACTGCAAATGAACTCCAGATGAGTGCACCCTCTTGTGCATGTGGCTTACGTGGGTCCTGGGGAATTGAACCTGTGTCCTTTGGCTTTGCAGGCAAGTGCCTTAACCATGAAGACATTTCTCCAGCCCCCATTACTTTTTTTTTAAGCAGGGTCTCACTCTGGCCCAGGCTGTCCTGTAACTCACTCTGTAGGTCCAGAGTGGCCTCAAACTCTTAGAGGTCCTCCTACCTCTGCCTCCAAGTGCTGAGATTAAAGGTGTGCACCACCACACCCAGCTGGTCCACTGCTTTTGAATTAAGTTCATGTTCTCAGGACATGGTAGAATGCAGCCAGATTTCTTCATATATGCGTGTATATATATATATATGTATGTATATGATCTCTTATTTATTTATGAGAGAGAGAAGGACTTATGAGAGAGAGAAGGAGAGAGCATGGGCATACCAGAACCTCTAGCCACTGAAAACAAATTCCAGATGCATGTGCCATCATGTGCATCTGGCTTACGTGGAATCTGGAGAATCAAACCTGGATCCTTAGGCTTCTCAGGCAAGCACCTTAACCGCTAAGCAATTCTTCTAGCCCTCCTTTAAAATTTTTTTTTTGTTTTGTTTTTGGAATATAACACAAATTGCCTCAAGCTCAGTTTCTGATAGAGTCTCTCCTCCCTTCTGAAACCTATTGTGCTGGGCTTCCACTGTCTGAATTTCTTTCTGTGTTCTGGCCTTCCAAACCAGAAATGGTCCATTAAGCTCTGCTTATAGTATTTAACGGTTTTTCTAGCTCCAAGTTCCAAATTCTCCCATGAACCAGTTCCAAAGGCCTGCCAAACACGTGGTCATGTTTATTACACTTAAAAGTGGTCAGACTCCACTTGTAGGAACTACCTTTCTACATTGATTACTTTTCTTGCTACTGTGACAAAATATCTGACAAGAAGCAACTTAAAGGAAGAAAGGTTTGCTTTGGCTTACAATTTGAGAAGACAGAGTCCATCATGGCAGGGAAGGTGTGGGTTCAGGAATATGAAGCATCTGGTCATACTCTGTCCACAGTCACAGAGCAGAGAGCAATGATGCTGATGCTCGGCCCACTTTTGTGTGTGTGTGTGTGTATGTGTGAGCCAGAGAGAGAGAGAGAGAGAGAGAGGGAAACAGAAGGGGGGGAATGGACATGCCAAGACCTCCTGCGAACTAACTCCAGATACATGTGCTACTCATGCATCTGGCCTCCCATGGGTCCTGGGGAATCGAGTTTGGGCGGTCAGGCTTTGCAAGCAAGTGTCCTTAATGACGGAGCCTTCTCTCCAGCCCTCACTTTCTTTTTCATCCAGTCCAGGTCCCCAGCCCATGGAATGGTGCTGCCCAGTTAGTGAGGGTCTTCCCGTCTCGATTAACCTGATCTAGAAACTCTCTCACAGAACTGCTCGGAAACTTGTGACTCCAGATTCTCTCAAGCTGACAATCAGTAGTAACCATTATAGCTGGTGATGAGTTGCCAGGATTGGCCACTGGGCAGGACTCTGGGAGTGAGCACAAGCTGATGGACAATAGGGAGCTTGGGCCTGGTAGCCCATGTATCTGCTGTGACCCCTAGCCGGGACCCTGGGTCCAAACTGCCATCGAAGTGGGGAAACATTGAGGAGAGGTTGACATTATCCAGCATCTAACCTGCCAGGGCTGAGGGTGCTTAGAGCCAATGATCCTTTCTTAATATGGCCATGGTCTGCTCTGATCCACTGGTGTTTGTGGAAGGCCTCCCCGGCCCCATAGAGTCCTGTTTTGAGCAATGAGTGAATCTTACTGTCGTTCTAAAATCACCAGACTCTGAGATGCACACGACCCACTGTTTCTAGGCTTGGCTATGGGTCTGGCTGTCTCTTGTGTCTTGCTGATGAGTAAGCTGAGGCCTGGAGCAGCGCCCAGTGCTGAGGACTCTTCTGAAGAGCCGGGTATCTCTTGCTGCTGGAGTATGTTAGAGGTTGTCCCATGAATCAGCTTGGCCATCCCCAAAAGAAGTCCCTTCTCTGATGTGGCCACACCCTAAAGTTGGCCAGTTCTGTCCGAAACCCCTTCTTGGATGCCTCCTGGGAGCCTGGCCCCAGTGTCTACCCAAGGTTCACACAGCCACCAGCCATGGACTCCACTATTCCTAGTCCCATAGGCACCAGTCCCCAAAGGACTATCTTCTCCTCCCTCCCTCCCTCTCTCTTCTACCCCGCTCTCCCACGGCCCCTAGCCAAGACCAGTTCCTCAGAGGCCTTGGTGGGAGGGGGTCTAAGCTCAGGTCCCAGCTCAGCAACCAACCAGTTGAGGAAACCTCAGCTGGTTTATCTGGAAAAGAGAATAAGGACCCATCCTGTCATCCCTAGGCCCTCCAGGCACACTCTGGGGGGGGGGGGGATGGTCATGGCTCAGCCTGTGACCAGAGTTCAATATGTAACCAGGATCAGGACCCAGGCCAAGACTAGGATCAGGGCTCAGTGTGGGACCAGAGTTCAGTGTGTAAGCATGTCCAGGATTCAGAGAATACTCAAAATCAAAGCTCCAACTATGATCAGGATCAGGGCTCACTGTTCAGCCAGGATCGGAGCTCAGTGTGTGACCAGGCTCAAGACTCCGTGCGTGTGTGTGATCAGGAGCAGGGGTCACAGTATAGCTGAGCGCAGTATTGCATATCTGTAACCCTGCATTCAAGAGGGGAAGGCAGTACCATGAGCTCGGGGACCGCCAGGGTCACATAGTTTAGTATCAAAAAATCAGAAAAAAATCGCTGGGTGTGGTGGTGTGTGTCTATGATTCCAGTGCTTGGATTGGAAGGCAGAGGCAGGAGGATTGCTACAAGTTTGAGGCCAGCACTTTTTATGTTTGTTTGTTTGTTTTTTCAAGGAAGGGTCTTTCTCCAGTCTGGAGAAAGACTGACCTGGAATTCACTATGCAGTCTCAGGCTGGCCACAAACTCACATTGATCCTTCTACTTCTGCCTCCCGAATGCTGGGATTAAAGGTGTGCGCCACCACACCCTGCGGAGGCCAACCTTTTGTATACAGCTAGTTCTAGGCAAACCTGGTCTCCACAGGGAGACTGTCTCAACAAAACAGCAGGAAGCAGTGGCAGCCAGTGTGTGACCAGGATGGGGCTCAGCCAGGATTAGCATCAGGCCTCTGGTAGAGTTGCTCATCTGACCCGGATGCCTCTTCAAAAAAGGTTCATACATCACTAATGGCCTTTCATGGTACTCCCTGGACTTCAGTGTTCTGCATTGCTTTTCTCTCCCATGAGGAATAAGGAGGTGCATGAGGTCCTCTCCCTGCCCCCACCCCCGTGGACCTCGAGTCTGGGATCCACCAGGCCTCATGTTCAGGCCACCCCGCACTTCCTGCATGTCAAGAGGACAGAGACCAGGCCTGAAGGTGTTTGGATGGGGAGGGGCTGAGGCAAGGGAAGGAGAAGGAGGGCCGGGTGAGGGGCAAGGTCTCCCAGATGACCATCCTCAGTCAAGATCGGCAACCTGGCCCTATATCACCCAGCTCCCTGTGTGACCTTCTGGCCTCTGCTTGTGGTGAGGGTGTTCAGTGACCCATTGTCCCTTGGGAAGCAGTCTGTTCTGGCCTTTCCCCTGCCTGCACTGGTGTCCATGCCGGGGTTCTGTCCCGGATTCCGTGACTCAGGCCCCTCTTAGTGAAATGTGTGAACCGGGAATGTAATGGAAATCACCAACAGACCACAAACATGTGGGAAGCCATGCTGATGCCAGCGACAATGGTTGCAGTGGTGACGGCTCCCAAAAGGCCCTGCAACTGCAGGGTTAGGAATGAATTTGCTCTGGTGAGACCCCCACCCCGGCCCCAGCCCCGCCAAGGGTAGCCAAGCTGAGCCAGGAGATGTGGCAGTTGCGCAGGGCTGGGCCGGGGTGGACCAGGCCCCACTTGGGACAGACAGGCAGGCTTTGCCCACCAGACAGTCCCACTGACCTGGCTGTAGAAATCAAGCGCCTGGGAGCTCTTGGCAGCACTTGAGACCCATAATCCAAGGGCAGAGCTCTGTGTGGGTCTGACCCAGAGCCTGAATAGTGAGACATTTTGTCACATGAGGGTTCTGGGGAAACAAACAGCAACTCCTGGAAGATCTGACTACATCTGTCCCTCTCCGGGATTTCACAGAGGCACCGTCTCATCTGTGTCTGTGCTGCGATGGGCATCGTACGGTAGGGCATGTCCTGAACAAGGCTGCTAGAAGTGCTTCCCGGGGACTTAGTAGGGTCAGTGCTGAGTGGCAGGGGACTGTGAGCCTTCCCTCACCCCCCCCCCTTCTTCCTCCTTCTTTTGAGATGAGGTTTGGCTACAAAGCCTCGGGTGGTCTTTTTTTTTTTTAATTATTTATTTGAGAGCGACAGGCACACACAGAGAAAGACAGATAGAAGGAGAGAGAGAATGGGCGCGCCAGGGCTTCCAGCCTCTGCAAATGAACTCCAGACGCGTGCGTCCCCTTGTGCATCTGGCTAACGTGGGAACCGAGCCTCGTACCGGGGTCCTTAGGCTTCACAGGCAAGCGCTTAATCGCTAAGCCATCTCTCCAGCCCTCGGGTGGTCTTTAACTTACCATCCTCCTTCCTCAGCATCCCGAGTGCTGAGGGTCTAAACATGCAGCAGCCACTAGACTTAATTTCTTCTCTCTACTGCTATGGCCACTGGCCTTTAGCTCCCTAGGTAGCCAAGGACTACCTTGAACTTCTGATCTTCCTGCCACCAGTTCCTGAGGGCTGGGATTCAAGGTGTGTCCTGGTTTATGGGGTGCTGGGGACTGAACCCAGGACTTCATGCATGATAGGCAGGCACTCTATGCACTGTGTACATCCCTCATCCTGTATTTGTTATTAATTTGCAAAATGTATGGTTGTCACAGAAACATCCTCTGGAACCCAATTTTGGGATTCCTTTGGCATCACCAGCATACAGGTATTCTAGTGGTCAGAAATGTGTAGTTTTAGCTGATGGCACATGCCTTTAATCCTACATCTCAGGGGGCTGAGGTAGGAGGATCACCATGAGTTTGAAACTAGCCTGGGCTAGCATGAGCTCCAGGTCAGCCTCGGCTAGTGAGAGCTTGACATACATACACACATACCCCCAAAAGAAAAAATGTTATTTGACTAAAACTTTCATTTCCACCATGCAGTGGGACAAGAAAGCCCTTGAGGAACAGGGTACCAACACCCTCTCCCTGACACCTGGAGCTGGCCTGGCAGGCATCTCTGGTCAGTTGAGCTCTTGTTCCCTAAGGCACCTGGTCCTGACTGGGAGAGATTAATGTATATGACCCAGACAGAGGCTGGACACCAGCATTGGGACAATAGCTTCGAAGTGACGCAGAGTTGTAGCTGGGGACCATTCCAGAGCCTCCTGCTGCAGGGCCGGCCAGTGCAGACGCTGAGCTAACCGCTCTGTGGTAGTTCATCTTGACTGCTCACTTGACAGCATCTAGAACCACCTAGGAGACACAGCCCTGGGAGTGTCTACGTTACATTAATTGAGATGGGAAGACCCACTATAACTGTGAACAATGCCATGCTGTGGGCTGGGGTCTCAAACTGAATGAAAAGGAGAGAGAGAGGTGAGGAGCACCATTTATCACACTGTTTCCTCGCTGTGGATTCCATACGAACAACTGCTTCCTGATTCTGCCACGATGGGCAGTACCCTTGACTATAAGCCAGTAAACCTTCCTCCCTTGAGTTTCCTCTGCCCGGCATTTAGTCACAGAAACATGGAAATGAGACATCCACGCCTTTGCTCTCACACACCTCTCCTCTTCCAGGATGGCCTGCAGTGACCACTAGTCTCCCCGGTGCATACCGTTAGCCTCATTCATTCACCCACTCATCCAGCTGCCCATCTATCCATCCATCCACTGACAGATGGTTTTGTGCTCCTTGAGGGCTTGTAGATAATTCTTTCTCTCTCTGTAAATCCCACGAGACTCCAGTCCCATCCAAATCCCTCCAGCTGCTCTGTGCCTCATCTCCGGAGCAGGTTTGCTTATAGCCGCTGACAGCCTCGTCTCCTGCCGCCTCGGGTGTTTACACAGTGCCGGGGCTGTTGTAGGAAATAAGGACAGGAGACAGGAGGACAGGACAAGCCCCCTGTCACGAGGTTTCTCGGGCCTGAACCAACCCTATCTCCAGGACGCAGCGGAGGCCTGAGGGGTCACTGAGAGGCAGGAACAGAACTACTGGGCTCTCAGACCTCCCAGTTCCTACCTACTAAGACGAGGGAGTCCAGGAGGGCTTCTCAGAGGGGGGGCAGGCAGGCACAGAGTTGATTGTCAGGACTGAGGAGCAAGCCAGCAGGGTTTGTGGGGAGGGACATTCCCAGTTCTGTAGAAAGAGCAGATGCCCAGGGGCCTGGGATTTGCGGAGGGTGGTCCACTCTCCCTACATGGATCCTGCCTCCACCTGTGATGTGTGGCCTTCTCAACATTGCCTAACTCCCTTGTGCCTCAGTTTCCTTATTTATCCAGGAAGTAGTAGGTCATTGTAGTAACTTCTCAGTGTCATTGGGAGGATGAAATAATCTGAGGACACAGCTGGGGAGCCTGGAACGCTGTGCCTGGGAATTTGGCTGTCCTGGAGGAAGGAGGAGCTGTGACGGGTGGGGGAGCAGAGCTGTAGCCACCGAGGCTTGCAAAGCCTAATGCTTCTTCCCAGGACATTTCTGCATGTCTGGGTTGGGTCTGTCACATCACAGATCAGCAAGCCTTCCTTTGGGCTAGTGACTGATTTCAGAAGATGAGTCTAGACAGGCCTGTTGATGACCAGAGAATTGCCTGTGGGGTTCTGTGCTCTCTCCTGGCCCCTGGTTGATAGGCAGACTTTGACCCTGCCTGAGAATGGGGGGAAGGCTGTAGTAGTTCACAGTGCAGGGACAAAACACCTGAGAAAAAGCAGCTGATGGGAGACAGGGTTTATATTTCAGCTCACAGCCTCCAGGGGAAGATCCCGGATGGCAGGAAAGGGATCAAAGAAGAGTAGCTAGAAATTACTTCTTGCCACAGCAGCTGGCACAAAGCAGCAAGAGAGTAAGCTGAGCTGGCAATGGCAAGCTAATAAACTGGAGGATAAAAACCGTCAAGGTCTGCCCCAGTGCCTCACATCTTACAGTGAGGCTCCACCTCCTGGTTGTGACCAGCTAGAAAACAAGCTACAAAACACATGAGTTTATGGGGGGACATCTGATCCCAATGACCATGGGGATGAACTGCAGAGAAAGACAGGTAGAGCCCATGCTACTCTGTGACCTGTGATGTGACAGCTACATCATAATTCCATGTCTGTGTGTGATCTGTGATATGTCGCACCATAATACCATGTCCCTGTGTGATCTGTGATGTCACAGACACATCATAATTCCATGTCCCTGTGTGATTTGTGATGTCACAGTCACATCATATTTCCCTGACCCTCTGTGTCTGTGATGTCACAGTTATATCATAATTCCATGTCCCTCTGTGCTCTGTGATGTCACAGCTACATCATAATTCCATGTCCCTCTGTGCTCTGTGATGTCACAGCTACATCATAATTCCATGTCCCTCTGTGCTCTGTGATGTCACAGCTACATCATAATTCCATGTCCTCTGTGCCCCGTGATGTGACAGTCACATCATAATTCCATGTCCTCTGTGCTCTATGATGTGTTACACCTTAATTTTATGTCCTTCCCTGCAGTGATGTGACACTGCTGTAGAATATTTTCCCTCCTGGACATTATTAGCACCAATTAGTTTCTGCCAGATGGACTCTGGGTTTCTTTCACGAGCTCATTCTCTGCATGGTCCTGGAGTATTTGGAGAATGTAGTTGTTGCTCCTTGCTTTGTGCTGGGACCCCTGTGATAGCAGCCTAGCACTTCCAAGCAGCCTGCATGACCCTACACTGGGGCTTCAGGCCCCAGGCCCTCTGGGCACACAACTGCCTCTGGCCCATGCCTTCTGCTCCCTGGCCCAAGAATGGTCTTCTTTCATAGCACACCCTCATAGAGCACCCTTCTCACACATGGATGCAGAGCAGTGTGGTGTTGCAACCTCAGGCTACGCCTCTGCTGTAGAGACCCTGGCTTGGTAGTTTACATGAAGACGTGTGGCTCCTGCTACCATCACATGTCCCTGCAGGTCAGTGGGGGAGGCTCCTTGGTAGCCCGGGGATGCCAATGACCGAGGTTTCACCCCAGTACACCACTTTCTCAACACAAGGCTAACTTCAGTATCCTTGATGTGGAGGGGCGGGGAGTGTGGGAGTGTTCTGTACCATGCTTAAGTGTTTACCCTTGGGGCGCCCACGTCTTTTGGGCTCAAGATCCACATAGGTTGGACTAGGGAGCTGGCTCTACTGTTCATGTCACTTGCTTGAAAAGCGTGTTGGCCCAGGCTTTATTCCCCGGCACCCTTGTCAAGCCAGCTGCACAAAGTGGTGGATGTGTCTGGAGGTTGTTTGCAGAGGCAAGAGGTCCTGGAGCACTCATAACTCTCCCTCTCTCTCAATAAATAAATAAATAAATAATATTTAAGAATTATTATTTAAAAAAAGATCGTGGCTGGAGAGGTAGGTTTGTAGTTAAGGCACTTGCTGCAAAAGTCAAAGGACCTAGGTTCCATTACCCAGTACCCACGTAAAGCCAGATGCACAAGGTGGTCTGGAGTTCATTTGCAGTGGCCCTGGCATGTCCATTCTCTTTCTCTCTCTCAAATCAATAAATAAAATATATTTTTTTAAATCCACTTGGGTGGGACCGGGCTTAATTTTGAGTGTGGGAGGGAACTGACCCTTGGCGATGTCATCTACCTCTGTTCCTGGCCATCCTGTCCCCCTTCATCACCCAGTTCACAGTGTCCCATTCTGGCTCAGGATGGTCACAGCAGAAAGTAACCACTATATGTAAGAAACTCAGGACACTTGGTGCTTCCATAGCCTGGCACACTGCCTCTTCTGTTTACTTCCAAGACACTCCCATCTCTCCCAGGGGAGACCTGGCAGCCTGTTAGAAAGCCACTCCCTTTCCCACAAACCTCAGCCCGCTTGAGACGCTTAACAAGCAATGGAACCGGGAGCACATGCCTTCAGTGTGTGCCTTCTTCCCGTCCGTCCATGTCTGAATGCGAGTCCTTTCCCATAGGATGCTGCAGGACGGCCCTGCTGGGCTTATCAATCCCCCTCCACCACCACCCAGCGGACACTGCCTTGGGTCCCCACTGTGCTCTGAGCAGCATGTTTTGTTTTTTTTTTTTCGAGGTAGGGTCTTACTCAGGGTGGCCTCGAACTCACCGTGATCCTCCTACCTCTGCCTCCCGAGTGCTGGGATTAAAGGCGTGCACCACCACACCTGGCTCTAAGCAGCATATCTGTATAGTGGAGCCCAGGCTTGTGTGGGTCTTGCCTCGGCTCTTCTGGGAAGGTGTCCGCGCCCTGCTGCGTGGCTCTTCACTACACTGAAGCCGTCTGTAGTCACTTCTTTTCGCTCCGTTTCCCAGCCTGAGACCTGGAGCACTGAACAGCCCCGCTGCCACTGGAGTGTTTTCGTTGGGTAAGGAACCTGCACAGCTGCCTTAGCACATCTGCACTCAGGTGCACCTGGCCCCTGTGCACTTGCCCGGTCTCTTCCGGACATGGCTGTGAGGACAGGCTTGGGGGTCACTGGGTCACAACAGGCCTAACCTGCAGGAGGTGCCCAACTCCGCTGGCAGAGGGTGAGTGAATCAGGAGCTCGAGTTGGGACTTCCCCACGAGTCTCAGTTTGCAAGACAAAATCTTTTGCTAAAATACACTTGGGATACATGTGAGGCTTCCTCAACTGGAAATCTCCCGGGGACCAGGGACAGGGCCTGGTGACCCCTGGGGGGGTCTCTGTCTGCCCTGGATGCAGCCCCTCCCTGTGGGCTGAGAGCCAGGTGAGGGTGCCCAGAGCCACGCGCTGTGTTTGGATACAAGCGAGGTGGGGCTGGGCCAAGCGGGGTTCCTGCTGTACCTTGTAAACCAGCTCCAAGGAAAATTGCCCCAAAGGACTTCTGTTGCAGGACTGCAGGAGGATCTTCCTCCCAGTGTGTGTGTGTGTGTGTGTGTGTGTGTGTGTGTAGGGAGGGTCTCTCTGCTACCTTCAACTGCTGAGGGGAAGGGCTCTGTGACTTCCCAGGACAGGTCACTCACTGTCTTGCCCAGGGTCAAATCCACTAGTCTGATTTTAGCTACCACTGAGGACCACATAGCCCGCAGCTCTGCACTCTGCAGCCTTGGGCCGTGACCCCTTCTCACCATGGGCACCCTCAGCACTGGCACAGGCAGGGGCTCAGAGCAGCATCCGGGAGCATGGGGAGGGCCTGCAGCTTCTCTGGTTCCTGGAGACTGGCTTTGTGCAGGCGCTTCCTGCTCTGGCCTCCATGTTCCTCTGCTGGAAGAGGATGATGCCGGGGCACGTGGTGGATATCTACAGACACGAGCTGCGATCCCAGGTCTATGGCTGACATTCCTCTCCCTAGACCCAGAAGGCCTTCCCGTACCACAGGGAAAGTCCAGGCATGTCAAGTGGTCCACGAGGCCAGAGGCCCTCTGGGTGCCTTGCTGGGGTGCTGTGGTGGTTTGGATGAAAAGTCTCCCCTCAGGCCCATGTGTATTGAATATTTGGTCCTGAGCTGATGGCAATTGGGAGGTAGGGCCTTGCTGGAGGAGGTGTGTCGTTAGGGGTGGGCCTTGAAGTTTATTAGTCAAGCTTCACTGGGAGTTCAGAGATAGCCCTCTCTCTCTCTCTCTCTTTCTCTCTCTCTCTCTCATTTGCTACCTCTCTGCTGGTATGTGATGGTGTGAGCCATCTTCCAACTTTCTGCTTGTGTAATGTTTCCTCCTTTGTGATAAAATCTTGCCTCAAGACTGTAAGCTCAAATGAATCCTTTTCTCTTACATGCTGCTTTTAGCCCAATGTTTTTTTTTAATTTTCATTAGCATTTTCCATGATTATAAAAAAAAATCCCATGTTAATCCCCCCCACACTTTCTCCTTTGAAATTCCATTCTCCATCACATTACCTCCCCATCACAATCATTGTACTTACACATATACAATAGCAACCTAGTAAGTACCCTCCTCCCTTCCTTTCTCTTCCCTTTATGTCTCCTTTTAAACTTACTGGCCTCTGCTACTAAGTATTTTCATTCTCACACAGAAGCCCAGTCATCTGTAGCTAGGATCCACATATGAGAGAGAACATGTGGCGCTTGGCTTTCTGGGCCTGGGTTACCTCACTTAGTATAATTCTTTCCAGGTCCATCCATTTTTCTGCAGATTTCATAACTTCATTTTTCTTTACCGCTGAGTAGAACTCCATTGTATAAATGTGCCACATCTTCATTATCCACTCATCAGTTGAGGGACATCTAGGCTGGTTCCATTTCTCAGCTATTATAAATTGAGCAGCAATAAAC
Organism: Jaculus jaculus; assembly: GCF_020740685.1. NCBI lineage: Eukaryota > Metazoa > Chordata > Mammalia > Rodentia > Dipodidae > Jaculus > Jaculus jaculus. The sequence continues at coordinate 197,659,147 of NC_059103.1, read as the reverse complement.
ATGGTTGAGCACGTACTTCTAAGGAAATGAGATGAGTCCTTAGGATATATGCCTAGGAGTGCTATAGCTGGGTCATATGGTAGATCAATCTTTAGCTGTCTTAGGAACCTCCACACTGATTTCCACAATGGCTGGACCAGATTGCATTCCCACCAGCAGTGTAGAAGGGTTCCTCTTTTTCCACATCCCTGCCAACATTTATGATCATTTGTTTTCATGATGGTGGCCAATCTGACAGGAGTGAGGTGGAATCTCAACGTAGTTTTTATCTGTATTTCCCTGATGACTGGTGACATAGAACATTTTTTTAGATGCTTATATGTAGCCCAATGTTTTGTTCTAACAACAAGAAGGTAACTGCGACAGGTGCCACCCCATCCCACTCCACTACCAAATGCCCAGCTTCTGACATGCTCCCGAATGCCTCTGCACCTCACAAGTCCTGTTCCTGGTGGCAGCCTTTTCTACCCTCAGTGGCCCGTAGCCTCCTGCAAGCCCCAAGCTAGTGTCACTCCTGGGGGACAGGGTTCGTGGTCCGCCCACTCTTGAGCATCACTGCAGATGGGGCTAGGAGGGAGGAAGGCTTGTGCCCCGCTGAGGTGGCCCCTCTAACAGTGACCGTTTCTCCAAAGAAGCCGGTTAACAGTGGTTTATGACATGAACTCATAAACTGGCAGGCCCCATGGCAGGGGTGGCTGTAGTTAGCTTGCACACTGATTGAGAATGTAGTCGGTGTGGTGGTGCACACTTACATTCTCAGCACACGTTTGAGGCCAGCCTGGCTACACTGAGATCCTGTTAAAAAAAAAAAAATCAAGCAGCCAGGCTGGAGATGCTTAGTAAGTAAAATGCTTGTTGTACAGGCTGGAGAGATGGCTTAGTGGTTAAGGCACATGCCTATGAAGACTAAGAACCCAGATTCAATTCTCCAGGTCCCACGTAAGCCAGATGCACAAGGTGGTGCATGTGTCTGGAGTTCTTTTGCAGAGGCTAGAAGCCCTGGAGTACCTATTCTCACTCACTCTCTCTCTGACAGTAATAAATAAATAAAAATAAAATTAAAAAATGCTTGTTGTACAAGTAGGAAGATTTGAGTTCTCATCCCTAGCCCCCACCTAAAATCTGGGTACAGTGGTGGGTGCCCATGATCCCAGCATCAGAGAGGTATTGAGACAGGCACGCTGGCTACAGAGTGTAGCAGAATCTGTGAGCTTAAGGTTCAGTGAGAGACCCCATCTCAAAAAATAAGGAGCTGGGATGTAGCTCCCTGGGCAGAGTGCCTGCTGAGCACTCACAAAGCCCCGACTTCCGCCCACAGCACCACATCAACTACATGTAGAGGAGGCAGGAGGATCAAAAGTCCAAGGTCGGGCTGGAGAGATGGCTTAGTGGTTAAGACGCTTGCCTGCAAAGCCAAAGGACCCAGGTTCGACTTCCCAGGACCCATGTAAGCCAGATGCACAAGGTGGTGCACACGTCTGGAGTTTGTTTACAGTGGCTGGAGGCTCTGGTGCGCCTACTCTCTCTCTTTCTCTACCTGCCTATTTCTCTCTCTCTTTCAAATAAATACATAAATTTTTTTTTAGCGCTGGAGGGATGGCATTTGACTGCAAAGCCAAAGGACCCTGGTTCTATTCTCCAGGACCCCGTTAGCCAGATGCACAAGGGGGCTCAGGTTTCTGGAGTTCATGTGCAGTGGCTGGAGTTCATGTGCAGTGGCTGGAAGCCAGGGCGCACCCATTCTCTCTCTGTCTCCCCCTCTTTCTCTGTCAAATGGCAAATAGATAAAAATAAAATATTAAAAAATATTTTTTAAAAAGTTCAAGGTCATCCTGAGCTATATAGCAATTTCCAGGCCAGCTTGAACTGTATGATACTCCATCTAAAATAAACAAATAAAAAATATGGACTGAAGAGATGGCTCAGCAGTTAGAGTGCTTGCTTAAAATTCCTAAGGACCTGAGTTTGATTTTCCACTACCCACATAAAGCCAGATGCACAAGGTGAGTGTATGTGTCTGGAGTTCGTTTGCAGTGGCTAGAGGCCCTGGTGCACCCATTTTTTCTCTCTCTCTCCCTCTTTCTCTCTGTCAAATAAATAAATAAATAAAATATTAAAAATAAAATGGAGAGGGCCAGAGAGATGGCTTAGCAGTGAAACACTTGCCTGTGAAGCCTAAGGACCCCTGTTTGAGGCTCTATTCCCCAAGACCAACGTTAGCCAGATACACAAGGGGACACAGCGCACACATCTGGAGTTTGTTTGCAGTGGCTGGAAGCCCTGATGTGCACATTCTCTCTCTCTGCCTCTTTCTCTCTCTGTCTGTTGCTCTCAAATAAATAAATAAAAATAAACAAAAAATAAGATGACAAGTATTTAGGAAGGCACTAGATGTTGACCTCTGTCCTCTCCATGCATGCACCCACATGTATACACACATGAACACATATACACAAAACATACCAATACACACACACACACATACACACACACACACACCAAACCCTAAGCAAGAAATGAAACGTGCGAGTTCTCCCTTGACAGAAAAGTCACTATCTCTGGGCCATATATATATTTTTTAATATTTTTGTTCATTTATTTATTTATTTATTTGAGAGCGACAGGCACAGAGAGAAAGACAGATAGAGGGAGAGAGAGAGAATGGGCGCGCCAGGGCCTCCAGCCACTGCAAACGAACTCCAGACGCATGTGCCCCCTTGTGCATCTGGCTAACGTGGGATCTGGGGAACCGAGCCTCGAACAGGGGTCCTTAGGCTTCACAGGCAAGCACTTAACCGCTAAGCCATCTCTCCAGCCCTCTGGGCCATATTTTTAGAATGATAACATCCTGGCAGTGACAACTAAAGTTCTCTAAAATCAGGAGCCTGGGGGCCGGGGACAGTCGTATGAACTGGGTCATTCCTGACTCCAGAGCATGGGCAGCCGTGTTGCTCCCTGGTGGTGACTGCCTGCACATGCCAAAGCCCCCTGGTTTGGGTCTTCATTTTGCGCATCTGGCCTCACTCAGCTTATGTTGCTGAGTGACTACTGCTGGCAACTCAGGTGACGGGGACAGTGAGTGGATCCTGCGCTCCAGGTGTGGGGCGAGTAAGGCATCTTCAGGCTCCAGAGGCTGGAAGCCAGGTCTTGCCTTCTCTGGGCAGGAGGATCCTGTGGCCCCGACCGTAGAGGGGCATCAGTTATCTGTGTCTTAGCCCTCCATGTTCAGCAGTGCTGCGTCCCCTGACCTCACAGTGGATCACCCCTCCCGCAGGCTGACAGCTGTTTCTCCACCAGGCTCCTCCAGAGGGCGCTCACATCCTCCAGGCACAAGGGCCTGATGTTCCTCTTTGTGGGCACAGCATGGCCTCCCAATTCTAGTTCTGAGGACAATTGATCAGCTGTCCCATGGCCCTCTGTCAGCTCTACTGGACCTTCCACACCATCATAGAATGGGCAGTTTGCTGATGTTCTCTCCCGACTGCTCATCTTCCACCTGCCTTGTCCACTGAGGAACAGCAGGGGACAGGGACAGCTTCTCACCTGACCCCCCTCCACTCTCGCCCCCCTGAAGCTCAGACCCCTATGTTCGATTGGGAGAGAACAGTGGAGGCCAACTGACAACTCTGCCCATGCTCTTGGATGGAGGACTAGGGTGGCCGGATCCCGGAGCTGGGCTGGTCTGCGTGGGGAGAGCTCCCTGCCCTTCAGCCCGGCCTCGGCTGGGAGGCCTTCCATTAACTCTGACTGTGGTGGGCAGAAGGCGCAGGTGCCTCTCAAATCCTGGCATCTGTACACTGGGATCCATTCTTCCATGCTTGGGGCTGAAGGCAGGCCTGTCTCAGAATGCCTCTGGCTCATTGTCAGGCTAGGAGAAATAATTTTTTGGCACTTCTTGAGCCCTAAAGGCTTGCCAAGCTCATGTGGGTCACCTCAGGGACCCTGGGTGGCAATCCTGTTAAGTCAGTTTCCACTACACTTTCATTTTAACAAGATTTTCCTCTGATTTTTTTTTTTTTGTTGTTGTTGTTGGTTTGAGGTAGGGTCTCACTCTAGCCCAGGACCACCTGGAATTCACTATGTAGTGTCAGGGTGACCTTGACCTCACAGCAATCCTCCTACTTCTGTCTTCCAAGTTCTGGGGTTAAAGGCTTGCGGCACCACGCCCGACTTTTTCTCTGATTTTTAAGATTAAAGTGCGCTGATTGTACAAAATAGCAGGTTTCATTATGACATCTTTATATATGTATATAAGACACAATGACAATGTTTATTCCCCTTCCCACACATTTGGTCCCCATGAGTCCCCTGGATGTCATACCCATCTCTCCCCCAGCCTGGCTTCTTTCACTTAACATGATCATCTCCAGTTCTATCCATTTTCCTGAAAGGATATCTTTGTTCTTTGTGGCTGAATAAAACTGCAGAGTGTATTACGTACCCATTTTTCTTTATCCATTCAGCCCTGAACCTTGGCTAATTTCAGAGCTCGGCTATTGTGGCTGGCTGGTAGCACAGAACCATGGATTAGCAGGTCTCTGTGGTGCGCAGACCTAAAAGTCCTTCATGCCTATGCTCCAGATTCATTTATAGATGAGAACAATGCAGCTCAGAGGCAGGTAGCCTGCCCAAGCTCACACATCTGGTACCTAGACCTAGCACCAGTCCACATATGGGCTGGTGTATGGTGGGGAGAGCCCAAGGAGGGCTGAAGAGTGCGGGGGGGGGGTGCTTCTGAAGTGGGATGGTGAGGCGGGAGAACCAGGTAGAAAGTGACTGCTCATTCTTCTTCCTGAAGTTGGGTTGTCCCTCAGCTACTGACCTTAGGCAGGGCCCTCCACCTGCAGGCCCAGTTATTCCTTGTCAAGGGCTTCTGTGGGAACCCCGATTCCCCTCAGTTGGCTGGGGGAGCTGACTGTGCCTCCTTGCCAGTCATAGACAGGCCTGAACCTCCTCACTTTCAGGGCCCAGGGCACCTACTGGTCTTCTGTGACTTTCTGGCTCTCTTCAGCACTGACCTCGCCAATCCCATGATGGGCACAATGACCACCAATGCTTGTAAACATTGTGAGGACTTGTTCTGGGCTCTGGCCTTGGTGGCTGAGTAGGTGGTCGGCATCACTTAGACATAGGCTCTTCTGCAATGTTTTTTTTTTAAATTTTTTTGGGGGGGTTTTTTTTTGAGGTAAGGTCTCACTCTGGCCCAGGCTGACCTGGAATTAACTATGTAGTCTTGGGGTGGCCTTGAACTCATGGTAATCCTCCTACCTCTGCCTCCCGAGTGCTGGGATTTAAGGCGTGCGCCACCACGCCCAGCCACTTCTGCAACGGGGATGAAATGAAAAGGTCTCTAGTGACATCGGAGGCCCCGACACCAGAACTCTGGCTGAAGGAGTTCTGCCAGTACCTCGGTCTCTGTGAATAGGGGTGTTGGTGTGTGACTGGCTGTTTCCCTAATATGCTCCAACAGCCAGGAATGCCCTGGGGGGACCCTGGCATCTTGACACCTGTTGCAGTCCGGTTCACATTGCTGGTAGAAATCACCCAACCAAGAGCAGCTTCTAGGAAAAAGAGATTTATTTTGGCTTACAGCCTCGAGGGGAAGCTCCATGATGGCAGGGGAAGACGATGGCATGAGCAGAGGGTGGACATCACCCCCTGGCCAACATAAGGTGGATCACAGCAACAGGAGGGTGTGCCAAACACTGGCATGGGGAAACTGGCTATAAAGCCCATAAGCCCGCCCCCAACAATACACTCCCTCCAGGAGGCATTAATTTCCAAATCTCCATCAGCTGGGGAGCTAGCATTCACAACACCTAAGTTTATGGGGGACACCTGAATCAAACCACCACAACACCTGACTCCACTCTGTCCACTGTCTCTACTAGTTGCTCTTGGCCAGGGAGCCTGAGAATTGTTCTATGCCTTGGGGCACCCACAGGAGAACGCCCAGACACTCCAGGGCTGTGTTTCACCTAAGTCTCTGATGTGCCCAGCCTCAGAGATCTGAGGAAGGGGGCCAGGCTGGAGTTGTGCAGAGAGTGGGTGGGCAGGGTCTCTGTTCTGTGCCCAGGGTCTGGAGCCAGCCCGTGCTGGGGCTGCAGCACTTTGGCTTCCTGTCCTGAGTGGCTGGCGGCAGGGAACCCCGTCACACTGCTGAATGTCACCATCGTGGGACTCCAGCATGTGAACCAGGCTGACAGTCCTTAGGCAGAACCCTTTGCATCATTTCAGGGACCCAGTGTAGAAAGATAGCTGTGTGGGCTGGAGAGATGGCTTAGCGGTTAAGGCACTTGCCTGCAAAGCCAAAGGACCTTGGTTCGATTCCCCAGGACCCACGTAAGCCAGATGCATCAGGTGGAGTTCGTTTGCAGTGGCTGGAGGCCCTTCTCTTTCTCTCTCTCAAATAAATAAATAAAAAACATTTAAAAAAAATAGAAAGACAGCTGTGCAATGAAGCTAGTTGCCTGACCAGCCTGCTTGGCCAACCCTGACAGCCGGCACCACCAGGGGGCCCCCGAGCAATGTGGCTGACGCTCTACCCGCCCCCCCCCCCCCACAAGGCAGAATGGACAGCTTGGCGTCCAGGTCTCTTTGCTGGTGGAAGTGCACCTCAAAAGGGTCCTCTGGGCGCTGGGCCACCACATGCTGTGGCAGGTGCCAGATGAGGCCAAGGGACCAACAAGGTTGGGCACGGGGAACCACCTGGTCACAGGACCCTCATGAAGGCCGTCCTTCCAAGGTCATAGCCCAGCTCTTGCCCAGGCCATGGGCATTCCAACCACAGGGACTCCATGTTCCATACTAGTAAGGCATGCCCTCACCCACCCAGAGTCAGCCTTCTTTTGTTTGTTTGTTTGTTTTTTTGAGGTAGGGTCTCACTCTGGCCCAGGCTGACCTGGAATTCACTATGTAGTCTCAGGTGGCCTCGAACTCATGGTGATCCTCCTACCTCTGCCTCCCGAGTGCTGGGATCACAGGCTTGTGCCATGACGCCCAACTATCACGCCTTCCTCTTCAGGATCTAGCCTTTACACACACACACACAAACGCGCATGCACGCACATGCACACACACACCAGTTTTTCCTTTTTTTGTAGGGGGGAGGGTGTATTGTGTATGGCGTGCAAATATGTATGTGCTATGTATGTGTGCACATGTGCGTGTGGAGGTCAGAGGCTCTTCAATTGCTGTCCAGGTTATCTGCTGGGGCAGGATCTCTTACTTGAACCAGGGCTCACTGACCGGGCTCAACAAGCTAGCCGGTTTATGGTAGGGAGGCTCCCGTCTCTGCCACTCTGGCGCTGGGATTACCAGCGCTCACTGTCACACGTGGCCTTTTGAGTGAGTGCTGAGGATGTGAACTCAGGTCCTCACGCCTGCAAGGCAAGCACTTTATACCCACGAGCATCGCCCCCAGCCCCCTTTCCTGCTTCTTTGTCTGCTGTGTCCAGACCTCCCCTCTAGAGCAAATGTCTGGGATGGACTGTCCTGCATCCCAGGTCCACACACCTTCCTGGGTTCTTCTAACTCCCATACCTAAGCTGTCTTGAGTGGGTTCTCCAGCTCTGATCTGTGCCCCCAACCTGGGCAGCTTGGCACAGTGCTAAATAAGTATGTTATGGGAGCCACAGGGGTCTAAGCTGGCAGGAGATGCTGCCATCAGTCTCTATGCAGAGGCACGGGCTCCAAGGTCCCTCCCCCGCTCTCCTCCTCTAGCATGAGCTCCTGGAACTCAGCTCACCCCCATGCACTCCACTGGGAAGGAAAATGGAGTACCTTTTCACCACACAAGGGCCCAGCCATCCTGTGGAGCCCAGGCTACAGGCTCCTTTTCCACACCATTGTGACTACAGGGGTCAATGAGGAGACACCATGTGCTGTTTGAGGCTACACCACCCATGGGCCTCTGCCCTGTCCTCCTGGACATGCTGTCTGGGGAATGCTGTGGTGAGGACACCTATGCTGCCCCCAGAGAGGCTTCTATGGGCGGCATGGACACTGCAGCTTGGAGGCCGACCCTAGCCCAGGTGACCACAGATGAGCGACTATACCCGGGGGCTGACATTTGCATTTCATGAGAACCACAGAGCCCACAGAACGAGAGATGGGATATTTTAGGATGCTTAAAGGGTGTTTGGTTTCCAGCATGGATAATCACTGTGTCAGCACTGAAGGGATGGAGACCCAGCTCCACACTGGCACCCTCTATAGCCTGAGGATTTCTCCCAGACATTTAGGGACCCCAACTCAGGCTAAACCCAGGATTCATATCTTGGACATAGGAAAACATCCCTGGAAGAGCTGGTGTGAAGCAGAGGTGAAAATTTTATGAAAGAGCTTTTTAAAAAATATTATTTATGGGCTGGAGAGATTGCTTAGTGGTTAAGGCACTTGCCTGTGAAGCCTAAGGATCCAGGTTCAATTCCCAAGTACCCACATAAGACAGATGCACAAGGTGGCATATGCACCTGAAGTTCATTTGCAGTAGTGGCTAGAGGCCCTGGTGTACCTATTCTCTCTCTCAAATAAATAAAATATTTTATTTACAAGCAGAGATAGGTAGAAAAGAGACAGAAAGAGTGAGAATGGACATGCCAGGGCCTCCAGCCACTGCAAATGAACTACAGACGCATGCTCTACTTCATGCACCTGGCTTTATGTGGGTCCTGGACAGGCAAGCACCTTAACTGCCAAGCTATCTCTCCAGCCCTAAAAGAACTTTAAAGAAAATCTTTTAGGAGAAAGAAGGGGTGCTCAGAAAGAGGATGAAAACATTTTCAAGAGCATGAGTGTTGGGCTATTGTGACTGTTTCTAAAAGCCTTTTGGAAGTCCACTGCTCACTGGGTCTCTATCTCTGTTCCCTTCTTCCATCACTGAAATTATGGGGTGGCTCAGGAGGTACCACAATGTGATGAGATCAAGCCAGGAGTCACTGGGTTTGCACAGGGATGTAGGACATGGCTGGTTATTCTAGATGCAGTTTCAGGTGAGATTCCTGGAGCAATGGCTTGCAGTTGGGAAGGAAGAAAGTCCTTATTCAGTTCCTAATTGTTCTGGAAGATTTGCTTCTTTGCTGATGAGAAGCTTCAGCCGGGAGTCCCAGATGAAGGGCTCTCTTCCCTTCTCAGGTCCCCCTCAAACTTCCTAATCTTTCCTGACAGAGTCATGCAACTAGCTCACATACAATTTCATCCTCACAGTGGCACGGCTACAGGACAGAAGACGCGGGAATGAGGACATCCAGAATGACCTCCACAGTCCTTCCCTCCTGCTCTCCGCTCTTGTCTGGGACAGGACAAGCTCCTGCTTCGGCGCCCCTCACAGCAGATCCTGCGCTTGCTTGCAGTTGGCTGGGGGTGGGTTATTTCAGGAGCTCCCAGGTGAGGGAGCAACACACAGGTGGGGTCCCCTCACCACTTCCTGAACTTCCCAGCATGTGTCCCAGCTGTTCCAGGGTAGCAGGACTTGACAGTGCGGTGTGTATCTGCTGTTGGTTTTACCCCGCAGGTGGGCACTGCCCTTGGTCATTCTCTGCCCTTCAGGGCGTAGTGCTACTGGAGATGGGTGGTGGTGGGCTCTTTGGGGTGAAGGAGGAGCTGTGCTCCCCAGAAAGACAGAGGCTGAGATCAGGGGTTCAGGAGAACTCAATGGCAGTCTTGGAGCCTGGCTCTCAGATGCACCCTGTTTTCTGTTTCTGTTTTTACCTGATGTGACAAGTGATGTCTGGCCCTCAGGGCTTTAGGAAGGTTCTGGAAGGGCCTTTGTCATGAATGTTTAAGGGGTGTGTGCTCCAGGGCAGGCAGAAACAAGCAAGCATGACCACACTACCTTTTTTGTTTGGTGCTTACTCTCAATGGTGCTACGAGTAGAAACTGTTCCTTCCACTATGTCTAAGGACAAGGAAACAGTCAAGTCACAGGTTCCTTCGTGGAACTCGGGCATATGGCTCAAGAACCACTTCTGGGGAATCAGTACCTCCCTGCCCCATGGCTGGCTCTGCGTCTCCAGCCCTGGCCCCTCCTTCATGGCCCTGCTGGTCTGGGGCCAGTCCTGCTGGCCTGACGGACGGATGCAGCTCCTGGAAATTCACTTAGCATTGGCCTTGCCCTTGTTCTCCAGCTAAGCTGCTGATCCTGTTGTCCCAGTGGGCTTGTGGCTCTGGGTCCCTTTGCCTCCCCCCACCCCAGGCGGTACTTGCCGAAGATGGGCAGACAGGTCCAATGCCTGGGGGTGCATGTGTCGTGTGTGGCCCATGCCTCCAGCTCCCATGCAGGAAGGATGCCCATCTGGAATATTGAGACCAGGCCTGATTCGGCCTCCACCTTTCCCTCACCTAGTCCCAGGTGCTATTGCCTCCTCTTGGGCAAGCTGAGTGCATGAAACCAGATTCCTTCTCACCCCACCCCATTCCAGCCCCACCCAGCTCCTCGGCTGCTGGCGGGCACTGACTTGCCAGGCCTGAGTTCCAATCTCCATTCTGCCTCCCTGGAGCTTCCGCCTCTTAATCTACCAAACCAGATGGTAGGGTTTCCCCTGTGGAACTGGGTGGCAGGGTTTCCCCGTGGGGTGAGGCAGATGTGATGGAACACTAGGTTTGAGTCTGAGGCGTGGATTGGAATCTACCAGGCAGAGGTCTCTTCTTGGACACTGGACAACAGAACTGGTGTGAGGAGACAGGCTTCTGGAGCCCGTGGGGGAAGGCAGACCCACTGTTCCCAGCAGAGCTGGCTGGGACAGGACGCCTGAATATTGGGCAGGAGAGAGCAGGAAACATAAGGAGGTGGGTGCTGTGCAGGTGAGATTGACCTTAACGGTTTCAAAATCAGCCCCTTAAACAGACCCCCGTTTCAGCACAAGCTGCAGCTGGGAGCTGCTGTGGCAGTGGAACTCATGGTAGCAGGTGGGAGTGATGTGAGTTGTCCTTTCTTCTCGGGGCCTCAGCTCTGGGATGGACCCCAGATGTTTTGACCTCCCCACGGACCTCTGAACACACCGTGAACAAGGCACTCAGCTGTGGGCGTGAATCGTAGGAGTCCTGAGTACCAGCCGGGTACTCTGCTTAACGTCTTTGTGTCTCCCTACACAAGGTGGGAATTTGCCTTACATAATGGGCCGTGTGAGGGTTCAAAAGCTGATGTGCTGAGGCGTGACCCTAGATCTGCAAGGCTCTGCCCTCTGACCCACCCTAGCCCCTGCCCCGATGCTCACATGGGAGTTAGGCCTGTGGGTGCCATCAGCCCGTACAGGTACCTGTGATCTAGAGCACACCTGCTGTATTACAGTTTACGACAGGCTAAGTGTACTGGACAAGCCAGATGAGGTCTCCATCTGCACTGGGATCAGTGGGGTGTGCGTGTGCGTTTGGCACAACAGGTGGCACAGAGGGGCTGAGGGACTGACTGCCAGGGTAGGCTGGGGTTCCAGAGGAGGCAGAAACAGATGCCAGGGGCATTTCCAATTTCCAAGCAAAAGGAACAGCACGTACAACGGCCCTGGGCTGAACAGGAACCTGGTCTGTTGGAGGAAGAGGGTGGCTAGGGGCCCAGTCAAGTGGCCTTCACCAGTGCCATGGGGTCCTGTAGGATGCTACACGAAGGAGGGACTTTGCCTCCTCTCTTTTGCCTTCTGGGGTCTCTGGCCACGGAGAATGGATGGAAGGGCCGCTTCAGAAGCGAGGAGAGTGGCCTAAGGGAACACGGCTGAGTGCGTGTAGCGCCCTGAAAAGTCACTCGCGGCCTTTTGATTACTTGGGGCCCAAGCTTGCCCAGATAGGGGACCCCTGTCCAGTCCCTGGATCCCAAGGATGTGCAGGTTCCATGCATGGAGAGGAAGGGGGGCGGTCTCCTGGCCTCACCTCCCTTCTCGGCACCACTGTACACTCGCCCCTCCGGCCGGCTTCCCGCTGCACTCCAACATCACCTCCTATGAGAGCCACTGCGACCTGCCGCCACGTTGCCCGTGCCCAGCCAGACCTCCTGGGGCAAGGGGACCGGGCTCCGAGCGGCCCGGGTGGCGACCGAGGCTGCGGAAACTCTGAGAGGCTCCTAGCCTGGGCCTCCGGCCTGGATGCGGCCCCCGTCCGCACCCCACTGCCGGGACGGGTCTCGCGGGCGCGCGCGGGCGCGAGCAGGCGCGGGGGCGCTCCCATTGGGCCGTGCCCCACGTGACCCGGCGCGCCGGGCGCGCGCCCCGGCCGGCGACTCCGAGGCGGCGCCCGTGCGCGCGCGCGCGTGCCGAGTCCTCCGCGTCGCGTCGCGTCGTGCCGGCGCCGGACCGCCAGGTCAGTCTCCACCGCGCCGCTCGGGCGGGGGCGCGCGGGGGCCGCGGGCGCGGGCGCGGGCGCCGCCTCGGGGCTGCGCAGGCGGGAGCGCGCGCCGGCCTCCTGCGGCCTCCCCGCGGGGACCGGCCCCGGTGCCCGCGGCCGCCACGTGCGGGGCCAGAGCACAGCCGCTGCTGCCTCCCGGCGGCCAGACCGCTCCTCTGCCATGCCGTCTCGTATTCGTCCTGCCCAGTCCCCCGCTCAGGACCTGTCTCTGCTCCGACTCGTGCCGCAGTTTCCCCCTCGGCGTGGCCGGAGGCACAGAACTCCACGGCCTTCCCTCCCTCCCGTGGGGATGTCTCTGGGTCACCCGTCTTTGCTCTGGCATCTTCCGGGGCAGCTGGGCTGCAGAAGCAGGTCAGCAGTGGGTGTTAAGCCCCTGACTCCTGATGGCACAGGGTCGGGCAGGGGGCTGCCAGCAGGGTTAAGCTGGTGGCGCATGGCGACCCTGCAGGCCAGGGTCACTGAGGAGCAGTGTAGGCCCAGGCCGTCACAGGGAGCTGCACCCCCATATTAAGCTTCTCCCTGCCGTGTGCTCTAGAGTCACCTCTGACTGCGATGTTTGGTGCTGGGTGGCAGACTGGTGCGGACGCTGCGAGGCCGCCGACCAGCTGGGAGCCACTGGACACTGAAGCCTGTGGCCTCAAATCTTCGCCTGAGGTTACTAACCCATAGTCTCATTGAGGAGATGGAGGCCCAGAAAGGTGGAGTCTGGTCCAGGGCCCCAACCTGTGGACCTCATCAGTATCTTAGTTTCCCCACTCTGCAGGCTGCTGAGAGGGGCACATGGGTGGGCACCAAGCTTGCCCTCTGAGGTGAGGTGGGCTTCCGGGCCCCATACCGCTGCCCCTGCCCCTTTGCTGTGGACACAAAAGGGGAGAGGCCACATTGACCCTGTAGAATCCAAGAACTATCTCCAGATGTTCTCTCAAGAAGCTGCCCACCCCCAGATGTTTGCCTGGACTTGGAGGGGGCTGTTGATGAGTCCAGCCAGCCTCAGGACCTCTGCGGTTGGTAGGTAGGAAGGGGTGGGCAGCCCTGCACGCACGTGTGAGCCATGCAGGTGGTGTTCGAGGTGCCCTCCAGGCTGGGTTTGACCCACCCCCGGGGCTTCTTCCCCAGCTAGGGAGGGTCATTCTCACAGTGCCCAGGCTGGAGCTAGGCTTGGTTGACAGCGGCTAGCCTGTGTAGTCATAGTGGGCGTGCAGGCAGGAGGGGAGGCATGAAGGGCCTCTGATGGGCAGGCAGCTTGAATGCTGAGAGGTCTGGGGACACCAGGGGTGGGTGGATTGGGAAGTGGCTGGAGGACCTCTGGCGGGGGGTGGGGAAGGAGTGGCACTAACTGACCTGGAGCCCTCAGCAGATCCTGGGCTGTGAATGCCACCAAGCTGTCAGCTCAACGTCACCGCCCTGGGGTTGAGACATAGCACACAGAGCTGGCCGTGAGGATGGTGCAGACCTCCTGATACTTGCCGTACTGTGCAGGGACCATGTAGTGGCTTCCGTGGGGACTTCCATCTAGATGGTGACTATGCATCCCAGGAGACAGCTCACCAGAAGAGTGTAATGGTGTCATAATGGCGTTTGTCCAGGGGCAGAGCAGGGAGCTTCTGGGCTGGTGGCTGGAGGCGCAATGATTATTTCCCCAAGCCCTTGGCCTTGCCTTGTTCTGGAAGGGCCCTAGTTAGACCACTGTAACTGTTCGCTCTCACCTTTGACCACCCATGCTATGCCCTCTCTTTGGGCTGCATGCCTTGCGAGCCACCTCCTATAGGCAGCTTTCATGGGCTACTCAGGGCACTCTGTTAGCTGCCTCACCTCCATCCTGGCTGCTCTTGCTGTTCCTACTTTCTCTGATCCTTGAAGTCTTTGACCACAGTGGCTTTTTTGGCATCTACATACGCAGATCTGTGGGCTGGGCTGGGCTGGGCTGGGCTAGGGCCCAGGGCTGGCTTCTGAGTTTCTGGCCAGTACGTATTGTTTAGCCCAGCACTTTCTTCTCTCATAAAATTGGAATGATAGCTCTGCTGGCAAAAATAGTTGTGAGGTTCAGCCCTGGGGCTCAGCCATGGAGCTCAGGTGGTATGCCTGGGTGAGCCCCCGGGGATACCCTGGGTGCTCAGCTGGCAGGAGCACCCATCACGGGCCCTGGCTCAGGAGGAGGCATGGTATGAGCGGCTGGTAGTGTGCATGTAGGATCCCTCCTTGTGTGCCCTGGGAGGACAGGCTGGCCCTGGACAGTGTGGCATCACAGGGCACCAAGGGCAAGGTTGGGGCTTCTGAAGGAGTTATCTGGTGGAAGGGGTGTGTGTTTTCCCTCACAGGGTGCCTCAGTTTCTCTAGAGCCTCACTCTAGCCCCTGTGAACTGGGTCAAGGATACTGCTGCAAAGACAACTCAGGCTGCCAAGCCCAGGGGGAGTGGTGGCCCTAAGAAGCCTTGGGGACATATGTGGCTGCTGTTCTGGGCATATGGTGGAACTGCAGGACCAGGCTCAATGTGGTCTCAATTTGGCTAGGGGTTGAGCCCTAAAAGACAGCCACTGAGGACTGTTCCCTGGTTACTTTTCTCTAGGACTCTTGTGGGGGGGGGCACTGGAAAGTGTGGGTAGGCATGTGTCACCTCTCCTTAGGAGACCCACTCCTTCCTGAATCCCAGAACACATGCCCACCTACCTGTCTCCCACCCCAAAACCTCACTCCTTACGGGTATCTGCCCCAGAGGTGGGATCAGAGTGGTGCCAGGTAGTTATCACGGCATGCCTGGCACCATCTTGGCCTGGCCTGGCCTTCCCCAGGACTGTCCTGCAATGTAAAAAGGAAAGAGGCCTGGCTGGTATGAGTGTGGTTCCCCGGCCCTGAGTGACCAGGTGAATTCATAGGAGGTGGCCCTTGAGCAGTAGCTGGTAATTGTGGCACAGTGGTACCATTAATGGTGACTGCATGGCCCTTATGGCATCTTGCCCAATCCTTTCACCCTGGTGTGAGCTTTGCAGCTGGGAAGGACCTAAGTGTACAAAGATGTACCCTGGCCACTCTGCTAGCAGAAGAATAGGGATCTGGACACTGGCAACCATGTTTGGGGACCAGCACACCACTGTGGTACTGTATTCCTTTCTGGGGATGGCTCAGTGACTAGGCAAGGGTTGTGACCATCTGGATGAGGACCTCAGTGGCCAGTGAGCTGCTGTGCACATTAAGGTTTCCCATAGGCAACCTGGTCTTCCTTGCTCAGGGAGCCAGCAGTGTGTGGGTCTCATGGCCGTCCACATGGACCCCAGTTGCACCCAAATGCAGGGCAAGAGATTCTCCTACTGGAGAGTGGCCGGGAGGGGATAAAGCAGGGATGAGTTGCAGGTGATGGGGAAAGTGGCCCTCACAAGGGTCAGCTTGTCTGTACCAGCTTGGTCATGGCACCCTCTGAGCCTCAGTGTCTCTTCTGTTGAGTGGGAAAGCGACCCAGTAGCTGATAGGCTGGGCATGCTGAGCCAGGAGGCTGGGCTGTTGCATCCCGAGCCCACTGAGGGTCCTGAGGACATACCTGGGGCTTCACCTTCATGGTCTGGCTCATTAGATCCACCTGCATGGGGCAGGCATCGCCCTGGGTGGCACTGCCCACTGGCTGAAGGCCCTGAGTCTGGCTGCTTCTACCCTGCTCATGGGAAGCCCTTGTGCCCAGCACAGCTCCGGGCCACTTCCTCTGGGCCCTGACCATCTTCTGCCTCCTTAGTTCAGGGAGGCAGGACTGATAGCATCATCTACAGACGAGGAAACTGAGGCTCTGGAAACATGTTTGCCAGGGTGTGTGTGCTTATGGGGTACCAAACCCCTCCCTGCCCTGTCTTGAATGGTGCCTGCCACTGCAGGACAGATTCCCACCAGTGCTCAGCACGAGGTGTGGCTCGGTGGAGCTGTCACCTTGTGAGGTCACATGTTCTCTTGAAGTGGTGGCTCTTGAATCTGTGTGGCCTGCCTGTTCCTCTAGGTGGCTGGGAGGTGTTGGTATGGGGGACTCCTTGGTGAGGCAGGTGGGGTGGACGTGAGAACCCCAATGAATGGCTTGCCTGACCTATGACTGGCGTTTGTCCCTTTACAGACACTGACCTCTCAGGGTGCTGGAGTGAAGCTCTGCTGTTCTCTGCCCACAAACCTGTGTGGGCAGACTTGTGGGGGTCGTGACCCCTCCTGCTGCCCAGTCCTTTTTGCCCTGGCTCTGCACAGCTCCCACCTTTCCTGTGTTTGTCATGCCCAGATCCACAGAGATGAGGACACAGGACCCTGTGTGGTCTGAGCAGGTGGAGTGGGGAGACCATGATGGGCCAGAGTGGGGCCTTGGATGAAGACCCCTGGGTCCTAGTAAGACGCTGGGGGAGGGCACCAGTGGGCAAACCCGGGAGGTGGATCAGGGCCCAGGTTCCCTGCTGGCTGGCCCTTGGATGGCCATTAGCCCCATGGTCTCTGTTCTTATCTGCACGCTTAGGCTGGCCCAGATCTGGGGTGTGGCTTGCTCACGTGGTTTGAGGTACACACCTCCAGGAGTTCAACAGCCCTCCTGCATGTGCCACTAGATGGGATGTTGGGAGTTCAGGACTGAAGTATGCTGTGGCTTCTTTCTTTACTTTTCTTATTTATTTATTTACGGGGGGGGGGGAGGGAGAGAGAGAGGGAGGGGAATGAGAATGGACACACCAGGGCCTCTAGCCACTGCAAACGAACTCCAGATGCATGCACCCCCTTGTGCATCTGGCTTACATGGGTCCTGGAGAGTCGAACTGGCATCCTTTGGCTTTGCAGGCAAACGCCTTAACAGCTAAGCCATCTATCTCTCCAGCCCGGCTTCTTTCTTAATTGTGGGAGCCAGAGATAGGCAGCAGGAGTTATGGAGAATTTTAGATCCTGGCCTGTGGGGATTGGGAGTGGGCGTCAAGAGGAAGACTCCACTGGGGGCTGCTGTATTGGAGAGATCTGAGCCAGGAGATTGGGTTCTAAAGGCCTGTGTTCCTTAGTGTCCCTGACATCCAGACTTGACAGCCAAGGGGGTGATCGGCCGCAGGCCAGAAGGCTGCTGTGGCGCCTCAGTTTCTCCTCTGTAGAGCGGGTGGTGGACCCTCTGCTTCTGGCTTCTCTATCTCCTAGGAGCTCCAGGAGTCTGTTCCCATGGCCTCAGCCTCACCCTCCATAGACCCCAAGCCAGGGCCGGCCCAGCAGAGGAGGTAGACTGAAGGCAGTGGGTGGGCCTGCCCCATCCCCTTCCCATGGGACAGGGGCTCCTGGCTATACTCTGCCTGGGGCCCTCCTGTGACTCAGGCTTCCTGGAAGAGGCTCAGCTGAGTCCAGAGGATCCCTCATTCTGCCCAAAAGTCCCTGCCCCCCACCCCTCCTGCCTGGCCTGCTTACCCTTGTCCATTCTGCCTAGAATCCCTGCCCTCCATACATCATGACCCCTGCTGCTGTCCACAGTGTCACCCACCAGTCTGTACTGTCTGTACCCACGAGAGGTGCACCCTTTCTTCTGGAAGCCCTCCCTGGCATCCCTCGCTGACCCTGGGTCTTTGCCAAGACAAGCATTTCCCTTTAACCTTCCCACCCGGGGCCAAGCCGAGGCCCCTCCCTCAGGGTCTGCTTCCCGTTGGCAGGCTGCCCAGAGTCTCAGCATCTTCTGGGAATTTCTGTGAGGAGCTCGGGGGTGCCCGGGGGTACCCAGGACTCCCAGTGACTCCCATGTCCCTCTGTTGGGCTCTAGGGAGCACAGCCAAGCCTCTGCTGGCCTTGGGCTGACCTTGGCCTGCCCTGCCCTGCCCTTCCTAGTCTCGGTTTTCAGATCAGGAAACGGGAGCTTGGAGGGCACCGCAGGACCCTCCAAGGACAGGTAGTGGGTCAGCACACATCTGGATGCCTTGCACTGAGCCCTGGCCACCCAAGGGGGGCTGCCTGTGGATGAACTTGATTGTGATGACATGCATTTGCTTTCTTCTGGGCCTATGACCTTCAGAGGCGCTGTCCTTGAGTGCCTCAGTTTCTCTGTCTGCCAAGTGGTGCTCTTGGGGCTGGCAGGGGCCCTGTAGTGGCAGCTCTGCAGGGCCCTGGAACTCATAGTGGGGACAGAAGCGGCCAGACGCTATACTGGTCACGTTGTGGACTGGGCACATTCCACATAAACGTTCGAGAAGCGCAGGACACACCTCTGTGCCCCGGGTGCTGGCCTTCCGCAAGTCGATTTAGCTCCACGGGAACAGGATGCCCGGCATCACACTGAGTTTCCCATGGCCTTGACCATGGTTCCCTCCCCTGATCGCACCCTTGGCCCTGATCCCTGGGTCTGGGTTGATTGTTGTTTAAGGTCTTCCCCCAACTCCCACCCCTGTCCCCATGGTGGCCTCTCATAAGGGAGGCGCTAGACAGCCAGGGACGTGCATCTGGACACTGAGTCTCTTGGTGGCGTCTGTGGCTCTGTGCCCTGTCACCCAGTTGTCACCATCCTGGCTGCTACGTGAGATCTGAGGATGCAGGCACCTGCCTTTGCCTCACTCTGCCGCCTCAGGCCACTTCGTTGTTGCCCCAGTCTCTGCCAGCTCAAAGGAGTAGGAAGAGACAGAGAGGGGTGGTCCTGCCCCGGAGAGACCCTGAGGCTAAGCAGGATTGTGTTCACACAACTTAGAGCACACAATGTGGCCTCCCTTGCCAGGTAGTCAGGTGGGCTTCTAGGAGGTGCTAGCATTTGGCATGGAGGGAGGGGTGATCGGGGTACTGACATGTGCCTTTCAGAGCCCAGGTTTGGTAGAGCCCTCACCTGGAAGGGCTCCTGCTGAACCCTTTGGTACTGGAAGTGGGTGCTGGCCCAGGGCACCTCTTTAATCCTCAAGCCACCTGCTCTCCCATTTCTCAGGCAAAAAAGTGCAGTGGCTTGGAGCCACTCTGGCCCCTTGTTTACAGATAAGGCCAAAGGACAGTAATTTCCAGGTGTGCGGGAGGACTCCATCCTAGCCAGCTGCCTGCTTCTGGCTGGTCCTCAGTGGATTAGCTCCAAGGAGGTTCTGCTGCGGACCTCTGCTGTCCCTTGCCTGCTTGGGCCTCAGGTTTCGCTTCTGTCAGTGGGCACTGAGCCTTCTTTGGGGGATGTTGTTGGGAGGCCTCTGCTGAAGAGGGATGAAGGCTTCCCTGCTCCCATCGCCCTCAGGGCCTCCTCCCACTGGCCGGCAGTTCCCACGGCTGCCCAGCGCAGGAAACCATCTGGAGGGCTTGTTTACCCTCCCCCGGCCTCCCTGGCAGGAAGTCACCGGAAGGGCCGTCCCCAGGGGCTCCCGAGCCTGTGAGGACAGCTAGTGGCTTTTACTGTGGATTCCCCGGGTGGGGCAAGGGGGTAGGGAGCTGGGAGAATGGAGGCAGGCAGTGTTGGGAGCTGGGTGCTGTGGCACGGAGGCCAGAGTGGGGCTCAGCCAGTTATCCCATTGCCAGCACCCCTACCCATCCCATAGGCTCTGACTCAGAGGAGGCCTAGATGGCCCTGACTTCTGAAGCTCACAGGGCACAGACCGTTCCAGCTTCAGCCCAAGCTGGTATGTGATGTGGTTGTGGAGCTGGAGGGGTTCCCTGACATCAGAGACTGTGGGGTTGGGGCTGTAGTCAGGGAAGGGGTCTAGGAAGAAGGAGCGGTAACAGAAAGACAGTGGTCTTGACTGTGGACAGTCGTACTCTGACGTGCAGGCAGGAGTGGAGGTGAGAAATGGACAGGTCTAGTCAGCAGGGTCTGGAGGGAAATGAATCATCCTGCAGACCCTTCTCCTTGCCACCTCCCCCAGGACCTGATCTCTCTCTCAGGATCCTCCCAGAAGCCACTGGTCAGCCTATCAGGCTGGGCATGCCTGGAGCAGACTTGGGGGCACACACTTCTGCCCCGTAAGACATGTCCAGCTGTTCTGATATTTGTGACGACCCCCGTGTCCACTGACTAGCCTGAGTGACCAGCCAGCCCTGTACTGCCTTGGGATGGTTCTACAGCCTGGGTTCTGGGCAGCCTCGTGCCTGTCACCTTGGAGAGCTGGGGATGGCATGCAGAGGCCCGGGTGCAGCCCCTCAGCCTCAGCTGTTTCCTTCCTCCACCTCTCCTCCCTCTGGGAGGCTCTGGCTTGTGGACCTGGGCAAAGCCTTCCCTGGAACTTGCCAGGGCTTCCCTTGACAAGTGTCCTCTCCAGGCCCTGCTCCGTGCTGAGGAAGTGCACTTGGAACCGGGCTGCAGTGAGATCTAGGCGCTTGCGCAGGACTTCGGTGGCAGCTGCGCCAGTGTGGGCAGGAAGAGAGGCTCCATGAACAGAGTGGGGAGAGTGGCGACTGTGGAGTTTCACAAGGTCACTGGTCCCAAGCACGGGCTGCGTTCTTGGGTGCTGTCCTGCAGTCTAGCCCTGAGCAGCCTTGGGCCGAGGGTCCGGGAGGAGCCAGCTGGGAATAAATGTGGATACGAAGCCTGCCCCTGCCCACCCTGAGCCCCATGCTTTCCCTCGCCACGTGGTTACTGTGTGCAGAAGTAGCAGAGAAGGTCCCTCCCTCACCAACGTCTAGCCCCTTCTGGCCACTGGCCGTGCGTAGTGCTGGAGTGTCTAGGAAGTCATTGCAAATTTTCAGACCCCTGCCTCGCCACAAGCCCTGGAAGCTTGCCCATGGGCTGCCCATCTGCTGCCCATGCTGGTGCACCTAGGAGTGGGGGCTGCTGCCTAGGCTGCCCAGGTCTACTGCAGGCTAGTACTGGGGCCCTGGCTCTGGTTGAGGGAGTAGCTGTGGCCATATTCACACTGGAATCCCTCGATCCTGAGCCCTCGGCTCCATGCAGAGGTGACTGTAGTAAATTTTTGTTTTGTTTTGAGGTAGGGTCTCTGTCTAGCCCAAGCTGATCTGGAATTCGCTCTGTAGTATCAGGGTGGCCTCGAACTCATGGCACTTCTCTTACCTCTGCCTCCCAAGGGCTGGGATTAAAGGCGTGTGCCACCACGCCTGGCTCACCTCTGGTTCTTTCTGAGTGCTTGGGCATGCCCTGTCTTCCTTGGAGGCCTGCGGGTTGTCTTGGCGAGAGAACTTCAGCAGCTGGATTTCTGAGCACGGAGCCCTCCCTGTCCAGCACACACGAACGTGTGGCTTTGGATCTAAGTGCTGCAGCTCCTGTCTCGGCCCAGACCTGGTGAGGGGACCTTGGCAGGCTGGGTCCTCCTCCACCTTGCTGGCGGCAGGCTTCTGGCCAGGAATTGCCCTCGTTCTCTTCAGTGCTGGGTGTGATGGTCCCTGCTCTGCCTCTCCTTCACGAGGCCCTTAAAAACAGTTGCGCATCTATTGACCACCTACTGGGTGCAGTGCTGAGAACTAGAGAGAAAAGCGTGGTACCACACCTCAGGGGAGCTTTGCTCTGTGAAGACAGCAAGGCTGGAGGTTGGGCAATGCTGAGTGCCAGGAGCTGCTGGACAGGTATTACCCCAGGAGGCCTGGGGTCCAAGCGATGGAGAGGAGGTGTGCTGGAAGAGCAGAGGGGGATCCCAGCCAGGGGTGGCCTTTGCAGGGGCCCCAAGGCAGCAGTGTACTTGGCAAGCTATGGGAACATTTGGGGAGGCAGGTTTGGCTGGCACAGTGGGCAGGGGCATGGCGGTGGGGCGGAGGTCATAGGGATATATGCAGATACTGTCACCTTGGTGGTGGTCAGGGTTTAACAGTCCTTCTGTGGTACATGTAGATCTGAGAAAGTCAGTTTACCTAAATTGTCAGTAGGGAGGGAACAGAGGTCAGGGCAGGGTTGGGAGACCTTGGATACCCAGTGGGGGTCGGCTCCAAGCGGATGCTGCAAGATTTCAGGGCGCCTGAGGTAGCTCTGCTCTGGGGAGGCAGCTCTAGGCAGCTGGCTCACTGCTCATCACGGTCTCACCTGTCACTCACCCAGGGCTGCTCTGTCTGGGGCTCTGGACACTTGGCATGTCCTCACCTTGCACTTGACTTCGGGACAGACCTGGATGGGGATGGGAGACCTGCTAGTGCCCACAGTGACTCCAAGAGCCATGTGCTAGCCAGAATGCCTTTCTCACAGACTGCTCCGCTCTCTGCCTGCCTTTGCTGCAGCTGGGCCCTTACACAAAATGCCACCCTTCAAGTATCTTGGTAGCTCAGCAGTGGACAGTCCCTAGAGTCCTAAGGTGGTCTCTGACTACTCAGGGCTGAGCTATCCCCCGGGGATCCATTCCACTGTCTGTGCTCAAATAGGTTCCTGTGGCCTGGCGGGGTGGTGCACGCCTTTAATCCCAGCGGTTGGGAGGCAGAGGTAGGAGGATTGCTGAGAGTTCGAGGCCACCCTGAGACTACAGAGTGAATTCCAGGTAAGCCTGGAGTCAAGTGAGACTCTATCTCGAAAAACAAAAAAGCAAACAAACAAAAAAAAAATAGGTTCCTGTGAATGAGTGCACTCACGTGCCAGTGCATTGCCCACAGAATGGTGACCAGCCTGTAGGACAGTGACCAGCTGCCACTTTTCTTTCCCATCAGAATCCAACATTCAGGGTCCTATGGCCGGAAGCACTGAGTCCCCAAACTCTCCCAGGAGCCAGCTTTGCCACTTGCAATTTCTGTCTAAATGGGAACCTTTCCCACTCTGGGCTCGCTTTATGTACAAGGTTGTACTGCAGTTTTGCCAAGTGCTTTCATAATTCCTTCCCATCTCGAAGGCCTTCTCTGAGCCGTCTTCACCATCTGGAGTCCAGGAGCGGGCAAGGCCCTCCTTAGGAGCCCCCTTGCCCTCCCTGCCTCGGACTCAGCCCACCTTTTGGTCACCACACCCATACGTCTGCCTGACTCCCCAAAGCCTGAGCTCCCTGTTCCTTCCAGGTGTGCCTCAGAGCCCCTGCGTTTCTGCACCTCAGTGGAATGGCTGCAGACCATGTTCCTCCTCCCCTGCTGCTGCCCCTGTGGGGTCTATCTAGCACAGCCCAGCTCAGTCTCCAAGCAAACCTCAAAATGACCCACCCAAGGAGCAGGTAAACAGAATGTGGACATGTCCTCACAGTGGAATATTATCCAGCCCATTCAAGGAACAGAGCACTGACAAGCTATGGCAAGAAAATGTCACTTAAAAAGGCCACATGTGAGACCCATTTACATGAAGTTATTCAGAACAGGCAAGCCCACAGATCCCATGAGCTCAAGGGGCTGGAGAAAGAGGTGGCTGCTCATGGCTACAGGGGTGTGTCTTCCCTTCCTTTCCCTCCACTCTGCCTTCTTCTCTCCCTCCTTCCCTCCCTTCCTTCCCTCCCCACTTGCTTCCCATCCTCCCTGCCCTTCTCTCTTATGGTGCCAGGTGTTAGTGTACTGGGCAAGCACTCTACCACAGAGCTACATTCCCACTCTTTTTTTGTAAATCAAAAAGTTTTTCCGGGCGTGGTGGCACACACCTTTGATCCCAGTGCTTGGGAGGCAGAGGTAGGAGGATCGCCGTGAGTGCGAGGCCACCCTGCGGCTACATAGTGGATTCCAGGTCAACCTGAGCTACAGTGAGACCCTGCCCCAAAAAAACCAAAAAAAAATATTTTTTGTTATTTATTTGTTTATTAGAGAGAGCGGAAGAGAGAAAGGAGAGAGAGAGAGAGAGAGAGAGAGAGAGAGAGAGAGAGAGAGAGAATGGGAATGCCAGGGACTTTAGTCACTGCAAATGAACTCCAGATACATGTGCCACCACATTATGTGGGATCTGGGAAATCGAACTTGGGTCCTTAGGCTTCACAGACGAGTGCCTTAACTGTTAAGTCATCTCTCCAGCCCCTGTAAATTTAAAAAATTTGAGACCGAATCTTGTTATGTAGTCCAGGCTGGCCTTGAACTCATAGCAGTCTCCCTGCTTCGGTATTCTGCGTGCTGGGATTATATTGGGCCCTGGGCCTCTTTAGCAGGGATGAAGATATGGAGTTGGTGGCTACACAGCATTGCGTCTCTTAACCACAAGGCCACTTTATCGTTTTTATTTTTGAAACAGGGTAACCCAGCTTAGCTTTGAACTCTTAGTAGTCTCCCTGCTTCAGCTTCCCAATTGCTGGGATTCCATGTGTGAGGCTGTGTACTTTAAAATAGTTAGGATGAGTCACTCCTGGAACCCCAGCACCGGCGAGGCAGGAGGATCAAGAATGCAAGGTCAGCCTTGGCTGTATCGTGAGTTCTAGGCTAGCCTGGGCTGTATGAGACCCTGTCTCAGAACATAAAATGATAGCATGTTTAGGATGGTTATGGGATTTTGTATTATTGGAATTTCATCTCAGTGGGGAGACACTGACAGCTCCCTCAGGGCTGGCTTTGCGTGGGTGCTAAGGTTGGTGCTTCATCAGTTCCTTAGTTGGGGACTAGCATGGCCCTGGTTGCATGTGCTCGGCAGTGGGAACTGGGGGTACTGGATCTGGGCTTCCCTGAGGCCCAGAGGTGAGATGTGGTAAGGATGGAGGGTTAACAGCCTTCCCTGAAAACTAAAGGGAACTAAAGAGTTAAAAACTATCCCTAGAGCAGTAAAGAAGCAACAGAGGTATTCGGCCTCATTAAGTTTGACACCTTCCCTGATTGATGTGCTCCCCTTAGCCTAGATGGCCAAAAAAAGCCTTTTCTGAACAAGGACACAAACAGCTTCGAGTTCCTTATCAAAGTGCAGCTGGTACAGTTTGTTTCTAAGGCTCCTCCATATAAGCTTGCAGCCCAGCCTGGCCCAGGGCTTCCGCCTTCATTGCGCGGGAAGGCTACTGCCCCTTGCTGTTGGCTCTCAGTAAACAGTCTGTCTGTCTGGAGAGATCAGGGCCGGTGTGTTCTCATTTGCTTTTCCCTGACACTTAGGACCTTGCCTCTGTACAGAAGGCCTCACCATGTGGGTGACCCACTCTTTCTTCCTGGGCCATGAGGTTACTGTTCCTTGTCACCTGTTCCTTGTGGGTCCCCATAGCCTCGCCACAACAGAGGAGCAGCAAGGTCTCCTAGTCCCCACGGGGCAGAAGCACTGCCTTCCCGGGTCCTTGTCTGGCCTTGTCCTGGAGGCCTGAGAGCCTCCATGTCTGGCTGACCCTTCTGAGTGGCCTGACCACAGTGCTGCCAAGTGGGGCGAAGGTCCCTGCTCGCCCTGGGAGCTGTCTTTTGGACACTGGGCCTTGGAGAGTGGAGAGCCCAGGTCTTCTGAGCTCCCTCCACTCCCAGGGTTTCCTAGGATCCTGGCTAGGGGTAGGGTGCGTGGGCTGAGAGTCCCCTTTGTGCCCAGCTTCCTGTCTACTCCAGGCATAGTGGCATGAACTCCTGCCTGGCCCTGGGATCCATGGTCAGGCCCACAAGGGCCTGGAAGGGACTGCAGCCCAGAGCAGCTCCAGTCACGTGCCATGCTGTGTGAAGTGTCTTTGGGTCCCTCTGCCCGTGACCCCTTAATGCCTGGAGGAGTTTCCCTTCTTGTCTGGGAGCCAGACAGGTACCTGGGCCTGGCACACTCATTTCCATGTCCACCTCCCAGGACTTGCTCAGTCTTTCTGTCTGTCTGGGAAGCTGCTCAGCATGCTGGCTTAGGCTGGTGGCCAGGCAGTGACAGGGGCAGCAGTAAGCTGTGGCTGGTGCTGTCCTGCTAAGTTGTGTAGATGTGCGTCTAGGAGGTTCCATGTTGTTTGAGCTGTCAGACACACCCTGGAACACACATTGGCTGCCCCTCCCCAGAGGTCTCTGTACCTGGGAGAAAGGCTCTGAGAAGGGGGCGCTACCCTGAGTACGGGCCTCTGAGTCCCATGAGTACCCAGCCCAGAGTATGGGTCTCTGAGCCCCATGGCACCTAGCTCAGAGTATGGGCTCCAGGGACCCAGGGCTCTGAAAAACAGGAGTGTCACTCAGATTCTGGACCCAGCATCAAAGCTCATACCAGGGAGTCAGGACAGACCAGGCCATGCTTCAAGCAGATAACAGTCTGTGAGGGATGGCCCTGAGACAGCCACTGGAGCAAGCCCCAGGTGAGACAATGAGAGGGTGGCGTCCCCTCATCTATGATTTTGTGGGAAACCTGCTCACTGAGAGTCCCCAGTGGGGCCATAGGATACCTGGCACGGTCCTCTGAGGAAGGCATCTCTGTCTTGGGTAAGGACTCCTGGTAGAGGTAGCCCATGCAGGGCCCTGCGTTGGCACCTCTGGGGTAGGGCTTGTCGGGGTCTGTGTGTGAGTCCCTTGAGATGCCTGCATGTGTGCAGTGACGTGTGCAACAAATGTGCTCAGTGACACCATCCTCCCCAGCTTGGGCTCAGAGTCACAGCGGCTGGGCACGGCGAGCAGAATCCTGTGGCACCCCAGTTTTACCATTTCAGGGCGGGGCTCGTGGCCTTGCTACCCATGTGCCTGGTGCAGACCTGGCGCACGCTGTGTCCAACGGGCAGATGTGAAACTGACCACTGACGTCCAGGGTCTCAGGCCCCCTTCCTCCCCCTGCTGTACCCCAGGGCCTGGGGCCACCTGGGCCCCTTTACTATGTCCCAGGGCGCCTTCCCGGCCGGGCCTCAGTGTCGCTCATACACTGGCTCTTTAGGGGTGTTGTGGCTTCATCTCACCACCAGGCCAGCCCAGAAATAGCCATGACCTCCATGGGCAGACTGGCAGCACCCGGGCCCAGAGGCCTACGTGCACCCGGCTGAGTGCTTTCACCGTGCTGGCCAGCTATTTTGGATGTGGCCTCCAAGGCCGGGTCAGAGCTCTTTCCCGCGGCTCTGTGCGACCCTCTGACGTGTGTTCCAGGGTGTTGGCATGCGGCCCTGGCTCCCTCCAAGAGCTCCATCCCCCTTCCTGCCCACTTGGCCCCAGAGCCCTGGGCTCGGGGTGGGATGGGGAAGGGATCCCTAAGGGTGAGGCAGGCCCTGGGTGAGGGCTGGGCCACTTGAGGGTGCCTTGAAGACCTTAGTCACCGTAATGAGAAAACACAAAGAAAGCCATACTCTGGGCTGGCTCAGAAGCCCATCTCAGCCCCTCAGGACTGCTGCTGGTGGCGTAGTCTGAGCCTCGGGCTTCTCATCTTAGAACAGGGTGAGGAGCTCCTCCTGGGACTGCTCAAAGGATGGGTGCCCTGTCCTGGGGGCTGTGCGGGTCTGTCACACAGTGGTTTGAGGGAGGTGACATCACAAGGCGGACCAGGCTTGTGAGCTGGGCAGTGGCGGCTCTTGGACTTGGACTATGAACAGTCCATCGACTGGGGTTCCAGCTGGGCCGCAATTTCTTCCCCTGTGGCTCGTGTTTCTTACCCACCCATGACATCTGGGTGTGGCTCCAGTAGAAGTGGTAACAGAGTTGGAGGATCCAGGATCCAGCCTCCCCGGGGGGCTGCAGATTCCTGGGCAGAGCGCTGGGCAGTCCTGCTGTGGAGTGCCAGGCCGGCCTGGATCCCCACCCCCCAGGAGTTGGGGTTGGACCCTGTGATCTCTCACATGTTAGCTGCATGCTGACAGTCCTGAGACCCTGACTACTGGACCTTCCAGGGCCCCTGAGAAGATGCTGTGCCTTCTGTGGACAGGGGCCGTGGGCCCAAGATGGACTCCTTAGAGGCGGTGACTTGGGGACCCTTGCTGCACAGTGGGTGTGCCTTCCACACTGTGTATCATGTGCCCTTAGCTGCTGTGACAATGGTGTCCACCCTATAAGGTATGGGTCTGCATTTTCACTTGAGGGCAGGGCCTGATTCAACATGGTGTCCCCTGCTGAGCGGGCATTTCTAGTACCCTGTGGGTATCAGGCAGAATCCATGTCAGGCCCTGTCTGCCTTGTCTCCTTACCTGCAGGGGACCCCTTAGGGCCTCTCATTGGTCCTTGTGGGTGGGACCTCCATAGCAGCCAGTAAAAGGTACACATAGGTCTGGCTCCCACCCAGTTCTGTGCGGGTTGCTGTCTGGGGCTTGTTATATCTGTTGAAATCTGCCAGATAGTCCCTTGTATGCCACAAGCCGGGGAAAGAACTGCTGGTGAACTACAGAGGCTAAGCCCAGGGGCCTCTGGGCTGCTGCTCTCCTGGTGGGAGCTTTACATGGGTTCAAGAAACTCCATGCCCCATGGGATACCATGCCTTCTCCTGGATATTAGCCTTTGGGGGCCTTGCAGCTCGGGTGGCACAGTACCAAGAGTCAGTGCCAGCCTGAATAGGTCCCTGGAGGAAAACCTTAGAACTGTGAGCACACAGGGCTCATACCATGGCTGGGGCAGGCTTTGAAATCAAGTTCCTTCCCGTTCAGATCCCTGAACTGCGGAGTTCCTGACCCAACACCCTGTACCCCTGAACCCTTAGAGCCAGAACCCTGTGTTCCCTGGCAGGGTGGCTGCAGGGGCCAGGGCTGCAGATCTGGGCTTCTACCTGTCCATGCAGCCAGCCACATGCACGAATGCAGGCTGCCTGAGTGTGGGTGTGGCCCTGGAGCCCAGGTATATGGGTGGCTCAGTGTGGAAGCATTCGAGGCCAGTGTGTTCACATAGGGCTGCCTGCAGAAGGCTCCACTGAGCACCTGGCCCTCAGAGGGAGAGACATGCATCTCCTTGTGAGGTTCCTGACAGCAGGGCCAGGATGGAGGAAGGACCATGAGTCAAGGGCAGGGCACTTCATGGGCTCTGTAGCCCTGCAGAGACTGTGCTGGGACTGCTGGGCACAGCTGCTGCAGGACAGCGGGGCATCCTTCCTGGCATAGGCAGCTGGCCAGTCATCCCTGTTCATGGAATCTGTGTGCACATCTCTGTACTCATTTCCCTGAGTGCACAGCCCTGTGTGTGACATGTGCCCCATGCATGTATGTCCTTGGGTAGAGGTGTGGGTACCTGCAGGTCTGACATAACAGCCAAGGTGGGGGAGGGGAAAGTCCCTGGCTATGGGGACAAGAGCAGCTCTTCTGTCACTGGGGTTCTCACTTACTGGGGCAGGAATGGAGTTCGTGCTGAATGGCAGGTGAGTGTGTGTATTGGGGGGGGGTTCTGGGTGGGATGACGCGTACACTGCGTCCCTTTTTCTAGGGACAAGTGTGGAGCCCAAGAATAACCGAAGACTCCTGCCTGCCAGGCTGCTGTGGCCAGCGTGCGGGGCGGAGGGCAGTGAGAACCCTGGGCAGGGCCAGGCAGGGACCCTCTTTTTGGCTTGCAGCAAGTAGGCAGGCTGCTGGAGACCTGGGAGCACAAGCTGCCCACCCCAGTGGGGGCATGGCGATCTGCCATCCCCCCTCCCTGGCTCCTGCTGTCACACGTCCTCAGGGACTGCCTGCTCCCCCCAGTACATGCCCCACCCAGCAAGAGATCCAGTGGGACTGTGACCCGGGACCCCGTGTCCATACCCTGCTTGCACCGCCCGGAGTGAGCTCCTGGAGCTGCGCTGCCAAAGCGGGTGCCCGGGCCTTTGGCGTGCGGAGTGGCTGGGTGAAT
Source organism: Jaculus jaculus (assembly GCF_020740685.1). Classification (NCBI taxonomy): domain Eukaryota; kingdom Metazoa; phylum Chordata; class Mammalia; order Rodentia; family Dipodidae; genus Jaculus; species Jaculus jaculus. Next base: position 197,629,429 of record NC_059103.1, on the reverse strand, counting down.
ACGGCTGGCTGTGAGCGAGGCGGAGCTCTGTGGACCCAGGCGGTGAGTGCCGCTGGCCCTGGTCATGTGGGCCTTGGGTGAGGCTGGTCAGGGTAGTGGGAGGGCAGTGGGCACCCCAGCACTTCCTAGGGCAGGTGGGGAAGGGTGTCGCCCTTGAGGCCAAAGCAGAATCTTCTCCAGGCGGAACCCAAGCTGACGCGGAGGGAGCCCGTGCCTGCTCTTAGCACTCTGCCCACTGAGGGCGCCCAGCTCTTCCCAGCAAGGTACCCCCATCCTTGGGCTGGGCTGGCTTCTGTGACCACTGGTGACTTCTGTGCCAGCTGTGCCATCACGAGGTGAAATCACGGTGCAGCATAGAGGCTGGCCATGGGAGTGGCAAAGCGATCTGTGCCCTTCCCTGTCTGCGCTGCCACACAGAAGGACCTGGGAAGTCCCAAGCCTCAGACTCCCTTCTTTCAGTGAATAAGGGCGCCACTGGATCTGCCTGACCCTAACGTTTAGATGTTGCAGGCGGCAGATGCCACTGTTAGTTTCCAGGGCTAACGTGTGCTGTCTCGTGCACCATCTGCTGCCATCTTGGGCCTAAAAGCCCCCTGTGAAGTTCAGAAGTGGCTCTGCCTTCCCACGCAGGTCGCAACGGTGCGATGGGAGAGTCCTTGATTCTGAGGCATGGCCTGGAAAGTCCTGGGAATATGGTGGCTGAGATGTGTGGGAGGGGACTCCTGCCGTCTGTCCTGGCTGTCCCCTTGCAGGTGCAGAGCCTCCCTGGACCTGGGCCGAAGCAGCTCCCCACCTGCCTGTCTCTGACTGCTTGTATAGTGAGGGTCTCAGCCTTTGGTCTCTGGCAGCGTGTATGTGTTGTGAGGGGGGGGGCATGGAGTGGGTTGTGAGCTGCCAACCAGCTGGACACTGGTGTTTGCTATTGTTGGGGAATCTGGTATGTCCCACACCTAGAGGAGTCTGACTAAGGGCACCTCTTCAGGGAGGACTCTGTAGTTCTTTGCTCCCAGGGTGACTCTGTTTCCCTCTGTTGTCTCCACTTGTCTACTATTGTGTGCTCCCTGTTGCCTACCCCTGCTCATGGGACGGGGGGGGGGGGTATGGCATCCACTCACTGACTCCCCACCCAGTGCCCAGCCTGGGGCGTGGAGCCCAGAGGCGCTCACGAGGTAAGCATGATCGGGAGCTTGGGTAGACTGAGGACTAAGAACAAACGTGGGCTTCCCCAGGGAACTGGCCTTGGCCCCCTTGGAAGGGCACACTCACCGCTGCCAGTGTCAAGTCGTTCTGGGAAGACAACAGGGTACCTGCAGGTGTGGCTCCTATGGCCCCCTGCTTTTCATTCTCCCACTGAGGGGCAGTGGGTCTTACGGGCTCTAGGGAGCTTCTGAAGGCGTGTGAGCAGCTTTGCGGAGTGTGGGGGTGGCTTACGAGGCAGCTCAGCAAATGACGTGGACCCACAGGCCTGGGGTCAATATCAGCTGGAAGTGGGTCACCCTGAACTCCAAGACAGGGACACACATACCTTGGTGGGGGAGGGACAAGGGACTAGAGGAAGCGTGGGAAGTCTTGTGGGTGCCTGGAGAACCCTCAGCTCCCTTCTTCAATGGCAGGGCTGGCCCGAGGGAAGGGAGGCTGCTGTCTTTTGGGGCAAATGGGTCTCGGATCAGGGTCTTGAACCTCCAGGGACTGTTGGGATATTGGGAAGGAGGGACTAGCTGACACAAGCAGGAAGTCCTGAGACCTGGGTTGGAGGCAGAGGTCAGTGGCGCTGCGGCCTTGGAGGATATCCAGGCCTGAGTGCCTTACTCCCCACTGGACACAGGCTGAGGCGGGCGAGGAGGCAGTGCTGAGCTCGAGTGTGGGCACACAGGTAATACAGACAGCCGGTACACCAGGGCGCACGACTGGGTGCTGCCCCGAGCCTGGCATGACAGGCAGATCTGCAGGAGAGTCACTGTCCTTACTGAGGGACTGAGCTCCTGTTGGGCACTACTCGTAGGAGAGCTCTCCTTGAGGACACGAGCAGGAAGAAATGGGGAACCGAGTGGGAGGAATTGCAGGGCCAAAAGGCCAGGAGCTGGGTGTCCACTTGGTCATTTGTGAAGGTGGCTGGGGGCTTAGTGGGAAAGTGGGGGTGAGGAGGCTGGGGAGCCCGGCTCTGCCCTGTGGTTAAGGCAGGGTGAGGGCATCCGGCAGTGAGCAGAAAGGGCAGTGAGGGGCAGCCTTGGGCAAGCAGTGCCTAGCTCTGCCTGGGTGACTTGAGGCATAGGTTGACACGGTGTCTTCTTGAAGAACCCCAGGAACTCAAATTGTGTGGCCCTGACTCACCAGTGATGTCTACATGGGCATCGTGATACTCTGCTGGAGTCTGCCAGGTGGCTTCCAGGGCACTGTGTCTGGGAGCAGTGGCTTCTTGTTCTGTCCATGGCTCCTCTGCTCAGCCATGTGCCTGGTGCTGGGAGGCACTCAGCTGTCTGGGTCACACTGGCTGAATGAATGAATGATGGAACGAATGCCTGCCTAGTTCTCCTTGTGCCTGGGTAGGAGTCTTGAGATCTGGGAAGGTAGAAGGAGGTCTTGAGGCTGCAGGGGCAAAGTGAATGGAGGGTCAGGGTGCCCCATCAGCCGTGGGTGGTGTCCTTGGAGGTCATGGACGCTCAAGCTTAGACCTTCGGGGTCTAAGAGGTCCCAAGTTAAGATATGTGATGTCTGCCAGGCCTCGCCCATTATGCCCATGCCTACCCGCAGAAGTGACAGACACCGCGCCTGGCCCGTCGTGGTGCCGTGGTCTGCCCAAGGTGACCTTGGAAAGCAGGTGCTGGGATTAAAGGTCAGCCCCACCCCCCACAGGGCACTGCCAGTGTTGATGCCAAGCTCTGGGGAGTACCCTTGCAGCCGCTGCTCTGATCCTTGGCAGGGACAGCAGGTGCGTGCCTGCTAGAAACCCAGGCCTGCTTCCAGGTCACAGCCCAGGCACCCCATGACCAGCAGGGTGCTGGCATGCCTTAGAAGGTGGCTTCCCTTCCTGGCAGCCTGTCCATTTATGTCAGCTGGGGCCAGTGCTAGCCCCAGGAGGCACAGGGCATCGGGGCAGATGGTTAAGCTGGGCACCAGGAGTGAGTCTGCCTCTCTCGAGCCACTTCCTGCAGGAAACTTTCCCTGTCTACTCTGCCCTCCAGAGAGCACCCAACACCCGAGGTCCTCCTGCGGCCCCACCTCGGATCTTCGGGAGACTGATAATTAGGGGAGCTGCCCCATGTAGAAGGCGTGGCGTGGCCGACATGTCGTGGCTCCCTCTGGGTAGGTGTGTGGCTGTGTTAGATGTGTGGATGCCCTCTGAAGCTCCCTTAGACCTCAAGGGCTGAGATCTTGTGATGGGTTCTGGATGGTTCTGCAACCTGGACTTCTGCCCAGAACGTTGGGTCATTTGTTCTTTCCATAAACAAGTAGGAGCTTCTTGGTGCCAGGCCTGGGTGGGAGGTGGGAAGGGTGGAACCCAAGGCTTGGGTCTGTCCTGTCAGAGACACCTTCCCCTGGGCTGGGACACACTGCTTTAAAGGACGCATAGCTAGTGGAAAGGAGCAGAGGTACTCACACAGTGAGAAGCTGCGCCCTTTAGTGGGGGAACTTTTGGGCATGAGGACTTTGTAATGGTTTCCAGGGACAAGTGTGGGCGGGCCTGCTGGGGTCTCCCTTCCTGGCCCTGCCATGGGCTGCTCTGGGAGGGTTCCAGGAATGGCTGGGCTACAGTATAAATAGACTTCTCCGAAAGGCTTGGGGTCCTGCCAGCTGCAGCAGGTGCCCCCCCTCATAGACCTGGCCAGTGGCCCCAGCAAGGAGGATCAGGGCGGGGGCAGGCACTAGGGGCCCCATGTTCACATGGGCAACATTGCAGAACTTGATGGGACTTGTCACTGAGAGGTCCTTTGTGGTATCCGGAAACTGAGGTGGGCCAGCAGAGGCAGTTTGCCCTACATTCTTTCCCAGGGTGCTGGGGCTGGGTGAGCATGGTCTCGGGGGGTCAGCAGATGCCCCAGCTGTGGTCCTGCTTCCCGGTTGGATGACTTGGGCTGGTTACGGAACCTTGAGCTGCTGTGTTTTCTCAGTACGATGAGGCCGATGGTGGAGACTTGCTGCTGAGGGCCGGGGCTGTGGTGGAGGGGCAGCTGGTGGGGCAGGGAGTGTTCGGAGCTGAACCATCCCGTGTGGGGCTTTTAGGGAGGTGATGCTGGCATGGACAGTTCCAGAACCAAGGTCAACTAGTGAGCGGAGTTCACGAATGTCCTTCGCTAGGGAGCTCACAAGACTACCAGGGATCCCCGGTTCCTGGGGCCAGACTGCTTACTTTCTGGGGTGAGCCAGTGGTTAGTGTTCCAGAGGGCCCTTCAGCCTGCCCAGGGCAAGCCCTTCTTACCTGGCAGGAGCCAGTAGGGGGTAGCCAATGAGGCTGATCTCTGGGGGTATGGGGGCCCGGTACTCCACTGGCCCCTGGCCAGCCTTCTCCAGCCCACCCCCTTCCCAGTGCAGCCTGCGGATCTCAGGGCCAGGAGTTTGTCTGGGAGCCAGGCTCTGAGCTGGGTTCCCAGCAAAGCAAGGTCTCTGGGGACCCTGTGTTCTGGGGCTGTATCCCTGCTCTCGCCAGTTCTGAGGCCTTGGGGGCTGGCCTGGCAGGTATGGAGTTACTGTGACACCTGGCTGCACGCTAGGTCTGGGGAACATGGGAGTTCCTGCATGGCATGTATCTGGAGGAATGCCAGGACCCTGCCCTGTTGGTGGAGGTGGCAGTGACCAGAGAAAATCCCACCTGGGAGTGACTTGGAGGGCAGCAAGCCAGAGGGCCACGTGCGCACTGATCGCCTCTGATGAGCTGCCTGTGGAGACTTCCTGGCTAGATCCTGTCTGCCTTTGTGATCATGGCTGTGCCCAGACTCAGTGCCTCAGTTTCCCCAGCTGCAGGCTGAGTGGTGACTGAGAATGTAGTGCATGACAGTGGTATGTGACACTCAAAAACGCAGGCCCGGGCTGTGTCGCTACAGGGTTGGGAGGGGTCGTCGGGCCTGTGGGCTCGCTGGGCTCCCCACCAGCCTCCGTGTGGACTCTGCCGAGGGGGTCCTCCTCCCACGCCTGGCCAGCCATGGGGAGGCCCTGCCGGTTGCGCGGAGCGGGTGTCGGACCCGGTGCGCGTGGCCCCGCTCCCTTTCCTGCGCAGCCCGCTTCCTCTTCCTCCTTTGTTTGCCTGCCGGCCAGGCTATCTTTAGGCGGCAGGTGCGGGATGTGCCGCTAGCCGGGTCGCCCGCCGGTCACCGCCCCCCACGTGACGCCGGGCGCTATAAATAGCCGGCCCGGGCGCCGGGCATCCGCCTGAAGCCGGCGCCGCTGCGGAGGGCGCCGCGGGTCCCGGCCCGGCCGGCCGGCGCATGGAGGCGGCGGCGGCACGCCTGCGGGCGCGGGTGAGCGGGCGAGCGGGCGGGCGGGCGGGCGGCGCGGACCCTCCCGGACCGGCCACACCGGGACCCGCCACGCCCGGGAGGCGGCGCCCTGGAGGCTGGGTGGGAAGTCCCTCGAAGGCCCCGGGACTGTCGAGCCCTCACCATACCCTGCGCCTGGCCCCTGGGTTCCCTAGCCCTAACCCATCCCGTCCGGCTTCCTGGGCAGCTCTACCTGCCCCGACCCCACGGAGCCCTGGACGGTGGCCCTAAGCCCTCGTGTCTCATGAAATGGACTCCAGCTCCATCTCTGGGCCGTGCCATGGTCTGAGAAGGCAGGTCTCCTGGAACGTCTTCTTTGCTCTGGAGTTTAGGCTGCTGTCTAGACTTGAGGTTGAGAAAACCCATGTAGCCGGAACCCCCCCAAGGCCTGGGCACACTCCAAAGAACACCCCTCCTTGTCTCCCAGGCCTTCATCTGGCAAAGGGTCAAAAACGGGTCTTGAAAAGACTGGGTGGCTGGGAGCAGCCATAGCCCCGCGGGAGGCTGGGTCTGGCCTTTGGGGGAAGGCGTCGCTCGCCACCCAGTAGGTAGGGCCCTGTACGAGGTGGATGACGAGGTGGCTTGTTTGGCCTGAGACCTTGGCTGTACCCATAGTAGCAGTGACCGGTGAAGCTTGGGCTGTGGCTCACCCATCCCTCAAGGTCCTGCCTGGAGCTGCTGGGGTTGGCAGATGGCCTGGTGGGCCCTCAGGTCATTCATGCTGGGGTGGGGCGAGGGAGCATACTGTATCCTGTCTCCCAGCTCTTTTCTGTGGACTTCGCAGGAACCCCTTAGAGGGGGTGGGGCTAGGGAGTGGCTCTTCCTAGGGATAGCCACAGGTGTGGCGGTGTCTGCTGGGGTAGCGTGGGGCATGGGGACCTGGCATATTGTCCTTACCCAGGGAGCGAGGTCCAGACTGCCGGGCCACAGAAAGTGCGCCAGGAATCAGTCCAGCTTGGCCACATGGACACCTGGATCCCCTGACCTACAGGAATCTGGCTTCTGACCTCTGGCCCCACTTGCCCAACTTTCATCCCTTCAGGCCTAGGGGAAGCAGTGTGAGTGGCTCAGGCCACCCTCTGCCCAGAAGCCCTCCACCTTGAGGACCAGTGCCTGCACTGGCAGCAGAGCCAGGCCCTGCACTATCGCTCCTGGGGTCTCGTAGGCCCCCCACCACCCTGGCTGATGGGGGTGGTTGGCCTTGCAGGAAGCCACAGCATTTGCAGCTTCCTTGGGCTGTCCCCTCCTTTCCTTCAGTAATCATGAGGGCGTTTGCAGTGTGCGCATGTGCCTCCAGGGAGGCTGAGGTGTTTATGCTGTAGGCCAGGTGGCACTCCTTACCTGCAACCAGGGTGCACGCTACTCAGCACCCACACAGGCTGGGGACTCCTCTGACTTCCACCTTCCGGGGGACCCCCGATCTCAGCCTTGCCAGGACGATGACAAGGACCGGCTGGGAGCTGTGGTTCTGGCCCTGAGTGGAGTGTTGGACCATCCCTGGGTGTGGAGGGCAGGGAGTCAGGAGCCTGTGCTACCCCACACAGCTGAGCCCTGGACGGTGGGATCCATGCCCGTAGCTCAAGGCCGGAGTCCAGAGTACTAGGCCGAGCATTTTCTGCAGCCAGACTGAGGCTGTGGGGAACCCACCTGGCTGATGGGCAGCTGGAGAAAGGGGCGCTGGGCGAAGGGCCGAGGTAAGAGGTTGGAGGCAGGACTCTGTCCGGCGGGGCTGGGTTGGGCAGCTTGGAGTGGCCCAACAGGCACGAGCTGAGTCTGGGAGCTCAGCGTCTGTTCAGCACTGGGTCACAGCCACGGGTGCTGTGGAGCCATCTTGTTTACCCCTCACTGTGCGTATTGGAACCGGGCCAGTGACATGCCCAGGTTCTCACAGCCCCTGCAGAGATGGGAGCGGGCTGACTGCTCTTGGGGTTCCCTGCCCAGAACGTTTTTTTCTGGTGGAGGAGGGGGAGGGTGGAGGTGCGTGTGCTGTGTCCCAGCAGCACCCTTCCTCAGGGCGCTGTCACCACGGGACTGTCCTCCTCTCGGCCACCTGTGCTGTCACCTCTTTGGCATGAGCCTGGCTTCTGGCCCTTTGGTTGTGGTCTGCAGGAGGGTAGAGTGACTTGTTTACTCCCCGGGTCTGGCCAGCAAGTGAGTGGTAGCCTGGAGTGGAGTTTGTGGACAGCTGGAGAAGCAGCCGAGGTTGTTCACCCCCTGTCCTCCACCCCAAGCCCCAGCAGTGTCCGCTGGACCTGAGACTGGCTGTCGCAGAGTGATCTTGGGCTCAGTCCTTCCACAGTAGCCGGCCATGCCAAGAGTAGACCAGCTGGCCACTGCTCCTCACGGGCTGTGGGTCAGGGGCCAGGCTTGGGGGTTTGCCTCTGTTACCACTGATAGACTCTGGTTGTGGGGTGTACAAGTTTTGGGGGTGAGTCTGGACACCCTCTGTCCACCCTGGATGTGCACGGGCCTCTTGTCACCTCGGGTTGGCAGTCTTTGGCACCTTGGCAGCCCTGGCAGGAGGAAGTCTTATGTGCATTCTCACATGCAAGACATTGAGGCCCAAAAAGGGTCACCCGTCTTGTTCTTTCCTTCCGTAGACCGTGCCTTCTGAGGACCAGCCTGCAGTTGATGGAGAGAGCCCAGGCAGGCAGCTCTGAGTACTGCCGCTCCCAACACCCCCGGCACAGCTGCTGAGGAGGCCTGTGCTCCTCTGGCCTTCACCATTGCCCTCACCTGCCCATGGCCTCTGCTACCAGACCCACGGCCGGCACTGCTGCCTGAGCCCCCTGCCCAGCTCCAGGACTCGCTGTTCCCTGATGGGGTTACGTGACAGAAGCCCCGCATCAGAGGCTGCCTGCCTGCTACTGCCCTTGGCTGCCAGACTTGGTTGAGTTCAAGTTCATTTTTCTTTTGATCTTGGGCTCAGCTCTGAGCAAAGGACTGTCTTCCATCCATCAATGCAAAGAGGGAGTCCCCAGTGACGGCCTTGCCCTGGACACTCTGGTGGCCAGAGTCACTTTGGATTCTAGAAGTTTCTTTGCTGAGTGGTTTTTTTTTTTTTTTTGGTTGTTGTTATTTTTATTTTTACCCCCTTATAACCATTCAGCTGTAAGAGATAGAACTTTGGAACTGCCTGGGGGGGGGGGGGCTCTGTTTTGATCTTTCTTTTATTTTGTTTTTTAGTTTTGGGTTTTCTTTTGGAATTACTGAATGCTAGGCAGCTTCCTCTCCCTCTCCCAAGTTATTTGCACAATATTTGTGTGGGGTGTGGGGACGAGGCGTTAAGAAATCTTTTCTTTTCTGACAAGCACGGGGATTTCACTCAACTCTGTGTGGGGAGCCAGTGGGGGCCTTCTGCAGCCCTCACTGCCCCATCCTCTGCCAGTCTCCAGAGCGGGCATGGCTCGTATGAACCGCCCCGCACCAGTGGAGGTGAGCTACAGGAACATGCGCTTTCTCATCACACACAACCCTACCAATGCCACCCTCAGCAACTTTATCGAGGTGAGTGGAGACAGGTGGGAGGTGCAGGGTGCTGGGAGCTGGAGATGTCTTTGCTACTCAGGTGTGAGGGGTGTTGGAGGCCAGCTGGGCTCCCTGGAGGGCTAGCTGCAGGCGGTCAGAGACGGAATGTTGCCAAGGCTGGAGCCCCGGGTGCCCTTAGCCTCTGCAGAGAGATGTGAGACAGGAGCTGCTTGTGGTGGAAATGGCCATCAGATAGGCAGATGGAGGAGTGGTGAGGAGGGCTGACCAACAGGCAGCTCAGGGTCAAGTTCTGGGAAGGCTTGGGCTAGAATAGACTAGGGTTATAGAGACTGTTGCCTTCCAGGACCAGGAGTTAGTGTGAGCAGGAGCTAGGCAGAGCTCACAGCCGGTCGTGGAGTGAGTGACCACTGTAGTCTGGAAGGTGCCAAGCAAAGGTACCAGCTGCTCACTCCTCACAGATATGACATACGTTTTCAGAGGCTGTCAGCATGGCCTTACTTGGGGACCCTTCGCAGGTCTCCCTGCTGTGCCTAAGGGCTGCTTGCAGATCTAGCAGCTGTTTGTTCATGGATTGGGCTTTTGTAGGCCTTGGTCTCCAGGTCCTTCTCTCTGGCCTGAGCTAAGCGCTATGGACTTGTTAACATCTAAGTGGAAAGGTGCACAGAGGGATGCCGTGGGGACCCTGCCACAGATCTGGATTCCGTTGGAGAGACTTACAGCTGAGACCCTGTGCTTATAGTAGGCCCAAGGAGGGACTGGTAAAGTATCACTGTGAGGGCTGGAGAGATGGCTTAGAGGTTAAGACGCTTGCCTCCAAAGCTTAAGGACCCACGTTCGACTCTCCAGATCCCACATTAGCCAGATGCACAAAGGTGAGGCCAGTGCAAGGTCGCACATGCCCACTAGGTGGCGCACGCGTCTGGAGTTCGATTGTGGTGGCTAAGGCCCTGGTGGTCAATTCTTTCTCTGAAATAAAAAACACTTAGCACTGTGAGCAGTAAGGATGAGTGCTTAGTGTGTGACCAGGGTCAGGGCTCAGTATATGACCAAGTTAGGGCTCAGCATGTCTTCTGGCCAGGACACAGAGTGTGGCCAGGGTCAGGGCTTCATGACTAGGGCCAAAGTCAGAGTGAGCAGAACAGAGGTTCATTGTGACCAGGGCTGAGGCTCAGAGATGAACAGGGGTACTCAGTGTGTGACCGGGTGAGAGGTCAACATGTGCCTAGGTCAGGGCTTACATTGTGACCAGGATCGAGGCTCAGTATGAGACCAGGATTAGGGCTTCGTGAGCGAGAAGCATCCGGGCTCCAGTGTGTGTCGAAGATGAAGGCTTAGCACGTGACTAGAGTCAGGGCTTGTCTTGTGATCAGGGTGAGGGCTCAGTGCATGCCCAGAAGAAACCCTTAGTGTGTGACCAGGGTCAGGGCCGAGTCCTGAGCTGGGTGGCAGCTTCCTCCTTCGAAGGCACAGGGGACCTGAGGTGTTTCCATGGCTTCAGAGGCAGATGGCTGCTCCTGTTTTCTGCATTCTCAGAATGGCTGGGGCCTGGCCTTGTAGCATCAGGTGTCCCCATCACATGACCAGCAAGGCCCAGTGACTCCTTACATCTCCCAGAATATCTGCTGGGGTCAGGTGGGGTGGGCGCTGGCTCTGCTTGTGGCCTATGGGTATAAATACTCATGTCTGGCCATGCGCTGGGTGACCTTTTTACTAGTGGGGTGAGTCTTCCTGCTGCTGTGTGGGACTGGCTCCCCTGACTTGTGTCCCCCTACTGGCTCTGAGGTCCCCTGCCTCAAAGCACGGGACCTGCTCATACAGCCCAGGCCAGTTTGGCTGTGCAGATTTAAGGCTACCTGGGTGCCAGGGCCACTCTGCTGGGGACTTATTGCTAAGACCTCAGGTCCTGGGTGCCACAGAGGAGGGAAGGGACAGGCAGAGATATATCGTAGCTGTTGAAAGGCCAATGTGTTGGTCACTGAGCATCCTTGTATGAGGGGCCATGGCCCTGTCTAGGAGCCCTCCACCTTGGAGTGAAATTCTGAGGAAGGAACCGTTGTGTTCTGAATCTGAGGCTTGGCCGTACCCTGGGAGCCCTGGTCCTGACTTCTGGGTCTCTCTTCCCTTCTCCACCCTTTCTCGTCTCGCCCTGTCAGGACCTGAAGAAGTATGGAGCCACCACGGTGGTGCGCGTGTGTGAGGTGACCTACGACAAAGCCCCGCTGGAGAAGGATGGCATCACTGTTGTGGTAAGGGGCATGTGCTTCTGGGGCATTGTGGCTACCATGGGGAGGCCTGGGCAGTGTCATGCTCCAGTGGTGACTGGGCCCCAGGGGTCTGGGTACTTGGCCTGGGGCATAGGAGGTGTGACTGAGAAAGTTACCCCCTGAACCCACCTTCTCAGGTCTTGGTGTCTTGGCCACAGGGTTCTGCCTGGTAGAGATGTGTGAGCTCCCTGCCCCCTGCAGCGCGGGCAGCCTGGCTCCTCTGTGGCTTGGCCCTTCCCAGGGGCCTCTTCCCAGGCTCTCACTGCCTGCTCTCTGGGGCCCTGTCACGGGGTAGCAGTGGGTCCTCAAGGAGGCCCTGTGCAGAGGGACCCTTGGGGCAGTTTCCTTGGCTCCGTGGCCCTGGGGACCCAGCTTATGTGGAGGAGGGACAGCTCTGTTGGGATGGGCCACACAGCCTGGCACTCCAGAGCCAGCTGATGGTGGTATCGCTGGAGACAAGTTCGCAGGCGGCAGCGTGCCAGGTGTTACCATGGAGGCTTTTAGGTTGCTACAGGCACCCAGGTGCAGCCCAGCACTTATGAGGCTCCTTGCAGCCCGGTGGGTAAAAGCTAGGGGTGCTCCAGGAAGAACCTGGAGGAGGGGGCAGCTGAGGCAGATCCCCTTCTGTCCCTAGGGGGTGGGTGCTGCCACCTTAGCAGCTCTCAGCATTCTCTGTCTTTATACGCCTTTCTCCTCAGGACTGGCCCTTTGATGATGGGGCACCCCCTCCTGGCAAGGTGGTGGAGGACTGGCTGAGCCTGCTGAAGGCCAAGTTCTGTGATGACCCAGGTAGCTGCGTGGCTGTTCACTGCGTGGCCGGCCTGGGACGGTGAGTGGCAGAGGCTCTTGCGGCTGGAAGCTCAGCTGGGGCTGCCGGGGTGTAACCTTCCTGCCTTTCACTTTCTGATGGGGGCCCACATCCATGTGACCTCCAAGATCCCAGGTTCCCAGGCAAGTCCCCTCACAGCCTGGCAGGGAGAAAGTCCTTCCGGAGTCGGATCTGACATCCTCCTGCTGGGCTGAGAGCTCCTGTAACTTGCACAGGGTCAGAGCTGCCACTTGTTCCTCCCCAGAAAGAGACACGACTGCCAGCCAGGCCTGACCTGACCCCAGCTTGGAGGAGGGACCACCATCTGTCCTAGATAGAGATGAGCCAGGCAGCGGAGGGTTCACATAGGTGGTGCACTCCAGGCTCTTCTTCCGGGAGCTGAGGCACAGAGAGGTTGTCTGTGTCTCCTGAGTTTGCACGGAAGGGGCAGGCGGAGCATCCAGAGTGGCTGGTTTTCAGACTATGCCTGTAGCAGCTGCCTTCTCATTGCTGGGACAAAACACTTGGCCAGAAAGAAAGGGTTGGTTTCTGACTTAACATTTCGAGGGGGTAGTTTGCGCGTGCCTGAGAAAGCTTAGCAGGTGGACAGCTGCGTGCCCCATCTCTACATCAGCAGGGGGGAAGAATGAATGAGCTTTGAACACCCAGTGGTGCTGAACTAACAAACCTCAAAGCCCATCCCAGTGACATGCCCCTTTCAGCAAGGCACCCCTTCCCAAAGGTCCCACACACTTCCAAAACAGAGCCACCAGCTGGGGATGAAGCGTGAAGCCTAATTACAAACACATGAGGCAATGACAGTGGGTGGGGGAGGGGGATTTTTACAGTCACATCACCACAGTGCCCTCTGCTGGGAGTTTAGGGAATTGGGCGAGTTGGGCCCCATGCCCCGCACCTTAAGCAGGTGGGCTGTGTGGAGGGACTGAAATCCAGGGCTCAGATGACCCCAGCTCTGCTGTCCCCATAGGGCTCCAGTCCTTGTGGCGCTGGCCCTCATTGAGAGTGGGATGAAGTATGAAGACGCCATCCAGTTCATTCGGCAGTGAGTGGTGGAGGGCCTGGGGGAGAGGGGCTCGGGGCTCTGAAGGCCGGATCCCAGCAGCTGGGTGAGGCCGGCGCTGTCACTGTGTCCAGCCCTTGCCTTTCCCATCTGGGGCTGTTGGTTGTGGGGTTCCCTGGGCCTGAGGCCATGTGGACCGGCAGGGGCTGAAGTAATTCTGACTCACCTGTGCACCCAGATGGCAGGACCCGCAGCAGGAACCACGCCACAGTGGTTGTGCTCCTCTTGCGGAGCCCTTGTTGCTCCTGTGTGCATGCACAGCAGCTCCTCGCGCTCCTTAGCAGCCCATCGCTCCTTAGTGGGGAGAGCCAGGACCTCCACCTGACTCTCAGCACAGATTCCGAGCCCCCCACAGTGCCTCCTCCACCCCAGTGACCCAGCTCAGGCTGGTGTCTTCTGAGCTGTCCCTGGGCCCCACACCTCAAGGTCCTGACCACCCTTGCAGCCCTGGAGTCCAGCTGCCCAGCCTGGCTTTTCCCCTCCCTACCCTTCCTGGAGGTTCCCTGGCCAGCACTTCCTTGTGGCGTAGTTATATATTCACATGTAATGTTCTTTGATCAAATTCCCCATTACCCCTTCTTGTTTCTTCCCCACTCCCATTGAGTCCCTGCCTTTCTCCAGGGTTGGCACGGTAGCCTGCAGCGTGTGTGTAACACACTGATATGGGCGGGGGCTTTCATGCTGCTTGAAACGGTCTTCTGCCAGGCATGCCATCTGTCCTCGGGGCAGGCCCTGTTTGGACATGGGAGTGTAGGTCTTTGGGCTCAAGCCTGGGTGTGCACAAACTTTGTGCACCCACAGAGGCACGCCCACACGTCAGTGTGCATAACAGCACATGCACACAGGAACACTCTTTCTGTGCACCTCGGTGTAGCAGATGAGGAGGTCCGGCTGCCGAGGGTAGCATGCCCACTCTCCTACCTTCCCTAGGTCCTGGTTACCCCCAGCCTCCTCCCCAAGCCCCAGCTTGCATCACCTGAGCCCCCCCCCCCCACCCACGGTGCCATGAGTGAGGACAGGAAGGGTTCTGCTGTCCATAAGTGCTTGCTCTAGCCCACTGGCCTCTTGGGCATGGGACAGATTGGGGTGGGGGGAAGCCAGGTCCTCTGACCCTCTGTCTGTCCCCATCTTGGCAGGAAGCGTCGTGGGGCCATCAACAGCAAGCAGCTCATCTACCTGGAGAAGTACCGGCCCAAGCAGAGACTGCGGTTCAAAGACCCACATACGCACAAGACCAAGTGCTGCATCATGTAGCTCAGGACCCGCCCCGCAGGCCCGGGCACCTGTCCCAGCTGCCCCGGGTCCCCTTTTCTCCTGTGCCTCAGCGCATCTGTGTCCAAGGAGTCCTATGGCCACGTGCGCCCTGTCTGTCTGTGTGTCTCTGACCCTGTGTGCCACAGCTGTCTCTCTGAAGCTGGCCCTGGACTTCCATCAGCCCCCTCCAGCCCCTCTGCCCCCTGCCCAGGCCGCCTCCCCTGGCCTGTTTACTGTGGGCGGGTGTGTTTTTAACCACTGGGCCTAGCCCCTTGGCAGGGCCCCTCACCCTGACCTGTGCTCAGCACCTTACATTACCGGATCCCAGGCCTGCAGATGCTGTGGACTCTGGAAGGCAATAAAGCAGGAGTTACAGCTATGTTTGGAGTGGAGCGCAAGGCCAGCTGGGGTGGTGGGTGGCCTGGAACTCCTGGGAGGCCCCAGTCTGAGGATTCTTCTGTCCTCCATATGCTGAGGGACTCCTGAATGCTTTGCGCCCCCTGGTGGCCATGCCTGGTTCTGCACCCATGACTTGGGCCTTCCAGTTCCTTATGTACCAGCCGGAGCCACCCACACAGTGGGCTGGGTTGCCTGGTGGGGCATTAGCCCTTTCCGCTGTCCAGAGAAGGCCAGTGAGGAGCGGTGGGCAGTGAGGGTGCTGAGCTGGGCTTTAGGTGCAGTTGTCTTTGGCTTAGGAAACAGTCCATGGCCCAGAGAGGTGGAGGTGGGGGTGAGGACAGCAGGGTGGCCTGAGGTGGCATTGAGGGTGCTAGGAGGATGGGACAGGAAGAGGCCCGTACAGAGCCTGGGTGTACTCCCAGGTTCCAGAAGCTGTGGGATGATGACCTCTTGCTCGGCCGAGGAACCAGGGCCTAGCTGGGAGGAGGACAGCCCAGGGCTGGCTGTGTGTGCTCTCTCTCCTAGTTCCCAAGACACCAGCACAGCCTGGGGACTGTGACCCTTGGATCTCTGATGAGCCCTTCACGTCCCTGTCCCAGAATGGGGCCCAGGCTACCTCATGCCTACCCGTGCCATCTGCCTTGGGCACTTCTCTCCTCAGGCCTCACACACCTATCCCGAGGCTCCCACCCTGCCCAGCTTTGGACTGGATCTCTGGGCACCCAGAGTCCCTATTGCTGTCTTTCCCAGGAAGGCAGGTCTCGTGGCCAGGCGGGAAGGCGAAACCCTGCCCGGAGCTTATTCCCTGGACGTGGCGCCCACAGCCTGGGCCACTCTGCCTGCACCTGCCATGGGGGGCCGGGGTGCTGCCGTGGGGGGAACCAGGCTTGCCTGCGCAGCACTTGTGGCAGCACTGGGCAGGATTGCAGCCGCTGTAGAGCCGGCTTTAGCTGAGTGGGGCCCTCTCCCATTGGAGAAGTGGTTGGATGAGCCAGCTATCTGCAGTCCAGGGTGTCATTGGCAAGCACACCCCGCAGAATGGCCCTGGTAGCTGCCACTCTCACACCAACCAGTCTGGATTCAGGGGACCTGCGGTCACCAGGCTGAAACAAAGGACTCAGCGCAAGATGCCCATGGGGCCAGGGGACAGGGTGGGGATATATGAAAAGCCAGAACTACCCTTCTCAGGTGGTTTTTCCTTGGAAAGCTTGGAGGGATGGATGAGACAAGGTGGCACTTGGACATCCAAGGCCTTTGGGAGCACAGGGACCTACTTCACTCATGGTGGTCTTCTCTCCGGCGAGCACACCAGGAACTCTTAAATCTGTGGCACATTTGCACATCACTGTATGTTTTTTCAACCCACCATGCAAGGTGTGGGGGCCTCTCTGAGCCCCGAGCACCACGTCCCTACCCCAAGATGCACAGAGTTTTTGGGGGTGGGAGAGACAAGCTGGGATCTACTCAGGTGAAATGGGGAGTTCAGCCTCAGGGACTAGAAGCCCCCCCTCCAGGGGCTCCATAGGACCGAGCAGGCTGGCGTGCTGGAGCTGAGTCTAGAGGAGGGGCTTGGGCAGAAGCCTGGGCGGGCAGTTGGTTCCAGCATCTTGTAGTGCTCAGCACACACAAGGACGGGTTGCTCATTTCACAAGTGGGGAAATGGTGGCTCAGTGGGGCCAGACTAGTCTGAGGAGTGGCTGATACCTACAGCTGGAATGGCTATGGGGCCGGATAGCCAAGGCCTTTGTCTCAGGTTCTGTCCGGCAACCCTGAGTGGACTAGAAGGAGGGAGGGTGGAGGTGGGCTGGGCTAGGGAAGCTTGCTGCGGAGCCATGAAGCCTCCTTCTGTAGAACCCCAGCTGGGGCACTGGAGCTGGGGATCCCTCGAGGCCTGGGCTTACGTCACATGGAGCTGACCTCGTGTCTCTCTGCCTGCCCCTGCTTGCCCTGAGTCCTGCCAGCATCTCCCAGGCCTTGGCTTGACCATGGTGGAGGAGTCCTTGAGTAGAATCTAGAATTTTATTATATGGAAAAATGTTCTACAACGAAGCTGTGTGGATATTGGGCCGTGGTGGTGGTGGGGTGTATTACTGTTCTGGGGATGAAGGATTAGAAGGACGGCTGGAGGTCACTTATTGGATCTGGCTGACATTTCTTTAAAGAAGGAGAGCTGTCTGGTAGCAAATTCACGGATGCCAGGCTCTGGGTCTTTTTTGAGGTCTTTAAAAGCTTTGGGAGAGGAAGGACAAGTCAAAGGTCACTCTTGCCTGGGAGCAGCCCCCCAGCCCCCATTCTAGCCATTCCCTATTGGCCAGCATAGTGGGTGGACCCTATATCCCAAGTGCCCTGGTGGGGTGTGGCTTGGGTCCCCATTCTGGTCCTGGCGCTGGGCTCAGTGTCACCATCTGTGAATGTGTGTGAGCGCGCTGCATGGGGCTGAGAGGCCCTGGGCAAGGGTGACTCACCACATAGCAGCAGCTTGGTGTCCACGTCGTTTACCACCTGGGACACGGCCTTGGGGTGGTAGCAGGTGGTGTACCCTGTATGAGATGGGAGGCCACTGGCAGGCAGGTGGGGGGCTCCCGGGCCCAGACCCACCCCAGTCCCCCTAGCCCCAAGGCCCCCTCCCCTCCCTTTTCCTGTCCTGTGATGTGTAAGCAGGGTTGGTGAGGGTGCCCAGCTTGGCCCACGCTGCCCACCTATGAAGAGTGCTGCCCAGGTCTTGATGTAGTGGTGGTGGCTGTGCAGGTAGCTGATGGCCTGAGCCAAGTGGATGCTGAACTCCTCCTGGCTGTGAGTCATCTGGCAGAAGAGAGACTACCTGTCACTCCCTGGGGCAGGGTAGCCTGGGCTTCCTGCCTCAGCCAGCCCAGCCTCTCTGGGGAGGAGAATCCACGGGAGTAGCCATCCTGCAGTCCCGGTCCTGGCCCTGTACCCCAGCCCCTCACCAGGCACGTCCAGAGGAAGTGGCGGGCACTGAGGCCCCGCTCCCAGGCCAGCGTGCAGAACAGGGTGTACCGCAGGTGCCAACGGAGCAGCACGGCGCAGCGGTAGAAGGCAAACTTGGCCTGCTGTGGAGGTGGACAGACAT
Source organism: Jaculus jaculus (assembly GCF_020740685.1). Lineage (NCBI taxonomy): Eukaryota > Metazoa > Chordata > Mammalia > Rodentia > Dipodidae > Jaculus > Jaculus jaculus. Next base: position 197,611,572 of record NC_059103.1, on the reverse strand, counting down.
GCAGAAGGTCACCCGCTATGGAGGGGGACAGACACGTTGGAAGGTCACCCGCTTTGGAGGTGGACAGACACGTGGAAGGTCACCTGCTATGGAGGTGATCATGCGGAAGGTCACTCACTACCTGGTGTATTTCAGCCTGGGGTCTACATTCTCCCTCAGAGACCACAGGCTACAGTGGTACCTGAGAAGCCTGCTGGGGTGCTGTCTCAGGGAGACGTCCCCACTCCCGGCAGCTCTGTTTGGGCTTCCCCTGTGGCAGGGAGTCTGAGGGAGCTGCTGCTCACGGTGGGGAGGACTCCGACCATGCTTAGTGAGCAAGTTTCACGGACTACACCCCGTCGTGTGCCAGGTGCAGAGGACAGTGCAGCCCGCAGAACCCATGATCCAGTCCACATAGCCAGAATGGGGCGTGTGCCCACAGGGAGGGCCGGGTCGTTGGGAAAGCATTGCCAGTGGCAGGACCTGCCATTCGCTTGCAGCCCTAAGGGCTCCATTCTTTTTTTTTTTTTAATTTTTATTTTTTTTATTTGAGAGCGACAGACACAGAGAGAAAGACAGATAGAGGGAGAGAGAGAGAATGGGCGCGCCAGGGCCTTCCAGCCTCTGCAAACGAACTCCAGACGCGTGCGCCCCCTTGTGCATCTGGCTAACGTGGGACCTGGGGAACCGAGCCTCGAACCGGGGTCCTTAGGCTTCACAGGCAAGTGCTTAACCGCTAAGCCATCTCTCCAGCCCAAGGGCTCCATTCTTCAGGCAGCCGCGCCTGACCACCCTGTCCCTGGCCGCAAGGGCGCACTGACCGTGGTGACAGCAGGGCAGTGGTCCTTCGTGTGCAGGAGGAGAGGCACCATGCTCTGGTACACCTGAGCCCGCAGGGCACTCAGATCCTGGCCTGCCATCGTTGCCACCAGGTTCCCGAACAGTGCCATGGCTGCTGCTCGAATCCCGTCTCGCTCCTGTGAGGCGAGAACTCATGGGGGGCACTGTTCCCTAACTTGGAGCCCCACTCTGTTGGCTTCCCTTAGCCAGGTTTGGGGACCAAGGCCAGGGAGGGCTGAGCGTTCATCCTCATGCAAGGCCTCAGGCCATGCCCCAGACTGTCTCCCAGGGCATAGTCCAGCTGCATGGGACCTTTTGGGTGACCTGCCCTTTTCCCCATTGTTTCCCCTTGAAGGGAATCTTGAGGGTGGGGACTTGTCACGGATGACAACGTCTGCGAGGCCGGTGGTGGAGACAGAACAAGAGAGGTGGGACCTGGCATCCTTCAGTGCCACTTCCCTGGGCTCAGTGACAGGGGACCAGGGGACCAGGGAGCCCACCTCAGAGCCACCTCAACCCTACCTGTCCCCATGCTCACGTCATCAAAGAAGGAGCGGGCATTGACGGCCACACTGAGGCTCTGGGAGCCTGCCCCCTGTGTGCCTAGGCGGTGCAGCACATCCGACACCATGCCCATGATGCCCACTACCACTGACTCGCTGTTCTGAAAGAAGCCGTCGAGGAAGGACGACAGCTGTCCCCTGAGCAGGATTTCCTGTGGGTGGTAGTGGGAGCCATGGGTAGAGGGCACAGGAGTGACCCCTCCCCCTGGCTTCACCTGGGGTGCCTACCCCGAGCTACCCACCCTGCCTTGCCCATGTTTTGTACTTTATCCTGCCCGAACACACCCTTCTGAGCCCGAGGCCACTTTTCCCTTCCTCACCCCTGTTTCTAGATCCTCTTGGGTCAGGTGGGGCCTGGGCTGGGGGGCTTCCAACCTTTCAGGCAAGGGACCATTGCATTTTATTTTTACACTCTCTTCTTGGAAGTTTTTTTAAATGATTTTTTAAAGTTATTTTTTCAATCTTTATTTTATTAGAGACAGGGAGGGAGAGGGAGACAGAGAGAGAATGGGCACGCTAGGGCCTCTAGCCACTGCAAACAAACTCCAGATGTATGGGCCACCATATGCATCTGGCTTAAGTGGGACCTGGAGAATTGAACCTGGGTCCTTATACTTTGTAGGCAAGTGCTTTAACCACTAAGCCATCTCTCCAGCCCTTGAAAGTTTTTTGAATTCATTTTTAGCTCGTTCAGTGTGCCCCTCTTGTGGTGGCATGGCTGGGTTCATGGGGACTTGGGGGAGGGGTGGGTGTGGTAGGTGGGCGGATAGATTGATGAGCAGGTTCTATCTCCACATCCCCATTATTAAGCACCTCCTGTGCCATGTGCACCCCAAAGGGCACTGCTCCCTTAGTCACAGGACGATGGTCAAGTGGATTGAGACCTCTTTGGAAACTGTTCCTTCTTTGGCCTTCCCGTGACTATATTTTTCCTGCAAACCCTGACTGCAGCTCTCCAGCAGTAACAGCTGGGAGCTGGGCCTCTCCCTTGCTGGACACTGAGAACACCTTCATCTAACTCAGTATCTTTTCTGGCTATGGCTCGTGCTTGCAGGGCAGCAGGATGCCAACTGTAAGAGGAGGCCATGACTACTCATGATGGTAGCAGTTTGCGGGCTGTCGTGGGTTCATGGCCATCCAGTTTAACTGTCGTGAGCTCTGGCGCCTGAGTTCCAGATATCCTCCCTGCTAGAGTGTGAGTTGGTCTGTCTGGGCCTTGGCCCTTACCCACTGCTCAGAACCACAGAGGGAGGGATGTTAGGGACTCCAGGGCCTGAATCGGAGGGTTGGAGGTGGGTAAAGGGCCAGTCACCCAAAGGCAGCATTGCAGGCTATCTGTTCCATATGGGTCTCTATGGTGACGGGTGGACTTCACTGGGAAAGGAGAAGACAATCAACATCAAACTGGGGACTTCATGATTCTCTCTGGGCCAGGTGTAGGAGGGCTTGTCTCTTGTGAGGATGGGGAGTCAGGTTCCTGAGGAATCGACACTTCCCTCCCACAGTGTGCCCCTTTCTTTAGATGAGGAAACTAAAGGCCGGAGGACGTGGTCGTGTGTTCCAGGCCACACTACCAGCAGTGACAGACCGTGTGGCCTTGCCTGTCCTCGATGCCCATGGCCACATGCCTGTCTGGGTCTCACCTTCCCCGGGTGGAAGAGGACGTTTCCGAGGCCTTGCAGGCTGGTCACGCGGATCTCGGGGCCGGGGTCCTGAAGCATTTGTGCCAGCACAGTCAGGGCGGCCTGTTTGGAAAGCACCTCCAGCAAGGTGGGGCTGTAGAGGAACTGGGGCCCAGAGGCAGGCTGCTCAGGCTCGGCCCCCTCTCCTGGTGGCCTGAGACCATGTCGGCTGCTTTGGGGCCAGGGTCTGGGCAAGGTTTTGGGGAGCACAGTTAACCAGCCTCCCTGGGTACCAGGGTTTAAGAAGCCTACCTTGGGGCTGGAGAAATGGCTTAGTGTTTAAGGCACTTGCCTGCGAAGCCAAAGGACCCAGGTTTGATTCCCCAGAACCCACATTAGCCAGATGCACAAGGGGATGCATGCATCTGGAGTTCATTTGCAGTGACTGGAGGCCCTGGTGTACCCATTCTCTCTCACTCTCTCTCTCCCCCTGCCTATTTCTCTCTCTCGAATAGATAAAGACAAATAAAAAATCTTTTTAAAATATTTTATTTTCTTTTTCATTTATTTATTATAGAGACCAAGGCCTCTAGCCTCTGCAAATGAACTCCAGATGCATGCGTCCCCTTGTGCATCTGGCTAACATGGGTCCTGAGGAATCAAACCGAGGTCCTTTGGCTTTTCAGGAAACACTTTAACTGCTAAACCATCCCTCCAGCCCAAGGAAAATAAAATATTTTTTAAAAAAGAAGCCTAACTTATCCAACCTTTCCATATAGAACTTTGGAAACTAAGACCCATAGAAGTGATGCAGCAAGGGCTGGAGAGATGGCTTAGCGGTTAAGCGCTTGCCTGTGAAGCCTAAGGACCCCGGTTCGAGGCTCGGTTCCCCAGGTCCCACGTTAGCCAGATGCACAAGGGGGCGCACGCGTCTGGAGTTCGTTGCAGAGGCTGGAAGCCCTGGCGCGCCCATTCTCTCTCTCTCTCCCTCTATCTGTCTTTCTCTCTGTGTCTGTCACTCTCAAATAAATAAATAAATTAAAATTAAAAAAAATATTAAAAAAAAAAAGAAGTGATGCAGCAAGCCGGGCCAACTTACATTAATGGCCGGCTCAAGAAGATCTTGGATGCCACCTCCCCCACTGGAAGGTGGCCCAGAAATCCTGCTGGTGGGATGGTGGTGGCATGAGGCTCTGGTTTGGGTCAGTGGCACCAAGTTACTAGTGCCAGTTATGGAGATGACCCCTTTCCTGGAATTCTGCCACTGCCCAGAGCCCACAGTGGCAAAGCCGGCCATTTGCCTGGTTCTAAACACTCCCTTGCAACTTCAAGGTCCTGGGGTGGGGACCAGGGTATGCTTGAGTCCAATCTGCTGAGTCTACACCCATGTCTACCAACCTCAGGTTATCGACCCAGGGTCCCAAGAGGCGGGGACCCCTACAGACTGTCAGCGAGGAGGAGTGGAGGAGTCTGTTTGGGTGGTCTCCCCCACAGTGGGCATTCTGCTCGAGCTGGAGGAGGCCAGGGGATGAGGGGCAGGTTGTGTGGGAGTGGCTGCTCCTGCCCCAGCTCACCTCTGTGAGGACCAGCATGGCTGTCTTCCTCTCCCGTTCCTGCTGGCTCTGTAGGCTGGATAGCAGCTGACAGAGAACTGCCTTGGTCTCTCTGCAGCCATTCTGCACCATGGCCCTGGGGGTGGGGGCAGGGCCTGGACTGTGGTCACTGCCCAGAGTCTACCTCCCTCTACTGCCACTCTGGCCAAGATCCCCTTTTCACCCCCCGCTGCCTGCTCTGTACCCGGCCCCAGAGCATGGGGAAGGAAGAGGAGGAAAGACAGTCCTTGTCCCCAAGGCCATAGGCCAAACGGAGGGAAGGGTCTGCACCTATGGGTGCACGTGCGTCCAAGTAGTACTGTTCCCAGGCAGCCCTGAGTGGCCTCAAGGGCTCCGTGAGGTTCTGGGCCCAGGCACTGTGGTCCGTGTACTCAGCCCCCAGCATAGGTGGTGGCCTCCTCTGTCCCGGTCCCACTGGTACCTGGCAAGGAGGCCCACAGCCTGTGGGTAAGTGCTCATAGAGTTGAACTGCTCCCAAGCGCCCTGTAGTTCCAGGTGGGCAAAGTCATGCCAGTGCCCTGTGGTGGACAGCAGGCTCTTCAGGGCCTCTAGGGATGTGCTAGAGTCAAGCAGAGAGGTCAGGGTCCACCTGGGGTCACAAAGGTCATTTGGGGGCTGGAGAGATGGCTTAATGGTTAAGATGTTTGCCTGCAAAGCCAAAGTATCCCAGCTCAACTCTCCAGTACCCACGTAAGCCACATGCACAAGGGGGCACATGCATCTGGACTTTTGTGGCTGGAGGCCCTGGCGCTCCCGATCTCTCTCTCTTTCTCTCAAATAAACTATATATATATATATATATATATATATATATATATATATATATATATATGATTTATTTTTATTTATTTGAGAGAGAGATGGAGAGGGAGACAGAGAGAGAGAGAGACAGAGAGGGAGAGAATGGGCACACCAGGGCATCTAGCTACTGGAAACAAATTCCAGCTGCATGTGCATCTGGCTTACGTGGGACCTGGAGAATCGAACCTGGGTCCTTAGGCTTCACAGGCATGTGCCTTATCCGCTAAGCCTGCTCTCCAGACCAAACAAAAAATATATATATGTATATTTTTAAAAAAGGTCAATTGGGCCACCCTAAGTCCTTGGGAAGGCTGTCCCAGGATAGGCCCATTTTGGCTCTTCCAAGGCTTCAGGGTCTGCCTGTGCCACCATTTTTCAACACAGAAATGCTGAGGTCTGGGCTAGGCACGGGGACATAGAACACAGCCAGAGCTGTCCCTGCCTGGGTGGGACACTGGAAGCTCCACAGTGGCTGGGATGGTGCTTCTGGAGCCAGTGGAGTTTGAAGTCTCGAAGCAGCTGGGGATCAGGGCGAAGGGCAGGCTGGGAGAACCGTGGGCCTTCTTGGACTCTCGTGTTGCTCAAGTGTCAGGGTGGGGGAAGGTCCTGGCAGAACCTCAAGGGATCTTGGCTCATCAGGATGGCTTGTCCTTCTGCTGCTTTGGCCCTGTAGCCACAGCAGGAATTCCAGAAGGCTGCTGTTCTGCTGATGGGAGCACCATAGGGAATTTTTAAAATGACGGGCAAAGGAGGCAGAGAGGGAACTGCTGGCAGCTGGAGCATGTGGCATCATGGAAGTCGGGAGGATCCTGTCTTCAGAGGACACGGAGAAGCCATGTGGTGCCAGTCCAGGTGCGTGAAGAGCGCCTGTGGGGCACATGGTGTAACCTTGCACTTGCTGTCGCTGAGAACCCATAGCGGGCCCTCACAGAGGAGCAAGCTTTGCAGAGGCTGCCGCGACTTGTCACACACCTGGCTGAGGTCAGCGCAGAGTCAAGAAAGGTCCCTGGCTCCAAGCATGTCTGGCAATGTCACTGTCATAGGCGTAGGTGACTCCACTATTGGACACAATTAAAAGTCCAGGAATGTGAGCCCAAGATGTGCAGGGAAGCCCGGATGGCTAATTATCTGGCTGCTCATGGCTGCCCTGACTTGGTGACCTGATGTGTGTGGGCTTGCCTTGCCATGGGACTATCTGCTTGGACCAACTCGCTTTGGAGCAGATTTGCAAGACGAAGTGTCAGGGGATGAAACGCTACTCTGAAAGTCCCTGATGGTGCCAATTCACATGCCAGTTGGCTTGCCATCTCGCCCCAAGCTGTCATTAGAAAGAGGCAACATGTTCCAGGTCACTGGTCTCAGCCACAGAGATGAGGGTTTTCAGAAGGCCCTTGGGGGTGAGGGGGGTTGGGTGCATTTTGTTCACTCTGTGATGTTCTGGAAGCTTCTGATCTTGGGGCACCTTGGCTCATCAGGATGGCTTGTCCTTATACTGCTTTGGCCCTGTGGCCACAGCAGGAATTCCAGAAAGCTGCTCTTCTGCTGATGGGAGCACTGTGGGAACTCCCTGGCTCCAGTGGGGAAGCCACCCTTCTGTGGACCCCTGCAGCCCTCCTCAGTGTGGGACTCCACATGCCTGCATGCTGATGGAGGCCACGTGCCTTCCTGAGACCTCAGAAGACGAGTCCCTAGAGGCCATGCCCAGACAGGGGGCACTGTCCCCACCACCCCTTGCTGCAAGGTCATGTCTTGTCTCCAGCTCTCCACACTCCAGCGTTCCAGTGATGCACACTCTGTGCCCTGCCTGTGAGCCACTCTCCTTCCTGGCTCTGGCCCTGGAGGGGATCAAGGCTCCCAGAAGGAGGATGCAAGGTCTGTGTGCTTTCCAGAGCTGGCCAGAGAACAGCTCATCCCTGCCCACATTGCCTCCTTTCCTGCTTTTACTTTTATTTTTTATTTTGAGGCAGGGTCTCACTCGAGCCCAGGCTGACCTGGAATTCACTATGTGTCTCAGGCTGGCCTCAAACTCACAGTGATTCTCTTACCTCTGTGTCCTGTGTGCTAAGATTAAAGGCATGTGCCACCATACTTGTCTCTCATTTTTCTTTTCAAAATATTTTTATTTATTTGCAAGCAGAGAGAGATAGACAGAAGAGAGACAGAGAGAATGGGCATGCCAGGACCTCTAGCCACTCAAACAAACATCAGATGCATGTGCCCCTTTGTGCACCTGGCTTTATGTGGGTATTGGGGAGTTGAGCCCAGGTTGTCAGATTTTGTGGGCAAGCGCCTTAACCACTGAATCATCTCTCCAGCCCCTTACTTTTAATTTTCTTATTTAGGTACAGTGCCATTATAATATTTGTGTGTGTGTGTGTGTGTGTGTGTGTGTGTGTGTGTATGTGGGTGTGGGTGTGCATGTGAATGTGGAGGCTGAAGTCACTCTCCTCAATCACCCTTCATCTTACTCATTGAGACAGGGTCTTTCATTAAACCTAGAGCACACTGATTTAGTGAATTGCGACAGCTTGTTTGCCTCCAGGATCTTCCTGTCTTTGCCTCCCAAGTTTTGGGATTATACGCACATAACACCATGCCTGGCATTTATGTGGACCTGAGAATCTAAACTTAGGTCCTGGGCTGCAGAGGTGGCTTAGTGGTTAAGACACTTGCCTGCAAAGCCTCAGGACCCAGGTTTGATTCTCCAGGTCCTACATAAACAGATACACAATGTGGTACATATGTCTGGGGTTCATTTGCAGTGGCTAGAGGCTCTGGGGTGCCCATTTTCTCTCTCTCTGTCTCTAATAAGTAAATAAAAAAAGAGAAAAAAAAATTTAAACTTAGGTCCTCACGCTTGCATAGCTAATGCTTTTCCACCTAAGCCAGCCCTCCAGACTTTCTGATAATTTATTCTCTCCTTCTAATAATGTCTAACTGTACAGTTTGGTGGCGTTGAGTACAGTCATATTGCTGTAATTAGCACCACCCATCGCCACGGCTCTTTCTTCTTCCCACATGGAAACTCTGTCTCCATTAAACCCTGACCCTTGCTCCCCCACCCAGCCCCAGGCACCTGCCATCCTGCTTCATGTCTCCCCGAGTCTGCAGCTTCTGCCCCCTGGTCACTGGCTTATCTTGCTCAGCGCAGAGTCCTCCGGGGAGCCTGTGCGGTCTCTGCACTACAATCTCCCCCTTGTTAAGGCCGAGGGCTGATCTTCATTCTCAACTTGATTGGAGTAGTACCAAGGAGATTAGAAAAGCACACCCCTGGGTGCTCTGGTTCCTTCCTGTACATCCATAGTCTCTGCTTCCTGTGCACCAAGAAGTGAGGAATACTTCTGCACGCTCCTCTCCCATCTTGTTCTTTCCATCTGGCGCGTGGACGGAGCTCGTGGCAGCCCTAAGCCAGGACGGACGAGTCCCTCCTGCCCGCCGCGTCTGTCAGGCACTAGGTCACAGCAGTGAGTCAGGCGCCGTGTGTGCGCCCCGCCGCCTGGCTGCTCTGCACTGGCTTGCTCCACTTTTGGCTGCCCTGAATAGTGGCTACTCTCTTCTGAGTCTCTACTTCAGTTCAGGCCTAAACTCAGTGCAAAAGCAGGGTCACCAGATCACAAGGCCCTGCCAGTCTTGACTTGGTTTTCTTTTTGTTGCTATTGTTTTTTGATTTTTCGAGGTAGGGTCTCACTGTAGCCCAGGCTGACCTGGAATTCACTATGTTGTCTCAGGGTGGCCTCGAACTCATGGCAATCCTCCTACCTCCACCTCCCGAGTGCTGGGATTAAAGGCGTGAGCCACCATGCCCGGCTTTGACTTTTTTTTTTTTTTTTTTAGATAGGGTATTTCTCTGTATCCAGGCTAGCCTTGGACATGCTCTGTACCCCAAGCTGGCTCTGAACTTGTGATCCTCTTGCACTTGCTCCCCAAGTGCATAGACTGCATGCATGTGCCACCATGTCTGGTTCTATCAGTGACTTTTTGAGGATCCACCATGCTGTGACCACATCATTTTCCACAACAGCTGCTCCACCCTGTCTCTCATTGACAGTGAGCAAGACTTTGCTTCTCCACATCCTTGCCAGTCTGTTAGTTTCTGGATTAATTTTTTCCCCAAGGTAGGGTCTCGTTCTAGTACGGGCTGATCTGGAACTCACTCTGTAGTCTCAGGGTGGCATTGAACTCACAGCGACTCTCCTACCTCTGCCTCCCAAGTGCTGGCAGCCACCATACCCAGCTTATTTTCTGTTTTGTTTTGTGAATGTGGTCATCCTCATAGACATGAAGTTTCTACCCATTCTCCTTTTCTTCTGCTTTTTTTTTTTTTTTTGACAAGGTGTTGGCATGCAGATCAGGCTGACCTTGAACTTGATATGACCTTGAACTCGATATAGCGGAGGCTGTCAAATTCAGGATTCTCCTGGGTTCAGGTGTGGGACCAGTGCCTCTTCTCTTATAAAGGCTTCTGCCTCATGGCTCAGAAGGACCCAGGAAAATACCGAGGCCGAGAAGAGAGTGAAAATGGGCACTGAGTGAGACAGGCACTGCACAGGTTGGGCAGTTTAGCCCTCAGTGGGTCCAAGAGGGGCAGTGGGGAATTCCTTAAGGGGTGGGATGGATATTGGCTAGCCAGAAGACTCAGCTGTGGGTCACGTTTCTAAGTGAGGGTCTTTATGCATGGCAGAAGCAAGGGATTGTCTCACACCTCCCTCAGCCTTGTCCAGGGAGGGATTCTACTCAAAGCCCTACACTTGGGCACACAAGCCGGTCCCGTTGATCAAGACATCAGGAAGTGTGAAGCTGTAGGCTCAGTTCTGAGTCCTATCAGCTTCAAGGCTCGCTTGGCTGCCATCCAATGTCTTGGATCATTCACAGACCTGCCCTTTTAGAAGAGATTGGGCACATTTGAGGTTGAATGGCTGTAGACACTCACCTGCCCTTTCAGCCCCTCTTACCCTCTTCAACAGTGCCAATCAACCTTGCACAGGGTGTCAGCCCTGGACTGTAATAGATCTCTTTGATGTTCCCCTGCTCCCTGAGGCCTGAGTGCCCACCAGTCTTCCCACAGTCCCTGACTATCTGATGGCATCCCTGTTCATGTGCCTTGTGACTGGCCTGCCCTATGCCCGGGCCCCTTCAGGTCTTATCTGGACAAAGTTCCCTCCCCAGGCCAGTCCAGGCTACAGGCAGGGAGGCATAGAAGTCCCCAATCAGCCTCAAATGCCTCTGTTTCCAAGAGATTGGTTTAGAGATGGTCATGTGACTGCACGTGGGCCAATCAAGCTAATGGGCTGTGTCCAGGGTAAATTTCTGGTCCTAGGTCTGCTGGGGCCACGTTCAGGGCTTTCCATAGAGCTGAGGAGGGGAGGGACCAGACTGATTCACCTTGACATCTCCATCCTGAGCAGCAAGTTACCCACGGGCCCCAGGACAGATAGACATCCCTATTGTGTGAGATCCCCCTTGGGCATGGAGGACTCCAAGAGGACCAGGCATACCTGGCCTCTAGGGCCTGCCATCCAGCCTTCCATTCTCGGGGCACACAAAATAAGGGTGATTGTGAGGTACTATCCATGACTGTGCCCAGGGTGGGAGGAGGCTGTGGGAGGTGCTGCTGTTCCAGAGGGAGGCTGGGGGGCCCTGGCAGGTGACTGGACAGGGGAGCAGAAGCCATCAGGCAGTGGTATTGGAGGAAGAGCTCCACAGGGGAGACCAGTGGACAGACAGATGGAGGCTGTTTGTCTTTGCGTTCTTCCCACCCTCCCGTGCTCATGGAGAGCATTTTATTAGCTTATTAGGGAAGATTCATGCATTTTGCATGGCTGATCTGAATAAGAAAGGGATTTCATGCACATTGGAATTCAAAGGCAATTGGGGAAGAAGAGACTTTTTTTTTTTTTGGTGATGTGCCTTGGGGAGACCTGTTAAAACTGACAAATTGTATGAGCACATCGCCACATAAACAAATGAAAATAGTGAGCCCAGTGGATTTTAGAGACTTGCTTATTGGATTTTGAGAAATATGGCTGGTGAGCAGGGAAGCTCAAGGCAGCTAGCTCTACTTTGGCCGGATGTCCCTCCTACACAGGTGGGGGTGGGGTGGGTGACTGTCCATGACATTGCTCAAGGACATGCCATAGTTCAGTCAGGCAGCCAAGCTGTCTAGAAGTGGGTGAGTGTGGCAGCTTGATTCAGGTGTCCCCCATAAACTTAGATGTTCTGAATGCTAGGTTCCCAGATGATGGAGATTTGGGAATTAATGCCTCCTGGAGGCAGTGTATTGTTGGGGGCGGGCTTATGGGTGTTATAGCCAGTTTCCCCATGCCAGTGTTTGGCACACTCTCCTGTTGCTGTTGTCCACCTGATGTTGGTCGGGGGGTGATGTCCATCCTCTGCTCATGCCATCACTTTCCCTGCCATCATGGAGCTTTCTCTTGAGTCTATAAGCCAAAATAAACCCTTTCCCCCCAAAGCTTGATCAGGTGATTTCTGTCAGCAATGTGAACCTGACTGTAACAGTAGTGGTGGTACCAAGAGTGGGGTTGCTGCTAGACACCTAACTGTGTGGTTTTGGCTTTTTGGAGGTGATTTTCAAGAGGAACGTAGAAGGATTTGAAACCTTGCAATGCTGTAAGTACAGCCTGATGGACTAGTCTGGTCAGAGTTGAAAGAGCTGAATGCAGTAGGAACTATGAACTGTGAGGTTTGGCTTGTCAGGGTGATAAATAGCTTTGCTTGGACTGGGCTAGAAGCAGTTTGTGTGGGAGGCTTGCTGTTATGGCCATATTCTGAGAATTTGTGCAGGATTGCTTTGCATAAAAATGGACTGGTGTGAGTAGAGGGATATGGCACAGAGAAGAAAAACATGAAATCTTTGGGTGAAACTGCTGCTTATTCAGCTGCAATTGAGAGATTACAACCTTTGAGCTTGGACCAACTGACCTGCACTTGGGCAACAGGAAGAATGTAGACTGTTTTAAAGGGATCTGAGTGTTCAATGAGTATCCTGTTCTTCAAAGTCTGTTTTATTCTCCCTTGTATTATGGAGTATAGAAATTCAGGAAAGAGTGGGTCATTGAATTTACAGCACAGTCTTGTGTTTTGGAAATGACCATGGGCAGTGTGAAGCAGGTTTGCTGGATGCTTGCATGGAGACCCCATGGAGCCATGAGGATGAACTGTGGGTTTCAGTGGAGACCCAGTGGAGATGGTGGGACCATGAGATGGCTGCTAAGGAAAGCTGCTGGCCCCAGATGAAGTTTTCCAGGACTGTGAATAGCCCACCTGGAGAGTAGAATTGGAACTCCAGAGACTTGTTGCTGGTTAGAATTATTGGACTTGGAGACTTGTTACTGAGTAGAGTTGTTGAATTTGAAGCTAGTTTGATGTTTGCCCTGTTTAAATCTGGTATTGGCTGAATATTTCTTTGCTACACCCAATTCCATCTTTTGCAGTGCGAGCATCTATTCTGTGCCACTAAGGTTTTTGAGGGAAATTTTTTGGTATTATGGCTCAGTTAAAAGACCTTGGATTAGGGATAGAGAGATGGATTAATGGTTAAGGCACTTGCCTGTGAAGCCTAAGGACCCAGGTTCAATGTTCCAGGTCCCATGTAAGCCAGATGCACAAGGTGATATGTGTGTCTGGAGTTCGTTTGCAGTGGCTAGAGGCCCTGGCACATATATTTTCTCTTTCTCTTTCTCCCTTTCTCTCTGACTGAAATAAAAATACATAAATAAACAAGTAAGTAAGTAAGTAAATAAATAAATAAAGGTCTTGGGTTATGGGATATTTGAACATCATTAGGATTGATAAAAACTATGGGGACTTTAAGGCCGGGCTTGGTGGTGCATGCCTTTAATCCCAGTACTCAGGAGGCAGAGGTAGGAGGGTCACTGTGAGTTCAAGGCAACCCGGAGAATACAGAGTGAATCCCAGGTCAGCCTGGGCTAGAGTGAGACCCTAGCTTAAAAAAAACAAACAAACAAAAACCATAAAACAACAACAACAACAAAGAACTGTGGGGCCTTTTAAAGTTGGACTGAACACATTGTATTTTGTATCATGTATGGATATCAGTTTATGGGGGCCAGGGGCAGAATGTGGTGGTTTGATTCAGGTGTCCCCCATAAACTTAGGTATTCTGAATGCTAGGTTCCCAGCAGATGGAGATTTGGGGATTAACACTTCTTGGAGGCAGTGCATTGTTGGGGGCAGGTTTATGGGTATTATAGCCAGTTTCCCCATGCCAGTGTTTGGCACACTCTCCTGTTGCTACTGTCCACCTTATCTTTGCCAGGGGGTGATGTCCACTCTCTGCACATGCTATCCTTTTCCCCTGCCATCATGGAGTGTCCCCTCAAATCTGTAAACCAAAATAAACTTTTCCCCCCCAAAAGCTGCTCTTGGTCGGGTGATTCCTGCCAGTATTGTGAACCTAGATGCAACAGTGAGTGAGGGTCAGGTGGCTGCTAGGTGGTCCAGCCCAGCGCCCTGTGGCTGGAGCACCATCAGAGGTGCTCTGAGCCTTCACTGCCAAGTTTGTACAATGGGGAGAACAGCACTAGTGTCTGGGGCCCTGATGAGGAGCACACGGGGTAAGAACAGGTGCACCCACCATGTTGGAACTGAGGGGTCCCTAGCTGGCAACAGACACTGAGCAACTCTACAGTCTACAGTCAGGCATCATTGGGGGGAGAGGAAATGGGATGAGAATCTGCCTGTGAGACACTCCGTGCTGGCTGCCACCTTAGCCATGGTGGCATTTGGGATCATAACTACTATGGACGACTGTCCCTTTTAGAAGAGACATGCTGGACATGTGTACCCATGCATGTGACCTTATTTGGAAATTAGTCATTGCAGATGCAAGTTATTAGGGAGGTCTCAAGGCAATGATAGGTGTCCTTATAGGAAGGGGACGTTTAGACACAGGCAGTGGAGGCCAAGAGTGGTGGTTTCAAGCCACAGACCACCAAGGGTTCTGGGGAGCAGCAGAAGTGGAGAGCAAGAAGGCTCTCTCCTGGGTCTTCAGAGGAGCGTGGATGTGGACCCTAGGTTTTAGACTCTAGCCTTGGAACTGGGAGGCAATACCCCTGCTGTCTCAACCTCTACCTGTGGAACCTTGATCTTAGGACAGGGAGCCAGCACCTTTGGGTGTTGCGGCCGGTGTAGCGCACGGCCTGGCGATGAGCCGTCTGGGAGGCCGGACTCACCTCTGGGGGCTGGGCGTGACTGTCTCCTTGGCCTGCAGCCCCGCCTGGGGACCAGTGAGCACGGTCAGCTCCAGCGTGAAGTGTACCTGGGCCAGGAGAGCCAGGAGCAGTTGAGGGTAGGCCTCCCGCATGGCCTTCTTGTACTCTCGTGCAAACTGCAGCTCGTGAATTGTGTTCATGGCCTGTTGGGGAAGGACCAGAAGGGTTCTGGGGAGGACTGCTGAGCCAAACTCATGACCCAGCACTTCCAGGTGCTCCTGGCCAGTGCTCCCACCAGGCATTTCCAGCCTGATGTTTTCAGTCTTCAAGCGCTCCCAGCCCACACTATCCAAATCGAGTGCCCCCTGCAGTGCTCCGTGTCTGCAAGGTGGACGTCAGTCTGTCCAGGGAGGACTCGGGTCGGGGGAGGAGTAGATGTACAACCTGGACGGTTGCTCAGGGGCCATTGGGACTAGGATACTGTCTGGAAAGTTCCAAACAGGGTCAGCCCAGAGTCTAGTCAAGGGGTCCAGGTGTGGGCACGTTAGGAAGTTGTCCCAGCCCCAATAGGTGTGCAAATAGGGTGTGGGTTGTTGGGAAAGCTGGAGATGTTTCAATAGGAGGGAGGTGATGCAGGAGACAGCGGCTAAGATTCCCCAAGTACCCATGACTCCTCAGCCCAAGCATGGCACACAGTCTCAAGTTTTACGCCTTTGCCCTCTTCCCGAACCCTGCCTAAAGTCCCACTCCTGATGCTGCCATGCACAATGGGGTTGAGTTTCTGTGGCGGCCCTGCTGGGGGATGCCCTGGGATGAACCCTGGGGCAGGTCGTGGGCAGCTGAGACTGGGGCCAGGGCCTGTGGGATTAGCTGGTGGGGTCTGGCTGCTGCCCATGCAGGGAGTGGACTGTGCCTCAGCTCCCCTCCCTTCAGCTTGGCACACTGGCCAGTGTGTTTCCACAGTCACTCATCCAGGGGTCAGAGGACGAGAGTGCAGACTCACGGCCAATGAGTACAGGTATGCCTTCTTGGGGTCGGAGCTGCTGTCGCTGTCGCTGGGTGGCAGGGTCCGCTTTTGCAACCAGGTCAGCAAGGTAGCCAGTACCAGGTGGCTCACGGGCTGCTCGGCCCCCAGGGCCCTCCATAGGCAGAAGGCATGGCTGTGGGAAGAGGTGGCACTTGGTGCTTCATTGCAGCTCAGGTCTGCCTGGCTCAGTCTGCAGGGCCAGGGTCTGGATAAAGGCTATTGGCCCTAGCCATGGCCTTGAGTTGGTGTGTGTCTTTGAGCCACATTGTGGGGACACTGAGGCTTCCAGAAAGAAGTTTTCCCTAATCAAGGACCTGTTTGGTATCTGGACACTGCCCCTTCACCTGTTTATGAGGCCTGACATGACCTTGTGAGGGTGTCAGGGCTGTCCTCAGAGGCTGCAATAGACACCTCCTGTCACCCACCCTCAGCTGTCTCTGGGCCTGGGTGTTGGGTAGATGGATCAGGGCTGGGAGAGTCACAGTGGAGGTGGCTACCTGTATGTCCAAATATATCCAAGGGGGTTGCCACAAAGGCCCGAGGAAGCCAGTCCAGTCCTGGCTGACATTTGCTAGGTGGGCACAGGAGATTCTAGAAGGTTCCATGATATGGCCACTGGCCCTGGAGAAAGTTGGGCATTTAAAGCCAGAAGGCACTGGGCTCCACTGGGCTCAAGTCTCTGCCCCATGCTGGGCAAGTCACTTGGATAAGTGTGCCTGCTGACAGTTCAAGGTGGAGACAAAGATTTTTCAATTGATTTAGCAATGTGATGTTGGTGACAGAAAGAGCTTTATTGCTCTGCAGTGAGGAAAGTTGGATCTAAACAAATTTAGGAAGAAAAGCTACAAGTCAAAACAGAAAGACAAACAGTCAAGATTCACAAGGGACAAATGCTGAACAGACAGACGTCCTCCAAAAAAGAGGCAGGAATGGTTGAGGGGCAGATTCAAGACACTGGACACCAGCAGCCAAGGGTAGCCACCACATGTCACTTCCACCTACTGGGATGGCCACGGAGTGAACCAGGATATGGAGAAGCGGAAACCTCACATACTGCTGGTGGCTGTGGAAAGAGGCAGAACTGCTGTGAGAAACACACATTACTGTTTACTATTTGTGCCACATCTTCCTCCTAGGAGATTTTACACATGGCTTAGAGGTATTTAAACACACATAGGACTATGTATGTAAGGTGATGCAAAGAACAACCATTTCATAGGAGGGTCTTGAGCATCCATAGATAATTAAAAAAAATTTTTTTTGTTTATTTTTACTTATTTGAGAGTGACAGAGAGAGAGAGAGCATGGGCGAACCATGAAAACGCAATGCAAAGGGAAGAATGGGCTTCTGCTGCACGATGTACCTAGAGAGGTGAATTCATAGTGACTGGAAGTAGATCAGAGGGTCTCTGGGATCAGGGAAGTGGAAGGGAAGGACTGTTTAAAGTGCGTATTTAATGGCCATTCTTGCAGTCAGGTTTGCATTGCTGGTAGAAATCACCCAACCAAGAGCAGCTTGTGGGAAAAAGAGGTTTATTTTGGCTTATAGGATTGAGGGGAAGCTCCATGATGGCAGGGTAAATGATGGCATAAGCAGATGGTGGACCCCCTGGCCAACATAAAGTGGACAATAGCAACAGGAGAGTGTGCCAAACACTGGCATGGGGAAACTGGCTGTAACACCCATAAGCTTCCCCCAACAATATACTCCCTTCAGGAGGCATTAATTCCCAAATCTCCATCAGCTGGGAACCTAGCATTCAGAGCACCTAAGTTTATGGGGGACCCCTGAATCAAACCACCACAGCCATGAAGGTTCTGTGGGAGTGATGAGAAAGCTTGGTAGTAAGATCTGGTGACAGTTGGATGCCAATGTAGACATAACCAGCTCCACGGAACCAGGTCCTCATGAGCACCTGAGTGCTGAGGAGATGGCTCAGGGTATAAAAGCATTTTCTGTGTAAGTGTGACGGACCTGAGTTCAGATCTCCAGGACCCATTTAAAGCCAGAAGTGGTAGTGCAGGTCTGTAACCCCGAGTGCCTGAGGAGAGATGGCTGGCAGACAGGATAACCCCTTGGCACTCATGGGCCAAGCATTCTGGTATACGCAACAGAGAGCAATGAGAAACCTTCCTCAAACAGGATGGAAGATGAGGACCAATGCCCAAAGAGCTATCCTCTGATTCCTATGCACATGCTCAGGCACAATGCACCCACACTTGCACACATTCATCACATGCACTCAAATATGAAAAACTAAATGAAAGTGCTTAAGATGGCAAATTTTATGTCATGCATATATGATCACAATTTAAAAAATTAATAGCTGGGCATGGTGCATACTTTTAATCCCAGCACATGGGAGGCAGAGGTAGGAGGATCACCATGAGTTTGAGGACATCCTGAGACTACATACTGAATTCCAGGTCAGCCTGGACTAGAGTCAAACCTTACCTGAAAAAAAAAATTCATGATGTCACATGCAAAAAATCCACTTAATTGTATACTTTAAGTGTGTGAATTACATAGCATGTGAAAAAATATGTATACAGATCCATAATATATTTACATATAAATATGTGGAATATACATAATATATATGTGAAACATATATGTGACAGTGTTGGGGGTTGAATACAGGGCCTTACATATGCTACACACCCCAGGCTATGAATATCTTAATCAATCTGTCTTCAAAAGAAATAGGAGGTTCCCATCTTCCAGTAATAGTATGCCAATCTATTTCAATCAGCTCCTCCGTTGAAAACAAGTCAGGAGAGAAGATGGGGGGGGAGGGGCTGGAGAGATGGCTTAGTGGTTAAGTGCTTGCCTGTGAAGCCTAAGGACCCTGGTTTGAGGTTTGATTCCCCAGGATCCACGTTAGCCAGATGCACAAGGGGGGTGCAGGCGTCTGGAGTTCGTTTGCAGTGGCTGGAAGCCCTGGCGTGCCCATTCTCTCTCTCTATCTCTCTCTGCCTCCTTCTCTCTATCTGTCACTCTCAAATAAATAAATAAAAATAAACAAAAAAACATTAAAAAATGGGGGGGGCTAAAAGTAGTGGAGAAAACAGGACTATGAAGAGCCAGGCCAGCAAGTGGGGTGCAGGAGGATGGTGAGAAGTCGCTCATGAGCCAGTAGGTTTCTGATGCCCTGAGGACATGTGGTGATTCGGGACTGTTCGGTCCTTTGTTGGGACAGATGAAGTGACAGAGCTCTGAGAATGATTAGTCACACAGGAAACCCACCTTCTCAAGTGACGCTCAGCTGCCCTGAGCTATTGAAGTGCTGGGAACTTCCAGAGAAAGGCAAGTCCCAGATTCGGTTGGAGGTGGCCTTGAGCTGCAGTGTCCTCGGGGCGCAGCATAGGGAGCGCAAATCCCCTCCTGAGGAAAGCGACTGTGGGGCCGACCCCAGAGTACTTGTATAATTAAAACACCAGCGCCAATGTGTAGGGTACTGTCCGTGATAACAAGAACGACTCTGCGTGTGGCATCAGCAAAGACAACAGATACCCAACCTGGCCACCGAGGACGGGCCTCAATGGCCAGGCATGGGCTATGCCGTGGTGAGATGTCACCAGGAGCAAAGAAACAGAAGACAAGCTTAAAAATGTCTTCAGGGAACAGGAAGCTATAGGTGAGAGAACATAGAGACAGAAAGAACAAACAGACTGACAACTTAGAAAAAATGCCAAATTAGAAATTGAAATTTCAATAGAAAAGTTAGATATGGTTGCAATAGAAAACAATAGGAATCTACACCAAACCTGGAGAGGTGGCTTAGCGGTTAAGCGCTTGCCTGTGAAACCTGGGGACCCCGGTTCGAGGCTCGATTCCCCAGGACCCACGTTAGCCAGATGCACGAGGGGCGCATGCGTCTGGATTTGGTTTGCAGAGGGTGGAGGCCCTGGCATGCCCATTCTCTCTCTCTCTATCTGCCTCTTTCTCTCTCTGTCTCTGTCTGTCGTTCTCAAAGAAATAAAAACAAACAAACAAACAAACAAAAACAAAGCACATATCCTATAAACAAAAGTGGGACTCGGTCCCTGTAAGAGAGCAGTAGACCAACTGATTTGTAAACAGCAGCAATGGAGCCGGAGGACAGCGGAATGCTGCCTGCCTGGGCTCCAAGAAAGCACAGTCTCCCCGAAGCTGCAGGGTCACATCACAAGATCCACAGTGGATGCCCGACACCAGGAAAGGGACCAAATTACACCTTAATTATGTTTTCATATATGCACATGACAGGGAGTAGGCAGTTAGGGTGATTGGGCCCCAAAAGTAAGAAGGCAGGAAGGTCTCCACTTTGCTAGAGATCAAAGGATGATCTGACTCCTCATCTCCTGCCTAAAGGAGATCTGTCTTTCCACAAACAACCTGGGCCCCTCCTGGGAGGGAGGTCTCCCCTAGGATTTAAATCTAATCCTGACATTGAGGTTAGTCAAGTTTAGACCACAGACCTTGGTGTCACGCTGGCTTCTTCCTGAGACAGCCCCTAGCCCAGACCAATTAACTGTCCCTCCGGCTCACCTGAGCTGGAAGTTGGGCTCACCACAAGGTTATAAATACATTTGCGAGGGGAAGGCAAGTCATCTCAGCGGCCTGACCACTCATGAACCCCCAGCTTCGGATGAGAATCTCAGCTTCCAGCTGGGCTGAGCAGAGGGAACAGCCACCCTAGCCCTTACTTCCCACATGGGCTCTTTGAACTTTCTTTTCTACTCTCTGTGAGGCTTTTCCAGGCCCTCCACATGGGCTTCCAAGCCATGTGGGTGTCTCTTGTTGGTTCTGTGCCTCCCTAAATAAATATAATAATTTAATAATTACCCTCCTCAGTCTTATTTTACTTAATTCTTTGATTAAAATTAGACATGGACCTAGGGTTTGGGGTTCAAGGACTTTGCTGAACCCCTAACACCCTGCTACATATGTACCGATACGTATAGACATATGTGAATTCGACACAGTGAGACAAATAAGCAGTAGCTAAAAATAAAAAAACAGAACAACTGTGACCGTACACTGTAATATATGAATGCAGGTGTCTATCTCAGAGTGTCTTCTCTATTTTCCCTTCCTTGTGAGGAGGTGAGATGTACAAGGCCTATGCTGAGATGCAGTGAGGTGAGTGATCTGAGCTTGGTGACATAGCCTGAGCCCACAATTCCAATCCAAGTATGCCAGAGCAGCACCAGTTGATTCATGACTGGCCACTGCTTGGTACCTACTGGGCAGACAGTGCACGTGGTGTGGCAATGCTCTCCTGGCTTGCGAGACTACTCAAAACAATGCCCAGAGAAAACCTAGAAACTGTTTTTCTCTGGAATTTTTCACTTAGTGTTTTTGGATTGTGGGTAACTGTGGCACACTGAAATCACAGATGAGCGGTGACCACTGTCACTGCCACTTGGAGTTTTGACTCTAGTGGAAACATTGTTTAAGAGTGAGGATAAAGCCCTGCGTGGTGGTGCATGCCTTTAATCTGGCACTCAGGAGGCCGATAGAGGAAGATTGCCAGGAGGTTGAGGCCAGTCTAGGTGACAGAGTAAGCACCTGGCCAGCCTGGGCTACAATTAGACCCTGCTCCAGAAAACAAAATAAGAAAAGACTGAGGGTGAAATAAAGACATTTTATGAAAGCAACTGAGAGCATTTGCAAAGGGACCCAAACCAGAGCGTACCCCAAGGGATAGGCATCGGCTGGAGACAGATGGTCTTGGTGGAAGGCTTGAATTTCAAAAAGGAATGTGGAGAAAAGAAGGAGGAAAACAGGCCAACTCTGAATGGATATTGCCTTGTGAGATTTCACATAATAAACCACAAAGGCATGGACATGGAAGTCTATGAGAGCATATGGGGGTTGTGAGGGCAACTTTCTTCTCTGGAAAGAGTGAAGATAGGAAATTTAATCTCAAATATACTGGTGGCTATCGCTCATTAAATGGAGTAAGATCCCCATTCAAAGACAAAGCCTTTCTGATTATAAACAGCCAATGAAGTTTGCAAATGCCTCCATCTAAAGTGAAAAAAAAAAGAAAGAAAACAAAGAAACAGTAAAAGTAAAATCATGCGATACCAATAAAAGAAACGAGTGTGGCTAGCTCATTGCTAGAACAGACTTGATTCTGAGCCATATGGACTCAGAAGTGAAAGGGTGTCCAAAGGGTATGGAAATAGGAGGAGATGATGAAATCCGTATAAAATATGAAAACTGCAATTCATGATATTGAGTTATGTGGACTCACAAAATAATAAAAATGCCTTGAGGAATGTGTTCAGATCCAATAAAACTATACAGAGGAATAAAAACCCTTCAAGAGTGAGTCATGGCTCAGAGCCAGGGTCTGGGCACTCTGCCTCTAAGTAGGACTCTCCCAGATTCTACTCTGTAGGCATGTAATGGGTTCACCTGTCCACACAGGTCTCTCCCAGATGTCTGAAACTAGACTCATGTTAAAACCACTCACTAAGTGAATGAATGATTAACCAAGTAACTTAATGACAAGTATCATACATGACTTAATAATGAAGCAAGAAATAGGTAAAGCATGGACCAATACCAACGGGGCAAGTGTCTCAAGTCAGGGATGACATCTTGTGCGACTGAGCTCTAATCAAGTAAAATGAGCCGGATGGGGGGGGGCGTGGAGAAGAAACCATGACCACCAGGTTCGCAGAGCTCCATGGAAATGGTGAGGGCCTGGAGTGAACAAGACGTTCCTGAGGAAGGCGAGGAGGAGGCCCCTCTCTATGGGGGGTGGGCATCTCTGCACGGGTGAGGAGAATCTCCACAAAGCTACAGGAGTTGGAGCCCTGGTTATCAGCCTGGGCATAGGCAAGAAGACCCAAAGAGTGCCGAGAGCTACGGACAGTCCCTAGACCGAGGTGCCTGGCTTGAAAGGAATGATGAGCAGAGAGATTCCGTTAGTGGTGTTGGGATGAACATCAGTCTAGGTGTGTCAGAGAGCTGGATGCCATCAAGAGAACTCCGAGAAGACAAAATGTGAAAACATGGAAGTTAGGGTACAGAAAAGATCTAAGACCGCAGTCCAGAAGGGGCTTGTGTTCAGGTTTCATAGACCATGAAGAGGGACGACACAGCAGAAAAGCAGGCTGGGCCAACAAAGAAGATGTTCAGGGGTCAGTAAGAAATGAAAAGTGTCCACATCCATGACTTAATGCCACAGCAGAATAACGTTCCAGTTATCTCCAGTTCTAATAGGCTGAAGGCAGATGCTAAGCATCAGTAAGGATGTGGAATGACACGGCTCCCAGAAAAGCCATCAGGATACGAATTGGCACCGGCGTCTTGGGAAACAGCCTGTACCATCCATCCTGCAGGGTGTGTGCCTGGCTTCCTCCTCCAGGCACGCGGGTCCTCGATGCACATGCTGAGGAAATCTAGTCCCTGGTGGGAAGCAAATGTCCAATCACAGCAAGAGGGTCCTTGGCATTCACAACACAGGTGCCGCATGGTGATGAGCCATAGCATGGTGCCACGAAACTAAGACACATGTTGGAGGAAAACAAGGCCCAGAAAGGGAAAGATGCCGGGAGAGTTCATACTGTGCAATTCAGTTTGCACTTTAGGACGCAATCGACCATTAGGACGTGTACTTCAAAAATATATATATAGATGTGCCGGGCGTGGTGGCGCACGCCTTTAATCCCAGCACTCGGGAGGCAGAGGTAGGAGGATAGCCATGAGTTTGAGGCCACCCTGAGACTACATAGTAAAATCCAGGCCAGCCTGGACTAGAGTGAACCCTACCTCGAAAAACCAAATATATATATGTTATTTTATTGACTACTTTCATATATACACACAATGCACCCTGTGGTTTTTTTTTTTTTTTTTTTTTTTTTTCGAGGTAGGGTCTCACTCTAGTTCAGGCCAACCTGGAATTGACTATGTAGTCTCAGGGTTGTCTTTTGTTTTTGAGGTAAGGTATCAGCATATAGACCAGGCTGCCTCAGCACTTGTGGCAATCCTCTGCCTCAGCTTCTCAAGTGCTGGGATAATAAGTGTGAACCACTGTGATAGGAGAACAGGGACGTATGGCAACATCAAGTTCAGCATATGCAAGGCGGTCTAGCTGGAGGTACAGCTCAGTGTTAAGCATGCTTTCTGAGAGCAGGAGGGCCCGAAGGAGCTTGAGACCACCCGAGTTTGAATCTCTAGAACCCACATAAATAGCTGGATGTGGCCATGTCCATCTGTGACCCCAGTGCTGTGGCAGGGGGGACACCAAATACTTCCTCCGGCTGTCGCAGGTGAGCTCATGGTGTGCCGCAACACACACACACACACACACACACACACACACACACACACACACACACACAGGAGGTGATGGCACTCAGAGGAGTGGAAGCCTTCCCATAGCTGGCTGCATGTAACAACGGAGCCTGTGTGGAAAAGCCTGCACTATCCAAACGAGAGTGGCAGATGCTATGTAAATATCTAATTAAAGGGCCATGAAGCTCAGGGCCCTGTGCTTTTTGGATATATGTCTTTTCCAGCTCACTAGCCTATTCCCATCTCAAGAGTACTTTCCTTTCCTTAATAATCAGTATCTGTTTCTATTACCTCACTATACATCTTGGGTCCAATTCCATGTCCTTGGAAGCCCCCACAGTCAGTGGGTGCCCTCCCCACTGGGACTCTTCTCGGGAATCACTACCACGCCTGGCTATGACATGTAGTTTTAAGAAAGATGGCCCATGATAGGGGCCATGGGAGAGCTCTCTTCAGAACGGTGTGCAGTTTAGGGATGAGGGGAACAAACCCCTCCTGTGTAGACAGAGGAGTGAGGACCTTCAGGCTTCAGCCAGCACCCTGTGGGTGAAGGGCCGTCCTGGGAATATGAATTACAAGTCCTGTTTTGATGTCCAAATTCACACCACCAATGAGACCCCAAGTCTGCAGCAGAAACTTTTATGTTTAATGTAGTCACAAATGGATGGTGCCCAGCTGACGGGCAAAAGCCAAGATAAATCCAGATAAATCCTACCGCAAGGTGCCATCAGTGTGCAGGGCTCTGGATTTCCTAAATGTTTACACCAGGTGCTTAGATGTGGGGAGCAAGATCTAAATTCCAGCATGAGTGATGCGGTGTGCTGCCTGGCCTCCCCCTCCTCAGATGCCCGTGGGGAAGGGCGCAGTGAGCGCAAGGGAGAGATGAAGCCACAGGAGCTGACCTCGCCCGACATGCAGGAGCCCAAACATCACCTCACTCAAAGAAAAAGGAGATAAACCGCCAGCCTCGGGGGGCAGGCCTGATGCTCCTGCCCACCCCACCCCACCTCACCAAGGATGTGTGGTGGGTAGAGGCGGGTGAGAGAGAGCGGAAGCAGGGCAAGCTTTGAAAGGTTAGGCTTGATGCCAGCCACCCTCAGGACGACGGGTCCGCCTATGACGTCACACACACTAGCAAGGAGACAGGGCAGGACTTAGCACACAGTCTTCAAACTGCACAGCCTGTGGGAGATGGAAGAGATGAAAAAACATTATCTGAGTTTGGTATGGTGGCGCATCTGTAATCCCAAGACTTGAGAACGGAGGTGGAAGCATCTTGAGTTCAAGACCATCCTGGATTACATAAGCAAGATCCTGTCTCAACAAAACCCCCTCAGAAATGAAAAAATATTAAAAGAGTGATAGACTCAAATTAAAATTTAATAAGGGGCATTCAGAAAAGGTGGAAGACCATCATGAAAACAAATGATCATAATTGTTGGTGGGGATGTGGAAAAAGAGGAACCCTCCTACACTGCTGGTGGGGATGCAATCTGGTCCAGCCATTGTGGAAATCAGTGTGGAGGTTCCTAAAACAGCTAAAGATTGATCTACCATGTGACCCAGCTATAGCACTCGTAGGCATATATCCTAAGGACTCATCTCATTTCCTTAGAAGTACGTGCTCGACCATGTTTATTGCTGCTCAATTTATAATAGTTGGGAAATGGAACCAGCCTAGATGTCCCTCAACTGATGAGTGGATAATGAAGATGTGGCACATTTATACAATGGAGTTCTACTCAGCGGTAAAGAAAAATGAAGTTATGAAATTTGCAGAAAAATGGATGGACCTGGAAAGAATTATACTAAGTGAGGTAACCCAGGCTCAGAAAGCCAAGTGCCACATGTTCTCTCTCATATGTGGATCCTAGCTACAGATGATTGGGCTTCTGTGTGAGAAGGAAAATACTTAGTAGCAGAGGCCAGTAAGTTCAAAAGGAGATATAAAGGGAAGAGAAAGGAAGGGAGGAGGGTACTTAATAGGTTGGTATTGTATATATGTAAGTACAATGATTAAGATGGGGAGGTAATATGATGGAGAATGGAATTTCAAAGGGGAAAGTGTGGGGGGGGGGAGGGAGGGTATTACCATGGGATATTTTTTATAATCATGGAAAATGTTAATAAAAATTGTGAAAAAAAGTTATTTTATTATTTTTTTCTAAAAAAGAAAAGGTGGAAGAACGACCATGATGGTGACAGGGTGACCTCTTTTGTGAGAGAAGTAATGAGGATCAGAGACAAAGCCAGGAAGGGGCAGTGGTCTCCACTGGGGTCTCCAAGGATGAAAAACAACAGGTTAACAGAAACGATGACCTAAGCAGAGCCTATAACCATAACTACGAAAACATTACAGAGCTAATAACAAAAGGATGCACCCGGTGCTGGAGAAAACTAGTCTGGCATTTTCTAATAAAATAATTAAAATTTAAAGATATAGAAAAAATATTTTGGGCTGGAGGGATGTCTTAGCAGTTAAGGTGCTTGCTTGCAAAGCCAAAGGACCCAGGTTTGATTCCCTAGGACCCGTGTAAGCCAGATGTACAAGTTGGCAAATGTATCTGGAGTTTGTTTGCAGTGGCTGAAGGCCCTGGCACACCCATTCTCTCTTTCTCTATATGCCTCTCTCTCTTAAATGAATAATAAAATAAACAATTTTTGTTTTTCAACATAGGGTCTCTCTAGCCCAGGCTGACCTGGTATTCACTATGTAGACTCAGGGTGGCCTTGAACTCACGGCGATCCTCCTACCTCTGCCTCCCGAGTGCTGGGATTAAAGGTGTGCACTACCATGCCTGGCAAAATAAATTAATTAAAAAAACAAGAAAGAAACAAATCTGTAAGGCAAAAAGAGCAAGTAAAATTCAAAGGCAAAGACAAAATTACAAAAAGCCAAAACCAAAAAAACGAACCAAAAATGAACACGCCATCCTTACCATCTATCCAGCCCAGTTTTTCTTCAAAGCGCAAGTGTCGACATGAGAGAGGGAACGGGTTCTGAAGCCGTGTGCTGTCTGTGAGGAATCTGCCGGAAGATGGACTTTGTCCAACCCAGAGATATCCAGCAAAGGGTGTGTGGAGTGCACCCACCAAGAATAAATGTGGACAGCGGTGGGCAACTTGGGTTCAAGTGCTGAGGGGGAGTAGATAAGTCTGAAGGGCACTGTAGGGATGGCAAGCTGGGGCATTGCCAGCCAAAGCTAACCACACCCATAAACCCAGCTCCTGGCCCAGAATCAAACACTGGCCAATCAGAAACATCCTCATTTACATGGTGGAAACCACACCCCAAAGAGAGCAGCTCCCATAGCTTCCATATTCAGAGTGCCAAGGCTGCCCTCTCTACCTCTGCCTTGCCCACGGCTCCCTCAAAGTGTACTAAGTAAACCCGCCTCATCTTTTTCTACTCTGATCTGACTTATAGGAATTCTTACATAGCTGGCATTGTGAACCCACCTCAAATGCATACATTTTGCAATTGCAAATCAGAGGCAAAGGGAGACATAATGAGGAAACTAGCATAACTGACTGTTGTATACAAACTGGATGGGCGTTAGAGAGTATCCAATAAAGTGAACAGCCAGGTGTGGTGGTGCATCCCCATAACCCCCACACTCTTGAGGCTGAGGCAGGAGGAAATATTTTTCTTAAAAAAGCGACAATGGGCTGGAGGGGATGGCTTAGCAGTTAAGGCATTTGCCTGCAAAGCCAAAGGACCCAGGTTCAATTCCCCAGGACCCATGTAAGCCAGGTGAACAAGGTGGTACATGCGTCTGGAGTTCGTTTGCACTGGGTGGAGGTCCTGGTGTGCCTATTCTCTCTCTCTCTCTCAAATAAATAATAAATAAAAATAAAAAATTGAAAAGATAACACTTATGAATATGAATGTACCACATGTATGAAGCACAGTTTCTTCCTTTCCATTTCCATTTCCCTTCCTTCTTCCTTTCTTCCAGCTTCCCTTTTCTCTTTCTCCTTCCTCCCTCTCTCTCTCTCTCTCTCTATCTCTCTTTCTTTCTTTCTCAGACAGGATCTTGTTATATGGTCCAAGCTACCCCAGAACTTACATGTTGCTCAGTCATTAAATTTATGTTAGTCCTGCCTCAGTCTCCTGAGTACTGGCATTATAGACATGCATCATCACACCAGGCTCTATGGTTTCTTTGGTGAGATTTTCACACACTCCCAGTACAAGAGCAGTCAAGGAAGGACGCTGGACGTTAGAAGACCTATGCCACTGTGGCAGTTACCCTCTCGTTGCTGGGAGAAAGCACCAGCCTAAAGCAGCTGATGGGAGGAACGATTCTTATTTTGGCTTACAGTCTCAAAGGGATGCTTCATGTGGCAGGGGACAGCATGGCATGGGAAGAGGCTGGACATCACCTCTATCATAGCAGGCGGAAACAGCAGCAGGAGACTGATCCACTAACACTGGCGAACTGGGGACTAATAAACCTCAACGTCCACTCCCCAGTGACACACCTCCTCCAGCAAGGCTCCACCTTTCAAACTGCTACCTGCTGGGGTTCAAGCCTTCAGAACACATTAGTTTATGGGGGACATATGATTCAAATGATCCTAGCAACTTATCAAGAAGGTTAGCCTTGTGGCAATATATGAAGCTCCATACCCCAATGAAAGAAAATTTTTTCTTCTTGAGGACTTCTGGGACATTCACAAAATTCACAAAAAGAGTTCCAAAGATTATGGTGGTTCACACCTTTAATCCCAGCACTTGGGAGGCAGAGGTGGGAGGATTGCTGTGAGTTCAAGGCCACCCTATAACTACATAGTGAATTTTAGGTTAGCCTGGGTTAGAGCGAGACACTACCTCCAAAACCAAACCAAACCAAACCAAACCAAACCAAACCAAACCAAACCAAACCAAACCAAACCAAACAAACAACAACAAAAAAACAAAAGACACCTCTACACTGTGATGGAGAACTACCATGGAGAAGGCTCTGGGCACAGTAGAGCTCTCTTGTGGGCTTTCCCAGGTTCTCAAAGCAGCCGGAAGCAAAGTCAGCTGCAGAGGCAATGGGCAGGGTATGTGGAGGTTTGGTGATGGTCGGAGGAGCCACTGGCAAAGAGGAACTGGATAAGGACGGATGAGAGCTATGAGATGGGTAGGGCAGTAGCCTAAAGGTCTTACAGAGCAGAGGGCCCCAGCCATGGGAGAAAGTCAGAAGACCACTGAGAGAGAGGAGATCAAAGCAAAAGTCAGGTAGGAAGATTCTAGTCAGGAGAGGGGAGAAGCAAGAGGTTATCTTTGAGTAGGAGCAATGTGCTCAAGAAGTGACAGGTGACCTGGAGCTGGTGTGGCAGATGGTGGCAGTGGTAGATACTAAGAATGTGGGATTCAGAGCTCAGACAGAGGAGTGGCCATGAACAATAATAATGACTTGCCCCCCAAGGCCAGGTCCGTATGAGAAGACCAAGGCAGTCACAGGGTCTTTGGAAGAGCAGGCAGGAGACGAGAACAGAGAGGAGGATGAGCTGGGGAGGGGGTCTGTGCTGATGGGGGTGATCTTTGTGGTTGGCTGGGGTCCTGCTGGGAGCCCTTCTCCATCATGATGAGTGATGGAGACTGGGGTGAGAATTTCATGTGGAATGCCCCTGGGCACTTACAAATGAATGGATATGTAGGGTTCCCACCAACACGCCAAGCAGTCGGCTCTCTGTGGGCCTTGAAGGGGCAGACAGGAGGGACAGAGGTCATAATCCTGGTCTGGGGCAGCGAGGCAAGTGAGGGAGGATAGGGCTGGTTACCTGTCCAGCGACACAGAAAAGTCCAAGAAGGCAGCCACCAGCTCAGGAGTGTGGTTCCGGGCCAGCAGGGTGATAGCACGCAGGATGTTTTCCTTAGCTTGGGGAATGCGGATGGTGCAGATGTGGTGGTAAATGGCTCGGCCTATGTTGGTGACCTGTGAGGAGAGGGGAAGGTCTGGTGGGGAGGTCCTGTATTGTGCCTGAAGAGGATTCTCAACATAGGAGGCAGGCCTGAGAACACTGAGCCCACCCATTCAGCTTGTCTTAAACACACCACAGTTCCTTGTGCACAGAGTTTTTGTATGGCATCAGCCAGACCCAGCCAGTAGCTTGGCCAGTCTGATGCTTACTGTGCAACACTGGCATCAGTTGTCTCATGCTGGGCTACTCCTCCCATCCCACTGGGGTGCATCCATCCATCCATTGGATTGGTTGTTGCCTGTGGTGGGATTTGGTCTACTCCATCAGAGACACTATCCTGGTCCCTAAATGTTGCCTTCTGTCTGGTCCTCCACAACACTCTCCCCTCCCCAGCCTTGAATGGGGCCCCAACCCTCACAGTCATTAGCTTGGCCCCATGCTCCTGGACAACAAGGAGAAGTAGGTCAGCGGCTGCTTCCACACGAAAGGGGCTGGTGGAGCCCAGGTTTTCAACAAATATCCAGATGAGGTCATCCAGGTCTGCCCTTGAGAGATATGTCATGACCGCCTGAGGGGTAAAAAGATACATTATGATCTCCCGTGGGGTGAAGAGATATGTCATGATCTCCTGTGGGGTGAAGAGATATGTCATGGTCTCCTGTGGAGTGAAGAGATATGTCATGGTCTCTTGTGAAGAGATATGTCATGGTCTTGGATGGAGTGAAGAGATATGTCATGGTCTCCTGAGGGGTGAAGAGATATGTCATGATCTCCTGAGGGTTGAAGAGATATGTCATGGTCTCCTGTGGGGTGAAGAGACATGTCATGATCTCCGGTGGGTGGAGAGATACATCATGATGATGCTGTGGTGAGGATAATGATGATGATGTCATGGTGAGGATGTTGGTGGTGGTGTGTTGCTGCTGCTGCTGCTGAAAGTATAGTGTGTCCCAAATCACATCAGAAGTCAGGAACAAATTTGGGACCATAACCAAGTGTCTGCTCCCCAGGTGAGCCTCCCCAGTTCACTTCCCGTAGTCAGTAGCCTTCCATCCTTGCTCCTCCCCCAACTCCCATCCTGCCTCTTGCCCAGGGAGACCAGTGCAGGGTGCCTCTCCCCAGGCATGCACACTGCCTCCTGAAGCTCAGCCGTGGCCCCTGCTGGCAGCCAGTGGGGCTCTCCTCTCTCTGCCCTGCCTCTGTCCCAGTCCAGGTTCTCCAGTCAAAACTGCAGCCAAGCCAGCTTTTCCTCTTCTGGGACATTCACCTTGACATCCTGGGCCCCAAAAGCTTCAAGTTTCCTTACTAAACTTCGGGTGGGTTTCAGTAGCTGTAGTTGCCCAGTGCATGGGTCCCCGAGTCCTGAACCAGACCAAGTCCTGCTGGGCCATTCGCTAGCCATGTACTCTTCTTCTTCACTGTCTGGCTAGGTGGGAAGTCATCGGAGTTTGTGGAACCAGCTCCACCCCCAGACCCTGTACTGGACGTCAGTGGGAACCAGCTTTTGTCCCGAAAGGCTCAGGTTCTGACAGGGATAGACAAGAATGCCAGCCATGGTGATCTTTCTTAGCAAGAATTCACTCCTCCTGGGGCAAGCAAAAGCTACCACTTTGCAGATTTCCTGAGCTCCAAACTCTGGCACCGCATCCCGCTAACACCAGTACCCGGATCACCCATACCTCAGCTCCTGCAGCTTCTGAGGATAACACCAGTCAAACCCTGATATGAGTGGGGAAGGGCTGTACGCGGAAAAATCGAGAGTCTAGAGACGGTAGGGAAAACTAGAGAAAGGCTGTGGGATGCCGGAGAACCCCCTAGCACAGGGTATGCACCTAAAGTATGCTGGTGTCCCCTTCTGAGCACAGAAGAGAGCCAGTGGGTTTACCCCCACCATCAGATGTTGTAGTCTGCAGCTGGCCACACCCTCTCCAAGCTGCCCAGATGCTAAGGCCCCTGACCTTGATGGCTTGGGAGCTGCTGAGCTGAAAGATGCTGTCCTTTTGAGATGTTATCTCTGGGGAGATCGAGCAGGTGTCAGGCTGGTCTTCACTGCTCCCGAGGCTGTCCCCGTGCACATCAAGCTGGGAGAGCTGCTCAGGGATCTCCCGCTCTTCCTGGGAAGAGTCACCTGTTGGCCGGGACAGGACATGGGTGCAGACAGGGCAAGGTGAGGGTAGGATAGTAAGGGCAGGGCACAGTGAGGCCAGGCCAGGGTGAGGTCAGTGCAGGGGCGAGGGTAGGGAAGGGATGGGCTAGAATCTGGGTGGGACAAGAAAGCAGTTAGTAGTGAGGGTAAGGTCTGTGCCCACTTTGGGTGTGGGGTTTAGTTACTGTGGGGTTAGGTCTAAGGCAAAGTTGGACCTGGGGTGGGCTTGGGGTAAGGTTGAATTCAGTGTGCTGGTGTGGGTATGCCCGAGGCCACGGTTGGGGGTGTGCCCAGCGTGCCGTGGTAGCCTAAGACACTTGCCTTTATGGTGTACCAGGATCTGGTAGAGGTGGCCCACAGCTTCCAGGCTGAAGCATTGGGTGGTCCTATCTGGGTCCTGGCACACAATCCCCAGCATGGCCACCAGCTGTCCAATCTGTCTGAAGTACCCCTTTGTGCGACAGTACATGCACAGGTGACAGACAATCCACCAAGTTCATCTGTCCACACATGCACCCAGCATGCTTCCGTCAGAGGGAACCCCTCACACTATATGGAGGACTGGGACCTGGGAATAGGCTAAATATAAAATCTTGCCCCCAAAACTTAGTAATGGAGAGAAATAATATGCTAACACAATTTTAAAAAAATAGGGGCTGGAGAGATGGTTCAGCAGTTAAAGGCGCTTGACAGTCCGGGTTCGATTTCTCAGTGCCCATGTAAAGCCAGATGCACAAAGTGGCACATACATCTGGAGTTCTTTTGCAGTGGCAAGAAACTTGGTATGCTCATTCTCTCTCGCTCTCCCTCCCTTTCTCTCTCTGCTTGCAAATAAATTAAAAAAATAAAAATTTCAAAGAAATACAAAACCTTTCATACTATCAGAGCGTCAAAGTTTTGTGATCCAACCTTGTCTTAGCAGATCTGGGTTTGCTTTACTAACTCAGGGCCTAGTTCCAACCAAACTTTATTTACGAAAATAAGGGACTGCTCCATTGGCCAGAGTCACATTAGTCATATCAGACTGTGATTTATTTTGTGTATGGAGTTTTTTGGCATTTTGTAAATTTTGGGCCCAATTTTCTATCATCTTTTGCTTTGCCTAGGCTAGGTGGAGCTCTCTGTATGGTGTCTGTGAATTGTGATGTGTGTATAATGTGTGTGCATGTGTGTGTGTGTGTGGACTGTGGTGTGTGATGTGTGTGTGGTGTGTCTGTGGTATGTGTGGATGTTACGTGAATGTGGTCTGTGTGGGGTGTCTAGTGTTTGTGTGTGACTATGTGGTATGTAATGTGTGTGATGTGGTGTGTGTGTTTGTGCTGTGAGTTTGGTTTGTGTGGGGTATCCGGGATGCGTGTGTGTGTGTGTGTGTGTGTGTGTGTGTGTACAGTGTGATGTGTGTGGTGTGTCTGTGGTATATGTGCAAAGAGTGTGTGTGTGTGCTGTGAGTGTGGTTTGTCAGGGGTGTCCGGTGTTTGTGGCACTGGTGACCTCCCTCCCTTACCCCTTGAGGGGTTGGCACTGATTTGGTGATGCCCTCACTCTCTAACCTGGGCAGAATTTCATTTTCCCCCAGGACAACAGACCCACAGACTGGCTGGAGCTGTGGGCTGAGGTGCCCCCCTGCAGGGCTACAGTCTTACCTCATTAGCATGCCACCACCCTTCCAAGGAATCATGTCTCCCATTTTACAGGGAAGAAGTCAAGGCTGGGGGAGGAGAAGTACATGGCCCAGGCCTCGCGTGAATGAGAGCCCCACCTCCTGAGGGGTGCACGTGGGCTCAGGGGCTGGTCAGGAGACTTTTTGCAAGCGCCCTCCCCCCTCCGCAGCCCATTTCTTTAAGTGTCCCTTCAAAAAGGGACACTAAAGTGAGTTAACCCAGGCCCGGAAAGCCAAGCGCCACCTGTTCTCCCTCATATGTGGATCCTAGCTACAGATGACTGGGCTTCTGCGTGAGAAGGAAAATACTTAGTAGCAGAGGCCAGTGAGTTAAAAAGGAGACATAAAGGGAGGAGAAAGGAAGGGAGGAGGGTACTTAATAGGTTGGTATTGTATATATGCAAGTACAATGATTGCGATGGGGAGGTAATATGATGGAGAATGGAATGTCAAAGGGGAAAGTGTGGTGGGGGAGGGAGGGTATCACCATGGGATATTTTTTTATAACCATGGAAAATGTTAATAAAAATTAAATAAATATTTAAAGAAAGGGACACTATTTGGGCTGTCCAGTCCCAGGGGCCCAGTTGGGCTTGCAGAGTGCTGAGTGTCCACTCTGGTCTAGAGGCAGGGCTACGGAGAGCGTCCCTGAGCGGTAGACCCGGGTCTCGCGGGCAGGAGGCCCTGCCCTTGGCGGCCTCGGGCTGGGCGCTGGTACTTACGTGCAAGCAGCATTTGTGGTTCGAGAACTTGAGGAGCGTCAGGCAGCAGTGTGCAGCCCGCTGTCGCTCGTGGGTCTTCTCCGACGCCAGCCAGCAGTTCAGGTGCTGCGAGGTGGGTTGGGTCAGGGTGCTGCAACCAGGCCCTGAGAAATGGCTGCTCCCTCCCTCCCACGGAAGGTTCCAGGGCTTTCACTACTTCCGTGTGAAGCCTTCTGTTTCCTTTTCGGGTGCACACAGCCTTGCCAGTAGTCTCTTTCCCCGGGGGCACCCTGCAGCACTGTCATCTCTTGTGTGGTGGGCACCCCCATCCTCTGCACCTTGGGTTAGGGTTCTTAGTCTGCGTGAGCAGAGCGTGCTGTCTAGAACCCTGCTGTCCGTGGGCAGCATGTGGGGACACAGCACCTCTGACAGGCTGGGCTGCTATTTGAAAGCACTGTACAGTTACGGGACTACATGGACCAAATAAGGACACACAATACTGGAAACTGGGTAACCTCAGAGGTGGGGTGAAGCTGCTGTGACTACCTGACATCTTCTAGGAGTGGCATGCCACCTCATGTTTAAGTGTTCTGCCACCCATGTTCTCCCTCCTGACTTTACCCGGGCACCCTAGGGCTGGAGACCTTGTTTTATCTCATGGTTCTTTTTTATTAAAGTATTTTACTATTTATATATGTATTTATTTGTTGAGAGAGAGGGAGAGAATGAGTGTGTTAGGGAAATGAACTCTAGATGCATGTGCCACTTTGTGCATCCATCTTTATGTGGGTACTGGGGAATTGAACCCAGGCCATCAGGCTTCCAAAGCAAATGCCTTTAACTGTGGAGCCATTTTACCAGCCAATCTCCTGTCTTGTTGACGAGACCCTCAGCCTTCTGGGCCCTGTGTCCATTGGCTCGAGCCCTTACCCTAGCCTCCTCCCCTCCCGACTCCAGCGTGTGGAGCACTCTCTGATGAACAGAGTTCCTGCCACTCCTTAGATCCTTCTGTGCCCTCCACCTGTGAGTCATGCCTGCCCAGGGACAGCCATAGGCCTCACTCAGGTTTCCTTGACAAACTCCTGCTGTCCTGGATGGAGCCAGCCTCTCCTCAGGGCCTGGTCCCTGCCATTGAGCTATCACTGCCTGCTGAGTGGCATCCCTCCCCCATGGAGGCCTCCAGAGCATAGGCAAAGGGGAGCTGTGGGCTCCTGGACCCTGGAGACACTGGCAAGTCGGGGAACCACTTCCTTATCAGGCCCCTTCCGGCCAGGCTGACCCTCTGCTCCGCCATCCCTTCTAGATGTTTCCAACCACCAGGTGTGGGAAGCCAGCTGACTTGCATTCTGAGCCCTCCTTGGGGCTCCTGTGTGTGTTCCCCTGCTCCCAGCCTCCTGGCCCTCACCGACAGCAGAAAGTACAGCTCATCCCCCGTGGGGCTCTGCACCATGAAGCTCTGCAGCATGTGGTCCAGCGCCTCCATGGTCTGGCTGTACAGCATCTGCGGGGGTGAGGGGCGATGGTCAGACAGGCCCCAGCTGGGGTGAAGGCCCAGGGCTGCTGCCACACGTGGTGGTGTCCGCTTCTTGTACGTCCCCCAGCGAGGTTCCCACTGCTGCCAGAGGCCACCGTGTGCCTACCAGGGAGCTGCATGGCAGACATGGAGACTGAGCAGGAAGGCCCTTGGAAACCCATCCAAGGGCATCTCCCATGTGACTTGGGCTGTCCCTCATGATCCCCCAGACTCAAAGGGGCTCAAGAGGGTCACTATAACTCTATATTTATGAAATACAGAAAGTCTTCAAATTCTTAGGGCATTTCAAACAAGGGTCTGGATTCCACTTTTCTTTGATGCTCACAAATAATGTTGCCAACCTTGGTTTCTAGGGCTCAATTGGAGCCCTCAACAAGTTCACGGCTTCCTGGCTGGCATACTCGGGGAGGGAGGTGCCACAGAAACTCCCTAGTCTAGGCTATATCAGGCCACTAACAGCATAGCCTTGGCTAGTTGCTATCGGGCCGGGTGCCTTGGGGAGCTGGTTTCGCCTCCCAGGCCCATGTTCCTCCAAAGGTGTGCCCATGAGCCAGGGCAGAGGTGGATCGGGTGAGAATGAACAGGAGTCTGGCCCAGTGCCTCAGTTTCCAGCACTGACCTCCAGTGCTAGTCACACTGTCTGCAGGGCCAGGGCTGCTTCTTGCCATGAGCCTCAGTGAGACATGGGGCAGATAACATGCCTCCCTTTGCCACCACCTTGGAGGGAGTGCTCATCTGTCCAGATGCGGCCTGGACCCAGCCTCAGAGGTAAGCAGTACAAGAAGCACCTGGGGGGGGGGGTGTGCTCAGACCCTGCTTCCCTAGCCCAGCTTCACTCCATGTGCTGTTTTCCACCCTCTCAGTTACTGTGGAATGATGGGAAGACCTCTGAGAGAGCCAAATCTATATGACACAGCTGCCCAGACGCGCAGCCTGATCGGTGCCTGCGCCCTCTTGTGGTAGCCACAAGCCACAGCAGGTGTCTCCCCGGCAGAGGCAGCTCTAGGCAGGAGAGGATGGTAATTCTAGAAGCTACTTTCCTAGCCTGGCCCCTGGCCAGGGTGGCAAGGTGGACTCGGAAACCTGGATGGGTATAAATCAGGCAAACAAGCGAGGTGAGATGAGGCCACCTTCCATGGAGGGTCACCCTCCCTAGGGGTGGTGGGATCTGGCAACTGAGCTAAGGTTCTTGGATCCCTGGCAACGTGGGGGAACTCATCCTTCAGAGATAGCTGCCTTGTTCCTCTGCTCAGCCCCTGGGCTGCCATGGAGTGTGGAGACGAGTATAATGGGGCCAGTGCCATAATGGTACCTGCCACTCAAGGCTTGGCAGGTGCTGAGCCAGGGTTGCTGCCTCCTCCATCTGGCGCTGGGGTCGATGGGAGGCCAAGCTGCTGCGGAGCTATTGCCTCCAGATTGAAACGTTAATACAACAGATGGGCCAAAATGTGGGGCAGGACAGAGCCAAAGGTGAGTTTGTGAGGAGCAGTTGAAGGACTCAAGGATGCATTGTGGACCCCAAGAGTCGCATGCATGGGATGGGATTACCAGCAAGCCTTCATGGTGGTCACATGGCCACTGCTACTAAGAGGAGACAACAGGAAAAGGCACGTGTGGCTAGTGTCCTCTTTGCTAGCCTTTGATCTGGCAGGTAAATGGACTAGAAAAGAGGGCGAGAAAGAGGTGCTGGCTTGACACTTTTTATGCCTGGGGCCAAAAGGAAAAGAACACAAATTAGATAATTAGATCTGTGCTTAAAAAACAAAACAAAGCAAAGCAAAACAGAACAAAAGAAAACAAAACCCTCTTCTGGGCCCAGCGTGAGAGCGCACGCCTTTAATCTCAGCTTGGGGGGCTGAGGTAGGAGGATTGCCAGCCTACGGCTATAGTGTGAGTTCTAAATCAGCCTGGGCTAGGGTGACACTCTACCTTGGAAAAAACCAAACCAAACCAAACCAAACCCAACCCAACCCAAAACAACAACAAAAGCCTTTTCTGGGATCCAAAACTTACAACCCACAGGAAGAGTCAGATAGCAAAAGGGAGAAAATGCCTTAGAGCCTCTCCAGACTGACTCTGACAGATAGGAAGTGAAATCATCATGCCGCTGGGGTTGTAACAATGGCCCGGTACAAGACTGTCTCTGTCTCTGAAGTGCTTGAGTTGGAAGGGCTTTTGAGCCCAGAATGAAGGAGCCCCTCTGAGGCTGGCCTGTGAGGCTGTGGGACATGGGGGCAGGTGCACCCAGTCTGAGCTCTATGAAGCAGAGAGCCTAAGTCAGGTCACTACTCATTCCTCCTGGTGGCAGAAGCTGCATCGTCTGTCAGTAGGAGGGAACTCAGTCCTCGATGGACGGGCTCACACAAGCCATGAGGGACAAGTGGTCATCATGGGCTGAGGTCTCTGTGAACACCAGCGAGTGAAATACAAGAGAGGGAGGACTGGCATTCCTGACGGAACTTGGGCACGAGAGAGCCATGTTGATGCCCAGTTCAATGGACCAGGTAAGACTGTATTTGCAGGAGAGTTAAGACAACAGCTAATTCAAATTGGGTGTGGTGGTGCATGCCTTTAACCCCAGCACTTGGGAGGCTGAAGTAGCAGGATAGTGGTGAGTTCGAGGCCAGCCTCAGACTAGTGAATTCCAGGTCAGTCTGGGCTAGAGTGAGACCCTACCTTGAAAGAACAAACCAAACCAAACCGGACTGAACCAAACCGAACAGAACCACCACCACCACAAAAGGGCAGAGGCCTCAGGACTGGTGTGGGTCTTTAGTACTTTGCTGGCCCCTTGCTTGTTGCTGGACCATGATCCCAAGATCGTCATGAGGCAGGAGAGCCTTGGGCAGACCCCAGTAACTTAGATTGACCTGTGAATCAACTTTGAAAAGTGCTAAAGCAATCTCGAGATGAAAACAGGGCCAAGCAGATGAAGTGGTCTGTTTAGGTCACTTGAGGACACAGGTGCTGAGGTTGTATTGAGCTGAAACTTCTAAGAAAAAACACCCTGAGGGCTGGAGAGATGGTTTAGCGGTTAAGCACTTGCCTGTGAAGCCTAAGGACCCTGGTTTGAGGCTTGATTCTCCAGGAGCTACATTAGCCAGATACACAAGGGGGCGCATGCGTCTGGAGTTCATTTGCAGTGGCTGGAGGCCTTGGCGTGCCCATTCTCTCTATATATATCTACCTGCCTCTTTCTCTCTCTGTCACTCTCAAATAAATAAATAAACAAAAATGAACAAAAGAAAAAATTAGAAAAAAGCACCCCGACCGTAGGCTATGGAAGGCTTTAAAGACTGAAGAATTTGTAGGAGACAGAAAAGACCAAGCTTGTTACAGGGGTGGGTCGTTACCCTCTGAATTAACCGGTGTTTCTCCTGTGAGGAAATGCGCTGGAGGTGGAAATCATTTGATTTGCCTGGCCCAGGGCTCGCCCAGCAGCCAGGTGTGCCTAGGAGAGGCATCCTGCCTGCCCCAGAGCCTGTCAGACTCAAGGAGCCAGCGCAGGCAGGCACAGTAGGCGAGACTGTGATCCCATTTCCCCTTGACCTGAGGTGGAGAGGCTTAACTTGGCCCCCTCTGAGCCTGTCAGGGGTGGGGGATGTTGGGACGCCCCATGCAAATGTGTCAGAATAAAGAAGCAGATGGCTCATGGAAAGGGATCATGGCCAATAGAAAGCTAGGTAAAGTAATGCCTTCTTCCCATAGCCACACACTCTTCTCAACATCATTCTTTTGAGGGAGCAATTGGTACAAGCCATGGAATCTGTTCATGCTATATTAGACCTTGCCTTTTTTTTTTTTTAATATTCTCACTACTGCTGACTCCCATGATCCACTGGCACTTGCTTGGAATGAATGGTGGTGGGATTTCAATGATCCTCCCCACCCTCTATAAAAATGTTTCACTGTGACTTGGAGAGATGACTTAGTGGATAAGGCACTTGCCTGCAGAGCCTAACAACCTGGGTTCTAATTTCCCAGTCCCATGTAAAGCCAGAAGCACAAAGTGGCAGATGCATTTGGAATTTGTTTAGGGTGGTAGGAGGTTCTGGTGTGCCTATTCTCTGTCTGTCTCTCTTTTTTCTGCTTTCAAACAAATAAATAAAAATAAAAAAAAAAGCTTCATTGCATGAGCGAGAAAAAGCACTCCACAAAGATATAAATTTGCTGGGTGTAGTGTTGCACACCTTTGATCCCAGGACTTGGGAGTCCAAGGTATGAGGATCACTGTGAGTTCAAGGCCAGCTGTAGACTACATAGTGAATTCCAGGTCATCCCAGGTTAAAGTGAGACCCTACCTCAAAAAACAACAGCAAAAAAAGATATAAAGTTGTTCATTAGAAATCCCGGTGCCAAGGGTAGGTTATTTCTCAAAGAGTTGTTGGCCAGGGAGGCCTCTGAGACCCTAAAATGAAAAGGTTATTTCCATCACTATTCA
The DNA here is from genome assembly GCF_020740685.1 of Jaculus jaculus. Classification (NCBI taxonomy): domain Eukaryota; kingdom Metazoa; phylum Chordata; class Mammalia; order Rodentia; family Dipodidae; genus Jaculus; species Jaculus jaculus. The sequence continues at coordinate 197,571,239 of NC_059103.1, read as the reverse complement.
TGACATGCCAGACCTATACAGTAAGACCCTACTGCTGAAGATGCCACATGCTGGTATCAGGCTGAGACTGAACTGGAACCCCTCCCCCTCCCTGCTAGCTAGCTTTCCTAGTGCTGGAGGTGCCTTGCTGGCTGCTGGGGGAGAATTGCTACGGATAAGTCCTGCTTGAGTGTAGACCCTGACTGCTACAGACTAGGCCAGGCAAGACATGCCACCTGGTGCAATAGAGTCATAACTGCTATCGATGCAACCATCTACTTTCCAGTTGGATTTGAGGTCATAGGCCCTGGGGGGAGGCAACAGCTATTACTTTGCTTAGTGGATGTGATGTGCCTGTTACATTGCCTTCTAGAAATTTATGTTAGTGCCCATGGATTACTGCTCCTGTCAGCCTCAGACAGTCATAGAAACTTCTTTCCTGAGATGGGAGCTGCATTGCAGAGACATTAACCTTTCAACCTCTGGAAGCAATGTGGCTGTTGCTGTGGCATAACAGTAGGAAAATAATCAAACATCTGTGTCACCCACTTCAAGGGCCAGGGAACATTGCAGAAGAGGAAATGAAAAGAATTCAAGAAAGCCCTCTGGGCTGAGGAGGCCAGCGCAGGCCACACCTGTATGTTGGGTGGTTCCAGAAAGAGGCAAGTGTGCTTCTCCAGGGTGTCCATCAGCGGCAGGGCCAAGACGCTATGCAGGCAGGTAGAGAGGAGCCGAGATTTCCTGTCCGTATCCATGGGTGGTCTTAGTGCACTGTGGGAAAGGTATAGGGATAGGGCCTGAGAAGGTTCTGTCAGGAAAGCCCCTGGTATCAGGGGCCCAAGGATTTGGGCATCCCCTGGCATTTTACAACGTTTTGTCTCTCAGAGTCCTGTGTGCACATCCGCCTCTCTTGTTCTCTACTGGTCCAGCAACCCAGGTGCACAATGTGTTACCTGCAGGGCTCCACTGCCACCGTCCGGGGCTTTGCCCAGAAGTCCCTTTTCAGTCAACTGAAGTCAGCTTTAGGCTGTGTCCTGGAGCCTAGAAGAGCGCACCAAGGCTCATGGGATCTCTCGGCCTATCCGGCCAGCAATCACTCAGTTTCGCTGACCCAGTGTCAGGTCAGAGCCGGGTCTCCTGTAGCCTCAGCCCAGTGAGGGTTTTATGGCCTCTCCTTATCTCACTTCCTGCCACAGCCCCAGTGTGACCATCCCGTCCCCTGGGGGGCATTCTGGGAAGAGATGTTCCCTGTTGGCTCAAAGTCCCCAGAACCCAGAAGGTCCCTGGTGCTGAGATGCTCAGCAGCAACGTGGGCAATGGGTGAATTAAGGAGCCAGCTGGGAGAGGTGAAGCAGGTGATGGTGGTGAATGCAGACTGAGCAGATGCCACCCTGCTCAGGGCTACATAGTGAATTATAGGTCAGCCCAGGTTAAAGTGCCTATGCCTGTCGGGCACCTTTGAATCCCAAGACCAGGCAGCTCTGATACCCCTGTACCTAATTTTCTCTCCTATTTGCCCGTGGTGAGCTGAAGTGAGGTAACCTTAAACCCCCTCCCCTCCCCTGAGCTCTAGCCTCACTCCAGTTCCCTGGGGTTTGTTTGGCATCTGAATGTAGTGATCTTTTGTCCCCCTCTTCCTGTCCAGCCCCTGCCCATGGTGGGGCCTTGCCCTGATTGCTTCCCTACTTGAGCAGCAGTGAGGAGAGGGCCAGTTCACAACGTCAGTGCCCAGATGCCCCGGCTCATTCCCTCCCCGTGATGTGCACCATATTGGCTCAGGCCCCAGGCCCTGTCTGGTGGGGCCATGGTGTTTGTCCTCCCTCACCCTGCTATTCTGCTGGCAGTGGGCAGGGAGCTGTGGTTTGGACCGAGGCACCCCGGGGGGCTGGAGCCTACCAGAGGCTGGAGATGACCTGCATGGCTTGCTGGCGGCTGGCCGTGCACAGCGAGTCTTGTTGCTCCTTTTCCATCAATACCTGCAAGTCCCCAGGAGAGGAGGCAGTCTCTCAGGTCTGGCCCATCCCGCCTTGGACACTAGGTCTCACCTCTGCCTCAGGACCCCAGCCCCCCTGTCTCCCACAGGATGATGCCACCCACCTTCACCCACTCAGAGGGGTTTCTGAGACCCTGCTTTGAGAATCAGGGCACAGCCCAGTCTGAATCCTGGTTGTCAAGTCCTAGGCCACCTGACCTGGGTCCAGTTACAGGGTGCTCTGAGCCTGTTTCCTCATCAATAACGCACATCACACAGGAAGCAAGGTGCAAAACCCTCGCTGTCTGGGTCCCGACATGTAGCAGGAGTGTGCTGTCCTGATCCCCTGGCTCTTCTTGGTCCAGATCCAGCTGCCCAGTGTCCTGTGCATCTCCCATTATCCCGGAGGGCCCAGGAGGCCTAACTCCCAGGTGACTGGTCTCAGCATGTGCAGCAGGGATGGTGTTGACCTTTCCAGGCCTCAGTGTCATTGCCTACTCAGAGTTCCCATAAGAACCTAAGACCCTGGGATATATGCATGGTTCCAGGCAGAAAACCTGGGAGGGACTGGGTTGTCCTTGTAGCCTGAGTCTGCCCTTCCCCGGCAGTGGCTCTGATCTGAGGGATGGCACTCTGGTTGGAAAACTGGTGCTGCTCGGAGGAGGGAAGGGGGCTCTGCCCTGGGAGGCCGCTAATCTGACCTGGTTCTCCTGTGCCCAGGCCTGCACGTACCATCAGGCACTGCATCAGCTCGCAGGTCTGAGAGAACTCGTAGCTGTGGGCACCCTCGCTCCGGCTGATGGCCGCCACCAACATCAGGATGGCGGTGAGGAAGCTCTGCTTCAGAGTCTCATCCTGCATGAGTCAGGCCCCGGGACAGGGGTACAGATCAGGAGAGCCCCAGAGCTTCTGGAGAGAGCAAGATGCCAGGCTGCTATCTGCAGGGGCAGCTGGAAGGGAGGCGCATGCTTGGGGGGCTCTTTAAGAGGGATGGTTTGTTTAACAAAATGTGAAGTTAGTAAGCTTCATCAAACAGCAGGGAAGGCCTGTGAGGGTTTCTGGGGTGCAGGGGCTGCAATCCTGATATGCGAGTGCTCCCCACCCCTCATAGCAACTAGGCTGGAGGCCTGGTGCCACACAAAGATAAGGGACACCTTGGCCCCTCAGTGCCCCTCCCCGCTCCTGAGGTGACAATCAAGGGTTTTCTTTATGAGAAGTGGGGGGATGGGTTCCTTAGGAAAGCCCAGAGGCCTTTCTGAGAACAGTGGAGGTAACAGGGCCGCCCAAGGAGCCCTGGTCTGGTTCTTGGTGATTCCAAGACAGTGGGGAGGGGTGATGCAGGTCTGGCCAGCCCTGGACCTCTTGAGTTCATGGTTTAGGCTGAATGGGGCTGGTGTCCTGGACCTGTCCCAGAGGAGGCACGGGCTTGGGGTGAGCCCAGAGCAGTGCCCGTACCCAGGAGCTGTCGCGGAAGTAGAAGATCATTCTGGACAAGATGTTGTCCACCCACGGCAGGATGCGGGTCTTGGCCCTGGCTGCCATCTGCCCGTAGCAGAGGAGGATGGTACTACTGGCCCACTTCCACCGCAGGTCCTCGAAGCCCTGGCCATGGGGGGGGGGCGGCAGGGTGGGCTCTGGTCATGTACTGTGTGCGCCCCGCTGGGGGCGTGCTGATACCCAGGCGCTATGGGGGTCTGGGAAGTACAGTGTCCTTTGTTCACTGTAGAGGTGGAATTGGCTCTTGGAGTTGGGACGGTTGGGACCGAATACAGCCACCCAGGCCGAATGTGGGGTGCCTGGGTCTGCTGCAAGTGTTCGGAGTCTGGGCCCCTCACCTCCCTTCTATGGTGACCCTTTCACCAGAACCTCGCTTCTGCTTTTCCTGTGGGTGGGGAAACGTCTGGCACACTGCACCCTTTGGGTGGCTTGGGAGGGTCATGCTATCCAGAAGGCTGGTGATGGGTCACATGGGACTTCCTGTTCGGATGAGGCCCAGAGCATTGCCTGTCCTCCCAGATGGCACTTCGTACCATATGGTGATGCTTATCAGTGCCAGGCACCCTTTGAAGGTCTGAGGCCTGGGCCTTGATTCTCTTATGCCACCTTATAGCTGGGGGACCTTCCAGAACCCACCGACCCTCTGAGTTGCAGGGTTAACCATAAGTAGACACCCAAGGGCAGCAAGGGGCCTCCTTCCCCTCCTTGGTCCTGAGGGCTTCCCATGGAGTGCCCCGGGCACCGAGTCCTTCAGTGGGAGCCAGGTGGGGTGCAGTGAGGTGGGGCAGGAGCATGGGTACCCATTTATTATTCATAGGCCACTCTCTGGCCAGGTATCTCTGCTCTGTTTTAAAAAAAATTATTAAGATTTTATTTGCAAGCAAAGAGAGGCAGGGAGAATGGGAGAGTCAGGGCTTCTAGCCACTGGCAATAAACTCCAGATGCATGCACCACTCTGTGCATCTGGTTTACACGGGTACTGGGGAATTGAACTCAGGTTGTTAGGGTTTGTAGGCAAGTACCTTAACTGCTGAGCCATCTCTCCAGCCCAGTCATCTCCATATTTAATGAGCCCTTTACCCTAGGGCTGATCACAGCCTGATGGAGGCTGTCAAAGTACAGTGGGACTTCAAGGCTTGAGGCCCTGCTGTGTGCCAGGCTGTCCATGGCGGAGGCATTTCAACACACAGGGATTGGGCCTGAGGGGGTTGGGGATACTATTCAAGAGGAGGAAACTGAGGTGTGAAGGGATTAGATGGGACCGGTGTAGGTGGGACGGGAGCCACTGCCGCCCTGCCCAGGGAGTCGCAGCTGGGTACACTAGCCTGCACAGGGTGATCCGGTGCATGGCCCTCGCTGAGCCCCTTGCTGGTACCTTTATAGAGAAGCTTTTCAGGCTCCACTTGATGGGCGTGCTTCGGCCAAACTGGTCCAGGACGGCCCAGACATCATCCAAGTGGCGAGTTGCAGCCAGTCCCACTGTGAGAGCAATGCCCTGTGGAGAGGGGCCAGGATCTGATGAGGGTGCCAAGGGTGCCAGGCCTGGACTTGGTGCGTCCTCTAGGCCACTGGCAGTGTTGGACCCTCATTCATGATCCCAAAATGTCCACTCCCTTCCTGCACACTTTATAGAATATGTGACTCTGAATCCAATCCTGTGGGGGTGTCTCCCTGGTGGGGGCCTAGTGGGGGGCATGGAGGAGGGAGTAGGTGTAGGGGAGCCCTCAATGCCACCTCTGCGTAGATCTGTGTCCGAGGTAGGAATGAAAAGGTGTGTGTGAGAGGAAGGAAGCAGATCCCAGTCATGGATGAGATTAAGTCTGCTATTGGACCAGGGCTCAGGCTATAACCAGGATCAGTGTTCAATGTGAATAGGTCAGAGATCAGGCTGGGACCTAGAGGAACATTTAGAGTGTGATCTGGACCAGAGCCTGTCAACCAGGATCAGGGCTCAGTGTGTGACCTGGGCCCAAGGATCAGTGTGTGACCAAAATGAAGACTTAGTATGTGACCAAGATGAGGAGGGCTCAATGTGTGACCAGGACATGGTAGGGGTCAGGCAGTTGGAACAGAGTGGGACTCAGTCCTCACCTCCCTCTGCTTGGGCCACTGGTGGGACGTGTCCAGGAGGGCTCGCACGTGTGTCCTGACGTTGGCACTATTATCCTCAGCCTGAAGGATCAGCCCGTAGTAGGTGAACAGGAAAGCCTGGTGGAGGATCCAGAGTCCTGTCCTTGGCTGGACTCACTCGGCCTTGGAGGCCATTTCCAGTGAACAGCCTGCCTGACCACAGTGTCCTGGGCTTCTCTAACCCCTGCCATGGGACTAGCGAAGAAGCCACGGCCTGTGCTGTGGCAGAGAAGCTTCCAGTCCTGCTGCCCAGGCCTGGACTTGCGCTCTTCATTCCTACCAGTTTCTTCCTGGGGCCGGTGTGTCCTGTGGACAAAGCCCCTGGGTCTGGCTGCTGTGTGGGCAGGGCTGCTGGGTTTCAGGGCCTACCTTTTCCGGGTTCTGATCCTGCTGGGTCTGGCTGGGCTTGGTGAGGGTCCAGAGCATCTCGTTGGACCACACGTCTATGTTCAGGAAGGGCACAGACTTGGTGGCCATCTGTTAGCAGATGGGCGCACAGGGGTGGAGTCACCTCTGCTTTCATCCCCAAAGCCCCAGCCCTTTGCCCTCCCTCCTCTGGGTCTCTAGCACTCAGCTCTCTTGCTTGTTAGCTGGTTCTCAGAGGTTGAGAGCACATTCCTCAATGTGTCCCTAGATGTGCCCCTGGGAGGCATGGCACAGTGCGGTGTCCAGACCATGTCCCCAGCACCAGCCGGAATCCCAGACATAAGAGACGCAGTGGTCACTGATGACAGCCCCTTGGCAGGGTGGGCTCCAGGAGCGAGGACATGATCTGCTCCGTTTCCAGTGTGTCCTCGGAGCTTGGCCCTATGCCCAGCATGTGGTAGTTGCTCTCCATTAATGTTTCTTTTTTTTTTTTATAAAAAAGTATCAAATTTATTTCAATATCTCGTTTAATTTTTTAAATTAGGATTACTGATCAATTACAGTAACTTAATATTCATTATCAGAGGTGCAAAAACATTAATAAGATATTAAATAATATGGTGATAAAGTTACTAGACCATGCATTTAGAAGAAACATGTTTAGTATTTGAAAGTTCCAGTTTTACTAGGTTTTTGCTCTGTACTTGCAATTATAGCATGTTCCATTCTCATGTTGATATAATTTATCTAGTTTGTACAATCACTACTATGCTGTTCAAAATTTTTTAAATTTAAATTTTAAGCCTTTCTCTGCCACTTAGGAAGTAGGATTTAACTGTTTACTTATTCTTTACAGGAGATTGAAATTTTAATTTTCACTTTGATCCTGTTTGCTTAAAAAAAATCATGACACCACTACCACACGAGTTTAAAACAGAATGTAATAAAAACAAGTCCTGGGCTGGAGAGATGGCGTAGTGGTTAAGCGCTTGCCTGTGAAGCCTAAGGACCCTGGTTCGAGGCTTGATTCCCCAGGACCCACGTTAGCCAGATGCACAAGGGGGTGCATGCGTCTGGAGTTCGTTTGCAGTGACTGGAAGCCCTGGCATGTCCATTCTCTCTCCCACTCTCTATCTGCCTCTTTCTCTCTCTGCCACTCTCAAATAAATAAATAAAAATCTTTAAAAAAATAAAAAAAGCAAGTCCTATCTATATAATCAGCAAATTATCAAATAAGACATGTTAACTATCTCACAGCTGTCATAAGCACAAGGCAACGCTGATGCCCAAGTACAACAGCGCTTGGCATTTTGTCTACAAGCTTTACACCAGTGTTTCTGTTCTCAGCAACACATCCAGGAAAATGGCAGTGCTCAGAAATACAAAAACTATTATGTACAGTAGGTGGTCCTCTACATGGCCAGTAAGAGAATTCTTTATAAAGTTGCATTAAAAATGCAAAATGTCTTGATAATTACCACCTCAAAGGTCAATGTGAGAAAAATGCAAAAAAATAAGACATACTCATTAATATCATTTCCCTTTGAGAAAAAGTCAGCAATGCTTCTATTCCAAAAAATAAGAAATAATGATTCTAAAATTGTGATTAATATACTGTATGTCTTTCAAGCCAACATAAACTTTTCACTTCCAGAATAGAAACTCATTTTATTTTATTTTATTTTTTTAAAATTTTTATTAGCATTTTCCATGATTATAAAAAATCCTGTGTTAATTCCCTCCCCCCCCACTTTAGAACCTCATTTTAAACCAGTATTTGAATCAAGTTCATAGTCCTAAAGCCATTTTTCTTCATACAGTGTTTTCACTTGAAAACATAAGCTGCAAAATGGCGCCCAGCTGTCAGTTATAAAGAACTACAAGTTGAGCATCCCTCAACAGAAATACTGACCAGTAATATTTTAGTTTTTCAGACCTTAAGAGTATTTGCATAACACCTTGCTGATGGGATCCAAGTCTAATCAAAGTTCATCTCCATCTCATTTAACCTGAAGAGAATTTTATTTTCAGTGCTCCTGTATTTTAGCTGCAGCCCTTCACAAGTTCAGGTGTGGAACCTGCTTCTTGCAGCATCATGTCTGCACATGCTTCAGATTTGAGAGGGGTTTGGATGGTATGGTAAATGCCAATTCATAGTAACTTTCGGCAGAATCCAACAAACTTCTATACCAGCCTAAAAGTTACTACAGTATCTAGGTCAGAACATGATTCTCTTATATGGTCAGCTGTAATTTATTAATTAATACTTCCATGAACATGAATGAAACCTTAGCGAGTCCTTCCAAAGCCGCACGATTTCCAAATGGTTTTTCTCCAGGTACGCAACCTCTCCATTCCTTTAATCTTCTTTTAGTCGTTTAGCTTTGGCAATATTTTCTTGACGTTTTTGCTGCTTCTTTTGCTCTTTCTCCTTGGCCTCAATCATCTTGGCCAATTTCCAGGACAGTACAGTGCTTGTTAGGAAGAGTGGAGTGAGGGCCCGAATGACTGTTGTAAGGAAGCCATATGGGTCTTTTGCAGCCCATTCCACGACATACTCAGCCCACGCCTTTATGTCAAACATAATTTGTGACAGTCTTAGGAAACTTCTGCTTGAGTAGTGATCTCTAATCTTTTCCTGGGCTTATCAGTAGGCTAAACAATCTCAGATGACCCGTGGTTGTTGTCTTTAGTTGTACAATACACTTCTGAGAAGCCACGGCCCTTGCGTCCTGCCTACAGGCCGGTCCCAGCTGGATTGGGCTCCATTAATGCTTCTTAATGAGTGCTTGAATGAATGAATGAAATGTCCTTTTGACACACAGGATTCTGGAAGTTCTGATCATAGCGTGCCATGATTCTGTGATGGTGTGTATAAGATTGCTTCATTTCCACTGCTCCCAGATTCTGTGATCTAACAAGTCCAAAGGTTTTTGTTCCTAAGAGTGTTCTAATGCGTGGGGCACTCTATTTAACCTCTAAATCTCAGAAAATATTGATAAGTGTGAAGATAAATGGTCAAGCGAGTTTGCTAAGCGAGGCCATTAGAAATTAACTGGAAAGATTGAATTAAGTTGAAAACAAGCTCCTGTCACCGTGGCCACGAGTTTATATCCATAATAAAAAGCAGCACTCATAAATCAACAAGAAAAAGGCAAACAGTCCGATTTGAAATGATGAGAGGACACAGGCAACGAAGATAAGAGAAGCGCATGCTGGCGAATACTTCAGGAGTGGAAATTAAGATACTATGTCATCTGGATGAAGATGGGCACCAAGACCGGCCGCCTAATGATGTGTCAATCAACTATGGAGTGCAGATGACGTGGTCCCATTGAATTTAATGGAGCTGGGACGTGGTCCCATTGAATTTAATGGAGCTGGGAGATTCTGCGCTGTCATCTGCGGCCACGTGTTGGTGGCGAGGCGGGAAGGCGACCTAACACACCATCAGAGCGCAGCAGCAGCGCAACGATGCGCATGTGCGCTTGATCATGACCCACGCCGACATGTATGTTACTTGTCCATGCTCCCTTTGACCGATGTTTCAGAGTGTACGCCTGCTTAGGAAAACAAGTGCACTGCAAAACAGTAGCGCCTGTGGCCTGGCCTGTCTCGTGCTTACTGCCTTGTGTTTGCTGTGAGTGGCTGTGTGAATCCCTGGCCTAGGGCCTGGCGGGAGCTTGAGTCACTCTTGGTTGGCACAATACTGGTGATGTCTGACAGTACACTTCTCAGAAAGCCAGATCTATAAGGGCAATGGACGGTCCTTGGGTGAAAGGATGATTGGATCTATAGATTTTTTTTTTTTTTTTCGAGGTAGGGTCTCACTCTAGCCCGGGCTGACCTGGAATTCACTATGGAGTCTCAGGGTGGCCTCGAACTCATAGCAATTCTCCTACCTCTGCCTCCCAAGTGCTGGGATTAAAGGTGTGCACCACCATGCCTAGCCTACAGGTATTTTTTAAAGGTGTTGGCAACAGTAATTAAAAAGCACTATTGACACCAATTAAAGTCTAAAAGGGTTAAACATTTTCTCAAGCAAATAAACTTTTAGGGATTTATCCTAAGGAGATATTCGGTTATTGACACTTTGAGCCTCAAGGGGCATGTCTTGCTGAGGCTTAGAATGCCCCCGCAGTAGGACTGTCTGTGCCCTCTCTGGGTTGAGACGGCAATTGCTCCCACTTATGGCAGGACCCTGAGGAGCTTGTCTGTCTGGACTGGGGCTGCAGCAAGCCCCAGTGGCTCCTTACCTGCAGGGCAGGTGTCTGCACAGTCCCCATGGGACAGCGGCAGCCATGGGGAAGACTCCAGAGTCCCCAGAATCAGCAGGGGCTCCCCAAACCTGTATTGCCTGTTCACTGCTCCAAGGGTCAGCACCTTGCTGGTCTGCGAGGTAACTTTCGAACTCTCAGAAAACTGTCCCCGCAGTTCTGCAGCCACCTCACTGGGTGGCAAACACTGTCTCAAACTGATGGGTCTGTCATGATTTGTGTGACTTAAGTGGCACATGTGTGGATGTCTCTGCAACAATAGTAATGTATTTCATTCTGCGCCTGCTGCATGCACTGCTCAGAGTCCAGCCTAGCTGCTCCTTTCGCGTTTAAAAAGTCTGCAACGTGGGGTGGGGGTGGGGGATGGTCAGTTGCCATACAAGCCTGAGTAGTTGAGTTTGGATCCCCAGAACCCACGCAAAAGGCAAATGATATTGCGGGTGTCAGTAATCCCAAGTGTGCCTACTGAGAGATGGGTGGCAGAGACAAGAGAATCTTCTGGCAGCTTGTGGGTCAGCTAGCCTGGCGAACAGAGCAGTGCACAATGAGACTCCCTGCCTCAGCTGGGGCAGAAGGTCAGGACTGACTCCAGAAGCTGTCCTCTAAGAACATACGCAGACGCGTGCGCACACACACACACACACATCAGGCAACATACTGGAAAAATCTGAAACATTCTGAATTTTGAAATATATATGATCTATTCCCAAGGTTTCTTCTGGTATGTGTATCTGTGCTATGCATGCACGTGTGTGTGTGTGTGTGTGTGTGTGTGTGTGCCAGAGGTTCAGACCAGGTATCCTTTCCACCCTATTATTTAAAAAATTTTAATTTTATTTATTTGGGAGAGGGAGGGAGAGAGAGAGAGAGAGAGAGAGAGAGAGAGAGAGAGAGAGAGAGAGGGAGGGAGAGAGAGAGAGAGCTACACACAGAGAGAGAGAGAATGAGCACGCCAGGGCCTCTAGCCATTGCAAACGAACCCCCGATAAATGCGCCACCTTTTACATCTGGCTTACGTGGGTCCTGGGGAATCAAACCTCGGTCCTTCGGCTTTGCAGGCAAGTGCCTTAATGGCTAAACCATCTCCCCAGTCCATCCACCCTATTATTTTTGAGCCATGGTTTCTCATCAGCAGAGCTCACCATTGTCTAGACTATCTAGCCAGCAAACCTAGGGGGCCCTTGCTCCTCACCACCCCAGTGCTGGAAATATCAGTGTACACCACATGCCAACTTTTACATGGGATGTGAACCCAGGTCCTCATGCTTGAGTGGTAAGCACTTTACCCACTGAAACTTCTCTCCAGCCTCCTAATCCTTTTCATTTTAATTTAGATTTCTTTCTTTTTTCTTTTCTTTTCTTTTTTTTTTTTTTTTTTTTTGGTTTTTCAAGGTAGGGTCTCACTCTAGCCCAGGCTGACCTGGAATTCTCTATGTAGTCTCAGGGTGGCCTCGAACTCATGGCGAACCTCCTACCTCTGCCTCCCAAGTGCTGGGATTAAAGGCGTGCGCCACCATCCCCAGATAATTTGGATTTCTTAAGATATTTGTAAACTTGAGGTAGGGTTAATTTGCAGTGCAATTCACTGACCGTCAGTGCAGAGTCTGGGGGGCCTGCAGAAACGAATTGCAACACTCACTCACCACCACCCCGAGGTCGCCCAGCCTCCCTCCCGGCTCACTTCCGTGGTTTATCTGCTGTGGTCGCTTCTGCCTTTTCTAGAGCTGTGGCATTTAGATTCCCTGGGTTTGCTGTTTTTCCCTCAGCGAGTGTTTCCAGCCGCAGCCATGCTGTGGGTGCGTCAGAGGGTTTCCTCTTTCTCTGCATTAGCTTTTGTTTGGTTGGGATTTAATATGCTTCCCTGTCCTTGCTTTCCTAAGTGGACACTTGGGTTGTGGAGTCAGGTCTCTGAGTGGGGACGTTGTTCTGTCAGTCACGGGGATCCCCAGTTTGAGGCTATGATGAGGATGGCTGAACTTTACTTGGGAGCACACGGGATCATGGCTTTCCGGCGGTGGCGCCATTCAGCTGTGCAGCGGCTATCTCGTTGCTGTGCATCCTCGCTGGCATTTAGGGTCCTTGAGTCTATTAGTCAGGATTCCCTGGGGGCCCAGAACTGATAAAGCCAGTGAACTCTCCTACAGAGCACTGCTGGCGGCTCCTTGCTGTTGCCTGAGGACCGAAGATGCTGGTCGTTTTTCATCTGCTTCTTGGTTATTTATGCGGTTCCTTTGGAGAGTGTTTATACAAATCCTATTCTCATGGTAAAGGCTGAGCTATCTGTCTTTTTTTCTTACAAAGCTATAGTTCCTACTTATTCTGTACTCCATAGTCCCTTGTAGGAACATATCTGTGAATATTTTCCCAAATGTGAGAGTTACCTGCCCATTTTCTTTATGATATCAGCTGATGAACAGAAGTTTGAATTTTAAAGAAATCCAAATTGCTCATATTTTTCTTTTGATGATAATTACTTTCTGAGTCCAAAGGAATATTTCCTACCCAAGTTGGCAAGAGGCTCTTCTAGAGACCTTTCTGTTTTAGATTCACATTTAAAAAAATTGTCAAGAGCTGTTATCTTAACATTATAGGGCTCTTCTGTCTTCAAACATCATCTGCCCTCATTTGAAAATTTTCAATTTGCAATACTTTGTGGAGATCTTAGACATATTTGTAACATTTGTCTTTAAACTATTTTTATATTTAATGTTTAACTGTGTCTTTTTTTGGGGGGAGGGGGGTTTCAAGGTAGGCCCTCACTCTAGCCCAGGCTGACCTGGAATTCACTCTGTATTTTCAGGGTAGCCTCGAACTCTGGGTGATTATCTTACCTCTGCCTCCCAAGTGCTGGGATTAAAGACTTGTACCATCACACCTGGCAAAGCTGTGTCATTTAAAAATTTTCATCCTCGAATCGTTTGTCACATGAATAGCAATGTAATTGATTTTATTTTTTATTTTTTGGTCTGTGTAGGACTTTTTATCCTGAGACACTGGTAAATTCCACTGCCAGTAATTATCAGTTCTAGTAAATATATTTACATGAATATTTCTGTACTTTTTAATGTATCCAATTAAGCTTGCGAAGAGGCACTTTGACTACTTCAGTGGAAATCGGTATCTTCTTCCTCCTGTTGCAGCGGCTAGAGACTTCAGTGCAGTGTGGAGGGCCGGGCCCATCTCCTCAGCCCTTGGCCCCTTAGTCTTATTCCTGATTTGCAGGGAAAGTGTCCATTTGTCCTTTGTTAGCCATGCGATCTGTAACTTTAGATGTGCCTTGTCAGGTTGGGACAGTGTCTTTTTATCCCTATCACTTTAAAAAAAAATATATTTTTGAGGTAAAGTCTCGCTCTAGTCCAGGCTGACCTGGAATTCATTATGTAGTCTTAAGCTGGCCTCCAATTCAAGGTGATCCTCCTATCTCTGCCTCCCAAGGGCTGAACAAGCTCTGTGTCCTTCGTCCCTGCATAGGCTTTGCAGGCCCTCACCGGCTCACTCCTGTGCTGTTTGTTGACTGTAGATGACACCTCACACATGTGCTTCCAGATGAGGTTTGATCCACTGTCTTTCCCCCACCTTGGCCTGCAGATACCCACAAACCTGGTCCTTGACTTAGTTATTTGAGAGAGGGAGGGAAGAAGGTGGGGGGGGGGTAGGGAGGAGAGGAAGAGGCAGATAGATAGATTGGGTGCACCAGGGCCTACAGCCATTGCAAATGAACTCCAGAAACATGTACCACCGTGTGCATCTGGCTTACATGGATAGCTATCGGGTTCTTAGGCTTTACAGGCAAGTGTCTTAACTGATAAGCCATTTATCCAGCCTAGGGAGGTGGATTTTAAGATCTGTTTAGGTCTCCATCTGCTAGAACACCCAATGAATAAACTCTTTACTCTGTAAAATGTGTCATTTTGGTGACTGGCATCTACATGGTGGGAAAATTGGGCCTCGGGTTTTGTAGCAGAAAGATTCTAAATTTTAATCCTAATTTCTTTTTTTTTTTAATTTATGAGAGAGAGAGAATGAGAAAGAGAGAGAGAATAGATGCACCAGGGCCTCCAGTCACTGTAAATGAACTCCAGATGCATGTGCGATCTTGTGCATTTGGCTTACATTCCTGGGGAATTGAACCCAGGTCCTTTGGCTTTGTAGGCAAGTGCCTTAACGCAGCCTGATTCTAATTTCTTTAATATACATAAGACTACTGAGGTTTTCTGCTTCTTCTTAACTCAGTTTTGGACCTTTGTATTTTTCAAGAAATTTGCCTGTTTTAATTCATCAGAATCCTACTGCATTGTTATCCTTTAAAATCAAAACTTCGATTTTTGATGTTCCTGATTCCTGAAGCAGAATCTTGTCTTTTCTCCTCTTAATTTGTCTAGTGATTTTTCCAACAAACTTCTGGATTTCTTACTGGGCCAGAGCTCCTTGCGGATCAGGCCTCAACAGGCAGCAGCTGTCCTGCTTCTGCCTCCCGAGGGCTGGATCGCTTTTGACTTTATTCATTCCCATTTGTGTGTGCTTTTTCTTTTCTTTCTTTTTTTTTTAAATTAATTATTTATTTATTTGAGAGCGACAGACACAGAGAGAAACACAGATAAAGGGAGAGGGAGAAAATGGGTGCGCCAGGGCTTCCAGCCTCTGCAAACGAACTCCAGACGCGTACGCCCCCTTGTGCATCTGGCTAACGTGGGACCTGGGGAACTGAGCCTCGAACTGGGGTCCTTAGGCTTCACAGGCAAGTGCTTAACCGCTAAGCCATCTCTCCAGCCCTTGTGTGTGCTTTTTCTGTCTCTTTGATTTCTGCTTGAATTTTTAAAATTTACTTTATTTTATTTATTTGAGAGAGAGAGAAATAGAGAGAGAGAGAAGAAGAGGCAGATAGATAGAAAGAGAGAATGGGCATGTCAGAGCCTCCCGCCACTGTAAACAAACTTAAGATACATGCGCCCCCTTGTGCACCTGGCTTATGTGGGTCCTGGGGAATTGAACTGAGGTCCTTAGGTTTCATAGACAACCTCCTTAACCACTCGGCCATTTCCCCAGCCCTACTCGAATTATAATTGGTTCTTATCTTCTACTTATTTTGGGTTCAGTTTACCTCAAGAGCTTCTTAAATGAAGTTTAAAGAGTTATCTTTAGCTGGGTGTGCATGCCTTTAATTCCAGCACTCAAGAGGCAGAGGCAGAGGCAGGAGGATCGCCATGAGTTCAAGGCCACTCTGAGACTACATAGTGAGTTCCAGGTCAGCCTGGACTAGCATGAGACCCTGCCTCGAAAAACCAAAATAAATAAATAAATAAATAAATAAAAATAAATAAATAAAATAAAGAAAAAGAGTCATCTTTACACCTTTTCTAATCAAGGCATCAAAACAAAAATTTGCTTTTAAACTTTTTTTTAAACACAAATGCTCACATATTGTATTTTTATTACCATTCAATTAAAATATTTTCTAATTTTCTTTCTGATTTCTTCTTTGATCTACATTACTGAGAGGAGTTGCTTAATTTCCAAGCACTGGAGTGTTTTCAGAGAGATTCTAACGTTGCCCTCTAATTTCTGCTTTGGTTAGAGGATGAACTCTGGTGTACAGTCCTTTCAAATTTATTGGAACTTGGTACGTGACCAGCATGTGGAAGAGCACAGAGAAGGTCGCACTTGTATCAGAAGAGTGCCAATTAGATCCGCTGGTTAACTGTGGTGGTGGGTTCAGATCTTCCTCGCCCATAGTGATTTCCTGTCCCATCTGGTTAAATCTCTCCCATCCACTCTTGCTACTCCGCTGCTGTCTTGTCAGTGGCTGTGGCACTAATAATCAAAGCTGAGCAGGTCCCTGTGTCCCAACCCAGTCATAACCACTGCCATCTCCATATGACACATGAGGAAACCAGGAAACAGAGTGGCAAAGGAAGTCTTTCCAGGCCACACAGCTGAGATTAGCTGCGGTGGGACTTGAACGCAGCTCTTCCCTGACTGCATTTCTTCCTCCCAGCAGTCAAAGCCCCTCATTCAGGTCAGGGTCAGAGATGAACCTGTCAGCTTCTGGGCTGTGCCATCTTCACTGTACCTGGACCTGGGTCTCTCCTTGCTTTGTATCAATTCTGGCCCCTGTGTCCTTTCTCATCCCCCCAGTGTAGGTTCCATTCCCAGGGTGGGTGAGAAGGCTAGTACTGAACCCCTGTTCTGTGCCGGGTGTCTAGAGACCAAGGTTCAAATCCCAGCTCCTCTAGTAACCTTGGTGGAGTCACCTCCATGCTGTTTGTTCATCTATAATTGGGGATCCTCCTTCTCATCCTGCCTCATGCTTGTCTCCTCCCTCCCTCTTCCCCTTAGTCCATTCCCCTCAGAGCCACAACAGGGGACCCCCAGGTAGGGGTTTCTCCCTTGCTGGTGTCTCCCAGAAGGTCTGGGTCAGGCTGGGGTCCCTCCATACCTGGGTCAGAAGGTTGTTCCAGCTCCTTCTGTCTTCCTTGTTGAGAAGCTCCTCTGTGGGAAAGGGGTTGGGCTATAGAGCCAGGTCTGATGCGTACAGCCAGGGATGAACCCTGGGCCCCACTTGCCCACCCCTGCCTATCCCAGTTCCATGGCCAGTGGCCAGCAGGAGTAACATGAATAGAAATGGGGCTCAGGGTCCAGAGAGTTGAGCTGGACTTTTGGCCCTGATCTATGGTATGTGACCTTCCTTCTCTGGGCTTCTGCTCTCCAACAGTGAATGTTGGGTCCCTTCCTAGTATGGGCCTTTGGGAGGTGCTGTGGTTCTGTTACAGGCACTGGGAGCTCAGAAATAGAGTTCTTGAACCCCAAACCCGGAGTTCATGTTTGCATTTAACCAAAGCATTGGGCCAACCAAACTGAGAAAGATAATTAAAATTATTGTATTTATTCAGTGACATATAAAACCAAGGGAAGGAAAATGGATACCCCACAGGGTCTGAGAGCCCATGTGATGGGCTTGGAAGAAACATGAAAAGAGATTTCAAGAGGACAAAAGAAAGTACAGAGAGCTCCTGCCACGTGGAGGTCAGAAGGAGGTAGAGAGGGGTCAAACTGAGATGAGGGGAGACTTACCAGAAGTCGAGAGAGCCTTTGCCCTGGGTATAACTTTATTGTAGTGGGCTCAGGTGAGCCAGAGTGAGGGCTGATTGGGCTGGCCTAGGGGCTGGCTCAGGAAGAGGGTTGCCATGATGCCAAGTTCTGGGGGCTGAACTTGACCAACCACAATGTCAGGGTTAGATTTAAACTCTGGAAAGGGGTCTTCCCTCTCAGTAGATAAGGAAAAGAGAGATCCTTCTCTGATCACTAATAAAGTGAAGATTATAAGGATAGACTTAAGGACTTTTCTGTCTTTACTTTTGGGGGCCCAGCCACCCTAACTTCTTCAGTTCCTTCCAGTGTGGGAAAATAAGGCTAAGGAGGGGACCTTTGTGAGGCTGAAAAGCCTTTTGGGAAGCTTGGACATTCCACCACAGAGGTAAGCTCTGCTTTGGGGATCCCTCTGCCCAGAAAAGGTCAGTACCCAGCCTGTCAATGCTGGATGGGGCAGAACTAAGCTCGGCTAGGTCCTACCTGATCCTAGCCCAACCGATACCTTCCCAGAATAGCCTTGGAGCCCTCTTTCTGCTCCCAGACTATTACGGGCCTACTGCTCCTCAGGTCACGGCTGGGAGTGGCTCATACCAGCCACCTTCCCCAGGGAAGCCTCCCTGATGGCCTTCTCTCCTTGGTCTCAGGACAGGACCTCCCCCGCTGGACAACTGCGAGGGTGGTAACCCTTGTGAACAGAATGAGTGAATGAATGGATCTGACAGAAGCTTGGGGACCTGGGGACGGCAGACTGGGAGGTGAGGCTGGGTGGTCTTGGCCCTCATCATCATGCTGCCTCTCTGAGTTGGGCTTCTAATGTGTCTCAACTTTGTGTGGCTGAGGGAACCCACACAGCGGCCCTCGTGTGGGGGTGACAAGGTGGGGTGGCAGAATCACAGGGTCTAGCTCAGCTCCTGGGCCCTCCTCCAGCTTCCTTGCTCTGTGTAGGCTCAGCAGCTGAGGCACCCATAGCAGCAGCCAGATATGCAGAGGACTGGCGAGCTGCGGCGCTCCGAGCAGCAGCCTGGACAGCCACGTGCAGCGGTGGTCCCTGGAGACCACCCCGATACCCTGCAGAGTTTCCCTGGACTGCCAGGTCCTCAGCTTCTCCCACTGCAATGCGTACCTTGAGAATACAGAATGCCCATCACGTAGAGCAGGCTGCGATGTGGAAAGACTCCCGTCAGGAGCTCCGTCTCCAGGTACTGGGCCACCTCCCGCCATGAGTACCGACAGAGGGCCACCAGCACGTTGCTGGCGGCATCCTGATACGTGTCTTCTAGCTCCTGGGGCAGGGTGTGGTGAGTAGAGAGGGCAGGGGTAGAGAGGGAGAGGCAGAAGTAAGAGTAGCTGGTACCAAGCTAGGCACTTCCACACACACTGTCTGGCTTGATGCTCTTCCTCTTTTTTTTTTTTTTTTCCCTAAGGTAGGGTTTTACTCTGGGCCAGGCTGACCTGGAATTCACTATGTAGTCTCAGGGTGGCCTTGAACTCACAGCGATCCTCCTACCTCTGCCTCCTGAGTGCTGAGATTAAAGGTATGTGGCATCATGCCCGCCTGGATTGATATTCTGTGTATGTATATATATTGCTTTTGTTTTTTGAGGTAAGGTTTCATTCTAGCCCAGACTGATCTGGAGTTTACTATAGTCTTAAAGTAGCTTCAAACTCACAGTGATCCTCCTACCTCTGCCTCCCAAGTGTTGGGATTAGAGACATATGCCACCACCCCTGGCTTCAACATATATATACATACATATACATATACATATACATATACACATACACATACATACATACATACATACATACACACATATATATATATATATATATATATATATATATATATATATATAGTGGTTTGATTCAGGTGTCCCCCATAAACTTAGTTGTTCTGAATGCTAGGTTCCCAGCTGACAGAGATTTGGGAATTAAAGCCTCCTGGAGGGAGTGTATTATTGGGGGCGGGCTTATGGGTGTTACAAGCCAGTTTCCCCATGCCAGTGTTTGGCACACTCTCCTGTTGCTGTTGTCTACCTTATGTTGGCCTGGGGGTGATGTCCACCCTCTGCTCATGCCATCGCTTTCCCCTGCTATTGTGGAGCTTCCCCTCGAGCCTGTAAGCCAAAATAAATAAATCTCTTTTTCCCAGAAGCTGCTCTTGGTTGGGTGATTTCTACCTGCAATGTGAACCTGACTGCAACAATATATAAGTAGGAAATAGGCTGAGGGAGCCTGAGATGCCCATGCAGCCCTGCAGTCTGGCTTCTAGCGTCCAGAACACGTGCTGCTCCCTGTTTCCCCACCTTCGCTCATACTCTGTCTCGGCCTGGAGCTCCGATCCCTCCCACTATGTCTTTCCAAAATTCCAGTCCGTTGGAAACCCACTCCCAGGCCTACGCTCAGAACCCCATCCTCAAGCCTCCAGCTGAGGTCACTTCTCTGCTGAGCCCGGGTAGCTTATGACAATGTCACTTCCTCGAATCCTTTGTCACCACGAGTTTATAACACAGGCAAGGCCATGTGTTCCTGCCCTGAGTTCTTGGCTTGGGCAGCCAGCGCCCAGCGTCTGTGCCCGCCTCTTCCCAGCCAGTGTGCTTGTCTTTCCGTGTGCAGTTCTGCTGGTGGTGGGAGGCAGACGCAAGAAAGCGCTGCCTGCAGCCGGTGGGGTCTCGGAGAGGGGTTGGGGTCCCCCTCCCACTCCTCGGCGATGCAGGAGACCATCACGTGAAATCAATATGCCATTTACAGCTTATTGAAGGCACGGCCATGAAGGCCTCTTGTGAGGATGCCGGGTTGAGTATGATTTTGCTCTTTCAATAAACAAAGACAAAAGCCCCTCCAATACACACTATATTTAGGAAATTGAAACAAAACAACAACAGCAACAACAAACAGGCCAGCAGCAGACCTACTCTGGAGGCCGGGAACCGAAAACCAGTGCTACCCCGGGGGCAGGGCAATCTCAGCCAGCTGTGCCCACCCTGAACACCCTCCACTGCCTGGGGGTGGAAGGAAGGCTCCTGCCTTCAGAAGCCATGGAGCTGTGGTGGCCGTGGAGGTGCTAGACATAAAAGCAGCACAGTTGGAGGGGTTGTCACACCCTCTACCTCAGCTGGAGGTCCAGTTCCCCTTCCTTTCCCCTCTATAGAGGGTCCTACTCCAAGTCCCAGAGGGTGGGAAGCTCCTTGGCTACGCTTCCCTTGCTAGGCCACCTGTGCAGCGGTCACCATAAAGCAAAGTGGAAGAGAACCCAGGGCTCAGAATTTCCTGAAAGCTCAACAGGTGGAAGTTTCCGGGGTGTGGAGTCATGCTCTCCTTGTCCCCCATGCCTTGCCTGTTCATCTCTTTGCGCATTTTGTAATATCCTTGGTAAGGAACTGATGAACACTACCATTTCCCTGTGACCTGTGAGCGGTCAGAGCAAATTCAGCAGACCCGAGGGAGGGCGTGGGAGTCCCAGCCTGTAATTGCTTGGTCAAAGGCGCAGATGTGACAACTGGCGTTGTGACTGGCATCTGAAGGAAGCGGCCCGTGGGAACTGAGGCCACCTCCAGGTAGACAGTGTCAGAGCCGCAGTGACTCGGGGACGCCCTGCTGGTGTGGACTGCAGCAGCACTGGCTGCCAGAGCCACCCACGCACTCTGAGGTCACAGAGGGCTCTGCGGGGATGCGGTGTGAAAGCGAAGGCCAATGCTGGCCGTTCTCAACACCCGGGGTGAGATGAAAAAGGATCAGTGCAAGAACAAAACGAAGAACTCTAAGATGAGGCAAGGGGTAAGGAGGAGGATTAGAAGCTGCCTCCGTGTGACTCCCTGGATGAGAAGCGTCATGGTTTAACAAAGAGCAGGTTTGATTCCAAAGACAGAAAGGGAGGGAGAGCAGGGATGCTTGGAAGGAGATGGCCAAACAGCTGAGGGGCAGAAACAGAATGACCTGCCGGGCAAAAAATATTTATTTATTTAAGAGACAGAAAAAGGGAGAGAGAGAGAGAGAGAGAGAGAGAGAGAGAGAGAGAGAGAGAGAATGGGCGCACCAGGGCCTCCAGCCACTGGAAACGAACTCTAGATGTATGCACTACCTTGTGCATATGCCTTACATAGGTCTTGGAGATGCAAGCCTGGGTCCTTTGGCTTTGCAGGCAAGTGCCTTAACCACTAAGTCATTTCTCCAGCCCTAGAGTTGATTTTAATTTCATTTCCATATCTGGTTTTGTTTTGTTGCTGTTATAATAGTTTGTTTTCTCCTTAGAATGGTCTTTAAGAGAAGAGCCAAGGAGACCCCAAATAAAATGGGGAGATATCCATCCCAACAGATGAGTAGCTCATGACTCAGAATCACAAGAAACATGAAAAAAGCCGCATACCATGACTCCTCCAAGATCAAGAGCCAGGCCAGGAAGATGGCTCAGCCGTTACAGCAAAGCCGACAATCTTGGCTTCAATTCCTCAGGACCTGTGTGAAGTTGGACACAGAGCAGAGCATGTGTCCATGTTCCCAGCAAGCCTACAGCAATGGGAGGTGGGGCCAGGAGAGGTCAAAGATCAAGGGCCAGATTCATTTGCAGCAGCCGAGGTACCCTGTCTGTCACAGTTTCTGGGACAAAACACCTGACAAGAGGCAGCTCATGGAAAGAAAGAGTTTAGTTTTAGCTCACAGTTTTGGGAGCAAGGTTCATCACGGTGGGATGCGTAACAGGCTGACAACTGGGTGTCATCTCTCCACAGCACCAGGAAGGAAGTACCCTGAGTGAGCTGGGCTCTGAACACCTACTGGGGCTGGATGAATAGTGACACCCCTCCTATAGCAAGGCCCCCTCCAAAGGGGGATTAAGAATGAGGCTGTGTCACACACACAGGAGGGGATGGGGACATTTTACATTCCAACCACTGCACTGTCTCAAAGACAGTGGAGCACAGACAGCTCCTCTGTACATACACAGTGGCAATGTGCACTCACATATATGCACATACATATACACAAATGCAAATTAAAAAGTACTGGAGAGATGGCTCAGTGGTTAAAAGCAGTTGCAAAGCCTGGTGGCCCATGTCCAATTTCCCAGTGACCACGTAAGGCCAGATGCATAAAGTGGTGCATGCAGCTGGAGTCTCCTTGCAGGGGCAAGAGGCCCTGGCATGCTCATCCTCTCTCTTTTTTGTTTTTTTCTCTCTCTTTCAAAATAATTTTTAAAAAGTAAGATAGAAATAAAAAGATCAAACTCGATGACTAAATTCAAAGATACTAAGTGGTTGAAATGGCAAAGTATACAGAAGTTTAATTTAAAAAGAATGACCAAAGAGGATTCAAATAAACTGAAGAGTAAAGTAAGGAAGCCAAAGCAGGGCTTGATCAGAAAACCAGTAATGTGGACAAGAAATTCCACAAGCAACTTATGAGTTTATTTTATTTACTTATTAATTTTCAGTTTTGTGAGGTAGGGTCTCACTCTAGCTCAGGCTAACCTGGAATTATGTAGTCTCAGGGTGGCATTGAACTCACAGTGCTCCTCCTACTTCTTCCTCCCAAATGTTGGAACTAAAGGCAAGCACCACCATGCCCGGCAAGTTAAGATTTTAAAACAAGCAAGCAAATAGAAATGTTGGATATGGAAAACTGAAAAGCCAGATGAAAACCAGGGAGCACTGCTGGTAGACTGAGTCCACGAGGAAAAGAAAGAGCGTTGGGGATTTAAAAGAGGGTCAAGGAGATGTCACATTCAAATACCAAGCAAACAAATAAGGAACAAGTGTGACCACAACTTCCAGGCACACTGGGAAATTGTCAAAATACCAAATCTAAAAATCTATGGCGTAGAAGGAGCTAAAACACACACTAAAGGCTGTGGTGGTTTGGATCAGGAGCCCCCCATAAACTCATGTGTTCTGAATGCTTGGTTCCCAGCTGATGGCAGCTTGGGAGGTGGAGCCTTGCTGGAGGAGGTGTGTTGTTGGGGGCGGGATTAGGGGTGTTATAGCCAGCTCCCCTTACCAGAGCTCAGCTCACTCTCCTGATGCTGTTTTCCACCTGCTATTGCAAGGAGGTGATGTCCAGTCTCTGCTCATGCCACACTTCCCTGCCGTCATGAAGCTTCCCCTTGAGGCTGTAAGCCAAAATAAACACTTTTCTCTTGTCAGCTGCTTTTGGTCAGGTGCTTTGTCCCAGCAATGAGAAGGCATGTGGTTGTTTGAATGTAGATTGTCCCCCACAGCCTCAAGTGTTGTGACTAAGCTTCCTATATAGGCCCCAGCTGGTGGAGCCTTTGGTAGGGGGAGCCTAGAGGGAATGTCTCACTGGGAGTGGATCTTGGTATTGATTGGTCCAGCACACTTTCCAGAGCCAGCTTTCACTTGCTTAGATCTCTCTGTGGCTGATATATGGAGATGTGACACCTCCCCCTGCCTGCTCTACCATGACAAAGCTTCCATTTGAAACTGTAAACCTGAAATAGATCCTTTGTCCTATAAATTGCTCCTGGTCAGGGGTTTTGTTCCAGCAACAAGAGTGTAACTGCTGTAGCACAGAAAATCTATTCAATAAAATTATATCAGGAAATTTCCAAAATCTCCAATTAAACAACATAGACTAGCTGGTTGGATTATACATCTGTTTGTTGCCTGCAAGAAACACACCTCACTGGCCAAGACCCACACAGACTGAAAGTTAAAGGATAGATGTTAACATACCAAGCAAAAGGCAGCCCCAGATAAGAAGAGGCCACACTTCTGTCTTATAGAACAGACTTCAAGCCAAGATTAGTCAGAAGATAAGGAAGCTCACTATATATTGATAGAGAGAACTGTCCATCAAGAAGATATAGTGATTGTGAATATATGTACAGCAAATGTTGTTGAACCCAATTTTATGATACATTATTGGACATAAAGGCATAAGTAGAACCAGGTACAGTAAGAGAGTAAAGCTCTTCAGTAAGCAGATCTTCCAGACCAAAAACAACAGCAAATAATCTTCCAAGTATGACACAGATCAGATGATGTAACAGCTTCCTAGAGAATATTCCATCAAACTGTGGACTGTTCAATTCTTCTCAGCAGTCCATGGAACTTTCTCCAAAATGAGCCACATGCACACACAAATGCAGAAATAAATGCACTGTACCTTACCAGGTCGTAGTGGAATAAAATTAGAAATCATTATACAGATAATATCCTATCCCAATTATAACTCCTCAACCACAGACCCTGGCCAGCCTGTGTCCCATATCCATGGTCTTCAAGTCATAATCACAGACCCTTCTTATGTTTGCCTCTTGCCCTGGGGGTGTGGAACTGGCTCTCAAGGCTCTGTGTGGTGCCCTGGGGCCACGTTTCAGGAGTGTGCGTGTGTGTAGGGGACTATGAGTATTAGAAACTTACTCAGGGCCTTAGCCTTCTGTGTCACCAAGCACAGTTCAGGTAAAGACATGAGTCTGGTCTTGCTTACAGAGGGATTGGATTACAGTGAGCCTTGGTGAGAGTCACTATTCTCTGATCATCGCTCATACCATGGATATGGAATAGTTCACCATAGGGCTTCCCAGGATAAGTGGGTCTGAAGAAACCACCTTTCCCAGGCCCCTGGAAGAGAACAGGGCTTTTGGGCTATAGGGACCAGTGATTTCCCTGCTCTGCACACCTGAGCTGGTGTGCTGGGGGTATCTGAATCTCAAGCCTACACAACTCCATTAGGCATGAACCTGGAAGGTAGGTACTGAGGGCTGGATTAGGTCATGGGGATGAGACAGGCTGACAGTAGGCCTTCCAGAGGCTGGGGTGTGGGCAGTGTGGAAGGGATGGGAAGGAAGAGACCTCCTAGGGAGCACTGTGGCCCGAGTCCACAGATAACTTGCATGGGACAGCTCCTCTGAAGGGGCAGTTCATGAACATGAGGTACAGACTCTGCCTGGTAGACTGCGTGAGACCCACACACACCCTCATTGTTTGGACATGTAGGCAGCCAACTGAACCCCAGGCCCTCGGAGAACTGGCTTGTGTGCTGGGAGAGGGAGGCCCACCGTGGACTTGGTCATGTTCTCCAAGGCCAGCTGCATGAAGCTCTTCCTCCAGGCCTCCTCCAAGCTGTTGCTGGCTGCAATGACGGCCTTCAGGGCTTGGAGCAGCCGGAACTTGTGCCGAATAGGCATCTGTGCAGGGCAGAGGCGACACTGGGATAGCCGCACCTGGCGGTGCAGCAAATGGCACGGGGGCACAGGTGGCAGGGTGTGCAAGGCCAGTGGGAAGGAGCCTCAGTAGCTGCTACATTTGCCACGCACTTGGCCCCTTAGCCGACGCCCACATGCGCAGGCCTCAACGCAGGTGCTGCAGGCCTGAGAGGAGCAACAGCCAGTCCCTATCCTCAGGGAATGGCTGTGAAATTTCAAAAGGTCCATCTTCAAAGTACCTTCATTAGTGCTTAGGCACGTTTATCCATCTATGCACCCACCCACCCATCCATTTATCTATTCACCCATTCCTGTATCCACCCACCCATTCACCCACATATCCACCACTCCCTTGATGGATCCATCCATCCATTCCTATATTCATCCATCTACCCACCCATCCACCCACCTATCCATACCCACCCACCCATCCATCCCTTATGTATCCATCCACGTACCCACCTGTTCATTCAGCCCCATATCCATCCATCTTTTGATTCTCCTCTCTCTCTTTCTATATATCCTTCAACCCTTCCAATAGTCACCTACCTATCTATTCACCTGTCCATTCACCTACTTTCTTATCCTTCTTCCCCTCCCACTCTCTTCATACCTATACTCACCCTCCTAGCTATCCATCCATTTCTAACTACTGGTGCTGTGACCTTAGACAAATCCCTTCCCTTCCTTGAGCTGTAGTTTCCCATCTGTGAGGATCATGAAACCTCTTCCTCATGAAAGTGTTCTGAGGGTGTCTAGCACGAGTGACTCCACTTCCTTCTTTCCCTACTCAAGCCCATTATCTTGGAAGAAGGTTGGTACTTGCCTTGGTGATGCAGCTGCCCTATGTGGCAGGCAGGGCTTGAGCCTACCTTAGGACCTAGCCCTCCCTCTACTCACACACCCCCTCCCAAGGACCCAGCAGCCCCACCTCAGGGTTGTCTTTGAAGTAGTCATGAATGGTTTCCATCAGCAGGTTGGGGCACTCCTGAGCCATCTTCCTGATCTTCTTGAAGATATACTTCACGTGGACAGGGTCCGAGCTGCCCATGTCCCGGAGCATTTTGAAGCAGATGGCTAAAGTTGGCAAGAAGGGTGTGTGTGTGTGTGGGGGGGAACAGGGTGGTCACATTGTGGAAACAGGTCTGGATGGACAAGGAAGGACAAGCTTATAATAAAAACAAGAACGGGGGAATGGGACACTCTGGATGCCTTCACTGTCCATGTGGTCCTTATGGGCTTTGAGATGCGGTAGAGCAGGAACGCATGCCAGTCTACATGCCCTTATTCTCCTAATCATATTTCCAGCCAGTCACTGATCCACTTTCATCTACTCATTCATCCATCATTCACCAATCCATCCAAAATTCATCCTTATTTCCATTTGTCCACCAACCTATCCATACACCCACCCATGTGTCCATGTTTACATTCATGTACACACCCACTCACCTGCCCTGTGTCCACGTTTACATTCAGGTACACACCCACTCACCTGCCGTGGGTCCACGTTTACATTCAGGTACATACCCACTCACCTGCCATGGGTCCACGTTTACATTCAGGTACACACCCACTCACCTGCCATGGGTCCACGTTTACATTCAGGTACACACCCACTCACCTGCCATGGGTCCACGTTTACATTCAGGTACACACCCACTCACCTGCCGTGGGTCCACGTTTACATTCAGGTACACACCCACTCACCCATGTACTCATACATTCATTCTTCTAACCCTCTATCCGTTGACTCACTACTCATTCATGTATAACTTATCCATCCATCCAATCATCCTTCCTTTGATCCTGCTACTCTCCATCTAATCATAGAGCACTCCTTGGCACTGGAGTGAAGGAGGAAACAGTCCAGGGAAGGGGCCAGATCTAAGCTGCAGTTCTGAGATGTGCAAGAGCATAGGAGGAGAAGAGGGCTCTGGGGAAGGTAGGACTTTTGGGTTTGGGGTTTTGGATGGTGCCTCAGGAGCATGAGCAAGCTACAGGAGTGTGCAGGGGTCTCTGCTGAAAACTTTCTAGGTCTACACATAATGCCATCATCTCCAAAGTCCTGGAGAGGAACACCTCCTAGTCCTGATGCTCAGGACTGCTTTCAGGAGAGGGGCTTGATAGGGCCTGTTGACAGCAGAACCCCATCTGGCTGAATCTCAGGGCAGGTTCTTACCCTCGTTGTAGGCCTCTTCCATGAACAGTCGGTGGTCCTCAGGCACCAGTTCAGGCTGGATGCTTCTGGACTTGCACAGCATGATAGTGTTGGGGTGGCCCTGCTGGTCCCTGTGATCATAGTCCTGATGTGCCATCATGCACCCTGGCTCCGTCGTGGATACGGAGACATGGGTGATTCTGAAACACAACCAGGTCCTGGCTGTGAGCATTAAGTGCATGTGTGCGTATCCAGGTGCAAGTGGGTGAGGTGTGTCTTCAATGCAGCCATCATTATGTTTAGTGGCCTGAGGAGCCTTGGGAGGCAAGAGGGCAGGTCTTTAGGGTCATGTAATTTAATATGGGAGTCTTGAAAATTTTAGAAACAGCAAAGGATTTCTGAGTATGGGCTGGAGAGATGGCTTAGTGGTTAAGGTGTTTGCCTGCAAAGCCTAAAGGACCCAGGTTCAACTCCCCGGTACCCACGTAAAGCCAGATACACAAGGTGGCACATGCATCTAGAGTTTGTTTGCAGTGGCTAGAAGTCCTTGCATGCCCATTCTCTTTATATGTATATATCGGCCCCCTGTCTTAAATACATGCTTACATAAAATATTTTAAAAATAAAATAAATTAAAAAAAGAAGATTTCTGCAAGGACACTGAGAAATCCTGCTGGATCTGAGCTGATAACCTCCTCCATGCAGATCAGCTGACAGAAAGATGGAAGAAGCCATTCTGCATGCAGTTCAGTGGGAGAAAGAGAAATCACCAGTGAAGATACTCAACAGTGGACACTGCAAGCCTTATATTTGGCCAGCCAGGCCAAATGACCCAATGGGTGCAATAGCAGCAAGTCTGTTATGGGGGAAACCAACTGCCCTCTAATTGGACTGGAGGCCCACTCCATGGGAGGGAATACATCCCTGATACTGAACACTTAAAACAGGGGTAGTCATGAGCCCTAGGGTTGTAACGTCTGCTGTTGTCTGGCTAAATGTATATACTATGCTTATCAAACTGCCCAGTAAGCACTTCTCTTAATATTTATACCTTTATATTAATGCTACTCTCATTCTGGGTAGAAAATCTTCTCTTTTCAGATGGCAGTGACCTTGGGACAACTCAGAAGGTATCATGGTGATGGAAAGAAATGACCGCAGTGCTCAGTACTGCAATATCTCTATCACACCTTCCAAGGCTCAGGGTCTAATGTGGAAGAGGTGGCAGAAAGAATGTGAGAGGTAAAGGAAGGGCAGGACTCCATATAACATGATCCCCCCAGACATAAAATGGCCTGGATATCCATGGCCTCACAGTGCCTGACACTACCTGCACAAGACCATCATAAGAGGAGGAAAAGATCATGACATCAAAAGTAAAAGAGAGACTGATTGAGATGGGGAAGGGGTATGATGGAGAATGGAATTTCAAAGGGGAAAGTGAAGGGAAGGAGGGTATTACCATGGGGTATTTTTTATAATCATGGAAGTTGTTAATAAAAAATATTTCTGAATACACAGTGGCCAAAAATTAATTCAGAAGTAAACACGTAATAAATCTAAGGTGTTTCTGGTTTGCTTGCCCATGCTGCATCATGTGACTTCACTATATCCTTGGTTCTATACGCCCAGCACATACACTTTATATGGAACCTGCCATCACACCATGCAATGCCAGTGAATGCTGCCTGTTACTTGAGTTGCAGAGGTTTTACTGCACAGTTTCTTGTTCGCCCACTGTGAAGCAAAGTAACAATTTCCATGCTGTCGTTCCTTGGTGTGTAAGCATCAGATTGGTACATCTCTGGATTGTATTGTGTTAAAACAAGCACATCCATCTCAGTATGTGGGTTTGCTTTCAACTTTAATAAGCAGTAAAATTATATGCATACCAAGGAATTGTTTTAAAATACTTCATGATTTATTGTTAGCAAATGTTTAATGTGCATGCCTATTTTATATACCTATATCCCTAGAGCCATATAAAAATTTCTTGAGCAAAGGGGGTTGTGAGTGGATGAATTTAGGAGCTCTGGTGTAGGCAGCCTCAGATGTGGGTCATATTGTCCAGCAGGGACGGATGGGCACACACCCTGGTGGAATGTGGAGTGGCTCAGGATTCTTTACTGCAGCTCTGGCTATTACCCTAACTTGGAGGGCAGAGCTCTTCAAGATAGCGCAGGGGACTTCCTGGCTACCCAGATGTCCCTAGAAGGGTTTTAGAGTGGGTAGAGCTGCTCCAGGTGGGGGTAGGACCAGGAGAGGACACGGTATCCTTCCCCTTCACTCTTCTTACTCTCAGACCTACGTCATTCATTCATTCATTCATTCATTCATTCATTCATTCATCGATAGAGATGCGTGTCAGGTCATGTCTCTGACCTAGGTGCCTGTGACAAACAGTTTTACAGTGAATTTTGCATTGCTAGCAGAAAACAATTTATAGGAAGAAAGGGTTTATTTTGGCTTACAGACTTGAGGGGAAGCTCCATGATGACGGGAAAACATGGCATGAGCAGAGGCTAGATATCACCTCCTGGCCAATATCAGGTAGACAATTGCTGGAGGAGAGTGTGCCACACACTGGCATGGGGACTCTGATTATAACACCCATAAATCTGCCCCAACAACCCACGTCTAACAAGGTTCCAATTCCCAAATTGCTATCAGCTGGGGATCAAACATTCATAACACATAAGTCTATGGGGGACACCTGAATCAAATCACCACACCCAGGAAAACCGAAGTCCAGAAAGTGACGTGTAAGATAATGGTGATTCTGGCCAGGATGGAGCAGTCAGGAACAGACTTATCTTCTGCTTTCAGCAAACCAGAACTCAGACAAAATATGCAAGATCATGCATCAGGTATTAAACAATCAGAACAGTGATGCAGAGCACACTGTACCTAATGATGGACACCTTGGACCCATGAGACCATTGTACCTCTACTCAACAAGGTCCAATGAACAATGACTGGCATCTATCCAAAATTTACCAGGGTACAATCAAGCACAAAACACGTTCTATCATGAGGAGAAAAGCTAGTTGATTAAAGCAACATGGAAGGCTAGGTGTCTGGCACATGCCTGTAATCTCAAAACTCAGGAGGCTGAGGTAGGAGGACTACAGGGAATTTGGGTATAGCCTGATTTATACAGAAAATTCTGGGGTATCCAGTACTATAGTATGAATACTGTCACAAACAAACAAAAAACCCAAGTCTATCAACACAAGGACAGAATTAGTACACAAAGATATGAAGACAGTAATAATTATATTCTATTCATTCAACATGGTAGAGTGAAACATGTTAAGGAGTGACATAGAAAATATAACAGGAATCAAAATCACATTTCAGGTTAAGAATCCAATCTGTGACTTAAGCAGGAGATTAGATACTGTGGAAGGAAAGACCAGTATGTGAGAAGACCAATAGAAACCATCATCAAATGAAACACACATAAACGAAAGACTGGAAATGATAGAACAGTGTCCATGAGCTGTGGGACATCAAATGAATGGTGTATGTGATTCGAGTCCTCACAGGAGAAGGAAGAGACACAGAGCAAATATTTGAAGAAACCCTTTATGACCATTTTCCAGACTTGATGAATGTTCCAGATACATATATCAAGAAATTCCATGAATTCAGAGCAAAAGCAACATGAAAAGGGGCTGGGAAGATGGATCAGAGGGTAAGAGCATTTGCCATGCAAGTATGAAGGCCAGGCAGAATCTCAGCACCCCATTGAAAAGCTGAGCATGGCTGTACATGTCTTCAACACTAGCGCTGTGAGAAGCAGAGCCAAGAGAGTCCCTGAGTGTGCTGCCCAGTCAGCATGACTGAGAGCAGCAACTCTGGGTTCCGTGAGAGTCTCAGTTCAAGGAGAGTGAGTGGTGAGTGATGGAGGAGGACAGGCGCTATGGAAGAGGACACGCACTATGGAGGAGGACACTCACTATGGCACGCGTATGGAGGAGGACACACGCTATGGAGGAGGACACTTGCTATGGAGGAGGACACATGCAGTGGAGGAGGACACGCGCTATGGAGGAGGACACACGCTATGGAGGATGACACTTGCTATGGAGGAGGACACACGCTATGGAGGAGGACACATGCTATGGAGGAGGACACTCGCTATGGAGGAGGACACTCGCTATGGAGGAGGACACGTGCTATGGAGGAGGACACTCGCTATGGAGGAGGACACGTGCTATGGAGGAGGACACTCGCTATGGAGGAGGACACTCGCTATGGAGGAGGACACTCACTATGGAGAAGGACACATGCTATGGAGGAGGACACGTGCTATGGAGGAGGACACGTGCTATGGAGGAGGACACTCGCTATGGAGGAGGACAGGCGCTATGGAGGAGGACACGTGCTATGGAGGAGGACACGCGCTATGGAGGAGGACACGTGCTATGGAGGAGGACACTTGCTATGGAGGAGGACACGTGCTATGGAGGAGGACACGTGCTATGGAGGAGGACACGTGTTATGGAGGAGGACAGTCACTATGGAGGAGGAGATGCACTGTGGAGGGGGACATGTGCTATGGAGTAGGACACGTGCCATGGAGGAGGATGCTCACTATGGAGGAGGAAGCTCGCTATGGAGGAGGACATGAACTATGGAGGAGGACACGTGCTATGCAGGAGGACATGTGCTATGTAGGAGGACACTCGCTATGGAGGAGGACACTCGCTATGGAGGAGGACACTCGCTATGGAGGAGGACAGGTGCTATGGAGGAGGACATGTGCTATGGAGGAGGACACGTGCTATGGAGGAGGACACTTGCTATGGAGGAGGACACTCGCTATGGAGGAGGACAGGTGCTATGGAGGAGGACACGCGCTATGGAGGAGGACACGTGCTATGGAGGAGGACACGCGCTATGGAGGAGGACACTCGCTATGGAGGAGGACACTCGCTATGGAGGAGGACACGTGCTATGGAGGAGGACACTTGCTATGGAGGAGGACACTCACTATGGAGGAGGACACTCACTATGGAGAAGGACACATGCTATGGAGGAGGACAGGTGCTATGGAGGAGGACACGCGCTATGGAGGAGGACACGTGCTATGGAGGAGGACACGCGCTATGGAGGAGGACACTCGCTATGGAGGAGGACACTCGCTATGGAGGAGGACAGGCACTATGGAGGAGGACACGTGCTATGGAGGAGGACACGCGCTATGGAGGAGGACACGTGCTATGGAGGAGGACACTTGCTATGGAGGAGGACACAAGCAGTGGAGGAGGACACTTGCTATGGAGGAGGACACAAGCAGTGGAGGAGGACACTCACTATGGAGGAGGACATTCACTATGGAGAAGGACACATGCTATGGAGGAGGACACTCACTATGGAGGAGGACACTCACTATGGAGGAGGACACTCACTATGGAGAAGGACACATGCTATGGAGGAGGACACGTGCTATGGAGGAGGACACGTGCTAGAGAGGAGGACACACGCTATGGCGGAGGACACTTGCTATGGAGGAGGACACTCGCTATGGAGGAGGGCAGGCGCTATGGAGGAGGACATGTGCTATGGAGGAGGACACGTGCTATGGAGGAGGACACTCGCTATGGAGGAGGACATGTGCTAATGAGGAGGACACGTGCTATGGAGGAGGACACTCGCTATGGAGGAGGACACTCGCTATGGAGGAGGACAGGTGCTATGGAGGAGGACAGGCGCTATGGAGGAGGACACTCGCTATGGAGGAGGACACTCGCTATGGAGGAGGACAGGCGCTATGGAGGAGGACACGTGCTATGGAGGAGGACACTTGCTATGGAGGAGGACACAAGCAGTGGAGGAGGACACTCACTATGGAGGAGGACATTCACTATGGAGAAGGACACATGCTATGGAGGAGGACACTCACTATGGAGGAGGACACTCACTATGGAGGAGGACACTCACTATGGAGAAGGACACATGCTATGGAGGAGGACACGTGCTATGGAGGAGGACACGTGCTATGGAGGAGGACACTCGCTATGGAGGAGGACACTCGCTATGGAGGAGGACAGGCGCTATGGAGGAGGACACGCGCTATGGAGGAGGACACGTGCTATGGAGGAGGACACTCGCTATGGAGGAGGATAGGCGCTATGGAGGAGGACACGTGCTATGGAGGAGGACACGTGTTATGGAGGAGGACAGTCACTATGGAGGAGGAGATGCACTGTGGAGGGGGACATGTGCTATGGAGTAGGACACGTGCCATGGAGGAGGATGCTCACTATGGAGGAGGAAGCTCGCTATGGAGGAGGACATGAACTATGGAGGAGGACACGTGCTATGCAGGAGGACATGTGCTATGTAGGAGGACACTCGCTATGGAGGAGGACACTCGCTATGGAGGAGGACACTTGCTATGGAGGAGGACACTTGCTATGGAGGAGGACACTCGCTATGGAGGAGGACACTCGTTATGGAGGAGGACATGAACTATGGAGGAGGACATGAACTATGGAGGAGGACACCTTCTGGCCTTTGCAAGCACGTGCATGGATCTTAGACATTTGCAGTTCATTTCACAAACCACACATCACACACCCACCACACATAACACACACTCGACAAGCATGTGCATGGGGCAGGCACATCTGCAATATTTGTGCACATACCAAATACACACACACCACACATCACACACACAGACACACTCAGCATGCATGTCCATGGGGCAGGCACGTCTGCAATACATGTGTACACAGCACACATCACACACATACACACACACTATGTTAGCATGTGCATGGGACATGCACATCTGACATACACATGCACACACCACACATCACCCACACACAACACATACACACACAGAAACATGATGAAAAGCAACCAAAAAACTCCAAATGAAGCTGTCTCAAACCAAAGGTAAGACAGGGGCGAAAAAAAGGCACAGTTAAGCAATAAAGGCTGCTGTCAGTGTTCTTGTTTGAGGAAGGACAGTGAGTAGGGGAACGACCCCAGCAACCCATAATTCTACATCCAGAGAAGCTGTCTTGATCAGCTGCAGGTGAGAGCTGGAGAGATGGCTCAGTGGTTATGGTGCTTGCTAATGACCCAGGTCCAATTTTCCAGTGTCCATGTAAAGCCAGGAGCACAAAGAGGTGCATAGCTCTGTAGTTCACTCCCATTCTCTCTGTATGTCTCTCTTCTCTCCATATCTCTCTGCTTTCAAATAAATAAATACAAGTATATATATATATGTATTTTTTTCCTTATTTATTTGAGAGAGAGAGAGAGAAGGGCACATTAGGGCCTCCAGCTGCTGCAAATGAACTCCAGATGCGTGCACACCTTTGTGCATCTGGCTAATGTAGGTACTGGGGAATTGAACCTGGGTTCTTTGGATTAGTAGGCAAATGCCTTAACCACTGAGCCATTTCTCCAGCCCCAAATATATATATATAAGCTGCAGGTGAAGCTGGGCATGGTGGCACACACCTTTAAACCCAGCACTTGAGAGGCAGAGGTAGGAGGATTGCTGTGAGTTTGGGACTACAGAGAGTATGTGGTCAGTGCAGGCTAGATTTAGACTCTACCTTGGAAAAACAAAACAGAAAACAAGCTACAGTTGAGAGAATACATGTTTTCAAATGTATAAAACCCATGAGAATTCACCCCTGGAGGGTCTTCCCTGCACACGGTGTTAAAGGAGCCCTGAGGGGGGGAGGCTGGTAGGTGGGTGTAGGGAACTAGAAGAATGATGGACTTGAGAAATGCTAACTGTGAAGGGAAGTGGAAAATGTGTTTATCATTTTTAAAATTTAAGGTAAAATAATGTAATGCATGTTTATAAAAATGGAGAATTAAAATATATAACAACATTAGTGCATGGCCAGAGGGGGTTGAAATAGAGAGTTGGTGGTTCTGACACTGTTAACAGTAGAAGTTGAAAGGATTGTGAGGAGCTAGCTCTGCACCCCACCAACCCCACAGTGATGAGCTGGTATTGTATACCATGAACCCCACAGCAATGGCGAGCAGGGGAAACAGGACATCAATCTATAGAAAGATAATAAAGGACATGGTAGGGGCCAGGCCATCTTGATAGTCACATTAAATGTAACTGATTTAAACCCTGCAAGTGCATAGCACAGACTGTCAAATTAAATAAAAACCAAGACTCATATATGTACTGCCTGTAAGAAATACATTTTCACTAAGAGTGACGGTGTTCATCTGGAATCCTAGCTCTCATGAGGCTGAGGCAGGAGGATTGTGAGTTCAAGGCCAGCCCAGGCTACATAGTGAGATACTGTCTTAAAAATACATTAAACAACAAAGAAATGAAATATAGTTGAAACACAATAGCCCACCAATTGATTCAGCACAGAGGATGGGTGGTTGGGGAGGTGGCTCATCAAGCCAGTTGGAGTGTGGCTCACCGGCTCCCCTTTACCTCCAGATGCAAAGTGCTGGTGCATCTGTAACCCCAATGTACCTGCTGCAATGGGAGGTGGGCTCAGAAAACCCTGGAGCTCATGGGCTAGCTGCTCTTGTTTTTCCCACAGCGAGCAATGAGCAACAGCTTGTCTCACACCAGGTAAGAGGACCAGCACCCTGAGATTCTTTTCTGTCCTCCACCTGTGGCCCCCTAACATACATACGGGCATGTGCTCAAAACTTTAAAAAATAAAAAGATGGAAAACGATAGTTTATTATAACATTAAGACTCATAAAGAAAACAAGAGTTGTCATAACTCAAAGTATAGTTTAGGATAAATAATAGGATATCGCTAGAGAGAAGCAGTTCAGAATGATAAAGGAATTATTTATCAAGACGCAGAACAATCATAAAAGTCACTCACTGCGTAACAGAACTTCAGAAATGCATACTCAAGACAAGACTCCAAGGAGAAATGCACCGTTAAGATTTCACAACTGGAAGCATGAGAGAAGAGTCCAGCGTGGTTTCAGAGGGATGGGCAGCGCCTGACCTAACGATACTCCCGAACTCTGTCTAGGAGCACACGCATTCCTTCAGGTACCCACGACACATTTATCAACATGGGATGAATTCTGCCATGGGAAAGTTTCAAACAGCTTAAAATGATTCAAATCAAACTGCTCCCTTGGATCACATTACATGGAATTAAATTAGAATTTAGAAGCAAAGAAACAGGTGGAAACTCCCCAGGGATGTGGAACCTAATTGACATTTTCAGATTACCCATGGGTCAAGAAGGAAACAAGAGAAAGTGAGAAGTGTTTTTTTTTTTTATTTTTACTTTTCTAAATCAATACAACTTCTCAAATTTATTTTTTTTTTTAAAGAAGTACTTCTAATCTCTGTCAAAAGGAAGGTGAGGAAAGGTGGCCCTCTCCCTTGTCAACACTGAAATACAGATCTGGGAAACCAGGGTCAACACACACAAAAAGTGCATTTTTACAAAATATCAGCTAAAATATATTTTACATGGATTATGCTTCCATTGACATTCTACTAGCTGCATTTCCAGGCTTGAAAAAAATATTTCCACATCTAAGTGTGAAGTGTTTTGAATGGAGTGAAAATGAAAACACCTCATCACAGGGCTTGTGAGGATGGTTATAGCACGAAACACATGCAAATATAAAGAGTAAAAAAAAGCCTAAAATCAGTGACCAAGGAGTCTACCTATAAAAGCAAAAGAGAACAAATTAAACTCAAGGAAATAACAAAGGGCATTAAATAAAAATAAACATTAAATTAAAGAAAAATTAAAATGAAGAAAAGATAGAAAAAACCAATGAATCCCCAAACTGGTTGTTTGGAAAAACAAAGTCAGTAAAAAGAGAAGACACATGTTATGAACATAAAAGAATGGTGCATCATTATAGATCAAAAACATTATAGGACAATAAAGAAACACTATGCCAATTAGATTGACAGAATGAACAAATGTCAAAGCTTGTTCAAGAGTTAAATAATACTAACCTTTATTTACTATAAAAATCACTTCACAGTGGAAAACCTTCCTCCAGTGAAACTTCCTATCCAGCCAGCTCTCATTTTCCCCAGGCACTAGAGGAAGAAACACTGACATCTCTGACAAACACTGGAGATGAGCCTCTCCCAGCTCAGCCTTTGGGAGCGTTGCAATCACCTTCCTGTTGCTAGAGGAAAGTGCCTGCTCAAAAGCAGCTGGTGGGAACAAAGTTATTTATTTATTTATTTTAGGGAGGGAGGGAAAGAGAGAGAATGGGCCTGCCAGAGCCTCTAACAACTGTAAATGGACTCCAGACACACACCACCTTGTATATCTGGCTTACGTGGGTCCTGGGGAATCAAACCTGGGTCCTTAGGCTTTGCAGGCACGCACCTTAACCACTAAGCCATCTCTCCAGCCCAGGAGGGTGCAAAGTTTTCATTTTAGCTCACAGTCTTGAGGAGAAGCTCCATGAAGGCAGGGGAAACATGGCATGAGCAGAAGCTGAACATCGCCTCCGCCACAGCAGGTGGGCAACAAAGCAGGAGAGTGAGCTGAGTTCTGGCAAGGGGGAGCATTATGCCCCAAGCACGCTCCTCAAGAAACACACCTCCTCCAGCAAGCCTCCACCTCCCAAATTGCCACGAGCTGAGGATCAAGCATTCAGAAGGGACATCGGACTCAAACCACTGCAAGTGGCAAGCTTTGATAGTGAAACCATACAACAGTCTTGCGAATAAAGGGAATTACAGCTTAATGTCCTCTATCAGGAGCCACAAGCTTTCCTCAAAGAATACAGAAATGCTGACCCATTGTCTCCAAGTGCACCGACTGCTCCTGAGAATGCAAGGTGCTGGCATGCAATTCACCATGTTGACTGACGGGTGAAGGAAATCACGTACTCATGAAGAGACACAGGGTGCATTCAACAAAATTCAACATCTAGGGCTGGAGA
The DNA here is from genome assembly GCF_020740685.1 of Jaculus jaculus. NCBI lineage: Eukaryota > Metazoa > Chordata > Mammalia > Rodentia > Dipodidae > Jaculus > Jaculus jaculus. The sequence goes on along the minus strand of NC_059103.1, from coordinate 197,532,696 downwards.
GATGGCTCAGTGGTTAAGGTACTTGCCTGAAAAGCTTAATGACCTGGGTTCAATTCCCCAGTACCCACATAAAGCCAAATGCACAAAGTGGCACATGCACTTCAGTTCATTTGCAGTGGCTGGAGGCCCTGGCATGCACATATTCTTTCCCTCTGTGCTGTATCTCTCTGCTTGCAAATAAATAACTAAAAGATTTTAAAAAATTAACAACTAATCACGATAAACAGAAATTGAAGGAATTCCCTCAACTTGCCACAAAACATCCTCCCCCTAGTTCATATCATACTTAATGACAAAAGACTGTTTCCCCCACTAACTGAGAAGGGGGCAAGGGGATCTGTTCTTGCCATTCCTGTTACACATCATACTGTGGAATAAGTCAATACAAGCAGTAAAATGTGTATTCAGACTGGAAATGAAGAAACAAAGCCTAGTTCCTTGTAGAGGACATTGTAATGTAAGCAGAAACCCAAAGAATCTACAATGAAGGCACTAGAAACCAAGAAGCAAATCCAGAAAGTTTGCAAATTTTATCAGTGTACGAAAATGAGTCACATGTTTGAGAACACGCAGGAGCTGAAATGGAAAAGGGATCTTGTCCAGTAGCACTGAAGGTATCGTGAGGTGTTTAGGTATAAATCCGACACGTGGCTGCAAGGTTTGCATGCCTTGATGAAAGAGATCATGACAACACAAATCAGTGAAGACACAGACCGTGTCCATAGAGTAGAAGGTGTGGTATTAAGATGTCAGTTTTGGGCTGGAGAGATGGCTTAGCGGTTAAGCGCTTGCCTGTGAAGCCTAAAGACCCCGGTTCGAGGCTCGGTTCCCCAGGTCCCACGTTAGCCAGATGCACAAGGGGGCGCACGCGTCTGGAGTTCGTTTGCAGAGGCTGGAGGCCCTGGTGCGCCCATTCTCTCTCTCTCCCTCTATCTGTCTTTCTCTCTGTGTCTGTCGCTCTCAAATAAATAAATAAATAAATAAAATTAAAAAAAAAGATGTCAGTTTTTTCTATATTTATATAAACATTCAGCTGGCATTTAAAGAAACACACAGTGTATTTCATATTGTTTCTCGGTGGGGGGGACATTAGTTTAAAACCATAGTGCATCTATTAAAATGCCTCAAATCAGGAAAACCAAAACCGCCAAGTATGGTGAGCAGGCAGAGGGGTGAGAGCTCCCTGAAGCACTCAAGGAAATGCCACATAGCCTTGACATTTGGTGACATTGAACACACAGGGACCATAGTGACCACATGACTCAGCCATCCATCACCCATCACTTGAGTGGCCATTCACCAGCTGGTCCTGGGAAGCAAGTCAGAATCCTATGGAGAACAGGATAATGGATTTCAGTAAGAAGCTCCCACTCATCTTTGCCAAAAGAGAGGCTACACCCATAAACATCTCCCTTAACTCACTATCCTTACCCTCTTTAACCTATGCTGATATCACTGTCCATTGGAGAATCTGTTTTCCTTTACAGAAGGCAGCATTTAAAAACAAGGGAAACCAAAATCTATCAACATGACAAGAAAAGATAGCTGACTCCTTACCACGAGATAAGCCACCTCTCGCACATCAGCCAGGATTGAGGTGACACCACAGAGGAACCCGTGAGTTTAGCAAGAGTGCTGCTCTCCCAGCAAGCCTGACAACCTGCACCAGGGACACGACTATAGACACTGAGGACACTCAAAACGTACCAAAGCAGAAATCTAGACGCTGCTGAGAGCTCAACACTAAAGCAGACTTAAAGCACGCCCAGCACAGCTCAGGAAACGTTGCAGAAGAGGGGCGGAAATATTCTAAGAGCCACGGGGTGGGAAGGAAGATCCAGAGACACAGCCCTCTACCCTCAATGACTGACTGCTGCCCTCACATCTCATAATCCACAACCCCATGGTGAATACCAATAACACCACTAAGGAGGGCCCTCAGTGGAATGGGGGGAGAAACGGAGGGAATGGGACCAACATATGATTTGTCCATACAAAGTTTCTACTTAATAAAAAAAAAATCCCTACATGAAAAAAATCCCTTCATGAATATTTAATTGTGTCTTGACTTATAATAGCTAAAAGTGAAAAAACATCCAGATGTCCTTCATAAACCAGCCATGTCACACCCACAGAAATCTCATAAAAATAGATGAATTACTGATAAACAGCATGGCTCTGAAATATATCATGCTATGTGAAAGAACCCAGTCCTCAAAAGGTACATAGTAAATTGCCTCATTTTCTCAACATTCTGGAAAGTACAAAACTGTAGACAGATGTGGCTCTGGCCAGTGGTTTCTGGGTGGCAGGCTGGGGGACCGAGCTGCTTCATATCTCATCCGTGGCGCAGGCTACATTCAAGAGGCTGAATTTTACAGCATCTAAACCAGACTGATGAGACGGAAAACCAGACGTAGAAAGCAGAAATGACTGTGCCGTTTCTGATCTCATTTCCTCCTGTGTCCTGGACTCCAGCCAGTTCAGGGAGTCCAGACTTTTCCTCAAGTTGCCAGTCACACATCTGCCTCAGAGAACTGGCACCAGCTACTCCTTCAGTCCGGTGGGGGCGGGGGGCAGCATTCTTCCTTCCAATCACTGCTTGGAGAGACCACTCACTTCCTTCCAGTCTCCACCTCATTGTTACCTCCTTAATGGGCTGAAACTGCAACCTGACTCTCTCTCCATAGCTACTCCTCCACCCCTCGACTTCACACTTCTTCTTCACACTTCAGCTTGTCACGTGGTATAACTGATGCTCTCACACTCACTGCACGTGTCTGGCTCCTCCCTGGGGTGGAAGCCAGGAGGCAGGGATCTTTAATGCTCTTGTCTACTGTATCCTGACTCCAAGGACAGTACCTGGGCCACAGGCCTGTGTGGAATAAATGTCTCCAAGGCAACCATAGCTCCTTCTGACCTTCGGATATAGCCCTGTGACAGCCAGGTGTGGTGATCTGTTCCTGCAACCTTTCCCTCTGGACCTGTCAGGGCACCCATGGGTGGGGCTGCCTGAGAACCTGCATTTCTGAATGGCTGAGTGACTATGACACAGAACATTCGATAGCTTGGCATTGTGAGAATTCCTCATGCCAGGACCAGCTGGGATGAAAGTATAAACTGCTGGGGACAGAGAAGGGGGTTCTCACTGGGCTGCAATCCTTGCTGTGGACTGACCTGTGTCTCCTTCCTAGGCCTCAAGTGGCAGCTCAACCCTCCTTGTGTTCTCAGAGGTAGGTCTTTGTGCTGATTGGGGTTAGATGTGTCCTGAGGGGTGATGCCTCTGCATGGGGTTAGTGACCCTGTAAGAGGCTCCAAAGGGGGTGTCAGCAAGCCAGGAAGCGGTGCACATATGGGGTCCTAACTGTGGGAGACAAGTGTGAGGGCGCCCCCGGCCATGTGTTCTGTCACAGGGTTGAGTGAACTGGTGTGGTCCCGAGCCTTACATAGCCCTGTTCCGAATCGGTCCTTCTGCCTCATCCACTCAGTGTTTGTTCAGCAAACACTGAGTGCTATTCAAGGTTCCTGAGCCTGGCTCCCCACTGCCCAGAATGCTCAACTCAGACTTCCCTCCTTCAGGGGGCTTGCGGTCTGGGTGGGGTGGGGTGCAGAGGCAGTGAATGGATGAGGTCTCTATGGATGATGGGAGGACTGGGCCGTGACATGGGGGTGACTACGGAAGACAGACAGGGCCAAACCGAAGGAGCCAGGTCGAGAGAGGTCATGCCCTGTGGACAAAGCTGCTCCTTAGTTACTGTGTGTGTGTGTGTGTGTGTGTGTGTGTGGTGTGCAAAGAGAGAATGATGGCATGGCAATGACATAGCTTGCCTGAGGTGGACACAACTCCCTGCTGAGGGACAGAGTGTCAACCCTTGCCTCCACCTTGCCTTGGACTCCACCTCCCCAGCACCAGCCCTAGAGATGACAGAGCTCAGACCTGGCTTTGTCTCTTAGCCTGCATCCTGACACACATCTGCCAGCTTGGTGTGTTCAGGGCCCGGGCAGCCCCATGAGGCTGCTCTCTTCACCTCCCTGAACCCAGCACCTTCCTTGCCCTTCCTGGGAAGCCTCCTTCTGCCCTTGGCCACCAGAAACCAGCTGCAACCTGCCACAGGTGGGATCAGCATTCCCTAGGGGCTTGATGGGCTGGGCTGGGCTCTGGACACACCCTTGTTGATCAGGCCAGCTAGACCCTGGCTTCCCGGGCACAGTGAGGTCAATGGTGGTTTACCCAGTCCAAGCCCATGTCACTACCTATGGAATCCACAACTAAATGTATTTTTAAAAACAAAACAAAAAAAAGCCTAGTGGGGTGTGGTGGTGCACACCTTTAATCCCAGCACTCGGGAGGCAGATGTAGGAGGATTGCCATGAGTTTGAGGCCACCCTGAGACTCCATAGTGAATTCCAGGTCAGCCTGGGCTACAGTGAGACCCTACCTCAAAAAATCAAAAAAACAAATGAGCATAAAACAACAACAACAACAACAAAACCAAACACTACCTAAACACTCCATTAACAGACATCCATAGAGGGGAGTGAGTTCTTGGCTCAGAAGTTAAGCTGAGGTGAGTGACATGGGAATGAGTAGCCATTTGGGAGTAAAACAACCAAGGTGGGCAGGATACAGTGGTCATATGGACCATAGCAGCCAGTCCCCACTTGGGTGCTCCACACCCTCTTAGAAAAGGCACTGCCTGGGTTGAGGGTTCAAGAACAGCAAAGAGGGCTGGGGATCCCAGGATGGTCGAGATGCTTATGTCTGCCTGGGGATTTGGGTGGTCACTGGGGACACTACAGTGCAGATGACCTAGATAGACTGTCCTTTCTTCCTTCTCATGTGTTTTTGTAAAAGAAATATTTTATTCTATTTCTTTGAGAGAGAGAGAGAGATAGAGAATGCGTACACCAGGGCCTCCAGCCACTGCAAACAAACTCCAGATGCATGCACCACCTTGTGCATCTGGCTTACGTGGCTCCTGGGGAATTGAACCTGAGTCCTTTGGCTTTGCAGGAAAGCACCTTATCAGCTAAGCCATTACTCCAGCCCCTCATGTTATTTTAATGACAAGAAGTAGCCTTTCTATTCTGTCCCAAACAAGCTGACACAAGAGCAAATGGCACCCTGTCCTTCTGTCTGTCCAGCCATCCAGTTACTTGTTACCACTGCCTGCTATGACCCTGGCCTCTCCTCATCTCTGGTCCTCATGAGCGTTGGCTGCTGTCCCCTCCCCCCCACTCATGGCGGGAGCAGAGCCTTCAGTCCTGGTACCTTCTAGGCCTCCTCCCTACTGGGCTGAGCTCGGTGGCATCTGGGGACCCATTCTAAGTCCCTTCCAGCTGCTCACAGAGGCAGGACCCCTCAATCACGGTGCTTGGTCAGCCCGGAGCACAGCCTTGTAAGATGCTGTCCCAGAGTGTGTAGAGCCAGGGCACCTGTGTGTGGGGGGGAGGGGTGTCCCCATGTGTCCCAGGGCTGAACTGACCTGGGGTTGAAGGGCACTGGTGAGGAGGTCCTCTCACTTGAGCTGTGGCTCTGTGGCCTGATGGAATGCTGCCTATCCATGTCGGGGTATGGAGCAGGAACCCACAGAACCCGGATGCCAGGCCTGTCCTGAGGGTGGGCCAGCTCAGTCCTTGGCACTGTCCCTCCCCTGATGCTCTGGCTGCTTTGACCTCACCCTGAGGTCACAATGGCTCCAGTGTCCACGGCGTCCTTCCCAGGGACAATGTTGCGGAACCGAGAGGGGGGTACAGGGAGGGTGACTGGACCCCAGGAAGTAAGAAAAGGGTGGGAAAGTCTGCACTTGCTAGAAATCAAGGATGATCTGACTTCTTATTTCTTGCCTAGTTCTTTAGATATGTTCCTCCACAAACAATCAGGACCCCTCCTGGGAGGGAGGCCTTTTGTAGGATTTAAACATTGTGGTTGGTCAAATTTAGCCCCCAGAATTTGGTGTCAGGGCTAGCCTCCTCCTGAGACAGCCCCTAGCCCTAACCAACCAGCTGTCTCTCTGGTTCACCTGAGCCAGAAGACAGCCACCACCAAGGTTATAAGTACTTCTACAAGGGGAGGGCAGGCTCTCTGACCACTTGGGAACTTCCAGTTGTGGGTGAGTTTTTCCCTCGGCTAGGGCCTGGGCTGGCTTGGCCCAGGCCCAGCTGGGAGGGACCCCTAGCCCTTACTGTCCATATGGGTTCTTTATTCCACCCAGCTCCCCACATGTCAGGAGCTCCTTGAACTTTCTTTTCTCTCATTTCTTTCTGAGTTTGTTTTTTCTAGGCCCTCCATGTGGGATCTCTGGCCATGTGGGTGCCTTTCCTTGGCACTGTACTTCGCTAAATAAATATACTAATTTAATAATTATCCTTCTCAGCCTTTTCTTATTCAATTTTTTGATTAAAACTAGAAACGAACCTACAGTTATGGGTTCAAGGACTCTCCTGGACCCCTTAGCACCTGGTTACAGAACCAGCACTGTTTGGGGAGAGCCTGTCTGGGCTTGGGTCTGCACAGTGCTGAAGACCTGTTCCTGGCCTTACAGAAGCCTGCTGGCTGTCCCTCAGTGTCTGGGCTCGGCTGTGCCCTGTGAGAACTAGGGCTCCAACTGGACCATCTGCTCAAAGAAGCCGGGTCCTTGTGCTGATGGCAGGGCCAGGGCTAGAGGGCAGTGACTCTCTGGGGGAGCTGTGTGAGTGCTCATGGTGCTGTGCCCACACTGCCTGGTGCTTCACAGGTCCCCAGGGCCCGGGAGGGAGAGAAGCCTGGGCTCAGAATGGGGAGTGGGGCAAGCTTCTCTGAATTAGATCCAGACTCCTTTCTTGACCCTGTGGCCTGGTGTCGTTTAACCTGTGTCTCAGTCTTCCCATCTATCAAATGGGAGCACAGGTGTCCAGGTTCTTGGCAGCTCTCTGTGTCAGGGGGAAGGCTGGGGCTTCAGCAGGCTAGGGGCATCTCCATTTCAGTGCCACATGATGGATGGTAAGCTAGGTGGCTCCTGTCCCAGCCCAAGGCCATGACTTCAAAGATGGCAACAACGTCTCCTCTGGCTGCTGGTGCCAAGTGTCTGAAGGTGGAGCCTCATAACACAAAGTATGGGACACAAAGAGGGAAGCTGGGCAGTGGAGGGGCAGGGACACAACTCTCCAGTAAGTCAGTGATGTCCAGGCCGAGGACCTAGGGAGCTCTAAGGACGGCGAGTAGAGTCAACGCTGCCACGTGAGATGTGTCGCGAGACAGCTAAGCCATGCCAGGAGGCCCAGGTTCCCAAGGAAGGTGGAGAGAAAAGCCAGGTGTGACCACTGTTCACCAGGGTCCTGGCAGAGCAGAATCCAATTTGGACAATGTAGGGGCCTTCGGGGTCGTCCACAGATGCGGACAGGCTGGATGGAGGCAGTGAAGGTTCCAGGTCTGGCCTTCTTTTCACTGTGGAGGCCCCACAGTATCCATGTTGGGATGTGGAGCAGGGAATGCGGGACCCAGACACCAGCCCTGTCCTGACCTCTAGCATCTATCTCTGCTGGCCAGCCTTGAACCTCAGTCCCCATGGCTGCATTAGCTTAGATTTCCTGTGTGTCTAGGAGGAATGACTGGGAAGAGGCCCTAGTCCCCAGTCATGCAAGGTCACTGAAGAAGATGCTGTCCGTGTCCAGGAAGTGGCCCTCAGAGGACACAGAGTTGGCTGGCGCCTTGATCTTGGCCTTCCAGAAGTGTGAGCTATGCCATCCTGATGTCTACAAGCCTCCAGGCCACGCATTCTGTCACAGCAGCCCGGGCCAGGACCCCTGGCTTTCTGGAAACCTTGGATTCACTTTTCCCCCTCTTCATACTGGGAGGGGGTTATTAACACCAGTCTCTTGATGAGTGAGGTCACAGTGTGGCTGGTTTTCAGGACTTCTGGGAGCTCAGGACACGCAGGAGGCCTCCTTAAGTCCCTGGGAGTTTTCACACCTCTGTGCAGCCACAACAGCCATTCTGTTTGGTGGCATTGGCCAAGAGTGTGCCAGAGCTGGCCCAGAAGGCTTCGTGAGTGCTTCTTAAATTTCCAGGCACTTTGATGGTTGGTTGCTGAATGAAGTGTAGAAAGCTTAGGCAGATCAGATTAAATTCCCAGCCTGGGTTTATGGCTAGTGTCACTGTTACCTGTGCTGCTGAGACCGTTTGTATCCACTATACCTGTGGAGGTAAAGTTGTGTGATGGTGACGTCACACGTCTCCTCACCATTTCTGAGCCCATGGCTTTTCTCAAGGACTTGGAGTCAGCCACACCCAGGCCTCTGTACCACAGGAACTGCCAGTCAGTACCAAGTCAGAGGGCTTGGGAACAGGGCTCCAGCAGCCCCTTGCCCTGGGAATTTGGAAGTAGAGTCAGGTGGGAGGCTAGAAGCGGGGTGCCACATCCCTTTCTTGGGACCAAAGGCAGAAGGAGGAAAATGGGTGCTGAGAGAGGCCGAGCCCTTGTGTGTCCAGGATGTCCTCACCTAGATTGCGGTGAAGCTGATTGTTTATAAGATTACTTTGTCTCCTCCAGATCAGAAGGCATTTCTAGCAAGTCAAGGGCAGGTGAAAGGCAGCGGGGCAGGAGGGTCGTCACCCTGCTGTCTCTGCTGTTTCTGGGGAGGCTGGTCATGGTCCAGAGCTTTGCGTATCACCCTGGGCTGAGGAGGAGGAGTGGCTTCACCTAGAAAGGAGCGAGGGGTACCTCCTTAGACCTGGAGCCATCTCCCCTCTTCCCTGCTGCCCTTGAAAATGGAAGACATCTTCTGGGTCACACAGGTCCCAGCTGTATGGGTCTACCATCCACCACTGCCAGACACGAGCTCCCTGTCTGGTGGCCACTTCCTCCTCATGTCACCCAAAGGCCAGATGTGCCTGCTCTTCTGGTAGCGAATGAACTTCAGCAAGGTCTATAAACCAGTCAGGGCCACACAGTGGTTGTGAGCAGTCAGGGAGGAAACTCAGATGTCCCAAACAAGTCCAGAGTGAGACATTTGGCACTTCTCCCTTGTGTGCCATTCCATGTTAGGGGACCTGGGATCACTGTCCCACATTGCCTGTGTCTCACCTTCCTGACTCCCTAACTTCCTCAGGAAGCCAGCAGGTGGCGCAGTGGGCACAGACAGGATTCTAATGGCCTGAGGGCCTCAGAGAGAGGAGGTGTGGACCTGAGACCCAGCTGAGCCTACTTCCCAGCTCTGGAATGGCCACAGTTATGTGAGCTGCTTCCTATGGTGCTCTCCTCCAGCCAGGCATCAGCAGAGCGGGTATCGGGAACTAGAGGCCTAAGCAACATGCTTTCTTAGAGCTGGACCTGGAGGACTACACCCTAGGTCCCATGGCCATGCCCCAGGAATTTGGGAAGCCTAGCAGAGGGCTTGGCCCGGGCAGGGTGTCCCCTGCCTACTCCTCGGCCTGTCTCTCGTCCCCCCTCCCCCAAGTTCTCGGTGTTCCAGCAACACAGGCTTTCTTCTGTGGTACCCTTTTCTTGGAATGTGTCACCCCTTCCCAAAGAGACTGCGTGTCCTTCCTATTTGTCCCTGGAGACCCCAGCCCAGATCCCCTCCCCATGAAACCACCCTTATTTCCTTGGGCTTCCAGGGCATTCATTCTTGCTGCCATCTTCCACCTGTTCCAGAGCCCCCTGGGAGAGGCTGTACGAGCTGTGATGTCAAGTGGAGGTGACAGCAGGGAACAGACAAGCACAGCTGCTCCCCCACCAGCCAGTCTCTCCCATTCCAGGAGCGCTATACCCGTCCCCTTTGACCAGCTGGCGTCCTATGAAAGACTTTGTCCTCAGACCAGAACTGCCAACTCCTAGAAGAAAACAGTGTCTTGATGCTGGTCTCCACAGTGACGTTTTGTACAGATGAAAAAAAAAAAAGCAGAAATAGACATGTAAGACAGCATCCAAGCAAAGGGCTTCTGCACAGTAAAGAAAACAGTCAACAAAGTGAAAAGGCAGCCGCCGAACCGGGAGGAAGGCCTGGCAGTGTGCTCTCGGATAAGGGCTAACAGCCCAAACAAATGGTGCAGTTCAACAGCAGAAGGTAAAACCACTCAGCGAAAGGACAGACAGAGGGCTGGGACTGACACTTCTCCCGAGAAGACAGGCACCTGGCCGACAGGTACAGGAGCAGGTGCCCCCGTCACTGGGAACCGAGATGATGCCATCAGCACCATGACAAGGCCCTCACCTGCGGGACTGTCAGAAAGCAAGATTGGAGGGTGCAGGGGAGGGGAACCCTCGTCCCTGTGGGCGGGAATGTAAAATGGTGCAGCCAATATAGAAAACAGTATGGAGGTTCCTTGAGAAATTAAAAATAGAACAACCATATGATCCAGTAATCCCACTTCTGGGCAGGCATCCAGAGAGTGCAGAGCAGGGTCTGCAGGAGCTGATGGCACTCCATGTTCACCGCTGCAGCCACAGAGCCCGGGAGCGGGGCAGCCTGCACCTACTGATGTTGGAATTGGTGGGGAGCATGTGACCAGGCACCACGGAGTATTATCCAACATCAGACAAGGAGGGAAACTGCACACGAGTCACACACACACACACACACACACACACACACACACATATAGCTGCCCACTGTGCTATGTGGAAGGAGCCACCACCGCAGCCTCTACAGGTTTATCCTGTGTCCAGCCTTGGCTTCAGGTGATGGCGGGGGGCGGGTAGGTTGCAGCTGTCTGGGGACGGGGACTTCCTGAGTGAACAGAGGACATGGTCTGGGCCTGGCCCCGAGGGGCATCCAGGGGACTCAGAAGACAGTGGCTGTAGGCCCCTCGAATGTCAACCTTCCTTCTTCTTTCCCCATAGTCCTCCTCAGTCTGAGAGTGACCTGAGTCAAGATGTCTCGGGAGCCAAAGCTCAGATACGGCCTGGGTTGTGGATCCATAGCAGGGCCACCTACAGCCCTCTTGGATCCTCACCGGGACACAAAAGGCCACAGGAGAAAAGAGAAGGACCAAATTAGGTGACGTCCCATGGAAGAATCAGCCAGGCCTTGTGGGCTTGGCACGGTAGGACAGCCCAGGAAGGCTTCACGGGAGGGGTCAAGGGAGCTGGACTTGAAGGCTGGGGTGTGCTCCCTGTGCTGAGGATAGGGAAAGCCTGTGCAGACTCCTGCGTGGGGGTGTGGGAAGGCAGAGAGCGTGGTGAGCGGAAGGGCAGTTCTCATAAAACAGCCCCTTATCCCCATCACAGCGGTACTGTGCCCACCAGCGTCACTGTGGTGACAAGCACCCCCGGGCGCACATGATGACCAGAGGGTGGGGAGCAGAATGCCTTTGAGGTCAGCTGGGGCTGTGATGGACCTGAACTGAGTAGGTTAGAGTGTCAGGAGCTTATTCTCCCATGGGATGTGGGCTACGGTGAGGACCAAGGATGGACAGCCGGACATGGAGATGCCCTGCAGAGCCAGGGAAGGCACAGGGCTGCTGGAGAAAGGGCTGCCCACAGACAGTACATGTGTGGTGCCTGCTGGCTCCCCACAAACCAGGCCTGCTGCTAGCCCCACTTCTAGGTGGAGACCCTTTAAATGGAAGGTTCTATCTTCCCCAAGGCCTCTCCCAGTCTCCCAGCAACCAGGTAAACAGAAGCCATAGGACCTTAGCCTCTGCCATGGCTTCCCCCTGCTCTGGAGGCCTCAGCCCCACAGGCCCACTGCCAGCCCCTGTCACCACTCCAGGTGAGAGGCAAGGGGAGCCTGGAGGGGATTTGAGACTGGGATCGGGAACAACAGTTTCCCTGCTCTTCCAGCAAGAGGCGCTGGGGGTAGGACTCTCCCAAGTCCCACAGCAGTACAGTGCCACAGAACCTAGCCAGCTGGGGACATTGACCTCATACCTTAAGGACCTTCCTCCTCTCTTCCCTTTCGTCTGGAGGGACATAGGATCTTATTTGCTCTGGTCACTTCTCCCAGAAGTCCTCTGGACCTCAGCCTGGTTGGAAAGGGCAACCATCTACCCTTCCATCCCAGGATGGACACCACCCTCTCTGTTTATCAACCCTCGGCCCTTCTCTCCCTGGCACACCCCTGGTTTCTTCCCTCTCCCTGGCTCAGGCCTCTTGATTTGTCTCCTCCAAGGATCTTGTCCCCCAAGCTTGTCTCCTACCCTGGTCATGACGTCATTAGCACCCAGCCTGCAGCCCCCAGCCCAGGGAGATTCTTCACCTGCTCTGCTCCCCAAGGCAGCCCCGGAGAAAGCAGCTCTCTCTACCGTCACCACCTGTCCACCCGTTAGGCCCGCTTCACACACCTCCCTCGGGGTCTTTGTCTGTACCTATCTGGCACAGCCTCAATGCAACTGTCCACCCATGTTTGCACCCACGCAGCCAGCAGCGTGGGTTCCCACCTTCCCTTCCTGACGCGTGCCCAGAGGATGCTTCTACCAGGCTGATCCCCTGCCTGCCCGCCTGCCGTAGTCACCGGGCCTCCCTCACCTAGCAACAGCCCGGCGCCTCTCCAGCCCAGCTGCCCAAGGTGGTCCTCCTTGCCTGAGTCACTGAGCTGTGGTGGGAGGATTCAGCACCTGCCCACCTCCCTGAGCCCTGGCTCTGCCCACTGGACTTTCCCTCGCCAAGGCCATCTCCCCGTCCCATCCTTCCCTCCCACGCAGCTGCTGTGCCCCAGCAGCTCTCCTCTCTTGAGGCCTGGACACTCTCTTTCCTCGGCCACCACCATAAACACAAACGCACAGCTCTGTGTCCTTTCTCTCGACCCCTCTTCCCTCAGTGACTGCCCTATTTCTCGAGAACCTTCCTCATTTGCAGCAGAGTTCTGCTGAAAGGTTATTTATCCTTGCTGCCTCCAAACCTTTCTCTTCCATTTGCTCTTGAACCCACTCTAATCAGGATTTAATTTTGGCTCCTGAGTGGGTCAAGGTCACCGATGACCTCCTGGATGCTAAATCTGAGGCCAGCACTCAGACCTCTTTGGATGTGACCCAACAGCAGCACGTGACTCAGTCTCTTCCAGCCTTCAGAACCTCCCACGCTCTTGCGTCATCGCCTCCTCCCTGGTCCCCTTGCTCGCTCCTCCTTTCCCTGACCTGGCAACGACAGTGGACAGGGGCTCCGCTGAGCTGATCTCTCTCTCCCACTTCCTTGGTGATGTCACCCACCCTCTCGCTGTACCTTTTTTTTTTTTTTCTCCCCAGGTCTGTCCCCAGCTGGTTGTGCATGCCCCTCTCCCTTGGCCCATGTGAAGACATCAACCTGCCCAGAATCAAACTCTCAACTCCCTAGCTCCACCTGGTCCTCTCCAGCCCAGCCCAATCATGGTAAATGACACTCCCTTCCCTGACGTCTCTCAGGCGGAAGCCCTCGGGGTTCCCCTCTTCTTGGGCCCCCGCGCACATCTCCACACTAGGATGTCCTGCTGGTTCTGCCTTCAACGTGTCTTCGGGATCAGAGCTCTTCTCCCCACAGCCCTGGCCCCAGGCCTCGCCACCCCCACTTGGATCAGCGTCTGCTGTCACACTGGTGTCGCTGCTGCTGCTCTCCCATCCCGCTTCTACAAGGCAGTGGGCAGACTCACCTGGAGCAGGGCTTGTCCCAACATTCCACGATAGAGTGGGGTGGCGCAGTGACCCTATCCCCTCCTAGGACCCATCCACAGCCCCACTCCTCCCCTGAGCTTTTTCCCACTCACAATCCCAGATCCCTTTCTCTGGCTGTCACCCCACCCTGGTACTGTGAGCTGCTTGTCTTGGAGGCTTGTGTGGGGGGAGGGGAGTGGCCTGGGGACAAGACAGGCTGCAGGGATGGAGGTGTGACCTTTGTCACCCCATCTGAGCTGTGGGCACTGTGGGCACCATTGAAGGCCCTGCTGGCAGTGCTGATAGCTGCAGGCCCTAAGCCACTTGCAGGCCTCACTCACTCCCTACCAAGCACGGTGTGTCACTCATCTCTGAGGTGCCTCTTGGCACAGCCTCCTCCATGCTGTGTGAGCAGCTGACTCAAACAGGTGTTTTCCAGTAAGAAAACAGGCCAGGCCACACCAGCTCATCTCTGAGGGTGGCAGAACAGGCTTGGCTGTCACCATTTTCCAGATGGGGAAACTGAGGTGCACCGAAGGTAAAAGGCCAATTTCAGGCTCTCACAGGCAGAAGGAAGAACCTTTCCCCAGGCTTGTGGACTTTCTTAGCATGCACAAGACCCCATGTCTGTGTGGCTCACGGCTGCAGCCAATGCCTAGCACAGAGCTTCACTGCACACAGCAGGTGCTCAATAAGTGCACTATGTGAGGATCACAAGCAGGAGGCTCCGGAGCCTAGGTGTGGCGTGGAGTGCTGTCATCCACCCAGGGGGTTTCATCAGGCTTCTGTATGACTTCTCTACCAAGACCCTTATTGGGCAAAGGGGAAGGCATGTGATTGAACCCCCCTCATGATGGGGGAATCCACACACTTTCCAAGTGGACCCCTCTGACTCTTGTGAAAGCACTCTGTCCCCAGCTCCAAGGATGTCAGGCACGTTGGGGAACCCCAACCATCCTTCAAGAGACCGGAAGATTCATTCCCTCTTTCCCTCTTGACTAAACATTTCCCCACCTGCTCCTCACCTGCACTCAGTTGACCTCCACGCACTGTCCACTGGGTCCAAAAGGCCAGAGCGTCATTTCCATTGAGTGGCTGCCTCACCTCCTGCCCCAGTAGCCGCTGCCTGCTGGATGTACTCCTACCCTGAGCTTGCATCACCATCTATCCCTGCCTGGCCAAACCTGGCCGCTGCCCATCTGGAACTTTCTCAGGACCTGGCTGCCCCCCACAGTTTGCTGTGGCTGTCCCTCAGCAAACCGGGTGACCTCCACCTTGGAGAGAGGAGGTGACCAGTGGGGACAGGACAGCAGTGCGGACAGGACAGGCTGGGCGGGGGTGAGGGGGGGAATGAAGACCAAGCGGACTTTGCACTCTTGGCTCGGCCCCGTGGGCGCTGTCCGCGGTGCTGATGGCAACCGGCTGTCACCTTGCCCAGCTGTCAGCGAGGCCTTCCACCAATCTTGGGAGTTCCTCCTCTGCTTGGCTGGGAGTCGGCCCGGCTGACTGTCTCACGCCGCAGGTCCCGCGGCGGCCCCGGAGCCGCGCTTCCCGGACATCTACGGCGGCGACGCGCGGCTCTGGGAGGCGCACTTCCGCGGCATCGGGCGCGCCTACCGCGCGCTGGGCAAGGAGGACGACTTCGCCATCCGCGTGCTCACCGAGGACTTCACGCTGCCCTTCCCCTACGCCTGGCCGCCGGGGCCCGACCCCGCCCACGGGCCGCTCTTCTACGACCCCCGCGACCGCACGGGCTTCGACTTCCTGCTACGCGGCCCGGGCGCCACGCCGCCCGCGCTGCTGCAGCCCCTGCTGGCCACGGCGCGCGCGGCCGAGCGCAAGCGGAACCTGGAGCGCCTGGCGCTGAGCTTGGCGGCCTCGGGACGGCCACCGGGCATCGTGCTGCTGGCGCCCGCCAACCCCAGGCTGGAGCCTGGGTGCCCCGGCTGGCGCGTCCCCGCCCGCGACCACGAATAAAGCTGCTGCGGCTCGCTTCCGTCCGGGTGCCCCTCATGCTCCATCCCAGTGCGCCCGGAAGGCGCTGGACTCATCCAGGCTGGACCACGGGCCCATTCCAGCACGATGCTGGCTCGCTTGGCTGGCTCTCACAAGCATAGTCTAAATGTGAGATGGAGATGGTCACCCAGGCAGGCCGTCAGACGGAAGAGGACCCCCGGGAAGGTGGGGCTGTCAGCCCCACCACCCAGAGTCTCAGGGGTGGGTAGTCAGGACCCCAGGCTGCAGATGGGAACACCGAGGCCCCTTGCACTTCCAAGGAGCCGCCGCCGGGGCTGGTTCCCTTGCATCTCCCTCTGAGTCCTGCAGCTTCCCTTGTTTCCATGGAAGCACGCTGGGATGCAGGAGGGCCGAGAGTGTGGGGGAGAGGATGTGACAGGAAGGAGCTGCCTCTGGCACAGTCTCAGGCTTGCTTTCACTTGCTGCCCACTCCCAGGGTGTGCCTCTTGTTTCCCCGTGGGAATCAGAGCGTTCCCAGGGTCTGGAGTGGCACAGGTAACCCAGGCTTCTATTCTGGCGACTTGTCCCTCTGAGGTGACAAGACCCAGGCAGAGGACCGTGTGGCCAGCTGCAGGCAGGGGCTGCCTGGTGACTCGGGTTCCAGGTGTGCGGGGGAGCTGTGCGAGGGAGGCCAGTTCTCAAGTGCAGATGGAATCAGAGCTTTTGTTTCTGTTTTTGTTTTTTTTTCTTTCTTCTAATCCAGGAATTATTTATAGTTTGCTAACAGTGGAGAGAAAAGATTTCCCAAATCCTGGCAGAACCACTTTGAGAGGGATGCTCATCTCTGGAGGAGGAAGAGAAGGAAGAGAAAGTGGAGGAGGGAGGAGAAAGGAATAAAAAAGGAAGAGGAGGAGGAAGAGTCTGGGGCAGGGGAGGAGGGGTGTCCTCTTCCCTCTCCTCTGTGGAACACACCCTAACCCAAACCCTCAGCCCCTGCTCCAGGCTCCTTCCCACTTCTAGCCTGCCTTCACTTTTCTTTTCTTTTATTCAATTCTTCATTTTTTTTTATTAGTTATGTACACAATGTATACAGTCATGTTGGTGCCATCCTTAGCCTCCTCCCTGTCCCCCCACTCCTTAGGGACCCTCCTCCTTGGGGATTGTGGGTCATGCATTGTGGGGTGAGCCATCAGTTATGGGGAAGAGGCAAAGTCTCTGTGCGTAATGACTCGACGTGTGGCTCTACCATTCTTTCCACTCCCTCTTCTGCAAATTTCCCTCAGCCATGTTGGGTTCGTTTTAGGTCTGCTTCAGTGATGAGGTCTTGGGAGCCTCTGTGTCTCTGGAACTCTGATTTGGTAGGAGTTGAGTGTTCTCTGTGTCTATCTCCTTCACCCTTGCACTGGTACCAGGTTCGCCAAGAAAGCAGCACTCTTGCTCATTTCCCTAGTTACCCTTAGTTTCACCTGGGGGTCCTTTTGAACCATGATGGATCTGCATCCATCTGAAAAAGAGAAGCAAATTCTCCAATAGAGAGTGAAGTCAGCACCAGATAAATGGGATGACTTTTTCTTTAGAGAATTTAATACGTGTAGGCCCTTTTGTAGCCCATGATTGCTGGGAGCTTGATAATGGAGAGTGAGCTCATTTTTCAGACATGGTTCTGACTTGTTTCCCAGCTCCAGCTATGCATTCCGTTCCTCTGAGCACATCAGTTAGTCAAATCAAGAGCAGTTGGTTTCCCACCATGGCTGTGTGCCACTATTGCACTTGTGTGAGCATCACGTCAGGTTCTGTCTTCGGTTTTGCAGAGTTGCCTACCAGTCCCGTTGTAAACATGCCCAGGCATTTGAGTCCTGATGGGAAGCAATGCTCATGCCCGTGTGTCAGTAGACGTCCTTCCTAAACAGCACGTTAGCTGTTTGAGAATGGAGGGGAACAAGGAAGGAGCCAACAGTGGGGGATGGCAAACAAGCTGTCCTCTGGACAGCTAGAGGCCAGATCCCTGGGTCTTCTGCAAGGCATGACAGGGCCATAGCCCCCCCATCCCCCCCGCCAGGGTAGGAGCCCAGCATTAGTCACTGACTGCCTGTCTCCGTGGAGAGTCCTCCAGGCCAGTAAGGCCCCTGGGTCAGCTTGCTCTGTGGGGGATGAAACACACACCTTCCCTGAAAGCCGTAACAACAGGAAAAATGTCATTTAGAAACTTAGGCTTTCTTGATAGAGCAATTTTATGACTGTACAGTATAATAATAGAAATTTGGGGGCCGTACTTTTAATCTTTTCTGGAAATTATCAAAGTAGTTCTCGAAAGCATGGGTTTGACCTCCAGAAACAGAAACCTTAGTCCTTCGTCACTCCCAGTCCGAGAGACAGAGGGCCACCAAGACCCTGAGCAAGCTAATCAAATGCAGAAGCTCCCCCAAGGAAACGGTGTGCTGTGAGGAGTGGAGGCACGGCATGGCCCTGCTTCTGGCAGGTGACAAAGCATCCTGGAGGAGGTGGCCCCTGCTCTGAGAATGGAGGCACAGGGAGGAGCCAGCCATGTGGGCAGGGCAGGGTGCTCCAGGCAGAGGGGACAGCATAGACAGAGGCTAGGCAAGCTGAGCTGAGCCAGGAAATGGGGCACTTCCAGTCACTACGATGCCCAGAAATAGGGTGAACTTATGGAAGGTTTGATTCAGGCTTCTCAGGGAAACTCTGCCTTCTACCATGCCAGGCGTGGCCTGAGAGTGGCCTCCTTGCGTACCTGAGTATGGTATCCTGGGGGCACTGCCCACCTGCACAGACACCTGACTCTGGAGAAGATCACAGGCTGTTGGTCTCCCTGAGCTGTCTCAGAATTAGTGGCCCCATGTCTGTAAAGCACAGGTGATCACTTACCCATGTGACCCATGTTGAATGACTCCCTGTGGTCTGAGGAGTGCCTTGCACCACTTGGCATAGACTTGCATTCCTTGAGTCAGTCCGTTTGGCAACAGGGCAGGGAGGCATTGGGTCCAGGACACGTTGGTGGCTCACCCACAGTGGGGGAGGGCAGAAGGGGATAGTGGGTGGAGCTACATCCAGGAAGTTCAAGGACCAGTTTAGTTCACTCTGCTGCCTCCTCCACCAGTTCTGTTCACAGGAAACATTTCATCCCAGCCACAGCGTGGGCTCTCTTTCTTTTGTATCTAGCCTGGCCCAGTAGCTGTTCTGGGCTGAGTGATACTGAGGCTGGAGGTGTGGGAAGTGAGGAAACCCTTGCCTCTAGATGTTCTCAAATGGGGGTTGGGAAGGATTAAGCAATCCCTTCTGAACCTCAGTTTATCCTGTTCTCCTCATCACCCTGGAAGAGCCCTACACTTTCCTTTTTTTAAAAAAAAAATATTTATTTGATGGGGGGGGGGAAGGGAGTGGGCATTCCAGGGCCTTCAGCCACTGCAAACAAACTCCAGACTCACGTGCCACTTTGTGCATCTGGCTTGTGTGAGTCCTGGGGAATACAAACCTGGGTCCTTTGGCTTTGGAGGCAAGCACCTCAACCGCTAAGCCATCCCTCCAACCCCAATTTCCCTTTTGGCTATAGCCACTGGGATGCTCCAAGCACATTTGCTCTCATGTTCCTGAAGTTCCATCTTATGAGACACTCGGACCCCTCTCTCTGGAGTTGCTGTCATTTCTAGCTGCTTGTCACCCAAGTATCACGATGCCTGGGTCCTAGGTATAAGTATGAGGTTTCAAATGATCTCCGGGAGCCAGAGGAAAACCTTTGTCATGAAGTCTCAGAGCCTGCCCTTGGGCGGTGACCCTACCTCCACCTCAGGGGCTGGAGCATTGAGCAGGAACGCTTGTCCATCTCGGGGCCCCTGCCATTCTGGGAACTGGCATAGCCAGGGAGGGAGGAATCAGGGTACAGCTGAGTCCTGAGGCTAGACCTTGCCACCTCGCAGCTGCTCCAGGTGGCCATGTAGCTCTGTGGTCTTCCAAGGAAGCTAGGCCCCGCTTTGATTCCTGGGCTGCTGGGAATAGGTGGGGCACCCCCCTCCACCAGTTTCCTTGGATGGACTCTGAGGAGTAGCAAGAATGTTTAATTAATTGCAATTACAATCTTCAAAGGAAACCCGGAGTTGAAAGTTGTTCCTAATTACTGTGTGAGTTGTCGGCCGACTCCCCAAATTGATTGTGTGAGGTTTTCCAATGGAGGGTGAATTGAGCTGCTGTGAGCCCCCACCCTGCGCTGCTCCCCTGCAGATAGTGTGAGCAGAGCTGGAATGGCAATGAAGGCTGGGGCTGGGTAGAGGCCGACGCTGAGGCCTGGATCAAGACCTCAAGGCCAAAACCTAGAGTCTTGTGTGGATGGCCAGAGGGGCTCCATGGTCAGCTCTGCACTTCCCCTGGGGACTGGCTCCCATCTTCTGGCACTTCTGGGTGGGGCTGCTGCTCCTCGGCTCTGAGGCTCGTGGGGGGGGTCTGTCTGTAGGTGGCCACTGATGGACACTGAAGTGTGGACACTATGACCCCTTCTGCTTGTGGATCAAAGCATCATGGCTTGGGCAGAGCACAGAGAACCCCCTTTCTGTCTGCCATGGAGACCCACAGTGCCCAAGGCTTCCCAAATTGGCCAGTATCCTGTGACTGGCTGGGGATGGGGCCACAGCAAAAGCAGGAAATAGATAACTGAGTGGAGTAAGGATGTGCTGACTATGGTTGTCTTGGACCCTTCTGGGCTGAGACCCTGTGTGACACCCACGTAGCTGTGTGCAGTCAGCCACCCCACACCCTTGGGCTCTAGTTCATCTGGCAGGGTGGACATGGCCTGGGTGGGATGGTCTCTTTTCTCTGTGTCTCACTTTCCTCACCTGAGTGGATGTGGTGTTTTCAATCAGTTGCCCCCCCCCCCCATGTGATTTGAATGCTTGGTCCTTAGCTGGTGGCAATTTGGGAGGTTTGTTGGAGGAAGTGTGGTGCTGGGGTGGTTTTTGGGGTGTTATACCTCAGCCTCCCTCTTACTAGAGCTCAGTTCACTTTCTTTCTGCTGTTTTCCACCTGCTGTGGCAAGAAGTGATGTCCAGCCTCTGCCATCCTGAAGCTTCTCCTCCAGATTGAAAGCCAAAATAAACTCTTCTCCTGCCAGCTGCTTTGGCTGTGGCGTTTTGTCCCTGCCTGAGAAAGTAACTAAACCATGGGGTTGGCAAGGGGGCGCTGTGGCACGTGGCCCCGTGGGACTGAGTCAGTGAGCCCTATCTCTGGCTGTGGCGGAAGGAAGTCTTCCCTCAGCCCATGTCCCCGAGCTCTTCCTGCCCCTCAGGGAGGACCCAGGAGGGTCGCTTCGCCCAGTGCAGGGAGCTGCAAACCTGGGTGAGTGGGAGTGTGTTCAGAAGAGCCCTGGGGGTGCTGGGCCCTCTGTGGGATGGGAAGCCCTAAAGGAAGCAGTAATGCAGGTGTCAGGAGGCCACGGGTGGAGGTGAAGGTGGGTGCTCCTGAGAGGTTGGTCCTGATCAAGGGACTCAGGCCTAGGGCAGGATTGGAGCGTGGAAGTGACATGACGTGTTGATGTGTTAGAGTCCTCCCTTAAAGGAGCACTTGGTTCTTTGGGGACTGAAGACACCCATCTCTGTGGATAAGGCACCAGTACACACAGCATCCATGGCATCAGGCTTATGGGGACAAATTCGACATAAGTGGCTATGGGGCTCCCTAGGTGGCATGGTGATAATGACTGTAAGAGTGAAGACAGGGCTGGAGAGATGGCTCAGTTGTTAAGGCACTTGCCTGAAAAGCCTAAGGACCCAGGTTCTATTACCCAGTAGCCACGTAAAGCCAGATACACTAATGCCACATACATCTAGAGTTCGTTTACAATGGCTAGAAGTCTTGGTGTGCCCATTCTCTCTCATCTGCCTTCTTCTCTCTCCTCCCTCTCTCTTAAATAAATAAATAACATAAAAAGATGAAAAAATAAATTTAAAGAAAAGATTGAAGAACACTGTTCTAGAAGGCCAGCTTTCTGCTCGGAGCTGGGCTAGACTTGAGGCAGAGACTGGAGGGCAGGGGCTGTTTTGAGCCATGCTGGTGACCTGCTAGGGGCCGGGCCAGAGCTGGGATGTCAGAACTGGTGGAGAATTGGGAGGTATGTGGGGAAGTGGGGTCTGCAGGGTCTTCTGAAGGTGAGTTATGGCTCAGGGGAGAGTTGAGTTCTTTTTGTTTGGTTTTCTATTTATTTAATTAATTATTATTTTTAATTTTTTGAGGTAGGGTATCACTCTGGTTCAGGCTGACCTGGCATTAACTATGTAGCCTCAGGGTGGCCTCGAACTCTCGGTGATCCTCCTACCTCTGCCTCCCAAGTGCTGGGATGAAAGGCATGCACCACCACACCCAGCTTGTTTTTTATTTATTAAAAAAAATATTTTGTTTTTATTTATTTGAGAGTGAGGAAAAGAGAGAGAGTGAGAGAGATTAAGAGAATGGGCATGCCAGGGTCCCTAGCCACTCCATGTGCTACCTTACGTGTGGGTCCTGGGGAACTGAATCTTGGTCCTTTGGCTTTGCAAGCAAGTGCCTTAACCACTAAGCCATCTATCTCTCCAGCCCTGTTTTTTAACTTTTAAATATTTCATTCATGTATTTATTTATTTGACACAGAAGAAGAGGGAAGGAGGGAGAAAGGGGGGGGAGAGAGAGAGAAAGAGAAAGAGAGGAGAGAATGGGAGCGCTAAAGCCTCTAGCAGCTGCAAACGAACTCCAGACACATGCGCCACTCTGAGCATTTGGCTTTATGTGGGTATTATGAAATTGAACTGGGTCCTTAGGCATTGCAGACAAACACCTTAACTGCTGAGCCATCTTTCCAGCTCCTGTTCTGTTTTTAAATGCGTGTGTGTGTGTGTGTGTGTGTGTGTGTGTGCGTGTACACAGCAGGATATGTGTCACGTGTGCGTATGCAGGTCAGAGAATGACTTTGGGTATTGACCTCACCTTCCACCATCAAGGTGGGGTCTCTTGTTTGTCCTTGTAGGCTGGGGGATCTGCAGGTTTCTGAGATCGCCTGTCTCTGCCTCTATGGGCACTGGGGCTACAGATGTGTGCTGCCATGTCTGGCTTTATGTGGGTTCTGATGATTTAAACTCAGGTCTCCATTTTGCATGGTAAATACTTTACTTATTGAGCCATCTCTTCAGCCTGTAGGGCAGAGTTCTGATGTCCAAGGCCGGGCAGGGCACTGCGGGGGGAGGGCTTGCCATACTCGGGGTTGGGGGAGGAGGGAAGGCCGGGCAAGGTACTGAGGGAGGAGAGCTTTCCACTCTCAGGGTGTGGGGAGGAGGGAAGGCCAGGCCAGCAGACCTTCTTGGGCTTCTATCTGGGAAATGGGCTGCCAGACAATTTACTAGGGTGGGTCTTCATCCTGGAAGGGGGTATTCCTGGCAGGTTGCAGAGGCCCATTACAGGCCTGAATGACTGGGCCATTGGAGTGTTCCCTGGCACCCCAATTACTGAGTACTAATGAGCCCTGAAATTGAGTTATGAAGACATGCAGATAGGCTGGAATTCTGTCTTTATTTTATTTCATTTTTTTATTTATTTGAGAGAGAGAGAGGAGAGAGAGAGAGAATGAGTGCGCCAGGGCCTCCAGCCACTGCAAACAAACTCCAGACGCATGTGCCCCCTTGTGCATCTGGCTAACGTGGGCCCTGGGGAATTGAGCCTGGGCCCTTTGGCTTTGCAGGCAAATGCCTTAACCACTAAGCCATCTCTCCAGCCCGCATTCTGTCTTCTCTCCGAGCCTCAGGAGAGCTCACAGTCATGCCCTGTTCTATGGAGTTATTGTTTTTTTTTAAATTTTTTATTTATTTATTTGAGAGCGACAGACACAGAGAGAAAGAAAGATAGAGGGAGAGAGAGAGAATGGGCGCGCCAGGGCCTCCAGCCTCTGCAAACGAACTCCAGACGTGTGCGCCCCCTTGTGCATCTGGCTAACGTGGGACCTGGGGAACCGAGCCTCGAACCGGGGTCCTTAGGCTTCACAGGCAAGCGCTTAACCGCTAAGCCATCTCCCCAGCCCGAGTTATTGTTTTTTTGCAGGGTGCTTTGGAGTTCAGATGTGTTCAACTGAGGGTCCCAGGAGCCAGTGATGTATGGATTGGCCACAGTGATCGTGAGGTCATAGGCAATGAGAAGGAAGGCCCCAGTCGTAGACCTGGTGGCTCCCACTGTGCCCTCCATGTTCCAGTTGTGGAAACTGAGTCATGTAGTAATGGCAGGTAGAGTATCTGGTGCTGATGTCTGGGTTCTTAAGGTCTAGGGCAAACTCCATCTCCACTGGGCCCTGGGCTCCTCTCTGGGAAGTGGGTGATGTGAGCCCGTGGGAAAACCACCAGGCAGAGTAAAGGACAGGCAATGTTTGTGCTCTTTCACACTTGATTCAGCCCCAGGGGCTAAACATGTGTGTGTGTCTTTGATGGAGCCACGGGGTGGCCTCTGACCACAGCCCAGTGTCACCAGCAGCCCAAGCACCCTATCTCAGACACGCAGCACTAATGAAAGCTGGGCGGCAGAGCCCCATCCTGCCCCTGCTGAGCTGGCACATCTGTGCCAAGACCATGAATATGTGAGCGCCCACCCCTCCCGCCCCTCCCACGGCACTTCCTCCACGCCTGCAGCCCTCTACATTAATCACGGCTAATTGCTAGTGGGAGCCGTTTATGTCAGGAGCCATTATTCCTGGGAATAAAGAGAAGCAAAAGACGTTTCCTTTCAGGAAGCTTGTGTGGCCCGAGAAGGAACAATGCCAGGCCCAAAAGGAGGTCCGGGCGCAGCCTACTTCCAGGGTTTCCAAAATGCATGTGACAAACTCTGAGGCTTCTGGCCTTTACTGAATATGCAGGGAAATAGCACATCCATCATGTTCTCGCATTTCTCTAAAGTTGTTGTGAGTTTCCTTGAAACCCCCGAGGGTTTTTTTTTTCTTTTTTCTTTTTTTGGCAACAACAGCTGGGAATAAGTTGACACATTCCACTTATCGCTGGGGACGGGCGGTGGTGGGTGTGGGGAAGAGGCCCATGCGTGCCAGGCCCACGCTGGCCCAGACCCCGCCTGAAGACAAGACCCAAGACCCGCCCGTTGTCAGTCTCCAGAGTAGCTGAGCAGAGCTGCACCCACAGGTGTGGGGTCAGGTTCACACGTGGCCCTTACCCTGTGGGCTCAGAGGCCAGTTCCCCTGACAGGACCTAGAGGACAGAAGCAGGAGACACTGGAGTTCCGTATGTTGTGTATTTGAACACTTGTCCTGTGCTTTGTCAGAGCACATCTTACATCAGCTTACTAACTGGAATTTTGGCTTTTTCTTAGACTCAGGATCCCATGCCTGCTATCTGCCAACACTGATTGAAACCACCCAGGCCACGTGTGACATGAGAATAACACATGTGTGCAAAACAAAGGGCTCTGGCTCCATGTGTTGTATACACATTGCTGTACACGTGCCCAGGCTTGCTTGTGTCCTGTGCACTCATGTATGTGTGTGCCTGAATATACGCATGGGCACACGTGCATTTTTGATGGTGTGTACACGTGCTACTATGTGTGTACCCGTGATTGCTTGTGTCCTGCACACTTGTGCATGTATGTGCCTGTGTTTCATCTGCACACATGTGCGTGTTTTTTGCTGGTGTGCACACACTGCTGCACGTGTGCCTGTAATTACACCTATGTGCTCGCACATGTATGCACAGGCGCACGTACATGTTTTCTTGCTAGTGGGCACACCCATGTGAGGAGTTAGGGCACACGTATGTGTGTGTGCACATCTGTGGGTGCTGTGCTTGCTGTCATGTGTGTAACTCGTAGGAAGGGCTTTGCAGTTCTGGACGCCTGGTGCTGGCCCCGGGTCAAAGCTCATCTGTGAACTTTTTTTTCTAAAATTTTTTATTTATTTATTTGAGAGTGAGAGACACAGAAAGAAAGACAGATAGAGGGAGAGAGAGAAAATGGGCGCGCCAGGGCTTCCAGCCTCTGCAAACGAACTCCAGACGCGTGCGCCCCCTTGTGCATCTGGCTAACGTGGTACCTGGGGAACCGAGCCTCGAACCGGAGTCCTTAGGCTTCACAGGCAAGTGCTTAACCGCTAAGCCATCTCTCCAGCCCTCATCTGTGAACTTTATGCTCTCTTTGCTGAGGAGACTGAGGCGTGAGCCTGGGTCTGGCCCATATTGAAGCTCCATTCTGAGAGACCCCGCAGGAAATGGCATGGGCTTTCTGTCTGCATCTGCATTCTTCATGGAGGCATGCACTTGGCACTCTGAAGGCCCGGCGGCCGGCAGGGCACACTACTCTGGGCCCTCTCCAGGCTCATGTGCCTTCGACATCTGGCAGGTCTCCCTGCCCTTCTCATATGCCCATTTCCAGCACCTTCCCTTTATTGCTGGAGTTCTTCTTCCAGTGCTGCCTTGCCTAGTGAGCCAGTGGATGTGGCCACAGGACTTCCCGCTACCCCACTAGGACAGAACCTGGTCCCCAGGGATGGCTTCAGAGTTCTGTCCACCCATCCCTAGCCATGTGTTCCCTGTACAGAGTGCAAAACACTTTCATGCTGCCCCGCCTGGCCCCCTGACTGGGGACGGATTCCTTTCTCCCCACTAACTCCCTCTCCTGGTGGGCACTCTGGGGAGACAGTGATATCCTTGACTCTAGCTATGGAGGTGCCCCAGCTCCTTCCTCTTTGCCACTCTGTGCCCTCCTGGATAGAGCCTGGGTCCCCATCAGAAGAACCCAGGATCCGATCTACACCTTGTCTTTCAGTTGGCGATTTGGGGCACGTGTTTCCCCACCAAGCCTCGTGTCCTTATCTTATCCTTATCTGTCAGGTTGGGTGCTGTCAGGGTGACATGGGAAGGTAGGGCTGCAGATGGGACCCTGGATCAGTCAAGGAGTCGGGATGGGGGAAGCCAGCTTGCTGGGACTCTCCAGGTATCCAGGCATCCTGGGCCACCTCCGCCATGCTTTGGAGTCTCAGCGAAGGACCAGATGGTGTTTTGAGCATTTTAATAAGAGCTATTTGCAGTGTTGCCTCCTTAAAAAAAAAAATCCTGCTTAATGAGCAAAAGCACGTTGGTAGTGAGTTAAAAATGCTTGGATGTTTTAAATATTATGTACGTTGTGTTCGCGTTAACTAACCTGATTTTTAATTACACTGTCTCCTGCTGCCTGGCTGGGCTGAGAACAGGAGAGACGACCGGGCAGAGCAGGAGTGTCTGGCCGGTGGAAGTGACAGCCGGGCTTCCTCGGGGTCTCCCCTTCGCACATGTGGCTCCTACAGTGCACAGATATGGGGCTGGGGTGGTGGGCTGGCTCTCTTCCCTTTACGAAGCCTCCTTTCGCAGCTGCAGGCTGACCCCGATCCTGGCAGCAAGCTGTTGGGCCTAATGTTGATTGAGCCTGGGTGCCTGCTTGTAGTCTGAACCCTGATCTCACTCACTCACTGAGTGCTGACCCTGCTTTTGGGCTGAACCATGGCAGTCATGGCCTGAGATCCAATGTTGGGCACTAACTGGGCCTTGGCCCTGATTAGAAACAGCCCAATTCCTGGTCATGATCCGAGCCCTGGTCCAGCCAGGGACTGTGTCCTGGTTGCAGCAGAGATGGGTATGGACACCGCCACTCTTTCCAGTGATGGCCCTGGAATAACGACACCAGGCCCCAGAGACAGTGGCGCTGGGGTGGCAATGATAAAGAGAGAGTCAGTCGGGGTGCGAGGCAGTGAGGGTGACTGGGCTCCTGAAAGTATCCTTGAAGTCTCTCAACTCTGCTAGAGATCAAAGTATGATCTGACTTCTTTTATAAAATATTTTTATTTATTTATTTGAGAGAGGAAAAGAGGGAGAGA
Organism: Jaculus jaculus; assembly: GCF_020740685.1. NCBI lineage: Eukaryota > Metazoa > Chordata > Mammalia > Rodentia > Dipodidae > Jaculus > Jaculus jaculus. The sequence goes on along the minus strand of NC_059103.1, from coordinate 197,505,331 downwards.
GAGAGAGAAAGAGAGAGAGAGAGCATGGACATGCCAGGGCTTTCAGCCACTGCAAACGAATTCTAGATGCATGCGTCACCTCATGCATTTGGCTTACGTGGGTACTGGGGAATTGAACCAAAGTCCTTTGGCTTTGCAGGCAAACGCCTTAACTGCCAAGCCATCTCTCCAGCCCTGTTCTGACCTCTATCTCTTCCCTAGATCTGTCCTTCCACAAACCACCTGGGCCCTCCTGGGAGGGAGGTCTTCTTCCCAAGACTTAATCTGAACATTGTGGTTGGTCAAGTTCAGACCCCAGAACTTGGTGTCATGGCTGGCCTCTTCCTGAGACAGCCCCTAGCCCAGACCAGTCAGCTGTCTTTGTGGCTCACCTGAGCTGGAAGGTAGGGCCCACCACCATAAGGTTAGAAGTATGTTTACCAGGGGAGGGCAAGCTCTCTTGGTGGCCCATTTATAACTCTTTATTTTATGAGAGAGAGAAAGAGAGAGAGAGGGAGGGAGCATGGGCATGCCAGGGCCTCCTACCACTGCAAACAAGATGTAGATGCCCTTTGTGCATCGGCTTACGTAGGTCCTAGGGAATCAAACCTGGGTCCTTTGGCTTTGTGGGCCAACACCTTAACAGCTAAGCCATTTCTCCAGCCTCATTTATCATCTTGACCCTCCAGGTTCTGGTGAGTCTGCCCATCATCTCAGGGCTGAGATGAGGGGAGAACCCCCCCGCCCCCGAGCCCTGCTCCCACATGGACTCTCCACCCTCTCCTGCCCCCCACACAGAGGAGCTCTTTGTACTTCTCTCCTCTCTAACTCTTTTTACGTTTCTCTCAGGCCCTCACGTGGGCTCTCAGACCATATGGCTGTCTCTGCCTCCGTAAAGCTGGAATTACAGGCACGTGCCTCCACGCTTAGCTTTCCTTTGGGTGCTTGGGATCCAACTCAGGTCCTCATGTTTGAGCATCAGGCATTTAACTCACGGTGCCATCTGAGCAGCCCTCGCTTTACTTCCTGAGACTGTGCCTCACTAACGGGCCCAGGATGTCCTTGAACTTGTGCTTCTCCTGCCTTAGCCTACTGAGTGGGTGAGATCATAGGCCTGTTTTGCCAGGCCAGGCTTCCCACACTGTTCCATGGCAGGTTCAGTCTGCTTTCTTCCTTCCACACAGGAGGAAGAACTGTGAGAGGTGGAGAGATTTGCGCAGGGCCACAAGGCTGGGCTATAGCAGACTGTCTTGTTTCAAGCTCCAGACAGATGGATGGAAAGATACCAGGTTCAGTCGATCATACTGGGCATGCAGGTGTTTGAGAGGCTCTGCCGAAAGTGACTCGGCCACTCCAGCCCTATAAAAGCCATCCATTCCCTGTGGTGGTTTGAATAGATGGCCCCCAATATATTCAGTTTTTTTTATTTGTTTGTAGTTTGCATCTGCATCCACCTGGCTGGAGGCGGTGTCACTGAGTGGATCTTAAGGCGTGGTGGTGGGTTTCAGATTTCAATCTAAAGATATGTAAAGTGTGCCTAGCTGGAGTTCCTGAAGTGTTCTGTGCTGTGTGGCTTTTGGCTTGTGCTTTTCTCTCTCTGTTTAGTCCTGTGAAGGCAGGCCAGCTTCTTCTGCCATTATGGAACTTCCCTAGATCTGTAAGCTTCAATAAATATCCCTTCCTCCATAACTATGCTTCGTCTTGAAGTTCATCTCAGTAAACCTGAAGCTGCCTGCTACACCCAGGTTCAGTAGACCCATATTGGGTGTGCAGGTGTCAGAGAGGCTCTGCCGAGAGCGGCATGGCCATCCCAGCCTAGGAAAGCCATCTATTCCCTGCAGAGTTGGGATGGAGGGAGCTGCCCATAGCTTCTCCAGCAACGAAGGCTGAAGGATTTTTCTGAGGCCCAGGTGGAAAGACTCCAGGGGAGGTCCCTGGTTGGTCTATGTTGGGTCATGCGCTCACAGACTGAACCAATTAGTGGTGTTGCTCTAACAGGTTGCTGTGATCGGCAGCTCCGTGGGTTAGTGGCCTGCACAGTGCAGCAGGCCAGCTTCTTGGGAAAGGCACTGGGGGTCGGGGAGGGGGTGCTTGAAGATGATTGTCACCCTGTCACCGGTAGGAACACATCACTGCAGGGACAGTGCCATGGCTGGGTGTTGGCAGATTGTCTTTACTGTTGAAACCTGTCATTTTCATTTTGTGGCAATAATGAAAATATTGAATGAATGAAAATATTATGCGAATTGCCCATTTTAGTGTCACATAAATTTAAGAGGTTTTGCCCAAAGAAAAGCTGCAGTGATTGGTGTAGTCAACTCTTTAATAAGTCTGCTATTTATGTTTTGGGGAAAGTAACCTTAACTTTGAGCAGGGGTCCGGAGAGCTAGAGTCCCAAGGGCGTCCTGAGCGCTCCCGTCTGCATCTGTGTGGGAGCTTGCAGAGCCCAGCTGAGTCCGCCATGGTCCCAGCCTGCCAGTGGGGGGGCTTCTAATCTCACAGGCCAAAGATGCCATCGTGTGGCTATGAAGCTGCCAAGGCCCCTTCTTTGCTCAAAGCCTTCAGTGGCCCTTGAGGTGCCGAGATGGAGGCTAATATTGTTCAACTGGACCTCTGGGCTCCCCCACCCCAGTAGCCCCACATCTCCTTTCTTTGCCCACAGGGTGGTTTGGCAAAGTGTGGACTGAATATGTGAGTGGACAGTGGCTTCCTTGGCCATTCTAGCAGCTGACGGTGAGACTCTGGTAGCCTAAAGATTCCCGGGGCTCCTGGGGTTCATGGTGGTCACATTGTTGGAGAAGCCCCTGCCCGTGCCCATCCTCCGTCCCATGAAGGGCTTGGGATGGTTTCACGGCTCCTCTCCCATGCACTTCTAGACTCTGGCCATCGCTGTTAGCTTAGCCAGGAACATTCATCTCCCTGTTCTCACTCAATGGCTCCCGGTGACTTTAGGGCCCCAGTTTAGATACCAGGAGGGTCATTCTATCTGTGTCCTCAGGTCCCTCAGGAGACAGTGCTTGCTGTAGTCTTCTGATTGCTCGGTATCTGGCCCTGCCCTGGGGGACAGTTAACCCTTCTCTGCTCGGTGAACCTGAGGAGAGCAAAACCAAGGCCTTGCCCTTTCAGGGCCCAGAGCCCCTCCACCAGTTCCCAGCATTTACTGATCCTATGAAGCACTTTTTTTTTTTTTTTGAGGCAAGCCCAATAGACTGGCCTTTCTTATGTGTGTGTGTGTGTGTCTTAGAGAGAGAGAGGGAGACAGAGAGAGAACAAGAGAGAGAATTGGTGCTCCAGGGCCTCCAGTCACTATAATCAAACTCCAGATGCTTGTGCCTCCTTATCACACATGTGTGACCTTGCATGCTTGCATTGCTATGTGTCTGGTCTACATGGGACCTGGAGAGTCAAACATGAGTCCTTAGGCTTTGCAGGCAAGCACCTTAACCACTAAGCCATCTCTCTAGAGCCCCCATGAAGAACTTTTTTATTTTAGAGAGAGAAAGAGACACACACACAGAGAGACAGAGAATTGGCACCAGGGCCTCAGCTACTGAATTCGAACTCCAGGTGCGTGCGCCACCTAGTGGGCCTGTGCGATCTTGCACTTGCCTCACCTCTGTGCATCTGGCTTATGTGGGACCTGGAAAGTTGATTATGAGTCCTTAGGCTTTGCAGGCAAGTGCCTTAACTGATAAGCCATCTCTCCAGGCCCCTGAAACAATTTTTAAATTTTAAAAAATTATTCTTTTTTTTGTTGACAACTTCTATATTGACAGACAATAAACCATGATAATTCCCTCCCCTCCAGTGGAAGGAATAAACAGAGGCAGGGTAGAATCCAAGTTCACATGGGCCATCTGCCCCTGCTCTCACTCACAAGCCCTCTTTCTCAGGCTGCTGTCACCAGGGATGCAGCATGAGCAGGTGGTGGGGCAAAATCCCTTTCTGTTTGGGTTCTGGGGTAGTGGTTGCCCAGGATGCTAGGTGATGGCACCTGGCAGGATGCAGGAAGACCTTGATCTAGGTCCAGGTGTTAAGTATTTTCAGTTTGCCCTAAGCAGGCAGGAAATTAGGAAGTGCTCCAGGCTAAAAGAAGGTAAGGTGGGGCTGGAGAGATGGCTTAGCGGTTAAGCGCTTGCCTGTGAAGCCTAAGGACCCCGGTTCGAGGCTCGGTTCCCCAGGTCCCACGTTAGCCAGATGCACAAGGGGGCGCACGTGTCTGGAGTTCGTTTGCAGAGGCTGCAAGCCCTGGCGCGCCCATTCTCTCTCTCTCCCTTTATCTGTCTTTCTCTCTGTGTCTGTCGCTCTCAAATAAATAAATAAATAAAAAATTAAAAAAAAAAAAAGAAGGTAAGGCGGTCCCAGCACGATATGAGCTATGCATAAGCCAGGCAACCCGGTGGGAGCAAGACCTCCACTCACCCCTGCTTGGCCATGCCTTACTGACCATCCGGTGTGCGCATGAGCTCTTGGCCAGTGTGTCTCATGGCAGAGAAGGAGAAAGGATCACACGCTCCCAGTGCCGCCTTCTTGGTCAAGGAAGAAGCCAAGGCTTTGAGCACTGTGCCTGCAAGTCCCAGAGCCCTAGCTTTGTGAGGAGGGTGTCTCATTACCAGTCCTGCCTTCTGACAGCGCTGTAAGTATGGGGAAGTTACCGAACCCCTCTTCTAAAGGTGCCTTCGTGACAGCAACCCCTCTACCTCAAGATCCTCCAGGTGTGGGGAGCCTTCACAGGCAATGAGAGCTAGGCTCTCAGTGGAGAGTGCCCAGCGCTTCCCACTTTCCTCATTTGTTAGGAGCTGCTGGTAGTGGCTGTGATGGTGGCTGCGGGGTTGGCGCAGTAGCTAGGGTGGTGGGCGTGGTCTTGGTGCTGGGCGTGGCTCAGGGGGCAGGTTGTGACTCTAGTCGCCCAGTTTCTCCCTACTGCAGGCTGGATTAACAGGATGTGGTGCTTAGATGCTTGGTTGTTTAAAGGGTTCCTTCCTCCCTTCCTGTCCCCAGGAACGCCTGGTCAGCTCTGGTGGAGAGCTGTGCACTCACAGCCGGGTCTCAGGCCCAGCCCTGTGGTCCTGACTGGCTTCTGCGCAGATGCTCAGTGATCCTTTGTCTCCACGCAAGGCGCCACCTGCTCCAGCCTTTGTTTCCATGGACCCATGGAGGGACGCCTGCTGCAAAGTTTCCCTGGCTCGTGTGGAGGGTGAGGCCTGAACCTCTCACGAGGGTCCCACAGGGTCCAGAGGTGCCTGGTTGCTCTCCCCTCTCAGCCAGTCTCTGAGGTGGCTCCTTATTCCAACTTGTAGACTCGTCTTCTTGGAGTTCACAAGCTAGTCATCTCTTCACCTTCCCTGAGCTGTCACAGACCTTCTGGCCTGTCTCTTGGGGTTGGGCACTGTATCTACCGGCTAGCTGCCCTGTCCCCAAAGTCCCGAAGCCCCCATGCAGGTCCCGTGCTGTATCTGACGGTCCCTGGCTAGGCTCTGACCCTGCGACGCAAGGTGTTTCCTGTCAAACGATCGATGAAGCTAGTTGCAGTCCTGCCACTACCGAGTGGTCTGGTTGGATCCAGCCCAACTCTGCCAGGCCTGGCCCCAGCGTTCAGGCTGGTGATACACGGTGCTGGCTTCCTGGCCAGGTGTTGATGGCAGTGTGTGGGCACAAATTATTCTTGGGGCTCCCTAGGGCCATAGTTTGTGACCTGCCCATGACGTTTGCTGCTTATCTGCCACGCCTGGCCGCTACAAGCAGGCCAAGGTTGCTGCAGGGGGAGCGAAGGTGGGTACACAATGGGTGCTCAAGGCAGGGCAGACGGCTGGCACCTTCTCTGAAGAAGTCATTGTATTGAGGCCTGGTGAGGTTAAGAGCCGGAGCAGTAGACTCTGTTACTCATGGCTATGGACCCCCTGGAGGACTCCAGAGAGAGACTGCAAGCCTTGTGGGCTCTGTCCCTTGCTGCTGGTGACCCATCCGGGACACAAAGATTGCCCAGGACCTGGGATGAGCTGGTGTGCTGCAGATTCCAGGACACACTGGGGTGTCAGGTGTAGGAAGGCAGGGTCTTTGCCTTGTTCTCCCCGCTCTCCTGCTTGGTGGTGCCTGGAATGAGGAGGGAATGTGCAGAGCGCGTTCTCACCCTCCCACAAGCAAGCAGAAATGAAGCCCGGAGATGCAAGGTTGGGCCAGTGACCCGCCAGCGTCACGCCCTGGATTCCCCCAGGTGAAGAAAGCACCGTCCCTGTGATGTGTATGTGTGTGTGCGTGTGTGTTTACACACCTCAGTATGGAGAGACACAGCGGGGGGGGGGCAGAGGTGGCAATGGCACTCCCCGAGGAGGTGACGGCTGACCCAGCATTGTAGCTGAGCTGCATCCAAGGGCCGGAGAGCTGCAGCTGAGCACGGGAAATGGTTGGGGGACCCTGGGCCAGCCTTCCATCTCCGGGCTTCATTTCCAGGTGCTTTTGGGAGGGTGAGAACGTGCCCTGCAGATTCCCTCCACGTTCCAGGTACCACCAGGGCATGGAGCAAAGCAAAGACCCCGACTTCCCACAGCTGACACCCCAAAGGCCACTTCTCAAAGCGTCATCTGTGGAACCCTAATGGGGGGCCTGAGTTGCTCTCAGAGGTTCGGCACGGTGAAAACCATTTGCTAGCACTGCTCCTACGTGGCTCGTGGGCTCTGACCCACACGCGAAGTTCTGATGCAGGAGTGAGATCACGACGGTGGCCCCAGGCTGTGCCTCTGGCATGGCCTGTGTCCTCAGTGACACACCAGTGATACATGGCTACAAGCATCCAGCTATGGAGATTCTGTCCATTCCGCTTACCACTGCTTTTGAAGGTGCCTGGAAAATGCTTCTGATAAAAACTTGACCTTGGGCCTGGGTCCATGAGGAGGTTTTCTGCCTGAAGGCTGATCCTGGGCCATTGTGTTCCCTGAAGCCACCTGACACCTCCCTTCCCTCCTCAGACCCAGCAGGTGTCCACTCCTCAGGTTTTCAAGCACCGGGGTACTCTGCTGCACCCAGCCTTTGCACCAGCTCCTCTGCCATTGGTGAGCCCCCTTTGGTCCAGGCTTCCTGGGAGGAAGCCTGGAGTATGTGACCAAGAGACCGTGCTCAGAGCCACTGTGCCCGTAGCGATGGAGCACCGGGTCTCCCTCGCTCTGTTTGAAGGTTCTCCCTGAACCTGAGGGTGTACAGTGTCCTACGCCAGTCTGGCTGGAAGCAACAAGCTCATGAAGTAGGCCCCCTCTGTCTGCTTTTGTGAGGGAAGCTGAGGCTCGGGGCCCTGATAGCACAGGCCTTTTGTAGAACGACGTCTCAGGTGACATCTTACCTGGGGCTGGTGGCTTAGCCGTCCCCATGAGCTGCCCTGTGCTGAAGGGACCCTGGGTTGGATGGATGGTGGACGGCCTGCAGCATGATGGGATCTGGTTTTCCCTGAGTTCTCATACCAGCTCTTCTCTGAACCTGCAGAGTGACCTTGTGACTTTGCTGTCCTCTCTCTCTCTGGCCCCCTGTGCCTCCACTGAGTAGGGACTTGACTTTAGAAGGTGCCATCTCTCCCTGCTAGTGTGGAGCAGGGCAGGGCATGGCCTGCTGTGGGTGCTCAGCTGTCTAGACATTAGCTTTCAAACTCCCAACACACAAAAATAGCAGCCTGCTTCAGCTCCAGCCCCACTGGAAGCATATACTGCCTCCAGGGGGCAGCAGTGGGCCAGTGGTGGGAGGGGCTGAGCTGCAGACCTGGATACAAGGCCATGTCCTGGCTTGGGAAGTGGAGAGAAAGGACAGGGCCTGTGGCTGGGAGGAACTACCCTGTGCCAGTGGCTGCTTCTCTGTCCCCAGGGGCCTCCAAAAAAAAAACCTGTCTGGTAGATTCACTGTCTCCTTGTCCAGGTAAGAAAAACTGGGGGGAAAAGACCAAGTGGCCACCAGGCCTCACAGAGGACAGGACAAGGCAGAGGAGGACTGAGCTGCCTGATGTCATGGGAGGGGCACTGCATTTGGTGGAGTGAGGGGCAGACACAGTCTCCATCCATGCATCCATCATTTGTTTACTCATTCATTTGTTCACTGGTTACATTCCACTTGGCAAGGCTCCTTGCATAATGAGGACTGTGCTAGGACCCTCTCTGGACCTCAGTTTCTCTATCTTTAAAACAGAGGGGGGGCTGGAGAGATGGCTTAGCGGTTAAGCGCTTGCCTGTGAAGCCTAAGGACCCCGGTTCGAGGCTTGGTTCCCCAGGTCCCACGTTAGCCAGATGCACAAGGGGGCGCACGCGTCTGGAGTTCGTTTGCAGAGGCTGGAAGCCCTGGCGCGCCCAATCTCTCTCTCTCCCTCTATCTGTCTTTCTGTCTGTGTCTGTCGCTCTCAAATAAATAAAATAAAAAATTAATAAAAAAAAAACAAAAAAAACCATAGGGGGTTTAAGCTATAACTGTCTCCTCCAGTACCTTATGAAGACCAGCTACTCAGTTGCCAGGAGCCTTGGGGAGAGGCTGAGTGGATCTCAACCTCATGCCTGCCAGGAAACAAGGCTCTTCCTGCAGGCAGATGCCCTCTGTGACCTCATCACAGCCCCACTTCCAGGTCTGCACCCTCTCCATGCCAGGTTCCAAGGCAGGACTATGGGTTTGTGCCACAACCTGGCACCTCGTGTGAGCAGGAGATCTGCAGGTGGTCAGTGAACAAATGACCACCCTCCAGGGGCTCACGAGGGGCCTTGGCTCCTCGCCAAGAATCTTGGGCTTTCACAGACTCTTCACGTACATGGTTAATACTAACCAGAGGCGTCTCTCGTGCACAGCCTTGGGGACACTGCAGCAGGTGGTGGCTGAAGGAAGTGGCTTCACACATCTCTTGAGTCCGTGGAGGTGGGCCATGCAATTGTTAGAGCACTGAGCCCACGTGATTGCGAAGTTCCCAGGGGTTACCAGGGAGAGCCGGCAGGGGTTGAGGGACACAGCTTCCGGAGGTGGCTAGTTTGTGATGGTGTCCAGCAGAAGGGGTCAGAGATGCCCCTTGTCTGTGAGGGTTGTGTGTGTGAAAGACCTGTGGACCTCTCAGGGACACGACTCCTCCAGGCAGCCAGGCATCCACAAAGGCAACATTTGCCATCTGTATCAGTCACAAACTGCCTTAGGTAGGTGCCCTGTCCTCTGTTCTACATGAGGAAGGAGAGGGTCAAGGGCTGCGAGATCGTCCCAAGCTCACCCAGCTCTGGATAAAATAACAAGAGGGATATGAATGTTGGGAACAGGCCCTGAGGTTACACCCCTCACATGTATGCTAACACATACACAGGGCCCTCAGCTCATATGCTTTACATGTATACCAATGCATACGTGCACACATGCATATACACACATGCCACATAGGGCCCTGAGCTTATATGCTTTACATGTATACCAATGCGTGTGCATGCATGCACATACATGCACACACACACACAGGACCCTGAACTTATACGCTTTACATGTATACCAATGCATGCATGTGCGCATACCCACACATGTGTACACACACACACACACACACACACACACACACACACACACAGAGCCCTGAGCTTATACTCCTTACATGTCTACTGACAAACTCTCGAACACCCACTTTGACACATATTCACACCCAGTGCAATACATGCATAAAATTAGCACACAGCAACACAGATAGGCACGTACACACTCCACTCATATATCCAACCCACTCAGATGCACGCACCTACAGACACGCACACATGTACACGTCTACATGCCCCCTCGAAAGCCACATTGTGTCCAGCAACAGGCTCGGCACGTCCAGCTCCTCCATGACCTCCCGGGTGCTTTGTGCAGCCTCTGTTGCTGCCTGCACACTCACAGACTCACTGCAGAGGCCTGCGCGGGCTGAACGAGAGTGTTCTGGGCGCCTGCGCCTCGGCACCCAGCTCTACTCCAGGGTGAGCCCCACTTGTTTCAGGGACCCGCTTCCTGCTACTGCTGCTTCCTGTTTCCTTTGTCTGGGAACACACGAGACTGTGTGACAAATGCCACATGTGGGGTCCGGGGACCTTGAGTGCCTTTGCTACTTCCTTGAAGGCCTGACTTCTGCATATGACCCCCCTCTGAGGGGCTAGACATTGAGGGCTCTTACATGGGGATTGGAGGATGGCTGGGATCCATAGTTCAACCCATAATGCCCCCTCAGCTTTCCTGCAGTGGGCATGCTGTGGAGAGTGGTTCTCTGCACATGGTCATCATTTTCTCTTGGGGGAATGCCCGTTATCCCCCTTCATTGCTGCAGAATCACCCTTCCCATGAACCCCAGCTCATTCCTGTCATCCTCAGCACCACAGCCACAGACCCTGTGAACACAGCACACGCCCATGCAGTGGAGCATCCTGGCCCCGCACCCTTTAAAGCAGGAGTTCTCAAGTTGCAGGGTCCTGGATCCGCCTAGGGTCTAACCCACTATGCCTGGGTGGGGCCAGCCCAGTGTGTTTTGTGAGCCAGAGCTCTAGGCTGACAATCAAACGGGCCCTGAGGTGGTGTCTGGTCAGTCTGCTCACCCACGGCTCCCCTGAAGGAAAGTAGGTAAATCAGAGACAAAGGCCTTCCTGGTGGGGATGTACCCCACCCCCAGTTCCCCCCCCCCCCGCCCATGGCCATGGCGTCACCTCTGCCCTGTAGCCACCCAGGATGGCTGGGACCCTTCTGTGGCAGATGGGCAGGGGTGGGCAGACCTGGTCCGTGCAAGACCCACAGTCCTTTCTCTCGTCCTTTTATTTGTCATCCGCCAACTCTATGCTAGCTCAGGACCCCCTTCAGGGACAGATGTCACCAGTGTCCTTAGAGAAGTCACTGCATTTGGAAGGAGCTGGACTTTGTCACTTAGACATTGACACTGTTCAGTGCTGGAGGCCAAGCTGTGGAAAACACACATTTCTAATTAAAATTGGAATTAATCCTCTCCCCAACTACCTGCTATCTGCAGCCCAGATGAGCACAAGTTTTATTCTGCTAATTAATGTTATCACTGTTTGCGTTATTTACATAAGCAGATAGAATTCACGAGGGCACATGGGAGCTGATGGGAAACTAAAAAAAAAAAAAAACAAGGAAAATTTAAGTTAAAAAATTAATTACCTTGATCCTCCCCCTTGTGTTCTAATCGCGGGCCTGCAAGGGCCCCTCTATGCGCCCCTCCCAAGCCCACAGTGGCCCTGTCTTTGATAAGCTCGGCTCGCTCTAACCGAGGGCAGGCTGGGAGAGGGCCGTGGAGAGGCGCCCGGGAGCCCCCAAGTATGTGATCGCTACTCACCATTTCTGGCGTTGGGGGTTCTGTTGCCCAGTTAAATTGATTCTAAGCACTGCACTACGGGCTTGAAAAGTTCCTGGCAGATTAATAAATCATGCTAGCTGCTCTTGCATTCAGCAGGGCTTCTGGAGGTCTGCAGAAGTCTCTTTGGGAAGTGAAGCACAGCCCTGGAGAGCCATGGCTGTCTGTGGCCACCTTCTCTGCGGACCTTGTCCCAACCTGGTGCCTAGGCACAGCCCCCTCTGCCCCTGCCTCCCTGGCCCCTTGCCCGCTGTACGCTGCCTCTTCCAGACATGGCTGTGGCTTGCTGTCTTCCTCTGCCACACCGCATACTTCCGCAGGGCCTCAATGACACTGTCCCCAATTAGCGCAATGCATGGCATACCCAAGTGTCTGATAATGAACTGTTGGCCCAACATGTAGCTGTGTGGGTACAATGCTGATCTCCCCATCCATGGTGAATGGCTGCAGCACCCCAGCTCTCCCCATTACTGAGCACAGCGCTCGGGCCTCGGTTTCCACACTTGTGGGAGGGTGCATGAGCTCAGGGTCAGGGGGGCAGTGCATCAGAGGGAAGGAACTGGCCCCCGTATGGCCTCTCTGACCCCAGTCTCTTTAGCTCTTGTCAGGGGACATGCCCTCCCACCTGCCAGCCTGCGGCTACTGCTCGTCACCACCTTGGGATTAAGTGAGAGGCCTGGGGGTTCTAAGGACATCTAGGGATGGACTAGCACACATCAGGAGGGGAAGGATGAAGAGAACTTTGAGATGCTACCCCCACCCCACCACCCCCATGCAGGGAACAGATGTGCAGAGTCTGAAAGAATTTCCTCCCCAAAGACACTCTGGTGTACTTTCCCCTCCTTGAATGAAGGGAAGAATGAGGCTGAGTGGAGAGTAATTATCCCAATTGAGGCGGAAATCTGTTATGAAAGGGAGAGAAATGAGGATCAGGCAGGAAGTGCTTGTCCCCTGGCCCTAGCCTATGCCCGTCTCCCCACTTAGAAGAGAGGACTGTCCTTGGTACCCAGTGTCCACTCCGAAGGGCTGGGCCCATGGCACCCAGTGAGCCTCTCCCCTCAGAAAGACTTCATGTCCCCCACAGGAAGGGTTCATGGAAACTGGCAGAAACTGAAGCTTCCAGCAAGGCCCAGGGAAGACAACCCCAGAGCCAGCGGCAGGAGTTGGGTGGGGAAGGGCTGGGTGACGTTGCAGGTTTCAGGAAGCTGGGGCTCTCGTGCCGCTGTCATCCCCCAGATCTTTTCTTCCCTTGTAGCTGCGCTGCCCTGGCTCTTTGTGTTTGCAGGATTGGGCACTAGCAGTGTCTTGTAGTCCACCGGTCCCTTGGGGTCGCTGTTCCCTTTCTCGCTGGCTGCGGCTCCACATCAACCTGGACCTACCTCAGAGTTCCAGAAGCTGTTCTGAACACCCCGGCCAGGGCACGAGAGGAAAAGTGCCAAGGGCACATCATACAGCATTGCTCCTGGATGTTTTGTTTTTTAATTTAATTTATTTTTTTTATTTTTTAAATTTTTATTAACATTTTCCATGATTATAAAATATATCCCATGGTACTTCCCTCCCTCCCCACCCCCACACTTTCCCATTTGAAATTCCATTCTCCATCATATTACCTCCCCATTACAATCATTGTAATTACATATATACAATATCAACCTATTAAGTAGGTTCCTTTCTCTACCCTTTATGTCTACTTTTTAACTTACTGGCCTCTGCTACTAAGTATTTTCATTGTCACGCAAAAGCCCAGTCATCTGTAGCTAGGATCCACATATGAGAGAGAACATGTGGCGCTTGGCTTTCTGGGTCTGGGTTACCTCACTTAGTATGGCAATCTTACCTAAAGCAATCTACACATTTAATGCAATCCCTATCAAAATTCCAAAAGCTTTCTTCATGGAAATAGAAAAAACAATCCAAAAATTCAGTTGGAATCACAAAAAACCTCGAATATCTAAAATAATACTGAGCAACAAAAATGAGGCTGGTGGTATCTCCATACCTGATTTTAACCTATACTACAGAGCCATAGTAACAAAAACAGCATGGTACTGGCACAAAAACAGACATGTAGATCAGTGGAACAGAATAGAGGACCCACATGTAAGCCCAAGTAGCTATAGCCACCTGATATTCGATAAAAATGCCAAAAATACTCATTGGAGAAGAGACAGCCTCTTCAGCAAATGGTGTTTTGAAAACTGGATATATATCTGCAGAAGGATGAAAATAGATTCTTCTCTCTCACCATGCACAAGAATTAAGTCCAAATGGATTAAAGACCTTAACATCAGACCGGAAACTCTGAAACTGCTAGAGGAAAAAGTAGGGGAAACCCTTCAACATATTGGTCTAGGCAAAGACTTTCTGAATACAACCCCAATTGCTCAGGCAATAAAACCACAGATTAACCACTGGGACCTAATGAAATTACAAAGATTTTGCACCGCAAAGGACACAGTGAAAAAAGCAAAGAGGCAACCTACAGAATGGGAAAAAAATCTTCGCCAGCTATATATCTGATAGAGGATTAATATCTAGGATATACAAAGAACTCAAAAAGTTAAATAATAAGGAATCAAACAAGCCAATCAAAAAATGGGCTATGGAGCTAAATAGAGAGTTCTCAAAGGAAGAAATACGAATGGCATATAAGCATCTAAAAAAATGTTCTACGTCACTAGTCATCAGGGAAATGCAGACTAAAACTACATTGAGATTCCATCTCACTCCTGTCAGATTGACCTGGAAAGTATTATACTAATTTATTTTTTTTTTATTTGAGAGAGAGAACCAGGGCCTCTAGTCACTGCAAATGCTGTCCATGCCATAATGTGCGTCTGGCTAACATGGGACCTGGAGAATCGAACCTGGGTCCTTAGGCTTCACAGGCAAGCACCTTAACCGCTAAGCCATCCCTCCAGCCCAGCCATGGTTCTTTTAAGCCTCCTCAAGACGCTCTCTGTGAGATGGGGACCTGCGGCCAGGGTGGAGCCACATGCTGGGCCTGGAGAGAGCACAAAGTCACACTGCCATCTCCAGCTCTTGGGCAGCAGGGGTCAAGGTGGCCCAAGAATTCTGTGCCCGGAAAGCACATTCCACCCTTTCGGGCTGGGCTGTGCCCACGCTTGGCTCTTAGGGGCTTCTTTTCTCAAAAAAACACTAAATCAACTTTCTATCTTGCCCACCAAGGCTCAGGGAATCTTGTGGAAGAGGGAGCAGAAAGATTGTGAGCTTGTCAGGGTGGGTGGGAATCGCCTGAGACACCACGTTTGCTCCATCCCTGGCTGGGGCCCCTTGGTCCCCACAATGAACACCAATGACCCCACTGAAGACTGTCAGCAGAATTGGGATGGAGGGCTAAGGCTGCTGCCTTTTATAAAAAATAATCAATCAAAACAAAAAAGAAATCCATGGACCTCTCACTTGGGCTCACCAAGCAACTCCAGGTAGGTGGATGCCAAGCATCTCTGCCATCATTCTGTGCCTGTCTTCTTTACCTTGGGCCAGACTCCTGCGTGGGGTGTTAACCACCAAGCCAAATCATCTCACCTGCCTTCAAGGCTGAAGGCACAGAGGCAAGCCATTGTACTAAACTGGAAACCACCTTATATTCCAGGACCAGCAAAGAACTCTCATGACAGACAGTCTCCCAGATGAAGACAATTCTCTATGACACTTAGCTTGCACCTTGTGGGAAACAACTTGTCCCCTCAAGAAATAAGGATATCTATAGGACAGTTTGTAGACCTGAGCTGGCAATGATGACCCAGACCACACCTTCACCAGGACTGCTGGAGAATGTTCCCTCTGACCCACTGCTCCCTCTGCTTAAACCTAACGCTCATGTCAGCACTGTGCAGATGGACTTCAGATCCCTGAACCCCTTTATCTGTTTTCTTCCCAACAAATTAACTAAATCTCCTCTCTGCCTTCACCATGAGTCATCTCTTTAATTTTATTTATTTATATTTTGAGAAACAGAGAGAGAGATTGAGAGAGAGAGAAAGAGAGAGAGAGAGAGAGAGAGACAGAGAGAGAGAGAGAGAGAGAGAGAGAAAGAGAGAGAGAATGGGCCTGCCAGGGCCTCCGGCCACGGAAAACAAACATCAGATGGATGCGCCATCTAGTGCATTTTGTTTATGTGCGTCCTGGGGAGTTGAACCTAGGTCCTTTGGCTTTGCAGGCAAGTGCCTTAACTGCTAAGCAGTCTCTCCAGCCCAGTGAGTCATCTCTTTAATTGGAAGATTGGAAAGGGTAGCTGAGTGTTGTTTATTAGCGCTGCCAGAGCTGGCTTTTTTTCTAGTTAGAGAGGTGGGATGGACCCCTTTCTTACAGCCAGCAGCAATTTGAAACCGGGGAGACTGTAGGTCTCTGAAGAATGGGATCTGATTATATCTCTGGCCCTGGGTGGAGATGTGACCTTCTGACCTGCCTGGAAGATCACTACATAACTATTTAGCACAGAGCCAACAAGGACACTGCATTGTCCTCTCCCTTAAGCCATAATCCAAATGGGCCTGCCAATCACCGGAATAGGAAAACTCCACTCAAGGATCCATTCTAGAGACTGTAAGTATAAAGTGTAAGTATAAAGATGACCAAAACTAGGTTGGTAAAATGTTTTCTCTGATGCTGTCCACTCTCACTCCTTGAGAGCGTTTTTCTCAAAATGGCCCCCTTGGTTTCACACTTGAGAGTTCTCTACTGTGCCTTGGAATAAAGTTGTCTGTCTTCTGTACCATGTGCCGCGTGTGTCTCGTCTGAACTCCTTCAGTGGAGGTTTCAAGCACTGGGAAGCCGAGGGGAGGCCCGAGTCTCTGGTTCTACCGTGAGGACCCAGGTGGCCTCTCCACCCTGGCCACAGTCCTGCAGCCATGGTCCTGAGTTCTCATAGCCCAAGGGAGCCAGGATGCTACTAAACACTAGCCCAAATGGTCTACCCTATGGCTTTGCTCTGAAACTGAGCAGGGGCCACACAAGGGCTACTGAAAGAACTGTGGGCTCTTATAGGTAACTTTATTTATTCCATTTATTTACTTTTTTCATGGTTTATTTTCCTTTTTATTTATTTATTTATTTGAGAGAAAGAGGTGGTGGCGCGGGGGGGGGCGCCCTCCAGTGTCTCCAGCCACTGCAAACGAACTCCAGATGCATGTGCCCCCTTGTGCATCTGGCTAATGTGGGTTCTGGGGAATAGAACTGAGGTCCATTGGCTTTGCAGACAAATGCCTTAACGGCTAGGCCAATTCTCCAGCCCTATTTATTTACTTTTTAAAAAAATTATTCTCATTTATTTATTTGATAGAGATAGAGGTAGGGAGAGAGAGAGAATGGGCGCATCAGGACCTCCAGCCACTGCAAATGAACTCCAGTGCCCCCTTGTGCATCTGGCTAAAGTGGGTCCTGGGGAATTGAACCTGGGTCCTTTGGCTTTGCAGGCAAATGCCTTAACTGTTACAACATCTCTCCATCCCCTATTTATTTTTGAGACAAGGTTTCACTATGCAGCCCAGGCTGACCTCAGACTTGCAGTCTTTCTACCACGAGTTCTGGGGTTACTGAAGGCATTACAAAGCCCAGCATAAGCAGTCGTTGAAGTCAGGGGTTAACTTTCGGCACAGAAAGCTGATGCAAGCCTCAGGGTCTTGGCCTCTGGCTGCCTCTCTGGGTGGTTTGTGAGCCCCCAGAGTTTCCATCTCCTCACCTGCAGACTGGCTAGGCTGATGGCAGAGGACTATCCACATGTTGGACCAGTTGGCTAAGGCAGGGAGAAGCAAGGAGGCCACCTGACCCCCCAAATGCTAAAGAGAGGGGGCTACAGTAGAGTGACTAGACCCCTGAAAGTAAAAAACAAAAACAAAAACAAAAAACTAGGAAAGTCTGAACTTCTATAAATCAAAGATGATCTGATTTCTTATCTCTTGCCTAATTCCCTAGACTTGTTTTTCCACAAAAACCATGATCCCTTCTGGGAGGAAGGTCTGCCATAGGATTTAAGCATTGTGGGCACAGGTGATGCCAGTGTGTAAGGTCGCACATGCACACAAGGTGGTACACACATCTGGATTTTGACTGCAGTGGCTAGAGGCCCTGGTGTGCCAATTCTCTTTCTCTTTATCTCTCTCACATCAGAGTAAATAAACAAACAAACAAATAAACATTTACAGGTAGGCGGGCTAGGGTATAGCAGTTGGTAGCATGCTTACTACCGTGTGTACAGCCTCAGCTTCCGTCTCCACCACATAAACTAGGTGTGATGGTGCACACCTACAATCTCAGTATTTGGGAAGTGGAGGCAGGAGGAACAGAAGTTCAAGGTCATCCTCAAGTACATAGAGAGTTCAAGGCCAGCTAGGACTACCTGAGACAGTTTCAAAGACAATAACAAACCTCAACCCCCCCCAAAACCCCCAAAACATTGTGGTTGGTCAAATTCAGCACACAGAACTTGGTGCCAGGGCTAGCCTCTACCTGAGACAGCCTCTAGCCCTAATCAACCAGCTGTCCCTCTGGTTCACCTGAGCTGGAAGACAGAATCCACCACTATAACGTTATAAATACCTCTACAAGGGGAGGGCAGTGGCTCTCTGACCGCTTGGGAACTTCCAGCTGTTTTCCTCTGGCCAGAATTGAGTCCTGGCCCAGGCCCACCCAGGTTGAGCCAAGGACAGTCCCCTCACCCCAGCCCTTCCTCTCCACATGGGTTCTTTATCAGCTTCCCACATGGCAGGAGCGCCTTGAACTTTTGTTCTCTTCTTTCTATGGGTTTCCAAATCTTCCACATGGGATCTCTAGCCACATGGGTGCTTTTCCTTGGCTCTGTACTTCCCTCAATAAGTATAATAATTTAATAATTATCCTTCTCAGTCTTTTTATTCCATTCTTTGATTAAAATTAGAAATGAACCTAGGGTTTGGGGTTAAAGGACTTTCCTGGACCCTCAACACCCCATTATACTCTGTGTCCAGCTGGCCAAGGCAGGTTGAGGCAAGGAGGCCACTTGACCCCCCAAAGTGTTCTTTGTCCAACTGGTGCCATATATTCCCTTCTGAGTGTCTCACCATGGAGGGCTTTTAGGGATGGATCTCCCCTACCATGGAGGCCTGCCACTCAAGCTCAGGAAACCATGAAGTGGTTGGTTTAACACTGACAGAGTTCGCTCTTCACAAACCCAACCACCTATGTAATGGTTGAGAAGTGGAAAATGACTCGGCTTTATAGAGGCTGTAGGCTGAGGCCTGGCAGAGAAGGGAGCAGCCAGACCAGAGCCTTATCATGGCTTTTTATGACTTCCACCCTCTGGCCCACACCTACTGTGCCTCTGGCTGGGGTGGGCCTGGGTCAGCAAGCACTTGTTTGACAGTGACCAGAGTCACCTCCTGCCTCTGATCCCAAGGAAGCCTCTGGCAGCAGATGGTGGGGGTGGGGGGAGACGGGGATGTAGCACTGGGCACTGAGTAGAGTTTGGGGCATGAATAAAGTCAGGCTGCAGCGGCTGGTGTGTCAGATGAGGCTCTGGGCGCTGGGTGAGACACTTCTCTTGCAGTTTCTATTTCCTACTTTAAACAAGCGGAAAGAGGTTTTAGGTAACTCAGCCCTTCCCCTGGGCCTCTTGCGGGCTGTAATGTTGGCTGTAGCTCTGGCCAGCTCCGGTTACAGCTGGGTGAGGTCAGGCTGCAGTAACAAAGAGCCCTAGCTTCAAGGACTTTGCGCTGTACATCCCTTTTTTGCTCATGTCCAGTTTACCACGAGCTAGGGTCTTAGCCCACTTGGGCATCTGTGACAAAATCCCTTACAGTTCTGAGGAACCCCTCCTGGCCCTTAGGTAGTGCTATTAACCGTGGAAGGGCGTGGGGTCTCTCAGGCCCAAACAGGCAGCAACAATGTCATTTTAAGGGACCAGAAAGAGCTTAGAGGGATGTTTGCAGTTTCAGGATGGGCCCTTTGCTCCCTGTGTGTTGGAATCCCACATGCGAGGCTGAGAGCAGAGGGAGAGAAGGGAGCCAGGAGCTCATCTTCAGACCCCGCTCCTTCCTAGGAGTCTAACAGGGCCCCACCTCCTGGCCTGACCTGCTGAGGGCAGTCGCTGTGGTGACACTGGGCTCTGTCTCAGGGTGGGGGGCCAGTGCCTGCTTTTTGCTCAGGTGGTCTGCTGCGGGGTGGGCCATGATGAGGCAGGGCCCTGAACTGCAGAGTCACTCTGCTCTAGGAAGGCAGAGGTCCTGCTCAGGAAGTAGAGAAGGCTGGCAGTCAGTGCCATCTGAGCCTCAGCGACAGCGACCAGGCCCGTCCTGTTCACCATGTCCATGGAGAATGAGGACACAGAGCACTGGGGAGCGCCACAGTCTTTGCGACAGTGACTGAGGCACGGGACTTCTGTGGGCCTGCCGGCTGTGTTGGGCCCTGGGGAAATCCCAGAGACAGTCATGGGGTGGGCTCTGTTCAGCCTGGCCATCTGTCTGGCTTTGGGTGCAGGGGTGCCTCACTACCCTGGAGCCCACAGAGCCCCCTATGTGGGGTCACGAGGGCCTTGGAAGACTCCAAGTTGATTATAAGCAATGATCTTGCTGGACAATGTGTTTGGTAGTGTGAATGTATGTCCCCCATTGACTCAGTCAGTTGTTTTATCAAAGCTTGTAACCTGGACCTCTGGCTATGTGGCTGGAGGAGGTGTCACTGGGGAGAGATCCCGAGATCCAGCCCAAAGGTGTGAAGAGCAGCCTGAGCTGGTAGATTTTCGTGCTGGCTGATGGTGGTTTCTCTTTCTGCTTGAATTTATGAATGGGAGCCAGCTTCTTCCACCATTGATGGGACTTCCCTGGATTTGTAAACTTGAAATAAATCCCTTCCTACTCTAATCTGTGCCTGGTTTTGGTGTTCATCCAAGCTATGTGAAACTGTCTACAATAGAAATTTTATACCAGGAGTGGGGCATTGCTGCATGATGAATCTGACCATGCAGGGTTTGGTCTTTTGGAACTTATGTATTAGAGGAATATGTATGGACTTGGTACTTGTGACTGCAGAAACCTCACAGTGTGGTAAGCCAAATTTTGTGGGCTATTTTTGGTGAGTGCTCAAAAATTCTAAGTACAGAGAGAATTGTATTTGGAGCCTTTGCCTATGAACTTTCAAAGGGGAAGGAGAGATTGCAGAGAACTTTGTTGGAATTGGGATACTGGCATAAAGGTTGGCTGCATTCTGATGCCCATGCAGTGTGAGTCTATTAGGGGCCAGGGGAGGAATGTGGTAGTTTGAATGTACATCTCTCATAGACTCAGGTGGTTTATTAGAGCTTGAAACTTGGGTCTCCAGCCACCTAGCTGGAGGAAGTGTCACTAGGGATGGATCTTGAGCTCCAGCCCAAAGTTTTGTTTAGGAGAAGATCTGAATTCCAGTCCAAAGGTGTGCAGAGAAGTCTGAACTCTGGCAGAATGTGTGTTTTCTTCTTTTTGGTGTTTCTGGCTGTTGGTGGTTTCTATCTGTGCTTGGATGAATGGGAGCCGGCTTCTTCCACCATCAATGGAATGTCCCTGGATCTATAAGCTTGAAACAAATCCCTTCCTCCCATACACTGTGTCTGGTTTGGATGTTCATCCCAACAACATGAAACTGTCCACAACAACATGAGATTCCCTCTAGGCCAAGTGAATCAGCAGGCTTTGCATTCCCACCAGGTGTGGTACAACGGCAGTGACACCCTTGGAGTTGGTTTCTGTGATACCAGCTCTACAAGGAAGACATGAGTCAGCTCACCCCTATCGCTAGCCCCTTCCTAGGCAGCTTTCTGTCACTGTGGAGCACATATCTGCCAGAGAAAACTTAAGGGAGGAAGGATTGCTTTGGCTCGGGCCTCAGCTGTTCCAGCGCACAGTCCTTAGCTCTGCTGCTTCTGGGCCCGAGGAGAGGCTGGGCATTGTGGCAGCAGCTGCATGTGGCTGAGGCTGCTCACCTCATGGTGTCTGGGAGGCAGAGAAGGAGTAATAAGAAGGGACCAGTCCAAGTTATGCCCTGCAGAGATACCTCTCAGTGACCTACTTTCTCCATGCAGGATGCACCTTTCACAGGTCAACCAGCTCCTCAGACTGAAATTTCTCAGTGGATCAAACCACTGATTAGACCAGAGCCCCTTGTGATCTAAATGGCTCTGGAAATGCCCTATGTGTGGAAAGGTTTGAATCTGTCTTAGCAGAAAAAGTCCTGTGGGCCACTGCCTCAGACATGGAGCACTGAGGAGAGGGGCCAAGCCTTGCCTGTCCCTCCTATCTCCTTCCTCTTGATGGCTGAGGCTGGTGTGGCAAAGGCCCCTGTTATTCCCATTGCACCAGCTCTGAACAGCAGAACTGCTCATAAAGACTAGGGACAGTTCCTGCCTTCCTGTGATTTCCCTCATCTGTCACCGCATGTCCCATCTGCCTCCCTCCAGCCTAGCTAGGGATGTCTTACCCTGCGTAGCTCCTTCCACTGTGTGTCCCAGGCTGACCTACTGACTCTGTTGTAGTGTGCAGATCATAGAACCAGGGACTCGACGGGACCTCCCTGCAGTTGTTGCCCTGGGATTCCCTTGGTGATGAGCCCTCCTCTCAACCTACCTGGGCAGTCAAAACACAGGACCTGGTGCCAAGAGGCTGATGCTGAGGGGAAGGGTTTGTCAAGTCCTGCTTCTGGGAAGAATATTCTGGGTCCACCCCAACCTATGCAAGCTCCAGAGCAGGGTCAAGGGGCTTCTTGGGTCCTCGGTTTTGGGTAGAACATTCCGGATCCCATTACTTCCAATGCCCTATGGAGGTGCTGTTCTCTGTTCAGATGTCAGGTGGTCTGTGGGACAAGGCACCTGCCCTCCTGGCACTCTATGGACTGGCCAAGCTCTGCAGCAGATCTCACTTCTGGGAGCTGAGGGCTCTGAGTTTCCTGCCATCTGCCTGGAGTCTGGGGCTGGCTTCCTCTATCAAAGCCTATATGACTGAGAACCCTGGTTGAGATGCTGCTGGGCCAGGGGACACTGTGGCCAACAGGTTAACCCAGACAGAAAGTAGGAGTTGGGGGCCTTGAGCAGCCACACACAAACCTAGGAATATCTCATCTAGTGGTGCCAGGAAGGACAGCCAGGACAAGGATGAGAGATGCCAGCTGGGACCCTGCTGGGTGAGTCCACATACAGTGGATCTGCAGATGATGTCCCCCGTGGGCTGGGAATATCGAACACAATGGGGGCATCCCACAGCATCCGTCCTCTGTCTAAACCAAGCCCCCTTCCCCATGGCAGGCTCCTGTTTCCCCATTGAAGCCCTCTTCTGCCCATACTAGGCAGGCTTTGATGGGCTCTTGGAGATCAAACCCAGCCTCTGATGACCCCACTGGTACCTGGGCAGCTCCTGTCTGGTCACAGGGCTCCCTGTCCATGTTTCTTCCCCTTCTGTCCTCTGCATTCCTTCAGCTTCCAGCCCCTAGCTCTTGACTTGGCCCTCTCCCCTCTCTCATTGCTTTTCTGGTAGAAAACAGGCAGACCCCCCCAAACCCTTCCTGATGTGGAAGCAAACTAAGTGGATTGCCACGTTGAATTTCCCATGGACTCTGTCTTCTACTTAACCTCATCTCATTTTGATATGGATGCAGAATTGCTTCACGTATTTTCTTTGCTCGCGGCTGACCCTGTACACAATTACTCAGAACAAATGGACATCGGGTGGCAGAGAGCAGGGCTAACAAGGCGTCCTTCTGCTGCTGTGTCCTCCCTCCACACTGAGCCCACTGCTCTGCTCTCCACCAGCTCCTGTGATAGTTCCTGAGGGGCGCAGCGGACATGGGCTGGGACCACAAGGCCTTGCTGGAGGGACTGGCCACAGGGAGGAGTCCATCAGCTCCCCCGGACTCTGAGGTCTGAGCAATGGTTCACTCAACAAACACTTCTCTTCCATTCAGCCACTCTGTCCTCCAAGAGACCTCAGCTTCTCTCTGGCCTGAGTTCAAGTTCACAGTCTTCTGGATCCTTGCTAGGCATTTCAAAACAAACGCTCTCCTAGGCAGCCACCACGGGGGTGGGACTCCAGCCATCTTGTTCCTTCAGTAAAACCTGGTTCCCATGTGGCTCTGTGACCCCCTCACCCTGTCCTAGCTCATTTCCTCTTGTTCTGACACAATACCTGGGCCTGGATACTTGAGAAGGAAAGAAGTTTATCTAGGCTGTGTGCTCTGGAGCTGGGAAGGTCGAGGTTGGGTGATGGCATCTTGTGGGGACCTGATGCTACATCTTAGGGCTGGAAGTGGTTGGGCAGACAGCTAGTGGAGAAGAGAATGGCCTTGAGAGGGAGTCAGGTAGCTTTGTTAGGTAGTTTAGGGTGACTGGGTCCCCAAAGTGAAAAGCAGAAATGTCCTTAAGTCTGCCCTTGCAATCTCCACTTTGCTACAGAAGGATTTTTCCTCTCCTCGTCTCTTGACCAAAAGAGTTTCTGAGATCTGTTTTTCAATAAATAACCTGAGCTCTTCCGTGGGAGGGAGTTCCCTTTTCTAGAATTTAAATCTGATCCTGGCATGGTGATTGGTTAAGCTCAGTTCCCAAACTAGGCATCCTGGCTGGCCTCTTCCTGAGCCAGCCCTTGAGCCTGTACCAATCAGCTTCCTGTCAGATCACCTCACCCTCAGGGTAAAGCCCACCACAGTAACATTATAAAGAGATCCTTAATAGGTGGGTGGGCATGGCCTCTTTCTGACTGTTAGTCTCTCATGAGCCCCCAGCTCTCTGCTCTGGTAAACCCTCTTGTTTCAGGCCAACTGAGCTAAGATGGGGGGAGGGGACCCCTGCTGTTACCCAGGCATCACCTCCTTTCCCCTCTCTCATGATGGGACCGCTCTGTACTTCCTCTTATTTCCTTCTCTTAATTTAATAAGGTCTCTAACCCTTACCCTCGGGCCTATGGATTTTAATTCTTTAAATTCATAAGACAAGAATCCAGGGTACCCTAAAGTTGTTGGTGCTTTGGTATATATTTGTGTATTGGTGAGGAACCCTGTGATGGTTAAAGTGTTGTCAACTTGGTTTGTTTAGTAATCCACAGAAAACCCTTTCGGGTGGGTCTCCGAGGTTGCTTCCAGGAAGGAGTCACTGAAGGAGGAAGTCCTTTCCCCAGGGTGAGCCCTTGCCCCAGAGCGGGCGGCCCCTCTCAGAGGGGGACTTTACCTAAGGAAGCTCTGGGTGAAAAGAGCCCCCCTTCCTTCCTTCCTTCCTTCCTTCCTTCCTTCCTTCCTTCCTTCCTTCCTTCCTTCCTTCCTTCCTTCCTTCCTTCCTTCCTTCCTTCCTTCCTTCCTTCCTTTCTTCATTCCTTTCTTCCTTCTCACTGCCTTCCAGTGCGGACTGAAGACCGGCGCGGACTGAAGACCCCATGGATTGAAACCAGCGGCTGAGGCATCTGGCCATGTGGACTGAGCAGCTGCCGGGTTCCTTGATCTTCAGGCCTGCAACTGCTATTGGATTACTATAAGCTACTCCAATAAATTCCCCTTTTAATATAATCCATTCTAGCAGTTCTGTTCCTCTAGAGAACCCTATCTAATACAAACCCCAGGGCTCCAAGGCTCTGGACAGGACTTCAAGGTACTGGAAAGGGTGGTTGGTGGTGGTGGGCTCAAAGTTTTGTCCTAGTTGGAGCCTCACAGAAGTTGGTTCCTAGCCAAGGCCAGTTGAAACGTCCTTTGGGAGCCAAAGCCAGGTGAGAGGGAGCAGGGGGCACAGGCTGTGAATTGGCCTCCTGGGTCTATGTGATGTAGTGGTGCCCCATAAAGACACCCCCTCTGGAGCCGAGTGTGGAGTGAAGATCAAAGCTGAGGGAGGTCCTTCCTGGTGGCTCCAGCCCCGCAGGTTTCCGGTCTGCAGAAAGTCATTTCGAGCTGTGCTCTCCTTCTCACCAGACCCGCTTCCCTCTGTCAGAGTCAGATTTCTTTTCTGAAGAGAACACTGGTCACAGCTGGATCAGTCCTCCCCACTCATCCTGCACACCATTGCCTTGGCGATATCTGGAAGCTCTGTGAGGTGGTTTGAATGTGAATCTCCCATGAGCGCATGTGTTTGACTACTTAAACCCCTACCGAGGGTGCTATTTGGCTCCTTGCTGGATGAAGTATGTCACTGAGGGTGGGCCTTAAGGGATTTCAGCCCAGCCCCACTTGCCCTTTGCATTCTTACTATGACAACAGTGCGAAGCTAGCTATCTGCTCTTGCCGGGTGTCCCCACCATGATAGACCTGCCTGGAAACTTTAAGCCCAACACACCCTTTGCTTCCTAAGCTGTTTATGGGTTGGGCGTTTATTCAAAGTAGTGCGAAAGTAACTGATATATTCTGTGTCCATGTCAGGTCACATTCATGGGTTCTGGGTGACATGATGTTTGGGGACAACCGTCAACCTGCAGTAGGAAGCAGCAGTAGGAAACAGGGTGACCCTCATGTAACACCGCCAGCTGCAGTGCTGAAAAGCAGACCTCAAGCCTGAGCGCCGGCCAGCCCACCACCCACAAATAAGCCCCTCTGGGTGGCCACTGTGGAGGCCGCCATTCTGCCTGCAGGGGTGGGACGTGGGTGAGCCGCTGGCTAGAGTCCGTTGCGGGTCCCTTAATTGCCACTGTCACCCTCTTGCCCACGGGGACTACTCAACTGTCCATGGTATCCTGTGACTCGCCATGGAAGGAGTTGTCTGGCCATGGAGTGCCTGGGCTAGGAGCTGCCATCCCCGGCCCTGCCTCCTTCCAGGCTCTACATGTGGCTGTCTGAGGAGAGCTGTTCTCCCATCATTTTGGAGAATATTTTTAAAAATATTTTATTCTTATGTATTTCTTTGAGAGAGAGAGAGAGAGAGTGAGAGACAATGGGTGTACCAGGACCTCCAGCCACTGCAAATGAACACCAGATGCGTGCTCCCCCTTGTGCATCTGGCTTACATGGGTCCTGGGTCCTGGGGAGTTGAACCTGGGTCCTTTGGCTTTGCAGGCAAATGCCTTAACCACTAAGCCATCTCTCCAGCCCATTTCTGGGAATATTGTTAAGCATCTTCCATCTTGGCATTTGTGGGTGACATTCCAAGAACAGTCAAACAAGATAAATGCCCCATCTCCGTGCGTGCTCTGCAGGCCTCTTGCCTCTTTGTGCTGCAAATTCCATCCATTTTCTTGAACAGGATGTGGCTGGCTGCAGTGGGTCTGTGGCGGGGGGATGTGGCCCATCATTGGGGAGGAGAGCCATGGACTGCAGGAAGCAGATAAAGCCCTGAGAGCAGGTGTGACTGTGCCGGCCAATACCCACTGGCCCTGGGGAGACTGGGCTTCATCTCTGTCTGCCTGTGGAGTTCTTGTCTCTGCCAAAGGCAGCCATGCCAACACGGGCAGGCAATGCTTTGAGCCCCAATCCCAATATAACCCATGTCATCAGCTTATGGCTCAGGGCCTCACTGTGTTGTTATTGCTTTAAAAAAATTTGTACTTTTTTTTTAATGAGAGAGAGATAGAGAATTAGCATACCAGGGCCTCCAGCCACTGCAATCAAACCTAGATGCATGTGCCATCTTGTGCTCATGTGTGACCTTGTGTGTTTGGCTTACGTGGGATCTGAAGAGTTGAACCTGGGTCCTTAGGCTTCACAGGCAAGTGCCTTGACCGCTAAGCCATCTCTATAGCCCTGTTATTGCTTTTATGTGGTCACTGCTGACCTGCAGTCCCCTACTTGCCCATGGGGTACACACCAGTCAGGGCCTCCAGGATAGGCAGATTCCTGATCAATGGACAAGTAGATAGAGAGGTAGATGGTGTGTGGATGGATAGATAGGTAGGCAGGGAAACAATGGATGGATGGACAGACAAGTTTATAATGAGATTGATGATGGATGGGTAGATGAATAGACAAATAAATGGGGTGATATATGATTGATGGAGAGATGTAAGGATGGACAGATAGGCAGAGAGAAAGACAGACAGATGGTAGATGGATAGAGAGAGGGATCAGTGCTAGGTGGACAGAACTTTGTCATGAGGAATTCTCTTATGAGATCATGAAGGCTGGCATGTTATGGTATAGGTCAATGGAAGCCCATGAAAAGGGGCATGCCCTAGCTCACAAAAGGAGAATTGGCTCTTCCTGGTTCTGTGCGAGGCTGGATGGGCCTCTATGGTGGTCAGAGATCTTAGTCTATAGATTTTTTTTAAAAGATTCTTATTTATTTATTTGACAGTGACAGAGAGAGAAAGAGGCAGATAGAGAGCGAGAGAGAGAATGGGCACGCCAGGGCTTCCAGCCTCTGCGAACGAACTCCAGACGCGTGCGCCCCCTTGTGCATCTGGCTAACGTGGGACCTGGGGAACCGAGCCTCGAACCGGGGTCCTTAGGCTTCACAGGCAAGCACTTAACCACTAAGCCATCTCTCCAGCCCTTAGTCTATAGATTTAAGCCCTAGTCTCCTATCACCTATCACGGCAGCACCTAGCCTGGCTAAGCCAATAGCTGAAGTCAGCCATTGCAGGATGGGGGTTTGTGTCCCAGCCTGCAGTGCCCTCAGGAGGTGAGTTAGGCAAAGGCTCAATGGATGATCTGTGACCTCTGTGTATGTTACCATGACCTCTGTGTGTCCTCTCTCTCTCTGTGTGTGTGTGTGTGTGTGTGTGTGTGTCACCACGACCTCTGTGTGTGTCCTGAGCACCTTCTCACCTCTTGGGGTAGGCAGTGCATATTCAATGGGGTGGTGCCCCTGGCACCAGCCCTGGGGCCGTGATGGGCTGGGGCAAGGATGGCTCATGCCAGTCATCATTCTGAATGGCTATTGTCTGGTTAGAGGGCGAGAGAGAGGGTGGAGACAGTGGTAGCTGATGTCAACCCAGGGGCTGGTGCCTGTTAGCATCCATCATCCCGGCTGATCTCCCTACAGTCATGTGGTGTTCGCAGCAAGGGCCTCCAACAAAGGCTGGGGACCAACGTGCAACAGACCTATTAGGCAGGACTGAGCTCCTCCACTGACGAGCTAAGTGGCCTGAGGTGAGTTTCTTGACTTCTCTGGGCTTTGGTCTCACTATGTATCAAATGTGAGCTGCTGAAAAGAGGCTTGCTGGGGCTTGATGGGTAGTAAACACATGCAGGCTCTTCCTGTGCCCAGCCCTATTTCTAGACAGAGAGATAGGTAGAAGCTCAGGAAAGCAGGGGACTTTCCCATGGCCTTTACCACATGACGGGGCTGGATAAAGGCGGCATCTTCTTCCTTGGCTGTGGCCTCTGTGTTCTGAGAGCACACACAGCTGTCTGGCAGCAGGAAAATGGGTCAGAGCAGAGCAGGGAAGTGAGGGCTGGAGGCACCTGCACAGAGGCTCAGGAAAGTCAGGACTTGGCTGGGCTCAGAGGCAGTTAGTGGGCTGTATATGTCCTTGGAGGAAGCTCTCCACTCCCTCCATGGCCACACCCACCACCGTCCCCAGGTCCTCAAGCAGCTGGCTTTGCGGTACCCATTTCTCAGGTAGGAATCCGGGCCTCAGAGAGGACAGACAGCTCACCGGCATTTCTCAGTGTGAGGGGTGGTGGCTACACATCTCCCCACTCCCGAAGAACTGGTGTTCCATCCTCTCCCCCAGAATCTGTTCCTGGGCACGCCTGCCCTCCTGTCTGGAGAGGTTCTGTCTGTTCTCGGCTCCATTCGAGGTGGATGAACTGGCAGGCACCAGGAGGACTGTGGCTCGCAGGACCCAAGCACCAGGCTCAGCAAGCAGACACGATGGCTGGCTGCAGAGGTGGTTTACCAGGCTCAGTGCCTGTGACTCAGCCCTACTGGGAATACCATGAGTCAGCGGAGCTCCTGCTGCGCCCCTGTGTTAGTCACTTTCTGTCACCGTGACAAAATACCTGAGATAATCAACTGAAAGAAGGAAAGGTTTATTTTGATTCAGTTCCAGAAGTTTCTGTTCATTGGCACTTGGCTCCATTGCTTTGGGCCCATGGGGAGACAGAGGATCATGGTAGGAGCAGGCGGTGGAGATGGCTACTCACCTCACAGAGGTCAGGAAGCAAAGGGAGGGAGAGAGAGAGAGAGACCTTTAAGGGCAATTGCTGGTGGCGTCCTCTCTTCCTCACACCCACTGAGTCCCTCTTTCCTCATGTTTCCCCATCTCCCAGCAGCCTTACAGCTAGGAACCAAGCCTTCATCACATGGGCACTGAGCACATTCCAGATCCAAACCACAGCCACACAGCTGACCGTCTGTGGCAGTGATGACTGATGGTGAACAGCCTAGTAAAGCCAGCCTGCTTGGTGACTAGCCGCTGCTGCCCTGTCTTCACCTGGCCACCCCCTGGAGGCCACAGTGCGGCTGGGTGGGTGTGGTGCACTGTCTGCACTGGTCTGTGGCCCGAAGGTCTTCAGTGAAGAGATCCCAGAACCAGCATTTGCTGGCAGAGCCACACGTCTGGCAAGTGTGTGTGTCTCTCTGAGGTCTGGCTGGTCAGAACAGCATGCTCCTGTCCCAGGAGCACTGGAAGGAGGACTTACGTGGGGGAGATCCATGAGAATGACAGCTATGAAGAACACATGCTGTAACCCTGAAGTCCACATCTATGTCTAGACAGGATCAGCAAGTGGTGGCAGGTCACAGTTGCCTTTCTATTGAGGGCCACCTACACTACACTCATTTCCAAATGGAGAAGTGGACGTTCAGAAAGGTGGTTGACCAGCATGTGGTGAAAGTAATAACGGAGTGGCCAGAATTGCCTTGAAAGATCTTTTCTCCATTTCTGTCATGGGACCACAGGGTGGCATTGAGCTTGCATCCATGTCTGACTACAATGAAATAAGGAGATTGTCTCTTGGGACTGCAGGGTAGGGCAAGGCTGGTTTGTCCTTGTACATGCATGAACATGTGTGTGCCTAACTCTGCCCTGCCTCTCTGCTCTCCTTCCCGCTCTGCTGCCTTAGCTGCTCTGGCCTATCATCAACCTCCAAGCTGGGCACCGGGAGGGAGAGATCACCTGCTCACAGCCCTTCACAGCCAAGAGGCTCGCCCCTCACAGACACCCCACTAACTCGGAAGAATGTGACAAATCTCCATGGACCAAGCCAAGCCACCCTAGATCCTGTAGCAGCTCCCAGATGGCCGTGGGGCTGCCTGGGACCCGCCACCTCTGTGGGGCTTCCAGGCTCTTGGTTCCATTCTGCTCACCTTCATCTGGGCACAGTGGGGCGAAGGCCACCCTGCACTCATACAGCATTGGGGCAGGGGTGTCGGAAGGGGGCCTTGCACACTTGAGCACACACAGCACACATGTCAACGTAGCTCACAGTACACATACCACACTCATGCACAGATATGTACATGCAATACATAAACCAGATGCACTCAGAGATGCAGGCACATGCACATGCACACACATGAACCCCTGAACACACATGGGCACAGGCACACAACTCACACATGCATGGATTCGTTCATAAGCAGCACACAGACTAGGTATATGTGGATGTAGGTGTACATGCATACATGACCCCGGTGCCCAAGAACACAGGTACACAAGAAAAGCACACACTTATGCATACATCGACCCCAAAATGTGCATGGATGAAGGCACATGCATCATACACGCTTGCAGATCAGATGCACATACATGCAGCACACAGATGAGATCACACATGGGCACAGGCAAACACAGGTGCATGTAGATATGGGCACACACAGACACACGTACATCTGTGTACATCATGGCCAGTACCTCGAGCGTGGGCTGAAGTCACCAGTCGCATGTGCACTTCCCCTCCCTGTGGTAGTTGGGCATTTCACAGACACTTTGGGGGCCTTTGGCAAGCTCCCACACCCCTGCTTAAACACTAAGCACTTCTCTGGGGAAAGGTGCTGCCTTTGGTACCAGCTGCCTGTCCCATTGGCTACAGAGAGGTCATGTGAACAGGTTGGTCCTATTGGCCCTTCCCCAGTGACCCTCCCATGCCCCTGGCTGCTGGGTCCTTTCCAAGCCCGGGCTGGCAGCTGATGTGTTTATTTGCCTGGCGGCATGGTGGGCGGGAAAGCACGGAGGTAATTGGTACATTTTGTAAGCAATCATCTCCTGGTACCTTCTGCAGCATCATGCGGGTCACCGATCCCGTTAATCATGCCTGGAGGCTCAGGGGCCCCCACCGGCTGACAGCCTCATTTCTCTCCCCGGGAAGGATGGGCTGTTCTGCTTCCTAATGGTGCTATCTGTTATCCCTGAATAGTCTCCCCTTGCACACAGGAGCCAGGCCTCAACAGAGATGGCAAGTAGGTATGTGCATGTGCCCATCTGGAGCCTGTGCTTAGCCAGGCCTGGGCATGACGCCAAGGGGCTCTGTGGCTAATCTTCTGCACATAGCAGTACCCATGTCCCCTATGAAGTAAGGGTTGAAGGATCTGGGGTCCCTGTGAGGTCACACTGCTCCATTGGTGGCACTTCATCTCTGGTCCCCTGACTAGAGCTAACCGTGGTCAGGACCGGTCATGGGATTTATTCAAATGATCAATTTCAAGAAGACATTAAGTGAAGCACTGGGCTCTGAGAACTCTGACTCATGACTGTGAGCCACACAGGCATGAAGCTGCCCTGTCTGTGTGCTCTGGCACGTACCTCGTAAGTGCGCACATACACATGACAGACCTTGCTCACGGAACAGCCATGGTGAGGCCACCCCCTGCTCCGCTTCAGAGTCCTCACTTCTGAGAGGGGCCAGAACGTGGCCCAGCACCGGGACTGTGGTGAGGTCTGGGGAGGAACTCAAGTTAGGATCCCATAGGGCGACATGTCTGGCATTATTTATGCTGTTCTTAATGACAGATATGATGGCCACGTGTAAGAAACATGGGAACGAATTAATGCTGAGATGACTCTGGAGAGACCCAAAGTGTGATTGATTCCTGCATCTACTACACACACCCACATCCACACCCACACAGGCACACACACACCATCCACTGAATACCAAGGCTTGGCAGGGTGCTCACTCTACCCACCTAGCACTGTACCTGGGTCCAACTGGACGATTTATTCTAAGCATCTATCCAACCATCATTCACCCAACTCACCAGTTTGTTCACTCTGCCATTCTTCCACCAAGGAATGTATGCATGCATCCATCTATCTATCCATTTACCCACACACCCATTCATTGCTCCATGCAGCCTTCCACCCACCCATTCATCCACCCATTTATCCACCCACTCATTCTTCCACCAAAGTATGCATCCATGTATCCATTAATTCACCATCCATGCGCCCACCCACCTCCACATCCATCTATCCAGCATCCACAAATGGATCGATCCACCTACCTATCCAGCCATCTCTTCACCCATAAGTCCATTTGCCCATAAATCCATCAATTTATCCATCTATCCATCATCCATCCACCCCATCCATCCATCCATTCATTCTCCAATTCATCTGCTCACTCACCAACGTATCCAGACATCAAACTCATTCTTTCAGCATCAGGTTGACCCATATACCCATCCTTGAGGTCTAAGTGTGAGCAGTCCTCAAGGCCCTGACCCTCACAGCTGAGTCGAGTATACATCCCCACTCAGGACTCGGAGCTGCAGCCAGCTGAGGAGTGTGGTGGTATGTGGGCGAGAGGCCAGGTTGATGGGGGGACCACGCTTTGGGGAGTGAAGAAGGGAGTGACAGCCTCCTTGGCACAGGCCGCTCCATCTCCCTGGGCCTGTTTCCTCATCTTAAGACAGGGCTCATTGTAATACTGTCCCTGCCAGGACTGTGGGGTTTGAAAGAGTTAATTCAAGTGAAGCATTTAAAATGGTGCTGGGCATATTGTTAGTGCATGCCATGTTAGCATGAGACACACATGTAACTTCTAAATTTATCTTTTGTATTTAAAAATAGTTCAGCTTGATTGGAGGGTCTGTCTGACGCCAGCCAAAACTCTAGTTAAGAATATGTGCTGGATACTTCTTAACAAATTGATTTGTTCATTGCTGGGAGCAGAATATCCTTTTTGGTCAATTAAAGATGAGTTATGAATTTTTAAAGTAAAAAAAAAAAGAATATGTGCTGGAGGGGCATTTACCATAAAGGAGACACTCGGAGTTCTTCTGACATGGACAGTGGGCCAAGTCCTCCTAATTATCAAGTTTAGCATGTGTGGTCTGCTGATGTTCTAGAAGGTTCTGGTGTGCATTGGAGCTGGAATGTGTCATTTATTTGTTCATAGACTTACTGGATATGGCGTGAATCTCTGAAACCCAACACTGCCAGCACAGTGATGGGATGGAGACACAATTTCCAAGGAGCTAAAGGAAGTGGGTTCTGCTTGAGAGATAGGAAGAGCCACAGTGAGGTATTCAGGTTGTCTCAGGAGCAAGGATGCCATTTTCCAGAGGACCTAGTACACACAGGCCTTCCGGATGGCCACAGACTGGAGTTACCTTATGCACTTTTCTGAAGACAAGGCTGTATAGTGTATTGTTTGCTTTGTGTTGCTGTGTGGGACTAGATTCCTGACCAAAGCAACTTAAAAGAAAACTTTCATTTGGCTCACTGTTTTCGTCATTGTGATGGGGAAGGCAGTGGTCATCATTGGGAGGAAAGAAGGGAGAGAAAGAGAGAGAGAGAGACCAGAGCCAGGGACTGGGTTTAACTTTCAAATGCCTGACACCATCAGTGACCTACTTCTGTCAGCTAGGACCCATCTCCTAAAATTTCTAGAACTTTCCAAAATAATTCCATGATCTGAGGGTCAAGCATTCAGCATCACTAGCCTTGTGAGGACACTTTAAATTCAAACTATGATTGCCAGCTTTGGATATGCAGGTGGATAGCTGAAGGAGGAGGAAGAAGAGGAGGGGAGGAGAAGGAAGCATCGTTCATGGAGTGTCCCTGTTCCCTCACGCATGGTACATGACAGTGTGCTGCGGCAGCCATACATGATGTGAACACACTGCAGTTTGGATGGGTTGGAGGACGGCAGGCCAGATGGTCAGCGTGTGGGTTCCTCAAGTCTCCTGGCCACTGTTGGAACTGGGGCTTTCTTCCCAGCCATGGAGCAGGTGAGGGCATTCATAGAAATGGGAATGGTAGCTGGGTTTATGTTTCTTGGTGGGAAGGCACTGTACCATACTCGTGGCCGTTGGGAGGTCAACTCTTCTGAGGCCAGACAACTCAGCACTCTCCTTAAGAGTTAGGTAGCAAGGCCAGTGTCATGGCTCCTAGGGCCCATGGCAGGGGGCCGTCAGGTGTGGAATAGAGCCAGCCAGAAGTTGCTGGGAAGTCAGCCTAGATGTATGCTGACAGCCTGCTTGGAGTATGCAGGGCCAGCCCCTCTTGAGGTCAAGGGAGCTGGCCTGTGGGCAGCTGCGATCTGAGGTCTGGGAGGGTCCTGCTGGCAGAAAATAAGGACTCTGACACTTTCGGTCCCTCCTCCTGCCTGCCCAGTCTGTCTCTCTTGCTTCTGCATCTGGCCTTTCCCTCTTCCTTTCTCCCTCTCTGACATGGCCCACCCGGGTTTCCTGGGCCTAATGGTTTGGTCCTGAGTTATTTGTTCAAAAGTTGAATCAGGGCTGGAGAAATAGCTTAGTGATTAAGGCACTTGCTTACACAGCCAATGAACCCAGGTTCAAGGCCCCACGACCCACGTAGGCCAGATGCACAAGGGAGCACATGCACCTGGAATTTATTTGCAGTGGCTGAAGGCCACTCTTCCCTTCTCTTCTCTTCTCTTCTCTTCTCTTCTCTTCTCTTCTCTTCTCTTCTCTTCTCTTCTCTTCTCTTCTCTTCTCTTCTCTTCTCTTCTCTTCTCTTCCCTTCCCTTCCCTTCCCTTCCCTTCCCTTCCCTTCCCTTCCCTTCCCTTCCCTTCCTTTCCCTTCCCTTCCCTTTTCTTCTCTTCTCTCTCTAACAAATAAAATAAAATAAAGCCTTTAAAAAGGGTGAATCAGGGCTGGAGAGATGGCTTAGCAGTTATGCCCTTGCCTGTGAAGCCTAAGGGCCCTGGTTTGAGGCTTGATTCTCCAGGACCCATGTTAACCAGATGCACAAGGGGGCACATGCGTCTGGAGTTCGTTTGCAGAGGCTGGAGGCCCTGCCCATTCTCTCTCTCTCTATCTGCTTCTCTCTCTCTGTCCATCACTATCAAATAAATAAATAAAAATAAACAACAACAAAAATTTTTAAAGGTGAATCAGTTCCTGAACCAAGATTATTATGTAATCCCGTGGGAGACTCACTCCCCACTGGCCTTAAAGGTATGTGAGATGCCTCTTGCTTGGAGAAGAAATCTGCAAACTAAGATGCTTTGATATCCCAGCCAGAGGGCCTGTCCTTGAAGAAGCACGGAGTCCTTCATCTGTGGCTCTGTCATTAGCTTGCTGGACACTTCTGCAGAACTTGGTCACTGGTGGTTTTCCTCAGAAGCGTGAGAAGAATATTGTCTTTGGAGCCTGTAGCCTGAGTTGAACCCCTGGATCCTGTACTCTTGGCCAGGTGGCCTCAGGCAAATGACATACCCTGTGCATGCCTCTGTTTCCCTGTCTGTGTCTGGAGGAACTCTGTGTGATGTCAGTTGGCAGCTATTTCCCATGTGTAGAGTACAATGTCTGCAAAGCTCTGGTGCCTCGGTGAGCTGGTGGAGGACCTGACACCCTCTCCCCGAGCCTGTTGTGGCTGGGCACCAAGGCCAGGTCTGGGGTCTGCCTTATTCCTTCTCCTAAAAGCTGGGGTCCTGGCATCCCTTTGGGGAATCTGAAAAATAAATGCAACCTGCCTGTCTCTTTGCAGAACAAGGCTTTTTAAGATCAAACGGCGAGGTTCTGACACCATCTCACTGGGATATTGATCTCAGAGATGTAAGTAGATGTGGGGTGCTTCTCTACCCCCTGTCCCCACACCCCTGGGAGATGAAAGCCCAGCCTGGTCAATGGTGCTGTGTTCTGGCTTGGACCTTTTAGCCCCGTGAGGGGGGGCAGGCTTTAGTGTGAGGCCCAGTGATGATAAGAGCAAGGGCTCCAAGCCTTGAGCTCTGGGAGCCACGGGGAGGCCAGGCTTCTCCCTCGTGACCACTGGGTAGCAGAGCATTCTGCTGGTCAGCACTGCGGACAGCAGCAGCAGGAGGAAAGCCATGCTCTGTGCAGCCTCATCAGAGGACAGGACGCCACAGAGGTGAGGGGCAGGCAAGAGTCGTGTAAAGATACTGAAGGGAGAGCTGAGTGAGACAGAGTACCCCCGAGCCCGCTCCATAGTGCTGATGCCCAACCCCTTGCCAACACATGGGGATGGCTCTCACTTTGTGTCTCTGTCTAGATTCAAGGGAGTGTGGATAGCAGCTACTGTACCCAGGGGTAGTGGAGTAGACAGGGCCACTCTCAGTGTCAAGGCTCCCTTGTGTGTCTGTGGACCACTGGAGGCATTTTCACCTTCAAGTTATACTCTGAGAGACCCCCGAGCTTCTCCTCTAGAAGTGCTCCGACCCCTCTTCATGGCAGGACTTGAGCCAACTGAGTTTACAATATACGGCTGCAGTGGTCCCACTGAAGGCGTCTGTCCTTCTGTCTCTCTGAGCCTCAGGTCTGCATCTGTGCTATGAGGAAGCCTAAAGACCAGATGAGGTGAGCGTGGGAGAAAGCAGACATGGGGTGGAGGAGGGTGAGTGAGAGGCCAGACGACTGCTTTGTTCAGTGAAGCCCTCCTGCCGCTCTCTGCCTGGTGGGCTGGGCCAAGGGTACTTTGAACCTTGGCTCCTTCCTCTAAGAATTGCCATGGATATGCCCCCTCCACTAAAATGTCATTGCACACCACTGCACAAATGCCCTCACACTTATCCAAACCTTGGCAGAAGCCAGCAGTGGACCGAATTGACCAGGGAGAGACACAGGGACCCCACGTTTTCCCCTGCCCGACAGCCTTCATTTACCACCTTGTCCATCGTGGAGGTCAGCTCTATGGACGGTGGGGCTCCCAACACCCCTGTGCTGAGCAGCTGACTCCTAGGGCACCGACTGGATGACTTGGCAAGTTCAGCGCAGATGGGACCCGTGGGAAGACAGAGAAATATAGCCCTTCCTCTTAATGGCTGTGTGGCAGGGGCTGGGGGTATCAAACACACAAGACGTTTATGGGCCCTAATAAAACAAGGGCTGTAATTCTCTCCTATTCCTGGCAGAACCTGGGGACCAGCATGCCCTCTGAGTCACCTCCAGAAGGAGAGGTTCTCCTGAGTTCCTCCTTGGGATCCCATGGGCTGAGGTGAGATGACTCCAGTGAGTCATGGTGGGCAACATCTTGGAGGGCAGCAAGGTTCGTGGGGCTTTCCTGGAAGCCTTGACAGTTGGCTGGATGCTGATGGAAGGAGGGGCCGCTGGAGGTCCTGCTGTGGCTGTTACTGTGGGCTGCCCAAGGTGGCCAGGGGTGAGACAGAACTTGAGAGGGGACAGCAAGTCTTCTCCTTGAACCAGCCAGTGCCCTCAAGTGGGACACCAGGGCTACCTGGGTATAAAAGCATGTTTTCTGTAGCCACAGCTGGCTCAGTTAAGCCCTGAGCTGCTCACTGCCCTCAGTCGGTGGGCAGACCTGGCATCTGGCCAAGCTCCTGCGGGTCGTACTGTGCCAGTGCTCTGGGAGGCTGCTGCTACATGGAGTGTGGGGGTCCTGAGGCCCAGGTGTCACCTCTGTGCAGCGTTGTTATAAAAATGTCGTGTGTCTGTCCTGAGAGGGCTGTGTGTGGCATTGGCTGTTTCCTATAATATTTTTAAAAATTTATTTTGAGAGAGAGAGAGAGGGAGAGAGAGAGTGGGTGTGCCAGGGCCTTCAGCCAAGTGAACAAACTCCAGATGCACGCGCCCCCTTGTAGAGCACATGCAGCCTTGCATGCTTGTGTCACTGTGTGTCTGGCTTATCTGGGACAGGGAGATTCGAACAGAAGTTCTTAGGTTTTGCAGGCAAATGCCTTAACCGCTAAGTCATCTCTCCAGCCCTCCTATAATCTTTTGATGTAGTCTCTTTTTCCAGCAACATCTGAGATTTCACTCTGGGGGAGGGGCAGGTGGCAATGATCCACACTGGCTCCCTCAAGGGTCATGTCCCTCCCACTCCATGTGATGTCACCTTGCCACCACTGTGGGAACAGGAGTGCCTCAGGAGGAGACTTTGTGGCGTCTCTGGGGAGGCGAGGTCTCTACCCTAGGCTCAGCCACAGAAATGCTGGGGCAGAGCGAAACAAGGAGGCAGAAGACTCCGGGGCCCCTTGAGGCACAGGATGGGGCATGGTCCAAGTGGGATACCCTGAATCCTCCTTGCCAGGGGGAGGCTGGTGTGCCCTCAGTCCACTGGGCTGGGAGCAAGAGCAGGTATGCTGCTCCACCTCCGGGTTCCTTCTGCGCAGGGCGGCGCTGGGCCTTCAGTCCTCCCCGGTGGGCTGCTGCCTTCAGCTCAGCCTCTAGGAAAGGCCCCAGTGAGGCACCCAGCTTCTAGCTCTCCCTGAAGAGCTTCCCCACTTGTCGGTGTGTGGCAGCAACCTTCTTCTACCAGACATGCTCCTTTCCACCTGTGGAGAGGATGTTGGGACCTAGGGGCTGACAAGGGCCACTTGTCTTACAAAGAATCCTAGAAGACCCGGTGACGCTATGGAGGGAGAAAGACATGGGGTGACTGGAGGAACCCAGAGTCCCTGAGGGTTCTGAGAACATCTGAGGTGGCCATGAAGATATCCCATTCAT
This sequence comes from Jaculus jaculus, assembly GCF_020740685.1. Classification (NCBI taxonomy): domain Eukaryota; kingdom Metazoa; phylum Chordata; class Mammalia; order Rodentia; family Dipodidae; genus Jaculus; species Jaculus jaculus. The sequence goes on along the minus strand of NC_059103.1, from coordinate 197,466,331 downwards.
CGGATGTGGGCTCCAGTGAGGCAGGGGTGGGGCATCTGAAGCTAAGGTTAGGTCGCATGCCCTGGGGGGAGGGGGGGATTGGGACTTGAGGAAGTTGTGGTTTCTTCAGCCAGAAATTCTGCTCCCCTGTGTAGTGGTCTAAATTAGAAATCCCAGTGCAAAGCTGGTAGTGCTGGTTATAAATACCACTCTCCCGATGGTGCACGGGTGGTTCTTAGCACGGTGGACACATATGTGCCAGTTCCACCCTTACTGCGGGCCTCAGGCTCTGGGATGAGGTGGGAGACCAGGAGCAAGAGCCATTTGGTTGAGACTCTAATGTTCCCAGGGCAACCCCAGTGTTCCAGTGAACCTGGCTCCATGGCCCTTGCTTGGGAGACGGGAAATGGGAATCACCTGTTGGCTCTGTCTCATGTGGGATGGGGGCTGAGGGACCCTGAGGCTGTGGGCTCCGAGTCAGGGCAGGAGTGCCTGGCATAGACAGAGCCGAGATAGGAGTGGTGCAGCTATGAGCCAAGGAATGCCTGCGGCCCCAAAGCTGGAGAGGATGATGATGTCAGGCCATTGGTTCTTGGCTATCTTAGCACTCACATCCGTCCTACTTCCTGACCTAGGAACTCCCCAGGAGACCAACAGACACGTCTCCCTCAGCTACCAGCACACAGCTCAGGCCTGGCAGAGTGCGTGGAACACCCTTTATGTCTGTCACAGTGGCCACGTCCACTTTGCAGGAGGCCTCTAGGCTTTTGGCTGAGAGCCATGGTACACAAGGTCATCTCATTGCTGGATCTGGGCTCACGCAGTGGGGGGGCTTGCAAAGAGGCCCAGCGCAGAGCTCTTGCTACTCAGGCCTCCCTTGCCTGCAGATGCATACCCCCCATGCCCCCCTTACACCCCCTGGGAACACTGGAACCCTCTCCAGTTGCTTGGGGTCAGTGGCCTATATTTGTAGTGACCTCTGGACCTGGCTTCTGTGGACTTCCAGGGGCCTTTGGCAGGTACATGGCCCATTGCTTCACAGGGCTGAAAGAGATAGAGAATATGTGGGGTGAGGTGGGGTGGGAAGTCGGGGGCCAACCACTGATGTGAGGGTTATGGAGCTGCACTGGCCATAAACTTTAATCAATTGAAAATGTGGTTTTGGCATTAAACTTTACTAACCATTTAATACCCCTGGACAGGTTCAGAGCGTGGGAGCAGGTGCGGGTGGCTGCCTCCTCGGACGTGCCTTGCCGGAGGCTGGTCAGGGCCTCTGAGGGCTCAGGGCTGGGCTGGCAAGAGGCAAGCTGAGCTCTGGCTCCAAGCTGAATGGGTCCTTCTGCTGACCCACGTGGCCTTAAGCAAAGTTGGAGAGGTGGCAGGGTCCCAGGGAGGTCCTCCCAGAAATGGTGGGCAGGGCCAATGGCCCCAGAGAATGAGGTCACAGGACTGGTAAGCATGTATCTCCAAGGTTTTCATGTCTGTTCTCATTTATAGACAGAGAAACTGAGGCCCAACGCCTTACGGTATAGTCATAAGTGGCACCATTGTGAGTACGTGTGTGGACCTCACACAGAACACATAGTTTCTCTTGTCCAGAGAGAACCCACAGGCTTCTTGCCTGCCACCTGGGTCACTGGCCCTCTCTTTCCTGTCCTGGCTGAAGAGGCAAGATCTAGTAACCAGTGTGTTTACAGAGTGTGGGATCCAGCCCTGGCCAGGCTGGCGGGGCCCTGTGGTGAGAGTCCCAGGAGCTGGCCAGGCTCAGAGGCAGCTAGCGATGTCCACAGACCCTGCTCCTTCATTTGCTCATGTCACAGCACCTATTAGGTGGCGCGTGTGAGCTAGGACTCACAATGGACTGTGAGTAGGCAGAGGCTCAACAGACGGTCTCAGCCTAGAGGGGAATGTCCTGCCAGGGGGAGGCCAGGGCTGATGGGAGCCTTGAGGGTAGGCTGTACGCGATGGGGTATTGAGGGATGAGCAGGAGTTTGTCAGGAACAGAGAAGGAGGACTGCTCAGCACGTAGCTGAAGCCACTCAGGGAGGAACAGAAAAGAGCACCGAGTCAAGACGGAGGAGGTGCTGCCCACTAGGGGTCAGGTGGCCCTGAGGTTAGAGGCTGGGGGTTGACCCTGCTCTATAGGGGCTCCCCTCTCAACTCCATGATTCTTTTCCCTCCTCAGGTGAGCTCATGGCCTTTGTCAGTGTCACACCGGCCTGACACTGGTGTGGTAGCCATAGAAGCCCCTGGAGCCCGTCCCAGTCCCCTGGACCCAGAGGTCTCTGGTTGAAGGCCTCAGCTCAGCCTAGGCCTGTCTCGGTGTGGGAGGCATCACAAAGCGCAGATGGCAGTCACGCCTGGCAATGTGGCGCAGGTCAGCTGGCGTGACGGGCAGCATCAGTGGGCCTCGGGCCCGGGTAGTCTGCTATGCCCAGCTGTCCTTGACCCTGTCCATGGTGGACATCCTCATGGATTCCATGGTCACGGGACTTTTAGAAGGTGTTGGCACAGCCAAGTAGCTTTGCTGGGATTTGAACCTGGGTCTCTGAGAGAAGAGTCTAAGTTGTTGTGGGGCAGGGTGGCAGTCCCCACTCTTTGGTGCAGTTATGCTTGCGCAGTGAGCTCTGTGACCAGGATCCAGTTGCTTCTCAACTCTGGGCAGTGGTTTCCCCATTTGTCAAGGGAATAGCCAGCCGATGTACTCTCTGGACTCCATGGCAGCTGACCCCTCTGATGTGTTTGCTGCAGGCGGCTGAGCCCCGTGGGCTTCATGGCTGTCCTCACTAGGGCTGGTCCTCGGTGCTTGCCAGGAGCCAGACTCCCCTCGGAGGAGAGCGGCGGCATTGGGCTCCCTCCAGAAAGCAGCCCCACGAGAGGAGAAGGCTCCGCATTGGCTTGCAAACCCCAACGTGCTTGCCCGGAGTTGTGGGTGGCAGATGGAAGCTGACAAGTTGAATAAATTAGGGCGCGATTACTTTTAGCAGACGTCATCCAAAGCAGCTTGAAGCCTGTTAGCTAAGCCTGCCAGGCTGTGGGCCGGGGGGTGGGGTTCCTTATCTCAGGGCTGTTCTGGATGGTGCTGCTGGGGTTCAGCCCACAGACCCAGTCCCTAAAGGCTCTGGTGCCACAGTGAGGGTCCTGGCTTACTGCTCCTCCCCACCTTCCATGGGAGCCAAGGGGCTCCAGGCAGGCAGTGTCCTGGGGTAGGGGACCTGTCTCCTGTCCACAGTACTGTCTCACAGTCTGGAATCTTTTCTAGTGTGATCATGGCTTCCTGTAGCCAGAGCTCTTTATTCCGGAGTTATTCTGAGAGCTTGGTGGGCCTAGATTCTGCAGAAAGCCCGTCACCAGAAGGTGCCACCATACCCAGGTGGAGGGCAGTTGGTGACAGGACAAGCCTATACATGGTCCGCTTGGTGGAGGCACTGTGCAGATGCAGTCACACTCGACTTGGTGACCCTTCTCTGAGTGAGTCTGGGGTCACCCTGTTTTGCAGAGGCAGAAGCTGGGTGGGCTGAGGGTGTGTGACTTGCTTGGGGACACCTAGGTGGGTCTTTGCACAGTGGCAGTCTGGCTCCCCCTCTCTGCTTGCTGTCCCCAGGGAGCCTGGTAATGCACTAATAAGGCCTTGGCACCTGCACTAATGAGCCCAAGTCCCCAAGTCAGGCAGAGTCTGCGAGCGGCTGACAGCCAGGCTCACACAGCTGGCCTGTGGCAGCCAGGGTGGCCTTCGACCTGAGGCCAGTGAGAAGGACTTATGGGCTTGGCTGGAGCGGCGGTGTGGGGGACCTGGGAGGAGGTGGCGTGTGTGACCAGGGCCTGCCCATCATGGAGTGGAGCCTGGGGACACTAAGCCCCCATCTAGTGACAAGTCCCCTCATGGCCTGGGGATGACCTTGACGTTTCTCAACTTCTCGCTGGACCACTTAGGGGTGTTATCTGTACTTCCCAGCCACAGGAATCGAGGTCTCATCATCTCAAACTGGGGTTCCACCACCTCAGACTGTGGCCCCTCCCCCACTGTCCCTGCCTTCCTGCATACGAGAAGAATCTATCTTGTTCCAGGACCTTCCTGGACCTGGGGAATCCCATCTCTTCTGGGCACCTTTTTCCTGCTCACTTGTCCTATGGCCACCTCTTCCAGGGAGCCTGCTAGATGCCCCCTGGGGGGTGAGTGCCATCTTTGTTTGCTAGTTTCTCCCCTGGGCCATCCTCCACTAGGAAGTGTCCCTTGGCTTGGACTGAGTGTCATCAAGGCTGCAGGATCCTACACTGACCCTGTTAAAGTCCCACGGGCCCAAATACCCCTGAGCTGGGTGCCCAGCTCAGTATGGGTGCTCAAAGACTCTCATCTGGAGCTCTGGGGGTACCAGTATTCTAACGAAGTGGGGACTCTGGCCCCCCCTCAACACAGCTGAGACCAGCCAGCAAGCCTGGCGTTCGAGGTGCAGTCCTCTCAGCCCCCCTCCAGGTGTGAGGCACCCATGCCTCAGCTGCTGCCTGTGCGGCGTCACCACGGTGGCCTCACTTCTTCCCTTCTGGGAGCAGCCTGTTGGCGGCCGGGGTTGTGAGAACCGTGATGGATTGCTTGAAAGTCACAAATTATTTGAACTCAATTACCGGGAAGGGAAAGAAGTGAGTCAGAGAGTGCACGGCGCACAGGAGGTGCTGGCGTCTCCTTCCTCCTGGGATTGATGTCGCCCTGGCTCGGAGCTGGAGTGCGGGAGGAGGCCCAGGTCCGCGGGGCTCCTCGGACAGTGAGCTCCACCATGGGTGTAGAGTACCTGGGGACTCCTGCTGGTAGTGATTTTTTTTTTTCCAGTTTTAGGAAAGTTTCCCTGTCTAGGAAGAGGTTGTAGTCACTGAGCCCTGACCTTCATTCACATTAGAGCCTAATTCTGGTCACAGATAGACACTTGGGCAGAAACTGAGTGCTGACCCCCTTTCATATGAGCGCCCCCCTTGGCCGCATGCTGAGCCCTGATCCTGGCCACTGACTGTGCCTTGATGCTGGTTACATGCTGAGAGGCAGAGAGGCAGAAGGACAGAGACCACAAGAGAGGCTGAGGGAGAGAGAAAGAGAGAGAGACAGAGGGAGGGACATGGAGGAAGGTACAGGAGTGTGGGAAGGGGAGAAAGTGGACAAAGCTGGAGTCACACGACGCCATTTATCCTATTCACCCAGAACGAGGAAGAACTATACCCCTGTGCCTCAGTCTCCCCATCTGACCTGAGGTGGTGGACTCTCTGTGGTGGCACCAGCCCTGGCCACTGCTGTGTGGGGTGCCCATGGCCCGTGCTCTCAGCTCCTCCTGTGCCAGGTGTGCCCTTACCCTCTGCTACGTCCATTTCAGTTACTGTGCCAGAAGAGAGACTGGTAGCAGGGAGCCTGGCCACTCTGGGTGACCGGGGACGGACACTGAGGCTGTTTCACTTCAGGAGCCCCGACTCCAGGGTAGCAGCAGAGAGCTCAGGGCTGGGCCCTTCGCCACAGGCACTGTCACGGGAGGGAAATGTTGCGTTTTGCTTCTAAGATCTTTCTTTGGTCCATCTTGCAAGAAAGGAAAAAAAACCAGAGAGAGAAAGAGAGAGGAAACAAAGAACCCCAGCTGCCCAGAGCGGGAGGGCTCTGTGGGAGCTGTGCACACAGGAGGGGGCGCTGGCCCCTTGGTGGGTCCTCTCACACCTCTTCTGGAAGGCAGGCCCTCAGCAGGACTCTAGGTGGTCTCTCAGTTAGCCGTTGCCACAGGGATGCTGTGGCACAAAGTGCCCCCACTTCGTGGTCTGAAACAACATGCACTGATGGGCACCATGAGTGGGCCTGAAGGGACCGCTGCCCTGCTGGTCCTCTGGGGCATCTGTGCTCCCTATGGTTGGCCCTCACATGTGCCATCCTTGGCTGGGTTGGTGGATCTGCTCTGCTTCCCTTGCTTCCAGGTGTGGTGACCGGCTGGTGTGACCTCCAAGAGCACTGGAACCTGGTGGCAATACAGTTTTATATGGGCTGAGCATCTGTCCCCAGAGTCACACTTAGAGGCCTCATCCCCATGGTGATGGTGCTTGGAGAGGGGCCTCTGGAGGTGACATCGGTGGGATTGCTGTCATTGTAGAAGGGGCCCTGTGGGCTGCTTAATGCCCCCCAGGGAGTGCATGCTTGTGGAGGTGTCCTTGACCAGGATTCCCCCATCCCCCCGTGGCACACGCTCTCAGACCGCCAGCTTCGGAAGCTGGGCCTGCCCTGTCTGTTGTCCTTAAGTTGCCTTATGGAAGAGGGTTCTATGGTGGCCAATTAGAGGAGCTGAAGTCAAGGACAGTGCCAAGGAAGTGGCGTTCTTAGGCCTTGGAGGACACTGCTGGAGTAGTAGTGAGGCAGACAAGCCCAGGGAATGGCTTAGGCGCCTGGGACGTTGCTTGGCTTGAGCAGTGAACGCATCCTTCTACACAACACACCTATCAACCTCTTGGGAAGCTCAGACCCTCACCTGTGCTGAGCTGCACACACACCCAGCTGCACACAGTGAACTGGTTTCTCCTCTGCTTTGTGACCATTCTTCCTGATCAACACCCGTTCAAATATATTCTTGGATAGATCTTTGCACCAGGCATCCAGGCTGAACTGGTTTCAGGTAAATATGTAGTAAGTGAACTTTTAGGGAGAACCCCTACTTACCATCTTATGTTAGGTGTAGCTGAGTGTATGCATGAGCAAAACAGGTGCATCATGGGAAAGAGCTTGCGTAGTGGGGAAAGTGTTATATAACACAAACTTGTCCTCCAGACAAGAGTGCCACCTAAACTATGCCCCTAGCAGCGAACCCCATCATGCTCCCCTACAAGTCCCGTAAAGAAACGTCCCAGACCATTTTCTGGGGTCCTTGAGCTCTCTCCACTTCCATGGCTGCTGCCCTTTGGCAGTGAGGCCAAACCTTTACTATATTGCTTCAATCTTAATAAGCTTTCTTGCTACTTGAATACTTGTGTGTGTGTTTCTTTAATTCTATGAGTAATATGACAAGAACCTGGAAACATGAAGAAAGAGGGAGGGAGAGAGAGAGAGAGAGAGAAGAGAGGGGGGGGGAAGTGGCAGCAGTGAGGGCCCTGCGGTGGAAAGAGAGAGGGTCCCCACAGGTCAGCCTGACCTTCCTGCATCACACATGCCCGGGACTGCCTTTTTGTCTGCAGTACACAGGCATGTGTGGCCTTGATGGGGACATGGGTGATAACAGCCTGCCTCACACTTGTCACCCAGCACCTCCATGTGGCAGGTGCTCAGTATATGTGCAATAAGCAGCATTGCTTCTTCCTTCTGGAAGCTTCCTGGCCCTTGTGGGTGACTCACAGATCTGGGTCCTGATTTACCCTCCCAGCTTGTGCAGTTGAGCCTGAGTGTGGTTCCTTTGGTGGACACTGAGGATGGAACTAGACATCAGAGGGTGAAGGAGAGATGCAGGTTTGGGAGCCCTGGGTGGAAGGCTGCTGGGGGCAGCAGGCTGAAAGGTGCTTCCTTCTCAGGACAGTCTCGGGAAGAGGTGGATGCAGTGGCAGTGATATGTGCCAGGCTTGAGGCGGGAGTGTGGGGGTGACCGCTGGAGCAGACAGCTTCAGCTTCTCTGAGATGAACATCTGGACCAGGCACAGTTATGGAGGAAGGGATATTTATTGAAGTTTACAGATCTAAGGGAAGTTCCATAATGGCAGAAGTTGGCCCTCTTTTCACAGGACCAAGCAGAGATAGAGAAAGAGAAGCCACAAGCCAAACCAGTACCACCAAAAAGCAAAAAGCAAGCAAGCACACTTAGGGACTCCAGGCAAAGCTCCCACCCTTTGCATGTCTTTAGACTGGAGTTCCAACCCACCCCCACACCTTATTACTGCACCTTTGGATCCACCCACAGGGACACCTCCTCTGGCCAGGTGGCTGCAGATCTAAATTACAAACTTTAATGAAATCCTGACTGTAGGGATGGAGAGATGGCTTAGTGGTTAAGGCCCTTGCCTGCAAAGCCTAAAGACCCATGTTTGACTCTTCAGATCCCATGTAAGCCAGATGCACACGGTGACACAAATGTGCAAGATTGCACATGCATACAATGCATCTGGAGTTCAATTACAGTGGCTCGAGGCCCCAGAGTGCCAATTCTCTCTCTCTATCTTGCTCAAGCTCCTGCATAGAAAGGCCAGTCTCTTGGGCTTGCCTCAATTTTTTTTAAAATCCTGAGTATATAGGGGACCACCCATTCAAACTACTACATTCCACCTCCGGCCCCCAGTAGATTCATGAACATCTCATTGTAAATTGAATTCAGTCCAATTTCAAAGGTCCCCATAGTCGCTAACACTGAAGATAGTTCTAAAGTCTCAAGTCTCATCTGAGATTTAAGATTGTCTCTTAGCTGTGAGTCTTGTAAAATCAAACAAGTTATCCACTTTCTCAAGGTCACCCAGAAACTACATAATGAATTCCAGGTCACCTTGGGCTAGAGTGAAACCCTACCTTGAACAACCAGATTTTTTAAAAATGAAAAGAAGTTATACACTTTTAACACATAACAGCACAGAGTAAATGCTTTTAACTGCTATAAGGCATAGCAAGGAGAGACTGGAACAATGCAAACTCAACCACCATCAAACAAATATCAAACATCAAACATCTGGAGCTCAAGTCCGATATACCAGTGACTGACAGTCTCCAAATTTCCAATTTCACCCTCTAGCTATGCTGAATATCCAGGGGAAACTTCCATTCCTAGCCAACAGTCTCCATGGTAGCCCTTGCACAATCTTGGTATATCTAAACATCCTTGGGTGTCTGCTACAAACCATGGCCCATTTTCCAGAGGCTTTTCCAGCTTTAGTGTCATCATGTCCTGCCTTTATGCCACATCTCAGCAGCAGCTCCAGGGACCATGTGCATTTCATGACCACTCCATGCATTTTTCATGCTTCCAAAATCAATACCAGGTATGCAGGACACAGCCATATTATTAATTCAGGGATATAACGAATCAACCTTGAAGAGCAGGTTCCTTCTCCAGTCAACTCTTTACCAAAAGAATTTGCATGTATACCAGAATCTTTACTCAGACATCCTTCCCATTGTCTCAGTGTAAAGCAGCTAGGTCATCTTCCTTCCAAATGTCAAAGTGTTTGACAAGAGCAGCTTCAGTGACCTGTTCCTGTGCCAGTAATTTTAAACTTGCTTGAATTTTTTTCAACTTAAAATCTTACATCTCTCAGTCCTATATCTTTAGCCAAGCACATCAGTCCATTACAGATTTAAGCTTAATCAAGCTCGCTGGGCCAGGGAAGCAGAACTCAGCCAGCCCTTGTACCAGTAGCCCAGTTCCAGGAATGCTCTCTTCAGTCTTTCCTTCCCCTTAGAAAGTTTGTTAAACTAAGCCTCCAAGTTCATAAGACAAGCCTCCAAATACAATTTTCCCTGCACTTAGCATTTTCAACATCTTACAAGAATAGTCTATAAAACTTGATTTATTGCTCCAGAGGGTGTCTTCAGTTGTAAATGCCAAGTCCATGCCCATTTCTCTAAAATACAAGTTCCAAAAGATCAAAACCCACATGGTCAGATTCATCTCACCCCACATTCTGGTGTCAAATTTGTAATAGCTTCAGGTCACTGAGATGAACTTCCAGACCAGGCACAGTTATGTAAGAAGGGATATTTACTGGAGTTTACAGATCCAGGGGAAGTTCCATAATGGCAGAAGAAGTTGGGCCCCCTTTGCACAGGATCAAGCAGAGAAAGAGAAGCACAAGCCACCACATCAAAAAACAAGCAAGCACACTTCAGGAACTCCAGGCAAAACTCCTGCACTTTGCTTATATTTATGTTGGAATTCCAATACACCCCCACACCTTAGGGCTGGACCCTAGGATCCACACACAGTGTCACCTCCTCCAGCCAGGTGGCTGCAGATCTAAATGACAAACTTTAATAAAATCCTGAATATATCAGGGACCACCCCTTCAAACTAACACAACTGTCTAATAGGGACTGGGTTTCCTTTTGGAAAATGAAAGTGATTTAGAACAAGACAGGTGGCCTGTAGGGGTCTTTTAGCCTGTCCTAGTAAAAACTTTTTGTTTGCAGAATGCTTTGTGATTCTGCTGACACCATGTTTTAGGAATAAGGACATCTGTGCTTATCCTGGAATGCTGGGAACAGAGTGTGTGATATCTACTCTGTTGATGGGCAGTCTAATATTAATCCTACTTTCAAGCTAACCAGAATGTCTCCTGCTTCTTTGATAGGAGTTGCTGCTTGCTTTGTTTTGTTTAAGCTGTTATCTGCATAAATTGCATGAGCCTTGCACACAGAGCTGCTCTAATAAAAGTTCTGCAGGCTGCTGCCTCTGGGCTCCTGTTCAGAAGAAATCGCCTGGAGTCTCCTGGTTCTGTTGACTTGCCCTGGTCACAGCTTGATTCCTTAGCACCAGTCATTCAGGACCTGGAAACAGGTTCAGTTGGCACCAGAAGGTAACAGTGCCAATGGTGGCCATTGTATTCAGTGTGAATAGTCACTAAGTTGTATAATCTACAGTGGTTAGGTCATGGGATATAGTTTTTGCCTCATTTAAATAGAGGTCTAAAATTCTTTACCAGATGTAGTACTGGGGCTGCAGAAGGGCCCAGGCTGGGTGGGTTTCCTGCTCTCACAGAGTCTATGTCCTGGTACTTGGTTTATTTATTCAACAATCTCCTGCTCATGTTTGTGAGGCCCATGATGCCCCAGAGCAAGACTCTGCTGTGGGTTTGATTGCTTTTAATTTCTGGAGCCCCGGCTGCTGCTTGCTGAGTCACCAACATGCCTGTGCCCTCAGGCTGCCCCTCTTTCTGGCCAGGCTGCCCAGGACTTGCTTGTTGGTCTGCGCCGAGCTTGGTGCCTGCAGGTTGAGTCTGCTTCTGAGAGGTCCTGGAACCTGCCATACTGTGCACTTGGGTTTCTATTGTCCTGTCTCTTCACCCAGAAAAGTGGAGAAGGAGGTGCTGGGTCTGGGGTCCCTCCCGCCTCCAGCCTCCAGCCTCCCAGGGCCTGCTGCATGGCTTGTGATTCACCTCTGTGCTTAGCCTCCAGCGTGCAGCAGTGTATTCTGGGCGGCTTGGATGGGTTTGATGATATGAAACGTTCTGTGATCCGGTGATTTTGTTTTATGATCCTGTATTGCTATCCTGCTATTATCCTCCATGAGTCGATGATCCTCCAGGTCCATTGAGAAGGCTTGAAAGCTAAAGCTGGGATGGAGGGCAGGAAAGGAGTCGGAACCCAATACCCATACGATGCCCATGGCTGCTTGAATTAAGGCTCTGGGATAGCTGCTGGGCACCACTGTCCTGTCTTGCCCACGAGGGTGAGACCAGGGATGGTATCTATAGAAAGACTTTCTATGTGTCTCTTTCTCTGCTCCCTACTAGGCCAGTATTCTGTAAACTTGTCCTCGAAGAAAATGCTTCAAACCTTCCCATCACCTTTGAGATGGGGCTGGGCTTTCACAAGGAATCCATAAGGGTAAATGCTATGCTTGCAGGAGGTGGACGTAAGTCATGGGTTAGGCTGGGGAGTGAACCTGGGCATGACTGTGTCAAGGTCCAGCCTTTTCTTTCTGGTATCGTGGGCTATGCCCTATCTGACCAGGGATCCCCACACTTCAATCCTCCCTGGTCCTGGCCCTCGCTCTTAGATTTGAGTCAGAATAGAGGCAATGATGACATGGGACTTTGGGGTGTCTTTGAGAGAGATTTGTTATAGTCAAGTTCGCATTGCTGGCAGAAAACACCTGACCAAAAGTAGCTTGTGGGGAAAAAAGGTTTATTTTGGCTTATTGACTCAAGAGGAAGCTCCATGATGGCAGGGAAAATGATGGCATGAGCAGAGGGTGGACATCACCCCCTGGCCTACATCATGTGGACAACAGAACAGTGTGCCAAATACTGGCAAGGGGAAGCCGGCTATAACACCCATAAGCGCCCCCAACAATACACTGCCTCCAGGAGGTGTTAATTCCCAAATCTCCATCATCTGGGAACCTGGCATTCAGAACACCTGAGTTTATGGGGGACACCTGAATCAAACCATCACAGGAGCTATTCTCAGCTCTTGGCTGGGTTATAACTCCGGAGTTAGGGTGCCAGATGCTCAAGGTCACACAGAACTTCCACTGAGTGGCCTCCAGGTTCTTATGAATTTCAATCAGTGAAATTCACAAACCACAGGAGTGGCGATTTGGACAGATTTTACTATAGAGCTTGAAGAGACAGAGTTTTTAGTGCTTCAGAGAAGGAAGGAAGACAGGGCTCCTGCTGCAGGACAGGAAGAGCTTCTGAAAATGGGAAAGCCCACTTGGTGGCTGTGATTAGGGTCTTTGTGGGAACTTGCTGGGTAGGGACTGAGCTGGTCAGTGCAGCCTCCACCTCAGATGTCCAGGCTGCCTGATGTTCAGGAAAGGGAGTAATCTCACTCATCTCTTAACTTTCTCTTCTGGGAAAGAAAGAGATGAGGAAAAACCAGCTTCACTCCCTATGCTCCTGACCTCTAGCAAGGCGGAGGCTGTGAGGACTGGACTTCTTTAGGGAAAAGAATAAAGAGAAAACCACGGTTTTCCTCACAGGTTCAAGAACATTCCTTGTTCCGACTTTTGGTGACTCTGTCACCTCCAAATGCATTCTTTGATTTCAAGACTTTATTTTAACATAAGGAGTGACTGGTGGGATCCAAAGCCATAGGGAGAGAGAGGTATCATGGACCCTGGGGGAAGATAACCTATCTATCTATCTATCTATCTATCTATCTATCTATCTATCTATCTATCTATCATCTATCTATCTATTATCTATCTGTAAGGTTCAGGAGTGACCAAGGACCATAGAGAACACTCTGAGGCAAAGATGGAAGCTTTTATTCGAGGAAAAACACGAGCTGCCAGGACTGACTCTCAAGAACAGAGCAGTCAGATTGGGGTCACAGATAGTGGGCTTTAAAGGCTCTTCAGGTGGAGGAAGGTGAGGAAAGGAAGGAATTTCTTTCGGGGGCAGTAAATCTCTGTTCTTTACATTAGCCATAGGGTGAGACCAGAAGTGACCTGATGAGAGATAAGGGGATAGTAAATCTAGACCTGGAAACTTGTTAGGCAGAGGAGGGATAATGGCTGGACAATTTCTTGAGGATTGTGGATGATTCACTTTGCCCTCCTGCTGTCGTTCCATTTTGTCCTGACCTAACAGTATCTATCATCTATGTACGTGCGTACGTATGTATATATGTATCTATATATCTATCATCTATCTGTCTTTTTGGGGAGGGGGGGGAGAGCAAGAGTGTGAGAGAGGGTTTTAAGAGTTAGGGGTCAAGGTGGGAAATTGCCCTGAGAGGGAGAGGCCTTGGAGGATGTGTTCAGTAAGGCTGGTAGAGGTGGTATGCTCCTCTTCTCAGCCTATAGGTGTTCTCATAGCAAGAAAATCCCAGATCTAGGCCAGACTTGGTCAGGAGAGAGAGGAAGGAAACTCCGGGCCTCTTGTACTAACCTGGACTGGGCAGCCACAGTCCAAGTCTCCTGAAAGCACTGACCTCAAACCTGGCAGACTTACCAGAACCTTCTTTCAGGACCCCAGGCGTACTTCCGAGAGTCCCTGACTCCCACTACAAGCACTGTTCTCACTGTGTACTTGGCCCCTCTGCCACTGGTCACTTCCTCTTCTGTGACTGGGAGGTGTCCAGGAGCACAACTGGGTGAGTTTGAGAAGTAGCTCTGATTCAGCCTCTGGGAGCAGCAATAGCACGACTTTTCTCTCTCTCTCTTTTGGTTTTTTGAGGTAGGGTCTCACTCTGGTCCAGGCTGACCTGGAATGCAGTCTGAGGGTGGCCTCAAACTCACGGTGATCCTCCTACCTCTGCCTTCCAAGTGCTGGGATTGAAGCGTGCGCCACCACGCCCGGCTGCATGACTTCTCTTTTAGAGTCTCAGACCCCTTAGTCCCAGCCCATTCAGGATACATAGAGGCCCTTCACCCCATCTGCTTCCTTGTGCCGCATAATGGAGATATACCCCTAACCAAGAGACCTCTCTGCAGTTCACCGACTGGAACTCCCAACTTCTGAGCCTAGCTGACACAGTGTCACCTCCAAGACTTACACCGAGACACCTGGAGCTCTCCTGGATCCTGAGGGCCAAGACAGTTTGTGTCCGTAGCCCCTGGAACTGCCCAGTCCTTTACCCTTTACTCAGCTGCCCAAGCACTCCCTTCACTGTACAAGAATCCCTTCCTAGGGAATTGAACCTAGGACACTTGGTACCAGGAGTGACCCAGGAATTGAACTAAAGAGAAACAGTGTTGGAGGCAGTCTTCTGTTTGCCTTGCTCTGCCAGTAGAGTGCTGCTGAGGGAATAGGGCATTGCTGGGTGGTCCAGGGGAAGGAAGTGGACGAGGAAGCAGTGAGTGACCTGGGGGAGGGGAGGAAGTGAGTGATCTTGGGGAGGGGAAGCAGTGGGTGACCTGGGGGAGGGGAGGGAAGCAGTGGTGACCTGGAGAGGGGAGGGAAGAAGTGGGTGGTCCAGGGAAAGGAAATGGATGAGGAAGCAGTGAGTGACCTGGGGGAGGGGAAGAAGTGAGTGATCTTGGGGAGGGGAAGCAGTGAGTGACCTGGGGTAGGGGAAGGAATCAGTGGGTGACTTGGGGGAGGGAAGGAAGCAGTGGGTGACTTGGGGGAAGGAGGGAAGCAGTGGGTGGTCCAGGGGAAGGAAGTGGACGAGGAAGCAGTAAGTGACCTGGGGGGGGGGAAGAAGTGAGTGGTCTTGGGGAAGGGAAGCAGTGGGTGACCTGGGGAGGGAAGCAGTGGGTGACCTGGGGGAGGGAGAGGAGAAGCAAAGCAATTTTCCTGAAGGTGGAGAAAAAAGTAGTGAGTGACCAGGAGGGGAGGGGAAGCAGGTGAGTGGCTGAAAGTGACTACTAGGATTGATGCAACTCTCTTTTCTGAGAGTTCCCGGAGGTTTTATAGCCTGGAGGACCATGTAATTGGGTGGCTGTTGCTAAGAGCCATTGATGCATGGAAAGAGAAAGTGACAGGCTGGGATCTATTAGTCATCATTTTAAACACATCATGAGGGACCATGGGCTCCTTAGAGCTCTGGTAGAGAAACCCATTTCCTATAATAGATGATCATAACTGAGTTGGAGACAATGGGGCACCAGCAAAGCAGGTTCTCAGGTGGGACCTGAGGGGAGGGAGTGTCCTTGAGATTGGGGAGGGAACTGGGGAGGGGGTCACTAAGAGCACTAAATGAGGCTTCCCTTCCCTGGCACTCTGGGTTGCAGCGGAGTCTGCTGCTTGAGAGTCACTAGGAGGTCTCTGCTAGCAGCAGTGTCTCCCTGCTGCTCAGATGACCCAGGGAAGGGTCACATCTTGGGACAGCTGGCCTGGGCTGCCAGCCTGCTGAGGCTGGGGAGAGATGATCTGTCCAGCATCATGATGGCCTCTTGTAGGCCGGAGATGTGTGTCTTGGCCTGCTGGGAGAGGTCATGTGATGGGATAAGGGGTGTATGGGAAGGTGAGATGTGTGTCGTCTTGTTCTGCTGGGAGAGGCCATATGATGGGATAAGGGGTGTTCGGAAAGGGGAATGTGAGATGTCTTTGAGAAAACTAGGGCTTTTCTCAGCTCTCAGTTGAGCTGTGACGCAGGAATTCAGGTGCCTGATGCTTACAGCCACATAAAACTTCCACTGAGTCAATGCCCTTCAGGTCTTTGTCTTGTGAATTTCAGCAAATGAAATTCACAGACCATTTTAAGGGTACAGTTTAGAGGCATTTTATTACAGAGTTTATAGAGACAGAGGCTATAGAGCTTAAGATAAGGAAAGAAGAAAGAGCTCCTGCTTTTAGAAAGGAGGGGTTCCTGAAAAGGGGAAAGGCCACTGAATGTGTCTGATTGGGGTACTTTATCAGGATTTACTGGATGGAGGCTGAGCTGGTCAGTCCAACCCTCAGGCCAGGTGTCCACCAAGGAACTAGTTCCCTTTACCACCTCGAGGGAAGGAGAGATAAGGAAAGGCCAGATCCTCTGACATGTCTGGCCTCTAGCAAGATGGTAGCTGTGAGGGAAAGAAGTAAGGGAGAATCAGATCCTCCTCCCCCGCAGGGTCCAGGACATTTCTCATCGTTTCCTTTCAGGGGCCCTATTACACCTAAACTGCCTCCAAGGCATGTCTACCTGGTGTTGCTGTACCCTTGTGTGGGCTGAGCCCTGGCCAGAGCTTGTTAGATTGTCCTTCTAAGTCTTGGGTTGATTCAGAGCATCTGGTTCTACCCAGGGGAGATGCTGTAACTTCATAGCCATCTCCAGAAGAAGGTTCAAGAAGCAATGGGAAGTGGGCATACCACACTGGCTTCCTTGTGTAGAACCAAGTACTCACCGGGTATCTCTAGGGGAGAAGACTTCCTGGAGGAGTTCCTGTGGTACAGAGGATCCTGGGAGTCCTCTGGGGCAATGGCAGGGGCAGAAAGTGCTACCACAGAGCCAGATCCCTGGAACAAGGGGCTGCTATGTTTCAGACTCTCAGGGCTAGGGTGGTACCTCGCTGTAAGAGTGGTAGGAGGGGCTTGGGAGATGGCTGCAGGGTTAAAGGCTCTTGCTTGTTGCACTCCAGCATCCATGAAAAAACAGATACAAAGAGGCACGTATGTCTGTTATTCCAATGTGCCTATGAGGACTGGGCTACATGCACAGCGGCTCTTGGTTAATGCCTGGAAGAAACAGCACTCTGTCTGATCCACAGATCACAGCTACAGCTGTCCTGGAAGTGGGGCCACAGTCAGGTTAGCCCATTCCCAGTGGAGAAACAAAGGCAGTGCCTCACGCTCATGATTCATCACATGGTGAGTGGGGCGGGCTATGGTGGGTGAGGGGGTTCCTGAGGAAGAAGGAGGAGAACCGGATTTCTGGACCACAGCAGGAGCTATGAGAAAAGCATGAGTCCAAGTCTTAGTTGGCACCCCACTCAGCTTAGATGTGCCTCCAGAGTCCCACAAGGCAGAGCAGGAAGTGGGTGTCATCAACACACCCACACTTCACCCCCAAACACAGAGCACTTAACAGGCTCTAAATAGGAACTAGACCAACATGGGTTCTGAGAGGGAAACAGTGGGAACAGGTCCAGTTTTCCAGGATCTGGGGGCAGTAGAACCAGGTGGCCAAAAGCAATAAGAAGTGCATCACTGGGCTGGTGTGCTCTGTCATGGTTTGAAGCCATCATGCCCTGGACAGTGACAGGGAGGAGGCTGAGGAGATGGTGCAGGGCTGGGTGTCAGTATGAAGCTTGCTTGGTGGAAGGACAGGAAGGACCTCCAATATTTCTTAGATACTTGTGACCCCCACCACTGCCAAGTGCCCCATGCTCTAGCATGCAGAGTTCTGAGTCCCTGTTCTGCAGACCCATGAGGCCAGGGCAGAGGGGACTGTGTAAGCACATGCTGAGGTGGGCACTGTCATGGTGTGGACAGGCCTGGAGTGCTGAGGCAGTTGGAAGTCATGAAGTAGCATCTCTAGTGGGGAGGGGCTTTCCCACTATAGGGGAAGAACCAAGCCCCAAGCACTTCCACATGAAGCCCCTGGCCACGGTGTAGAGAGGAAACAAAGAAGGCTCGCTGGCAGGCACGTGGGCACTCAACAGGTCCGCTGCTGAGTGGACATATGCCAGGAGCCCACTTAGGACCTGACCTTTCAATGTTCTCCCCAACAGGTGGCTGGAATGGCACCTTGGATTCCCGGTGTTGGCAGTCTGACTCTTTACCCAAACTTGAGAGTATCTGTAGATTCTGGTTAAATGGCCCCAGTCCCCATGCACCACAGTGTCCCCCTGCTGGGGACACAAACACATGTCACCGTGATGGTCTCTGGGTCTGAGAATCCGTTGTGGTCTGGCAATGGGAGAAACAAAAAAAAAAAAGTGAAGGGGCTGCAGGTCTGGGGGTTGAGTGCAAGGTTCAGGAGGGGCTAGCAGGAGAGATCGGGGAGGAAACTGGAAGTAGCTGCAGGAGAGCGTCACATGGAGCCTTGGAAGAGAGAGGCAGAGAGATGGCAGCACAAAGGCTCCGAGGCAGGGACAAGCGGGTGTTTCCCAGGAGCGAAGCAGAGGATGGTGTGGCTGGAGTGGGGAGAAGGAGCCTGTACTGTGAGGGTCTTGTAGACCTTAGCAGATGATGGAATGACAGTGACCTTTGGGGAGTGGTTTCCACTTGCTTCCATGGTGATGAGATAATCTCCCTCTGCACACATTCCTTTCACAAACCTCCCAGGGAAGGGTTGGGGGTCTGAGTCTTCATTACTAGTGTTGAAGGCATGCTGGTGACTTCAAGTCCAGGCCATAAATGGTAGCCCAGCTATTGTATGATTATCGAGGACACTTACTCTTAAGACACAGGTACTAATGGTGTGAGGTGGCTCAACATCCTGCAAAGAGTTACACAGCACTGGCTGCTGACCCTATGAGTTCCTAAGGGGTACTTAAATAGCCCCCTGCTGATAGGCTCATGCAAGTGGCCACCATGGCTGGTATTTGTGATCTCCACACTGCATGGGTTGTACCATATCCAGAATGCTCTTACCCACTGCACAGATTCCCCTGCAGCCAGCATGCTCTTACACACTGCACAGATTCCCCTGCAGCCAGCATGCTCTTACCCACTGCACAGATTCCCCTGCAGCCAACATGCTCTTACCCACTGCACAGATTCCCCTGCAGCCAGCATGCTCTTACCCACTGCACAGATTCCCCTGCAGCCAGCATGCTCTTACCCACTGCACAGATTCCCCTGCAGCCAGCATGCTCTTACCCACTGCACAGATTCCCCTGCAGCCAGCATGCTCTTACCCACTGCACAGATTCCCCTGCAGCCAGCATGCTCTTACCCACTGCACAGATTCCCCTGCAGCCAGCATGCTCTTACCCACTGCACAGATTCCCCTGCAGCCAGCATGCTCTTACCCACTGCACAGACTCCACTGCAGCCAGCATGCTCTTACCCACTGCACAGATTCCCCTGCAGTCATCATGCTCTTACACACTGCACAGATTCCCCTGCAGCCAGCATGCTCTTACCCACTGCACAGATTCCCCTGCAGCCAGCATGCTCTTACCCACTGCACAGATTCCCCTGCAGCCAGCATGCTCTTACCCACTGCACAGATTCCACTGCAGGCAACATGCTCTTACCCACTGCACAGATTCCACTGTATCCAACATGCTCTTACCCCACTGCACACATGCCAGCTTGCTCTTACCGTACTTTACAGATTCCACTGGATTATACTTCTCCCCCTGCTTTTGGTTGACACTTTGCATATCAGAGGGCAGCTGCCACCTTTAGGTTGCCCTTGGTGGATGCAGGTCATGCATCCACCAGGCTTCAGGATGGAGGGGCTGCAGCCTCTATCTTAGAACACAGGCCTCCCTGTGACTGTGGACCCCTCAGAGAGGCAGTTCTGACATCTGCAAAGCCCCTTAGAGCCCTGGAGGCTTGAGGCCTGATTCTATTCAGCCCTCACACATGCTCCCCCTGAAATCTTAACCGCCCCATGCCTCAGTTTCATGGTCCCAGCAGTGTGTGGACGTAGAGAGCTTCTTGGCTATGGGGATGAGGCAGTGAGGTGAGCGTGGCAGGCTTGCACGGACATCTGAGTGTGAGCATGCCCTTTCCAGGCTCTAGCTCTCCTTCCCGGCTCAAATAATCTAGATTCATCATTTTTCATCTCTTTGTGGTGACATTTAATCTATGCAAGGCTGGCGGATGCTTTATTTTTGCAGCTGGCTTTGGTTGGGAAGGGATTGCTTTGTCTGGTCCCCTGGGAGAAGATTTAAGAGCAAATATTACTATTTCTCATGGAGGCATCTGGGAAGTCCTGTACAGTCACCCATCCTGCCCAGAAAAAATCCCTGCCAGGCCATGGCCTTTCTGCTCTCAGGAGAAGGCTTTTGGGCTGGAAAAATTCCCTAGCTCAAGGTTTCCCGTTCAACTTTGCCTAGACATGGGGAGTTACCATGGGAATGTCCAACCTCTCCTTTGGCCTCAGTTTCTCTATCTGTACATGTGTGAGGGTCAGCAACCAGGGCTTCCTGGCTCAGTGTCTTCATGGTTGTGTGGGTGGAGCTGACCCTGGGGAAGAAGGACAAGCAGCCGTCTTCCTGCAGCTGATCTGAAGGAGGTGTGATTTGCATCTGATTTGCATGAATATGTATGCAGATTATACAAGGCTGTAGCTCGAGGCATTTAAGAAAATTCCAACAGACAGATCCAGTGATGTGCCTACCTACTGTTGTCCAGGATCTAAGTCTGCTTTGCTGAGCACTATCCTGCAAGCTGTGTCCTCTCTATTTTCCCAGCTGGCTTCCTCAGAGATTCAGGAGGTCAGAGATTCAGGATAGTGTTTTTGGGTCCTGACATAGTCCGGACAGCTGTGTTTTCCAAGGACTTCCCAGCAGATCAGAGGAAACTGAGGCCCCTTGGGTCCCACATCAGGATACTGGAGCCTACTGTCCCAGCAGGTCCTGGTGAGAATGAGAGATGGTCTGTCATTTAGGGAGAGACTGCCTGTCTCATCGGCTCATCTTCCCACAGTGCCTGCTCCTGGGTGGAGCCCAGGAGGTAGTCACCTGAACCCCATCTTGCCTTGTAATCCCCAAACAGCTCTCACACCTCATATTGTGAAGGTGATCATACCCCCTATAACATCCCAGCCTCCAACTCCAAGAGGCTTCTCCATGGCGCTCAAATAAAGACAAAGCTCTCATGTGTTGTTCTGCAAGAATTCTTGAGGCATTGTCACCGAGGCACCCCTCTGCCAGCTGTGGCTACTCTGTTCCCATCGGCGGGCATGCCCATTCTACTGAAGCAGTTTCGGGGTGACACGGCCCTGGAAACAAATGCAGGAATGTACCATCCTTGAAGTAAGGTGTTTCCTTCCTGGACTTGTTTTCCTTGAACTCAGTCCGAGCTCCTCCCTTAGAAGAGACAATTGCCCTGTCTGATAAAGCTGTCACCCTTGGAGATTCTGGAGATACCACCTAGAAACCTATCAGGCTCACTAGCTCCGGCCCCATCCAGAACCTAGAAGAGGCTCTTAGTCTGGCGCTTTAGCTGGAATTCCTTATTTTCTAGAACCTCTTCTTGCCATCCCTTGAGCATGAGCTCTGTCTTCCCTCCTTCTCTTGAGTTCTATCTATAATCAAAACCACCAAACTTCATCCTCTGGCTTGTAGATTTGGGGTTCTTGAATTTAGAATGCAAAAACCTGGAGGCCACTGATCAGTGGAAGTTTTGCATGACCACTGAGTTTTGTGACATCTAACTCCTGGCTTACAGTCTAACCAGTAAAAGGCTCCAGTGGTCTCAAAGATGCCTCTAGATCCCTGTATCACAACCTCTCTGTCTCCTGCCAGACAAGTCAGACTCCATCAGTGATGCTCCCAGTGTTAGGTCTCTACCATGGTCATTGCCCTGGTCCCCGAAGGATGGAAGCTCCATAGCAATTGTCACCCAGCCTACCTTCGCTGTCACAGAGCCGGTGTCACAAAATGACTGGATGAGCAGCAATGCGCTTCCGACATGGCCCAGGCTGGCGGGGATCATGGGCAGAGTATGCAGCAGAGCCATCTCAAATTTGGAAGGGCATCTTAGGCACCCAAAGCTAGACAGAAACATCTGGGGCAGAAGTCTTCTGCTTGCTCAGCACAAGAACATGTGCTTTCACAGGCTTGGGGGACAGCAAAATAAGGGTCACAAGAGAGGTGCCACACATCTATACTGAGAAGCAGGATGACTGGGAGGGAGCAAGGTGAGTCAGGAGGGCTGGTGGGCCCTGAGATGTCACCAGGGGAGTCAATGGTTCACTAGGTCTCCTGGCTCTCTCTGCCCTTGCTCTAGCTAGCTCCTCTAAGATGTCTCTCAAGGATGGGCTTTTCAGGGGGCCAGGTTCACCCTTCCTTGGGTAGGGACCTCCCTGGTAAGGTTGCTGTGGAGAGGACTGGTCTGCACCCTTACCTCCTGTTGTAGTTAACTTTTCCTTGTTGAGACAAAGCACGTGACCAAGGGCAGCCAATGGGGAGGAAAGAGTTTATTTTGGTTTGTAATCCCAGGGGGAATGCTACATTATGGCAGGGAATGGATTGTAGAGCAGAAGCTAGACAATGCTTCTTGTAACAGCAGGTGGAAAATAGAAGCAAGAATAAGCTCTGGCAAGGGGGAGTTGGTTAATATTCCAAAGTCAGCTCTCAGCTAAACACCTCCTCCAGTAGGCTCTGCCTCCCAATGTGCCACCAGCTGGGGATGAAGCATTCAAAACATATGACTTTATGGGGGACAATAAATTCAAGCCACCACATTCTGTCCTTCCCTGCCCAGTCCCCATAGATTTACAATCATCCATGCATTTGGTCAGACTTTAAAAGTCCTCATAGTTTGTTTCATAGTTTGTTTGTTTATTTATTTATACCAATTCCAACTCTGTTTAAAAGTCCAAAGTCTCATTTGCAAAGTCTCTTAACTATAATCCCATAAAATCAAAACAAAAGCTATCTAATCATAATGGCACAAAGTAAACACTACTGCAAAAAAAAAAAAAAAGGCATAGCAAGGACAGGTTGAACAAATCTGAGATATAAAACAAACCAGACAAATAAATTTGGCAGATCCATGTTTGGCATCTGGGATCCATGAAGACAGCTCTGGGGTTCCAGTTCTGTCCCTCCTGCTGGGATGTTTACAACACAAGGAAAAATCTATCCTAAGCCAGCCATTCTTATTGTCAGCTGTCCCATAATCCTGGCATCTCCAAAATCCTGGGGTCTCCACTGCAACCCATGGCTCTTCCAGGGCCATCATGCAGTGACTACCTTACATTGCCTAGTGGCCATCTCCAATAAAACACAATGCCTTGCAAGTCCAATGACCCTCTTTCCTGAATTTATTATGATCCCATAATAACAGGTAGGCTACCAAACATGTTAGTCCATGGAGGAATAAAGTCGACTTTGAATAGCAGGAAAACTCCTTTAGCATTCAGGTCCCCTACTTTTAAGAGTTAGCATTTTTCCTACTTTCCTAATGCAGAAGCACTGGTCAAATCTCAATAGTAGTGGTCTTTCAGACAATTGCAGCTGAACCTGACTGCATTTTCCAAATCCTGAAACTTTCATTTCTTTCTATGCCATATCCTTCTGCTCACACCAGTCCACATCTTCTAAACTCAATCCTGCTTGTGGTGGTTTGAATATAATGTCCCTGCAGCCTCAGGAATGTGTGATTAGGTTTCCTACTTATCCCCCATCTAGTGGTCTTTGGGAGGTAGATCCCTGCTGGAGGAAGTTGTCACCAGGGCAAGATCTTGAGGGCCTGCCCTGTGTGTTCAGAGTCAGCTCAAGCTAGCTGGTGTTGGCTGTTCTGTCTCTCTGCTTTGGATAAATGATTAAGTGATACAACTTAAAAATATTTGTTATTAATTATTTATTTGAGAGAGGGAAGAAGGGGGAGAGAGGGATAGAAATAGATAGATAGAGAGAGAGGATGGGTGCACCAGGGCCTCCAGCCACTACAAAAAAATCTCCAGATGCGTGCGCTATCTTCTGCACCTGGCTTATGTGGGTGCTGGAGAAACAAACCTGAGCCCTTTGGCTTTGCAGGCAAGTGCCTTAACTGCTCAGCCATCTCTTCAGCCTGAAGTGAGCCAACTTTTAACAGGATGAAGCTTTCCATGGAATCTGTAAGCCTGAAACAAACCCTTCACTCACAGAAGCTACTTACTGTTGGGTATTTGTTCTGGTGACAAGAAGGTAACTGCAAAAGAAAGTTGGTACCAGATGAGTGGGGTCACTGTTGTGATGAATTTGACCATGTGAGTTTTGGTCTTTTTAAACTTGCTTGTGGGAGGAATGTGGAAGGATTTGGTACTTTGGACTGGAGAAGCCTTGCAGTGCTGTAAGCAGAGCTTGATGAGCTATTCTGATGAGAGTTGAAAATGCTAAATGCAGAGAGAATTGTGGGCTGTGAAGGCTTGGCTTATGAAGTTTCAAAGAGGAAGGAAAGAACTTTGTTATAATTGGGGTACTTACAAAAGGGCTGGCTGCTTTCTTACTATGTCCAGAGAATTTGAACAAGTTCAATTTAAAAGCAATGGACTGCTATGCTTGGCAGAAGTATAGAACAGGAAGATATGAAAGATGTAAAATTTGCCACAGAAAGCAATGTAAGCAAGTTTAAAGTTACCATTATAGAGACTGGTTTTAGGCCAGTTTACCTGAAGTTAAGGAGATTAAAGGTGGGCCAACTGTTTTGTATTTCAGACTATGGAAAAGGTGTGAACCTAACCCATGGGAGGCTGAAACTATTAAGAATGTAAATTATTTTGAAAGGAAGGGTTTCAAAGAAATACTGGTAAACAATTAACCTGCTCTTCAAGGTCAAGCTTTATACCCACTGGATTTACAAATTTGGCTACCCACCTGCTACTGGTTTTGGAAGTATGAGGAACGCCAGGGAAAGGGTCATAAAATGCACATGGCTCCAGGAGTCATTAAGCAGCAGCAATGTAGAGTAGACTCGAATCCCTGTATAGCTGCCAAGCAAGGCCATAGTACATAGCTAGGAAGATGAACCTTGGGTTGCAATTGAGACCTAAGCAATATGGAGATGCTAGGACTGTGGGACTGCTGCCAAGGAGAGCTGCTGGCTCATGATGGAGTTGAACCCAGGCTGTGAGTAACCCAGTTGGAGATGCAGAATTGGAATGCCAGAGACTTGTTCACTGTTTACAAATGTCAGACTGTAACTGCAGATATTTAATGCTTACTTGCTGGTTGTTGGTCTTGCATTGGTCCAGTCTCTCCTTGTTATGCCTTCTTTTTGCAATGGGAATATTTACTCTCTGCCATTATGTGTTGTAGATATGTAACTTCTGTTTTGATTTTACAGGGTCCACAATTAAAGAGGCTGTCTTAAATCTCAAATAAGACTTTGGAGTTTTGAATAGTTTTAAAATTGGTAGAGACTACGTGGAGTTTTGAAGTTGGAGTGAGGTGTGTTTTGCATTGCTGCATAGTTATGAGTCTGTGGGGCCAGGAGCAGAATGTGGTGGTTTGAATGTAATGTCCCTAAAGCCTCAGGTGTTTGTGATTAAATTTCCTATTTAGCCTCCAGCAGTAGAATTGGGAGGTGGAACTGTGCTGGAGAATGTGTGTCACCAGGGGTGGAGTCCAGCCCTATATGTTAACTCATGTTAGCTGGCGTCAGCTGCTGTCTCTCTGCTTTGGATGCATGATGAAGTGAGCCAATTTCTTCTGCCTTGATGAAGCTTCCCCTGCAATCTCTAAACTTGAAATAAATCCTTCCCTCCCATAATCTGCTTTTTAAAAAAAGATTTATTTATTAGAGAGAGTGAGATAAAGAGTGAGAATGGGCACACCAGGGCCTCTAACCACTACAAACAAACTCCAGACACAGTGCCACCATGTGCATCTAGCTTACATGGGACCTGGAGAATCGAACCAGGGTCCTTAGGCTTCGCAGGCATGTGCCTTAACTGCTAAGCCATCTCTCCAGCTCCCATAGTCTGCTTTTGGTACAGGTGTTTGTCACAGAAATGAGAAGGCAACTGTCACCTTGCTCAAGTTCTCAGGACATGGCAGAACACAGCTGGCCTCTCACACAAACTGCCTCTGGCTCCATCTAGACAAAGTTATCTTTCCCTTCACAAACTAAGCCTCCACAGTCCACAGTTCTATCTGCACTCAGGTCTTTCAACTCTCACCAGAAGGGTCCATTAAGGCATGTTAATTGAAAGTTTCAAATTCTTCCACATTCCTCCCCCAAATCAATTCTAAAAGATTAAAATCCTACATAGTTAAGCTTCTAGCAGCAGTGACTCCACTCCTCTGGTACCATTTTTCTGTTGTAGTTACCCCTGTGTTGCTGGGGAAAAAAACCCAACCCAAAAGTGATGGGTGAAAAGGATTTATTTTGACTTGTAGTCTTGAG
Source organism: Jaculus jaculus (assembly GCF_020740685.1). Classification (NCBI taxonomy): domain Eukaryota; kingdom Metazoa; phylum Chordata; class Mammalia; order Rodentia; family Dipodidae; genus Jaculus; species Jaculus jaculus. The sequence continues at coordinate 197,440,321 of NC_059103.1, read as the reverse complement.
GGCAAGCTTCACAATGACAGGGAAAGCATGGCATGAGAAGCGGGTGGACATCGTTTCTTGTGACGACAGCTGAAAAAGAGTAGCAAGAGAGTGAGCTGAGGGCTGGTAAAATGGCCTAGTGGTTAAGGCATTTGCCTGCACAACCAAGGACCCTGATTTGAATCCCTAGGACCTAAGTAAGCCAGTTGCACAAGGGGGTACATGCATCTGTAGTTTGTTTCCAGTGGCTAAAGGCCCTGGGACACCCATTCTCTATTTCTATCTGCCCCTCTCTCTGACAAATAAATAAATAAATGACATATTTAAAAAACCTTTTATTTATTTGTTTTTAAAAAGAGTGAGCTGTGCTCTGGCAATCAGGAGCTGGCTATAACATATCAAAACAAGGTTTCTCCAGAAAGTCTCCACCTCTCAAATTGCCACCAGCTGGGGACCAAACATTCAAAAACACGATGGGGGATATCTGGTTCAAACCACCACACCTCCCTCCAGTGGAGTCCCCACGGGCACTGAGCAGGCAGTGGAAGACTGGAGTGTTAAGAAACAACACAGGATAAGTGAAATGGAACTGCCCACAGTCCTCTATCCTTAGTCTGTCCCTTATCTCTGCCTTGGGCTCCCACTGGGTCAGTCCCAGGCAGGGCATAGAAGGAACGGAGAGGGAAGATGGAGGTGCTTATCTGTAATACCTCTGCAGGACAGGTTGTGATCCACAGTGGTGGGTCTGCCCCACCATTGGCTTCTGCTCAGCACCAGCATCAGCCCTCTGTCCTGCTCCTGTGGCACAGGCTGCCTCTGGGTGACTCGAGACCCTTCTCTGTGGCCGTGAGCTACCTGTCTTGTGCTAAACCCTCTGCTGAGCCCTCCCTTTCTTGTTAGATCCTGGCTTTCTGCCCACTCTGTGGCTGTGTGAGCCGACATCCTCTATTTTTGAGCCCAGCACCTGGCCTGGAGCTTGGTTTCTGGAACCTTTCTGATTTTGTGTGCACACTCTATTCTGGGATCTGGCTGCCCTTCTCCCTGTGTGGCTGCTGGGTTAAGAGGACAGGCTTCTTTGTTAGCCACTGTGACAAGATACCTGACAGAAACAACCTAAGGGAGAATTTGTGTTGACTCAGTTTCAGAGGGCTCCGTTCTCAGTGACCTGGCATCATGCACTTGGGTCAAACATCATGGCAGCAAGAGCATGTGGTGGAGGCTGTTTTCCATGTCACAGCAGACAGGGAGTGAAGTGGGACACAAGAAGCCTCCAGGGGCAAGCCACCCTCAAAGTTCTGCTGCTAACGACTTCCTCCAGCTAAGGCTCACCTCCTAACTTTGGTAAAATAGCACCAGTGTGACACTTGAGCCTGTGAGGGACCTCTCACAGTCAATCCAAGATGGGGCCTGACCTGAGATCAGGAAGGGCTGCCCTACGTGGTGAAGTGACACCGCAACATGACCACTGAGCCCCGCAGGAATGACCATGCTGCCCCTTCCCTCCTCTGAATGCCCTCCCTGCTGTGTTTCTCGAACTGTGGGGGTCAGTCTCCAAGGTCAAGCACACAGAACCTCTGGGAGGCCTTTGGGGAACACAACTGACCCACTCACATTCACGACTCATCCAGCATGACTCACTATTGTGTGAACCCAAGACAGTCTCACCTTCTCTCAGCCTTGTTATGCATGAGACAGAGGCATGAGCAATCACCCCAGCTTGAGTGCAGATCCCGGTCAGAGGTGCAGGCACGGAGCACAGCTCTTAGCCCTTGGTGGTTGGTGGGATCCCTGTGGCCATTGCTCAGCTGTGTCCTTGTGCTGTGTTTACAAGATCAGCCCATTGACATGACCAGTGTGGTTATCTCAATAAAGCTTTATTTATAAGACAGATGGTGGGCTGGATTGGACCCAATTACTGGGGGGAAGGGGACCTCTGTATTGGGCTCCAATCCTGTAGAGATGAGCCTCGCCCTCAGGCTGCCAGTTTTTCCTCTTGTTCAACCTCAGCTGTGGGCTGGGTAGGTCAGGACTCCCGGGGGAGGCTGGTCTGGTCTCCAACGCTTGAAGTCCAGGTGCAACCTGGAGGTGAGAGGGGGAGGGAACCGTTGAAGTTTTCTCTTCCAATGGGAAGGTGGTGGCACAGGGGACGGGGTTGCGGTTTGTGAACTCCAGAGCTGGCTGTCAAAGTCCCCAAACTGTGACAAATGCCCCAGGCTCCTGGCTCTGGCCATGTGCTTCTGAGTGATGGTGATTTATGATAGCTGAGATTTTTTCTTAAGCAAGTGCTTCTCAGAGAATAAAGAAAGGTCACAGCAAGTTAGGCCCAACATTTCTTATCTTGTTCTCCACCAATTCCCTTTGAGTGAGACGGAGCCTATGAGGGGGCTGGTACAGGAATGGGCATTAATATCAAATAAATAGACATATGCAGAAGTGAGACGCAGGCCTGGATGAATAGGGCACAGTGATGTCATCTGGGTGTGGTGGGGTGATGACAAGAGTGGGCACAATGGGGCTGCCAGAAAGCTATGAGGACAAAACTCGGGTTCCCTTGCAAGAAGTGGCTGGGCTGGGAGTGGGTCACAGACATGCCCGAAGGTGCCTGCCGGCATCTGCCTGTGGTCACCTGCTGGCGGTCCCAGACGCAGCCACAGTCCCAGAGCTGGATAAGTATGTATGTGACGGTTGTGAATAGACTTGGCTGTGCTCCCTGGACAGTGGGGCTCTGGGCGGCTTGCTCGTGTTCTCTGGTCTTTGGATTCCTTAGGTATCCACATTTCCTATGGCTTTCTCTTGTCTGTCATCCTCCCTCACTTTTCCCTGCAGCTGGAATTCACGACATGCTGTGGTTCTCACACTGCTCTGCTGTTTGGTGTGAAGGAGGAATGGTGTCACTGTGCTTGCTGTGTCCAAAGCAAGGCATGCTCTGGGGACTGTAGGACACGCAGAGGGGTGTCGTACTGGTAGAGGTGACCACCTTACCTTCCCCAGGATGGATGCTGTGTCTGAATTGGGGCCCCTGGACAGCAGACACTCTACTTCAAGAGCAGGTCCTGTGTTAGCACCAAACAGCCCAAGTGAGCCCTGGTAGCCAAGGGAAGAGCTGGCAGGGTTCAGAGGGAGGAAAGGTTTGTCCCTTGACACATTGTGCATGAGCCTTGTGACAGTACCCAAAGGCTTACTATCTTTGCAGGGAGCTGCTCCTCGCTGAAGCCCAAAACATCTGGGATGGCCAGATGTGACTGGGAAACTAACTGGCCAGCCGGGCTCATCTAGGTAATGGGTGAATGATTAAGGCCTTGACTTGCTGGGAGCCATACCTGATTTCTGCCGTGGGGTTCTCCAGGGCTTCAGAGAGCCCCTGACACTCCTGTCTGGCTTTCTGCAGTGGCCCCCAGGGGAGCCATATCCACTTGGGACCTCTGAGCAGGAGTTTGGATGCTACAGCAATAATTACAGTAAGGATCTTGATCTTGAGATGAGACACACTGGGTTCCTTAAAAAAAAAAAAAAAAAGAAAAAGAAAAGAACACAGAGTCTTGTGTGGACAGAGCCTAGGCGCCCCTGAGCTTCTATCCAGCTGGGGGAGACAGGAAGGAGGCACCTCCCTACAGCCTTCAGCATGGCCTTCCTGGAGACATCTTGGCCCCTGACTCATAGCTCCCAGAACTAACTTAATTCTCAGTTCTCTTTAAGAGCTGGATGTCCACGGACAAGTGTTAACCTCTCTGAGCCTCAGAGTGTTTTCTCCCCTAAAACAAACATAACAGGGCATCAAAGCAGTTAAAGTAGGTCATGTATTCAAAATGTCCTCTGTTTAGCTCCTGCCTTGGGCCACACTTTCCTTCCCCTTCCAGTGGAGAACTATCAACACCCCAACCTCTCATTTTCCTAGCTGTTGAGGAGAAGCCCATGGAAGGTGGTCTTTGCACTGTTCCTCTTTTCCTGGCCCAGGCTATGTGTAAGTGGCTCACGGTGGTGAGAGGCACAGGCGTGTCAGTCAGCCTTCTGTGACTGCAGCAAAATAGCAGAAATAATCAGCTTAAAAAGATGGCAGAGCGCAGCTGGAGAGATGGCTCAGCAGTTAAAGCACTTCCCTGCAGGCCTAAGGACCCAAGTTTGATCCCCCAGTACCCACATAAAGCCAGATGCATAAGGTGAAGCACATGTCTGGAATTTGTTTGCAATGGCTGGAGGCCCTGGCGTGCCCATTCTCTCTCTCTCTCTTTCTTTCTTTCCTTCTTTCTTTCTTTCTTTCTTTCTTTCTTTCTTTCTTTCTTTCTTTCTCTCTCTCTCTCCCTTTCTTTTTCTCAAATAAATAAGTCAAATATACTTTTTAAATATTTAATTTTTATTTATTTATTTATTTGACCGAGAAAGAGGGAGAGAGAGAGAATGGGTGTGCCAGGGCCTCCAGCCACTGCAAATGAACTCCAGACAGGTGCGCCCCCTTGTGCATATGGCTTACATGGGTCCTGGGGAATGGTACCTGGGTCCTTTGGCCTTGCAGGCAAATGCCTTAACCACTAACCCATCCCTCCTTCCCAGTAAAATATTTTTTTAAAAAGAAGGCGGGTTTATTTTGGCTCCATTTCTGGAGTTCCAGTCCATGGCCAGGTGGAGTCATCTTTCTTCCTGCAGGGAGCCCACATGTCACAGTGAGGAGCATTTTGAAGAGCATCAAAGCCACCCACCTCATGGATGGCAGAAGTAAAGGAGAAAGAAGAGGAGGCCGGATCAGGTCCCAGAGTCCCAGAGGCTTGTTCCCAGTGACCTAAAGCCTCCCACTAGCCCCTCCCTCAAAGTTCTATCCCTCCCACAGCCCAGAGCTTGGAACCAAGCCTTCAATATAAGGCCTTCGGGGAGATTACAAAGTAGATAAGCACAGAGAAATCTCAGCACCCAGAACACTGCTCGCCTCGGGCAGTAACACATCCTTTTCCTGACAATGTAACTAGACACCTGGGTCTTCTCCTGCATGGAGCCACACATACAACTGTTTTAAACAATGGCATAAATCACTCCTCTTAGCCTGGGATTGGTAGATGGGGTCAATCCAGCCTGGACTGGTTTGGGGTATGTGCCCTGTAAGGCCAAATGTGTCTGCTGAGTGAGCTTTAGGGAAGATTTTCTTATTTACTATACTATACTATACTATACTATACTATACTATACTATACTATACTATACTATACTGTACTATACTATACTATGCCAATGTGTAATTGGACATACATGTGATAAAAATCCAATGCATCATAAGAAGGGACACGCATGGTCAAGGAAAGTTTATATAACATATATTTGCCTGTCAATCAAAACAAAGGACTAGGGGCTGGAGAGATAGCTTAGCAGTTAAGCCCTTGCCTGTGAAACCTAATGACCCTGGTTTGAGGCTCGATTCCCCAGGACCCACGTTAGCCAGATGCACAAGGGGGTGCACACGTCTGGAGTTCGTTTACAGTGGCTGGAGGCCCTGGCGTGCCCATTCCCCCTCTCTCTCTCCATCTGCCTCTTTCTCTCTCTCTATCTGCCTCTTTCTCTCTATCTGTCAGTCTCAAATAAATAAATAAAAATAAAAACAAAAAAAATTTTAAAAAGGACAACCTTCATTATGCCCCCTGGAACCAGCTCCTCCTTCTCCAGGACCCCATAGAAAGAATTCTCAAGCAGTAACCCACTGCTTTTGGGCTCCTATTCTGTATTCCCTGACCTCTGTGCTTCGGTTTCCCCTCCACTGAAACTTTCTGCTTCTTTGCTGTGCGCATTTCTTCCATTCTTCACATAAGATGCCAAGACCCTGGAAACAGCCAGACAGGCACCAGCAGGGACAACTGCAGACCCAAACTAGTGGCAGGCACGATGGAACTGTGTTGCGTGTCACCTCTGTGTTCCTCAGAGCTCCATTGCTGTGAGAAAATACTGAGAAACCAGTTAAAAGGAGGAAAGGGTTATTTTGGCTCACAATTGTCAGGGCTGCTGGCTTCTTATCCTGCGGCGATGCGGAGCATCATAGGGACAGGAGGCCGGGGTGGGAGAGCTGATCAGCTCCTGGTGGCCAGGAAAGAGCCAGGGTCCTTATGTCTCCTTGGAGGGCATGCCACCAGTGACCTATGTCCTTCCACTAGGCTCCTCCTCTCAACGTTTCCACCAGCTTGTAATAGTGCCACTAACTGGAGACTGAGATAGCATTAAACCAATGGGCCTTTGGACATTTCAGGTCCACAATTTAGCAACTTCGATGGTCATTGCTGGGGCTGGATCCTGCTGGGCTGGCCCTGAGGTGGGCCAAGTGAGCTGGCTGGGTGAGTTTAAGGTGATACCCCCTCCTCGGTGCCCACCTGCATCATAGCAGAACCACCTTAAGTCTTGGTTCTGGCGTGAGTTTAAGGTGGTACCCCCTCCTGGGTGCCCACCTGCATCATAGCAGAACCACCTTAAGTCTTGGCTCTGGCGTGAGTTTAAGGTGGTACCCCCTCCTCGGTGCCCACCTGCATCATAGCAGAACCACCTTAAGTCTTGGCTCTGGCCCCAACTCTTACTCTAGGCTTTGCCTGCACACCTGACCTGGAGCCCAGGCCCTGCTCTCCCTGTTGGGTATTCTCCATGGCTGCTCTTCAGATGGCACGGTGCAGGGGTCCCTGCTTCTCCTCCTCTGGGCCTTCTTTGGCTCCTGTTATCCTCTCTCAACCACCCCACCCCAGGATCAGCCATTCAATCCTTACAATGATGCCCACATGGACTACTCAGTCTTGTGGCAGAGGGGTTGTCCTGGCCAGTTACCCACAGAAAGAGGAGTGTGGCCTGATTCTCAGAGTCTAGCAGAAGCCCTCAATGGCAGACTGCTCCAAGGGAGGGACAGGTTGTGAATGAGTGCAGAAGCAGCTCCTTGCTGTTTCCTGTGGTCTTCTTCTGAAGGTAACCCAGGGTGGGCTGGTTTGGGGTGAAAGGCATGGATGAGTCACAAGGCCTCTGGGGAGCTGGAGGAGGGGGCTAAGCCTGTCTCCAATGTTGGATGGTGAGGGACGGTGGATGAGGGAGACAGGCTGGTGAACTTGTGCCTGGGAGCAAAGATGTCAAACAAACAGCACCCCAGCCTTGGTCTAAAGCTCTTGCCAGCAGTGAGGGGAGGCCACCATAGGCTGGCACATCTTAGATGTGGGCCACACAGGAGCTGGAGACTTCTGGTAGCTGAGAGAGAAGCAGAATGGTCCTGTGTTCATGGGGCTGGGCAGTGAGTGATCGAGGGGCACTGATGCCATTTTAGCACCATGGTGCTCACTCCTTTCTGGAAGGAAGGTGTATTGGTGGCTCCTCTGCATGGTCATGATGAAAAAACAGAAGTGTACCTGTCATGGTGCTGAAGATCAGAAGCTGGAGGCCAAGATGTGCTAGAGTGCACCCTCTGGAGGTGCTGTGGAGGGGCCATCACACTGCTTCCTGCCTCTGGAGGTGCTGTGGAGGGTCTGTGTTCTGCAACTTCTATGGTCACTGCTGGGCTGGCCCTGGGGTGAGCCAAGTGAGCTGCGGAGGGGCCATCATACTGTTTCCTGCCTCTGGAGGCGCCGTGGAGGGGCTATCTACTGTTTCCTGCCTCTGGACAGTCGGGAGGTCCAGGATCTATGGCTGCCCCTCTAATCTTTGCCTCTGTCTCATGGCCTCTTTGCTCTCAAGTCTTGTACTTGCTTCATATGGAGAGACAGACATCCCAGGAAGTGTCCCCACAGGTGACGCAGTGTGATCTCAATATTCTAAAGTTAATGCCATCTTCATTTTAGGTCTCCTGCAGGTTTTAGGCCATCAAGTGTGCCATGGCCTGTTGAGACCATTGTCCAGCCCTCACCAAGGAGACACACAGGGACAGTGTGCCCACGCTGTGGGGTTCTGAGGGAAAGTGAGGCCCAAGGAAACAGGCCAGCCTGTTGGGTGCTGCCATGGCCACTGCTCAAGTGTCTACCTCCCAGCACTGGCTCGGGAGCTGGTCTGGTCCAACTTTATTCCTGCCAAAGAGATGCTCTGATCCAGTCGGGCTCAGAGAAGGGGGCAGCTTTGTTGCTCAGCCAGACAGTAGCAGGGCTGCCATGAGCTGGGTCTCACCCGTGAGGAGGTATCCTCTTTTAAGTCAGTGATGGATCCACCAGGTAACATGGGGCTCCCTTCCCAAGGTTGCCATGGTATCATGTCTTTCCCATGCTGAGGTTTCTCCACACAGCCTCCACCCCAACAGACCCTAAGGAAAGACAGAAGGTGTGAACACTACTGAACCAAGGGAAGCCCAGAGAGGGGAGCATACTTTTACTGCCTGTACCCCACTAGGCCAGGAGGCTTGGGGATTGGTAGGGTCAGAGCCCACCCAGAACTGTCAGCTGTACCTGGCCAGTTCCTGTCCACACTGTCAGCCCTGTGGCTCCTGGGTGTTGGACCCACAGCAGCATGACCACAGGACACAGTCCAGATGCCACCAGCTCAGAGAGGAGGCATGCTTGCTGACTTTCTTAGCTATCTGTGCACATCTTCCTAGGGGAGCTAAGCCATGCACATCCAGATGTAAAGGGCCCAGGGCTGTGAGTAGTGGTCTCCAGGTGGCCAAGGGTCCGCTTTGCCATTCTAGCAGGCTTTTGTTTGCTTACCCTGTTTGGGATCAGTCAGCCGACTACTTTACCATAAAAGTCTCTCAGTAAACTGACTGCACACCCAAGAATTAAGTTAAAAGCTGAAGCTGTTGAGGTTTTCGAAAAATAGCATTTAGTAGGAGGTCGGGAGATGTTTTGCTCAGGACCCCACTTTCCTTTCCTTTCCTTTTCTTTCTTTTTTTTTTTTTTTTAGTGAATTTTATTGATTTTTGCACTGAAATAGTGTTTTCGACGTTTTAAAATAGAATCCTGGGCGAAGGCGTCCAAGACTTGGGATTTAAGTGGAAATTGACAAGGCTCTTCATAAACCAGCCTTCAAAACAAGCCACTCAGGAGCTGCTTCCAAGGCGGTCAGGTACCCCGCCCCCCCGCGCTCTGTCTGCAGCCCCCATGGAGGTTTTCTGTCTGAAAGAGTCAAGGGAAATGGCTTGTGGCAGTCTCTTCTTCCTACCGCGGGGTCCTCTCCTCTCTCACGGCAGGATGCGTGGGAGAGGGTGCAGGGCTACCCCGAAGGGGCCCATGGAATATGAGTAGCTCCCCTGCCTCTGGCCTCTGAAATTTCTGCTGACCCAGGGCATAGGTAGTCCTATTTGCGGTCCTTCTTGCTGCCAGTTCTCCATGCTGGTGTGTTTCTGAGATCCTTCACAAACCTTAGAGCTTTCCCTTTTCTGGAAATAACTGACAGAAGCCACTTAAGAGACCAGGACTTTGGCTCATGGGCTGCTAAGGTACAAGTCCATCGTGGCAGACAAGGGAGGGTGGCGGTTGCTGCTTGTGACCATGTGGGCAGGAGTATCTGGCCCCTTGCCTGCATCTCAGCTGACAGAAAGAAGAGAGCTCAGGGTGGGAGTGGGGCCTGATTCTACAGTCCTGTATCTGTCAGCTAAGCTTCCCCTACTAAAAGGCCCATAGCCTCTTCCATCAGCAGGCAGAGTGTCAGGACGGCTCCTGTGCCTAGATAGGAGCCTGCAGAGAATTTACCTCCTAGGCTGGTCCCCATGGCCAGTGGCCACAGAGCAATGGCAGGGCAGGGTGGCAGGTGGCCAGGGCTGCAGGGAATTCCTTGGCTGGAGCCTTGCCCCTCCCCCATTCTTCTGTCCTTTATGGGAGAGAGACTAGAGACCCCAGGCATGACCGTGACTGTGTGTCCTCTGAGCTGGCGCAGCTGACCTCTTTTTATATTTGTTTTCCCCATCGGGCCCTTCAGAAACATGAGCATAGGAGCCACCCTCCCATCCTAAGAGAGTTGGCATCCCATGTGTGCAGAAACTTCTGTAACCTTGGGGCAGGGGGTCTTGGAGGATGGGGAAGGGTCCTGGGGGCACCAGCGGTGGAATGTGCAGAATCCTAACGCCTGTGGTCAGGCTCCCTGGGGGTGGAAGTGTGGCAGGTGGAGGGTGTGAAGGGAAGTTGGTGGCCCTCTATTTAGCAGTTGGCCGGGAGGGAGCCCCTGAGGAAGAGTCGCTCAGGGCTGAGCGCTGCTTGTCCCATCCTGTTCTCCATGTCCCAAGCTCCATGCCATCCGCCACGACAGGGGCAGGCACCAGAGGGTATCATGGGGGTCCTGACTACCACCTTAGCAGCACGCCCCAAGCAGGCGGACAATGTGCCAGAGACAGATGATGAAACCAAGACGAGTGATTAAGGACATACTGGGTGGCCCTCCCAGCCATCCGGGCCAGGCTGTCCTCCCATCCTGGGTTCTGGGGTCTTTCCTCCAGGAGTCTGCTTCTTAGGAATGCTCAGGGCTGCCCTGCCCTGTGTGGGTGGCAGTGCTGGCATCTAGGCTGCCATGCTCTGGGCCCTGAAAAGGCAGGTCACAGAGAAGAGCAGATGGAATGGCTCCCAGATGGGCCTGGGCCTGAAGTCTCTGCTCCTAGCTCTCCTTGTAGCCGCTGTGTGGATGCCAGGACTGTAAGCCCCCCAGACCTTCAGTGGCTCCCCAGTGCTCACAGAATCCACAGCTGGCCATTTGGCCTGCCGTTCAGGTCCTTTTGGCCATCATTGTCTTCTTGCTCCGACCCCTGTGCTTATAGCGCTCTCTGTATGGCCATCGTCCTTCCTGGTTCTGTTCCTCCAGTACGTCAGTGTCCCCAGGCTCTTGGCCACTGCGCAGGGAACACCGGGCCCTCTGTTTCACAGCACCCACTTTCCAATGGACATGGCTGTCACCCCCCGCCCTGCAGGTGTGCGGCCTGCTGCTTGGCCTGGGACACACTGAGGTGGGCAGGGTGCCTGGCTCATGCCACCAGCCCCCTTCTTGCTGGCCATGAACACAGTGAGAGCCACAGGGTCCTATAGGGCAGCGAGCATCCAGAGGAGGGTTCTGTGTGTGTGGAGAGCCACGGACCCCATTCCTAAGTGGTGGCCCAGAGTCACCACAGTGCTGACAGTGCTCAGTCCTGCCTGGAGCTTGTCCACCAGCCCCTGTTCCTCAACTTGATTTTTTTAAAATTATTTATTTATTTGAGAGCGACAGACACAGAGAGAAAGACAGATAGAGGGAGAGAGAGAGAATGGGCGCACCAGGGCTTCCAGCCTCTGCAAACGAACTCCAGACGCGTGCGCCCCCTTGTGCATCTGGCTAACGTGGGACCTGGGGAACCGAGCCTCGAACCGGGGTCCTTAGGCTTCACAGGCAAGCGCTTAACCGCTAAGCCATCTCTCCAGCCCCTCAACTTGATTTTTACCCGTGGCTGCTTCCTAAGTTTGGTGAGCCCTCCCCACCTATCACCTGTCTACCTTGGGGCTCAGTGTACCTGCCCCATAAGCCAGTGGGTCAATAAGGCCTGGAACAGGATGGAGGAAGTAGAAACTGAGGCCACAGGAGCTTGGGGAGGGCGCAGAGAGGGCTCGGGGGGCTCAGTCCGTGCAGCCTATCTCCCCACTCCTCCCTGGGGAGTGAGCCTCCCTCCACAGCCAGCCTGGCACAGACGGCAGAGGTGTGGCCGGCGGCTGATGTGGCGGCTTACTTGAGGGTGGGCACAGGGTGCATGAGGGCAGGGTGGGGTTTGTCCTCAGCACCCACCACTGCAGGCCTTGTCTCTGCAGCTCTCGGTACACGCGGGACAATGGCGATCAGCCTGGCAGTTGTCACCACAGGTTCTGAGAAGATGCCAAGGAGAACTTTGTTGCTCTGCAGACAGTTGCCAATCTTGGTGACCCCTCGTGTTTTCTTTCCAAGGCTTCCTGCTGCCTCCTCTCCATAGGGCTCCCTCTCCCCAGAAGAGCAGCTTGGACAGGGGGCTAAGCCTGGCCCACGTGGTTGGGCTCCTGGGCAGTTCTCTGGGTGAGGGTAAGAACCTCCAGGCCCCCAGTGTGAGGGGTGGGGGCAGGCCGTGCCTCGTGAGGGGCTGCGTAGGAAGCCAGTAAGTTGTCCCGCAGGAGTGACCAAGTTACACCCGCAGGGCGGCTGCATGGGCAGGCTTTTGCAAGGAGGCAAGCCTGGGTTTGGTGCACTTAGTAACTCAGAACTATGTGCACGGTAAATGTGGAAAGCTTTGCGATGCTTCCAATGCCGTGGTGTGAGTAGAGCCCTCGTGGGCCCTGTGCACAGTCCTCCATTGCTGGTCAGACTCTGACTGTCCAGAAGCAAGGAGCTGGGCCAGGGGAACCAGGAGTCGGTGTGACACCTGCCCATGGAGCCCCGGTGCTGAGCCGCGATGCCCCTGGCTACTGTCTTCTCCCTCGCCCTGGATAGCATCAGGCTCCAGGACACTGGCCTCTACTCTGGGAACTGGTCAGTCAGGCCATGCTCTTCTGATCGGTTCCTTCTTTGTGACCCTAAGACATGCCTTCGCAAGACTGTCCCAGCAGTCACCCAGGAAACCCTAAGTGATTCCCAAGGTGCCTGGGTCAAAGGAATGCCTGGGTGGGGAAGGGAGAGGCCAGGGCAGAGTGAGAGAGAGGCCAGGCAGAGGGTCATCGTCGAATGGGGTCTGTAAGCCAGTTTGTTCAGTGTAGGGAACCCCTAAATACCATGGGGTTCATAGGGATCATAGGGCTTAGGGTGGGCTCATGCAGGAAACTTAGGAGGGCATCTCTCTGTCTCCAGCTGAAGGATGGGAGGGTTGGGGCTCGGCAGGAGGAATCAGGGGGTGAAGTTTATGTGAGCAGGATGTGGAAGAGGCAGGATACAGACATGGTCTGGGCCTTACCAGCATGGGAGGATGTGGTATTTTCATGAAGTGAATTCACATGTATGTGCATACACAAGCATTATGTGCACACACACACGCATACAAGCACACCCGGGTATAGTATATATGTGCGTGTGTGTGTGTGCAAATGTGTACAGGGTTACTTTTCAAACCAGGCTGCCTTTATGCCTCTGTGAAGATTGGCATAGCTGGTCCTTTCTACCTCCATAGCAACCCAGTGGATGAGGAGTGATGTTCACCTTTGTGAGTGAGACAACTGAGGCACAGTGAGGTCAAGGACTGTGCCCAAGGTCACCCTATGCTCTTCCCTCATTGAACCGGTACCTGTTAAGGAAGACAGGCCCTGTCTAGGAGCCTCTAGGTCTGGGGGCTGGGTGTCATTAGAGGTCAGCTGCTGCTCTGAGAGGCCATGGTCATCCTTGGGAAAAGAACATCTATGTTGTGACATCCTGGATACCTGGACCACCCTGGGAACTCTCCTCCCCAAGGTTTCACTTGGCAGGTGCCAAGCAAGGAGGGTGTCTTTGCTCCATGAGGATGGGACATGGAGTCCAGTTGGGGCTCCACGGTTGGCCTTGGAGCTGGCAAAGATGAAAGGGGTGCCTCCCATGGAGGGCTTTGTGTGAGGCCAGCGCTGCATTGCATTTGTGTCCCCAGACATGCCCTGTAGTCTTCTGCTCTGGCCTTGCCACCTGCTGTCCCATGGTTTCCAGAATGCCTTCTCCACTCTCACTGTCTCTTTCTTCCCCCACTGGTTTGATCTACCCAAATTTGCTTCATGACTGGGGGTCCTGTCTTGGTGACTGTATCCCTCCTTGCCTGGTGGGCATCTGCAGGTACAGTTGTCTTTGAAGTGGTGGCTGTATGGCATCTATGAGGACCTGGCTTCAGATCCCGCTTGTTGGCGGCAGGAGTGGGCAGCTGAGGACCAGCTGCCCAGCTGCCCTGAAAGTTGAGGGCCTTAGGAGGACAGCCCCTCCTCATCTAACACCAGCCAGGAGAAAGGATGTCAGCTCTTCAGTCGTAGGAGCCAAATGACACCGTCATTTTGGCTGCTGGGTCTCTGAGCAGAGGGACTGGCTGACCCCCATGAACATCTGCCTACTGGAGAGATTGAATACAGTAGGTGGGAAATTGTGGCATGTGGTGCGGGTCACTTTACAGCCACAGAGAACCAGTGCCCAGGCCAGCTGGGGTGAGGATGACGGGCTTGGCTTTTGGGAAGCTGAGCATGGGATGCTTGGACAGCCGGTCCGGTGTCCTTGAGGCAGCTACATCGCCATCCATGGCTGTCTGAGTCTCAGCCCAGAGGTCTCTGAAGGAGACCAAGCATGGAAGGTGCTTGCTACCTGGAACCTGCATGAGGACATGGCACATGACACAACAAACAGGCCACAGGAGTTCCTTCCAAGCTTCCAGTGCCACCATGTGCATAAGCCTGTGGTCATTGTCACTGACCTGAGCCCGTCACCCTCTGCAGGACCACCCAGCTCTGGGGGAGCTGAGAGGCCGGAGCTGGTCCAAACTGCTTGGTAGTTGTTGGGGAAGTTGGACTTGGGGGGGGGCACAGCAACAAAACTGCCAGTGGTTCTGGAAGCCTCCTTCACTGCGTGCATCCCCATCATGTAGGGACCCGCATGGCTCCACTCTGCCTTCCGAGTGTGTGTCCTCTTTGATCCAGTGGTAGCAGGGGGTGATGACGTTGAAATTGAACTTCAATGCAAGCACAAGCCCAAAGCAGCAGGAGAACGCTCCTCTCCACCCGGATTCAAGAGAGCTCTGTGGGCAAATGTGTAAACAAACATGACATGGCCAACTTTGAGAAAGGTGAGTCAAAAGAACTCAGATAATTAGAAAATAATTCACACCATGGACCCCTCCGACTGTCAGAAAACAAAGCTTTCTCCTGGGCATAAGCACCCCTGGATAGGGGCGGATGTGCTAAGGTCTTCATGGCACACTCGGGCTCCTGTAAGTGGAGCGCCCTTCGATATTGGAGGCGCACAGACAAAGGCACTTGGAGGGTAGCGCAGGGTCACGGCAGCTCAGGTGAGTGGAGCAGGATCCCCCAGATGTAGAGCTGTGGACTAGAGAGGCTGTGCTATGAGGGAGTGCTGACCTCTACCATCCTGGCTCTGGCTACGTGCCATGCCCTGGACCGGGTCACTTGGCCACATGACAGCTGCCCTGAGGTATGGCCTCTGCTTCAAGACTGCTCTGTGCCCTGGCGACCTTCTTTCCAATCTCGCACCCCCTGGGGCCCTCTGCTTTCAGTAACCATCCACCAGCACCCCAACACAGGTTCCAAGCAACCCCTGGGACACATGGGAGATAGCACACTCAGAAAAGGCAGCCTGAAAAGCTAAAGGAAGGGTAGGACTCCTTACAACGTGCTCCTTCAGACACAAAATGGCCTGGATATCCATGACCTCACAGTGCCTGACACTACCTACACCTGACCATCATAATTGAAGGGAAAGATCATGGCATCAAAATAAAAGAGAGACTGATTGAGAGGGGGAGGGGCATGATGGAGAGGGGAGTTGCAAAAAGGGAAAGTGGGGGGAGGGAGGGCATTACCATGGGATATTGTTTATAAGTATGGAAGTTGTCAATAAAAAATAAATTAAATAAAGTGAAGGCATAAAAAAAAGAAAAGGCTGCCTGTATTAGAGACCCTTTCCTGCCACCACGCGTCACCACAGCTGCTTTTCTGCATGGACGCCAGGCCAGCGCCGCTCTCTCGGCCGTCCTCGGGGACTTTATTTCTTTGTCTCATCTTCTCCCCTGTGCACATACAGATCCATGACTTTTCTAACTTTTTATAAAGCATGGATAATAATCATATTCTGTAACTCATCTTGCAATGAACCTCAACATAAAAGAGACACTGTGATGGGGGAGAGGGCTTAGCGATTGAAGGCGCTTGCTCACAAAGCCTGCTGGCCTGGTTTTGACACATCCGGTGCCCATGTAGAGCCAGATGCACAAAGTGGCGCACGCATCTGGAGTTCATTTGCAGTGGCAAGAGGCCCTGGCATGTCCATTCTCTCTCTCTCTCCCTCCACCCTCCCCTTATAAATAAATAAATTAATAAAATAAACTAAAAAGACATTGAACAAAGCTGTTCAGTAACAGCCTCTGAGGACTGGCAGGAAGAAGCCAGCGATGAGCCTTCTGGACCCAGACCCGGTTTGAGCTCCTCGGCTCTTCCACTCTGAGACCCTCACTTGGAAGCTTCCAACAACCGAGGGTCTCCGGTGCTTCCCTGTGTCCAGGGCTCCCTCTGGCAGCTGGGGTCAGTGTGCTTTCTGACTACTGTGCCTGCTGTCCCCAGAGTAATGGAACAGGACTGCTGCGTTTCCCCAGCCCCTTCCTCACCTATTAGGTCTCTCTCAGAATCCTCAGGGGACCCTTAGGACTCTGAAGCTTGACCTGTGGAGAATCTGCAGCCCAGGGACCCATGTTTCTTCCTGTGGTCTACATGGAGAGTGCTTTCCCCCCCCCCCCCGTGTGGGCCTGCCTTCTCTGTGTGCAGAGGACAGCATCCTTGGACCGTCTTCGTGACTTCCCCGTGGCTCCGCCCTACCCTTGGGGCTAGGATGGCAACATGCCTTCGTGTGGGCTGCAGGACATCAAAGTGACAAGTGCCCAGACCCAGTGTGAGCCAGAGCGGGCCAGTGAGAGAATGCCCCTGCCGTAGCACTCACTGCTCCTTGACTCGGGCCCAGCATGGAGAATGTGGGCTGCAGTCGGTGGGGGCACACCACTGCCACGCACAGCCTGGGAGAGAGGCCAATGTGGGGTGAGCGGGAGCGTCATCGATCTCCCGGATGTAGCCATGCCCAAGGCACACGACCCTAGTGGCGGCAGCTGATCCCATGCGGGTCAGGCCTTCTGTCTCTAGCAACCAAATAAAGGCCCAGGTGGTTGGGGGAAGGGTGATATGGTGGGGCTCCATGCCCAGCTCTGTCAGAGTGGTGACCTCTGGGCAGACCTCCGGCCCTTACTTCTAAGCTCCTTACCCGGGAAGCAGGCTGTTGGTGCTTGCTCACTGTAGGACTGCCCAGGACGGAGGCGGGCTCATGGAGGATTTCCGAGAAAATGGTTGCAAAGGACTTTGACTGCCACGTATTCCCTCACCCACGTGGAGAGCGCGAGCCCTGGTGCCACACTGGCCGCCTTATGGCTCTGCCGCCGGGTTTGCTGAGCTCGGCTCACTCTTCAGATCCTCATTCGACTTGGCCTGCGGGCCTCTGCCAGGCTCCCCGGGCCCTCCTGTGGGGCAGCAGACACACGGTGTGGCCGTCTCATCCGGGGCCCCTATGCTGTGTCCCCCGTGGGTCTGGGCACTCACACTTGCTGAGGGAACGCCAGGCTCACTTTCTCCTGGCCCCAGGCTCTAGCTTTGGCTGGATGGGTTCATGTGCAATAGGTGACACACAGCTAGACACAAGCTG
The DNA here is from genome assembly GCF_020740685.1 of Jaculus jaculus. Taxonomy (NCBI): domain Eukaryota; kingdom Metazoa; phylum Chordata; class Mammalia; order Rodentia; family Dipodidae; genus Jaculus; species Jaculus jaculus. The sequence continues at coordinate 197,423,089 of NC_059103.1, read as the reverse complement.
CCACGTGGGGAGCTGAGCTCGTGATGGGACGGGGGCACACAGGATGTTTGAGCAGCTGGCTTGAACTCACCCACATGAAACAGTCAATTAAAGGTCAGCAGTAGGGCATGGGGACCAAGTATGGCGGTCCTCTGGGCCAGCTTAACACAGGTGGGTGGCGGGTGCTGATAGGCTGTGGAGGTTCTCTGCAGAGAGTGGGCTGCCCAGCCTATAACGCGCCTGTTCCTTCCTTGTGCCATAAGGCCAATGTCACCCTGTTTCCATGGCCACGAAGAGACCACAAGACACCATGGGAGGGACAGCCAGAGGTCACAGTGGTCAGACCATCCAGGGACAAAGCCTTGGGCTTGGGCTGAGAGGTGGCAATTATGTTGTTGCTGGCAGAAGTCATTCCAGGTGACATCTCTCTCTCTCTCTCTCTAAAACGCCTACCCTGAGCCCCGGAAAGTCTTCCAGAGAGCTGCTGAAGGCAAGGGCATGGGGGTGCAGGGCTGGCGGGATCTGGTGGGTAGCAGGCGTCGCTGTTGCCAGGAGAGTTTGCTTGCTCCATAGGGAGTCCTAGGAATGCTGCTGAGGGGCAGGAGACCTGTGTGCTCCAGGAAGTGACGCTGATGGGAACCATCTCTGGAAGCTACTTCTGCAGAGGAACTGAGAGGGTTCCTAAGGTGCCCCTGGCAATAGCAATGCCCCTTGGAGCCAAGTCCTTGAAATAAAGACATGACCCCTCACTGAGATTCCTGCCACCCTAGTGCTGGGCTCCTCCTGGGAGAGAAGCTGGTGTGCATGGGTGGGACCAGGAGACCCACGCCAGCCAGCCCTGCTTCCTCCTGCTTGACCTTGAGCAAGTTGTTTCATCTGTTAGAGCCGAATAGTCCCACCAAAGGGCAAGGGGAGGTGGGGGAGGGGCAGAGCAGAGAGGCTTCTGGGAAGGCTGGGCACTCCGCCCCTGTCACAGAGGTGGCTAGGGACAGGTAAGGGGCACAGTGACTACAGGGGACCCACAGCCATGGGGAGGAGTAGTGGCTATGGGCAATACCTTGGTGGGTGATTGTCCAGGGCCTGGCTCATTACAGGACACATGACCATCCACACAGCATGGCCCACCTCAAAGCTGTAGGCATCCACGCCAGGGTATGCCTTGCTGCCTTTGTTGGTGACCTTTCTGCTCTAGAATGTGAAAGTTCCAGGCTGCTACCCAGAGAGGATGGCCACTGCCCCATTGAAGGTCAGAGTCAAGACTCCTTACCCCCCTTTTTTTTGACGTAGGGTCTCCCTCTAGCCTAGGCTGGCCTGGAATTTGCTATGCAGTCTCAGGGCAGCCTTGAACTCATATCCTTCTACCTCTGTCTCTCTGATGCTGAGATTAAAGGCAGGAGCCACCATATTTAGCTCTCAAGACCCCTTTTGTTGTGAGACCTGCCCCTGCTTACCACTCACCCACAGTGGTCTGGAGCCTAGACCTCAAGGTCTCGAGGTGTGAGCTGGGCTTGGGGCCTGAGTTGGATTGTTGGGCAAGTACTCAGCGAGCGTCAGCTTAGGGCTGCTGTCTCCGAAAGACTGTCTGTGGCAGAGAGAAGCCATAACTGAAGCGTGTCCTGCCTACTGCAGGGTCGTGGGGCAGTGAAGCTGCCCGGCAGGGTGTCCACAGCCACCAGATGCCATCTTTACCTGCTCATGGGCTTCCCCAGCGGCCTGCACTTGGGCCCTCAGTGTCCCCTGTCTCCTGGCCCAGAGCCTCCAGAAGGCCGTGGGTAGGCGTGGTGCTCCTTGTGGCTGATAGAGGCAGGCATATCTCAGAGAGATAGATCCAGGTCCACCTGAGCCCTCACCTCTGAAGGGCGAGTAGATGAGAGATATTAATTTAATTTGGTTGGGGTTTTAATTGTCTGGAGAAACTTCTTATGCGCTAACATTAATTTATGCTCTCTTAGGGCTGGTTATGCTGATTCAAATCCACTTTAAGTAGGAAAACACTGATATTGCAAGTCAGATAATGAAACTGGCTAAGGGGAGGGACTGTAAGGCAGAAGGAGACTGCGTCCCACAGAGACTGAAGATGCCCCCTCCTCAGCAGGACTCTGCTCAGGGAGCTTCCACATGCACCCATACTGGGACATGCTGGGACAGGACAGGCAGGCATCGGTGACGTCCCCACGCTCCATCTGCTCATCAGTTACACTTGGGGGGATTGTTGGCTGTGGATGGACATGGCCCTCCCCAGGGCAAGGGAACAGGAAGGGGCATGGTTATGGGTGGGGGAAGGAAGCATAGCACCTCATCCCTAGTCCAATGCCTAGCTCTGTGAATGACCAAGCACAAAGTCCAGCATGAAGGGAGGCATCTGTGAGCAGCCCCTAGGCCTGGCCCCATGGCCACTGCCCTCCAAACACCTGAGCTCAACGTCACCCAAGAGAAGGAACCATGGGTCACTTCTCTCTGTGGCCTCTGTCACCTCTGGGCCAATCTCTACACTTCAGAGTCGTGTTGCTCTTCAGTGGCTCCCACTGGGTTTCCAGGCAGTGACCAGGATTGTCACTGGGTCCTGTTCCAGCCCTGGGTCCTGGCTCTGCTGTCTTCCCACAAAGCCTTGTTCTCAATGGGAGGCAGTGACATCTCTTCAGGGGAGCTGCACAGCGCTTGTCTGCTCAGGGCACACTCCGCGGGGCTCCAGCAAAGGGCCTGGGGCCATGAGTATTACATGGACTAAAGGGCTGAGGCCCTAGGCGCCCGGGGATTCCTCGAGGAAGGAAGGGAGGGAAGGACCTGAGAAACGCGCTGACGCTGGGCCCTCCACGTGCTCTGTGGACAAAGCTCCTGTGGAGGAGCGAGGGAAGGAGGGAGTGAAGGACTGGAGTAGAGCCACCTTCAGTGGGGTCTGTCCTGTCCAGAGGGAGCATCGGGCCCCCTGAGGCATCCTGGCACTGTGGCTCTCCAGCGGAGTCCTGCCCACCTCAGAATGTGTGTGTGGCAGGGGCAGGAGGGGAGGCGGGCAGGTGGTGGTGCAGAGGATACCGTCTGTGCACTAGCACACCCAGCTTGAGGATGGCCAGCTCACTGTGGTCCGGACTCAAGATCTGGAACAGAACCCAGATCTCTTCTCTTTCCCTCCCAGGACGGGTGCTGCCTCAAGGGTCCTCATGGACCACTCAACCTCTACTCTTCTGGGAGGGAGGGAGGGGAGCCAGAGCAAAAGGCGAGGTTCTAAAAGGCCACTGGGAGGTACCTGCCCAGCCCAGGGCTCAGTTGAGGCCTGATCCTGGTGTAGTGGGACATGGGATAGCAGAACTGCCTGCTTCTGTTTGGGAGCTGTGCTCATTCATGCCCCCCCACCCCAGCTATGGAATGGTGATTTGTACCTCTCTGGCCCTTGATGACTGAGCTGGCTAAAACAGGGAGCTGAGCCGAATGGGCTTCCTCCCCATGCCGAGGCTCTCCCACGCTCCGTGGCCCCCTTCAGGTCTTAGCTGGGCCTGCTGAGGGCTGAGTCCTCCTTGGTGTGGGGGTAGGTGGAGCCACACCCCCACTGGCAGCTCTGTGACTCAGTAGGTGTTGACAGGGTGAGTCACAGGGAGGGAGGCAAGACAGGGCTTCGAGGCTCTGAGCCACTGACTGACAGTACACCCCACCTTGGAGGTGGCAGGCCCAGCAACTTAGTGCCCACTTCAGGTGCTCTCTGTACCCCTCCCAAGCCTCCCCCCACCCCTGAGGTTATCCTGCAAACTAGGGCATCCTGGGCCCTGCTGACCCTCTGGTCACAATGTCTTCTGGCTCTGATGGACAGGCTAAGGTCTAGATGGTATCATGACAGGGACAGTGGTCAGCGTTCACAGCAGGACATGGAGGCTGGGACACAGACGCAGCTGCTTTCTACACACAGTCTTGTCAGAGGGAGCCCAGAGCCCAGAACCCAGAGCACCTTTACTTATAGCTTTGTGAAGAGGTAGAAGGAAGAGCCCAGTGCTGGCGCCGCTGGCCTGTTTTGGGAGGGCAGGGTCTGGGAGCTCGGGGAGAGCAGCAAGTGTCTTTGAGAACTGTCCTGCTTCTCCTTTCTCTTTCTCCATCCTTAGCTGACTCCTTACATGCACAAGGACTACAGCAGGCAGAGGTGTCTTCTCCAGCCCCAGTTGTTGAATGAAGAGCTGTGGACACGAGAGCTCGTGTTCAGCAGTGCTTGGTGGTTGGACCCAAGAAACAATGGGAGCATGTGGGTTGGTGGACTGATGAACAGAGGAGTGAATGGGTAGATAGATGTTCAGGTGGATAGATAGATGGGTGGGGATGGCTGGATCGATGGGTGGATAGGTGGATAGATGGATAGATGTTCAGGTGAATAGATGGGTGGGTGGATGGGTATATGAGTGGGTGGTTGGATAGATGTTCAGATGGAGAGTTGGGTGGGTGGGTACATGGGTGGATAGATGGGTGGGTGGGGAGATGGGAGGATGGGCAGGTGGATGAATGGTCAGACGGATGGATGGAGTGGGCTGACGGATGAATGAACAACTGAGTGGATAGGTAGGCGGACAGATTGTTATAAAGATGGACGGATGGGTGGTGGGCAGATGAACAGGTGCATGGATGCAGGGATGCACTCATGGCAGGATGGACACGAGTGGAAGAGGTATTGGCAGGTGGAGATGAAATGACAAGGCGATGCATAGATGTTAGGAAGGCTGGGAGGAGGAATGGGTGGATGAATGCATAGGTGAGAACAGAGATGGAAGGATAGTGGGAGGTCAGAGGATAGATGTGTGGGGGTGGATGGATGGGAGGGAGGACGAGTGGGTACGTGGAGAAGTAAGCGGGTGTGGGTAAGTAGGAGTAGAGTGGTGTGAGGCGAGTGAGTGTGGGATGGGTGCGTATGGGAGAGTGAGCGAGTGTGGGCTGAGTGGTTGGATGGGAGTGAGCAGGAAGATGGGGAAAGAACGGGTGTGGAGTGAACAGACGAATGGGGGCGTGAGTGGGTAGGGGGGAGCGAGCATAGGGTAGTGGAAGAATGGGCGAATGAGTGTGAGGTGAAGGAGGCATAGGTGTGTAGATGATGTCTGTGCAGTGAAAATTTCAACTTCCTTTCCTTTTGGCAAGTGTGCGGCACCAGCCTTGAACACGTGGCATAAGCCTTGGGCTGAACCTTCACCGGTCACTGTGGTGTCTGGTGGAGCACGTTACTGATTGCCTGTGTGTAAAGTGAAGAGACTGGGGCTGGAGAGATGGCTTAGCGGTTAAGCGCTTGCCTGTGAAGCCTAAGGACCCCGGTTCGAGGCTTGGTTCCCCAGGTCCCACGTTAGCCAGATGCACAAGGGGGCGCACGTGTCTGGAGTTCGTTTGCAGAGGCTGGAAGCCCTGGCGCGCCCATTCTCTCTCTCTCCCTCTATCTGTCTTTCTCTCTGTGTCTGTCGCTCTCAAATAATTAAATAAAAAATTAAAAAAAAAAGAGACTGGCTACCAACCTCTCAGGTCCTTACCTGAAGAAGGTTCAGGGGCCTCTGTCCACTCTGCTGTCCCTTCCTCCTGGTCAGCTGCAACTTCCCCATCTCCAGCAGACCTCAGTCGCAGGGCTTTCTCAGGGGTGGTTTCTCAGCTGACCCTGGTTGAAGGACTGGCAGGTGGCCTTCCATGATGCCTTCTGGAAAGAGGCCTGCCCATGCCAGCCCCTAGCCAGATTTGGGCAGGTGTCCAGTTGGGTCTCAGGTTGTCATTTTAGCCCTGCAGGAGGCTGTCTGCCTGCATGATCTCCCTGGCTGAGGACACAGCCACCTCCACAGCGCCAGACAGCTGCCACCTGGCAGTGTGGTCAGGGGCACTCTTAATGATGGCACTGTGATTATTTTGGGGAGCTCGAGTGTCAGTATTCATCTGGAAACCCTGTAGGATGCTTTCCTCACCCCCACCATCCCAGTAGCCCTGCAGATGATGTGTCTCAAATGCTAGGGTATCTGCCAGCCAGCGGGAGAAGGGAATGAGGTTGACATTCTCTCCATGGTGACCACGGGGTGCTGCCAGCCGACGGACACCTGTGTGTGGTGTATTAAAGTGGACTGAATCTTCAGTGGTGATGTCTTGGGTCAGGATCTCCACCCTGCAGGTTGGGTGTCCTCAGGATTGTGCCCTTGTGTGACCAGGGAGGCCATGACCTGCCTCTATGGAGGCTGGAAGGATGGAAAGAAGGGTGTCTGTCAAGGGTCTGTGTAGGGCATGCTGTGCACCTGGGTGGTGGGAGACCTCTGTCTTCCTCCAGTCCAAGCAGATGCTGTAGGGCAGGGCACTGTGACTAAGCCCTGCCCACTGCACCCTCCTTCCCCCTCAGCCTCTCTGAGACCTGAGGCATAATGTAGACCATCCCAGAGCGGGGAGTAATGTGTCTGCCACCTTTTCCCATCTGCGGGCCTTGATGTCCCTTATAATAAGCACAGGTGTGTTGGGCAGGGTAGGGGGCAAGTGTCCACATGCTTCTCAGGTACTGCCTGTCCTGATTTCCAGGGTGAGGAAATTTCCATGATGAGGAAGCACTGTGCTCTTTTCTTCCTCTGTTCTGGAATCCATGTCGGGCTTGTGGCCCCAGGCCCTTTGCTCAGGCTGTGTGAGCACATGGCCCCAGGCCCTTTGCTCAGGCTGTGTGAGCACATGGCCCCAGGCCCTTTGCTCAGGCTGTGTGAGCACATGGCCCCAGGCCTTTCGCTCAGGCTGTCTGAGTGCACTACATGCAATGGCAACTATGCAGCAGCTCCTCCTGACATTGTCCTTGTCACTGCCTATGGTTGATGAAGCTATATAGCTGAGGCCTGGGGCGGTACAGCAGGACCATGGACATCAGCCTGGAACTATTGCAGGAGAGTGATTGCCCTGGGGACATTGTTCCAGAGATGGCAAAGGCCACAGAAGGATGCCACTTGTGGTCCCTCATCTTGGGCAGTGCCTTGTTGGGCAGGACTTTGGAGGGCAGTGTCGTATGGCCAGGTCCAGGAGTTTACCAGGGGCAGTTGGCAGCAGTAGTCCCATTGAGATGTTTGTAGAGGGCGGAAGAGCCAGTGTGAGGTGTGCCAGGCAGCTGGATGGCCCTGAGGGCTCAGGTCACTGAGCAAAGCACTTAGTGCTCTGCGCTGGTCTTGTCTTTGAACTTAGGACTTTGTGTCCTGGGGAAGCTTGACTAGAGGCCTGATCTGGCCCTGAGCAGATCTTCAGGTGGCTGGGTGGCTGATGCAGGGCTCCTGCTTGGTGGGAAGCCCAGTGGACTGCGCTGAGCAGGCAGCAAGTCCAGGGCCTGGGGGTTGGGGGTGAACGTGGCGTGGCTGGGAAGCTCCCCAGGCCTCGGACTCCTTTCCCGAATAAGGCCATTCAGTCCAGCAGTGCTGGCTTTTCTCAGGGGGCTCGGGGACCTTCAGGTACCTCCTGTGCGTCCGAGGGACCTCGTCTGCTCTGGGCAGCTGGCAGAGGCTCTCCGGCCGTGTGGTCCATTGCTGGGTCCCGGGGCACGTCTCTGTGGCTTTCCCAGGCTTTAAGGTCTGCCCTGCCAGGCCTGAGGACAGAGAAGATGGGCTCAGGCGGACCTGCTGCCTGTCCCCAGCCTGGCTGGGCTGAGTGGATAGTGAGTTTCTAATTGTCCCTGTCCTAACAGCCTGGCTGGCAGCCAGCCTCTGGGGGGCAGTGGTGGCCCAGCGTCCTCTCTGCAGCCAGGGCTCTGGGTCTCAGGCCCAGGACCAGGTTGCAGGAAGCCAACATGGTGGGGGAGGCTAAGGAGAGGCAGAGTGGGGAGGGTCGGGGGAGAAAGACCGCCGGCTGTCACCTGTTAGCACTCACTGGGTCTCAGTGCGCGCCAGGGTCTACACGTGTTCCCATGATCTGCTCTGTCTCCTGCACTTAGCACCTGGCCAGCCCCACTTGGGAGTTGGGTGAGCACGTTCACCTTTACCACCATATCCCCCACCTGCCTAATGCTAGCAGACACCATTCGCCTCTCCTGGGCCCTTTAAGGAAGGTTCCATGCTAAGCACATGGTATGTGATTGTAGCCTGTCTGGATGCTCCTTGTGGTGAGGCCTTTGGAGCCTCAGGATGGATGGTGGAAACCAGTTCACATTTCTGGAGATGTCAGGTGTCAGGGAGCTGGGGTCATAATGTGGGCATAAGGTGCCATGTCTTTAGAATCAGCAGCTAGACACCTGGGCAGATGCCATTCACTTTCTGTGGCCAGAGCCGATGGAGTGAGATACAGTCTGTGGGGGGACAGCTTAGAGCAGGGTCCTCAGCCAGGGAGGACAGTGACCTACAAGGGACAGTTGGCTCAGAATGGCCCTTACCGTGGAGAGCTGCCAGGTTCAAGGGTCAGCTATGATCATATGAAAAGCCAGGTGCGTGTGTGGGGCAGGAGGGGGCAGGCGGTCATTGGACTTCTCATGTCATGTCCAGTCGTAGAAAGAGTGAACCTGCTAGGTCATGCTAACAAGGTTTTTTGGTCCCTGGGGACAGTGATGGCAGGGGATGGTGACACTGGGAACTGGGGAAGGCCAGGCACAGTGTCTGAGCCTGTAACAGAGGGGAAGCATGCTTGAGGCTCAGGGCAGCCGGGATTCTTCTTAGTTTGTGCCTGTTGGCTTGTGGGTAAGAGGATTGCTGCTGCTTTGGGAGCCTGGGCCAACATCAGAGGACACCAACCGAGAAAGATCCCTGCTGCCTGGCCACCGAGGACATCCTGCTCTGTGCTCATGGCTAGATGGGGACTTGACGACCTTTACTTAGTCCCTGCTACAGCTGATTACCCAAAGGGACAAATGGATACCCCGAGGACCCCAGAAATTCCTGGGGACACCCCTGTCTCACAAGGGACAGCACTTGGGTTCCAAAGTGAGCTGTGATGAGTGTCAGTCTGAGAAAAAGGCACTCGCTGCCCTCAGGGGCTCGCGTTACCCGCTACACAAAGACACTCATCCGGGAGCTCAGAAGCGCTGTCCTCCACAGCATGCAGGGGTCACAGGAGCGCCCCATGTACCTCAAGCTCTGGCTGCAGAGTGTCGGAGACAATGGCAAGGATATGGCCAGTCAGGGAGGCTGCTGGCCGCGGTCCTGCCTGCTGTCATGTGTGTCTTTCTGTCATGCTGAGAGCCTCTGGTGCTGTCCCCTGGGTGGAGTGCCGGGTTTGAAGGAGAATGACAAAACAGCGAAATTTCTCTGGGGCTCAGGGGAGGGTCGAGGGCTCTCTGTGCGGCGCTGGCCTCTCAGACAGGACACCAGGCTCTTCCCAGTCCGTGAGTCATGGCCAGCCTGGGCTCCAGCGGTGGGTAGCAGACCCAGCCTGGGGTAACACTGAGGGCAGGAACTGCAGCCTGGCAGTCACGCCACCCCCAGTGGGAGATGAGAGGCTGACACAGGGAGCCACCAAGAGAGACTAAAGACACCAGGGAGGTCCCACTCCAGGCCACCCCATGAGGGCTTTGCCATAGCCAATGAGGGAGACTGAGCGCAGTGTCTGATGTGCTCCTGGCCTGCAGGGGAGTGATCGGGAGGAGTTTGGCTGCAGAGGCTCCAGACATTCTCTGCTTGTTCATTCTCTGCAATTATGACCCAGCCAGGGTCAGGGGCCCTGAACAAGAGACAAGCCCAGAGCCTTGTGGGTAGATCTGTTGGCTCAGAGGGAGGCAGACAGACCCAAGGCGAAAGGAGACCATGCAGGAGTGTGATCTCTGTCCCTCCAAGGAGGGGTTGAGATGGGAGGTGGAAGAGGTTGGTCTGGGAGTAGGAAATCAGGAAGCCAAGACTTAGAGGAAGAGGGGCCACCACCCATGCACTCTGGGCTGGGAACTGCCTTGATGACAGCCCCTGTGCCGGATGCTTGGTGACAATGAAATTTTTAGGGACAAAGAAACAAAGACCAAGGACATGGTCACATCTGAAAATGTTTGACCACAGTAACCTGTGCCCTTTGGCTCTGTTTCTATGTGGAAGTTGAAGGTGGCTTCTCTGGAGGTCATGGTCTTTCTGGGGCTTCCCCCTGAGATGTGGAGGACGGCGGCAGCACAGGAGACCCGAGGACACTGCGTCAGGGCTCTGCTCACGTCGCTGGTGGATAGGAGGCGCTCAGGGGGAACTCAAGCAAAAGAAATCCCCGTGGCTCCAAGTTGCTTCTGTTTGGGAGACTGCATTCTGAGAGTGTCACCATGAACGCTGTGAATCAGTCCTCCTGAGCACACGACCACCGTCCAAGCTGGAGGACCGGGACCTGAGCTGGAGTGTGAGAACTTGGGAGGGTCAACAGGACTTTCTAAAAATAAGCCCCACATTGGAAACCTCGAGAGGCTGGGAAAGAGTACTTGAGGGAGGATCTGGTTAGAAAGGATGCTATGCTCAACCACCTTCCTGGAAGGTGTGCATGGATAGGGCTGGGGGTGGTAAGCAGCAGGCTAGGCTGGGGGTCCCTGGGCCCTGGAGGGTCCCAGATCTCTGGGGTGGGCCTCAATAGGCTCTTGCTCTGCCATCCCACTGAGGCCTTCCTGAAAGGAGTGGCCTGCCTCCCCTACTCTGCGTTTTTCATTAGTGGGGGCAGGGATTGCAGCATCTCTGTCCAACACTGCGGCGTGATGCTATTCTATGTTTCTAGAAGCCCCTCCCGCCCCATCTCTCTCTCGCTCTCTCTTTAAACTTTCCATTTTCTGTGAACGGCTCCATTGCTGGTCTCTCGTCTGATTAGAGCAGTCACTTCTAAGCTCAAAAATACCCAAGTTGAAGGAAGAAGAAAAAGACCAAAAAAAACCAAAATCCCTCCATCCCCCAGTCATGAAGGAGATTCCCTTATCTCCTGGCCACAGTCTGCCAGCCATGTGTGCTTAATAACCGGCAGATCTTGTCCTCTGCAGAGTACATGACAGCATTTCAGCTGCTGAGGTGGGACTTGCCTCCCACGCCACCCGCCCCTCCTTTGAGGCCTTCCTTCCAGGAGCCCAGTGGAGCTGCGCCGAGTGACTGCTGGGACCAGAGGCAGGCACTGGACCTGCCACCATGGCCAGGCTGCTTGGGAAGCAGGGAAGAATGGAGGCCATTGTCTAGGCCTAGAGCAGGTATATGAGGAAAGGCCTCTAGAGTCATTTTACAGATGGAGAAACTGAGGCCATGGAAGAGAGGCTATGAGTATCTGGTGATAGGCCACTAGGTCCATGGAGGAGGACAGGGCTGAAGCTAGAGGGTTCACGTGACCAGCTGTGACATAGACATTATCATTAGGAGTGAGATTCCATGGGGCCCAGACATAATGCGGGAAGGAGGAGGGTGTGCTATTGTGTGAGTGTGCAAGGGAGTTGCGGCTCCTGCACTGAGCTGACCATCACTGTCTCAGCCTCCACCAGTGCTCAGGGGGAACTCAATCAAAAGAAATCCCCGTGGCTCCAAGTTGCTTCTGTTTGGGAGACTGCATTCTGAGAGTGTCACCATGAACGCTGTGAATCAGTCCTCCTGAGCACACGACCACCGTCCAAGCTGGAGGACCAGGACCTGAGCTGGAGCGTGAGAACTTGGGAGGGTCAAGAGGACTTTCTAGAAATAAGCCCCACATTGGAAACCTCAAGAGACTGGGTGGACTGAAGTGCAGCATTCTGGTACAAAGGCTAGAGCAATGAAGAGACCTGAGGCTGGTCTGCCAGTGCCTGGAGTCAGAGAGGAGAGGGATGTGTGTTCTCCAGTGGTTGTGGTAAGATGGGTGTAGGACCAGGAGGCTGGGGGGGGGGGATTAGGGACCACACCAGAGGGCCACCTTATGCCTAGTGAAGTAAAGCACATAGATGGAGCTAAGGCTCCCTTCTTGGGGTACTGCTGGTTTATGGTTGGAATCTGGAATATCCCCCACTGGTTCATGTTTTGAATACATGGGCATTGTGATGGTTTATATTTATTGTCAACTTGCAAGGACCTAGAATCACCAAGAAAATGAGCCTCTGGACATACCTGTGAGGGATTATCTAGATTGGGCTAATTGAGAAAGGAAGACCCACTGTAACTGTGGGTGGAGCAATTCCACAGGCTGAGGCCCTGGACTGTCTAAAGGAGAGAGCTGGCTGGGAGCAGCCTTCATCACTCTGCTTCCTCACTGTGGACTGAATGTGACCAGCTGCCTCAAGCTCCTGCAGCCACGCCTTCCCTGCTGTGCTGAACTGTAACCCGGAACTGTGAGCCAAAATAAACCTTCTTTCCTTAAGTTGCTTTTCTTGTCAGGCATTTAGTCACAACAATGAGAAAGTTATTAATAAAGTCCCCAATTTTGTGCTATCTGGAACATTATAAAATCTTTAAGAGGTGGGGCCTATCCAGTGGAATAGGGTAACTGGAGGTTCTATCTGCCCCTGATGGAAGAGGGTGACTGTGGGTTCTATCTGCACCTGATGAAGAGAGTCACAGGGGGTTCTATCTGCCCCTGATGAAGAGAGTCACGGTGGGGGGGCTTCTATTGGCTCCTGGTTCTGGACAGTCTCCTGCATCCTGTGTGTTGCCACTGAATGTTCCCATTGCCATGGGTGGAAGCACTGTTTCTTTCATGCCTTCCTCACTATGCCCAGCTGCAATCCCTCTGACACCATGAACAAAAACCATCCTTTTCAGCCTGGAGAGATGGCTTAGCAGTTAAGGCATTTGCCTGCAAAGCCAAAGAACCTTGGTTCAATTCCCCAGGACCCATGTAATCCAAATGCACAAGGGGGCGCATGCATCTGGAGTCCGTTTGCAGTGGCTGGAGGCCCTGGCATGCCCATTCTCTCTCTCAAATAAAATAAAGTAACAGCCATCCTTTTCTTGCTTATGTTGTTTGTCAGACATTTTAGTAACAGGGATGTAAGAGTAATTAATTAATATAGAAAGTTGGTACCAGGAGTGGGATTCTTGCTATGACAAACTTTGGGAAGTGATTGGCAGGAGGAGTGTGAATGCTTCAAGAGTACAGAGAAGCTCTAGAAGGCTGGAAGCAGAGCTCAGTGAGCTGTTCTTATGGGAGTTCTGAAGAATAAAAAGCTAATAGAGATCTAGACGGCAAGGACTGCGCCTGAGGTTTCAAAGCAGAACAAGACCTTAATTGAGAAATGGACCCAAAGCTACTCATGTGACCCTCTGGTTAAAGAATCTGGCTGCATTCTGCAAGATCATCTGAGTCAGGCTGAATTGAAAAGTAATGGTCTAATTTATTTGATGGTAGAAATTTCAAGATGTCACATTCAGGCTGCGGTATGGATATTCATGTCTGTTTTGTGCCAGACTCAGAGTAAAAATTGAGAAAGAAAAAAAGTTGTTCAGAAGATTTGAAGAAGTGCAGTTGACAAGGAAATGAGCATGAACATGGCTCATGCTCCTGTCCACCCTCACCAGCTTCTTTCTGCCCGGCTCATGCTCCTGTCCACCATCACCAGCTCCTTCCTGCCCGGCTCATACTCCTGTCCACCCTCACCAACTCCTACCTGCCCGGCTCATGCTCCTGTCCACCCTCACCAGCTCCTTCCTGCCCGGCTCATGCTCCTGTCCACCCTCACCAGCTCCTTCCTGCCCGCTCATGCTCCTGTCCACCCTCACCAGCTCCTTCCTGCCCGGCTCATGCTCCTGTCCACCCTCACCAGCTCCTTCCTGCCCGGCTCATGCTCCTGTCCACCCTCACCAGCTCCTTCCTGCCCGGCTCATGCTCCTGTCCACCCTCACCAGCTCCTTCCTGCCCGGCTCATGCTCCTGTCCACCCTCACCAGCTCCTTCCTGCCCGGCTCATGCTCCTGTCCACCCTCACCAGCTCCTTCCTGCCCGGCTCATGCTCCTGTCCACCCTCACCAGCTCCTTCCTGCCCGGCTCATGCTCCTGTCCACCCTCACCAACTCCTTCCTGCCCGGCTCATGCTCCTGTCCACCCTTACCAACTCCTTCCTGTCTGGCTCATGCTCCTGTCCACCCTCACCATCTCCTACCTGCCCAGCTCCTGCTCCTGTCCACCTTCATCAACTCATACCTGCCTGGCTTGAGTAAGGTGCCTGTCAAGCTTGGATCAGGAGTTCTGGCTATAGAACCAGACCCAAAGGCAGGTAGCCTGGGAGGTCCCATTCCAGGCATGCTGTCAAGAGCATCTGAGCTCACATTCTGCTCAGTGACTTTGGTATATTGCAGCCTCTATGAGCCCCAGGTCTTTGGTAAGTAACAGGAGTCAAACACCAAACCTTTCATTAGCTGGAGAAGCAGAGGCCTCCCTTCTCATTGGAGGTGCTCTTCCCCAGGTAACTCACAGAAATAGGCCCACAGTCTTCTGTTCATCAGAGCAGGAAGGTCATACCCGTGTAGTATTGTGTGATGCGGTTCTTGTCGCTTTCTGTTTGTGTTTCCTGTGCTTCCTGCTGCAGAAATATGGAGAACTAAGTCAGGTGCCTCTGTCCAAGGGAGAGACTGAGGTTACACACTTGAGACGACCTGAGACTTGAAACCAAGTGACCACTCCTTGAGCTAGGATGACTCTGCAAGTGACCTGTCTCAGTGTGGAACAAGCCATCTGATCTTAGGAGAGGGCTGAGGGGGAGTGACTACAGGGTTCCCATCCTCTTGATCCCACCATCTGCTCTTTACTGGATTCCTCACCTGTGAGAGATGCCAACACAGGCCTCCTTTCCCCTCAAGGTTACCCTGTAGTAGGTCTGATTGTTCTGGAGTTTTCTGGAAGATGTTTTATGTTGGGACCTGAACATTCCTGTCCTAATCCTTCATGAACACTATCACAGATGGGTAGTGTTACCTCTGGTCTGGAAGGAAGAGAAAGAGTATCCTTCCAGCTCCCTGGCTGATATTTCTCCTCCCTTTTCCTACCAATACAGAACTGGGACCATGTCACCTTAATGGCTCCCACCAGGACACTTCTAATAATGAATGACTTTTTAGTATGAATAGTTCTAATAATTATAATGACCATGAACAGAACTTCCTGAGCTGGAGCAAAGAACACCACACAGTGAGTCCTGTGTAGTCGTCACCACCCTGGCCACACCTGCACGTGGTCTGTCTCTACTTACCTATATCACACACCCTAGTCCCTCACACCCCTTGGTGTTTGGGAGCAAATGCCAGGTTTCCATTTGTTTACCTACAGCCATCTCAGTAAGCACTAAGATACAACCACCTTAGAACCACACGCTCACTAGTGTCCTGGGATTTCATGGTGCCCCGAGTCCACTGGCACACTGCTTCCAGGGGACTCTCTGTTTCTCAGAGTCTCTGAGTCCCCAAGGTGTACATGTAAGTGCTAAGATCTCATCTGTTCCTCTCTTCTCTTCCCTGCCCATATAAAGGTCACAGCTGCGATGATCCACATCTCCTCGCGTGACCTCTGGAGGTTTTAAGATGGTCCTGTTACTCCACCAAGAAAGCTGTTGCTGTAGGTGAAAAGGGGGCATGCCGCCCTCCTCGCTGACTGCCTCGCAGAGATACCAGCATCAGCAGTTGGTAGAGCCCTCCCAGATCCTTCTCCAACATAAACAAGTGGGATGCCATGTAGACGTCTGGCTCTGTTCATTTCCTTCCAAAACAAATTGGACCCCATTCTATGTGCTGATCTGGAGCTCACTCCATTCACTTAAAATTATAAATTACCGTCCTTTCCCCTGTCAGCGCACAAGGCACCACTCATTTTTTTTTTAAATCCATAAACATTTCTGAGTGTGAAAGACGAGGGCTCACAAAGACCGCACACAGCCTTTCTGCCGCTCTCCCACCACTCTGGGGGAAGAACACCATCGCTGGTAGAACTGGGTCCATGCAGGCCTCACACCTCCTGATTCTAACACAAAATTTCCCCAAACTGTTTTCAAAATGAGGTCCATATGTAATAGAGGTCTCTTCCATCTGGCTGCCAGGGACTCCTTCCTCTCCCTCTATTTCCCCCGCCCCCATCTCACTGGCCCCAACTCAGCTGCAGCCCGTGTTCCTAAGGCAGTCATGGTTGGTAACCAGTCTTCTCAGGCCTCAGTTTCCCTTGCCTGTGACATGGGGATAGGAGCAATAACGCTGTCCACGCAGAGTCGATATGATCATTGAACAAGCTCACTACGAGAGGGGAATGCTTGTTCAGAAAGACTGGTGACCGCAGTGGAGGCCATTGGGACCATTGCTTGACCCCGTGTCACGGGGATCCGACACCTTGGGCCATGGGCATCCTGGTGCAAGCCAGTGATGCTGTTCTCACCCTCCTTGTCCCGTGGGGCTCTTAGATGTGGCTCTGTCTGTGTTACATTCCTCAGCTGCTGGCAGGTAATGTGGATGGGAAGTGTGACAGAGAACTCTGGGCATCTCTGGGGGTGGTCTGCAGGGAGTGGGCATCCCTCACCAAGCCAGGGAGCCCACTGGAGGTTTAACATGTATTGGGGCAAACGGTGTCTCCCGCAGGCCCCCTGGCCTGTCAGCTGGCATGCCGTGGATCCTCTGGGAGTCCCATGGGCTTCGCCTGCCTTCCACACCTGCAACTCGCTGGCTCGTGTGTACAAACACCCCCATTATGCCTGATTACACGCCATTAGTGCAATTAGGGTAGCCCTCCACCTCCTGGGGCTTTGAGCCAGCTGTGTTGGGGGTCTGGGGCAGAATAATAAACAGCTTCCTCACCAGTAGGCTTGGTACAACAGCTTGGGGACTTGGGATCTGGGTTCTCCTGGGCTCCGGCGTGCCCTGCACTCTGCCAGTCCTTAGCCTCTGGGCTCTGGTGCATCCTTGAGGTAGACAAGAGCTCAGACAAGGTTCCGGGGTAAGTCGGTCCTACTTTTGCAGTCCCCAGATGCTGAAAAAACTGTCTCTTTGCCTGGCTTTTACCCTGTTTCTGTGTCTGGGGTGAGACTCCTATGCTGGGAACCCCATGGAGCCCTGCAGGCTGGCAGCTCCATGACAGCCTCTGGCCTCTGCCCAGTAGATGTCACTGGCCCCTCTGCCTGTGTGGTATCAACTAGAAAAGCGGACATTATCAGGTGTTCCCTGGGGCAGCCTCCACTCCTCTAAGGATCTGATAGGATCTTGGATCTAGAGTTATCATTCTACCTGGCCTGCCATCCCTTTCCCAGAGCTGTCACCAAAGGCTTGCAATTTGCCTCATGACCCACCAGTGCTTTGGCTGCCCCCTCCCACTCCCTTCCCTTTCTCTTTTATCCACCTGCAGAAGCCTTTCAAGCTGCAGTGCTTAGTCACCTCTGGCCTGTCACCCCCAGGGATGCCCAAGTCAGAGAGGGCTCATGCTGTCGCTCCCCTGACCCTCCACGCTGAGCACGCAGCCCCAGCCTGCTAGGTTTAAAAAGGCCATTTGAGTTACGTACTTGCTCAGGGGGGAAGAAAAGAGGCTAAGGCTGTTTGTTCTGGAACTTGGGAAAGAGTGTGGGGTGTTTCAGAGCTCAGCTGGGGACATCCTCTGCCAGCCCCCCAGCCGCCTGGCTGACGGATCACTTCCTGTTTCCCACTCACAGCCCAGCCCATTTTATTGCCCATATTCTAGTAACTACATTTCACCAGTTTTGTGACACTCACATTTGCAAATTCAAGCTGGGGAGCATCTTATGGGCTGGGGGAGCATGGTTGCCATGGTGAGGAGGTAGTCAGAGCATGGCTGCTCTGCGCTGCTCAGCAGTGGGCTTGGACTTGGTCATGGCTGGCAGGGGATAGACTGCACACTTGAACGTCACACCCCTGCACTGGGGGACGTGGCTTTTCCCTTCTCCCAGAAATACGAGTGCCCTAAGTGATGTGACTGGGGGGTGGGCATGGTACTTTCAGGGCTAAACTGGGAAAATCCAAGTAAACCGAAGCAAGCTGGTCCCTTTGTCCTTCTTCCTCTGAGTTCAGCTGGGCTTGGTGACCCTGTCATGCTAGTGGAATGTGGCCAGCTCTGTGATGGCACACAGCTCCCTCCCCAGCCTTCAGCCTCCCGGGAACTTTTGGAAGATTCCAAGGATAAATACACCCACCTTGGGACTCAGACCTGGGAAGAGGCACTGATTGGCTTAAAGATCTGGGCGTGATCTTGCCAGAAGCATAGAGCTGATCCTCAAGTAGTCTGGTCTCAGGACCCTCCCCCAAATCCCATGATAATCCCAGCCCAGTCTGCTGACAGAGGAGACCAGGCAGACGGAGCCATGTTACCGCAGGCAAGGCCTATTCCAGACCAGTCCCAGCTAGCTACTGCATAGCTGCTCATTCCTGCCACAGCGGACCTCAGACACATGAGCAAGCCCCGGGGAGACCAGCAACAGCGCCCACCCACAGCCCGCTGTTAAATGCTTCCATCTGGAGAAGTTTCACTTCTCAACTCTCCTCCTGCTCTAAGCCCTTCTTCACTTGAGGTGGTTTGTCACACACAGAAGCTGACTGATAATCAGCTGTTTCTAAGGCCCTTCCGTAAGGGACATTCCGTGCCTTGCTCGTAGGTCACATGCATTATCTTGCCACCATTTAGAATGATTTTGAAGTTGACACTCTGATTTGGCATAGGATGAGGCTTATTAGCCAGCACAGGTAAGAAAGAGCACAGGGCTTCATTTTACATGAGGGCAACCCACGCTTGTCTTTGTAGAAAAGGCTCCAGTGAGTGGGCATTGGTGAGAGGTTGCCAGTTTGGTTAGCAATCCCCTCTCCCTCCTGAGGGCTGGAATCCCAGGCAGGCTGTCACACACGCCCGGCCCTAGCGGGGTTCTGGGATCTGATCTCCTGTCCTTGGGCTTGTGTATGGAGCTCTTTACCCGTTGAGCTACCCTCCCCTCCCCCCAGGTCCTATATGTTCTTACAGGGCAACAGGTAGATGCTTGATGCACTGGAGAAGGAACATATTGTTTAGGACAAAGATATGCACACAGGCTGCCTAGCACAGGGTACACGGAGCAGCCAATGGCCAGAGAAACCACTAACACCTTGGAAGAAATAGCCATCATTTCCAAAGCCACAGGCAAGGAGGACCCGTTATGTGTACAGCAGAACTGTCACCAGGCACCGTGCCATAGTTTAATTGGTGATGCTTTAGTGTCACCCAAAACCAGGACAGCTTATGTCAGTGGTGGCTGCCACTTGACATAAAGCATCACATGCCCCTCTCTGTCTCAGACCATCTACCCCCGCCACCCCACTGCAGGATGTTGGCTTTGCTTTTGGCACAGGGCCATGAACCTGGATGCCAACAGACACTATGAGTCCCCGTGGCTGGACATTGCTGAGCCACGATGCTATTGTTCACTCCTCTGGTGGTTAGGGACAGAGGCAGCTGCCCCAATGTTTCAGTTCTCACTCATCTTGTCTTCAAAGCAGTCTGAGACATAGCAGAGCAGAGAGCAACCTTCCCATTTTGCAGATGAGAAAACTGAGGGCCTTGCTGATTTCTGGTGGGTAGCCCATCCCATCCCCCCACACCCCCACACATGGCTGCCTTGCCTCACTTTAGAACATAGCTGCTATTTCCAGCCTGTCCTGGGTCATACAGGCTAGGCAGCGAGGCTGGGAACCAAGCTTCCCTGGCAATCCTAGCAGGGCCAGCCCTGAGAACCGAGGCTCTGAGTTTAAGTCTACTTCTGGTCCTGCGACCTGAGCATAAGGCAACGGCACTCATTTTGGGATCGCTTCCCCAAGGCCACCCACCTCCGAGGCCTGCCCTGGGCCTGTACATAGAAGTTGTGTGAGTTTGTGGGAGTTTGCCCTATGGCCCACTGCATGTGGGAGATATGTCTGTGGAAGCGCCGTGGGCAGAGGCTTGCACACTCATTGTCACTATCATTGTGTGGCTGCTGCTGTGGACAGTATACAACTCCTTGTCCAGGAAGGGGCTGACCTTGCCACAGCTCCCGCCCCTGTCGCTCAGCCCCAGGAACACCCTGAGCCATGCTGAGTCCCGGGAGGTCCGGCCATTGTGGTTCTGACCTCTGATGTGTGGAGCAAGGGATGGCTTTGCAAGGGATGGCCTTGAGCCTGGCTGGCATGTGCTGCATGAGCAGAAGGTTGTTTCCTGATAAAGCTTCTTTCTAGACCATGGGAACCTTACGTGGGGAGAGGACGCTTCATCCACACCGGAGAGAAAAGAGTGACATGACGCCTCTGTGCGTGATCTGGGCACAGGACTTATGTTCATGGCCAGAGTCAAGGCTTTGTCTAGATAAAAGGAGGTTTAACCGATGGCTAGAGCCAGGGATTAGTGTGTGACCAGATCATGGCTCAGGGTGTGACCAGGATCAGGATGAAGTGTGTGACCAGGATTAGGGCTTAGAGTATGTCCAGGGTCAGAGCTCAGCACGTGACTAGGTTTAGAACTTAGTATGGACTGGGATTGTGACTCAGTATGGCTCATTGTTTAAAGGTGCTTACTTGTAAAGCCTGATGACCCAGGTTCAATTCCCAGTCCTCACATAAAGGAAGGCCAGATACACAAGTGGCATATGTGTCTGGAATTTGTTTACAGTGACAGGAGGTCTTAGCATGTCAATTCTCTTCCTTCCTCTCAAATATAAATAAATAAACATTTTTTTAAACTTTACTTTTATTTATTTATTTATGAGAGAGAGAGAAAGCGGCAGAGAGAGGGAGAGAGAGAATGGGTGCACCAGGGCCTCTAGCCACTGCAAATGAACTCCAGACACATGAGCCCCCTTGTGCATGTGGCTTATGTGGGTCCTGGGGAATCAAACAGAGGTCCTTTGGCTTTGCAGGCAAACACCTTAACTGCTAAGCCATCTCTCCAGCCCAATAAATAATTTTTTAAAAGCCTCAGTGTAGGTCAGGTTTGAGGCTTAGTGTGTGGTCAGGGTCAGATCTCAGGGTGAGTTTGTGGGGTCAGAAGCAGAATGAAGCATATGAGTGCTTATTGACTTAGGGCCCTCTGACCTTGATGCGGCACTGCTCCAAAGCTGTACTTATCAGCTACTTGCATCCCAGGTTGCACAGGCCTGTGAGGGTTCCTGGACATCAAGGCCATGGTGGATGTCTGAAGTGGGGTTCCTCTGTGATCGAGGGACCCTAGAAATCTGCAGTGGCAGGCTGTGCTTCAAGTGAGGTCCGAGCCTGGCCCACAGAGGCCTTTTTCCCTTCTTCACTCTGGTCTTTCTGGAGCTCCTCCAGGATCGGGTCACTGGGGGAGGGGAGGGAAAGCCACGAACACTTGGATTTCTCAAGCTCCTTCAAGGGGTAGGATTCCTCCCCTCCTGTGATGTTTGCTGTGAACAGGCGAGGCACTGCTTATTAAAACTGTTAATCAAAGACAAATGTGAAATCATAAGGAGGGGACAGACTAGGACACAAGGCAGTGCTGTCCCAGTGCTGTGTGGGGACAAAAGGAGACAGGGTTGGCAGGTCCCCTGCTGCACCCTATGGCTTCTCTGCTCTGGAAGACTAAGGCCAGAAATCTGTGAATAAGCACAAGCGAATGGACCCAGAACTCACTGCTGCGCCTCTGCTCCAAGGGGACCACATCCAAGCCCAGGCAACTCTGCAACAGGCACCGGTGCTCCAGGCAGTGAAGATGCAGAGGGGCTGGCCAGGTTGTCCTATGCCATGCGGCACTGTAGCACCCAGGCTGTGTGGGACATTACTCCCTGTTAGTGGACAGGCTCCTCTCACAACTGTGCACCTGGGCCTGGGCCATTTCACGGGCCTTTGAAGTCTAGCCTCATCATGATCCTACGAGTCCAGTACCATGATTATGCCCATTTTACAGATGAAGAAGTTGAGGCCACACAGTTAGGACTGGAACGGGCCACAGCACAGTGTGGCTTCTCTCATGCAGTGTGCCTGTGACGCTAACTCTGGTTCCTGTTTCCGTGGCTCTGGGCAGACTTTCTTGTACCCACTCTGCCACTTTGTCCTTCAGTCCTGTACTGGCGGACTTAGTCCTCAAGGACTTCCTCCTCTCCATGCCACAAGGATCCTGGTGTGTGGCCCAGTGCTCAGCCTCACCATGTGTGAGAGCAGCCTGTCACCTTACAGGCCATGATACCCAGTCCTTCAAATGGGTTTCACAAAGTACCCAGGGGCCGAGGAGATGGCATGGTCATGGTCTGAATCTACAGTGCCCCACCAGATTGTGGTGGATACTTGGTCCCAGGTAGAAGTGCCATTTTGGGAGATGGTAGAAACTTTGGGAGGCTGCAGGAAATATGTCTCTAGGGGAGGGCCTTTGAAAGGTATCCTGCTGTTCTGCTTCATGACTGTGGGAAAAGCAGCCTCTGCCACCATCTCCAGAATCCATGAGGCTCCTCCTCACCTCACCCCCATGATGCTACACTTCACCTCACCTCACACTCATGATGCTCCACTCCACCTCACCTCACACCCATGATGCTCCACTCCACCTCACCTCACACCCATGATGCTCCACTCCACCTCACCTCACACCCATGATGCTCCACTCCACCACACCTCACACCCATGATGCTCCACTCCACCTCACCTCACACCCATGATGCTCCACTCCACCTCACCTCACACCCATGATGCTCCACTCCACCTCGCCTCACAGCCATGATGCTCCACTCTACCTCACCTCACACCCATGATGCTCCACTCCACCTCACCTCACACCCATGATGCTCCACTCCACCTCACATCACTCCCATGATACTCCACTCCACCTCACCTCACACTGTGATGCTCTGCCTCACCTCGTGGGATGCTGGCTATTATGATGATGAACGCAGGTATCCTCTCAGCTCACAGGGACTACAGACCTCCTTTGTCCAGCCCCAGGGACTGCCCAGCTTTATGCTCCATTCCTGCTCATGTCTACTTGCGGGGGTTGGGAGTGCCTCTCCGTTTCTGTGGCATCTAGTAGATCAGCCTCTCTTCCTGTCCACGAGTGAGATGATGGACTCAGGGGCTGTGAAGGCTGATGTGCCATGGAGGACCCACTCTTCTGAAACAGGGAAAGAAGCCGAGCAAGGCAGGAGGCAGAGCCCCTTAGCAAGTATGGATTGTCGATATTATTGATCAGTTTTCAAAGAGCCTGCTTTTTGTTTCATTGATTTCATGCTATCATTTTTCTCTTTTCAACTTTGTGGACTTCAGCTTTTATTTCCCCCTTTTCTGCTTTGAACATTTGTACCCGTTTTCCTTTAGGATCTTGTGGTTGAATCTTAGATTATTGACTGGGACACTCTCTGCTAAGGTGGGCATTGAGTATTGTAAGAGTCCCTCAGAGCATCACTTTAAGTGTTTCCCACATATTTTGCTATGTTATGTTTTCATTTTTATTTCATTCAATGTATTTTTATTTAAATTATTTTATGTATTTACTTGCGAGAGAACAAGAGACAGGTGGAGGAGAAAATGGGCACCCAGGGCCTCCAGCCGCTGCAAACTGACACCTGGCCCACGTGCTGCCATGTGCCCCTTAGGCTTTGCAGGCAAGAACCTTAACCACTGAGCCATCTCTCCAGCCCCATTCAATGTACCTTGTTTTTTTGTTTTGTTTTGTTCATTGAGGTCAGGTTTCACTCTAGCCCAGGATGACCTGGAATTCACTGTGGAATCTCAGGGTGGCCTTGAACTCACTGCAATCCTCCTACCTCTGCCTCCCGAGTTCTGGGATTAAAGGTGTGCCCCACCATACCCAGTGCATTCAATGTACTTTTAAAAAATTATCCAAGAGGGCTGGAGAGATGGCTTAGCGGTTAAGTGCTTGCCTGTGAAGCCTAAGGACCCTGGTTCGAGGCTCGGTTTCCCCAGGTCCCACGTTAGCCAGATGCACAAGGGGGCGCACGCGTCTGGAGTTCGTCTGCAGAGGCTGTAAGCCCTGGCGTGCCCATTCTCTCTCTCTCTCCCTCTATCTGTCTTTCTCTCTGTGTCTGTCGCTCTCAAATAAATAAATAAATTAAAAAAAATATTAAAAAATTATCCAAGATTTTCTCTTTGGCTCTTAGATTAAGTTGTGTCATTTTTGTCCTATTGTATCTGTGATTGACTTACATTGGTTTTAAAACTATTTAAAACATTTTTATTTATTTGAATTTGAACTGGCGTGCCCAAGCCTCCTCCTGCTGCTTCAAAGCATGCAGGTGCTGCCTGCATCTGGCTTTATGTGTGCACTGGGGACTCAAACCCAGGATATCAGGCTACCAGGCTTTGCAAGCAAGCACTTTTTAAAATTAATTAATTTTTTATTAATTAGTTTTGTACTCAGTGAATACAGTCAAGTTGATACCATTGTTAGGCTCATCCATGTCCTACCCCCTCCCCCTGGCCCCTCCTTGTTGAGGTATCTGGGTCATGCATTGTGGAGTTAGCCCACAGTTATGGGTAGGAGAAATATCTCTGCGTATCATGACCCAATGTGTGGCACTGACATTCATTCCGCTCTCTCTTCTGCAAAATTTTCCTGAGCCATGTTGGGTTCTTTTTGGGTCTGCTTCAGTGATGAGGTATTGGGGGCCTCTGGATCTCTGCATATCTGATTTGGTAGGAATTGATTGTTCTCTTTGTTGATCTCCTTTACCCTTGTGCTGGAACCCAGCTCACCAAGAAAACAGCACCCTTGTTTGTTTCACCAGTTATTCTTAGTTTCAGCTGGGACCGTTTTGAGGTATGATGGGGTGCTTCTCTCCTTAGGATCTGCATCTACCTGAAAAAGAGAAACAGCTTTAATAGGTGTAGACCCTCTTGTAGCCCACAATTGGTGGTAGCTTGATAATGGAGAGCGGGTTTATGTTTGGATATGGTTCTGACTTGTTTTCCAGCTATGGGTCCTGTTCCATTGAGCAGATCAGTTAGCCAACTCAAGAGCAGCTGGTTTCTCACCATGGCTGTGCACCACTATTGTACTGTGTGAGCATCATGACAGGTTATTTGCTGTTAAGTAGGTTAGACCATGAGTTGCTTGGACAGATATTGGTCATTTTCCTCCAGTCACTCATGTAGCACCTTCTGGCACTAGACGTGCTGACTGTCTGGAGACTGACTCTTTTCCAGCTTCTAGCCATGCCATTCCATTTTACATGTCAACCTCATAAGGTGTCTTCAGCAGTAGGGTCTTACCACTAACTTTTGGTGGATCATCAAGTACTCTGACAGAAATCTGTCTTTCTTTTAGGAAACCTTGTAGGTCTCTCTGATCAAAAGCTCAACCAGTGTGCCATCTCTCCATCCTCCACTGGCTTTGATTCTTATGGAGAGCACCTTTCTGATGCCAGTAAATTGTATCTCATCAAGGATTCTTTCCTGGCTCAGAATGTATTCCGTCTTGGTACTTGTTCTGTGGGCCTTAATGGGAATGTGTATTCTGCTGTGATGGGGTTTCATAAACACCTGTATGTGGGTATTATTACAGCTTCTTGGGTTTGGTGTCTGGAGTTTTTGTATAATCCTTGATGAGTTAGTCTGATTATTTTATTATTGACAGACTATGTAATCTCATTACTCTAAATCTTGATGGGATTTAGAATCACCACAAAGACAATGTCTGGGAATGTCTGTGAAGGAGTTTGTAGACTAGGCTAAGTGAGGTGGGAAGACTCGTCCTAAGTGTGCGTGGCACTATTCCGTGGGCTGGGCTCCTGGACTGAACAGAAAGGAGAAAGCATCCCTCCCTCTCTGTGACCAGCTGCTCCATGCCTTCCCCTCCATGGTGAACTGCAAGTAGAAGGGAATCCTTCCTGCCACTGCTGTCATCAGGTATCTGAGCGCAGCAACCAGCAAAGAGATGATGAGGAGAGCAGGAGCGGAGCGGACCACGCTCTTCCGCTTTTCAGTTCTACCAGGTTTGGTTCAAGGTGCTGTGGGCCTCTCATATTTGGTGCCTACACATTTAGGGGGCTTTGGTCTGTTGACATTTTATCATCCTGGTCTCTCTCCTGCTCTTTCCCTTTGAGTGCTATTTTATCTGACATTAGCATAAACCCTCTTGCTCTCTATGGATTAATGTTTGCCTACTTTTTCCTGTCCTTTTATGTTCAACTTATCTCTATCATTACATTGGAAGTGCTTGCCGTTGCCCTTGGCTGCACAATGTTGCTTAATCCAGCCCGTCACCCGGCCTTTCAACTGGTAATGGACATTCCCTGTAAATTTTTATTTTCATTTACTTTTTACATTAAAAATATTTTTATTAGAATGATGTCTATGGATTTCCTTTTCAGGAGTATTCTGTTTTAACTTTCCATTGACAGTTTTCATACAGATACATGATATATTTTGATCTTAACCTCCACCCATTACTTTGTCTCCCCTTCCCCATACCCATCCCACTGACTCCCTTCTTTCCACCTAGTTGTTCTTCTATATTGATGTCTTTTTAATTTTATTCATTTATTTACTTTGGTTTTTCAAAGTAGGGTCTCACTCTAGCCCAGGCTGACCAGGAATTCACTATGTAGTCTCAGGGTGGCCTTGAATTTATGGCAATCCTACCTCTGCCTCCCGAGTGCTGGGATTAAAGGTGTGCGCCACCATGCCTCGACTTTTTTGTTTTCCTCTTTTTTTTTTTAAGAAAATTATTATTTATTTATTTATTTTAGAGTGACAGACAGAGAGAGAAACAGGGAGAGAGAGAGAGAGAGAGAGAGAGAGAGAGAGAGAGAGAGAGAGAGAGAGAACGAGTGTGTCAGGGCCTCCAGCCACTGCAAACGAACTCCAGATGTGTGCGCCCCCTTGTGCATCTGGCTTACGTGGGTCCTGGGGAATCAAGCCTTGAACCAAGATCCTTAGCCTACACAGGCAAAGGCTTAACTGCTAGGCCATACCTCCAGCCCAATAATACACCTATTTAACAAATGGTTTTTGACTAGGTTTTCAGTACTTGGCTTGAATTTCCTCCTGTGGAGCAGGCCTTAAATCCAGTCAGAAAAAAGTTGATTACACCTATAACAATCATACCACTATTGCACTGGCTGGTAGGTCATGGAGTTTGCGGGATTCACTGCTGGTTAAGACTGTTGATGACTCTTGCCCCTAGTAGCTTACTTTCCAGCACTATGACAGCTAACCCACAGGAAGATGGCTTCTAGCTCTGTTCTTGCTTGACTTCTTAGCAGTTGACTCATGGGGTATCTTCAATAGTGCTTTACCATCTGGCTCTGGTGGGGAATCAAGAGTATTAGCAATAGCCTGTGTTGTTTTGGGGTCCTCATGATACCCAACAACTCACTGGAAGGTGTCCCACCCCTGGCACTTGGATTCCTCTTTATCAACCTATGGCTTCTGGGTGTAGTATTATCTACTCCCACAGGCTAATTCTGCCCAAACACTTTATTTTTAAATTGTCTGCCAAAGATGTGGGTTTCCATATGGCCTATTCATACCATCTTTAGTTTTACTTAATCCTCCCCTGTTCCTTCCTTTTTTCTACCCCCTCCCCTGACCTACCTTGGATCTAGTATTCTGTTCCTCTACGTGCATATCTACTATACCCATCTCTTAAGCTCTCCCTTTCTCCTCCCTCATGGCCCCATCCTGTCCTCTACTACTGATGCTAACTTAGAAGCAAATCTAAAAATCCAATGCTAGGATCTGCATATGAGAGAGAACATGTGGCATTTGTCTTTCTGAACCTGGGTTACCTCACTTAGTGTAATATTTTCTGGGTCTATCCATTTTCCTACCCATTTCACAATTTCATTTTTCCTTACACTTGAGTAAAGTTCTATACCACATGTTCACAGACAAATGCCTTAACCACTAAGCCATTTCCCCAGCCCTCACCCACATTCTGATAGACAAATAGGCTGATCCCATTTCTTAGCTATTGTGAGTAGAGCAGCAATAAACATGGATGAACAGCTACCTCTCCCAGTGGAGTACAGTGTACTTAAAGTGTGTGTCCAGGAGCAGAAGAGCCAGGTCATGTGGTAGTACTACTTGGCTTCTTGAGAAACCTCCACACTGAGCTCCATATGGCTGCCCAGTTTATACTCCTACCAAAAGTGAGTACACCCTGGCCAGCATTTGTTGTCATTTGATGTTTTGATGATAGACATTCTGACCAGGGTGAGATAGAATCTCAAAGTAACTTTAATTTACAATAACTTTTTATTTGGGGACAGAGTTGTATAGCACAGGCTGGCCTAAGACTCATGATCGTCCTGCCTTATCTCCTGAGGGCCTGAACAGCAGGTTTGTGCCACCCGCCCGGCCAATGCAATCCTTGCTGTGTCAGGGCTGCTGTGTTAGTTTGTGTTCTGTTCATTCTCTCTCTTTCTCTCTTTCTTTTAACTGCCTTCCCGTGGGTACTTTGAATAAGCCAGGTAGAGAATTTCATTTTTTTAAGTAGGTCTCTGTGCCTGTGGTCACAACAAGCATTATCGTATACATAACGTCCCACCCTCTGTTGATGCCATCCCGTTATTTGTTGAGTAATGTGAAGAAAACGCCCTTCCTTTGATGCTTATTGGCCTTTCCCTGTTTAGTGCATAATAGTTTAAAATATTTTCCGTGAATTCCTCTAGAATCTCAACAGTATTGTAATATTTGCTTCAGCTAAAAAAAAAAAAAAAATCAGGAAACTGAAGAAGAGAAGGTACCGCTGTCAGTTTAGCTGCGCCCCTCGTCTTTCTGTCCTTCCTTCCTGCTGTCCACGGTTCCTTCTCCTCCTCTTCCTTCTTCTGTTGGAGAGATTCCGTAACCTGTTTCTCAAAGTTCAGACTACTGGTGACAAATTCTCTGTTTTCCTTCTGAGACTATCTTCATTTCCTTTAAAAATTATTATTTATTTTGAGAAAGGGGGAGAAAGAGAGAGGGAGGGAGGGAGGGAGAGAGAGAGAGAGAGAGAGAGGGAGAGAGAGAATTGGTACACCAGGGCCTTCAGCCACTGTGAACTAACTGCAGATGCCTGCTCCCCCTAGTGTACCTATGTGGCACTGCACACCTTGCATCACTATGTGTCTGGCTATGTGGGATCTGCAGATTCTAACATGAGTTCTTAGGCTTCACAGGCAAGCACCTTAACCAGTCAGCCATCTAGTCAGCCCCTCATTTCCTTTCTTGAAGGTGTGTCTGTTGGGTCTGTGATGCTAGCCCATGGCTCTTTTCTCAGTACTTGAAAAATGTTGTGTCGCTTCCTGTAGCACCTGTGACTTCTGAGGAGAGGCCCCCGTCAGGCTGCTTGTTTTCCCTGTAGTCAGGTCTCAGGTCCTTCCTGGCTGCTTTCAATTACTCTCCCTTTTCCTCAATTACCATGTGTGATTGGTTTGCTTGGGACTCACATAAATTCTTTTTTTTTTTTTTAAAAAAAAAAGAAGTTTCTTCCCTTCCCTTCCCTTCCCTTCCCTTCCCTTCCCTTCCCTTCCCTTCCCTTCCCTTCCCTTCCCTTCCCTTCCCTTCCCTTCCCTTCCCTTCCCTTCCCTTCCCTTCCCTTCCCTTCCCTTCCCTTCCCTTCCCTTCCCTTCCCTTCCCTTCCCTTCCCTTCCCTTCCCTTCCCTTCCCTTCCCTTCCCTTCCCTTCCCTTCCCTCCCTATCTCTCTCTCTCTCTCTCTCTTTCTTTCTTTCTTTCTTCCTTTCTTTTGGTTTCTTGAGGTAGGGTCTCATTCTAGCCCAGGCTGACCTGGAATTCACTATGTAGTTTCAGGGTGGCCTTGAACTCACAGCAATCCTCCTCTGCCTCCTGAGCGCTGGGATTAAAGGTATGCACCACCATACCCAGCTCTTTTTATTTTTTAAACGCTGGAATGGGGGCTCATCCCTTTATTTTATTTGTTTATTTGAGACAGAGAGAGAGAGAGAGAGAGAGAGAGAGAGAGAGAGAGAGAGCAAGAGGCAGGGAGAAAGAGAGAATGTGCATGCCAGGGCCATCAGCCACTGCAAACAAATTCCAGATGCATGCGCCTCCTTGTGCATTTGGCTTATGTGGGTCCTGGGGAATTGAACCATGGTCCTTAGGCTTCACAGACAAATGCCATAACCATTAAGCCATTTTCCCAGCCCTCACATACATTCTTGAATCTGTATGCTAATGCCTGGCCTAATTCAAGAAGTTTCTAGCCATCATTGCTTCAAATACCTTTCAAGCACTTCCCTGACTCCCTCTTTCTCTCCTCCAAGGCTGAGAATGGGTCTGAGGATGGGACTTCTTGGCCATAGGACACAAGGCTCCTGATGGCTTGCTTATTTTTTCTACCACATTCCCCTTTTCTGCTCAGACTGGGTGAACCCTAATGTTGTCTCTTCCAGTTCAAACACCTCCTCCTGCAGCTTCACCGGGCTTTGACATTTCAGCTGTATAAATAAACCCTCCACCTTCATTTGCTCTTGGATAACTTCACCTCTAAGTTTAAGGGCTGAGGAGGAGGTTCAGTGGGTAGAGTGCTTGCTGCACACGCCTGAGGACCTGAGTTTGGATCCCTAGCACCTATGCAAATCCTGGGTGGTGTGACAGATGCCTGTGATCCCAGCACTGGGGAAACAGAGACAGGGATTCCTGGGGCAAGCTGGCTAGTGAGATTCGCTGAATTGTAAGTCCTTGGTTCAAGTGACAGAACTTGTCTAAGTAAATAGGGTTTAGAGAAGAGAGGTTGACACCCAACGTCAACCTCAGGCCTCCACATGCTTAACTACAGACATACACATGCACTCTAAAACACACACACACACACACACACACACACACTACTACACACACATAAAAAAGCTCTCTAAATTTAGGGGTCCCACTGCTGGGCAAGGTGCCGTTGGCTCCAGCTAGCTGACTGTGTGGGCTGCTATAGCATTGCCATAACCCGAGGCTGTTTTTCTGAAACCCTGACTTTGCTTGACTTGCAGAGGTCTGATGGGTGATGAGGATGGGGCGAGGAGGCTACTTCCTTCATGGCCTTGACCTCTGGTCACATCCTATTCAGCTCCTCATGTGAACATACTGATCACTGAGAAATGTTTTGTCTGAGAGTACATATAATACAAGGTAAACTTGACCTAGACTTGCATGGTTTCTCTCTTCCCCCTTTAGGGCCAAAGACATCTATCTACCTACCAGGCACCATGACCAGAAGCCCTAGACCATGAAAGCTGTGAAAGATGGTGGCACTTGAGCTCTGGGAAGACACAAAGCATTTCTCCCCTTCCTTGGCCCGCCTCTCACTATCCCTGTTCCCTCTTTCTCCCTTCCTCTCTCTCTCTTTCATTCTCTCTCTCCATGGCTTCTCAAGTTCCTGGAGTGGAGAGACTGGTCTATGAGCAGAACTCTGGCCAATGAACAAAGCCATTTTTTTTTTTTTTCTCCACATCACTTGTTAGCTTTCTGTAGAATGAGCTTCAGGCCTGAGTTTTCAGTTCTAAAATTCAATTTGGTCATTCTTTCTATTTTCATTTTTTTCTGGGCTGGCCTACTTCTCTGTTGATGTTTTCATGTCTTGCAGCTGGTTGCCAGTGCGAAGGCTGACCTGAATGCCATCAGGCAATTCTGAACAGTGGTCACCTAATGTCGGTGGGCAGCGATTATCATGTGTCCCTCACCCTGAGCCCTTCCTGGCTCTTGCTGTGATGCGGGCAGGATCTGACGCTCAGGGCTTCTGTTCTCATGCTGTGGATCTCACCAGAGCCTTTTATTTAATGGCCTCTGACACTGTTCTTGGTGAGGGGTATCTGGCACGGTGGACATCTTGGTTCCCTTTGGTTTCCGTTGGCATCACATAGGGCAGCTGCCCAGGCTCTGACAAGGGCACTGGGACAGTGAGTGAGGGCTGGCTGCCGTATGTGGCAGGGCTGAAATCCAATTGGTTTCTCTGAGGCCAGCTGACAAGGAACAAAGAGAAGAAAGACAGGTGACCAGGACACTGAGAGATCAAGGAGACATAAGAGAGAGAGAAAGACAAGGCCTGTAGACAGCAGAGACCACATAGAAGTGCTGATGGGGGCTTCCAGAGTTCAAGGCCTTAGCATGGAGGCTGAAGGAGGGAGAGAGGGGGGCAGAGCCACCCACCAAGGCTGAGCAGAACTGGGCTGCACATGCCCTGTTTGTTGCTGGTGGATAGGGCCTATTGCCCCAAGATAAGAGGGATGCCAGCCTCAGACATCCCAAGCCAGGCCTCTGCAGCATGGTGACCCTCTGTACTTTCTCGCCCTTCATCTGCTCACACACCTGCAAGCTCTGCCTAGCTTCTCTTGGCCCTTGAGTCTGGTGAGGTTGACGGTGGCGGCTGTCTCTTCCCTGGAGTGGCTACTCTAAAGGTGCAGGATAAGGACCCCAAACCAAAGAAGCCTGCCCAGACCCTCCACATGCCAAGTCTCTCGGGACACAGGCATGGCCAGTACTTGAGAAAGGGCTTGACTGGACTTGGTGCAGCCAAACGTGCTTCTTCTCAGCTCCACACCTGGCTCTGTTCCTCAGGGCCTGGGCTTGAGGCTCTGGGAGAGCTAGCCTCCAGTGCCCTCCTCTGAGGGCTACCCTGTCCATCCTCACCCATGGATGTTCCCCCCAGGAGGCTGGAACAGCTGCTGTGAAGCTCTTCATCTCAGTGCCTCGCCTAAGCCCAGCCCTCCTCCTGTTAGCGGTGACCGTCCCTGGGAGCCCGTTGCTGCGACACAACTCATGGTGTCAGAGAAAAAGTCATCACAACTGACAATTATTCCCTGGGCTTTCTCCCATGGCTCCTGGTGATGTGGAGAGAGGGAATACTGAGGGCTCTCCTTTACAGATTTGGAGATCTGGGCATCCACGGGCTCCCCAAAGCTCTTGGCCTCATTCCACATCTGCTCTGCAACTCCACGCCGCAGCTGTGTGACTACTGCTTCCTGGTTCGGGGCCCTGCCCATCCTTCCCAGTCCCTGTCGGCCACTTGTGATCAAACCCGGCTCCATTCTCAGCCACCGTGTCCCTGAATAGCTGTTTGGTCCTCTGTGCCTCAGTTTCCTCACAGTGATGGCGAGGACACTAAGTGTCCTCTGCTGGATGCTTGTGTGTGAGGCACACAGGGAGACACAGAAACTTGAGTTCCACGTGTGGCTCTTCCGCCGTCCAGCGGTACGCTCTGGGCTCTGGTTCCGGGCTGCCATGTTGATTTCCCCTTAGCACTTTGTGCCCTCTCCAGTTCCTCTGTTCACCTGTCTGGGTGTGTATGTCTATGTATGCAGATGTGTGGGCACGTGTGTGTGTGTGTGTGTGTGTGTGTGTGTGTGTGTGTGTGTATACATACCTGAGCAGGTACACATAGGTGTACATGAACTGTCCATGTTCCCCATGGACAACACATGGCTCTAAATGGGATGCTTTGCTTCCTGTCCATCCTTCTTCTGGCCACACAGTGGCCCTCCAAGTGGCATCTTTTTTTTATAGTTTTTTAAAATTTTATTTATTTGAGAGTGACCGACACAGAGAGAAAGACAGATAGAGGGAGAGAGAGAGAGAATGGGCACGCCAGGGCTTCCAGCCTCTGCAAATGAACTCCAGACGCGTGCGCCCCCTTGTGCATCTAGCTAACGTGGGACCTCGGGAACTGAGCCTCGAACCGGGGTCCTTAGGCTTCACAGGTAAGTGCTTAACCACTAAGCTATCTCTCCAGCCCTCCAAGTGGCATCTTAAAAATAAGCTCCACAAGAAAGAGACAAGGACATGGCCACCCAGCCCTTGGGCCGGAAGTGCCCCTCTGCCCCCTCTGCATCCAAGCACAGGGGATGTCTTCAGGCCTCTTCAGTGGAGGAGTGTGTGTGGGGGGGGTTAGTGAGTTCAGGGAGGCCGGTGTGGGTGAAAGAGAGGATATCCATTCCTCCTTCCTGGAAGACAAGGTGGCCCCGTGTCACTCGGGACTTTCAAGTGCTCACAACCTACAGTGTGGCAATTCTCCCCCAGGGCTGTGAGCCTGCAGATGTCTGCTGGCCTCCCATTTTCTGCAGTGCTGAAATGGAGGGTCCAGCATGCTAGGCAGGCATGTGCCCCTGAGCCCCCCGCCCTCCTCCCAGCCTCTGTCGTTACATGGGCTGTCTTTGTCCTCCTTCCCTTCCTCTTCCAAGGGCATCAGCCATTGGATTTAGGGCCCATCTTAAACCGGGGTGACTTTGTCCTGAGGTATGAGCCCACGTATCACTAGCTTCCCTCTAGCACGATACTGAAAGGCAGCCCCCTGTTCCATGGCAGCAGGTTGCCTCCCAGACGTTGGCCCGTCCACGGGATGGGCTCTTGCAACGTGAGGAGGGCAGAATGTGTTTACTGACACAGAAAGCTGCCCAAGGAGCACATTATTGCATGAAAATGCAGAACCGGGCTGCAAGTCCGAATGGGGCCATTCCCTGAAACTCCTGTCACTGGGCTTGTGGCTCTGAGTGAGAATAGCGCCAGCCCGGAGCTCCGCATCCTGTGCACCGCAGTGCTAACGGCACCCGAGGCCGGCATTGTTGGCAGTTTGCTTTCGCGTCCTCGTTCCTTTAGGTGTCGTCTCAGATCTTCATGTTGTTTTCTACAGTCGATGATTATTACTTTAATAACCACAAAGTGTTATTTGTGTGTTTTAAGTGGTTCTTCTGTGCTCATCTTCAGCATGCCCTCGATTCACCGTGCAGGAAGATCTATGGATGAACATTTCTTGCCAGTTATTAGGTACTGAGTTAGATGTGTTAGTGTAAACAGTCACGTGCTCCAGTTGCGGTCTCTGTGCCCCTCCTCTCTTCCTGTGTCGGTGGGGATCAAACCCTGGACCTCAGCACGGTTGACAAGCTCCCTGCCACCCAGCCACCCGACTGCTGCCTTTTTCTCCCCGAAGACTGCCTGTGTTCTGTGCCCAGATCTCCTGCCTTTCGCTGGACTCCGGTGCACTGTAAATCCTGAATGATGCTCCCTAGAGGTCCTTGACAAGCCACACTTGTAAAGACCTCATTTCCAAAGAGGTTTCCCTTTGGACTCCTGGGTGCCTGTGAATCTGGGTGCCACTGCTCACTACAAGCTCCCAATGGCACCAGCCACACTAGCTATTTGCCTCCACCACTGGAGAGAAGCTGCTATGTGACCAGAGGAGACAAACTCAGGAGTTGATGGGTGGTTCACATTCCTGTCCTGTCTGGGGCCTGTGGGTAGAGCAGCTGGGCCTGGCATGGATGGCCAGACATCATAGCTCTGTACCCAAGGGTGGTCCAAATTGCTCAGAAGGACTGGGTGGGATGCCCTGCAGCCTGGGCCGTCAGCCATGGCCTGCACCCTTCTTCTGACCTGACTCCACACCACAGTAGGACCCAACCTGCTACTCAGGAGGTGAAGACACACTCTCCTTGGCTTCCTGCTCTCCAGAGAAACCCAGGGTGGGTGGGGCTGAGAAACAGCCTGCCTGTGTCACTGTTCTGGCCGTGGAAGGAGTCCCCTCTTCTCATGTTCAGTGATGACCACGGTCCTGACTCTTCCTAGCTTCACACCAGCCTCCCCTACCATACCTCCTACCTGTAGGCACTCAGGTCTGCCCCACGTTAGGGCTGCTTGGTCCTAAGGTGGACCTGGCCTGGCTGGGGAACGGAGGCAGTCTCTGGTCCCTAGTGTGACTCTCAGAGGCTAAGGACAGACAGTGGCCAGGCAGGGGTCCAGAGATGTAGGACTCCTAACCTCAGCCCTGAAATGCCAGTGAGAGTAGCATGCTGAAGAGGCATCACTGTGACCATCAGGGCACAGGCCTTGGTCCTGTCCAGTTGCTGTCCTTGGAGTTCCCCATGCCATAGATCAGGACACCGAGGCTCATGGTACTGGCGGCAAAGCCCCTGACGAAGGTCCTGCTCTTCCCACGAGCCAGCTTCCCCTCAGCAAGCACCTTCTCTCAGCAGAGTGCCCAGGGAGGCTCTCCCAGGACTTGGGTGTCTGAGAGTTGCTCCATTCCAGGAGGTTGTGTCGCCCTAACAAACTTCTCATGGCGCCAGCTCAGCCCTGGACAGATGTGGGGAGAGACCACAGAAGCTTGGGGACTTCCTGCAGCCATGAGGCCAGAACATGATATGGAAGACAAGAACATGAACACAAGGCAGCCAACATCCGGGGCCCAAGGAACACCCTCCTTCCCTCCCTCCCTCTCTTATTCACTCACTTTCTCACTAGCTTGCCATTGTGTTATCAACTCACCTGTGCTGAGCCTGGGGCTGGGTGTGAAGGTACTCATGTGGACCAGATGTCGCCCCCTGTTCTAGCCATAGGGGCACTGAACAGCTACAGTAGAATGGCTTTCCCTTTAGGTATAGCCTGGGTCCCAAAGCTGCCCATCCTCACATTCCTGGCAGCTGCAGAAAAGATGGAAGGGCAGGTAGTCCCATTGGAGAGCTCTGGTACTGACTTTGGGTTGTGGCTTTTGCACTCCCTAGCCCCCAACCCCTTGACCTGATGTACTTGCAGCCTCTCATTAAGCGAATTCTCTGGAGGTGAGCACCATCTCCCATGTTCTAATCTCCATGCTTCTGTTCACGCAGCCAAGGACGCTTGGGCAACAGCCACAAGAGCGTGTCAGTGGCAGCTGCCAGGGCGTTTCCCTGGCTTCTTTGCCATGGGTGTCAGAAGGGACTGTGTGTCGGGTTCTGATTTTTACTTAGTGGGCATAATTCACTGTAGATTAAAACCAAACTTTTTCTGGTAGCATGGTCTTAGATGGACACAGAGGTTTCAAACACACAGTGTTCCCAGGAGCCTGCCTCCTTTTCCCTGTCATGATGACATGAGTGGCTGTGTCATACGCATCAGAACTGAATCACGGACATATGTCACTATCAGCTAACTCCAGCCTCCATTGGCATTATTTTGGACTTGCAGCAAATGCCCACTGTGACTTGGATGGTTTCTCATGCACCCCCTGTTTCCAGCCACCAGGTTCCTTGTGGAATGAGCCTGTCAGCCATGTCTCTGGTAGGAGCACACAGGAATAAGAGGCTTGCCATGTCTTCCCCTGTCCCTATGGATGTTGACTTTGGGCACCTGGATGGGGTGGTAAATGTCAGGGGTCTCCCACCTTGCTTTATGTACAGTACTTGGGAGGGAGGTCATGTGAGTGGTCCACATTTGAAGAGCAGGTGATGTATTCTGGATGTCTGCATGAAAGATCTGGAATTTTCCAGAATGTACTGCTCTATATTTCTTTCTCCTTTTTTTCTGAGGTAGGGTCTCACTCTAGCTCAGGTTGACCTGTAATTCACAATGGAGTCTCAGGGTGGCCTCGAACTCACGGCGATCCTCCTACCTCTGCCTCCCGAGTGCTGGGATTAAAGGTGTGCGCCACCACGCCCGGCTCAAACTGCTCTATCTTTCTGTCCAGCCATCCTCCCATTCATGTGTCTATCAACCCATCCATCTGTAATCTTTCCCTCCCTCTTTCTCTCTTTCCTTCCCCTCTACCCATGCCATGTATATCTTATCAGCATGGACCCTGCCCCGTGTTCCTGCTGTCCTTAGTCCCGACTTGCTGACATCGTTTATTTTCTGCCTTCCCAGGCTGCTCTGGCCTTGACCGTAAGGAGCTCCTTCAGGCATACGCGGCCCTCTGGCGGCTATGCCATGTCCTGGCCAAGCTGTTCCCTGAGCTTCAGCTCATCTTGCAGGCCTCCTGCCCCAGCCTCATTCTCAGCTGTCTCCCAAGGGTCTCTGCTTCCTTTCACTGGAGACTGTTCTAGAAACCAAGACCTGGGCTCTGGGCTTCTCACTGAGGCTGGTGTAGCTGAACACTCTAGCCCACAGGGCCGGGAGGGGTCTGTGCACTTAGTCACGTCTCTCTGCAACCCTCCCCATGGCTCCAACTCCAACCCATCAGCCACACGCAACACTGCAGATCCTGGCTCATGAGTCTGTGGGCTCCCTCCCTTGTGGGGAGAGCCCTGGCCCCGTTCCTGTGGGTGGGCTCTGGGGCAGGAGCAGCAGGGGTGCCGGCCCGCCCCACTGTGTTGGGGTTCCCTCAGTGGAGCCAGTGCTTAACGCACAGCGCCTCTTGTCTGTTGCTACGTGGCTCAAAGACACTTAGCTCAGCACTTTCTGCTCATCGCCGTGGGATTTTGATCGAGATGTGTTCAGTTCCAAGCTGGGAAAGGAAAGGAAAGGAAAGGAAAGGAAAGAACAAGGAAGCAGTTTGAATCACCCAGCTTCTAGGCCCCCAGGGGTCCCTCTGTAGGCTACTAGGCAGACATTCTTTTCCCACCCGCCTATTCCAGGCCAGGCCAGGCCGTGAGTCAGCCTCACTGAGTGCTTACTAAATGACATCCGTTCTCTGACAGCATCCTTTCCACTGCTTAGCCACAGTGTCCGCCTGCTGCCCAGCAGTGTTGAGACACTTAGAAAGCACCGTGGGGAGCACATGGGGGGCACTGCTTCCCCAAGAGACCCCGGCCTGGGGCGTGGAGATGATCTTCCTCCACAATCCATGAGTGAAAACAAAGTCATGGCCGTGACAAATCCCCTTGAGAAGGGGAAGGTGACACTGAGCCTTGTGACAGTGTCAGAACTGAACTTGGGAGCAGCCCATGGTGACCAGTCCAAGGGAGCCATGGAGAGGTTTTGAGCAGAGGAGGTGGCGCTCAGCTGAGCCCTTAGGGGAGAAAGGCCCACTATCCTGGAGGAGGGATGGGCGGCGAGCGGCCACGGCTGGAGGTCAGGAGGCCGCAGGCCAGCAGAGGGCTTGCTGTGGATGGCTGATGTGAGCCTGGCCCTTCCCTAGTTGCTCTGTTCTCCTACCCCCTTGCCTCCCTCCCTGATATCTTTAGTAGCTGGTGGGGACAGTGGGACCTACTGGCCACACAGAGTAGCCACAGCTTAGAGACAGAAGGTGGGCATGTGCTCCCAGGAGCTCAGGTTAGACCCCAGCCTCTGAGCAACAGAGCAGGTGACAGGTCGGTTGACCAGCTGGACTCAGCTGGGAGACAGCCTCTTGTGCAGAGGAAAACTTGCTGAAGTCACAGTTGGAGCTCAGGAAGAAATGGGGTAAGGCTAACCTCTTTGCTTTGCTGTTCCCTCCAGGACCCTCCTCCAGTGCTCCTGAAAATGCACCAGGCATCTATCTGCTGGTAACTTTGAAGCTCTCAGAAACAACCTCCTTCCTGAAAGCGCCAACAGGAAGACTATAAAGAAGCTTCCAGAACAGGCAGCCATATCTGCCCCTTCCCTGCAGCCACCCTCTGCAGGCGCAGGACCACGTGTTATAGAATGGGGTCTTCTAGAGGGTGACTTCAGATGCCTGGGGCACCCTGCTGTCTCTGAGACAAGTCACTGGAGGTGGCCTGCACCCCGTCATTCTGGAAGTCTCACTCCCTATACAACGTACCTGGACTCAAGAGGCAGAGGTCATAGGCTCCTGACAAATGTGACCCCCTGGCAAAGTGCCTCTAGCCTCAGGCAGAGCCTCCTGCCCTCTGGACACTGTTGGAGTGAATTACAGCTCATCCCAGAGCTAGTGAGGGAAGGATGGCAATAGCTCTCTGTACCAAATGCCCTGTGTGATTAAGCAAGAAATTAATAGGCCATGGCTCCCTCCGCACCTGGCGAACATCTCCCAGTCCCATAAACATGCTGGAGTCCAAGGGCAGTGGAATGGCTCCACTCCACACCCATCCATCAGCATCCCAGGATTTATGGGGGTTTGTGGAGAATCTCCTCCAGTGCCAGTGCCTCATTCTGGAAGCCATAAAGTGGCCTTAGAGCCCACCTAGTGCATTACCTGTGCCCCGGCCACCACCTCCACCACCACAGACCCAGACATCAAGATGGCTTCAGCTCTCAGCCCTGTTGCTTGTTGAGAGTTATTGTCTTTCTGTCTATTGTTCCCCATTTATGCAAAGGAGGCAGTGGTACTCCTACAGGCAGCCTGGGGGTGAGAATCCATGGTGAGGGAGGGTCCCCATGCACTAACTGTGGATTTCCCACTAGGGACTCTGGCTGGTGAGAGTGAGACCTTGGCCTGATATCCAGTGTATATCAGAGTTGCACCTGAAAATGTGAGCTTACCACCGCACACATCCCCATAGACTACTGCGCCCAGGGACTGCAGGCCTGTCCTCACCCTCTGACTTATCTCTGCTCACTCGGGATCGGGATTCACTTTGGTTCTGGCCCAGGCTGCCTTGCACTTGTAGGGGGTTGATCAGGCCGCCAGGGCCTCTCCCTGCAGCTCCTGGCTCAGCCCCTTGCCTTTGTGATGCCCCCTCCTCATCAACGCATGCTGTTCAGCTCTGTGCTCTTATTCCAGAGTGGGCTTTGCTGGAGGCTCAGAAGCAGGGAAGAGGGCAAGGCACTGGCTGCGTGCATCTGAGCCTGCTGCATCCAGAGCAGAAACCAGAGGACCTCAGAAGTGGCAGGACTGGTCTGGAGGGACTCAGGAAACGAGCCAACTGGCCCCCGGCCTCAAGTCTTGCAGAATAGTAAACTGAGACTCCCGGGACACAGGCAGATCTCTGTGCCCCAGGCCTCTGTCTGCCACTGAGGAGGGTGACTGGCTGGGGTTGTAACAGCCATAGGCCGAGTGCATCCCAAAG
Organism: Jaculus jaculus; assembly: GCF_020740685.1. NCBI lineage: Eukaryota > Metazoa > Chordata > Mammalia > Rodentia > Dipodidae > Jaculus > Jaculus jaculus. Next base: position 197,382,777 of record NC_059103.1, on the reverse strand, counting down.
CGTTCTCCCCACGATCCTCTTCTGTGCAGGGACAGTACCAGTAGGTGGGTGATCGGGTCGTGCATCAGAGTCTAGGGTCTGGTGTCCACCCAGACGAGTCAGCCATCTACAATACTGACCACGCAGCGCCTAGCCACAGGAGTTGCCAAACCCATGGTGCTTCCTCTGCAGTACCCCCTGGAGTGCTGAGACAGTCTCCCATGGGGAGGGGCGGGAGGGAGGGTGTGCCCATCCCAGAGAGCTTGTCAGGGCGGTGGAGGGAAGATGGGAAGAAGGCTGAGGGTGGGTGGATGGTGAGGAGACTGGTAGGAACACTGGGAAACGTAAACCCCAGGGGCCGACAGAGGGTGGAGTCACTCCCCAAGCACCACACTAGCAAGACCTAGCTGGCTTTGAGGTCCTTTGGCCTTGGGCCACTCTTACGTCTCTCAAGGGTGTATAGCTTGTTTGCTCCTCTAGAAGTGAGCCCACAGCCAGGTAGATGAGCGCGCAGAGGTGCGGCCTGCATTTCTCCACCAAGGTCAGACTTGGGGTCCTTGGGGGCGGCTTGGGGGAGGGCAGGGCGGCCCTGCTTCTGCAGCGTGGAGGTCGTCCGTCCCCGCAAGCACTCAGCTCATCACCACCCTCCCACCGTAGAAATGAATTCCATCTGGATTAGCATTAAGTATATATTTTTTTTCTAAAAAAAATCAGGGCACAGAAAAGTGAGAATTAAGTAGAATTTAATATTCATCAGGCCTCGGGAGAGAGCAGCTTTCATAAGTTTAGAACTAATACGGGAATCAGGAGGGAAAATATGGACAGGCTTGGCTGCATCAGAATGAAAAGCTTCTGCGTGTCAGAATGAAACCACCCAGTAAAAAGGCCAAAACACATGGCCTGGAAAATATATGTACAGCAAGTATGACAGACAAAGGCTTAATTTCTTTATTAAAGCAAGAGTTTACCCATCTCTCTCTTTGGTTGTGGAAATGCATATTAAGGGGAAGTTCAGGCTTTTCTTAAGAGAGAAGAGGTCATTAAGAGGAGGGGACAGACAGTGCTGTGCTCCAGCACCCTGACATTGGCCTAAGCTCATCATGGTAGGACTAACAGTGATTTTTTTTAATGAGTGTTTTCCTGATTTTGCCTAATTTTCTTTAGAGAGTATGTTTTACCTAAAAAACAAAAGGAGTGGTAAGAGTTACTATCTGTGACAGATTATTATATTATTAATTTTATATTACTATTTATTATATTAATTATTTTATATTATTAATATATATTATTATTATTATAACCACCAGTAAAGGCCATCATTAATAAGCACAGGAAGGCATTATCCACACATTTTCTTTCATTTAACTCATACATTCAATCTCCCCTTGCTAAGAAGGTGCTTGCTAGTGTTCCCATTTGAAGGATAAGGAATCTGAGGCTCAAAATGGGTCAGGACCAGAGCAAGGGAAAAGCTAGTGCTTGGGCAAGTGTAAGTGCACACAGAACCTTGGTCCTCAGGTGGCAGGGTGATGCCACCAAGGAGCTTTGGCATCTGATGCTCAATTCTTGTTCAGATCAATCCCTGGGCATTGTGGAGGGGCCAAGGGACCCACCTCACTTGGGAGGGATGAAGCATTCTCTCCTCCCATCAGAAAGCGAGTAAAGGCAAAAACTCAGAAGTCAGTGGCGGGCCTAGAAGACACAGGTGTTCAGGACTGCGGTGTGCAGAGCTGCCCACATGCACAAAGTGCCATTAGAGATATGAAAACAAGGCTGAGGTATCCTTGGACTAATTGATTGAAAATCCTTGAACTTGACACAAGTCATTGTGGTGGGGGGCGGATAACAGAAAAGACAAAACCCACAGAGGCAGCTGGCAGTCTGTTCTGGGTGGTGCGCTGTGCACTGGGAAGATTCTTAACGAGGTCACGCTACTGGGGAGGAGGCATCCTTAGACAAGCTGCCTACAAAGTCCTTGAAAGGCTTCCAATAGAAACAGACCAGGTGATAAAAGTCCCAGAAGGAAACCCTATGTTGGTGCCTATGCTCCCCCTGGCAACTCACCAGGTGTGCGTGTTTGCTGTCCTGAGCTCAGAGACATCATCTTAGCCTTGCCTATGGAGCAGCTGGAGGGGTCAAGCAAAGAAGGACACGACAGGATCTTCAACATCATGGACCAAGGCTGGGTGGGATGATGCCAGCCTACTTTGGGAGCATGAGGTGCCTATCTGGAGGAGGTGTCTCTGGTTCTGAGCCTGGAAAGAGGACCACAGGACTCCACCATGTGGACACACAGATGTCTGAGACAGTTTGGAAGTGGTTGACCGTACCTGTGGCGAGGCAGAGCAGGCCTGGAGCAGTGTGAGGAGGGATGCAATTCCAGTGTCCAGATGGTGAGGGTGACTGGCAACTGACCCCTCAAGTAGAGGGAAAGATGAGCAGGGCCTCCTCAAGTGGCTTCTACATAGTGCTTCGGGTAGAAAGATCTAGAAACTGACAGACGTTCAGTCAAGGAGGGCAAAACAGTGTCCCTACTGAAAGAACATAGCTTCACAGTCTGGTGAGGAAGCCACTGCTGGGCCCATTCTGCAGATGGGAAAACTGAGAGTCATGGGGGGTTTGGAGGCCAAGCCCCACATCCCGTTGTCCTTGTGGTCTCAGATGTTTGTATCCTCACCTGGCCCTAAGGCCAGGTTCGAACTAAGACTCAGGCATGAGGCCAAAGGAGGGGAAAGAGTGACCTCTGTCCTGAGACTCAGGTCCCCTAAGTGGTCCTGCGGCATGTCTTGGGCCCTAAGCACTGACAGCAGTTGCATTTGAGCATCCTGAGGACAGGGCCCAGTCTCCAGCTCCTGTGTGCAGTAGGCACTTCATAAATGCTCCAAGCATGACCAGATCCAGAGCACAAGTGACCCTCAGCGGAGGGATTTGGGGAGCACCTTCTGACCCCAGTCAAAATTAACTCAAGCCATCATATTCCATGCCGAAGCTCAGTGCACCTCAATTCATCCATTCACCCCAGATTCTCCCAGTCCCCTCTCTTCAGTTCAGCCCATCCCCCAACTTGACTCCTGGTCACATTGACTGTGATTCCTCAATTCAAACCAAATCAAGCAATTCAATTCATTTTAATTCTACTCTATTGGGTTCCTCCTTTCCAATTCAATTTTCTTTCTCCAATCGGACTAAATTCAATCCCTTCAACTCATTTCTGTTGTCCTCACTCTATTTTTTTTTTTTTTTTGGCCTTTAACCCAATCCTTCCATTCAAGCTGATCTGACTCCCATGAAGCCACCAGCTCTGTGTGCTCACGGGCCTGGGTGCTCTCATTCTCCCCGAGCCAGAGTACTTGCATCCTGCAGGGCACAGCCTCTCTGATTTGAGATGCAAACAGGCTCCCTGTGGCAGGATGCTTTGGACAAAAGCCACTCGCTGGCACTTCGGCTTGCTGTGCCATCGCACATCTGTCACTTACTGTTTCTCTCAGCGAGACAAAGATGCCTGTGTCATGGTCATCATCTCATTGTAGAGGAAGGAGGCATGGTCTACATCAGGAGATAGCTTCAGAGGGAACAGGTGCAGGCCTTGAACCTGGGCTGTAGATGGTGATGCACATCCTATGCAGTGGATGACGGTGTCATGTGACTATGGTGTCCTCATCTTTGTCCTAGCAGCAGGGATGTGACAGTGAGGGAGTGGGCCATGGTCCTAGCCCCATGCACCTGTGGATGGTCACATGAACGATGATGGGGGTGGTCAGGGGAGGCTTCCTGGTTACAGCATTCTTGCACAGAGCAAACCCTGGGAGGTGCTACGGAATGAGACCATGCCTGAGTCACCACCTTCCCTGGGCATCAGGAGTGACCTTCACCTGGGCCCGGGTGCTTGCTTATACCTGGAGCTTCCCATTTCCGTGCGCTCTAGCCATCACAGGTACTGTTTCAGTGAGAAGCTGGCCCTTCACTTCTGCATCCTGGATGGTGGGTCGCGTCTGCCTGGCTGCCGTTGCTGTAGCCACCACGGAAATAGCTCCCTTGTCCTTCATCAACTTAATCTGCACTGATTCTGCCCACTGTGGTCATCATCTCATTTTTGTCTTCTTAGCTGAGTTTTGGCCTTCCAGAAGCAGCAGGACGTTGACAGACATTTGTGCTTAGAGGATAATCCAAGAAGTGGGGACAAGAGCTTAGAGCCCTACAGAGGATAAATGCAAGTGAAACTGGGGCAATGCAAATCAGAGGGCTAGGGGCTGGAGGGAGCTTGAGGACAGCTAATGTTCTTATAGAAGTCACAGATTCTGAGCAGAAGCAGGCAAATGTGGGTGCCCCCTTCCTTCCTTCCTTCCTTCCTTCCTTCCTTCCTTCCTTCCTTCCTTCCTTTCTTTCTTCCTTCCTTCCTTCCTTCTCCATGCCTCTCTGTGGCAGCGTGGAGGAGCTGGGATTCAGTCGTTCGCTCCTGTGGCCAGCACTTCCTCAGGCTGATGACCTTTGATGACCACCACTCCTTGCTGGTCACCTGCCCCTGCTTCAGCCCCAAGGGAACATGGATGTGGTGGCCGACCTGACCTGCCACGTCCAGATCCCTCCTAAGAGGTGGCATATGTGCGGAGTTCTCCCTAGGAGACAGGGAGAAGAGCAACTGGAATCTCCTTGCACATCACACAGGTGGCGTTGAGGAGGTAATGGGGTGACCTTTGCCAGGTGCTCAACATCAGCCAGGTTTGGGCAGCTGTAGTTTCTTCCTCTTGGGCAGGATGTCCCCATCTTACCCCATTATCCAACATGTGAACCAGATGCAGGGCCAGATGCCATTGCAGATGGGAGGAGGATGTGGTCTTGAGCAAGCCCCCAGAAGGCTCAGCTCAGGTCCTGTCTGGCTATGGTGTGTTCCAGCTCCTCAGACCCACGTGTGTTTATGATGAGGCTGAGCCTCCCAGAATGAGGTTTGACTCACAGAAGGAGAATTCATGGTGACATCTTAGCAGTATGACAAGGCACAGACAGACAGAGAGGGTCATCTGCCTGCTCAGTGGCTGCACCAGCTTGTCTTTTTGGAGAATGAGCACCATGTTATTCAGAAGCTAGGGTGGAAACCCAGGGGGGAGAAACAAGTGTCAGCTCAGAACTGACACGGAAGTGACTGCAGCTGGGTGATGGTGGTGACAGTCACCCAGTGAGTACCTTAGACTCAAAGTCCCACTCAGCCCTGGCCCAGCCCTAAGGGTTAGGACATTCCCCATTGGTTTTTGCCTCCCAGACAAGCATTAGCAATGTGCAGCTACCACTTGTGCTGGGCTTCAAGATGACAGAGACTGAAATTCCCACAGCTTGTGAGATGTATAGGTGAGTTCTTCCTGAAGGGCTTGTACCCAAAACTCAGAGAGGAGTTTTGTTTTTCTCTAGAGAAGTCCATAAGAGCATGGGTCCTCAAAAAAAGCAGTTCCCCAAAGGGGAGCAATTCCTCCTCCTCCAGTCCCATCCTTCAGGACCTGTACATCTGAGTCTTTGGAGGAGGAGAGCCTGTGTGACTTGGTCCCCATTCTGTAGACACCCATATTTTCCATTTAATACTGTGTACTCCTCATAGATGCTCAGTCCACATGCTGTAGACACCCATATTGTTGCAGTCCGGTTCACATTGCTGGTAGAAATCACCCAACCAAGAGAAGCTTCTGGGAAAAAGAGATTTATTTTGGCTTACAGGCTTGAGGGGAAGCTCCATGATGGCAGGGGAAAACGATGGCATGAGCAGAGGGTGGACATCACTCCCTGGCCAACATAAGGTGGACCACAGCAACAGGACGGTGTGCCAAACACTGGCATGGGGAAACTGGCTATAAAGCCCATAAGCCCGCCCCCCAAATACACTCCCTCCAGGAGGCGTTAATTCCCAAATATCCATCAGCTGGGAACCTAGCATTCAGAACGCCTAAGTTTATGGGGGACACCTGAATCAAACCACCACACATATTTTCCACTTTCACACTGTACACACTTCATAGATGCTCAGTCCATGCTGTGGGGACCCATATACTCAGTCCTCCAGCTGTGTACTCCTCATAGATGCTCAGTTGATGTGCTGTAGACACCCATATACTCAGCCCTCTCATTGTGTACTCCTCACAGATGCTCATACCTTGTGCTGTAGACCCCATATACTCAGTCCCCCCACTGTGTACTCCTCATAGATGCTCAGTCCTCACGCTGCAGACACCCATATACTCAGTCCTCCCTTTGTATGCTCCTCATAGATGCTCAGTCCTCGAGCTGTAGACACCCATATACTCAGTCCTCACACTGTAGGTACCTCAGCCAATATGCAGTCTCCACACTGTAAAAGCAGAGTCTGGAGCATCCTGTGGGCTGACAATAGATCTCCTTGGAATGCTGGGTGCTGGCAAGTCCTCCTCTGTTCTCAGTTGAGTTTGTTTTTCTTTCTGCTCCTTGCAGTGAGAAGCCCAAGCATGACAGGGTCCTCGGCCTTGCACAGTATCTGCCCCTGTGCATCTGCTTTCCCTCTGTAGATGGCCAGATGCTGAAGCTGACGGAAAAGGCCAGCTTTTGTCTGTGCCCCACCAGATTGGGCTGTGAGGATCAGAGCCCAGTGTGTATTACTTGGGATGCTAGAGACAGGCAGACCCTGGGACATGGTCTCTCCTCTGCACTCGAGGGGCGTCAGGGATGATTTGGCCTTCCCGAGCATCTGTCTTTCCAGCTGGAGTGAGGGTCTGTGAGGTCAGCCTTTGCCTCCCCGCTCATGACCCAGATGAAAGTCTTTCGGCTCACAGCTCAGGGTGTGATCTGTTCCCTGAGAGTCAGTCCTGGTGAACTCTGACGGAAGTAAGTTCAAGATGTTCACACTGCCTATGTGCCTTGGGATGAGTCTGGGAGCCAGGCTTTCTGCACGTGAGGGAAAATCTGTAGCTCCAAGTTGCCTAGCATGTGTGTATGTGGGGGTGGGGGGCAGAGGTCCGCTGAGGTTCCCTGTGCTTGATCTGGCCCTCTCTGCTTGAGCCCTTCCATGACCTGTCCCCTCTCCTCTTCTGCATAACATGTTCCCACCTGGATGTCAGAGGGGCAGACAGGCTCACACATGACACATCATCTAGCAAGCTGGACAGGGAGAGGCGAGGAATCTTGTTCTCCGGAAACTCTTCTCCCTTTCACAGACATCTACCCCAGTCCACTGGGGCCTCAGCACGGCCCCCCGAGGCACCTTGGGCCAGAGGAAGTGTCGAGGCAGGAGAGCCCGTCCCTGCTACCAGGCCGTGTGCCGGTGTGTGCTCGAGTGACAGAGCTGATTTCCCAAACACCATCTGAGCCGAGTGCATGCTGATGAGGATGATGGCTTTTTAAATTTTAAATTAGAAATTACATTTTTCCCCTGCCAAAATAAAAATGAGAAATCAAACGAATCTGGTTCAAGGCGGGGGGGGGGGTGCCTGGAACTGAGAAAATGTGTCTATCAGACTCTCTGTTGAGCAAACAGACAGGGAGCCTGGGGCGTTCGTGGAGGCTGCTCTCAGTCCCTTGGCTGGCTCCCCACTGTAGCCCTGTGCCGCCCAAATGGACAGCAGCAGTGGCCAGTGGAGTCAGGGTGCAGCTTGGGAAGCTGGTGTAGCTGGAGCCACTGTCTCTGTTCTTGGGAGGGGGGCTTACACCTCTCTCCCTTGCAGATTTGAGGGTGCAGGCAAGTGTGCAGAGCCGCACTGTGCTCCCAGGACACAGCCTGCATCCCTCACATCACTGTTGCTGTAGATGACACTGTTTCCTCTCAGGAGAATGGGGTTAGAGGCAGGCAGGCTGGCTGTGTCCCCAAGGGCACACTGACATCTGGAGACTCAGAGGCAGTAACAGGGCCATCCTGTGGGAAGGTACAGCCTCAGGGTGGAGCCGGTGGAGGGGAGAGCAGAGACTATGCACCCCAGCACCTTGTTCACAGCACGAGTTGTGAGTTCTTCTCTCTGGGGCTCTGTACTTGGTTAAAAACTCGGATTCTCTGGCTTCCCTGCTGTTTCCAGAGTGGAACTCAACACTGTCCTCCCTTGACATTGCTGAGAGCTTTTCAGTGTCATCACCCCATTCTACAGTTGGGAAAACTGAGGTCCAGAGCAGAAGAGGGTTGTCAGAGAGCAGCTAGAAGTGGCCTGGGTTTCTGGGTCAAGAGGCCTTGCTCAGGCCCTGTCCTAACCTAGGTCTCATTGTCGCAAAGCGCTCCGCAATCTTTTCCAACCATGGTGTTCTGGAGGCCCTTCTTACGGGGGCCTCCAGAGCAGATCACCAGGGAAAGTCCCTACCCGTTCTAGCCGTGGGCCTCCTGCTCGTGACACCCCTTTCTGGCAGCCGGGCTGTCTGGCTGCAGAGCCTCCACCACAAGCTTCACTGGCTCCTGCATAGACGGCTGCAACCTGCTGTCTGTGAAACACCTCAAAACGTGTTGTGACTTGTGTTATCTATTCTCACTGTGGCCTCTTTGTCACATCAGCTTCCAATATGCAGTAGGGAAGAATGGTTCAAGAAGTACTCAGGTGGGCTGGAGAGATAGCTTAGCGGTTAAGCGCTTGCCTGTGAAGCCTAAGGACCCCGGTTCGAGGCTCGGTTCCCCAGGTCCCACGTTAGCCAGATGCACAAGGGGGTGCACGCGTCTGGAGTTCATTTGCAGACGCTGGAAGCCCTGGCGCACCCATTCTCTCTCCCCCTCTATCTATCTTTCTCTCTGTGTCTGTCGCTCTCAAATAAATAAATAAATAATTTAAAAAAATAAAAAATAAAAGTAAAGAAGTACTCAGGTGACTTCCAATCGTCCTGCTCCTCAAGAGGCCGGTCACCATCCCTGCACCAGCTGTTTCCTCCTGGGCTCTTGTCTCTGGCTCCTGTCCCCCTCCTGCCTCGATGCTCCCACCTCCAGGTCTCCCAAGTCCACCTGCCACAGCTCCCACCACTCTCCGAGCACCACACAGGGTGCACTTGCGTGAGGCATGGCCTTGGTGTGCCTTCCAGAATACATGCAACAGGGGCGCTGGACCAGGAACTCCCCAGAGTCCACAGAGCAGGGATGATGGGTCTGGGACCTTTCATGGCCATGCCACTCAGGCCCACCTCCCCCATGACCCACTCCAGAGCTCCATGGCATCCCACTGCCCCTACAGGGCCAACACACCCAACTGCAGGGCTCCCCCACCCCAGGCGAGCCCAGCAGCACTGTGCGCAGCCACTAACCACGGGAGGGCCCTTCAGGCCTGTCTGGCCTCCCTCTAGAATCCTGGACTCTAGTCCTCCTTCAAGGCTGTTCCCCTTGAAAGAGTTTAGTGAGAGAGCCTAGAGCTATTCTCCAAATGACAAAATTACAGAGCTGGAGGACAGATAAGTGGCTGCCGGGGTGATGGTCCAGGGGAGGACAGGAGGAAGTGTGAAGGGCAGCATGCAGAGACGGCTGGGGTGTCACTGCCCTGCCTCTCACTGCGGGGTGCCACACGGAGTGTGCTTGGGAAAATCTGTTGCATTCATGCACACAGGAACACATGGGCACCAAGACACATGTACACGTGCAGATGCACTTAGATGCACACGTACACGTGTACAGACACACAGATATACCGAAGCCTGCGTGTACACACATGTGAATAGGCATGCATTTACAGAGATACTCACCTGCGTACATTTGGTGGAAGCCACAATGGGCCTGTGGCCCACCCTACAGTGGGTTGGGCTTGCTGTGTGCTGAGGTCCTAGGTAGCCCCGGAGACAGTGGGTGACAGAACATTCCTCTATATTATTTTTATCATTTCCTGAATCTCAGTATTTCATAGCACTAGGTCAACTAGTCTTGAGGGATTCAGAGAGTACAACAGAGGGAAGTGACTGGTGATGGGGCCGGGAGGGGCCTGAGGTGGAGAGGACAAAGGGGGAGGTGGGGGCCTGTGGGAAGGGTGGAGGATGGGGGAGCTGCAGCCCACCTGCTCTGTGGGGTGGCTGATCTGGCCCAGGGGGACAAGAAGGGGCTGGGGTGTGCTCAGGGCCTCAGGCTGCTCATGAGTGTCAGAATGGGGGTCGGTGGCAGGTGCTGGAGAATTTGTAGCTCTTGGGACTCAGAGCAGTGTCCTGGGGGTCTTCATGCTGCATCTACCACCCGCAAAGAGCCTGGTGTGACATGTCGCAGAGGGTTGCCAGGCCACCAGGCCACCCCAGCCTTCTAGGAAAGGCCAGAGATAACCGCAACTCCCTTTGGCCAGCTTCTTCTAGGTGTGCCCGAAGAGGGGCTGTGGTCCACGGGTGGGCAGCACGCGGGGCTGAAGTAGGAGCACTCCCCCTCTTGACTTCCCTTAAATGAGGCCCATCGTACTGTGAGGGGGCTTGTTAGGGCTGCTCATGTGTGATGGAGTCCTTGGCTCTGATTTTATCCCAGCCCCAGAAAGCTCCCGCTGACTGGTACCTGGGCAACTCTAGGAGGTGATGGAAAGGGGACAGTCATCAGGCACAAGAGGACGAATGCTACTCCAGGCAGCTGGCTGGCTCTAGGCTGGGCCCTGACTGCCCAGTGGTACTGGGCTCCACCCCAACCCTGGCGCAGTATGGTTTCTTGCCTAGAGCAGCTGCATGGAGAAGAAAGTGCCCCATCCAGCCTGACGGAAGTTGCCCTTCTCGTGTGCCAGGAATAGTTCCTTCTGGGCATCGGCGTGCAGTCAGGTGGCAAATGCACTTGTTCCCTAAAAGGGTCAGTGCAGAGCAGTCTCCTCATGGCAATACTAGTGACCCCAGATCTGGTGATTCTATACACAGGGCAAGAGCGTGACAAGCTGGTTGTTAAGTGCAGCTCATGTGAAGCCAGTTGTCTCAGGAGCCTTGGTATCACAGGAGAGAGCTTCTCTCTTCCTCCCCTCCACGAGGACTCCTTACAAGTCCAGCTCTGTCTTTACCCTCCACTCTCTCTTCATGGTCTTGCCTTTCCATTGGGTTCACACATGTCCACTGCCATTATCTCCAAGGGAGTTCACCTAGCCTCTCCCCTCTGAACCCCGGAAACCCTTTCTAGGGGTTCTGCCCTACTCTGCCGAGATCTCCATTGCCTAAATCCAGGCAAAGTGGGTGACTTCATGGACCCCTCCCATCAGACTCCACTCCTTTCCTCCAGAGTGGGCCAGTTCTCCCCGCCCCTGCATGCCCACCAGCACCAAGAGGAAACGCTTCGCCCCAGCAGGAGGCTTATCTCCTTCCTGTCTCCTTCCCTGGGCTGTCCTGAGGCTCAGGCGCAGCCTTTTTCCACCTGAATGTGGGCCTGGGAGTAGAGCCCTGACCCGTCCCTCCCTGTAGCCTCTCAGTAGACTTGGAACAGCTGTCACCTGGTGCAGACAGAGCCACTATCAGTGTTGGACACCTGCCTTCATGCTGGCTTCCCATGGAAGGACAAAGGGCTTGGTGGCAGATGACAAGATATTCAATGACATGTATGCAGAAGATAGTCATAACTGTTTGTCCCAAAGCTGCTGGGACAGGCCTTTGGAGATCATCAGAACCTCTTCCAACGAGGAGGCTTAGGAACTGCTGTCCAGCTGGCTGGACATGTGACATTGGGTGTAAATTGAGGTGGCCACATTCAACACAGGAAGGACCAAGGAAGATGTCACAGACTGGTCACAGTCTGGCCTGTCCCCAGCTCCCTAGACCCTGAGCCCCTGGCCTGGCAGCCACCCCCTCAGAAACTTCAGGGCATTCTGGAGAATGTCCTGCTAGACTTATTCCTTCACATGGACTCCCAGCCAAAAGCCTTGGAAGTAAGTCTGAGTCTGGCTCCAGCCCTTGCCTTGGTGTGTCTCTGCAGAGCCTGCCTCCTCCCCCCACCCAAAGGGTCCATGGAAGTTCAGAGCCTTCATGCAGCCAGGCTCACAAGGGCCATAGCACACAGCCACTGGCCAACACATGTTCGCTGCAGGATCACCTGTGAATGACTACTGTCCACACCTCACCTCCATCTCTAGGCCACACTGGTACTTTCTCTTGAGCCTAGGCAGCCAATGTACCTCCAAGAGTGGGTCCCAGCCCCCCACTAACCCCGACCTGCCAACATGGAAGACAAGAGGAGCCTGTTCCTGCTTCGAGACGCTAATGCCTTCATCCTATCTGGCCGTCCACAGGGCCTGGCTGCCCTTGCTCCTGCTCGGCTACGGCCTGGACTTAAGGCAGGGAGACGGGAGCCCAGCTGAGCCTCAGCTCAGCTGGAAGCTCCTGTGAGCAGCAGAGGATCTGGCCCAGCTTAGGGGAGTTTGCCGAGGCTTAGATCCGAAGCCGCACTGGGAGCAAGCAGGAGAGGTCAGGACTATCCCCTCGTCCCCAAGTCATCCTGAGTGTCAATCTAAGCCAATTTTGTGCCCAGTTCACCTGAAGTGGAGGCGAGGTGGCCCAAACCTTGCTGGATGTCTCTGTTATCAGACCCTACTTAATGAAAATCTGACGATCCTAAGGAACTTGTCTCAAAGAAGAAAGAGATTTGGAAGAAAGTGGCTCCTACAGGCTGAGCCCTGATCCTGATCATACACAGAACCTTGATCCCAGTCCACAGTGACCTGCTGATCCTAGTCTTACACTGAACCCTGACCTTGGTCATACACTGAGCCTTGACTGCAACCTGACTCTGGTCACTCTGGTACTAACCCTTGTTACATACTGATTCCGGATCCTGGTCAAACACTGAGCCTTGACTGAGCCCTGACAGTAGTCAGTTCTGATCTACTCTGATCATCTCCAACCTGGAAAGTGGGTGTGTCTGGCTAAGGTGGCCCATTCATACCTAGGACTCCAGTCAGAGTAGATTTTTCCTCTGTGGGAGGATGAGGGCCTTGCACACAGGTCTGCATATTCCATTGTAAGCCACTGACTGGGAACGTCTCTGGGTTCCCTCTGCCAGTCGCAGTGGATATTGAAGCTTCCAGCTTTGGAACGACTGGGGACTTGATCTCCCTCAGAAGCCCCGTCCTGATAACCTGGGGAGTAGGCACAGCAATGATCACGGAGTCACTTTACAGATGGAGAAACTGAGGCCTGGGCACTCTACTCACAGCCCACACAGGTCTTTGAGCCTCTTCACTGGTGCTCACTGCTAATGAGCATGTGCTTAGGATCCTCGTGGCTGAAGAGGTGTGGCCACGCTGCCGTCCATCCATTTCAGCTGCTCCATGTTTGGTCTCATGGACTTGGCAATGCACCTCATCCTATCTGGGCCTGTGGTCCTGCGCCAGAGTGAGGGAGGGAGCTGGGCTTGTCTCTGTGCTGGTGGGGCTGGTTTAGTGTTCATGGTCCCCCTCTCCACTCCTGCTCTTGCTTCTCCCCTAAGCCTTCCAAGCTTGAGAGTCACTCTGGTGTCTGGGATAGAACCAAGTATCATATAGAATTCACTGAGCATGTCCCCTCTCTGCCCTCCGCTCCCCCCACCCCAAGCCCTGTAGGTCTCCCAGCCTAGCCAGTGGGAAGACATTTTACAGCCCTGGGTCTCTGCCAGGAGGAGCCAACAAGGCCTGTAGAGTGACAGCCTGCCAGGCTCAGCATGCCCAGCTCTCCCCACGTAACACCAGCCTTTAGAATTTAATAAAAAACATCCCAATTGTAAAAGCTATTTACCCAGTTAAATCAATCATGCAGTGTGGCGTGTTTATGCCTGCACATCTGATTTCTGCTCATGAATCACTTTTTAAGTCCTCTTTAGGTGCTAATGACCCCGTGGGCTGGCAATACAATCCAGTAACGAAGGAGGCTCACCTACTGGGCCTGGGCTCCACCCTCTGGCCAGTCCCACTAGGAAGTCCAGGCACCCAGCAGCTGGCTCAGAGCCTCTTGGTCTTGACCCCAGAAGCAGGCAGGAAAGTCGGACCTTCACCTCCTCTGGAAAGCCTTCTGTGCTAGTTAATTTCCTTGTTGCTGTGACCAAAAACCTGCCAAGAAGCAATTTAAGGAAGGAAAAGTTTATTTTGGCTCACAGTACAGGAGATTTATTCCATGATGGCAGAGAAGGGCATGGCAGCAGACATGAAGCTGCTTGCTCACATGGTTGCGATCAAGATAGCCCTTCATGCTCAGCTCAGTCTCTCCCTCTTTCTCCCTTTTGTTTGGCTTCCTAGAACCCTAGCCAATATGATGGCACTGCCCACATTCAGGCTAGATCCTCCCTCATAGATACACCCAGAGGTTTGTTTCCCAAGTGATTCCAAATCCAGTGGAAGTTGACAAGGAAGACTGACCATGGCACTGCCTACCTGCAGACCCCAGCAGAAGGCTGTCCTTGTTCCCAAAGCACCAACGAATGAAGAATGGATTTCTTTATGTCTGCAGTAGACACAGGCCCACCACCCAGGCCTATTCCATCTTGAAGGTCTTAGGAGATCAAAGGGACTCCTTTTCTACTGGGACTGGAGTCCTTGCTGGGACCAGGGAAAGGGCACACAGAATGTGCCTGGACCCTGGTCACATGAACACCAGAGCACTGTGTGACTAGAGGGGACATGGGATCAAAGCAACAGCAGGGCCAGGTTAGTGATGAGCAGATGTAGTCACTCCCAGCACAGAAGAGGCCCTGGCCACACGCTCTGCTCCTCTATGTGGCCCTGGCACTGCCTGACTGGGTCTCTTCCTTGTCTCTGCAGTGGGGGCTTAGGTGTGTGCAGTGGGTTTGAGTCAGTGTGTGACAACTGTGCAGTGACACAGTTGGAGCTGGCACCCCTCTGCTCTTGTCTTTGCCCGGTGGCATCACCTGGGAACCAGGCTTGCTCGGAAGCTGAGTGCACAGACTCCGATCCTACATCCACATGGGTTTGAGCCCCAGCTCTGCCTCTTGCTGTGGGATGCTGGATAGGCCATGTTAGCGTCTTTGTGTTTCCGGTTCCTTATGGAAAGCCAAACGCCACGACATACACGTGACAGGACTGGAGAGGCATCCTGGAAGGCAGATACGATCAGTGGAGCTGAGGCGGCTCTCCTGGGCTACAACCAAAGGCCCAGGTGGGAGCGTGGTCCATGCTGCTGCACTGTAAATGCTTCTGAATGAGGGACCTCTGGTATCTGTCCAGGTATAGATCCCGTGCAGGGGCTGAGGTCCTGCTCTGCCCTGGTAGTGTGACTGTATATGTGGGTGTGGTAAGTAATGCCCATTCACCAGCTATGTCCCTAATCAGGGCCACAGCACAGTTCAGTTCCTCCAAGGTTACTTAGGGAGCCAAAACATGGAGTATAAGCTTGTGGCATGGTGCCCGCCCCATGGCAAGGCTCACAATGGCTCAGTGAATTCGCTGCTAAGCGCCTGCTATGTACAAAGCGGTCAGCTAGTGAGTTTGTGCATTGTGTTCTGTTCAATCCCCTAATTTCATGTTGGATTTTAGCAGAAACCCTTGCAAACATTTCCAACTTTTTGAGTTGAAACAGCTGGACTCAGTGGTAGGGCACAGACTCCAAACAGCAGTGGCCCAAGTAAAAGAGATCCTTCCTTCCCTGCCCCACAGGTCTCAGACCGGCAGTCCAGGACTGGCTCATGGCTCCATGGCATAGAGGTGGTGGGGCCTTGGCTGTTTGGCATGGGTGTGCTGAGCATGGCCTCTACACAGAGCAGCAGGGGTGCTGTGGTCCCAGCATAGGCCTCCTGGGCCACAGGACAAGGGAGGCAACGGATTGCTTTCTGGGGTGCCTGAGCTGCCTGTCCATTGTCTGCTTGCATCTCATTGTGGCTAAACTAGTTGCAAGGAAGGCTGGGTTATGTAGGTTTTTCCTTTGGCTATGTATGGCCACTGCTAAACAGTGTTTTCAAGAAAAGAGGAGACTAGGTGGGGGAACAAGTCACTTTTGAAACACTGACATTTGACCACTTTCCCTTTTTTGAGATAGGGTCTCATTGTAATGGAAACTCACTCTGTATCCCAGGATGACCCACTTTTCATTTATTTATTTGACAGAGAGAGAAAGAGAGAGAGAGAGAGAGAGAGAGAGAGAGAGAGAGAGAGAGAGGGAATGGGTGAGCCAGGGCCTCCAACCACTGCAAACAAACTCCAGATGTGTGCACCCCCTTGTGCATCTGGCTAACGTGCGTCCTGGGCAATTGATCCTGGGTCCTCTGGCTTTGCAGGCAAACTCCTTAACCACTAAGCCATCCCTCCAGCCCATTTGACCATTTTTAATCATCATTTTCAGGTTACCCTGAGGAGCTTCCCTCTGCTTAATGCAGAGGTTCTCAAGTTCAAGACCATGAACGCTTAGAGCTGGCTGGGCTTCTGTGTTGGGATAGAGGCTGCCCTGGGCTCTGTGGCCAGACGTTGCCATAGTTTGAGTGTGAAGTTCCCCTTACAGGCTCTCGTGTTTGAACACATGGTCCTCAGCTTACAGCTATGGGACACGCAGGAAGTGAGGCCCAGCTGGAGAATGTGGGGCTGCTTCTGGTCTTCAGACATGTGAGCAAGCTGTGCCTCAAGCTCCGCCCCCTTCCTTACACCTTGCCACGCAGGACAGTCTGCTAAAACCACCAGGCAAAACGAACTCTTTCTCCCTTAAGCTGCTTCTCGCCTAGCACTTGGTCACGACCATGAGAACAGTAAACAGCTCTCAGACGTCAA
Source organism: Jaculus jaculus (assembly GCF_020740685.1). NCBI lineage: Eukaryota > Metazoa > Chordata > Mammalia > Rodentia > Dipodidae > Jaculus > Jaculus jaculus. Next base: position 197,366,215 of record NC_059103.1, on the reverse strand, counting down.
GCAGTGTCTCTGACCCACACTCCTAGACTCACCCTCCACGTGTGGCCATCAGAAGTTACCAAACGTTTCATGGTTGAGGAAGGCAAATAGTCCCCGATTTAAAGCCAGAATGGAGAAAGGATGCCTGGAGAAGCAAGGCCCTAGGGAAAGTCACTGGACTTCCTGGGCCCCAGTCCAGGATCTCATCTGCTTCCCAGTCCCTCTGTCCAGAGGTGGTCTGGTCAGGGGTCCTCTCATGGACTACGTGCTGTAAGCAGACAATTGTCTTGCCACTCCTGAGACCATGCAGACATCTGACTCACTACTGTGAAGGTTCCAGTGTTAAGACCCATCCTAGAATCTAGGAACCTGGAGTCAAAGAGACATGATGTTGAGACTTTTTATTTATGTATTTTATGTTGGTCTGGAGAATTGAACTGGGGTCCTTTGGCTTTGCAGGCATATGCCTTAGCCGCTAAGCCATCTCTCCAGCCCTTATGTTAAGACTTTTAAATATATATATGTAGAGAGAGAGAGAGAGAGAGAAAGAGAGAGAGAGAGAGAATAGTTTACAAAGGGAAAGAATTACCATAAGACTGGGAACTCCTGCATACCAGCAAACACAAAAACGGCACCATGCGCCATGCACACCCACTCGGAAAGAGCTGGTTCACACACGGTGCTCTGAGCCCTCTGGTTGTATGTGTCTATAAGACATCCCAAGTAACACCCACAGCCTTAAGCAGATCGCTGGCGGAAGTCCATGGCAGCCCAGCCTCCAGGAAATACAAATATAGTTAGGAAGCTAGCACAGAGAAGTGTCTTCCCTCACTGGTAGTAAAGATACACATTAGAACAAAGCCCCGAGTCTCAGACACTAAAGTATGGAGATGGCCAATGTGTACTGAGGGGCTAGGAGCGATATGCTCATAGCTGCATTGGGGAGGACAGGGATCCCCCCAGGAGCAAGTAGACAATTGTCAACCCATGACACACTTGTGGAAATGCTCCCGCGGACCAGCAAGATAATTGCAAACATGTTGTCCCGTGGAAGCAATGTAAAATGTAAATATATATATACACACACACATACATACATACATATGGCAAAATAATTAGAACCAACCTAAGTGTTTGAACATGGGGGGATGTTTAAGTAAACTGTGGTCTATGCACAGGAGAGAATGGCACAACCATTGAAAAGTAACGTTTACTAGGCGCCTGCAAAGGGATGCTTGCAGGGAATGAAAGGCAAGATCCTAACAGGTAATATATAACACAATCCAATTCCAGCCATGTGGGAGAAAGGCATCACCACCATATTAAAACAAAGGCTAGGAAGCAATGTGCATTAAAAATAATGAAAGGACCTGCCTCCGCTGTTCACTGTGGCTGTCTTAGCCTGGCGGGCTCTAGGCAAAGCTTTGTTTATTTTATTTATTCTTATTTCCCAAATTTTCCTTGCCTGGCCTGCCTTGCCTTTTGCACAACAGACACATAATTTGCAAAAGCCTTGCTAAGCGCAAGAGAAATGGCATGTGGCAGATGATGGCTGCACGACCCGGGACTGTGCCACGATTTGTAAGTTGTGAAAAATAAATGACAGTGGAGAACTCTGGCTTGCTGACAGCCCCCACCTTGGCGCTCTTCCAGCTCAGGGGCCCCTTTGTAGGCGTGGGGCTGGAGATAGGTGTGAAAATGCCTAATAACTCCACACAGGCAAGGAGGTGTTGCCCACCAGGGACCCTGTGGAGCGCAGTGCGCCAGCCACCCTTGCAGGGGCACATGCCAGAGCGCAAATGCGGATTGCAAGCTTAATAGATGAGTGTGCGAAGGAGTCTCCCCGGGCGCCTGAGGAGAGTTAGATTTTGCATTAACGACACAGCGAGGCTTCGGTTTCTGCTCGCCACACTACGGGGTCATTAGCGTTACCCTTAGTGCCTCTGGTCCCAGCTTAATTACTGGCCATGCCCCCTTCTGGGTGAGAAGTAGCAGGGTGGCCTTGTCCTGGTCCTCCAGGGGAGTGAATACCTGCTTCATGGTGGCTGTCTTGGATGTACCTGTGTCCTCCACTTGCTACTCAGGATCCAGGAAGGACTCTTGGCTCGCAGGCCCTGTGACAGATTCAAAGCACTGAGAGCTTCTTCTGGTCACCAAGAAAAGCCCGGAGTGCCCTAGCTTCCTGGACGATTGGAAAGTCAGCTGCAGGCCATGGGGAATGCTATGACTCAGGCCTCCCCTCTGAATGCAATCTGCTAGAAGTTGGGTCCTGACAGCAGCTATGGGGACTGGCTGTGGCAGGGGCCACATGAGGCTGGGCATTGCCACGTTGGCTGCCAGCCGTCAGTGCTGCCTCCGGACCCCCGGCTCATGGCAATCCTGTGGGCCCAATTGCACGAGAGTGTTGTCCATTCACACGGGATTGTGTGTTAACTTGGCTTTTGTTTCTATGAGAAAATATTTGAGCAAATCAACTTGAAGCAGGAAAGATTGATTTTGGCTTACAGTTTCAGAGATTTCAGGAAGCTGCCATCGTGAGCTGGTGGGAGGGCACTACAGGGGAAAGCTGCCCATCTTTCGGTGGCCAGAAAGCAGAGAGTGAGAAGAAAGGGACTGAGGATGAAATACACCCTTCCTGGCACACTCCCAGTGACTGACTAGTTTTGCTTTTTAAAAGAGTTATTTTATTGATTTATTAGAGAGAGAGGGAGAATGGGTTGCCAGCACCTCTACCACTGCAAATGAACTCCAGACACGTGTGCCACCATGTGCATCTGGCTTATGTGGGACCTGGAGAATTGAACCTGGGTCCTTAGGCTTTGCAGGCAAGTGCTTTAACCGCTAAGCCATCTCTCCAGCCTGCCACCTCCTAGTTTACACCACCTCTGGCAATGTCATCAGATTATGGCTCCACCAGTGGATTAATGCACCGATGAGATCAGGCTCCCACCATCTATCACTGTCCGAGCCCAGCAGCTGTCAGTCAAGCGCTCAACACACAAGCCTGAAAGGGACATTTCAGATGTGAACTGCATAGCAACCTTGGTGCCAAGAAGTCCTCACCCCAGCTTTCCCTTTAGCCTCATTTGTGGCAATGATCCTGCTTTCCTGGGGAGTCTTTTTTTTTAATTTTTTTTTTATTTATTTGAGAGCGACAGACACAGAGAGAAAGACAGATAGAAGGAGAGAGAGAGAGAATGGGCGCACCAGGGCTTCCAGCCTCTGTAAACGAACTCCAGACGCGTGCGCCCCCTTGTGCATCTGGCTAACGTGGGACCTGGGGAACTGAGCCTCGAACCGGGGTCCTTAGGCTTCACAGGCAAGCACTTAACCACTAAGCCATATCTCCAGCCCGGGAGTCTTTTTTTATAAAGTATATTTTATTTATTTGAGAGACAAAGAGAATGGGCGCACCAGGGCCTCCAGCCACTGCAAACAAACTCCAGACACATGCGCACCCTTGCGCATCTGGCTTACGTGGGTCCTGGAGAATTGAACCGGGATCCTTTGGCTTTGCAGGCAAATGCTTTAACCGCTAAGCCTTCTCTCCAGCCCCCGAGTAGTCTTCTTATCTGAAGTCTAACCTGCTCAGGCAAACGCATCTGCTTTAGGAGTCCCCGCTACACAGGGCATGTAGCAGGTCCTCTACCTGGGGTGAGGGTTGTGGTCTGGGCACATCTTAAGGAAGCATGTCATCTTCAGCAGTGCATAGGCCTCTCCTGCCCCTCAGCTTGCTCTCAGAGCTGTCTCCAAGACACTCAGTGAGGAGTGAGACCTGGGCGGGGCGTGCTCAGGAGGCTTTCGGGTTGCTTGCCTTGTTCTGAAGATGCAATGTGTTTGGATCTTAGCCTTTTAGGAGGTGCCTGCTATACTTCTGGCCCTGACAGGCTGGGTGCATGTGGGGAGGCTGGGATGATTATTCTATCTGGACTCTGCCAAGGGCCACGACGGGTTGGACTGGGCTCCTGCCCCCAGCACTCTCCCGTCTTGGGGCACCTTGTCTGTGACGCTGCGTGCTACCTCACATGTCACAGATGCTTACACCACATCACGACTGGCTGGATGCTGGGTGGAAAGGATAAGGAAACCCCAGCTGGAGAGAAGGGGACGGAGTCATGGTGGTTCCCACAGTGACATCCCTGACAGATGACACTGCAGCCACACTGTCCTGGCTCTTGCCCATCCCTGCACCTACCAAACCTCAGGTCAGCAGCTCGTCCCCGAACCTGTTTCCCCAACTGTCAATGGGGTGGCAATAGTTTGCATTTGTGAAGACCACATGGAATGGCAGCTGGGGAGTTAGGTGGGTCCCCAAACAGAGTCAGCTATGTGAAGAACTTATTGCCATCTCCATGATGTTGTAGATACCCCTAGAGAGTAGCTCCTAATGTGCTGTGCTCTGGAATGTTCTGGAAAGGCTAGTCTGTAAATAGATCCTGACAGACAAAGGCAATACGATCAGACTGAGAGGTGAGGCCAGTGTAGAGTAGGTAGAGCCAGGCCTGGAGCCTCTCTTCAGCCATGGGGAGGGTGTGTGCCATAGAACCACCATGGAGGTAGCTTTGAAGGGGTGGGACAGACAGAGGGAGCAGGGAATATACAGTGTACTAGGCTGTGGATTAGCTTCATGAACTGAAGGGGTGACAGGAACATGGATGACTCAAAGGCAGCTATGGCATTGAAGTCCCCTGGGCAACTTACAAGCAGCCACACTTTGGAAGCACATCCACAAACCAACTGTCGGCCTCTTATCCAACCCTGGGGAAAGGAGGGGAGGGGAGGGATCGGTGAGGGTCTCATGATCCTTCTTCCCACCATGAGGGAGGGAAAGCTACTAGGCCTGATTTTTTAGGGTCTCATACAGTGATCACAGCTGTCGTGCCTTGAGATGGCAATGGTTATTTCTGTAGGAAACAGCTACCTTGCATATGCATCCATGGTTCTCTAGACCAACAGGCATGCAGGAAAGAAGAGAGAGAGAGGGAGGGGAGAGAGTCTGGTCCTGACACCGTGGGTGGTTATGAGGGTCTTGGGCGTTGTGAGAACAGGGGGGACTTCAGGGTTGTGAAGTCAGGTCCCTTAAGCCATGAGGGGGTTCAGCTCACTTCTGTCATGGCACTCCTACCCAAGGGCAAGGATCAGCCGTCATAGCTCAGAGAACACCCTCTGGGGAAGGGAGACACTTGTTTCTGCCATCTTGTCTTCCTGATTCCTGTCGGACCTTCCAAGGAGGTGGCCAAGCCAATGGAACAGCCAAGGCTTAGCCGTGAGCTCATGGCTCTCAGCCCCGAACAGTCCCGTTCTCAGAAGTCTGTGCTTCTGCTGTGGATCTCCAGTCCAAAGCCACGGGGCACCTGGGATGGGATCTAGTTCTGAGGCTAAAGGTGGAGGCAGTGTTGACTAAGGCCTAACTGAGGGGCTGTGACTAGGCCCTGGCATAGAACTAGGACTGTGGACAAGGCAGAGTGGAGTTGAGCTCCCATGCCCTTGCACCCCTCCCTGGCCCATGGCATTACTTATCTCAGAAGAGAAGCAGAAGTGTCCCCTTTTCTACTGAGGATGTTAATGCATGACCATATTGTAATTTCATCACATTCCCCTCCTATCACCCTCTTTTGTTCCCATTGAACACCCTCCTCTTTTCAAGTTGTCCTAATGCTGTTCTGATGTCTTTTCTTTTTATCCTCCTATGTCCTCTGTGTCATGAACTGACCAGTGCATTTGTGATCTCGCAGTGGAGGCCATTACCCTAAGACCTGCACAATATTGAGCCGTCACCATTTTGAGAAGTGCCCTTTGACCTCAGCTGGGCTTTGAGGCCAAGTAAAGAGATTTCCTTCAGGAACTCTTAAGTGGATATGTTGGAGGGAGATTGATCCTAGGGCTGGGTATTTCTGGAATCTTCTGTGTGGCTTGTAATGGGCTAGCTGCTTTTGCAAACCTGTTGTGTCTTGCAAAATAGGCACACATTTCTTCCTCATGAGGAATGCGCGAGGATCCCTCTCGTGCTTTGTCTTCTACCTGGTGACACAGGGAGCCAGTTCTCCTCCCTTGTAACGCTTCCCTGTGATGGCCATGTTTTTGCATGTGTAATGTGCATGGTGTGGTGTGTGTGTGTGTGTGTGTGCTGTATGCATGTGTAATGTGCATGGTGTGGTGTGTGTGTGTGTGCTATATGCATGTGTAATGTGCATGGTGTGTGTGTGTGTTCTATGCATGTGTAGTGTGCATTGTGTGTGTGTGTGTTGAATGCATGTGTAATGTGCATGGTGTGTGTGCTGTATGCATGCATAATATGCATGGTGTGTGTGTGTGTGTGTGTGTGTGTGCTGTATGCATGTGTATTGTGCATGGTGTGTGTGTGTGTGCTTTATGCATGTGTAATGTGCATGGTGTGTGTGTGTGTGCTGTATGCATGTGTAATGTGCATGGTGTGTGTGTGTGTGCTGTATGCATGTGTAATGTGCATGGTGTGTGTGTGTGTGCTGTATGCATGTGTAATGTGCATGGTGTGTGTGTGCTGTATGCATGTGTAATGTGCATGGTGTGTGTGTGCTGTATGCATGTGTAATGTGCATGGTGTGTGTGTGCTGTATGCATGTGTAATGTGCATGGTGTGTGTGTGTGTGCTGTATGCATGTGTAATGTGCATGGTGTGTGTGTGCTGTATGCATGTGTAATGTGCATGGTGTGTGTGTGCTGTATGCATGTGTAATGTGCATGGTGTGTGTGTGCTGTATGCATGTGTAATGTGCATGGTGTGTGTGTGTGTGTGTGCTGTATGCATGTGTAATGTGCATGGTGTGGTGTGCGTGTGTGTGCTATATGCATGTGTAATGTGCATGGTGTGTGTGTGCTGTATGCATGTGTAATGTGCATGGTGTGTGTGTGTGTGTGCTGTATGCATGTGTAATGTGCATGGTGTGTGTGTGTGTGTTGTATGCATGTGTAATGTGCATGGTGTGTGTGTGTGTTGTATGCATGTGTAATGTGCATGGTGTGTGTGTGTGCTGTATGCATGTGTAATGTGCATGCTGTGTGTGTGTGTGCTGTATGCATGTGTAATGTGCATGGTGTGTGTGTGTGCTGTATGCATGTGTAATGTGCATGGTGTGTGTGTGTGTGCTGTATGCATGTGTAATGTGCATGCTGTGTGTGTGTGTGTGCTGTATGCATGTGTAATGTGCATGGTGTGTGTGTGTGTGCTGTATGCATGTGTAATGTGTGTGTGTTTGTGTGTGTGTGTGTGTTTTGTATGCATGTGTAATGTGCATGGTGTGTGTGTGTGTGTGCTGTATGCATGTGTAATGTGCATGGTGTGTGTGTGTGTGTGCTGTATGCATGTGTAATGTGCATGGTGTGTGTGTGTGCTGTATGCATGTGTAATGTGCATGGTGTGTGTGTGTGTGTGCTGTATGCATGTGTAATGTGCATGGTGTGTGTGTGTGTGCTGTATGTATGTGTAATGTGCATGCTGTGTGTGTGTGTGCTGTATGCATGTGTAATGTGCATGCTATGTGTGTGTGTGTGCTGTATGCATGTGTAATGTGTGTGTGTTTGTGTGTGTGTGTGTGTTTTGTATGCATGTGTAATGTGCATGGTGTGTGTGTGTGTGCTGTATGCATGTGTAATGTGCATGGTATGGTGTGTGTGTGCTGTATGCATGTGTAATGTGCATGGTGTGTGTGTGCTTTATGTTTGTGCAATGTGCATGCTGTGTGTGTGTGTGTGCTGTATGTATGTGTAACGTGCATTGTGTGGTGTGGTGTGGTGTGTATGTGTGTGTGTGCTGTATGCATGTATAATGTGCATGGTGTGTGTGTGTTTGCTGTATGTATGTGCAATGTGCATGGTGTGTGTGGTGTGTGTGTGTGTTTGCTTTATGTATGTGTACATGCATGGTGTGGTGTGGTGTGGTGTGGTGTGTATGTGTGTGTGTGCTGTATGCATGTGTATGTGCAGTGTGCTGATAGGTGTGTGGAGGCCTGACAACATCTGACATCCTTCCTGTATTGCTCCCCCACCTGTCTCCTTGAGCAGAGTCTCTGGATGAACCTGTACGATATTTTAGCCTCTGCTCCTCACAGGACTGGATTTACAGACTTGTGTAGCCATGTCCAGCTGTTTATATGGGCCATGGGGAATTGAACTTTGCTGGTCTGAGGCCCTGTCAGGCCCTCATTCTGTGGCAAGCACTCTTACCTGCGGGCACATGTAGCCCTTGGATGGCCGTTATGTTCAGTGGTAGGTGAGGTACCAGCTATTGCATGGGCTCTATCCAATCAGTGGAAGGAAGGTTGTGTGAACAAGGCAGGTTTTCCCCGGGATAACACAACTCTGCCTCCCCATTGGAGCCTCTGCACTCCACCTGTCTGCTTCCCTGTCTTGTATATTTCAAATGTGCCAGTCCCATAATCCCATTTGCCACTTGCTCAGAATACTGTCTGGGTGTACACATGTGCTCCACCATGATGTTGGGAGAACCCCAGCTGCTGCAGCCCAGCCTACAGAGCACACAGCTCAGCTCCGTCTAGCTGGTGCAGCCAGGGAGGATTGGACATCAGGTCTTGTGTCCATTTGGCTCACCGGGCTTGGGGGAAGGGAACATGGCCTCACAGATACCTAGGGCAGAGGTGGAAGAGCCAAGGGCAGGGATTGAAGGTGCTATGGTCAGGCCAGGGTTGGAAGCCCCATTCCCACTAGACTGCGTGTCTGTCTGGAATAGATCCCAAGGATCTGTGGTAACATGTTAGCCTAGAGGGCTCTCTCTTCCCCCATCATTACAAGAAGGGAAGGCCACTCACATAGGGAGGATGATGGATGGGAGGGAGTAGAGAAAGTGAGAGGAGAGAAAGGGGGTTGTAGAGAGGAAGGGAAAGGGAGAGGGAAGAGAAAGGAGGTGGGGAGGAGGCTGGGCAGAGATGCTGGGACTCAGGAAAGGCAGCATCAGGGCACACTGTACCACAGCCCGGTGAGCAGTCCTCTCCCCAGACCTCTCTCCTCCAGCACCTCCCTTGTGATGTCTAGACACCAGCATCTCTGGGGCCCTGCAGGACCTCTGAGCACCCAGGCTTGGCTAGTGAGACGCTGGCCGCTGTGATCATTTGCCCTGTGGTAGCATGGTAGGCCCTGGCAGCCTCAGCCAGTTCCCTCCTCCTTCATGCCTACACCAGCCCGGAACTCCCCCTCCCCCAGCCGCCACCAAACATGCAGGGCAGGGAGGCAAGAGGGACTTGTGTCTGCTTCTAGATGACAACCCCTTTCCCCTCAGCCACATTTTCTTCTCTTTCTGCCCAGTCGTCTGAGGCCCATGAAGCCTCTGAGACTTATTACCCACCCCCCCTAGGCTCTTCAAGCTGTGGGAAAGGAGGGGTGCTCCTGCGGGCTCCTCCCCCTTCCCTGGATCCCTCTTCTCAGGGACAGGGGACCAGGTGCTGATACCACTGCCACTCACTGGGGGGCACTGTCCCCTTTGACAGGTTCTTTTTGAGGGAGAGGAACAGAGCTCCAGGCCAGCCCCTCACACTGACCTAGGTGGTGGTGCCGGGAAATGCTGGGCTGCGGTTTGGAGGAGGATGGAGCCAGGAAAGGAATAGAGGTCTGGACGCTGGGAAAGACACCTCACAGATGGGACATTGAGGGCTGGGCCACATGGCATGGGCAGGGTCCCCCGCAGGGTCTGCAAGAAAGGAGGGAGCTTCCTGAACGATTGAGGCAGAGCTGATTCTAAGCCTGAGCCGCCAACACTCCACCTGTTGACTGGGTTTGGTGCTGTGGCTCCTCTGGGTTCAAGGCAGTGTTCTGTGCCCTGTTCTAAGCAAGGCCTTGGCCAATACGCCAGCACTCACGCTGGCCCTGGTCCGTCCGGGACCCCATCCAGCAGTGCCAGCGCCTGTGTCCTTGTGGGCCTGCAAGGCGGGGCTGAACAATTATCCAGGCTGGGGGAAAACATGGCCTCTGAAATGCTTTGCAAACTGTATTTCCGAACAAACGCGGTCGTTTCTGATTCTGTCGGCAGCAGCTGCAGCTTCGTGCTATTTCTGAGCCACTCCTGGGTCCCGGCTCGCGGGCATCTCTTCATATGCGTTTAAAGCATATTTAAGGCATTAAGGGCATCTCTTTGGATGCTCTGCATTGAAGGGCACAGTATGTGAGCGTGGGGGATCTGAGCCCCTGGAATTCAATGGGTCCTTGCTGCTGGGGCTGCGAAGTGAGGGGCCCTACAGACTGAGGATGGGGGTGCAGGGCTAGGGGGGTGCTAGGAAGGTCCCACAGAGCCTTCTCAGAGGGCCTAACACCAAGCAGCTGAGCTGGCCTGTCTTAGGCCGCAGTTGTTCCTGTGCATTTTCCTGAGGGGCTGCACTGGGTTTCTATACTGTCACCCCTCCACTGGCTCTGAGCCCTGGGTCCCCCCGGGTGAGAAAAGAAGGTCCTCTATGGCCGAGGAGATGGTCTACTTGGTCAAGTGCTTGTGTTGCAAGTGAGGGCCTGAGGTGGGTTCCCCAGCACCCAAGGAAATGCTGAGCAGGAATGACAGGCACACATAACCCCAGTGCCCAGGAATCAGACAGGGCATCTCTGGGATCAGCTGGCTAGCTAGAATGGCCATGGGGTCAAGTGAGAGACTCTGCGTCAATAAACAAGATGGAGAGCCATGGAGGACAGCACCTGACACCAAGCTCGGGTGGTCACATACATTCACACGTGTGTGCCCACACTCATACGAACATGTAGACATGCATGTGTGCACATGCCAAAAAGCAAAAGAATCCTCTGTGATCTCCCACAAAGAGATCTCCAAAGCGTTACGCTCCTTAGTCCCATATGACAGCACCCAGGACAGTGAAAGCACCCTTCCCTTCCTCTGCAAAGATCCCAGCTCACCAGGGCTAGCTCTCCCTTCTTTCCTCCTCCTCCTCTCTCTCTTCCTCTTTTCTTCCCTTTGTCCCTCTCTCCTTCTAAATCTCCTTTCTCTATCCCTCTTCCTCTTCCCACCCCAATCACATGGTCTGTCCTAGTAATTCCATTAATGTTTGCGAAAGGAAGAAGGGGGACTCTGAGGAGGAAGAGGGCCACCTGCCCCCCAGGGCCCAGTGCACTGGGTCTTAAGGGTGTGGTGTGTCTGCCCTTCCTCTCTCCCTCTCACCCTCATGCTGCTGCAAACAAGGTGACAAAGGACAGCCACCTGCAAAGCAAGGGGTGGCAGGCAGTTCCCAGGCCTCCCCACCCTGAAATCTCCTCTATTTATAACACAAGCCCACATTGGCAATTGCTATTCCACTCAGGGGAGGCTGTGAAATAAACTTGTGTAACAGAATTTATCCTTCCCAGTCGCATACTAACTCTCCCCTTAGAGCACGCCCTCCCCGTCTGGGGACGTCCTGGCATCTCCTTGGGCCTTTCAGAGGCTCAGCTTCTGCAACTGCCACATGTTGGCATCATGGAAACTCAGATTTGTTCATCATTTGAGCAACAGAGGAAAAACGGGTCCTAAGCTCTATATAGGGACCCTGTATGGGGTCCCGGATGGACCAAGGCCAGCGCAAGTGCTGGCTATTGGCCGAGACCCAATGGTCTCTGTGGCTTTGGGGCAAGAGGATGGATTAGTGCTGGGCACTGGTGTAGAACTGGCCTTTAGGGTGGGTCAGAGTGAGAGTGTATCCAGGGATGTTCTTGGTGCCAAAACCACCTGCTTGAGGTCCCTACCAGTATTTGCGAGGTGCTCCTGTGCCCACTGGGGAGCCTCCCTCCTCTTCCTACTCACACAACCACGGGGTAAGTTCTCAGGTGGCTCAGGGCAGCCTCACTTTCTCCGGGGCACTTCTCTAGTCCTCTGTATCCTGAGCCCACAGTGCTGGCTGCATGCCCTCCTCCAGCCGTGTGGGTGACCAAACCCCACTGAGGCACATAACCCTGCCCGGTGGCCCCTCTTCCTTCCCAGTCACAGCCGGTCATGGATGGGCTGCCAGCTTCCTTCGCCTACAGACGAGCTCTTCTGTTCCCAGGTAAGTCCCATGAGGCAGCGCCTTCAGCCCCTGAACACTCACCCCTCTGGGGAGTTATTCTCAGGTGCGCATTGTCAGCCTGCTCAGGCAGGCATTAACTAGAAATTCCCCAGTCAAAACCTCATGTCGGATCAGTGCATTGTGGGATATGCTGCCTCAGGATGGGTGTCTGGCCTCAAAGGACTGATGCCCTGAGTCCCCTCTGGGCTGACTCACAGTTGGGGATACAGAGTGTGCCCAAGATTGGTCTCTGAATTGTCCCCTCTCAGACAGCCCCCTGGGGCCCCTGGAGCAGAGCCAGCCTTAAACGCATAGGAAGGAGGCAGCCAGCCACCCACACAGCACAACGTAGCAGTATTTTTAGACCACATTCCCACCGTTTCTCTCGGTAGGAGTTTGGTTTGTGGAATGCCAGGCTCCGTTCTGTGCGCAACTTCCCAGACTCAGTACCACCTACTGCATGCGCCTGGGTCTTCACAGCTTCCCCCGACTCCATAAGGGACACTCTGAATTCAGATGGCTCCCCATCTTGCAGGAGGCAGTCCAAGGGTTTCTGAGCCCGGAGTCGCATCCTTAGGGGTTTGGAAAGTGCCATTCGCTGACACTTTGTAAGGAAGTCAATAGGCCCTGCATTGTGCTGGGTTCCGTGGTCACAGGCTGCTGTCTTCAGGAGAGAAGCATAGTCTGTTGGGATGGAGAGGGGGAGAGAGATGAAAAGAGAGAGAGAGAGAGGGAGGGAGAGAGAGAGAGAGAGAGAGAGAGAGAGAGAGAGAGAGAGAGAGAGAGAGAAGGAGGAGGAGGAGGAGGAGGAGGAGGAGGCGGAGGAGGAGGAAGAGGAGGAGGCAGCTCTTCAGGAACAGGGACAGGATATTTAGGGCCAGAGAAGTGGAACCGTTCCTGGCACAGACTGCAAAGTACCAGGACAAGAGTTTGAAAGGTCTCTGTCTCCAGAGTCTACTAGGGCTCAGGCACATTGTAGTCCTCTGAGGTGTTCAGAACACTGGCTGGCCTTTTTCCTTTCCTTTCCTTTCCTTTCCTTTCCTTTCCTTTCCTTTCCTTTCCTTTCCTTTCCTTTCCTTTCCTTTCCTTTCCTTTCCTTTCCTTTCCTTTCCTTTCCTTTCCTTTCCTTTCCTTCCCTTCCCTTCCCTTCCCTTCCCTTCCCTTCCCTTCCCTTCCCTTCCCTTCCCTTCCCTTCCCTTCCCTTCCCTTCCCTTCCCTTCCCTTCCCTTCCCTTCCCTTCCCCTTCCTCCCTCCCTCCCTCCCTCCCTCCCTCCCTCCCTCCCTCCCTCCCTCCCTCCCTTCCTTCCTTCCTTCCTTCCTTCCTTCCTTCCTTCCTCCCTCTCTCTTCCTCTATCTCTCTTTGCCTTCTTCTTTTGGAGGTGCTGGAAATTGAACCCAGATGATGAAACGTAATAAGTAAGGACTACCACTGAGCAACATTTCCAGCTCTTTCTTTACTTTTTATCTTGAGATACTTTTGTAAGGAGGTGAATAGGCCATTACAGGCTAGGCCTGAACTTGGAATCTTCCTGCCTCAGCCTCCAAAATTGCTAGGATTACAGGCCTGCATCACCAGGCCTCACTTCTATTTAATTTTTGGCTGGAGGGTGTTTGTTTCCATGCACTATATCCTAGGGCACAGATCCAAATAATGCTGGTGACAGCCATGTTAATAACAGCAGTAACAATGACCATGATGATGGGGAGTGAGGGTTGGGAACCACTGTGGTCCCTTCTGTCTGAACTCCCTAGGACCTCAGCTCTTATTATAAATTGGTCAGAACCTCCCGGGGATAATGAAAGGGCTCCAAGCCATCCATAGGAGAAGGACAAGGAGCCTGTGTGGTGGTGAGGGGGTGGGGGGCGCCTTCTTATGGCTGCCCTCCTGCCGCCTTGCCTGTGGCAGCGTCACAACAGACTCTTCTTCTGCCACTGCACCTGGGCTGAAGGGCTGGATCTCTGTGCCTGTTGCCTCTGCTGTTCACCAACTGTGCAAGGGGTTCCTAGTAAATATAGAGCATTTTCAGGACCAGGCTGCCTCTTTTCTGTCACCCATGGGGAACTGGTGCTGTGCCTCAAGTAGGTGCCCTTCTCTCCCTACCTGCCTCTTGCTGAAGTCCCATGATGCCACCTGCCTGGCTCTGAACTTCCTTTCCTCCCTCTGGTGCCAGGCCCTCATTCATCACACAGGCACTGAGCGAGCACCTCCAGTGGCCTAGGCAGGACTGGCTGGGGCCCCACTGCTACAAGAAGCCTGGAGCTTCTACTAGGGGAGTGATGGTGCAAGCTAAGGGCCAGGCAGTGCAGGGAGGGTGCTGTCCATCCCCGAGGCTACGGGATCCTTCTGCAGTCAGGATCTGTGAAATGACACATTTGTCAAAATTATGACCCAATTAGGCAGTGATAACTGGTGTCTATGACTGCCATCCACGTAATCACGGGTAATATCACTCAGCGATGAGTGCTGAGTGAAGGGGAGGGCTGTGGAGGGAGGGAAGAGCTCTTTCTCCCAGAGGGGGGAGTAGTGAGTCAGGCAGTGGCTTCTAATGACTAGGTCACCACTGTTTCTGATCCATACCTTTCGCAGGTGCTGTTTGGCTGGCTGTGACAACAATCATTAATCCACAAATCCCCTCTGTCCCATTCTCTGTCACCACTGGACATCTGTAAGGCACCCCATGGGGTCTTCTCGCTTCACTCTGTTCTTCTAGATGCAGAATGAGCTGCAGGTAGGGGTTCAGAACCCCAGGGTGATGCCTGTTCCCTGCCAGGATGACCCAGTCCCACACCATGGCCCTTTAGACCCGTGTCTGTCCTCTCTTGTCCTCTTTGTCCTTTGTTCTGGGCTCATGTGCCCCAGTTGTACAAAGCCACACCTGAGTCATAAGTGGCTTTCCCAGGTCCGCTCATCTACCTGATATTCTCACTGGTCCATCTCGGTTCTCGGTGTGGGTTTCCACCTTCTAAGACATTCCTGGACTCCACAGGCTAAGTCACAGATCCTCCTCCACTGTCTACGACAATGGTGTCACTTCCAACTCAGTACTCATTAAAAAAAAATATTTTATTTATTTACTTTTCAGAGAAAGAGGGAGACAGAAAGAAAGAGTGTGTGCAGGGTCTCCGGCCACTGCAAATGAACTCCAGATGCTTGCACCCCCTTGTGCATCTAGCTAACGTGGGTCCTGGGGAATAGAACCTAGGTCCTTTGGCTTTGCAGGCAAATGCCTTAACTGCTAAGCTATCTCTCCAACCCATCAGTACTCATTTTTGACTGGAGTTTGAGCATATTGCAGATGAGAGGACAAAGGTCCTGCTGTCCTGTCCTCTATAGCAACATCTGGTGGTGTCCGCTGCATGATTTGTCCCTGACTTGAGGACAGGCCCTGCATCAGCAGGACATGCCTTACCAGCACCACTGTCCCTCTTGTCTGTCTCTGTTGTCTACCTGGACTGCAAGGCCAGCTTCTGACAGCCACACTTCTTCCCAAGGCTCCGCTGGATCTCTGGGTACAGGGAGTGAGCGCTGACTATGTCAGCCAGAGTGGCCAGGTGTCTCGGAGCCTTGGGACAGAAGAATGGCTGGATGAGCCCCTCTGCCTCAGTGAGTTCTCCAAACCCGAGTGGCTTTGCAGACAGGGCCTCTCACAGGCACAATATTGCCTTTAGGCCTGGCTTTTTGCAAGTAAGTATGCAAGGCTGCTCCGTGACTGGACACTTGTACACACAGGTGTTTGGCAATGTTGGGCAGGTGAACTGTTGACACCTTAAAGAGTAAATATCTGGCTGGAGAGATGGCTTAGCAGTTAAGGCACTTGCCTGCAAAGCCTAAGGACCCAGGTTTGGTTTTTCAGCACCCACGTAAGCCAGATGCACAAGGTGGCACATGAGTCTGGAGTTTGTTTGCAGTGGCTGGAGGCCCTGGTGCGCTCGTTCCCCCCAGCTCCGTCCCTATCTCAAATAAAAATTTTTAAAAAAGATTTAAAAAAGAGTAAATTTCCATGATCAATCCGTAACTAATAAAAAAAAACAGAAAAAAAGAAAAGAATTGACTAAGTGAACAAAAAATTGGCTTTTAATCCTATATGTTAGTGGAAATAGTGAAGTTAGACATATTTGGCAGAATTGACGTTGTCAAGTTTAGAAATGAATTGAATTGTTCAATATTCTGATTAAAAAAATAAAATAAAATAATCCTTGTCATTAAAAAAAAATGCTCCAAGCTGGACGTGGTGGTGCCTGCCTTTAATCCCAGCACTTGGGAGGCAAAGTAGGAGGATTACTGTGAGTTCCAGGCCACCCTGAGACTCCATAGTGAATTCCAGGTCAGCCTGGGCTAGAGTGAGACCCTACCTCGAAAAACAAAAAACAAACAAACAAAAAACCAAATAAAAATGTTCTAAGAGAAACTAAGCCAGCTTGGGGGGCTTTTTTGTGCCCTTGAACTTCCTTCCCAGTCCGTGTGGGCATCCCTCCTGGCCCACTGAGCACACTTGCACTCAGGCCTTCGGCAGGCTTTCCCAAGAGTCTCCAAACGCCTCTTATCCCATTTGAACATCAACACACACTGGCCTCCAGACTGGGTCCATTTCCAGGACAAGGAAGTTGTGTGGCCTAGTGGAATCGGCTGTGGGCTCAGCAGGGACGGGGTTTTAGGTTACCCACAGCTCTCACCCTGATCTAGGTCATGACCCCTCTGGGCTGAGCCCTTCTGCCCAGGCCTTGCCCCCATCCCCACTGATGAGCTCAGAGAAGGATGGGCTCTGCTGACATTGGCCAGTGCTAGAGGGAGGAGGGAAGAATAATTAGTTCTCGTTAGCCTGGGAATTAATTTGCAGGCATTCCGTAAGAGCTTGAGGAGAGAAGGTTGTTGAGAAATTAGAAGCCATTCAAACCAAACAGCTCGAGCTCCTGAGGGACGGAGTGAAGAGAGGAGAAGGGAGGGACCACCGGGTTGGCAGGCTGGGACTCACAGAGGTTCTCGTGGTCAGGGATGAGCCAGCCGCTGCCCTTTCACCCTGGCACCTTGCTGGATGTGTGGCGAGGTTCTCTTCTCACAGATAAACACAGTCGATGAACCTGACTGCACAACCGGGGTTAAAAGAGCCCAACTAAGGCTGGCGTGCCTCATCCGTACCACTCTACCTGGGCTCCCAGCACGGGCCTGTCTCTGTTAGGCATCAGGCCCTCTGCTTTGCCCCCCCCCCCCATCCCTCAGTTACACCTTCCAGGGCAGGGTCTCAGCACCAGGTACCTGTCATTGCAGTCCCCAAGAAGCCGCTGGTTCTGCGTACCTTGTGCAACGTTCTCAGCACAGAAAAGCTGATCGCTGCATGCCTCTAAGTCTGGAGAACTGGAGGGATTGCAAACCAGGATTCTATCTCCCCAGGATGCCCAGGAGGTCCCTGGGTACAGACTAGCCTACTTTGTTAAAGGGCTAGGAGCCATCGAGGCCTGACTGCAATCTGAGATGGGCTTTGAGGAGTGGATAGGAATTTGCTGGAAGAAAGCAGTGGGTGGAGCAGGCATGGGAAAGCTGGTATAGGAAGTGGGTCTGGGTGCTGGGCTGTAGAAGGCGGGCTTGATGGCGCTTATTAAGGGCCTGGAACACGGCCCCTTCCTCCTACTGCCTGGAGCAGCAGGTGAACACCTTGGCCTCCAACTCCCCAGGGCTGAGGGCCGGCCCCACCCTGGCAGAGCTGTCTGGCCCAGTGTGGAAATGAAGATTGGTCACGCAGAAAGGCAGCCTGGCCCATGGAGCCAGCCGGGAGCTGCAGAAATACCGAGCTTCATTATTATTTTAAGTGTTACTCAGCGGTTTTATTGAATTCTCCGACAGGAAAAATTCTGGCGAGATAAGAAGTTGACATTTTCAGAAGCTGCAGCAAGAACTGTGCGGGCGGCAAGGACAGCGCGAAGCTCCTGCCTGGCATGAGAATGTCCCGGCCCACCGCCACCACCCACAGCCACACAGGCGCACGCACGCACGCGCGGCTCGCTGACTCAGGACAAGGGAGCCCAGCCAGCCCTGGGGGCAGGGACAGAGGGGAAGGGAGAGGAGGGGAGGGGTTGGAAAGGCTGTTTTGGAGAAAGCAGAGTTTCTGGGCCCTTCTCCCTTCCTTCCTTTGCTAAACGGAGCACTTACTCTACCAGGCAGAGCCCCCACTGGCCCTACAAGGACCTCTGTGTCTCAGAGGAATGGTGGGGAGAACCAGATGTGAATATGGAGCACTGTGCATCAGCAATGGTAGAGGCCTGGAGGCACCCCGGGGAGATGACAGCTCAGAGTATGCCTCCTGCATGCCTGGCTCGCCTTTGAGCGCTGGGTTGGAGTGGTGATGGTGGATGTGATGTTCAACATCTATGTGTTAAACACGAGATGACAGTGTATGAGATGAAGGGATGAAGCATTCTCTCCGGGGAGCCAAAGAGGAACTTCTGCTCTGGTCTTAGGGGAGTGTGGGCTTTCCTGGGAGAGAATGTCTGGTTAGAAATCTGCAAAGGCCGTGGCTCAGAGGAAGGGCTCTGTGGGATGATATGATCAAGGACAGAGGAAGTGGAAGCTGGAGGTGGAGTTGGGATACTGCCATTTCCTCAGGTCCCAGCTGGAGCCTGACCTCCAGAACAAGCGAATCTTGAGATCCAGATAATGTGGGGACATGCTCCCTGCCTACTGGTGGGAAGGAACCCAGGTCCCAGGTCCATCTCGGGGGGGCACCTGGCCTTCAGGAAAACTGCTGCACAGCAGGCTGAGGCTAAGGTCATGGTCTTAGAGGCAGCGCTCCCCTGTGGTCTGTGCATCTGGCTTACGTGGGTCCTGGGGAATCGAACCTGGGTGTCTTGGCTGGGCAGGCAAATGCCTCAACCCATAAGCCGTCTCTCCAGCCCACCTTCAACCTTTTCAGAAGCAGGGTCTCTTGTTGTTCTCCAGTGCATACGTCAGGTGGGCTGGCCCACCAGCTTCTGGGGATTCTCTTGTCTACACAGCTGATCTCACCATAGGGGCACTTGGATCGCAGGCACATGTGCTGTGTGTGGCTTTTATGTGGGTTCTGAGCACCTGAACTCAGGTCCTCATGCGTGTGCAGTAAGCACTTTTCCCATGGAGCCATCTCCCAGTGCATGCTGGGAGTCTTGTGTATCTTGGCAGTCAGGGCTGCTGTCTTTATGCAGAGCCTGCATCTGCAGGAAACCGGGCCCTGGAGGGGCCTCACTGGCTCCAGGCTGCCAGGACCAGGGCAGTCCTAGAGGCCACCAAGCCACTTCCCATCCCTGAAAGGACAGTATGAATTTCTCTTCATGTCAGTGGGACTGCTAAGCATACCTGCTCAGTGCTAATGACAGCCAGCTATGAAATCCCTTTATAAGAAACTTTTTTTCCCCTCCATGCCTGTCTGGAGCACTCCATCCTGTGTGTAAGCACACTGCACCAGCCTGCAGCCCAGCAGTGAGCATCTTGCCTGGTTCCCTAATGGCTCTGCTCCTAATCCTTAGACTCCACCTCCCTCCTGCTGTCCCTTGTCACCCTGGGCATTGTACAAGATGCCCCCCAGCCCTGTCCTGCCCCTTTGCCTCATTCTCAACACCTGCTGGGACATATTCTATCCGTTCTTCAGCCACGTGGTTTAGGCCTTGCCTGGCTGACCAATGGGAAGGACCTTCTGGATCTGCCCTGCCTACCTTTCTCTGAAGGCCTCTGGAGTCTTGAGTCTCCTGCCCCAAATCCCCAGGCTTTCCCAGAGCACTCCCTGTCCCGATGCTTCACATGGGATCCCACTTTCACCCTCTGTTCAGTGTTTCTTCCCTCTGCACGTCTCTCATTTGGCAGGCTCTGGGAGGACAGGAACCTTGGCTGTTCTGGCCTCTGGCCCTTGGCCCACATTCACAGCGGGGTAAATGCCTAAGGTACTTATGCTTCATTACCAGGGAATGCTCTTGTACCCATTTGATAGACTGAAACACTGAGCTCGTGGAGGTCACAGAAGCCAGGCTGCCGAGTGCAGAGCTGGGATGGGCTTTTGTTTTTTCCTGAGCCCAGCTCTTGATTTCCGTGTTCAGCACAGGGGCAGGCGGACAAAGCCCAGTCCACTCACAGGGCCAAATCCTGAGAGACTGTGGGAAGAGGCAAGGTAGGTGAGAGACTGGGATGGAGGTGACACACCAGGAGGCCTTAGTCTTGCAAGTGAGAGAGGCAGACAATGAGGAAGCGCTCATGGAGGGGTGATCGTGCGTGGACAAGGCAGGGGAGTGGGGAGTGTCGGGAGCTGTTTCCAGGGTCATCGTCCTGTGTGCATGCTTCCGTGGGCCATGGGGGCCTCACAGAGGGGACGGGGGAGATGGTCTGGACTCTGATAGTCTTATGGTCTCCATCCTCCAGCAGGGGCTGTAGAACTGAGTCCATTTCCCGGGAAAGTCTAGAAGCAGGACAGCTATGAGCTGAGCTTGGCCCAAACACTTCAGGGGACCCACAAATTCTTGGTTCTTTTTTCACTGATATCAACCAAAGCAACATACAACAGAGGCTGAGCCCGGGATGAGGCTTTGCAGGGCTTCCCCAGGCTGGACTGAGGACTGCAGCCAGCAATGCTCAGATGCACTTCTTTTTATAATGCATGCGTGTGTGCATGCGTGTTCATGTGTGTGAGCATACACACGCATGTACGTGCACGCAGGTGCGGAGGACAGAGGACAACCTTGGGCGTCACCCTCAGAAGGAACCTCCTTTCTGAGAAGGCTCTCTCATTGGTAGGGAACTCACCAATCAAGGCAGACTGGCTGGTTAGTGAGCCCCGAGGATTTACCTGCCTCTGCCTTCCCGGCACTAGGATTATAGGCACTTAGCACCACAACTATCGTTATCTATGTGGCCACTGGGAATTGAACTCTGGTCTTCATGCTTGTGAGGCAGGTATTTTACTGACCAACTGAGTCATCTACCCAGCTACCTAGCTGCCTTGAGTTTTTGTTTTGGTTTCAGTAGATACAATACTTTTCCATAACAATGTCATGTGTTAATCCATAATAGAGTTATTTTTAACGAACTAATATTTTTAAATGTGTTGTAGTTCATTTTGAATGCTGTCAGCAGTTTAGACATAACCTTCCTAAACATACTTTCAGGGTATGCTGATTTTGGTGTGTACATAAGGTACTCAGATAAATATCTGGGAGTGGGAGAAGTGTGGGTTCCAGTGCAGGTGGCCATGGTTGTGGGTAAGTGACCCTCGGGCTACTGCTCTGTCCCCTCCAGCAGGCCGGTTCCCTCTTGTGGTCTGTGAGAGAGATTTTCTTGGCGGCACGTAGGAGCACTGCATGGCCCAGTGAGGGTGCTCTCAGAGAGAGTAAGGGAGGCTGTGGGGACCAGCATGGAGCTGCTGCTGTGTAGCTGAGCTAGGCAGGAGTGACAGCAGTCAAAGGGGGAGGCAGAGAGTGCCGAGATGCAGATGGTAGGGGGGGTCTGGTGCTGCATTGATTGTCCTGGGCCCAGTGGACCCTGGGCCTCCCCCAGGCTGCCCAGTCCAGCCTGCTGGAATTTGCTGGCCCCTGCAGAATTTGGTCTGCCCCTCCCAAGCAAGCTTAAGAAAGGAGCTGTTACTATCCCAGTAGGGTGGAGGGCTGGGAACTAAGAGCCCCCCCCCCGACCCCCGCTGCTGATGGCTCCAGAGATAGTCTCCCCCGGAAATTGAGAGTGCAGCCTTCTGGGACTTTAATATCAAGGCTCCATGGGGATGCCGCAGTCTGCTGCTGCTAAGTGGCTCAGCATCTGCAGGCTGGGCGTGGGAGGAGCCGAGTCAGCAGCCCATCTGCCCTTCCTTACACACTCACTCACTCATTCACTGACTCACTCATCCACTCCGCCCTCCTGATCCACACGCACCCACCCATCCACCCATTCATTCAGCCATCTACTTGCCCCTTGTATATATAATCACCTTCCTGGCCATTTTATCACCCAACACCAACAATCATCACGTTTAGGTCAGGCCACATACATGGGGGACAATGGTGACTTGCATGTGTTCTCACTTGCAAGAAGTTTGGAAAGTCAGTGAAGAACTGCTGAGAGGTGTCGTGGTGATGATGGTGGTGGTGATGATGGTGACTTTGATGGTGAGGATGGTGGTAATGACAGCGGTTGAGAGGATGGGGTGCTAATGGATAATGTGACCGTCGTGGTGGTGGTCGTGATGTGTCTAATGTTTGGAGTGCTGAGCCCAGGAAAACTTGAGAGAGAGATTATTGAAGTTTTGGTGGAAGACCACAGTCATCTCATCAGGGATCTAGAAGCCAGCATGGCAAGGGAGCATCCAGGGTGTGGAAATCAGTGCAAAGCTTCTCTTGGTTCGCACGTGACGCTTATGCAGGGAGGGACACGTTTCCGGGAAGGTTGGCTGCCGGTCATGCATGAGAGAGGTCTGTGGAGCTGCCTGGAAAGGGGCCGGCTTCATGGGTGGCCCAGCAGGGGTCGCTGAGTGAGCTGGCTAGCAGCCAGCTGCATGCAGAAGGGAAAGGACCATGTCCCACAATGGAATGGAGTCTATCCAGAAGCCCAAGGGTCATTGTGCAGGTCCTTCAGGGACAGTCTCCCGTGGGAGTCCTAAGATCTGAGAAGAGATGCTGAACTCCATGCATTTGCCATACTGCCTGCTGCAAAGGGCTCCTGGGAGGGACTTGAGAGGCCGGGCTCGAATCCAGCCTGCCTCAGCCTTGCGTGGAGCTCCAGGAGTCTCAGAGGCTGCCTGAACCGGCAGTACGTCAGACAGGGTGTTAAAGGCCAGTGCGGTCCTGGCCCAGGACCTCCTGGGCATCCCTGGAGAGCTCAGCCTGGAGAGGAAGCTGGGAAGGTGTTCTGAGAACTGAGTATGGCTCCCTAGGCAGAGGGGAATATTGACACCGCTATTTTTAGCGTTATTAAAATAAGCCTGTTTTGCTCCTTTCTCTGCTCCTCCGCCTGGCCCAGTCTTCGCCTCCAGATTGAACGTGTGTGTCCAGGCCGGAGCTGAGCTGCAATCAAAATGTTAATGAACCCCTGATTGGGCCTTCTCCTCCCTTCCTCTGCCTTCCCCAGATGTCGAGGGTCTTCTCTGAGGCCCAGGGAGCAGCACCGTGTGCTTGGAATATCAGGCCTTGGCTTTATACTCTGTGGATGGAGCCCTGGGGAGCCCGGAAGCCAGGGTTGTTCGGCTGATCTGATAGTTGCTGGGCATCGTACCAGAGCCCCCTTTCCTCCCCAGTGCCAAGAAGCCACACGCTGTCCATGGTGCTGGACCTGCCGGGTCCTGACCGGTGGCCTGTGCTGCTGGATAGCCCCCTATCTGAGAATCACAATAGGGGGTCCGGCGGGAGCCAGCCTGGGGGGAGGTAGGGGCGAGTGTGCCTGCAGCTCTGTCACTTTGAGCTGTGTGATCTGGGTCAACGACAGAGCCTCTCTGACAAGGGCAGAAAGCCCCCTGTCACTTGTGTGGCCATTTCACACATTTCTCTGGTGCTTGGGGCAGGAATGAGCTAGCAGTGACAGGTGAGACAAAGTGGACACAGGCTGGAGCCCCTGGGGCTTGGTGGCAGAGGGACAAGGGACCACACTGCAAAATCTCACATCACATTAAAAGCCGAGAGAAAGGAACCATGTAGGGATGGAAGAGCCGTTACTCAGCAGTGCAAGTACAGACAACGGGCATGGCCCATGCAAAGGCCCTGCCGCTGGGGGAACCCGGCAGGCCAGATCACCAAAATCAGCAAGAAAGGTGAAATGGAAATGGTCAGGGGAAAGACAAGGCCATGGGGAGCGGTCAAGCTGAGCTGGCAGGGCTCAGAAGGTATGACAGGGGCTGGAGAAGATGGTTTAGTGGTTAAGGCGTTTGCCTACAAAGCCAAAGGACCCTGGATCGATTCCTCAGGACCCATGTAAGCCAGATACACATGGAGAAGCATGCATCTGGAGTTTGTTTTCAGTGGCTAGAGGTCCTGGAACACCCATTATCTCTCTCACTCTCTCTCTCTATATCTTTCTTTCTCTCTATTAAATAAACAAATAAATAAATTTTTAAAAGAAGGTATGGACAGATGTGGTGGTTTGATTCAGGTGTCCCCATAAACTTAGGTGTTCTGAATGCTAGGTTCCCGGCTGATGGAGATTTGGGAATTAACGCCTCCTGGAGGCAGTGTATTGTTGGGGGTGGGCTTATGGGTGTTAAAGCCAGTTTCCCCTTGCAAGTGTTTGGCGCAGTCTCCTGTTGCTGTGATCCACCTTATGTTGGCCAGGGGGTGATGTCCACCCTCTGCTCATGCCATTGTTTGCCCCTGCCATCATGGAGCTTCCCCTCGAGCCTGTAAGCCAAAATAAATCTCTTTTTCCCAGAAGCTGCTCTTGGTGAGGTGATTTCTACCAGCAACGCGAACCTGCCTGCAATGACAAGGATGGATCATGGAATACGGGGATCACGGGCAAGAGATGCAGGTAGCTAGGGACAAGCCACATGGCAGCCTGGTGACAGTGGACACTGAGTTTGAGGGCACTTGGGATGGACATTGAGGAGGTGGGTGTTCTACACAAATGCCCTGAATTAGATGAGTGGGTGAGGGTGCAGCAAGCTGGGCAGTGAGAAGAGCCCCACACAAGGCTCGGCATCACCACCGCCGGGTATGCAACTGCCCAGCTGGGTCGGCAGAACCAGGAGACTAAGGTTTGCATCCTCTGAGTGGGCCTGAGGCAAGTTGGGGTTTGCTTAGCCAAGAGTACTGACTGTATCCTGCCAGCCATTCTTCTCTCATGCTGCCTCAGTCTGTGGCATTAACCACCGCCCAACATTCATCATCATACAGATGCCCGGTGCACATTCTCACTGGCGCCATGACTCCAGCAGAGCAGGATGGATCTGCCTGGGCCATTCCTCGGTCCCCACACTATGCTCCCCTCATAATGGTTCATGAATAGGTGTTCAGGAACCGAGTGGACAAGGAGGAGGCTGCTTCTGAGCCACCTGTCCTGAGCTGTCAGCTAGGGAGGCAGGGCCAGGCTGCAGGGCTGGGGTCCAAGGCAGAAGCTCCTTTCCAGTTGTCATACTCTGACAGATGGGAAGGAGTTTGGTGTCCGAGGGGTGCAGGACTGTCACCTTGAGGGCTGTGAGCAATGTCCAGGGTGAGGCTGAGGTCTTACTCGTATCTGGGATCCCTGATCCTTTGCCCAACCTCCAGACTACCCCCAGAGATAGGCAGGGATCTTTAACCTACCACGGCTTGAGGACCAGAGGCCTGGACAGGTTCTTTTTTTCTTTTTGGTTTGGGTTTTTCGAGGTAGGATCTCACTCTCTAGCCCAGGCTGACCTGGAATTCACTCTATAGTCTCAGAGTATCCTTGAACTCACGGCAATCCACCTACCTCTGCCTCCCAAGTGCCAGGATTAAAGATATGCGGCACCATGCCCCTCTCTGGACAGGTTCTTTCGGGGGGCCTGGCGGGATGGCACAGCTGCTGAGCTACGGTGGTGGAGGCACTGGGGGGTGCTGAGGTGCCTCAGCAGTCTGGTACCGGCCTTTCCCTTCTCCTCCCCTCCTGTGCCTCGGCCTTCCTCAGAGAGGCCCGCCTGCGGTGAGGACTCTGTCCTGACCACTGAGTCACACACACCATCCACTTTCCCGTGTAGCAGAAACCTGCGGGTTCCTAGTGCGCAGCTGGGGACAGGCTTAGGGAGGGACCTGCTCACACGCAGAGGCCAAGTAGGTGTCCCGTGTGGCTAGGAGTGGAGGTTCCTTGGGTTCAGCACTTGGGAGCACAACGGGGTTCCCATGGTGACATGGGAGCCCGCAGCTGGGTGCACTGGGCAGCCGGCCACCCATCTGGATCGCAGCATCCCACCTGTGCCAGAGTGGCCACAGAGTGCTCCCAAGTGAGGGACTGGGTGCTCCGCTGGGGCTGCGGGTTCAGCTCCCATCCTAGTCTCTTCCACCCGGGTTTGCCTCAGGGTTCTGCCTAGGACTGTTGTCCCCAACTCCAGAAGAACCCCACTTTTCTGACCTATTCAGGAAGGATGTAACTGCTGGGACTCAAGGTGTGTGTGGTGGCCCTGAGCTCAAGGACTTTGGCAGAAGCTCGGAGTTCTTCTGGTGTGGTGATGGCAGGTTTAGCTTTTCTGCCCACTTGAGAGGGCTTTGAGTACAGAGAGCCCCCTACTTGGTCAGTTACGGGGCCTGGGGCAGTGGTCAGTCAGGGCAGGCTCTCTGGACTGTCTCTTACAAAAGGTTCCTGAAATCCATAGGCATCCTTACAGAGAAGAAATTTCACTCCTAGTTGTATGTAAGGAATGTGGCTCCATGACATAAGGTGACAGACACAGGACACAGAGAGAGCAAAGGCCAGACACAAACGTGATCAGGCACCTGGTCCCTGAAATCAAGTCTGGGAGGGCAGCACCTGCAGAAACCAAGGTCAAGGCTGTGACTCCTAGCCCTGTTCCCTCGGGGAGCTCACATCACTGTTGTAGGAAAAGCCTTGCCAGGAAGCCAGGAAGGTCTCCTCTTCCACTGAGCAAGCTTGGTCCTGCTTCATCACGTCTGCTTCCTGGCTTCCACCCGCCCTCTTCAGAGGTGTCTCGGGCCTCACTGCCATCACTGCAGCCCATCGTGTTCTGAGCAGGGAGGATGCTTCCTGCCGCCGTTCCTTCCCCCGGGCTCTGGGTTCTGACAACTAGACTAGGGTACCTGCTGTGGTGCCCTAGCCGGGCAACCTTGTGCAAGAGGTGGTTTCGGAGGCTCTACCTGCCCGCTGTGACACCTGCAGACTAGGCCCACTGGTCTCCAGAGACCAAAACTGAGGGCTGCACTGGAGGGTGAGGGGGGGCCGTGATCTGGAGGTGCCCACGGATGGTGCGACTGACCTGACCAGCGGCACACTGGCCCCAAGCCTGATGTACGAGCGTCACAGGTGCACATGGTTCCACGGTGACCGTGAGAGGTTATATTGCCAGCTTGACAGGACCGGCATCTTCCGTAAGGGGTTTCCTAGGTCATGTTAGCCTCTGGTTGTTCCTGTGAGGGATTATCTTGCGTTCCTGTGGTGGAAAGGCTTACCTTAACTGTGGGCAGCACCTTCTGTGGGTCGGGGTCCTGGACTGTCTAAAGGGGACAGTGGCTGTGCGCCCTCATCACTCTCTGCTTCCTCGCTGTGACTACATGTGACCAGCTGCTGCATGCTCCAGCCACCATGCCTCCCCTGCCATGAGGACTGTAACTTGCAGCTGTGAGCTGAAGTAAACCTTTAAACTGATTTTTGCCAGGCATTTTGTCCAAGCAAAGACAAAGATAACCAGACCCAGTGGCCCAGGGTCTAGAATGTGACACCAGAGCGGCTCAGGACACCAGGCAGACTCTATCGCGGAGTGCTAATCTTTTGGCATGACTTGCCAAGCCATGGATGCTTGAACCATCAGCAGTTGTGATTGCCAAGGAAACCGACACAAGACTGAGCCCAGTGACTGCCCATCATGGAGAAGAGAGAGGCTCCGGAGGCTGTGCCCCTCCCTAAAATTTGCAGTTTATGGCTCCTGGGCAGAGAGAGCCCTTTTCTTCAGTGGTGCAGACAACTGTAGGTTGCTTGTGCTCCTGTGAGCAACCCCTCACCCGTGGTCCTGTAAGTGACCCCAGTTAAACTCCTTTGGAACACCAAGATGCGCTCGTGGGGAGTCATCTCTTTGTTTCTGTCATAGGTGCCCTATTTGGGGAGAGTGGGTATGTTAGTCCACTTCTGTCATTAACAGTTCACTCAATGTTGCCCATACTGAGGACACCGTGTCCAAGAGATCTGGCCAGGAGACATACTGGACGTGGGCTTGTCCTCACCGGGTGCTGCTGGTGGTCTGAACCACTCCCATGCCAACTCCATGTGTTTTTGAGGCCAGATCCTTCAACTTGGAGACACTCATGTCCCTGAGTCCTGGTACCCTTCAGTGCCATGTGCTGGGGTGGAGGCATGCAAGATGGAAATCGGTGTTTATGGGATGCTCTGCCCAGAAGAGAGGCTCACAGAGGCTAAGGGGAGGCTTGAGTTTGCACAGCAGGTAAAAGAGAGATATAGGTAAGGCTGGCCTACGCACTCTCCTCATTCCCTGTGGGCTTTAAGCAATGGCTTCCCTTCTGGGCCTCAGCTTCTTCTCTGGACTGGGAAGAAGCTGGCTGCTGGTTCTGGAGGGTTCTAGAAAGGAACTGCCTCAAGCTTCAAAGGCTCTGCCACCCGGGCCAGATGCCATGCTGTTGGCATGTTTGACCCTCACCAGAGGGTGAGGATGCCCCTGAGAGGTGAAAGGTGTCCTGGCAATGGGTGTTAATGTCCACACCTCCCTTCAGCCCAGCAAGTGCCAATTAAGTGCCTTCCATGTGCCCCAGCTCCCACCCAGCACCCTAACACTGGGCCTCGGTGCACAGAGGGGTCTTGGACGTCGCCCTTGAACTGGATAGAATGGAAGGGAAATGCTCTCAGCTCTCCCAGCCCTGGCGTTGCCATGGAGATTGCTCTTGCTGCTTCCCCTCCTCCTCCCTCCAGCCTCCAGGGAAGGAGGGGGTCCTCCCTGAATAAGATGAGGGGCTCTTCCGTCCCTTTTCCCCACCTCATGTGCATGATCTCAGAGATATCCCAGCATGGCAGGATGGGACACTGAAGAGCAGAGCCTCTTGGCACCCTTGGGTCAAGCCACCTCACCAAAGGGGCCTCAGAAGGTTCAGATGTTGAGGCACCTTGCAGGACCCATGCTGCCCTCCACACCCAGCCAGGGTGATAATAAGGTGGCCCAGGAAATGTGAAAGGCTTTGCCTGCTGCCCAGGATCATGCGTGGCTGGTAGGTTGCCATCCTGAAACAGCGCCCTGCCATGGTGCCTTGGGGGCCGGCTGGCCAGGACATGGAGCTCTATCTGGGCAAGAACCAGTCTGCCTCCATGCCAAGGCTGGATACCCTGGCATTTTGACCTTTTGCATGATCAGGGCTGGCCTGGCACCCTCGGGATCACTTCAACTGACCTCCAGTGTGTGGTGTGCGTCTGCACGTGTACATTCATGGGTCACGCCTGCCACCTGCACATATATGTCCTGTGTGCAGACAGCAGTGTGGCTGTGACCCTGTTGCTTGGAAACACTGTTCATTTGCTAGGCAGGCTGAGTCTCCTCTGACGTGTCTCTGGAGCCCAAGGCGGAGCTGTCACTGCGGGCATCTTCCGTGCTCGGAATAGGGTCCAGGACCTCTCACATGTTCGGCGAGTGCTCTGTCAATAAGCTACATCTCTAGCCCTCGGCTTCCGTACTGGGAATAGGGTTCCCACAGTGAGCTGGAGGGGGGGAGCCCTGGCCACGTCCCAGAAACCCAGGCCACATGCTTCCTATCACAGGAGTCCTGAGCTAATTACGAAGGTCCCAGCAGCGTTCTCAGAAGTCTTGTGCACACACGTGTGAGTGTGCAGAGAATGGAGGGCTGAACACCAGCCTCCACCCTTCCCCACGCACGGCTCACCTCCTTCCAGTCCAGGTTTCTTTTATTCCACTCCCAGACCTGATAAAACCAAGAGTCAGGTAAGTGCCACACCGTGAGCTCTGCCTCAGGATCCTGGGAGCAGCAAGGACCTGGGCCTGGAGCCACCAAGCTGGTCATCCCTTTGCTCTCCTGGGGGGCAATGCCTCTGCTCTTGTTGGTGTCCATGCCAGTAACTTCCCATTTGGGAAGAAGCGTGAGCTGAACTGCCCTGCCCCACCAGGGTGGATATTGAGGTACGAAGGCAAAACCTGTTTCCAGAGTCATTTTGTCACCTGTCAGGACACAAGCAGCAGAAGGGGACTCCAGCTCTCATTATTATTTTTTTCCTGGGCATGTGCACAACCAAAGTCAACTCATGTGCTCTGAGCAGAGTCCGCGTTCCCAGCTGCAGAGTGAGGAGTGGCCGTCGTTCTGGAGACCCTAGTTGCCAGGGGCAGCCTGGGCGCTGCTGCCTCGTTCCAAATGTCAGCACGGATATTAAAGCTCCGTGGAACTGCGTGTCGTTCCGTGACTTATTAGATCACAAACAGTTTAATCAGGAAAGGGCTGGCAGGGGGACGGCGCATGCGCTGTCCGCCCCGCTCGCCCCACAATTCAGGTATCACATCTTCACCAAGGTCTTTGAGGAAAGGCAATCTTGGTGGATGAAGGACCCGCATTGTTGGTTAAGTGAGGCGCGTGGTGATGGTCATATGCCTGTACAGGCTAGTGTCAGCTGGTCACCAAATCCTGCTGACAGCCTTGATCCTAGAGGTCCTCACCATCAACAAAGAGAACTGGGAGGGGTCACCCATCAGACAGAGGGCGTGGCCTAAGGGGCTAGGGTCTCTACTTCCAGCCCCAAGGCAGAAGTCATTAGGGGTGCTTGGATTCTTGGTCCCCAGAGTGGGCAGGGTCTCCTACAGCCACTCTGGTATGTTATACAGCCAAGGGCACAGGGTGTAGAGACCTAAGGAGAGGACTCTGCGAGAAGATGGGTGGCACTGGGCAGAGACGTGCTCTGGGCCCGTGTTTCCTCAAGTAAAAGGCTTCCATTTCTGTCTACTTCCCGTCAGCCCTTCGCCTGTCCCCAGGCCTTGCAAAGGAATCCAAGTACAGAACCTCTCTGGCCCAAGTCCTCTCACTTTTCTACCTTGTCTCCAGTTTGTTCTTCATGGGAATCGCTCCAGCCCAGGGCTAGGTGGGGCTCAGACACCTTCTCCCTTCAGGGTCACTATCTTGTAGCAGACGGTGGCTTACTGGTGCCTGCCCAGGTGAGGGAGACGGCCACCCCAATGTGGAGAACAGAGCCAGGTGGCTGAAAGGAGGCGATCCCCACTCAGCCGAAACATGGCCTGGTGAAGTTTAAGGCCAGCCCATTCGGGGCTTGATTGTGACCACTCCATCAGGACATCAGGACAGATGGCCTTTCTACACCATCCTCATATGCCAGCAGGCAACTTCTTGTTTGGAGGACAGTGGCCACTGGAGGTCATTTGGGGAATTCTCAGAAGCTGAGGTCTCAGCTAAGGCTTCCCATCTGCACACTGAAGCCAAGAAGGGATGGTGGAGGCTGTCCTAGAGCTAGGGTCCATCTCTTCCCTCAGGAGATCCCCAAGGATTGGTCGTGTTGGGCGAGTCAGGCTCCAGGGAACTGGGGCTGGGAACCCAGTTGGAGTTCAAGTACAGGAACATCAGCTCCTGGGTGGGGCGTGCTGTGAGCACCACAGCTTCAGACCCCAAGCCAGCTCCCCACCTCTGGAACCACTGGACCCTTTACCCACAGGCTGAGGCCTCAGGTGAGTCACCCCTTGCATGTCACAGGATGTTAGAGGTCTGTACCCCCTATTCTTAGGTAAATCCCCTGTACCCAATGGCAGAAGTGGGCTGGAACACAGGCCTAGGACCTTCTGGGGCACCCTGGGCTTGCTAATATCTGTGGTAACTGCTGAGATCTCGGAGCTCTGGGCTCCCATGTCATGAGCCCTCCTTCTTAGCACCCTGGGGAATGTGGCTTGAACGTTCCTTCTCCACTTCAGGCGGCGCACAGGCCCCAGTGGACACCCAGGCCCTCAGGACACAGTTGTTGCTTCCAGATGTGCCCAGGTCGAGAGTCCATCTGTTCCTACTGCCTCGAGGGACTCTGGCTCCTGCCCCTTCCTCTTTCCTCCCTAGATCCTCACCACTTCCTGATGCCCCCCCCCCATCCATTCTTATCCACCTGAGGTCTTCTCTTGGGGCCTCTCCCTTTTTCTGGCCTCTCCGTGACGTCAGGCCAGCCTCCCTCGCCAGCCCAGGAAGAGGTGCAGAGCCAGTTCTGCCAGCTAGGGCTCCATGCTGCCACAGGTCCTGATGACTTGTTGTCCCCAGTTTTGTCTACAAATGTCACCTACAATGTATCTAGGGTGCTCCTTGCCTGGCTGCCCTGCACCCTTTTCAGGCTTGCTCTGACAAGACCCACCATTGTGTTCCTGACACAGAGCTGGCTCAGGATCCTGGTTCTGGCCTTGGCTCTCTGCATCTTGGCAGAGGAAAACAGCAATCCCAGCCATGGTCACAGCTAGTGTTCCTCACTCTACTGAGCCACTGGCTAGGACAGTCAGGCCACCTGTGTCCTGCCCCCAGCATCCCGTGGTTTCTCTCAGCCTAGTCTCTCCATGAGAGAGCTGGGATGCTGCTACTGGAAGACCCTGTCCAGGCCTGCGCACACTGGCTACGGCTTGTTATTAGCTCCACTTGACAGCTCTGTCTGTGAGATCTGAAAAGGAGCAGGGTGCTCACCAGGGACCACAGGGTGTGTCAGGAGCCCAGGAAGAGCCCAGAGCCAGAGGGGCTTTTGCAAGCCCAAGGCTCAAACGTGTGTCCTTGGACACTAGGAGGCTTCTCAGAGGTGTGAGGAGGGGGATTGGGTGGGGTGACCACCAAGACAGGCTGCCACCTGTCCTTGAAGTTGGTCCTGTCTCTCTCAGTCACTTGCTCTGGTGCTCCCCCTTATGTAAATGCCACACTTTCCCCAGCCCCATTCACCTGCAGGATGGGTCAGTGCAGGGCCCCTTTGTAGCCTGGAGATGAGAACATCCGGGTCTGTTCTGGCTCCGCCAGCAGGGGCTGAAACTATACCTTGGAGACCAGAGACGCTGGTCCAAGGAAGGTTGTGACTCACAGCCAAGGATCCTGGTCGCACCTCTCAGCTCAAAGCCAGATGGCCTGTGAGATGGCAGGGGCCAGACTTGCCCCCACTAGGGACATTCCTTTGTCCTATGTGCTGTGGCCTTTTCCTGGCCTTTCCTGGCACTGTTGGGCCTCAGAGGCCCCACGGCTGGGTTCTGTCCGTCCATCCAATGCAAGAAGGCATGTGCACACGCATTCTGTTGCTCCTCTGAAGGCATTTGGACTGGCTCTGCATTAAGTTCTAGCAGGAAGTCACATACTGAGAGACTTCATGACTCGAAGGTCACTCAGCTTGTTCAAAATGCCCTTTGGGTGCACCAGGCACGGGGTACACCCGGTTTTACAGTGATCGTCTGAATTCCTAATCAGCCTTGGGAGGTTGGGGTAAGCTGGACCCTGGGCAGCAGAATGGTTTGAGTGATGTCCAACTGAAGACCAGGGAGGTGAACTGACTGTCCCAAAGACTCCCAGGATGCCTGGCAAGTTGGTCTTCTCTGACCTTCTCCCCTGGGAGTGCACCCTGTCCCCTGGCTTCAATGCCTGTCCGGGCCCCTATGCAGTACCATGTCTGACTCACAGGGGGCGCTGAGGCCCCGCGGCTGGCTTGGAGCCTGCCCAAACCCTGAAAAATGTGACTTGTGATATGCAAACGCACCAGGGCTGTGTGTTTTTCCAATCAATAGAAGATGCTCAGTCCCTGAGATGTCGCTACCAGAGTCTTCACACATCTGCATCGGAAAGATTCCAAATGAAAAGTCTTTTCCTGTTGAGAAAAAAAAAAAAAAAACGTGAAAGGAGAAAGGGAGAATTTGCCTGACAGATTAGAAAATTTTCCACTTCCCAGCATTTGAACAAAGTATTTGTGATTCTTGTGACAGCTACCCAGGCTGCAAAAGGGGAGCGAGTGGGATAGGTGTGGGCTCGCCCCGCTCTGGGAACAGGATGGGATCCCTCTGAGGACCTGCAGGTGTCAGGGGGAGGGTAAGGCAGCAGTGACCCAGGGGCCCTGCCTCCCTGCACACTTGACCTTGGGAAGACACTGAGCACAGGGAACTCAGCTCTCTGGCTGTGAAATGGCTTGCTGAGGTTTCATTCCAAGAATGCCAGAAAGGTCAAAGCATTTTAGCTTCCACAAGGATCACCTACAGATAAACTGCATTAATATCTCGACATTAATTTGGAGTTTTCAGAATGCTTTTGAAGTCAATGACAGTCTGTATTTCCACTCAGCCATGGGAGGTGGCGGGTGAGCTATACTCCAGGGACAGCAGAACAGAAGGTGACAGGTAAAAGGTTTTAGTGGTCAGTGTTGCTGGTAGCAGAAAGAGACCTGGGCTGTGTCCTCGGTGCCCAGCTGCCTTGCCCTTGGTCTACAAAAGCTTGTACTGGGTTCTGGGGGCCAGGCACGGTACTACAGGTGGCCGAGAGCTGGCCTTTGCCTCAGACCTCTGGACTAATTGAGGAAAATGGTTGGGGACAAAACCCATGCTGGGTCCCAATCAGTGTCAGGCTTGCTGGAAATCAAAGTCGTCAGGTTTGCAGGGTTGTTGATGTGGGTGTCAGGACCCGGGACCCCGGGGCGGGCTTCTCCCGGCCTGGATGGGGAGACACAGCGGTTCTGGAAGTTGTTCGGTGTTCCCATGCTTCACCCCCATGCCACCTCTTCCAGGGTCTTTCACGCGGGCAGACCCCTCAGCTCCTCTAGCTTCCCTAGAACCTTCTCTCCTGCCCAGCCCTCACCGAAGCCTGCCGCTGTTCTGCCTTTCTCGTGGGAGCCCGCTTCTGGACCCTCCAGCTGCTTCTCCCTGCCATGTGCCTCTCTTGGGACGGCACAGTCCCTCTCGACTCACTTCCTGCCTACTCTGTGTCTCTGACTCCTTGGCTGGCCGTGGGCCGACAGCTCATCCTTTGAAAGCCCGACTGAGATCAGGCAGGCCCTCCTGTCAGTGCCGCGCCTGCAGCCTGCCTCCACACCTGGATGGATTCCGATGGTTCCACCTGCGCCGCCCCTCCAGGTCGTTTCCTCTGCAGGTCTCATCAACACACCCCGGCTGGTGGAATAAGCTGGCATCTGGGCGGGGATTTGCTCCAGCCAGGATTTGCTGGAGACTGGAGAGGGGAGGAGGAAGGAGTTCTTCTGCCCTTGGGCAGAAGGAAGATGGAACTGGGCCCCTCAGGGTTTTGCATCAGGCCTAGGGAAAGGGGCATTCTGAAGGCCCTGAGCAGACTGGCAGAGGTCAGTCCCCAGGGGTTGCTTCCCAGACCCACAGCACTGGACCAGTCCTTCATCTCTGTTCTCCTAAGCAGGGTGCCCAGTGGGATGCGTCTGGTGGGGGTGTATGTGAGCAAACAGGGCTGTGGTGCAAGAGGCTGGGCACAGGGACGGTGGACAGCGCCCGTGACAGTCGCCCCTGGGAGCCCAGGAGGAGAGTGGGCTGGAGGCAGGGATGCCAGGTAAGAAGCTGAGGTGGCGACACAGGGGTTGGAGAGGCGGGCATGGATTTCTAGGTGCGGTGCAGCCCTGGAGAATCAGAGTGTGTGCATGGACACCCAGCCTCTCCTTACCTCCAGGGATGGTGTGTCATGAGGTGACAATAACCCTTGGCCCTTAGGAAGCCTGGTAGCGTCCACTCCCAGAAAGCCCTGAAGGAGCAAGATGGCACCAGTGCAGGGCAGAGCCCACGACGGCCTATGCCACCGTAAGGCTGCTGCTCACTCCCGGTGTCACTCCCCACAGCCTCTGCTCACGGGCCGCGTTGGGGTCGTGGCTCTGGCTCTTGCAGCAAGTTCCTCTTTGCGCACAGTTCTGCAGTGTGGCTTTCAGGGTGCTGGGGTGATCCTCAGGGCTTCCCTCTTCAGCCCCCCCAAGTCCCTTCAGCAGCCAAGACTACCCCAGCCCCGAGCTCTGCCCATCACCCCTGCCATGGTTCTCCTCTCCAGAGCAGCTAGGCGACGCCCAGCTGGAGACAGACCCTTCAGCCAACGGTCCAGATGGTCCTTCAAGGTAAACTCGCTGTATGGAAGGCCTAGGGACTGAGCCACTCTGGAATGGAGAATTCGCTGTCCATAGTGCTGCCAGCAGCAAGCCTTGGGGAGCCTCTTTCTCCCAGGCTTACTATCAGAATGACAGCAGGTGTGCAGGAACCGTGTCTTGCTACCTGCCGTCAGCCACCTCCCTCTTCCTCAGCCCTCTGCCCCTTCTCCACCTACTTGGAGGCGAAGGCAAACACAGGCTCCCTTAGCCTGTCCCAGCCCCCCGGCACAAGGGGGACCCCCAAGCTTGAGCTTAAAGCAGACCCTGGCCTCTTCCGGCCTCTGCGGCGTCACAAGTGGGACTCATCTCCCATTGTCCCCTTTTCTTCCTCCTTCCTCCTCTGTGCTTCCCTCCTCCTCCTCCTTCCTCTCCTCCTCCTCCTCAGGCTCCAGGCTCCGTGGTTCCTGTGTCTCCCGGGAATGACTCACGCATTTGCCTCCCACCTGCAGCACCAACTTCCCCAACCTTCATCTGCGGGGGTCGAGCTGGGACTGGATTTGGGCCTTCAGAGGCCTCGGGCTGGGCTGGGCCATGGCAGGTGGTGGGCGCTGCTCAGCTGGGCAGGGCAATCCTAGCGGCCCTCCAGGATCCCAGCAGGGCTAGTCCTTTCCTGGCCCCATGGAGACAGTCAACTGCTCCTGGCCCTTACTCTGTTTGACCTTTGGCTGGTTATTTTTTCTTCTTTC
Organism: Jaculus jaculus; assembly: GCF_020740685.1. Lineage (NCBI taxonomy): Eukaryota > Metazoa > Chordata > Mammalia > Rodentia > Dipodidae > Jaculus > Jaculus jaculus. Next base: position 197,329,847 of record NC_059103.1, on the reverse strand, counting down.
CTCTTTCTCCCCTTAAATAAGATGCCCCAGGCCAGAGCTAGTGACCCCTAGACTCCTTAACTATCTTCACCACAATGGCATGGGTGGGCAGTGGGGCACAGCGGAGATAGCCATGCATGTTCCTCCTTAGCTTGGTCACGTGTGTTTAGTGAACATAGAATGCGTGCTCCCCCCCCCCCCCGCCAGTCCTGAGAATTCAGGAGAAATGAAACCCATTTTTGGCCATCTGACCTGGGATGCATCCAATCATGGACTCTTATTCCCATAGCCATGAGGTATTGGTGGAGTGAGAGACATGTGACCCAGGGACAGCCAGTGGATGGCAAGGTGCTTTGCTGGGCCTGAGGGACAAGGATGCTGGCTTCTTTCTCTGGAATTGGGTTGCAGGACCCTCCCCTTCATAAGACTTGGGCAAAGCAAGAGCTCAATCCCTTATCTTCCCAATCAGGAAACTGAGGCAGCAAAGATCCTGTGTCCACCAGTGTTTGTGGTCTGGTCACACCTTCACTGCATGCATTGTCTCATTGTCCTTTCATTCTCAGCATTTCTGCACGGCTCCTGTACCACCTCCCTAGTCTAGAATGGGAACACTGAAGCTCTGCTCTGCAGGACCCCAGCCGCAGCTTAGACTCACATCCTGTGAGGAGTCCCTATGCCTGACATGAGACTGCAAATCCCAAAACTCTGGCGCTGGGTGGCTTCCCAGTCTCCGTGGCAGCCTGTGGGCTCTGGACTTCTGGCGTGCCGAATTGCTTCCTTATGAGCAGCTGGCGTCTGGGAGCTGCCACAGGTCTGACCCACATCAGAGGTCTGTGGTCAGGCCCGAGGACTTCCCAGGTGATGTGGGGGGATGCTCGGGTAGCTGTGCGCTCAAGCCTGATGTATGTGTTCAGTGGGGTGGGGAGGAGAGCGCCATGGGGCCGGGTCCCTTCTCACCCTGTAGCCTCCAGCTGCCCATGTATAGTAGTCACTCAATAAACAGTTATGGGTGAAAAATAAGGAGTTTGGCCTTGGCCTGGTGACCCTGGCACAATCCCAGCATCACTGACCCTCTCTGTTTATCACTACATTAGGGACTGGAGGTTCCTTTGGAAAAGGCTGCTCCTGGCCATCTCAGCTTCCAAAGCTTCCCAAGGCTGAGTCTTGAGGCTTTGGATCCCTCTCTGATGGAACAAGAGCTTACTTGCCCTTCTAGTGCCCCCCAAATGTGTCAGAAGCACTAGGCATCATTTTCTTGCAGGAAGCCCCACCCAATCTGCAATCTATGGAATGATGGAAGACCATAGAGAAGGGCCTGGCACCCAGACTGCCCCTCTGCTCCCTGCTTCTGCTCCCAGTGTAGGGACAGCTGGACAGGCAGCCAGTCTGCTTGAGGCAGAGGTTGGTTGATACTGGAGATGCAAAATGACTAAGGTCGTGGCCAGAGACAGGCTGGAGAGAGGAGGGCCAATGCTCCCCAGATGAACAAGGCGTGGGGGGGGCGGGGTTGAAGAGAGCAAACAGAACCCTTGCTGAGGTGGACGTGGGCGGAGCAGGAAGCACATGACCTTCGGGAGTAGGGGGAGCCATGATGACTGACGGGAGCTTTAGAGCAGTTTTTGAGGTGGGGACAGCCCTAAAAGAAGTCAGGGCCAGTCGGGTGCATGGCTCACACCTGGAGACCACACCCTCACTGGCACGCCAGTCCTGGCTTTCGAGCATCTCGTTTGTCCAGATGCCTGGGTGTGAGACCACCATTAACGCAGCTGCTCTATCTTGTCTCAGTGGACAGACGCAGCCCTCTGTCAACCCCATGCGTATAGAGGGTAGCAAGGACATAAAGATAGTTGAGGCACCGCGCCACGTGTAGCTGGAGGTGACGCCGGCCTCCTGGAGCCCAGCGTTTCACTGACCGAATTCAGATGGCTCTGAGGGGAAGACAAGAGGACAGGTGTCATGGACCTAGCCGTCTTCCACATGGAGACTGCTGTCTGTCCTTAGTCAAGTCAGGACACCAGCTCTGGCCTCATTTTCTCACATCTGACCATTCAACAAGCCAGACTCTTGTCTTTCCACAGCGTTGGAGTTGTTTACCCTGCCTGGGGACTCAGCACTGCAGCCAGACCCTCTTCAGGAGCCACAGGCAGAGGCCATGTCGCTCTGGGCACCATATTGCCAGCCCAGCATCCAGGAAGGAGGAGGGCTTGTCTCCCCCACCCCAGATGCATCATGGTCCTCGCTCAGCTCTAACTTCATTTAAAAGCCCGTGGCAGATCTGCTGAGGCATTTGTGGAGGGACTCGTGGGAAGCAAAGGGTGGTGCCAGGGAAGCAGTCTCCTTGGGGAAGCAGGGAGGCAATTTACATATTTATGAGATTTTTTTTTTTCATTTTCTCCAGGCCCCTGTATACTAAGGGATGTCACGTCTCATTTTAAACAGGGATCTGGGCCCCTGGAGTGACAGTTCAAGCTGCAGTTTGGATTCAGGGGTATCTGGAGGGGACACCAGCTCAGGACTGGATTCCTGCCCCACAGCTGCCACCATTGGCTGCGTGAGGATGGGCAGGACACCGCCCTCCCTGGACCTCCCTTTTCACATTCGTTAAGTGAGAATAGACTGCACTACGGTGGATGGTAGGTGGCCTCTGGTACAATGACATAATGTCATGGTGGCCCTCATTGTACTACTGTCCTTGTGTGAAGCTCCTCCCAGTGACAGGGCCCACAGCTTGCTTTCAAAGCGCATAGGTTGCTGGAGTTGGAGGGCCGGTGACTCTGGGCTTGCTTACATGGAAAATGACATCGAGAAGCTCACAGCCGCTTGATTTGTGGATCATGGGCTGGGCAGGCGCCACAGCCACCAGGGAGTGACATTTATGAAGGGCAGCCAACAGCAATGGGGAGGAGCGTGGACTGGATCCAGGAATGTGAGAGTGTTCAGATCTGCCAAAAGCACTCAAGTAAAGTTTCCTGAACCCTAACCCTATTCTAATCTTAACTCTAATCCTAAACATAACTCAAATCCTAACCCTAATCTAACCCTAACCTGAACCTTACTCCTATTCCAGTAGCAGCAGGGAGGGACTCGGCTCAGTCCGGGAATGTAGGAGCATCTGTCAAAAGCACCCAAGGGAAGTTGACCTACCTCGAACCCTAACCTAAGCCTAGTGTGACTCCCACCCTGACAGTAACCCCACCCTCAGAACCACACTAACCCCAACCCTGCCTTAACTCTAGCCTAGCATAGCCAATGGAACCTCGCTGGGGGCCCCTTGGGTTTGCAGCTTGGGTGGGCACTTTGACTGTGGATGCAATGCTGCCATTGAGCCACTTGGTTTGGGGATAAGCTGCTACGCAGCAGTGGGAGGACACGGATCGGAGCTCACACCTGAGTGGCTGTAAGACAGCTGCTTTGCCTCCCAGCGGTTCTTGGAGGGTGGGCTGGACGACGGCCACACCTCCAGAGCCTCCAGGTTCATACACCATGAGGGCTTTCTCAGGAGCCCTGGGTTGCCAGGCATCAGAGCAGGGTGCGGGAGTCCACGGGGTGCCTTGGCCCAGCCTTGGGGCACGTGGTACTCAGCGGCCCAACTTCTTTACCCAGTCCTGTTCCCATATCCGGTTACCCAGCCTTCATCCCAAGCCTGGTCCTTGGTGCCTGGTGACATCCTCTGTGTCATGCTTGGTTCCTTCCCTCATTGGGTGTCACTCCCAAAGATCTTTTCCTTCCCATGTGGAAGGGGCACTGGAGGCAGGTGCCCATTGAATGGCTCCTGATATTGCTTCTTGGGTTTGGAGGTCTGGCCAGGGTCAACTGCCGCATCCTGGCATCTAGTACAGCCTGGGACTTAGCAGCTTCTGGGGAAGGGTAAGTGAGCAGCTGGTCTGGAGGGTTCGTCTGAGCCTAGTTGACTTGCTGTGGACCTGAGCGCAGAGCTCATCAGAAATGGCCCCTCCTTTCCTGTCGGAATCGTGATGACGTCTCCCAACGGAGACCATTTGGGGTTTACACATCACATGTCCTGGGACAAAGGAGGAATACGTGTATATGTGGGCTCGTGTGCTCTGGTGGCCCTGGCCACTGTATGAGGAAGGCTGGGTTCTTTGTTACTGTGACATGGTAGAAGGGAAGGTGACATTTCAGGGGAAGCGGGCAGTGCCCGCAGGCGTCCGTCACACCTGCTCTTCTCTCACCTGCCCTTGAAGGACAAGCTACTAGACAAGAGGGGACAATCTGATGTACATACTGAGCTAACTGGCAAAGGCTAATCTCTGCACAGGCCAAGCCTGGGGATGTGGGAGGCTGTGCACCTTGGGCGGAGCTTCTTAAAGGCCGGAAATGTGCAGCTTCTCCAAGGATGTCCTGATACTGATGTGAACTCGTGATCTGCCGCATGCTCAGATGCCCCATGGCTTTCACTGCCCGACCCTGAATGAAAGTTGTGAGTACCATCAGTTCCGGGGGCACCTGAGTGCAACCCTAACTCTCCCCCCGACTCTCCTTTAAATCATATTTTGCATGTTGTGTGTTCATTTCACATGCTACCAAGCACTGCTGGATGGTGGGAACAATCTGGCAAGGAGAACAGGCCTCCCTCCAGCCTGCAGGAGGCCTGGGGTCTCCTACTGCCAGGCTGATGTGCCCATTTGGTGGCAATTTCCAGTGGGGACAGGCTGCATCAGAGGTGTCCAGCCAGCTGTATGTGGCTGAGCAAGCTACTGAGCATTCAACGGGCCCACAGGATGAGGGTTCCGGGCTCAGTGACTGCTCACCTGTGGCCAGGGGCTCCCGTGTGGATGCCCAGGACTAGAACAGGAAATGAGAGTAAACGGGCCTACTCGATCTTTATGTCTGGAGTCAGGTCTTTCCAAGAACACTAAAAATAACCTTTAAAAAAAAAAAAAAGCAGTGCCAAGAAAAGATGCAAGTGTCTGGGCTGCAAGCGGAGGAGCCACAGAGGCCCGAGCCATCAGAGTCGGCACCATCTGTCCACAGGCACCGCTGCAGGGCATGAACAGTCCCGACTCGTCCCTATTTTTAACAGTGTTTATCTTCAGATCCAAGAAGCCAAGACTTAGACCAATGTGAGCTTGCTCTGCCATGTCCTGATGGTAGTGGGACTCTACCCTGTTTTGTCTGTTCCTTCCCACAGCCCAAGCAGGGGTACTCCCTCCAGGTCACAACAGACACCAGCACCAATGCCACCATCCTTCTTACCAATGCCACAGGCCACGATGTATCCTGTACCTGTATCTGTATCCCGAGTCCACTCAGTTCAGCACCATGGAACCTCAGACAGCTCAGGGTCTGGCATGGGGCCTCCCAGAGGAGCTGAGGAGGGCTCAGGTGTCACGACATATGGCTTACACCCCTGGTTTCATAGGTCATCAAGCCCCTTTGGGTCTTCTTGGATTGCTTTGGCTCACATCATCCCCTTCTGAGTGGACAGGGCTCTTGGAGGAGGAAGTGAGGCCAACAATGGAGATACCTGTGCCAGCATGATGTGTTCTCACAGCCAGAGGGCTGTGAATTTCCCTGAAGGCCTCTCTGGCTGCACTCCTGTCCCAGTGGCCCCAGGAGGCCGGCACAGCCTTAAGGGAAATCGTAGAAGAAGCCTTGCCTAATTCTTGCCCACCTCCTGATGATAGGAAACACATGCCCGTGCTGCTCGGGATGGCCCTTCAGTGGCCCAAGCCCTGGCCTGGTCAGCTCTGCCCTTTCTCCCAGCCTCCCGCACTCCCGATGAATCCATTCTTTTAAAAACCCTGATTTATTTAAGAGAGACGGGCGGGGGGGGGGGGGGGGAAACCTATAACAGGCATGCTCAGCTCTCTTGCCACTGCTAATGAACTCCAGACACGTGTGCTACTTTGTGCATCTGGCTTGACATGGGTACTGGGGAATTGAACCTGGGACAGCAGGCTTTGCAATCAAGCTCCTTTAACTGCTGAGTCACCTTCCCAGTCCCAATCTTAAGAAGCTCATTTACGGCCAGTATGGCCTGGAGGACACAGGTTTCCTTGGTGGGTCCATGTCTGGCCAGCTTTGTGTAACCGGTGCTCAGACACAGGCCCCTTGGGAAATGGCTGGAGAGCAACTGGACTCTGCAAACATCTCGACAGAGTCGAGAGCTTGTGAGCCCCAAGGGGACCATTGGTACTGGAAGAGTTGAGAGCAGCAGCAGCCTGAGGGTGTGGTCCTGTTGTCCGTCCCCCAGAATGCAGTTCCAGCCCACAAGGACGCTCAGGTCCCCTCCTGGCCTGGCCCGCCTCAGCCCAATCATGTACTGGCAGGCCAGTTTCTGGATGTGGGACCTGAGGAGGGCAGGTAGCAAGGCACTGGAGTGTGTCATGACGGCACTGTCTTCTGCGGAAGGGTGAGAGGGTACAACGCGTGCCCACCTCCACAGAGCCATCCACGGAGTTCAGCCCCCCTGCCTCGGCAGTGGGGTATGAAAGCAATTCATATTATCATTAGGTGTTTCATACACATACACTTAACTAATGCTCAGAATGGTCCCATGGGGCCTAACCCCCACTTCACTATGGGACAGCAGAGCTTAGAGAATGGCCGGTCTGCTAGGACAGAGTGTTTTTGGCATGTTGGAAGGTCATAGTTAATCTGAGACAGAACAAATAAAAGAGAGGGCCTGGCCATGGCCTCCAGGCCCAGTGCTGGGTGGGCCCTGCACACTGGCAGCATCAGGCTGATGGCCAAGAGTCTGGCTTTGGAGTTCCAGAGCCAGGGTGGCTCTAGATCTGCCCTCCGCAGAAGATGGACAGGAAACTCCCTATCTCCCTCCCACATGTACCTGGGAAGATGCCATTGTTATGCAGAGGTATGAGGCACTGGAGGACAGAAATTCAGGTAGATTAGGGTTGGGATCAGGATGAGGGTGAAGGCCATGTCTGTGGGGGAAGTGTCAGCCAGATTTCCATTACTGTCACACAATACCTGAGACAGCCAGCTTATAGAGAAAGAAAGAAGGTGTGTTAGTTCCTTTGCTATGACCAAATATCTGGGGAAGTAACTTGAGGAAGGAGGAGTTTTGCTTACAGTTCTAGGGTCCAGTCCATCATGGTATCCCATAATCCTCTTAGAGGAAGCACCTCTTAAAGCTCAACCACCTCTTATCAGTGCCACCTTAGGGAACCAAGACTTAACACGTGTGTTTTTGGGGGACCCTTTGCCCAAATGGTAGCAGGAAGCCACTATCAGATAGCTTCCGTAAGAGCTCAGCAGCAGCTGAAGGATGGAAGGAGAACCGGGGTTCCTCACCCCCCATCCCCCATGGACTGGGGTCAGGCAGTTACACTGACTTGGGCTCCTGGGCTGACAAACACCCCTCACTCACCCAGCTCCTGCTTCTCTAAGCTCTGGGGGAGAGTCTGTTGCCATAGACGTGGGGGTCAGGCACACCCACACAGCAGGGATCCTGAGCCCTTGACGCATCTTTTCCTCAGCCTGTGGATCTTGGTGGGGGTCAGGGGACGCAGGGTCGTTGGAGGCAGTGACCCTGTAGAGTGCTGATTTCACACTAACCTCACAGAATGGTGCTTAAAGGAGGCTCTGGGCCATGACGATGATGCGATCTAGGGTGGCCTTGAAGGCAGGCAGCTCTTCAGTGCCCAGTGCCTCAGTCTTGTGCCCCTGGTTGCCTTGTTATCTGTCATCATGCCAGGCTGGCAGGCAACTCCCTGGGATGATGCATCTCTCTAGGGTGGGCTGAGTGGCTATGGGAGGCTGGCCTGACTGCTTTGTACCTTCTCCCTTAGATGCTGCACTCCGAGGGCTCTGCAGCTGTCCGTTGCTCCTCGGCTGCTGTGGCTGGCTCCAGGCAAAAGGCTCAGGCAGGCTCTCTCTGACGCTGGCAAGGAGAGCTGGACAGATGACCCCAGGCCCTCGGAACAATGCCGCCCGGGACTGTGCTCATGAGTAAGTCCTCTCCCACCAGTCCCCTCAGCATAAAACGCCTTGCTTTGATGCATAATCGCCGGTTTCCTGCCTGCTGGCCATTCAAAGGAGGACAGAGAAAACTTCCTTCATTTTATCTGGGGAAGGCAGTGAGCCTGTACTACGGCTCCCCCATGGTGGCAGCCTTTTCTGAGATCACAGCAACAGGCCAGCAATTAGACCCCAGCCTGGGAATCAATCGCAGTTACTAAAGAGCTTGCAAGGGCTGGCAACCGCACAGTTCAATGGCTGTGGGAGTCTCAATGGCGTGTGGCCGGCTCCACTGGGCCTAGAGGTGGCCTATACATTTCAGGAGGGCGGCAGGGGCTTGATGCAGACCAAGGGGAGAGGAGTCCTGGTAGGTGGATTCTTCAGAAGGCCGGAGAGACCCCACACTGCCAGAATCCTTGCCCTAGCATGGCTCTGGATGTCATAATAGGGTCTCCTGTGGCTTCGCATACCTCCTTTAGCTTCAAGTGGCTCCTCTGGGGGATGGGGTGCTCCAGGGAGTACTTGTTAACATGTGCCAGCGGATGAGTTCAATCCCAAGTACTGAACAAAGAATTGACTAAAACCAAACACTGCCTCTGTGCCATGGGTACAGGCTTGTCCTGGAGCCCAGATCCCTCACCCTCTGCTTTGACCCTGCCCTGTTTATGTCCCACTCACGTTTTAGACCTCAATGTCATGACAGTTCCCTATGTATCTCTCCCACGAGCCAGGGCCATGAGCCAGATCTGCAGTGGCTCTAGCTTGGCATTGCCTTTGGCAAGAGGCTGCCCACTCTACTCCACAGCTCTCTGGCTGTAGCCATACTGTAGGCTGAATCAGCACCTAATGCTGTGGTGGCTCCTTGTGGGCCTGGAGGTGGCCTTGTGTCAAGGCGGGTTACTCTGCCTCTCTAGGAGACTCCACCGCCAAATTGTAACCCTTGCAGTAATGCCTGCTAAAGTCACAAGGAAACCACTCCTCATTCATGCCTGAGTACCATGAACTCTACTATGACTCCTGGCTCATCTCAGCTTAGGCCTAGATCCCAACTTGTGTTCTTGGTCCCCTTTTCTTGGTTCCAGTTTCCTGGAACATCCCTCTTTTCATCTACTAGGCCTTGGGGTACCACCACCCCAAGTCATCCTGTTCCTTCTTTCTCCTGCAGGTCACAATTTAAGAACCACCTTCTCAGAGACCTTGGCCAGCTATCATCCTCACCCCGGTCTCTAAGGCTCATAACCTCTTTGCTGTGATGCAGGATTTTGGATCCATGGATTAAATTCCATAAAGATGTAGGACATTGTAGGACTATGATACCCGACTTTTGGGTCCTTATCTGAGTTAGTAAAGAATTGAAAATATGGACTCTGGGAAGGGTAAGTTGTGAATTAAAAGCTCTCTGAGGGCTGGAGAGATGGCTTAGCACTTAAGGGGCTTGCCTGTGAAGACTAAGGACTGAGGTCCCACTCCAGATCCCATGTAAGCCAGGTGCACAAAGGTGAGGCAAGCGCAAGGTGGCACATGTCCACTAGGTGGTGCAAGTGTCAGGCGTTTGATATCAGTGAGTGAGGTCCTAGCACACCAATTTTCACTCTCTCTCTGTGTGTCTAAAATACAAAAGCTATCTTATTCCTATTCTCCTTCATGTGCCTGAGCATCTCATAGACCCATCACCTATTCCCGACTCACTCTAGCTAAGCGGTACCCAGCCCAGTGTGAGTCTTCACTCACAAGTGTGGCTGGTCACTTGGAGGGACAAGATGCCCTGAGTTTTGCTCTGGTAGATCTTCTCTATCAACCAAACACTGGCTGGGACTGAGCACAGGGGCCACCACTTCCTCCTCGCTCCCAGGTCATGGTGACGCAGTACCTCAGGGGTCTGCTAGGCAGAAAGATACAGGATACTGCCTTGCATGATCCCTCCTCGGAGAACGGCTACCTGCCCAGAGGTAGTGTGCAGACACATTTCCAGGAGCAGTGGATGCAGTGTGTCAAAGAGCAGTGCATGTAAGAGGAGCCAGGAACCCAGAAACGGGGCTTTCTAGAAGGGTCTGGGACAACCCTGAAAGGAAGCAGGGCGATGTGCATTCAGTCACACAGTGCCACTGACGAAGCCCCTTCTCTTCCCAGTGGGACATGCTGGGAGTCAGGGACACAGGCAGGAACAGGGCCTGGATGCCCTCCCAGGCTGCACAGAGGGAGACAGAGACCCTGCAGGTAAGGGAGATGCCCAGTGGAGAAGTACGCATGGCAGGTCAGCGAGGTTTCCAGGAGCAATCCCAGTCAGGGATTGCTGTCCCAGGGAGCCGCAAAGATGGACTTAGATGGGGTTGAAGGTGTGAGGCGTGGTGGGGGGGAGTTTCCTAGCAGGACCAAAGGCATAAGGCCAAGGCAGGGAGCCAGGCTGAGTGCAGGGGGCTGGTGGAAAGAGGATGGGGTCATGGAGAGGGGAGAGAGAACGGCTCTGGGAGCAAGGCTGAAACCACAGTTGGCTTGGCCAGCAGGGGGCTAGGTGCCTGGCTCCTGCAGGTAAATGGTACTAAAAGCCCAGCAGGACCATGGACTAGGGCCAGCCTCCTGGCTTGAGGCCATGCTGCCCTTTTTTATACAAGGCAGCAACAAAGAAACCCAAAACCAGGAGCAAGTCTGGACAGAGATAGGTCACGAGGTCCAATAAGTAGAGAAGAAAAAGAACTCCTTAGCCTGGCTTTGTGGTGTGGAGGGCATGGAGGGCTGGGTGGGAATGGGTGGGGGTCCCCAGGAAATCAGAAAAAGAAAAAGGAAAAGAAAACAGGCGTGGCTACTGCTCTCCATGAGCCTTTCATGGCAACTGAATGAAGCCCCGAAAGCAGCCAGTGCCAGTGTGGCTGGGAGGGTATTCTCAGTGGCATGTAGGAGGAGAGGGGCCCAAGGATTGAGGCAAAGCCCTGCCCTGGGGAAGGCAGGGAAGAATCCCAAAGTGGTGCCAGGAGTCCAGCATGCCAGGGGAAGGCAACAAGCCAGGGCTGTATATGAGGGGCGATGTGGGCTTGATTGACAATCCTGAGAACCACCTTCCTTCCTTATTCCTTAGGAATAAGGATGTGGGCCGACTGGGAGTTGGAAGAATCATTGGATGCCCCTAGCATCCTCCAGTGGCTTCCCCTCCACAAAAAAAGTATCAGTGACAGGAGTAAGAACTCACTTCAGATAAAATTAACTGCCCAGAATAGCCTGAGAATGACCTACTAAGTCTGTGTAGGTTACTTAAGAGATGAATTAAGGTAAAATTCTGTTTTAAAATTATTTTTTATTAGCAGCTTCATGATTATTTGATTTTGTTTCTTTACTGCTTTTCTCACTCCATAATTTTTATTCTTCCTTCTTCATGATTATAAACAATATCCTATGGTAAATCCCTCCCTCCCCCTACTTTCCCCTTTGAAACTCCACTCTCCATCATATCCCCTCCTCTCTTTCATTTTGATGCCATGATCTTTTCCTCGTATTATCATGGTCTTGTGTAGGTAGTGTCAGGCACTGTGAGGTCATGGATATCCAGGCCATTTTGTGTCTGGAGGAACACGTTGTAAGGAGTCCTATCCTTCCTTTGGCTCTTACGTTCTTTCTGCCACCTCTTCTGCAATGGACCTTGAGCCTTGGAAGGTGTGATAGAGATATTGCAGTGCTGAGCACTCCTCTGTCACTTCGTCTCAGCACCATGATGCCTTCTGAGTCATCCCAAGGTAACTGCCATCTGAAAAGAGAAGATTCTCAATGAAAAGTGAGAGTAGCATTAATATATAGGTATGAACATTAAGAGAAGTGCTTACTGGGCAATTTGATGAGCATAGTATATACATTTGGCCAGACAGCAGCACATCCCTAGGTCTCATGACTACCCCTGTTTTAGGTTTTCAATATTAGGGATGTATTCTCTCCCACAGAGCAGGCCTCCAGTCCAATTAGAGGGCTGTTTGTTTCTACCATGACAGACGTGCCACTATTGCACTCATTGGCTCATTTGGTCTGGCTGGCTAAATATAAGGCTTGTAATGTCCACTGTTGAGTATCTTAAATGGTGATTTCTCTCTCCCCATTGAACTGCATGCAGAATGGTTTCTTCCAGCTTTCTGTCAGCTGGTCTACATGGAGGAGGTTATCAGCTCAGTTCCAGTATGATTTTTCAGTGGCCTTGCAGAAGGTAAAATTCTTATTGAGAAAGAATAAGAGCATTCAGGAGGCTAAGGCAGAAGGATTTCTGTGAATTTGAGGCCACTCTGGGCTATGTAGTAAATACCTGGCCAGTTATATAGCAAGACCATATGTTCAAAATAAAGGGAGGAAGGAAGGAAGCAAGAAAGAAAATGTAAGAAGGAAGAATGAAAAATTATGGAGCGAGAACAGCAGAAGAGAAATAAAATCAAATAAACATATATGTGAACTCAAATAAAATCCTGAATACATAATAAGAAACAAAGTCTTTACAAATAAAATGCTATGGATGATGAAAACCTCAGAGGACAGCAGGAGAGAGTGGGATTGGCTGGGCTCAGGACTCATCTCTAGCACGCCTGAGAGATGCGACTCTGAAGATGCAGAAGTGATCCACGGTGGGGCCCCCACTGGAGGAAGACGGAAGAGGCCGTTCCAGATGTCTGTGCCTGTGTGTGTCCCAGACACGAAGAAGCATTTGGTTCCCAGAGAGGGAGGGAAACATGGAGACATGCAGTGGGACCCCTCCCATGCTCATTCAGCTAGCTCCTGGTCACTACCTGTATGTGAAGAGACTAATGGGCTGGAAGAGAGCCACCCAGATGGATCAGGTGACAGAGGGCCTCACAATCTTGCAGAGTCAGGAACACTGACTCCCCTGCCAGTCACACTGGAAAACCACGTGATGCACTGGGCACTGGAGAGAGTGCACACAACATCTTTCTGCAAAAGCAGGGAATGGAGCTGGGCGTGGTGGCGCATGCCTTTAATCCCAGCACTCGGGAGGCAGAGGTAGGAGGATTGCCGTGAGTTCGAGGCCACCCTGAGACTCCATAGTGAATTCTGGGTCAGCCTGGACCAGAGTGAGACCCTACCTCGAAAAAAACAAACAAACAAACAAACAAAAAAAGAAGCAAAAAGCAGGGAATGGAGAGCCATCACGGAGGCCTGAAAACACCAGGCTGCTTCCAAGTAATCCACTGCACCACAGACAAAGATCAGAAAGAACGGGAAAATACAAAAGGATCTTGTAGTCAGGGGACCTTCACAGCATTTATGGTCAATAGCAATGAGTGAGCACAAAGAGAGGACAGTGCCATCCACAGTGAGTAGGAAAAGCTGTTGACTGAAATGAATCTACAGTACAGATGCTAGGATTAGCAGACGGGACACAAATGCATATGTTCAGAAATGAAATAGAACTAAGCTGCCTGTGCTGGTGCATGCCTGTGATTCCAGCATTTGTGAAGTGGAGGCAGGCAGATCAGACTGCATAATGCAACTGTCTCAAAAGGAAAACTAAGTAGAAATGAGCTAATGAATATAAATTTTGTTCACTATAACAAGGAGAATCATATAAGTTATAAAAAATGCAACTTGGGGGCTGGAGAGATGGCTTAGCAGTTAAGCGCTTACCTGTGAAGCCTAAGGACCCCGGTTCGAGGCTCGGTTCCCCAGGTCCCACGTTAGCCAGATGCACAAGGGGGCGCACGCATCTGGAGTTCGTTTGCAGAGGCTGGAAGCCCTGGCGCGCCCATTCTCTCTTTCTCCCTCTATCTGTCTTTCTCTCTGTGTCTGTCGCTCTCAAATAAATAAAAAATTAAAAAAAAATGCAACTTGGGTCAAACTTCTAAACATGAAAACTAACATGTGAGATGGAAAATATACTTGTTGGGCTCAAGAGCAAAGTTATATGCAGAAGAAATCAGAGGTTGTGAAGATGTAATCATTGAGATCATCCAATGTGAGACCCAAAGAGAAAAAGGGCTTCAGAAAACAAGAAAACAAAATAATCAAAAGACTCCCAGTAGCCTACATGTTTAAAGTCTGAAAAGTGAAGGGGTCATAAAATATTTAAAGAAATAATAGCAAAATAAACTATACTGAAAACCATAAGCCCTGAACTCCTAGAAACTTAGCCAACTTCAAAGTCACACCCATGGAGAACCCTATATCTACACATATTGTCAAATTGTTGAAAGGCAGTGTTGAGAAGAGAATGCAAAAGCAGAAGGATGTGGAAAGTGGAATGTCCCGAGTATAACAGTGATGATGGCAGATGACTTCTCTGTGTCAATTATGCACACGGGGAGATGATGGAGCCAAAAAAAAAAAAAAAATAGCCATTGGTTGAGACTTCATTGCCCATCAAGTGTACCTGTCACAGAGGATGATACAAAAACCGTCTTCAGGCCTACAAAAGCTGAAGGATTTGCCATCAGGACGAGACACTAGGGGACACATCCAAGTCCTTCTGAAGAGAGCACGTAATACACAGTGGAATGTGGAGCTCCACAAGGGGCCGCGAAGCACAGTAATGCACAATATAGGAAGAGGCACACAAGACCCTTTTACTTATTGCTTGCATGCCTTTGAAGGGAAATTGAGTGTCTATATAAAATCCCAACAGGATTGCGATGTTTGTGTCACCACCCTGGCACTGGACTATGACGACGGCAGCACAGGCTTCTGGCCAGTGAATGGAAGATAGCTGGGGCAACTTTTTTTTGTTTTAAATTTTTTATTTATTTATTTATTTGAGAATGACAGACACAGAGAGAAAGACAGATAGAGGGAGAGAGAGCGAATGGGCACGCCAGGGCTTCCAGCCTCTGCAAACGAACTCCAGATGCGTGCGCCCCCTTGTGCATCTGGCTAACGTGGGACCTGGGGAACCGAGCCTCGAACCGGGGTCCTTAGGCTTCACAGGCAAGCGCTTAACCGCTAGGCCATCTCTCCAGCCCAGCTGGGGCAAGGTTTATTCTGCGCTGTAGTGATAGAGCACAGCTGAAGGTACGCTGTGTATTCTATACACCTAGAGCAGTCCCGAAAGTCATAACGGGCATAAAATACACTATGACGTTGAGTGAGGGAAGAGGAACAAGAAGGTTGAGTGCAGGAGCCTTTGGGAGCTAAACTATTCTGTGTGACACGAGGGACATGAGATAGCACACACTTGTCATGATCCCTGTAGCTGGACAACCGTGGACAGTGTGGTCTGCAGTTAGCAGGAGTCTTTTATACCCAATTCATTTCTGCCTTGCAGCCATTTTAGCAAATGCCATATACAAAGGCACAATATCTCTAGGTGAGCTGATCGGAGGGAGACCTACCTTCTCTTTGTGTTCTATTTTTCTCTCAATCTGGTCTATTAATTTTGAAAGAAAGCTGGAGTGACTAAATTCCTATCTTGTCAGTTAAATTGCCGGAGATAATTTCATAATGATAAAGGAATTGGGTCATCAAGAGAATTAAATCCCTTGCTCCTGCGTCGACTTGCAGCTTTGAAGTTGTAAAGAGCCCCAGAGAGGCAAGGGGAGACGGGAGCGCACCATGACTGCTCCAGACCCCACCACCCTCTGCCCAGAGCCAGCCCATCTGGTGCCCGGAAGACACCCGGGTGCCTAGATTTGAATGATGCCACCAAACAACTTGATCTAAGAAGCATTTATAGAGCAGCCAGCAGAATACACATTATTTTTAAGTACATACGAAACATTTTAGAGCTGGATTGTGTTTGGGAATGTAAAACTACTCAGTTTAAAATAATTCAATTCACGTAAAACATGTACTATGACCACAATGGGCATAAACCGGGAACAAACCACAGAGAGACTTCTGAGCTACCTCAGGCGTTTGACAGTCAGACACTTAGGAAGATATCAGGGATCAATCCAGAATGTTGAATGGAAGCCAGATAGCATTCTGAACCAATTACAATGAAACTACAATGTCTGAATTTGGGATACTAGGCTGGGCGACATCGCCCACTAAAGTAAAAGCCCAGAGTGGTGAAGCATGCGTGCTTATTGACATAGTGCTCTATGGGTGGAGCAAGATGGATCCCTGGGTTCACTGGAGCCAGTCTAGCCCACTTAGAGAGCTCCAAGCCTGTGTGAGGGACTTTGTCTTCAGAAAAGGTGGATAGCACTTAAGGAGTGAGTTTGCTGACCTCTGACCTCCACACACACACACACACACACACACACACACAGAGACAGAGACAGAGACAGAGACAGAGAGAGGGAGAGAATGTGGGGTATTATCACAGAAGAACATAAGGGAATTGTAGCAACAACCACCCACATTCCAACAGAAACTAGAGGACAGAGCAAACGAAAGACAGAGCAGGCAGAAGTGGCATTACCAGCCCCAGGCCCAAACCCAATGAGACCAAAAATATAAAAATGAGA
This sequence comes from Jaculus jaculus, assembly GCF_020740685.1. Lineage (NCBI taxonomy): Eukaryota > Metazoa > Chordata > Mammalia > Rodentia > Dipodidae > Jaculus > Jaculus jaculus. The sequence goes on along the minus strand of NC_059103.1, from coordinate 197,313,537 downwards.
GAGAAAAAAAACACTAAAATAAGAAAGAGGATCTAGGAGATGGATAATTCCTATAGCCCTCTAACTAGGTTAATTAGGGCAAACTAACTTCAAGAAGACACGTGACCTGACACATGGGCCCGGAGGCATGGAAGAACTTAGGGAGAACATGACCCTGTTTGCCACCACGCCAGCCTGACAAACTGCCAGACAGCTTTCCTGACAGCCAAGCTCATCTAAGAAGAAACAGATCACCTGATGGTCCCACATTAGAGAAGCTGGATTTCTAAGAAGAAACAGATCACCTGATGATCCCACACTAGAGAAACTGGATTTCTAAGAAGAAACACATCACCTGACGACCCCACATTAGAGAAACTGGATCTGTAGCCGAAAGCTTCTGCACAAAGATGTCTTCACGGGCGAATCTGAGCACTTAAGGATGTAATAATGTCAGCTCTCCACTAAGCTTTTAGAAAAATTGAACAGGAGGGAGCACTCCCCAACATTCTGCATATAGGCCCAAACCTCTTACCTCTTAAGTGTTGGGAGCAAATCAAGCTCAGTGGCATATGGGAAGGTCAACGTGTCATGACTGTGTCAATCTACTCTACCAATGCACAAACCAACAGAAAAGTTATTCCATTGGCTCCATAAGCTCAGAAAAGCACTTCGAAATCTCCAGTTGATTTAGTTGTTCATTCATTTATTCACTGCTGGGGATTAAGCCCAGGGCCTTGTACATGCTAGATAAGAGCTCTACCATTGAGCTATATCCTCATCCCTTTGTTTTTGTTAATTATTTTTATTTTAAAACAAGGTCTTATCAGGTTGTTGGGGCAGACATTGAACTTGTCATCAGTCCTCCCATTTCAGCATCCTGAGTAGCTGGGATTACGGACTGTGCCACCAAGGCCTGGATCCAACACTTATGTTTAGAATAAAAACTGTCTGCAAATGAGAGGAACATTCCTCTCCCTTATGACAGCATCAGGTATGACATGTTTGCAACTAGCACCCTTCTACATGACAAATGACTGGCCAGGCTCCCTCGGGTGGGCCTGCACAGGATGTCCTCTTTCTCTCTGTCCAGTGCTGTGTTGCATCAGCAGGCATGAGAAAGGAAAGTAAGTCATGCGGCCTGGAGAGGACAAGACAAAGTGTCTCTCTTTGTAGAGAATCTAAAAGGATGTGAAAAATGAACCTTTTGTCTTCCAGGACTAATCACCAAGTTTGGTCATATTACAGGGAACAAGACCAACACACAGAAACACTGACATCTTACCAAGATGCAGTTTGACATTACATTTACGTTACTGTTAAAAGGCACCAAAATTAGGAGATATTTAGGAACAGCTCTGATAAGAACCTGGGAAGGCCTGGACAGTGGACCCCCCACCCCCGCAACTTTTCTGAGGGAGATGAGAACTGTAAATCGAGAAGTCTGTCCTATGCAGGCACCATAAGACTTACTATTGTCACGGTATCAATTCTCTCCAAGTTGATCTATAGAGCCAGTGTGATTATAGATTCAGTGTGATTGATTATAGAGTCAGCGTGATTTCAGTCAAAACCAGAGCAGCCCCTTTGTCAGAAGTCATTCAGCTGATTCCAAAACTCAGCGGGAACCATAAAGGTCTGAGAATAACAAAACAATTTTCCAAAAACCTTAAAAGTGGATGCCAATTGCTACGTGATTTCATGACATTATCAAACTATAGTTGGTTGACAGTGTGGCTTTGGCACCAAGACAGACAGACATATCAATGGAACAGAATATAGCACTTAAAATAGACCTACACACATATGGACAAATGATTTTCAAAAAAAAGGTGCAAAAGTAATTCAGTGGAAAGGACCGTGTTTTCCACAAATGGTGCTGGAACAATTACACATTCTGCACCCCGAGGGAACGGGGAGCTGCTTCTTGTACCATATGCTAAAATCCACTTAAAGTGGATCAAAGACCTAAATATGAAACACAAAACTAAAACTTCTAGGAGAAAATCTAGGGAAAATATCTTTGCAATCCTAGGCCAGGCACCCTGTTCTTCTTATGACACCAAAAACACAACACAAATTAAATTAGATTTCAATGAGATTTTGAACATCTGCTCTTTGAGAGATCCAGTAACCGAATGATGAGAAAAGTCATAAGCTAGAGGAAAATATTTTACAAATCATGTATCAGATCGAGGACTCTGAACCAGAATATACAGAGAACCCTCAAAACTCAATGGCTCAATAAAAGAAGAAATGGAAAGAGACTTGAACAGATACTTCAAGAGGAATCTGAGGACGCCAAGTGTGTGACAAGTGTGCAAGAAGATGCTGAGGCATCAGACATCAGGAGAAGGTGAATTAAAGCTGCAGGGACACACACACATGTACATACATGTATACATATATACACACACACATATACATACATGCACACACATATACACAAACATATACACACACGCACACACACACACATGCTCCGTACTGGAAGGGTCACACTTAGAAAGATGGGCCACACAGAGCACTGGGGAGCATGTTGGGGAATGGAGAGAGTTCTCTCACACCACGGAGGCACAACAGCTTTGGATAAAGGCAGGTTTCTAAAAGTTAGAGGTACACTCTTCTGGTTTGGATGTAACATGTCCCCCACAAGTTGTCATGTTTGAATGCATCCTCAGCCGTTCTCCTCAGGAGAAGGAAAGGGCACCTGTCAGTAGCAGATTTGTTATAAACACCAAGACCTACACACAGCCCGACCACCCCTCAACATGTCAATGGATGGACAGATGGTGGTCAGACCCATCCTTGCAATGGAACACCACTGGGCTATGAAGAGGAACACGTTATGGACCTGTGCTCCAACATGGTCACATGGCAAAGGGATTGTATTAATGGAAGAAACCTGAGAAGCAAAGCACATTGAAACTCGCCTAGGTGATTTTCATTTCTACTTCTGACTCCAGTATTAATCTCCAAGCCGTGCCAAACATCTGCAAGCCAACAAGAAGACGGAATACCCTGAGCAAAAGGCACAAACAGCTTGAGTCACCACAAAAGGGAAAATAAAATGGCAAATAAATATATACAAACAACAGTCTCACTATTATATGGGAGAATTAATTAGTGCAAAAGAGTATCTTCTGACAAGCACCTGGCAAGATGGCCAAAGCCAGGGAGGTAAGGGTGTAAGATGCAGGGGTCCCACACCCCCACGAGAGGACAGTGGTACTGTTCATGGAAAACAAGTATCGCTGCAAAGTTGTCAGTTTATAACTCAACAATGCCACTTCTAGAAGATTCCTCATGATACATAGACAGATGTGTATGATAATACTCTGGCATCCTTGCTCGAGCAAAGTTGGGAAAACACTTGTCTGCCCATCATCACCATGGTGGTCTGTCCACTGCAGTGAGCTTAATAAGAGGTGGGGGTTAAGATTGTACTAGAATGCCGCTCTGTGGTCAGATAAACAACACGCAGACTTCTAGCTGCAGCGCTGGGTGCAGTGTCACATGCTGTTTATGTGAGGCCTGGAACCCACAAAAGAGCGTTGACCATGGTTCATGGGAAGAGGAAGATATAGGTGAATGATAAACATCCGGGTTTGTTGAGGTTTGTGGCAAGAGGATGGAGGGAGACAGAAACAAGGAGGGTGGCAGAGGGTGACCCCTAATTCCCTCTCTGTCTCCGGTCCATGGCTCTTGGGGGTTATTAATGTAAGACCTGCCAGGGGCTGAGAGCAGGTGTGTACATGGGACTTACTGGCTGTCCAACAGGAAGGACATACTAAGACAGACTGCAAACCTCAGGAGAACAAGGGACACAGGGGTCAAGACCAGCTTGCCTATGCGCCCAGCTGAGACCCAGTGGCCAATAGCTCACCAAGCCCGGCCCTGCCCAGACGATCTCCCTGCTCTTCACTGGAGAGTACTGGGCCTGTTTGTGGTTGCTAGTGATGTGGTATCAGAGAGGCAAGCTTCCCTGGCACACACTCTTGGCTGGCACCCAGGACTTCCATGGTCTATGGGTCTCTCGGGTAGCTCCTGGGTGGCCCTTTCCAGGAGTTTGCTGAGTGCCAGCCTGCAGGTGTCTGTTTGCACACTGTGCCAGTGTGCTTCTAAGTGGCTGCACCGGCCTTGTGAACATCACTGTCAGAACTCCCTTTCCTTACCTGTCATCTTTTTAATTTTTTTTTTAAGGTAGGGTCTCACTCTAGCCCAGGCTGACCTGGAAGTCACTATGAAGTGTCAGGATGACCTTGAACTCACAGTGTCCTCCTACCTCTGACTCCCACCATGCCTGGCCTTACTAGTCTTTTTTCACTTTGAGACAGTGTCTTGATAACTAGTGGAGGTTGTCCTCAAATTTACCATCTTCCCGAGTGCTGGCATTGCAGGTGTGTTTCACATGCCCTGCGCTCACCATCACCATTTTGATGAGTGCAAAACTATTGCACAAAGTGGTGTTTCCAGGCTCATGGTGAAGCGAGTCCTGCATTCACACAGCCCTGGCCGCTCAAGACTCCTGCTGTAAACATCTGCTCTCATCTTGGCTGATTGGCAACTGTCTTGGCCTTTGAATTCTGCAGCGAGTGCTTCTCTGGCTCCCAAGGGATGAGCACAGACAACGCCATGCAGGCGTTACACACAGAACTCCACTTGGGCCCTCAGCCCTGACTTTCTCCTCCCTCTTTCCACAACTAGACTCCTATGTATAGGGGAAGCTGCCTGTTGCAGTCAGGTTTGCATTGCTGGTAACAATCACCCAACCAAGAGCAGCTTGTGGGTAAAAGAGGTTTACTTTGGCTTTTTTCTTTTACAGGCTTGAGGGGAAGCTCCATGATGGCAGGGGAAAACAATGGCATGAGCAGAGGGTGGACATCACTCCCTGGCCCACATAAGGTGGACAACAGCAACAGAAGAGTGTTCCAAACACTAGCAAGGGGAAACAAGCTATAATACCTATAAGCCCGCACCCAACAAGACACTGTCTCTAGGAGGCGTTAATTCCCGAATCTCCATCAGCTGGGAACCTAGCATTCACAATACCTGAGTTTATGGGGGACACCTGAATCAAACCACCACAGGGCACAAAATGTTCCTATGTGCACACCGCCTGCACACCCAGCTCTCTGATCACTCCCTGTGTGCACACGGCTTGGCATTCCACCCATCATATACAATCTTTGCCACAGCCCCTGCATGCAATCAGTGCCATAAGCCACCTTTGCGGGTGACAGAGGAGGTGGCAGCCCCCTTCCAGAACCGAAAACTATAGCCGCTTGCTGGAGGGGGGCCTTGCTCCCAGGACTGTTCTGTTCTGCGGTTTCCCAGGTAGCACGCTGGTCTGGCTCCCTGAGAGTGAAGAGGATCTGAAACAGCTCCATCGTCCCCTCCTCTCACACCCCTGCCAGTTCTGGAAGCCCCAAACTCCCATCCTTTCTGGGGCAGGAGCTATGCAGGTGAACCTTCTGCCTGGCTGCTCAGCCAGCCCCCCAGAGACCTCACCCTGGGGCTTGAAAGTCCTCCTGGCCTGATCGACCTGCCTCCCAGGTGCCTGTGTGCTCCAGAGGAAGGACCTTCTCTGAAGAATGTCAGCAGGAATTCTGAGAAGCCAGTCTGCAGGTGCTGACTTCTCCATGAGCCTAAAACCAGCCTGGGCTGCGGAAGGGTAGCTGTATCCCCATCTGGCTGCGTAGCTCTGAGTATCCACAGCACAGGGCCACCTGGGAGGGAGAACCCTTTAGTTAGGAGTTCACCTTACCATGGTGTTGTGGGAATCACGGTTGATCTGAATTGCTAGAGGAAGAGGAGCTGCGGATACCCGTTGGTCAGTGACATCCTTGGAAGGGCATTGTGCATGAAGTCCTGGCTCCCATTTGGCCTCCCAATCATCTCTTGCTTCTTGTTTGTGTGTGGGGGGGGAGGGGGGACTGGCACAGGACAGTGCAGGACACAGAACGAGACACGTAGCAGTCATGGGAAATGTATCCCAAGAAACACAGAAGTATTTACAAGGAGCAGAATAACATTTAGAGTCAAGGTAGCATTGGACAGAGTTGGGCGGAGGAGAAGCTGCAAAGGAGCCTGCGGTCTGGTCAGGGCTGCTCACTGGGCTCATGCGGGTGACCTCTCTGGGTGATCAGTGGCAAGCAACATCAGGACTGGGTGGCCAGCATCCTGGGCAGCGCCAGCGCACACAGCTGTCGTCCCAAGACAGAGTCAGAGGGAGGCATGGGGCTCCCAAGACCTCTGCTCTGCCTATAGCACACTGGTAAGACAGAGTAATGGGTCACCAAGTAGAGGGGTCGCCTGGCCACTGGAGAGCCTGCCTGAAACTGTGTTGTCTTCTTGCAGATGGCTGAGAGAGCAGATGATGAGTGTTCACACGGAAAAATATATGTGAGGGAGGGCAGGTGTTAGCCCTCCACAGTGGGTACCTGATTCAAAATAGCGCTCTGAACTCAGTCCTACATGCGGTCCTTATATGTCAAAGAGAATGAGTGTCAAAATGCAAAACGTTGATATTTAGTTCCTCCCACATCTAAAACACTGTACTAAAATACCGTTTGTTGGACTGGGGGATGCAGCTCAGTGACAGAGTTCTTACCTAGCATGCATGAAGGCCAAATTTGCTCCCCAGCATAGAAAAATATCCCTAAAATAAGGAAATAAATAAATAAACAATTGAGAGGTAGATGATTCACAGACAGATGACAGAATAACACCCCGTATGAATTTTTCCCTGTCACCCCTGTTTTTACAACAAGCTTTGAAAACTTATTCGCCTTGGATTTTCCATTACTTTTTTCTAAATTTCTGTTAATCCCGTATTTGTCTGGACTGGTGGGTCTTTGGTTGTTCACTTACGCTTTGTACTGGGGAGGAGGCTCACCAGCATCCTCCCCTGGTCCTGGCCCTGTGTGCACAGCTCTCGATTGTTCTCAAGAGGCTTGAGGAAGGGTCTGGTTGGGACCACTAGCAAGAATGTAGCCCTGTGCTCTGGATCCCTGCACTTTGTCTTCAGGTAGCGATACTCTTCCTTGTACCCAGCCCAGCCTCTCAGCTGCCTGACCTCCAGAGTCACCTGGGCATCCAGCTGCCTGGTCTGCCAGCCTCCCTTCTTTTCAGGGTCAAGCTGGTGGCGCTGTTCCTGCAGGCTCTGGTGTCCTGTCTGGGCAGGAGTCAGCCACAGCCTCCTTGCTTAGGGCTCTGGCTCCCAGGGGTGCCCAGAGGAGCTAGATGGGTGTTTGAGAAATGGACTGAAGCCTTCTTGCTGCCAGGCAAACTCCTTAGGGTTGAGGTGAAATTGCCCCATCTCCAGTCAACAGTTGCATGAGAAACATTCAGCCGCAGGGGTGGGTGACAGCACTGGGAACAGGAGGGTGTCATTTGTCCCTTAGCATATCAGGAAACCCTAAGTCTTTTTTTTTTTTTTTGGTTAAAAAAACTCAGTTGCTTTTGCGTACCACACTCCAGTTACCAATCTCACCTGGCTGTCCATCACTGTGGGTGCCAGAGGACCTCCATGCCTCCATGTCACCACTTAGAACAGGACCTGTCATACGCAGCAGCACAGGACACATGGGGTAGTCCTGTGGCTTACCCCGTATTGGCACCGCCGTAGCCCTCTCCTTTGGTGCCCCATCCTGCTAGCCCTTGCCTCACCCACAGGGCCCCTGCCCGCCCTCCCTCCTCTGCCTCTGTTGCTGGTTTATTCTTCCCCACCACAAGCTGACTAGTGCGATAGACATGCTTGAACGTGTCTAATCCTTGTCAGGAGACTTATGGATGAATTAGAGCAGATGAATTCACCAGGGGCAAGGCACGTGCATTTCAGAAATGGGTAAACTAAGGCTGGCATCTGGATGGGGCGAATGTGGCTGTGGGGCCAGGTTCTGGCCCGGTTGGGGTCAGAGGCTTGGAAAGCTGCCACACCTTTGGAGATAACTACAGGAGGGAAGCAGTTAAGCGTCACTGTCTTTCTCAAAGCAATTAATCAGAGAATTGGAGAGGCAGGCCAGACAATTATGGCCCAGACAAAGGGGATGAGGGGTGTGGTAATGACTGCAGAGCCTCATGCTGTGAGATTAATAAGCATTTGGCATTTGGATGGCATGCCGAGACTCTGGGCAGCTCTGCCATCAGACCTTGCCCCATTTGCCCCCTGGGACATTCCCAGCCCACAGGTCACTGTTACCGTGGTTACCAAGCCATGGTCATGGCCAACACACAGCTTCATTAGGATAGTCAGGCTCACCCAAGCATGCTGGCGATCTCTCTGAGAGGTCAGTGACAAGCGACAACAGGGTTAGGTGTCCAGAATCCAGGGCAGCCCCAGCCCCACACATCTGTCTTTCCAAGACAGGGACAGAGAGTAGCATGGAGCTCACAGGGCCTCTACTTTGCCTCTTGCGGACTGGTAGGACAGAGGAACAGGACTCTACAGTCAACATTGTCAAGTGGAGATGATAACGCTGGGCCCTTAGCCTGTGTGGAGTCCAGAGGAAGTGTGGGAGAAGCCATGAGCAAGGCCTGGGGCAGTGCACACTGCTTCCTCCCTCCCACTTTCCCCCACGGCCTCTCAGCCCAGCCTGGCCACCCCACCGTCTACCTGCCATCCCACAAATGGCCATCTGAACAGCACCCAGGGCTCACCTGTCCTCACTGTCTGGACTTGCCTGCCCACCACATAGCTATATCCACCTTCCCACAAGGTGGAGGTGACAGGTAGCTCCTTCTGGAAACTCTGTCTTCCTCCTATCTAAAATATCCTCTTCAAGGATAAGGACATTCCTTGCATGATATTGGTCAAGATTTGGGGAAAGTGGTTTAAGGGAAATATCCATTCATTCATGCACCATTCATTCATGCACTCATTCAGTTCTGTTACTTGTTCCTTCTAGCTCTGATGCCACTACAGTGGTCAGTCCAGATGTGTGTGAGCCACCTTCTTAGTACTGACCTCTGAGCTGGAGAGAAGCAACTCAGACATTGGCAAACATGTTTTCTGAGGGCTAGAAGGTGGGGAGGGTGGTGATGGCCCTGTATGAAGTGAGATATGGGAAGTAGCCAGGAGTTGGAATGGCAGAACTGGTGGTGAGTGGGCATTATGGTGTTTGATATGGCTCCCAGTATTATGGATGCTATCATGGTCTCTGCCATGTGAGTTTGTGGGGGGCTAGAGGGAGGTCTCTGATGGCTGAAACTACTCCATGGCATAGTGTTGTAGCACTCAGATCTCTTCAGGAGCATGGGGACAAGGAGTCCCCAAGTGGAAGCAGGAACCGCATCCTACAGGACTCAGCAGAAATGGTTAGAAGAGGTCCTCTGATCTTGCCTTAGGCCCAGTGAGCCCTGGTGGTATGGAGCACTGGCCCAGGAGAACGTGGGCTTCTATCTATGGCAGTGCTCAGGGCTGCCCTCATTCTGAAGACTCACAGGTCAAGGGCTTTGACCCAGTGCATCGGGAGCTGCAACGAGGCCCCAGCCAACACAAGTCAAAGCACCCTGATACCAGGTGAGATGAAAACTTTCAGGAAACCACTGGGTAGATAGGCTGGACCTATAGAATGCAGTGTCAAAGCCCACCAGGAATGTCTGCAATGGTGGCAGAGGGGAACTCGGGCTCAGTAGGCCTGCCCAGTCCCAGAGTTCCTTCCCATGATCTCACCCAGGGTTGGCTTTCCAGATAGGGTCCAGCCAGTGGCCAGAAGGTTATCAGTTCCAATCCATTGCTGATATTCCCATTCCCGAATCCACCTGCTTTTCCCTTTCTGCATGGTCAAAGGTCAGATCCTCCAGGAGAAGGTTCAGTGGCCCAGTGTGGGTCCCTGGTTCCTCAGGTGGCCGTTGCCCACTGGCTCCCCAGAGGCATCCATGCAACTGCGGAGCAGGGTCTCGAGTGGCTGTGAGTGTGACAGGAAGAAACACCCGGGAGACAGCTCAGAGAACAACTCGTTCATTTGTCAGGGGACTGAGTTTTTATAAGCAATTGAGAAGAGCAGGCAGGGGGTCCTAAGGGATTGGTGGGTTCAAAGGTTGCTTGTCAATGCCTAGTTGGTATATAGGGATGTTCATTCCAGCATGTAGGGAGAGTCGAGTGATCTATGTAATGGCAGGAAGAGGTATACGGTAGGGGTCACAGGGGGATGGGCTGTGTGAAGGCTGCTGACTGATACCATATAAGGAGTTTCCTAGGCAACTAGCCAAAGGTCACAGGGCTATGAATGAAGCCTAAGTCTTCTTAGGATGTCCAGGTGCCCTGGGCTGTTGGGGCGGGGTGGAAGAGAGGGAATGGCCCTATTCTTGCCATCCTGGGACCGAGATTTTTCTGGGGATCAGACTGCTGTGACCTCTCCATAACCTGGGGCTTTAGCTGTGTCTGATAGGTTAGGCCTGCCTTAACCTGGGGCCCTGCCTGTGCCCAACGGCCCAGGACCTCCTGAGGGTTCTTGGCTCATTCTGTCCCTTGTCTCTTTCTGAGCAGCTCCTAAGTCTCCTCCCATGGGAGAGGCCATCTTTGGCCAATGTCACTTTAAAGGTCCATGTTCTACCTGCTCTATTTGGCTAGGTCTTCTCTGGGCATTGTAGGAGCCCTGTCACTGCATGCCCGAAGGTGGGGACTAGGACGTGATCTATTTCTCTGGGTGATGTTCTCTCTGCATAGTGGAAGCCCCAGGATTTCAGGAGACCCCAGAGGAAGCCAGAGGTAGCCTCTGCCTAGCTCCTCCTGTCTCCAGGACAGCCTCTCTCCACAGGCTCTGTGCCCCCCTCCAGGCAGCAGCCTCCAGGCTGTCCCCAATCCCTGACCCCATCACCACAGTCCCAGACAGGGAAAGGGCGGTGGCAACTGGAGCAGGATTAGTTGTGTGCTCGCCCGGCTCTTTCCTGGAGAGGCCCAGCCTTCCAGGCCTTTCCAGGCCTTTGAGGAGCGTCCCGTCATTCCTTATAGCTGCCCCCTCCCCCTCACAGGGGCTAAATTGCCATTTGCTTTGCGGTTCCTATCTCTGTGCAGCAGACACTGCGGAAGCTTTGGATACGAATGGAAAGCTTCGAATGCCAGGCTTCTACAAGCAAATGCCTTTAATTCTTCCTTCCTCCCCTCCCCCTTGCTGGCTGTGCTTTCTGTTTAATTAGGGGAAAGAGAAAATTGTGACATCAACTCAAGGGCATCACCTCCCCAATGTGGTAACAGCAAGGATTAAATCCCAGGCCCAGCCACGGTCCCCCCCAACCCCCATGGCACAGCAAATCTGCTTTCAGATTTGCACGGCTGTAGATAAGAGAAGGCTGGAGGCTGGGCAGAGTGGGGAGGGGCCTCGCCTCGCCACAGCCAAACTGCAAGTTGAAATGTTCGCTCCTGTGAAGCCGCTTGACCCCTTTGGTGGACGTGCAGGGTGACCACCCAGCTATGTGTGCCTACAGAGGACTGGAATGAAGCAGGCTTGCTTTGTGATTCTGGGAACCTGGCAAATGACAAGGGACAGGACACTGGGTGACTAAAGAGGTGAACTAGGAAATACATGGACCTATCCTTCTCCCACGCCCACGCCCACGCAGCCATCCATCTATGCACACACCCACTCACCCACCTGTCCATCCATCTATCCACCCATCCATCTAAAATGTCGCTCTATCCCTCCTGAATCTATCTATCTGTCCTTCTGTCCACTTATCCATCCATTCCCTCATCCATCCATCCATTCACTCATCCATTCATCTAGCCCACATTTTCTCAAAGTGAAAAAGGCTTCAGACCCTGCTTTGAGTACAGGGCTCCATGCCAAGCTTGATAGACCAGTGTCCCTGGAGACAGTCAGAAAAGCATGGCCATATGGCTTATGTATGGCTATAGCCTGTCCCCAGTTGTCCTGGTTACCTGTGATCTGTGGGTTGGACTTGTGGCTTCACATCTTGGTGCCTCTCTGCCCTGGTCTTTTCACTGGGGATCTGGGGGTGGAGGGATAAGGGCTAGACAGTGAAGAGAGGAGCTGCCACGTGGCAGGGAAAGTGTTACATAAAATGCGGCCTTGCCATGGGAATAGCTGGTAATTCTGGAGTCCCTGACATTCTCCCAGGAAGTTTCTGAGGCCACTGATGGCCCCATGTCCTTCTCATCCCGTAAGTAGCTCATCCTCCCTTTTGTGGGCACAGAGGAGATGGCCAGTGGGCGTATGGCATGGGTGGCTCCTCTGAGCAGTGTCTCCTTGGTGGGGAGGGTTAAAGTGTGTCCATCTAGAGAACATGTTGGGTAGAGTGAGCAAGTGGCATCTATGGTGACACACGACACAGGGCCACAGGGGATCGGGAGAAGACAAGGTAGGCTTGGAAAGCAACTTTCAGGAGAGGTTTTGGGAATTGGGACTTGAAGGTATGTCACAGGTGGATGGGAGAGGGAGAAGGACCCAGGAGTCTGGCCAGATAGGCAGAGGGAACCTCTGGCAACCCTTGCAGTCTAAAGCAGGGGGCCGGGCAGGAGCTAGGTCCTGAGTGCCCGGCTGACGGGTGGACCCTCCCTATCAAAGGCTCTTCTCAGCCAAGGTTCCAGGTCTAGCGAGCCACTTGCCAAGCTCTTGGTTCATCCAGCCAGAGGGTGAGGATGGGCACGGGCAAAGAGCTGGTTCTCTCCGATCTCCATGCTTGGCACAACAAGCGCACTCCTCTGGATAAGGGAGCAGCGTATGTCAAAGGAGTGCCAGGCTTCCCCAGCCTCAGCCCCTGTGACTCAAGATGCTCTGACTGACAGGCTGCTCTGGGCCCATTTTTGTCCCCACCCAGTTCTGTGTTGTGGGTGTCTCTGTCTCTCCCAGTCTCCCCCTGTGTCTGACTCTTTCTGTGTCTCTGTTTCTTTCATCCCCCGCCTTGACTCTTTTTCCTCAGCTTCTGTGTCTCCGTCTGCCTCCATCTCTCTGTCTGCCACTGTCTTTCTGTCTGTTCCTACCTCACCTAGCCTTACACTTTCAGCCTGGAGTCCTCCCCACATCCCTTTGGGTTCAGGGGTGATGGCTGGCACTGGACCCCAACACATGGCCAGTGTACTGGGAGGGTCTGACCTCTTGTCTCTTCGTTTCCCCTTAGATTCAGTTTTCACCAATTACCCCCAACTTAGTAACTCAAATAATACAAATTTACAAATTACCCCCAATTTAGTAACTCAAGTAATACAAATTTACAGATTACCCCCAACTTAGTAACTCAAATAATAGACACCCACAACTCACAGTTTCAGGGGTTGGGAACTGGGAGCAACTAATCTAAGGGGCTCTGGCTAAGATTCATTTTTTCACTAACATTTTAGTGGTGCCCCCCCAGGCACCTAACCGAGTCACATTCGAAACCCAGATTAGCAGTGTGACCTCTGTAGACAGGACACTTACAGATGTTCTTTAAAAAAATTATTTATTTGACAGAGAGAAAGAGGGAGAGGATGGGTGCACCAGGGCCTCCAGCCCCTGTGAACAAATTCCAGATGCATGTGCTACCTTTCACTTAAGCCACAGGGTTCTGGGGAATTGAACCTGGGTCCTTTGGCTTTACAGGCAAGCGCCTTAAGTGCTAAGCCATCCCTGGAGGATGTTAGAATGAGGTGGGCTTGGCCTATCTGCAGGGCCTAAATCTAGTGACTAATGTCCTTATGCAGAGGGAGGAGAAGTCAGGGGAGACAGCAGGCATGGGGCCGAGCCCAGAAACGCCCTTGGAGGTCTGTAGGATGCTGGCAGTGAAGGCCCCTCCCAGCACAGCTGGGCTCCAGAGGCAACCAGAGCATCCACTGGGATGCCCCTGCCAAAGATAGACCGGGGCCAATTGCCTGCCACAGGACGTTCCTCCTGGACGCAGGCAGAGGGCCTCGGCTGCATACGTGGGCCTCTCCATGGGCTACGTGGGTGTCCACTGGAAGTGTAAGGTGGACTTCCTGAAAGCAGGTGTATGGGGGATCATAAGTGCCTTAATGGCCTGGCTTGGAGTGATGCAGCACCCATCCCCAGTGCCCTCAGCTCTCACTGCCCCCAGCCTTGCATGAGCCAGGAGGGTAGAGGAGGGACGAGACATCACCCATGTCTATTGCTGCTCTATTCACAATGGCGGAGACATAGTCTCCACTTGTGTGCCTGGCAGTGGGTGAGTGGAGAACATGTGAGGCATATGCCCACGATGGGATATTATTCGGCCATAAAAATAAGAGCCCATCGCTTGCAGTACAATGACAGGATACGTGGAGGTGGCCGGCACTGTGTTAAGTGAAATAAGCCATCTCTAAGAGGACAGGCATTGCATGCTTCTCATCCGTGGGAGCTGAAAATTTGCTGACCTGAGCACAGAACGCACAGTTACTAGAGGCTGGGGAGGGCTGAGGGAAGGTGAAGGAAGCTGGATTTGATCAGTGCACACTGTGTACATGTGCATGGAAATCACAGTGAGGGCTGGAGGGATAGCTTAGTGGTTAAAGGATCCAGGTTCAATCCCCGGGGTCCCATGTAAGGCAGAGGCACAAGGTGAGGCATGCTTCTATAGTTTATTTGAAGTGGCTAGATGGCATGCCCATCCGCTCTCTCTGCCTTTCTCTCTCTCAAATAAATAAATAAAAAGTAAAAAATAATCACATTGAATGCTGTGAATATGTACAGCAAAGATAAGGCAATCAAACATAATTTAAAAAGGAGCAAAGAAGCAATAGCCAGCTTCACTGCCACCTCCCCAGCCCAGCCCAGTGCCTGCTGCCCAGAGCCAGCCTCTCTCCCTGCCCTTTCCCTTCCCCACATTGTCTCTTTCCCATCTTTCTTCTCTGACCGTCTTCTCTCTAGCTCTGACTTTTTACCTTCCCAGGGGCTCAACTTGGATCCTGGCCCCTGCCCACCCTGATCCCAACACACTCAGCCTCACTCTCCTAACCCAGGACTCCAGTCCCCCTCGGTCAACATAGCGAGTGGACAGGAATAGAGAGACTGTTCCCTGCCCCTGCGGTGTCCCAGACCCCTGCCTCCTCCCCCGCCCTGCGCCCTGGACACATTCCCTCTTGCTGCTGCAGAGGGAGGAAGGCGGGGGCTCCTGCAGGCTATCCACCTCTGTCAGCCAATTCGAATCCTAATGTCTCATTTTCTTGATTTAAAGCCAGCCTCTTCAACTGCTAATTGTTGGAAGGGGAAAAAAATAACAAGAAAGGCAAAGGAAAATCAATTTTCATGGTGAGATGGTGCATGCCCACCGGGCCACTGCCCTTTGCAGAAAAGACCGTGAAATCGTCAGAGTCCGCCCGAGGCCTGGCGCTTATCTGCAGCAGAGAGGAGACTGGTCCCCTCCCCACCTGGGCTTCTGCGCCCCTGAAAGATGGAAAAGGACATTTTCCCTCACATCTGGGCATCATGCCCACCCAGTCATGGCTGCCACCCCCGCCAAGGCAGCGAGCAGAGCTGAAGTCCAGCTGGGGCCAGGACAGGGCAGAGGTGTGCTCCCTGGTCAGGGTGCAGGAAGTGGCCAGTGCCCTTGAGACAGAGGACAGGAGGTGATAGGCTCCCATCAACAGGCTTTTGATCCATAGTTCCCCAACGGGGAAGGTGGGCAACCAGGGGCCATTAGGATTGACACCATGGGCATGCTGATATCAGAGTGAATACCAAATCCTGGGGGGGGGGGAGGAAGAGGGCCCACTGTCAAGACACCTGGGTGCTAAGTAACCACAGAGCAATGGTTCCTGCAGGCATTCTGAGTCAGCTCTCCCAGCTCTTGCGTTCCTGGGGGCTGCAGGCACAGGAGACGAGGAGAGGCCCCACATTTGTGCGTACCCGTCTCAAAGTGCTGGTGCCCCAGGCTGCCGCCTCCACCCTCCAGTGACCCTGCAGGTTCCAGTCCTGCAGGATGTTCTGGCTTCAAGGGGTTCGGCTGGCGCCATCCCGTCCCAGGTGCTGCTGCCTGCTCCTCCCTGCTGGCTCGTGAGTGCCAGGCCCTGGCCTTGGAGCAGCAGGGGCGCTCTGTGAGCCATGTCCAGCTCGGTTTGAAGACGAGCTCAGGATAGAGTAGAGGAGGGGCCCCAGGCAGGGGTGCTGCACAGGGAGTCTGAGCATGGCATTTTCATCTTTTACTAACATTGTGGTAGTCCCCGTCCCTCCTGCACTTAATCAATCCACATCCCAAACCCAGATTAGCAATATGACCTTTGTAGAGAAGATGAGCTTGGCCAGGGCTAACTACAGGGCCTGAATCTAATGACAGATATCCTTATGCAGAGAGAGGAGAAGACAGAGCAGAGATAGGCAGGCAGGGTGCCGAGCCCAGAGACACCCTTTGAGGTCTGCATGATGCTGGCAGTGCAGCACCCTCCCCCAGCTCCCCAGACACCCAGAGGCCAGTGTTTTCATCTCCCCACGAGCATTGTCTTTTCACCTCCATACTTCGCAATATCGTGCATGTCACTTCTTCATTTTTCAGCCTGGAGCTTATCTATTGGTTCTACCATAAGGAGCAGGACTGAGTGGCTTTGTCCTGGATCCGTCCGCCTCCCACTGCCATGTGATGCCGTTTCTGCAGAATTGTTACTGTAAACGCACCCCAGCACTGGGCCCGTAATACGTCTCCCCTTTCTCCCACATCACGGTGTTTTACCCTAGATGTCAATGATCTCACTTTTTCACTCACTTTGTTTTCTTTTTTATTAATTTTTGTTTACTTTTATTTATTTATTTGAGAGCAACAGAGAGAGAGAAAGAGGGGAGAGAGAGAGAAAGAGAGAGAGAGAGAGAGACAGACAGACAGAGAGAGAGAGAGAGAGAGAGAGAGAGAGAGAGAGAATGGGCTCACCAGGGGTTCCAGCCACTGCAAACGAACTCCAGATGCATGTGCCACCATGTGCATCTGGCTTACGTGGGAACTGGGGAACGGAGCCTCGAACTAGGGTCCTTAGGCTTCACAGGCAAGTGCTTAACCACTAAGCCATATCTCCAGCCCTCACCTTGTTTTCTATACATTTAACCTTATTTCCATCTCAGAAGCCTCCACTGTTGAACAAACACATGAGGACAGTGGAGGACATCAGCGTCCACTAGCTTCATCTCAGGGCAAATTGTTCTCACCTGAACAATCTGCCTCAAGACCTGGCTGTCCTATCCAGGTCCCCAAAGTGTCCTACCTCCTTCCTGTTTTGCTCCCTCGCTCTGGTGTGGCGTGTTCTCCCGGGAGCGTGGGTGGGAGGCGAAGCAGGTTCACTCTGCCCTCACTCTATGGGGGTCCACTGGCAGGCCTGGGGTCCAGCATGGCCCCTCCCCTGTGAAGGATTAGTCACGGCCCCTTGTCTCCTGGCACGCCCAGTACTGCTGCTGGGAACAATGGTGTTTTGATTCCTGCTCCTTTGTGCGGAATGTGTTTGTTCGCGCTTCTGGCTTCGCCCTCTCTGGAAGCTGATCAGGTTTTCCATTTGTTCTCGGTGCTTTGAGACATAATTATGTGCCTTGCTGAGGGTCGTCGTTTGTTCAGGAGCTGAGTTCAGTTTGCCGCTGACTCTGAAACTTCTTTGCTGGATTAGTCAGCTTGGCGCCATGGCTTCGACAACATTAACGCAGGGCTCACAGCGCCACAGGCTGGACCCGGTGCCCGGGGTAGGATTCAAGGCTGGGCATGGCTCACTCCTCCGGAGATTGTCTCCTCAGTTCACAAACCCATCACGCAAGGCATCATTACATGACCGACCCTACACGTCTTTGTCTGTATCTGTTTTATAGGGGTACCTGCCAGCTTGGATTGGAGCCTCCCTATGGCCTCCTGTAACAATCCTCCTCCAAATATGGTTCCCCCATGAGGTTCATTCCATGCCAGAGACTTGCCTGGGCATTTTCAGCACCATTTCTTCCTTGTTTCTTTGCCCTTGCTTTCTTAGCTTTCTCTTGCTGGAGCTCCTGTCCCTGGGATGTGAGGCCTCCGATGGTCCATTTTCTCAGTGACTTCCATCTCTGCCACCAGCGACCTTCCAGAACTTTTATTCTCACAGACTCTAGCCTTTCTCAGCCTCTATTCAAACCGCAGCTGCCTGTGAGAGGGCACAGAACATTATTGGGGATGTCCTTATCGCCTGCAGGGTCTGATTCTTGGGGCTATTATCTTTGGTCTCCATAGCAGATGTCTCAGGGCCAGGCTTGGGGCGGAGTGAGGAAGGAAACCCAGTGAGTGAGGGCTCCGAGCGGCACGTGGCTGCCTGGGGAGAGGAATAACGCATGCGCCATGTGCTTGAGATCCCTGAGGTGGGTGTCTTTAGACCTTTTGCAGCACCCCCGCTCGAGTCTGGCTGCAGGGTTCTACCTACTCCCGCACTGACTGCGCCCACATGCGATGCCTTGGCCAGGGCTCCGTTCCTCTGCTGAGGTGCAAAAGGGAGGCCTCCAGGTTCTCAGGATCAGAAAAAGGACCTTTCGGGGTGGTGTGTGTGTGTGTGTGTGTGTGTGTGTGTGTGTGTGTACAAGTGCTTTAGAACTTGGCTAGCAGCAAATCCGCATCCTGCCACAGGCCTGCATCATCTCTTACAGACCCCTAGCTGGGTCTGGCGCCTCAGGCCCTGCTTCTCCCCACTGCCAGCCAGTCCAGTTTGCCTGGGCCTTCTCACTCATGTTGCTTAGCATCGGCTCAACACCTTTGGGATTTTGTTCCTTGCACACGTTTCCTAAAACTGCCTGGAAAAGTAAAGTCTACTAGAATATGTCTAATTATTTCAACAATGACATCTGAAATAGAAGACTCGCTCAAGGCTTTTTAAAATGTTTCATGCCACCTCTCCACACCCCAGTGGATAGCAATTTCATCCCCTTGTGACCAAAGGGAGAACGGAAGGAAAAGACAGAGGCCCCAGGCCCATTCCATCCTGGCAGTGGGTCCTGGCAGCCTGGAAGGTCACTGGGCTTTCCTACCCTTCATTACCTGACTGACCAGGTACGTACTGTTAGTAAATCACTCAGCTTTGCCGGCTCCAAACCACCTTTCTGATGTTTTTCCACTGGGCCAATTGATTGAAACTGAGGTTGCTCCAACCATGATCTGCGCACCTTTAATTTTTCCAGAGAGACAGAGAGAGAAATGACTTTGCCATCAGCGTGGCTCTCAGAGGATCACAGCTCATCTATGATTTCCCACAGCTTTGGAGGCAAAGGGCTCGAGAGACCTAGCAGTCTGGGCTTGGGTGACTGACAGAGGAGGGATTGAGGAAGCCTCCCACCACCCAAGGAGCTTCTGTCTTGAGCCCCACCTGCCTGGGCCACTGGGACTCCTGCAGGCCACGAAGGTGTCTGGCTGCTGCTCTCTGACTGTGCCCCAAAATCCAGCTCCCTCCCACTCGGCCTCCGGAACAGGTCATGAGCATGCCTTTAACCTCCCATGGCAGGTACCCCTATAAAACAGATACAGACAAAGACGTGTCAACAAACTAGAGTGGGAGTCTCCCATGGGCGCCTCCATTCTCTTATGAAGGGTGTGAACTCCCAGCAGGTCCCACAGGTCCCATCTCAGGGCTCTGTGTGGCTGTGCTTCTCCCTTGTTGCCTGCTCGGTTGTCTGTCCTCCATGAGCAGGGGAAGGTCGAAGCCAAAGGTCTGTTGTGCCACCCGTCAAATTCCTCGTGAGGCCTGAGCATGGACCACGATGAGCGCGGGTATAAGGTACCTCTGCCAGACTGCCACGTGTGTGCACTCTGTGGGGCAGGGACCCACAGGCTGGGCTGTGCCAATGCTCAAGTCTCCCAGGCATGGTCATGATGTCCACCAGGGTTGAAGTCCACCTGAAGCTGGGCTGGGAAGGCCTGTTGCAGAGTCATGTGGAACCTGGGGATTCAGGCCCTTGTGGATTGTGTGTGGGCTGGAGGCCTGGGTTTCTCTCTGACTGTGGAACAGAGTCATCCTGTGGGTCCTTGCTACCCGGACCTCCTCAGCATGGCCATTCACCTCATCAAAGCCAAAGTGGGAGTCTGCTGGCAAGGCCATGGTTCTGATACCATCACCTCTGATGGGCTTACTGGAGATCCTGGTGTCTACCATTACCTTAGAGATGGTGGCAGAGAAAACTCTCAAGCCAGCAAAGGGAAGCTGCTGGCAAGGAGGAACCCTGTAGGTTAGAGGCCTCTGTGTTTACACTGACAGCCAGGAGTACTGGGTACAGAGGCCTGGATGGATCCCAAGCCTCTATCAGGAAGCTCTTGGGTGATGGTACTATGCTGTACATGAGACACGTTGTGCATAGCCAAGCCAACTAGGTAGAGCTGGTCTGATTTAAGACTAATTCTGGCTCTGGGTGGGAAGATGGGGAAAAGCCCCAGGGAGTGCCAGGTCTGGCCGGAGTAGAGTGGGAATCAAGGGAAAAGAACCCAGCTACCTGCAGCGGCGGAACTAGAGACTGTAGGGAAAATCTGGGGACAGTTGTCTGTGGGTCATGGAGTGGAACAGTACCGAGGATCAGGATGAATCAGGACTGGGAAGATATTGTAATGGCCCCACTGCCTGGGTTTTGGCCATTTCCTTTTACCTGATCCAACTGGAGAGACTGCTTGGGCCTCCAAGAGTCGAGTCTGACAGATTAGGATTTGTGCACAGGGCTTTGATGCCAGAATCTTCTAGACAACAACTCTGTCTTTTTATCCACAGGGCTCCCTCTGAGTTGTCCTTTGAGGATAGAGGTGATTGTCCCAGAAGTGACCAGGGGAGGACAGGGAGGGTGAGACCCCAGGCAAATGACGACATAGGACGAGCTAGGGCCCCGAGGTGACTGGCAGGGGCACATTAGGGAGAAGAGTGCAGGCATCCTGGCCCCAGCTTGCGGCAGGCAGGCTGATGGAGGACAGGAGGAAGGTAGGTCCTGGGTGTTGGCTAAGCCACAGCTCAGGAAGTTACACAGAGAGGGAGCCAGGCTGGCAGAAAGGGTGCCACGAGGCCACGGGGGGACTCAGCAGTACCAGTGACACCGAGCTGTGTGACGAAGGCTCATTTTTCAATCAGTAGGAAATGCTGATTCCCTCGTCCTACCCATCCCAAGCTCCTTAGCAACTCTGAACATCCGCTTTGCTTCCGACGCCACTGGGAGCTGCTGGCTCGTATCGCTTCCCGGGCCTCCTCCTTCTCACGCCGTGTTAACTGCCACGTTTAAGCGCTGGTAAATGATTGCGACGTGGACATGACAACTTGGCCTTCAGTGGCATTTATTTTTTTCCTCCTGGCCAAACGCTGACATATAAAACTCAATTTCACTTTCAAGAAAGTCAAGGGAGTATATTTATTTAGATCCCTTTCCAAGACAAAGGGTCACAGCTCTCCTGGGGGCACCCCTCCAATGCTGCTAAGAAAGCTCTGTGGGAGAAGGAACCCCTGGAGAGTCAGAAGCGGTGGGAAGGGAGACTTAGCCCTGGCTACCTTTATAGGAAAAGTAACCCTATTGTGTCACCTATGTCCTTCCAACCATCTACCACAGACCCTCCCTCCCCTGGGAGATGGGACAGCTTGCTGTGGGGCGACACACCTGTCTGTGGCAAGCTGCTCCCGATCATGCAGGCCCCAGGCTGGCTTGCAGGTCTCAGGATAGGCGCAGCTTTGTGTCTCTGGAAGCCAGGTCTGTGCCACTAATATTCTCACTGGAGAGTTCAGGCTTCTCGTCCGTCATTGGTTGCGGGGGAGGGTGGGGAGGGGAGATTGCAACTTGTGTGGCCATAACAAGGAGACACCACCCAGACCGTCCCAAGTGTGGTGTCCAGTGGGTGCTGTACCCACAGGGAACTCAGTGCTGCATCCTTTTCTCCTCAGTGACACGGTGTCCCTTGGGGACACCTGGAGAGGTCAGTTCTGTCCATGGAGAGTCCAGTTTTGTTGGAGGCTAGGAAAGTTAAAGTTGTTTAGGATTTAAAAGAGATTGTTAGCCAGAGGCAGGCAGTCTATGGAGAGGGAGCCCATGGTGGCAGGAGGGTGTTGGTGATGGAGCAAACGTCGCCTGGCCTGGCTCTTCTCCTGCTCAGCATCTCGCTGTCCTTGGAGTGGACGGTGGTGGTGGACCCTGCGCTAGGATTGTGCAACCCTACCTTCCACCCAGGGACCCACCCAGGCTCTGCTGACCCAGCTTGGGCATAGAGGCTGTGGTGGCTAGGGGGACCTGTGGGGGATTGGCATTCAGAAACACTGTGTGTTTTCTCCCATCCCCCCACGATCCCCAGGTCCTCCATGTGGGTAGCAAGTCCCCATATGTACCGCTTCATCAGAATGAGGCCCAGGAAGCAGACCTGGGCCTGGCTCCCTCTGGCTGAGCCCAAGTCAGCTTTATGAGGCAGGTGGGTGTCTGCCTGCCCAGCCTCCTGGAAGTCATGCCTGGAAGAGGACACAGGACCCCTACAAGGCCTTGGAGCACTGGAGTAAACGAATGACAAAATGAGAACCAAAGGAAGGAATTTCTTTTCTGGCATTTCTCAAATGGGGGACAGTTTTACCTGGCACAACATCCCTCCTCCTCTTCCTTTGTCACACTGCGAGCAAGGGCAGTGTTGGTCCGTGTGGAGGGATGTCACCAGGACTGCGCAGCCATGCCTGCCTCCTCACAGCTTTCCTTAGCTGGCAGTGGATCCTTTGGGACAGCAGACCCTGGGCCCCTCGGGGTGACCCTGCCCTTGCGAAGAGGCCCCACTTCTGCTATATGCTGGGGAATATTGTTGTGTTTGGGGCTTACAAATGATCAAGTGTGTCACAATGCCAACTCTACTTCATGATGACCAGCCAACGGGGGACAGAAGGGACACTGGGACAGGGCCTATCCCTGTTTCCTATATGCCTGGTCCCCAGGGGTGCCAGGGCTCTTGCCCTGGGTGTGCCCTCCTCTCCTCACAGCCGAGGCAGCTCTTTAGGGTCAGTATGTCCCTCCAGTGGGGCCTCCATGAGGGGCTGCGCTCCTTGCTTCCTGAGGACGAGGTCGGCAGCAGGAGACTGCTGAGCTCTGAGCAACTGGTGGGTATGGCCCGGCTCCCGCAAGCTGCCTCGGCTCTCTGCCCCTGCCCACGTCTGCTCCAAGCTGCAGGCTCCTTGTTGCGAGGTGGGGATGATCACAGACCTCTGTACCTACAGCTGTCAAAGGAGCAACGTGGAGATTGTGGCTCACGTACTTGGAGTCATGCTTGTCACAGAGCACACCTGCTGAGAAGTCCCTGGCTGAGGTGTCATCCCCATTCATGTCAGTGTGGGGCTGGCTCTGACAGGCAGCCGTCTGTGCTGCTGCCCACGTGGATGCTGTCAGAGTGGTGGAGTTGCCACTGTCACGGTCGTTGGGGAGGAGTCATTAAGGTTCTTGTGAGCGTGACTTCTGTTGGTGGCATTGCTGTCAGGGATGCTGTTTGTGTGGTCCCAGCTGTCACATTTGCCGCTGCCTATGTTGACGGTGACATCGTCAGCATGGCTTTAGCTGGCATTCCTGGTGTTTGTGTTTGCGTGATTTTAGTGTGTCGCAGGTATTGCGGTCTAGTCAGCTGTCAGTGTTGGGGAGGGTGTGTGTGGTGTTGGTGACACTGTTATTGGTGTGCACTGGCCAGTGTCATCGTTGGTATGATGGCTTCACTCATATCTGATGCACCATATCTGCTATCACCCAGATCTGATGCAGAGCAGGTGTCTCTTGTGTCTGGGAGCCTTGCCCTGGTGATGTGTCCCTTCTTGTGCCTAGGCATTGGCATGGGACCAAGTACCACTCTCTGAAGGCAAGGAAACAAGGACTAAGTGGCTTGTTAGGATAACATAGTACTGGGTGAGGGCTGAGTGCCCATCCTGGCACCTGGCCCCCAGTGTGGTCCTGGATCCAGGTATCTGGGAGACAGCAGCTGTCTGCCTGCTCAGCTGGTGTCTCCAGGACATGTTTGTGGGACCTTGTAGATCAATAACTGGAGACTTCTTCCCAGAGAAGCTGTCATTTTTCAGCAAGCTCCAGGGTGACTGTGCAGTTGGAAGATGACACCTAAAAATGCTTGTAGCGTGGGCATTTCTCAAGGTACCTGTTATGTCAGGGCACATGGAGGGGATGGCCTTCACAGCTGGGGTGGTGACATGTCTGTCATATCCCTTCTTCTCCATCCGTTCAACCCAGAAAGAGTGGCCTGGGTTATAGAGTCACTTAGCAATGGCTGACGTGGGCTTGCAACCCTGAAGGAATGCTACAAGGATGAGGAGAGAGTTAGCTGGTCTCTCCTGCTCCCTGAGCTGTGGCCATTAGAGGTCGGGTCATGGAAGCTGGCAGAGCACCCCGTGGTCGGCCTCACTCGCCTCTTGGGAGTCTCTTCTCTGCCTGGCGGACAGGCGGGTGTAAGCCCGGCTTCTCTTCCTGGAAGGACTGAGTCCTTTGCCTAAGGTAACCACATTCAGCACCTGTGCAGACATTACCATCATCACCTTCACCATCACCACCACTACCATCGTCATCATCATCTTCACCACCGCTACCATCACCACCACTGACATCATTGCCAGTGCCTCATTAACATAATCGGAACATTCTCACTGGGTCATCACTTCAATATGACCATAGCTATTTTCAGAAACATCCACGGCCACCCTGTCCCAGGACTTGACACAGTTCCTGGCATAGCAAGGATTCTCGGTAAATGGATGCAGAGTAAGCTGGCACCACCTGCTGGCACCACCTGTGGCACCACCCTTCAGACCACTGATCATTGTTTCTCTTGGCTCAAGGCCTGCTCCTGCCAAGGTTATGCCCATCTCCAGGCTCCAGGCCCATCAGTGTTCCCAGTTTACTCCTGGGAAGTCACGCTGTTCCCAGACCCCGACTGCCCCCCACTCTGCTGAAACAAGCCCGGAGACACGAAAACTCCCAGAATGTTCTTAATCGAGAAGCCGCTCTGTGGACTTGCTATTGCAGTATCCCCAGACCAACAGCCTCTGTAGCTGAACCTGCCACCTAGGGCTTAACCCAAGCAGCCCTGAGTCATGGTGCTCCTGTTGATATGAGCACCAGTCAGCAGGACCCAGAGACCAACCTATGCCATAGGCCTCCCGTGTGGATCACACAGCACTGCCACCCACCAAAAAAACAAAAACTAAAACAAAAACAAAAAAAAAAAAACTGGCTTTAGGGCTGGAGAGATGGCTTAGCAGTAAAGGTATTTCCTGCAAAGCCAAAGGACCTTGGTTCAATTCCCCAGGACCCATGTAAGCCAGATTCCCAAGGGGCGCATACATCTGGAGTTCATTTGCAGTGGCTGGAAGCCCTGGCATGCCCATTTGCTCCCTCTCTCTCTCTGTATCTCTTTCCCTCTCTTGCTTTTTCAAATAATAAATAAATAAAAGTAAAAATGGCCTGCTGTAGGACACTACCCTGTTTTCCAGCCCTGAGGTGGCTATGTGGTTTCTAGTGAGTGGCTGTCTTGAGTTAGGCCTCAGTTGGAGATAGGGAAACTGGCCTGCTGTGGTCCACAAGCAAGCCACCGGTGCTCTCAGCAAGAAGACTCAGGGGCCTTTAAGGAGCTGGGGAGCGTCACCTGCCACTGTGGAGCAGGAACCAAGGATGCAACAGGCCACACCGTGCTGAGCGGTGATTCTGCAGAGCTGACACCTGAGCAGGGGCAGGGCAGGGGCAGCCTGCTGGCTTCAGCCACCACGGCACTTGGGGTGTGCCATCCGATGCCAAGTGCCAGCACCGGTTGCTTTGCAAAGTTGCCACCTAAGAGGACAGCCACCGATGTGTGGCACTGAGTAGCTTCTGTTGCACTATGAGTGGGTGTCGGAAGGGTAGATGCACCGTGTACCCGCAGTATTGGCAGTCACCACAGAGCCCAGACTGTCACCTGGATACCCATCTCCGCCACGCTGCCATTATTCCCATCCTACCCTCAGTGCTCCGTTCCTCCCTCCATTCCTCACCCACTCAGCCAGCAGAACCCACGAGCCCAGGGTCTGCCTGTGACCCGGCTTCCTGCAGGCCCCTGCGCATGATACCTTGGGCAGGTTGGCAGAGAAGCCAGTGAATTCTGTCACTGAAGTGACCTGGACCCAAGTGGTCTGCAGAGTAGCAGAGGCCCGAACACAACCGCAGGCTGTGTGGGATGCCTTCTGGGAGTTGGGGTTCTCCTAGGTCTGGATAGTGAGAAGACTCCAGAGCAAACCTGGAAGAGGGAGCGGCAGGTGGAGGTCCCGAGGGAACAGAGGACAGAAGCCATTCACAGGGGCTCGTGCATGCAATGGACATCTCCAGGGGGGTTGCCAAACAGATTATGGACAACAAACCTCAGAAAACAAGGAAGGATCCCGTCATGAGCCTTTTTGTCCCAGCCACCCAGTAGGCGACCTCCCTTCCTGAAAGCAGCCTGCTGCCATGAATTAGAGCTCGCCCATGCTTTATTCCTTTCCTGAACACAAGCACTATAAACAATATGTTCTATTATTTTATGTGTTTAAACGTTACATAAATGGGATTATGAGTGAATAATGTTCTCAATTCCTTTTTTTGTAAACATTTCATTTTTAAAATTTATTTATTTGACAATTTACATACTTGAACATAATGTTATTTGATCATGCTCTGCTCTTTTTTTTTAATTTTTATTTATTTATTTGAGAGCAACAGGCACAGAGAGAAAGACAGAGAGAGGGAGAGAGAGAGAATGGGCGTGCCAGGGCTTCCAGCCTCTGCAAACGAACTCCAGACGCGTGCACCCCCTTGTGCATCTGGCTAACGTGGGACCTGGGGAACCGAGCCTCGAACCGGGGTCCTTAGGTTTCACAGGCAAGCGCTTAACCGCTACACCATCTCTCCAGCCCCATGCTCTGCTCTTAATACCTTCTTTCACTCCTCTACCTTCTCCCCTCCTCCAAACTCCTTCTTCTACCAACTAATTCCTCTTCTATTTTGATGACTTCTTCTTGCCTCCATCATCCATGTTGAAAGGCCATGACAGCTCCTGTGGGGTGATGAAGTGATGGACACAAATTAGGAAAATAGTGTCCCAAAGTATTCTTTCAAACATTGTGTTTAAATTGTAATTAAATTAAATTAATTCGTTTATTTGAGAGAACAAGACAGAAAGAGGCAGAGAGAGAAAGAGAAAGGGAGAGAGAATGGGCATGCCAGGGCCTCCAGCTACTACTGCGAACAAACTCCAGATGCATGTGCCCCCTTGTGCATCTGGCTTACATGGGTCCTGGGGGATCTAACTGAGGTCCTTTGGTTTTGCAGGCAAACAACTTAACCTCTAAGCCATTTGTCCAGCCCTAAAAAAATTAAGTTAAGTTAATTTATTTGAGAGAAAGAAGAAGAATGGGCACACTAGGGCACACTAGGGTCTTCAGTGGCTGCAAATGAACACCAGTGCCACCTTGTGCATCTGTCTTACTTAGGTCCTGGGGAATAAAACCTGGGTCCTTTGGCTTTGCAGGCAAGAACCTTAACTGCTAAGCCATCTCTCCAGCCCCAAACATTTCATTTAGAAAATTATTTATTTATTTGCAAGGAGAGATAGCAGGGGAGAGTGGCATGCCAGAGCCTCCAGCTGCTATGCATACACTCCAGATGCATGTGTCACTGTGCATCTGGCTTTACAGGGGTAGGTACTGGGAAATTGAACCTGGGTCATTAGGCTTTGTAGGCAAGTGTGTCAACCACCTAGTCATCTCTCCAACCCCCAAATATTTCATTCTCAAGGGCATCCATGTTAGTCATATAGGTCTGAGTCACATATTTCCGAGTGCCCCATTTTATCTCGCCATGTGCAATCATCTCAACATATATTTCCATTCTGTACTGATGGGCGCTTGGCTCATGCCAAGTGTTTTCTGTTTTCTGTTACAAACTAAGTCACAAGAGCAGCTGCTACTAAACTTACTGAGTGTCATGTGGGATTGTAGTGTCTTTGTATACATCTCCCATGGAAACTGCAAAGGACATTAGCAAGGGTGGTGGTTTGAATGACAAGTGTCCCCATAGCTTCACGCATCTGTGACTAAACCTTTGGTGGAGTCCTTGGGAAGTGGGCTTTGAGGTTGATTCGTCCAGCGCTGCTGAGCGCTCACTAAGCAGCTCACTCTTGCTGACGTGACAAGATGCAATGCCAACCTCTATTCTCTCATGGTTTTCCTGTTGTGAGGAAACTTCCCTGTGAGACTGTGAGAGCAAATAAACCCTTTCCTTCAACATTCTGCTTTTGTTCAGGTGTTTGTGCTCAGCAGCAAGGCAGAAACTGCTACAGAAAAATTGGTATTAGAAGTGGTGCCATTGCTGCTAAAAGCCTGACTTTTGGAACAAGTTTGTGGAAGGAATATGGCAGGTTTTTCAACTATGGACTAGAGAAGTATTTTCATGGGCCATCCTGGTAAGAGTTTGAAGGCCATAGGCGCAGAGAGAACTGTGGACTTTGTCAGGACTTGGCTAGAAGCAGTTCATGTGATGTTCTGGTGGTAAAACGAGCTGTGTTCTACCCATGTCCTGAGAACTTGAACGGAGTTGAGTTTAGAAGTATTGGACTAGTGTGTCTGGTGGGGGAAATGGGAGCAGGTTTAGATTCTGGGCAGAGACTACAATCTTCAGCTGCAACTGTTTAAGAGATTACTACCACAAAAGCTG
This sequence comes from Jaculus jaculus, assembly GCF_020740685.1. Lineage (NCBI taxonomy): Eukaryota > Metazoa > Chordata > Mammalia > Rodentia > Dipodidae > Jaculus > Jaculus jaculus. The sequence continues at coordinate 197,285,002 of NC_059103.1, read as the reverse complement.
GGCCTGGTGGCACACACCTTTAATCCCAGCACTTGGGAGGCAGAAGTAGGAGGATCACTGTGAGTTCAAGGTCACCCTGAGACTACAGAGTGAAATCTAGGTCAGCCTGAGCTAGAGGGAGACCCTACCTCGAAAAACAAAAGAGAGAGAGAGAGAGAGAGAGAGAGAGAGAGAGAGAAAGAGAGAGGGAGAGAGAGAGAGAGGGAGGGAGATTACTATCTCAGAGGGTGGGCCTGCTGCACTGCATAGGGACAATAGAGGATTGCTGATTCTTTTTAAAGAAAGGAACCTGAAGAATGCAGGAGTTTCCTGCTCCTCCAGGGTGGCTTTATTTTCCTCTGGATTAACAAATTTACATAGGCCATGTGGCACTAGTTTTGGAAGTATTACAAATGTAGAAAATAGGATCATGGAGTATAACCCTGGACTGTGGGAAAGAAGGACTGTGGTCCCTGCATGGAGACCCAGTTAGGCCATGACATGGAGTGGAAGACCCATGGGTTGCAGTGGGGACCCAAGGAGTCTGGAGATGCAGGACTATGGGACGGGGTGGCTGCCAAGGAAAGCTGTTCATGTGGGTCTGCCAGGAAAGCTAGCAGCTGTGGCTGGAGGGGCAGCGCTTAGAGCCCAGAGATTCCATCACGACTAGATGCCAGACATGGAGCTGTGGGCTGTGATGCTTCCCCCACTTCTTTTCAATCTTGCATCGGTCCAATCTTTCCTTGCTATGACCAGTTCCTCCTTTTGGAAATAGGACTTTTTACTCTGTGCCATTATGTGTTGGAAATATTTAATTTATGTTTTGATTTCACAGTGTTCACAGTTAAAACTTCAGACTCTTGAGCAGTGTTGGGACTGGTAAACAACTTGAGGATTTTTAAAGTTATAGTGAATGCATTTTCTCTTCACGAGATGGTTGTGAGTCTATAAGGCTGATGTAGAATGTGGTGGATTGAATATGAAGCACTCTCCCATAGCCTCATGTGTTTTAGAGTGTCTCATACTCAATCTGCATCCAGTAGAGCCTTTGGAATGTGGTGGATAGAGCCTTGCTGTCAGATGGAAGGACTGTGACATGTATTAGTCCAGCCCTATCAGGTGTTAACTAGACATGCCACTCTTGCTGCTACCTCCCAGCTGATGTGGCAAGATATGACCTCTAGCCTGTGCTCTGCCACGCTTCCCTGCCATGATGAAGCCTCCCCTGGGGACTGTCAGCTGAGACAGCCCTTGCCTTCCATCAGCTGCTTTTGGTCAGGTGTTTTGTCCCAGCAATAGAACATAACTGCTATAGAAGGGAACGGGCCTGGTTGCCGCTCAGGAAACCGAGGCACAGAGAAGGTACAGGAAGTCCACAGCCTCCTCTAAGGCTAAGGAGACAGAAGTCACCAGGGCAGACATCCTGGGCCAGTCTTGGCCAGAGCATCCATCTCTTGCATCCTTGACCCTTGCTGAGGGTGTGCTCTGGAGGAGATCTGCAGGGTTTTAGGCACACCACTCTCAACTCGACTCAGTTTCAGTGATGTTTCAGAAAGAGGCCCCACCAGCCATGTGAAGGTTAGTATAATGATGACATATTCCCGTGAATTGAGTGTCACTTGTGAAAATCGCCTGCATACCTCCTTTGCCTGTCCATGAACTATATCTCCTTGCTGTGTGCAGATGCTCTTGACACACACTGGATATTGACCTGCCATCTGCTCCGTGTAGAAATCTGTCTCACTTTGTCACTCAGTTTTAATGATGCAATGATGTTTGTGATCCTTTGTCATTCTGGTTTTGAATGTTGGTGTATTATTCACTGCTTATTTTTCTCTTGCTATATCTTCATTTTTGTTTTATTTTAAAATTTGTCTTTATCCTGAGTTCAAAAAATATTTCCCTGTATTAATAGTTTTAACAGTTCATCACCTTTGGAACTTTAATTTGCTTGGATTTTGTGTTCTTCCATTTGTTCAGACAATTGCCTAAGGGCCATTTATTTATCTCATTTATTTATCTCTTGTGGGTAGAGACGCTGGCCCATCAACAGTCCAGCCCCGTCTGTCCTCCTTCCTGGTCACACAGGATTGCCACAGTGTGATGGCCAACAGGGGCAAGTCCTTTGCCTGTAGCTGTGGATTGGCACAACTTTTCCAAAGACTCCTGGGGTGGCAGGAGGGGCTCCCAGCCACCATGGTCCTTACCTATCTGTCTATGACTCTGTGTCTTATTGTCAGGAGCCACAGAGCAAAAGCCTCTCCATTTTGCCTGGGCCTGCTCATAAACTGACTCATTACTCAGAAAGCTGGTCCATCCAGCTTTCTGTAAGGTAATTCTGGAACCGGTCAGCAGACTGCTTACAGAATCTTATCTTTTGCAAAAGGCCAGTTTATGGTCAGGATGTGAAGCCTGGTGCAGTCAGGATGTTAAGCCAGTGAGGCAAGATTAGATGAACACCTAATTACAACCCCTCTCGGTTTCCTGACAAGTCCTTGCCCTGGCCACGTCTCCTTCCCCCTACAACTCCTTGCCCTGACCATGTCCCCTTCCCCCTACAACCCTATATAAACCTACATGTAAGAATAAACTCTCGAGGCCGTGACAAACATCTAGCATGGTCTCCTTCTTGTGTCTGTTTGCCTTCTTCCATTCAGGTTATTTTTCCCCCTCGCTTCTTTGTTCGACTCCCCGCTGGCCGGGGCATCTTATGCCTGGGGACACTTTTTGTGAAAGAAGACAAACTGACCTGCTTCTGGTGTCCAGGGCATGGTGAGCAACTTTGATTTCTTTTTCTCCACACAGGAGGGACTGTCACTTCATCGCCTTTCTCCTGACGTTGCCTCCACACTGTGACCTGGAGGATGGCGAGTGGATCATTCTGGAATGCTTGGAAAGGGCCAGCTGCTAATAGTGCCAAGATGTCTAAAAAGGCACACACACCCCAAAAGCATGTGTGTGTGTGTGTGTGTGTGTGTGCGCACGCGCGCGTGTGTGTGTGGACGCATATGGACATGCATATGCCACAGCAAGTGTGTGACCCGAGCGGTCCGCCTCAGGGTGTTTGTTCCCTCTCTGGGTGGGGCGGGGGGCTCTCTGTTGTGCCACCGCCACCAGTGTGCCAACGTAGCGGGCCTGCGAGCTTCTGAGTTTCCCTGGCTCCAACTCCCATTGATACAGGTGCATTGGGAATCACAGACATAGACATCACTTTACATCTGGCTTCATGTGAGGGCTGGGGATTGAACTCAGGCCTGCAGACTCGCAAGCAGGTGCCTTTCACTGCTGAGTCATCTCCCCAGACCCCACAACACGTTTTTAAAAGTGAAGAAAACATCCAAGCATTTTAACTCCATTTTGTCAGGGGAGCTGACAGCTTGCCAGAATTCTATTTGTAAGAATTTAATAAAAATCATTAAAGCTCTCAACAAAACCAAAAAAAAAAAATGCGATGAACAATGCTGACCACAGATTTTGAGGCCAGGGGCTACCTACTCTACCCTGGAGATGACTGAGCAGAGCTGAGGCCAGGCGGGCATGGAGATGGCCCAGCGGCTGGCCTCTGATGAGCAGAACCACACACATGGAAGACGGGAACTGGTGTGTTGTAAGAGGTCACCTCCAGGAATAGGGTGTAGTACTCTAGCATGGAGCAGTCTGGCCTGGCATGTGGACTTTGTGACAAGAGTGGGTCACCCAGTCAACACTCATTGCCCCTTTCTGGGTGCTACATGGAAGACCAAGGTCCTTTTCCTAAAGGAAGGCACACAAAAATTCTGCTGAGAGGCATGAAGGGGCTCGGGGTGCCCGCACCTGGCCAGCTCTGGGACTGAAGAAGGGGCTGAGATAGTTCCCAAGCTCTAGGCCTGGAGACAGGGCCCAGCAAGATGCGGCCATGGTCAGAATGAGCCCTGAGAAGAGGCACTTGGGGGCCCTGGAGGGAGAGCCACATTTGGGGATCCCTCACTGGGTGGTGGGCCCTGTCTAACCCTCTCACACCTTAGTGGAGTTAGCAGGGCACAGAATCCCATTTGTTGAAGAAGGGATGTTGAGGGGGGTTTAAGGGAAGTCAGAACTGGAATTGGCTGGATGAGCATAGTTCAGGCTGAAAGGCCTCGTCCAGGTAGGGGGACCAGACAGGAGACACGGAAGGGCTAAAGGCCTCACTTTTCCGATCTATGAAATGGACATGAAGTAGCTTCCTCAGCACAGAGTACCTGTCACACCTCAGTCAGGAGCGATGTGGCTGGTGAAGACAGGACTCTGCCACTTTCTCCCAGAGGCTGAGCCCCTGCCCCAGGCAAAGCCATCATTCATAGGAGCTAAAAAAAATAAAAATAAAAATCATTCACACCACTACAGTAATCCAATGTATCATCAGGGCTTCTGTGGGAAGCGGGATGACACTCAAGTTACTGGCTTGTCAGGTGATTAGGGAATGGACAGGAGGAGCCCTGGACCTCACACCCTTATTTGGAATATACCCTGTCCTCTGGATGCTCCGGCTGGGGCTCTGGCTGACCCTATGGTTTTCTGTGGCCGTCCCTCCTTTTCCTCAAGGTCGGGAGAGGACGGAAGTGGAGGCGAAGGGAAGTCACAGTGGCTCAGGCAGCGTGGGTCCCTGGTCTTCATATCACATTTGGCTGCCTCCAGGTTGGGTCAGGGCAGGTGAGGTGGGAGGGGCTGGCCTGACTTCTGAGAGTTCTCCTCAGTAATCTGGAGGCAGGGCTTTCAGTGTCACAGGGGCTGTCATCTTTCCTGGAGGTTAGAGGACAGCCTCCGAGTGGGGCATCGGTTCCTCCTAATTGGTCACTGAGCTTCCAAGATTGACTCTCACAGTCCTAGAGATCCAGAAGTGGGCGGAGCAGAGAATGGAAGGGGGATAGAGGAAATGCTCCCCACATCCAGGCCCCCTCATCTGTCTGTCCATCTGGCCCAAGTCAGAGTAAACGGGGGCAGCCTGGAGACGCAGCCCAGGCTGGATGCAGAGCCAGCCTGGAACGGGCGCAGCCAGCACAGCCCCGGAGCCGAGGCCAGCTCAGGTTGCCACGAAGTCCAAGCGCTGACGTTCTGTGGGGCTGACTCTCCCCTACACTCAAGGGCCATTTGGAGCCATGGCTTGGCCACCTAAGCTCCTTGAGCTCCAAGTAAATGAAGAGATCCCCTCTCTCCAGCATGCAGGCGCCGCCTCCTTCTTCCCTCTGCCCCTCCCACAGCCCATGCGTGACGTGACGCATGCTCCAGCTCTGACTGCAGGTGACTCAGGCCCCCCAACCTCCCGCCGCCCACCCCACCCCAGCACAGAAAGGCTCATCCCTGCGCTGCACCCTGGGAGGCTGACTCACACGATTTGGCTCACCCGGAATGGGCTGATAATGGGCGGTAGGCCTGGTAGGAGGACGGGCCCTGTGATCCCGGGTGTGACGTGGAGATGCCTCCTGCCCGAGGAGCAGCTGTTTCCCATTAGCAGCAAAAGTGAGGCTGCAGGCTGCCCATCTGCACAACTGGACACATCTGTGCTTTCTGCAGATGTGAGATGGGATGGGGAGGGTGTCACTTGGAGGGTCCCCTGGGATTAGAGGGCAAAGGCCACAAGCTAGGATAATGCAGGGCACTGTTCACACCTCACCTCCAGCTCCTGGCCTCGGCTGCCTGTGTCTGTGTTTCAACTGGGTCCTCCTGCCCCTGTCTTCCCATGTCCCCCTCCCATCCTCCTCTGTCCGGCCTGGCCTCTGGCTCGGGCTTCCCTCTGGCTCAGCCCCCTCGTGGCCTGCTTTCTTGTGCAGAGCCAGCAGGGTTCTCAGGGCTAGGAGGGTGCTTTTCAAGAATCTTTCATCTCAGGGGACAGAAACAGGCCCTGTGGCCATGGCAATGAGGCTAGTACCCTGCCCTTCATTCCTTCCTCTCCCTCACAAGCAGGCCAGCAGTTCCGGGCTTCTGCCTCACCATTTGGCAACCACAGGAATAGTGTGTCTGCTCTCTGGATAGTTCATTGTGGAGTTCCTGCCAGGGCACAGACACTGCTGATTGGCCAGGCCAGGTCACATGCTCATCCCCCTCAGCCCTATAGGAGATGATGTGCTGACACTGGGGCAGAGCAGAGCCAAGGATAGGAACATCCTGGCTCCTGCCCCAGCTCTGAGCAGTGCCCCTGAAAAGGAGCCCACCCACCTTTGAGCCCCCTTGGAGAAATGGGGCCCAAAGCAGACCCTCCTCACCACTCGTGAGGAACACATGTTTAAATACGGGGAGCGGCACCGTGTGAACCTGGTGCGCCGCACTGCCAGCGGGTTGGGGAAGCGATGGGTTGAATAATTCAATTCAGTTCCAGGCATGCTGAGGACAGTTCTGGAAGGCGATATGGTATTCATTGGCTAAGATGGTTGACAACTGCAGTGTACTCAGCAAATAGAAGACTACCCCCACCCTCACATCAGCACACAGCGATGGGGAGAGTGGGGAGATGAGCCAGGGATGTGGCAGGGAGGAGGAAGAGACTGGCCTTGGGCGGGACCATGGAGACTGTTCAGTGGTCCAGGCCATACGGGCCCAGGCTGGAGTGGTGGCCGTAGGGCCAGCAAAGTTCTTTCTGTTACATCCTTTCTTTGGTGACACTATGTCAGCACCCCTGTCTCATGAAGATGACCCTCTAGTGAAGCTCAGCTCTGGGAACAACCTGGGGGAGTCAAAGGAAGGAAAAGAGGTGCAGAGGAACTTACAGGGAAGCCGGCAGAGTGGCCTCAGGCAGCCCTTGAATCCCATTGGCTTTGCTCTGTTAAGTTACTAGGTGGAGACCCTCGGGGTTGGGGTACTGGGCTGTGCCCCAGGGCTGCCTTCTAGGAGTGACAGTGAAGACAGGCTGGTCAGGATTCCCTCACTCAACTTCCTTATCTGAAAAGCCATGCTGGCCCAGATTCCAGTCCCAACCTGCCTCTGCAGGTCCATGGGAACAAGGCGTCCCTGGAGACCTGCAGCCCTCTTCCTGGATCTGGGGTGAGTGTTGGGCACTGCCAGGCACAGGCTGGAGCCTTCAGGAGAGGGGCCTGAGCTTCCAGGCATGGCTAAGGACCCCCAGGCTACAGGAGGCCACTCCGTCTCAAAGCCCAGCACACCTGAACTTGGGCTCTGCCCCTAGCCCTGTGACCTTTGGCCAGTTGCATAGGAAACTCCTTATTAGCATTCACACAGTCCTGAGACCCTAGAACACCTGACCGCCCCCCCCACCATTGCCTATGTGCTAGAATGAATGTCCCCATTTGCTAATTAGGTATCAGAAATGAACTTGCTACATCCAATCCCCTTAGGACCCTTCCCCCCACCCTCAGATGCTTATAAACCCATTTCACTGACAATAAATGGAGAGAGCTGTTCAACTTTCTCCCAGGAATGTTTCTCTCATCACACCCTCACCCACCCCCAGTTGCCTGGAATTCCTTGCGGGTGTGGGGGTACCACGGCTGGCCTCCGAGAAAGAATCCTGGAACCCCCCAGGTGAGGGGCAGAAGAGTGCTTTCTGCCATGTGGCCCTCTGCCTGGCCTCCACTGCTGACCACACTGTCCCCTTGTCTACCCCACCGCACAGATCTTGCTGGCCTCCTCAAGCTCCTCAAATGTTGTCTGCCCCTGGCCAGGTGGATGGTCTCCTTCCATCTAATCTTTCAGCTCACCATCATTCTAGGGAGGGGCCAGTAGGTCCATTTTGTGCATGAAGAAACTAAGATGCACAGGTTGAGTGTGGCAATGCCCTGAGGTCACTCAGCTCGTACGTGCCCAGGCTTGTTCTTCAAGGCACCATGATTCTAGGGCAGGGCTGACCTGAGCCTCTGACATAGCCATGTTCTCCTGCCTCATTGTCCACATCTCCCCCACCAGATCATGGTGGATGTGGCATGTACAGTGTTGGGGCCGTGGAGTGGTGGAGAACCCATGGACTTGAGTACCCTATCTTATGGCCTCTACCTGACCCATTTGAAGACCAGCCTGGTTCCCAAATAAAGCCTATGGGAATGCCTGGGGGTGGGGCTTTCCTGGGACAGCCATGTGGACAGCTTGTCTGGAATTCCAACAACAGGTGTGAACATCCATGGACCTCACGTGGAAGGTCTGATGCCAATGGCTGCAAGGAAAGTGGACCTTCCACAAGCTTTGGGCCACCTGAACTTGGGACTCAAAGTCATGAGGGCAGAATTTTGGACCACCAAGGCAATATGCCAGCATAAGTCAGGACCACCAGGGCCCGCCTTCTCTGGGACTTCTATATGGGATGCGAGGGCTGATTGTGTTGGCTTGGCTCTTGCTAACACCTTGTGATCCAGTTCTGTGGCTCACAGATGTTGAAATTCTGGGCTCTTGATAAGCTAAGAAGCTGGGCTCCCTAAGACAGTGTCAAAGATTAGATTTACTTATTTTACCCTACGCTTAATCAGAATAAAATTCGAGGTGACTTCTAAGATCCTGGGCTTCTCAGACCATGATTCCTCCTTAAATTCCGCCATCCTAAGCTGGCTTGGGGGATTGGAAGGTTGCGTGGCCCCATGAGCAGTGCTTCTTAGAGCCCTGGGCTCTCTAATTCTGTGTCTTCCCCAGACTGCCGGAGGAGCGGCCGTGGGAGGGACAATGCCCTGGCTGATGGGCTGTGCGCTAATCTTCCCTTTGAGGGGCTTTGATGAGCTCTGGGCTTCTGAGCAGCTGTTTCAATCAGAGGGGAATTTTGCTGAGCACTGGGGATTTGGGGCTCAGAGGAGCCAATGACAGCTGCTCGTGGGGTGATTAGGCTCCAGAGGAGAGAAGGAGAGGTGCCAACAAAGTGAGATGTGAACACCACAGCATGAAGTCCAACCAGACACACAGGTGGCTGGGAAGCCTTGTTTTCCCCCTGGCCACACATGCGCCAGGCACACTCCTCTCCATCCTAGGTCATCTGCATGCCACCGGCCGCCTTCATGGACACCCATCCTCTGGGGTTAAGCCCCAAGTCCCATAATGGCAACACAGTGACTATGGTGAGCCCCCGGCAGAGGGACAGTCTCACAAGACAGTCCCACATAGCACCTGTGTGTCTGGGGCAGCGCAATGGAGATGAGCTTCTGTCCTTCCCCAGGGAGAGCGGACATGGAGGAGTGAGGGTCGTGGGGAAGACAGCTTAGGGAAACTCTCCCAGGCAGGAAGAGCCTTGTTCCTCTAGGCTTGGACTTGAGCACGCCAGAGGTGAAGGCACCTAAGCATCATCACGTCATGCATCCATTAGGCATTCATGCACGATCTTATTAATCAACTCGTGGAGTCATTCATTCCTGTAACCATTCATTCATTCATTCACTTATGCATTCATTGATTTATTCATGCACTTATTCACTCCTGCACTCATTTGCTTATGCACATAAGCACTCATGCATTTGTTCCTTATTCATTCAGTCAGTCAGTCATTTGTACACGTACATACTCATTCATTTAAGTGCAACCTGGGGCCAAGGTCTAGGCCAAAATACTGAGATAAAACTCCAGTGACAAGCTTCGTGGTGTTTTAGGGACATATCTGTTTTAGGTGGGGGTGCAAGTGGAGAGGGGAGATGATTCTGTTCTCTAGCAGGGTCAAGTCTTGTACTTTCTGCCTCCTGCAGCCTCATTATGCTAACAGTGTGTCCACAGGGACCTCCTAGAGGGAAGGAAGCAGGAGACAGAGGCCAGGCCTCCCAGCTCATCTCCTGAATCCTCTGAAACTCTACCCTGTGCCTGAGTTCAAGCCCTGCCTGACCTGGAGGGATCAGATTCACCCTGGATCTCCTCAAAGTCATGGCTGGTGTCTGGTTGGTCTTACGTTGTGAATGTCCGGCGTCCATGCTGGCTGCCAGTCAAGACCAGATGCTATGTGGTGGCCCCGTTTGGGAAACTGACCTAAGGCTTACACTTCGGGGCTGTCCTTTGGGCTTGCTCTCAGGAAACCAGCAGCCTCACGAGGTCAGTTCTTACTCCCGAGAGTGTCCATCTGGGTGGCATCCAGTGTGTGAGGAGGTCCTCTGCATTCCCGCCCACTCAATGTATCAGTGGTACTACTGAGCGGCCTTCTGGTCAGGCCTCGCACTTAGCCACTATGGGAGCAGACCCAGTGATCATGCAGCCAGCCTGCTTGCATGTGCTGTCCATCACTCAGAGCATCCCTGGCATGCTTGGAAGTTGACTTCCTAGAGTTGGATGGTCATGGCCTTGTGCTGTCTGACTTTCCAGAGTTGGATGACCATGGCCTTGTGCTGTCTGACATTCCAGAGCTGGATGACCATGGCCTTGTGCTTCCTGCCAATGGAGAAGGAGAGGATGCTGCCCCATCACCCTATCTTTCCTGCAGCCAGCAATAAGGGAGAGCAGAAGCATGCCTCTTTTCTTCCTGCTCATACCTTTGTAGTCCCTTCCACTGTGAGGCCAGAAAGAAAGAGCAAGTTGTAGACTTTCTCTAGACCATAAAGGTGTCAGAGTACTCTGGTCCTTAGCTTTTGGTATGGGAGGAGTGTGAAGGCCATATGGCCAAGCCATTGACCCTACATAAGACATTACTCTTCTGCTACCACCAAAGGCCACCAAGAAGCTCTCCTGCCCTTAGCCAGGATGCAAGAGATCACCATGCAGAACTGTCCTCAGGGTGGGCATCTGTGTCCTGTGGGAGGTCAGGTACAGTACAGTAATGCTCCCTGCCAGCCCCTTACTGCCCTTGAGAAAGAGGGAGACAGCCATGTGAATCCCATGGGGTCCAAGTATAGAAGGCAGACCAAAGACCTGTGACCCAGAACCAGGGCCCAGGCTCTGCCCTAGGCAATTATTAGGTCCACTTGAAAGGTCACACTGATTTCTGTGAATACCACAGTGGAAGTGAGATGAGCAGAGGGGAGGTGTCCAGGTGCCTGGTACTCCCTCTCTGGATGGAGAGGCATTGACAAGAGCGGTTTAGGTCTGCTGACTGGTGACTGTGAAGGCAGAGCCTTTGGTCATCGTTCGTCTTGCATCTGGGCAGGGCAAAGGAGATGTGTGCACATGCTGATCTCCATCTCTGACCTCTGATCCCTGGATATGAGCCTGGAAGTCCCCAGCCCAAGTGTCCCACATCCAAGTGTGCTGCTACAGTTGGATGGGTTCTACATAGGGCCAGACCTCACTCTGCAAGAGAGAATGTCCTTCCCGAACCAAAGAGCATGAAGGGCCCCTTCCCTCCTGCTCTTGTCTTCTCTGGGCCATAAGTCTTGTCCGTGGCCCCAGATTCTGATATACCCTGGCACTCAGCTCTTTAACCCCCCTCTCTTAGGCAGGCTGAGATGGAAGACCAGGTGTTTCCAATTAAATGAGACCCTTAAATCTCTCCCCTGGCTGCACTCGGTGTGGGACTCAGCAGGCTCATTCATTGGCCACAAACTCCGCTCCTCTGCCCACTCTGTGCAGGGCATCCCTGGGCAGGCAGTCCCACTGCTGAGACTGCAGATTCCTGCCTTGCCAAGGCACTCTTGGGCCAGCCCTTCCCTGCTTCCCAGGCCTGGGCTGGGCTTCCCAGCCGGTGCTTTCGTATGCAGACCCGGGACAGTGGGTGGATTTGGGCCAGCCCTGTTGTCTAGGTCACAGTCACCCACGAAGGGTTGAGAGGCGGATGAGGATGAGCCTGGCTGGTGCCCTCCCGGGGGACTGGTGTTTCATAGCTGTGTCTGGCCTGGAAGGGACTCTGCAGGGGGAGAAGGCCACAGTGAGGCTCCAGCTCTGCTCAGCACAAGAAGCCGCGTGACATATTTATGGCCCTTGCAGGCTCGGTTTCCCGGTTTCCCAGCTCAGCTGTCAGGCCCATCAGAACTAGCACCTTCCAGATTGGAGGTGGAGGAAAAGCACACAGAGCTGAGAGCTTCAGGCTGGTGCCCTGCCAGCACTGCCAGTGGCCCCAGAGGAAGCACCAACACCCCATGTTTCAAAGGCCTCAAGGAAGGTCATCCAGAGATGGACTTGGATTTTTGAACTTATTTGGCACCTGGGTGCCAGGGACTCAAATGCAAAGGTGTGTGTGTGTGTGTGTAGTAAGTGGGTGCTGGGCAAATGGGCCATTACTTTGGAGGCTGGTCTGGGCGTGTCCCTTGGGGCCCGCATCAATGTCACAGGTCAGCCTGGCAGGACAGGGAGGGAGCACCGATTCTCAGAAAGCTGCTGTTTCTCTCCCTCCTGGCTTTGTAACCTGCTGGGGGAGAAAAGTCCTCAACAGTCTTCACCAGCAGGGGACCCTGCAAACTTCACAGTGGCGGTAGCTTGAATGTAAACGTATGTTCCTCATAGCCTTGAGTATTTGATCCTACTTAGTCTTCAGCAGGCAGAGCACTGCTGGAGCGGGCGTGTTGCTGGGCCAGACCTTGTGTCCAGTCCAACTAAGCGTGTTGAGAGCCAGCTTGAGGCCACGCTGGGCATTCGCGGGCATTGGCGGCCTTCGCTGCTATGGATGCGTGACAGAATTGAGTCAGCTTCCTCCACTATGATGAAGCTTCCCCTGGAATTTGTAAGTCTGAAATAAAGGCTTTCCGTCCATAAGCTGCCTCTGGTCAGATGTCTGTCCCAGCAATGAGAAGGTAGCTACAACAACGGCCAACAGGCCAGGCCAGAAGCATGCACTGGTGCTGTAGTGGCATGACTGTCACCGGGTAACCAACTGTTCCCTGATTGCGTTTGATGCCTGTTCCGTGGGAGAGACATAGCACCTGGCTCTGAAAACCTAGTCATCTACCAAGGGCATGCTGACCCTAGCTGCGTTAGGCACTGTAGTTGTCAGAGAGAGGGAGAGGAGAGGGTCTCATGCCCCAGCTACCCTTAGTGAGGAGGGGCCATGCCAAGCATGAGCTCTGGAGAGGTTTCTAATAAGGTTCAGGTATTAGTCTGTAAGGCAGGGGTCAGAGCAACAGTGACCTGGCAGGAGTGATATTTTCACAGGTGTTTCAGGAACACGTGAGAGTCAACAGCTCCATGAGGAGCAGAAGACATTCCTGACAGGAGCAGCACATAAGAAGGCCCGGAGAGGAGGGTGCAGGACCCATGGGGAGCAGTAGCTCTGAAGTCCAACATGAGAAGGAGATTCAAGCAGGAACCCTGAGGTGGAGGAGAGATGGGGAGGGAGGTGGGCCTCAGACACCGTGCGTGTGGCTTTTCAGGTGGCTTTTGGTAGCTTAGTCAGCCTTCAAGTGGGGGGGCACACACTGGTCAGAAGGTCAGACTTTGGCATTGACATCCTCTCTGGGAAGCCAGGGAAGATGGTTGGTAGGATACCAGGGATGAATGCCACAGTTCAGTTGACAGAAAAGGAGCAAGACAGACCATAGGCCAGCCTTGAAAGATGGCCAGGCTCAGGGATGGATTGGGTTAAGAACTGCAGACACACAGGAGAAGGGGTCCAGGAAGGAGGCAGGCTGGTGCTCTGGTCTTCTTTGAGAAGCAGAGACTGTCATGAAGAATTCACACAGTAGGGCAGCAGGAACTGTGAGCTGGATTAGTGGGGCCAATGGGGGAGAGGGCAGCCTGTTGAGCTGGGAATGTCTGATATTTATTTATTTATTTATTTATTTATTTATTTATTTATTTATTTGAGACAGAGCTCAAGAGAAAGAGAGAGAGATAACATGTGCACCAGGGTCTCTAGTCACTGAAAATGAACTCCAGATGCATGTGCTACCATATGCTTCTGGCTTACATGAGACCTGGAGAATCGAACCTGGGTCCTTAGGCTTCACAGGCATGCACCTTAACCACTAAACCATCTCTCCAACCCTGAGCTGTGAATGTCAAGTGGGGACTTTTGACTTTATTCTAGGATTCTGTTATACTAAATAGACAGAGGAGTTCCCTGAGCTCTCTGAGCAGAGGTCACTGTTTTGGTGGGCCTGGCCAGCTAAGAGCTGCTCAGAACAGGTGAGGGTCAGGGGAGAAGAGGGGAAAGGGCTGAGGGGGGGCGGTGTGGAGTGAAAAGAGCAGGAAAAGGCTTGTTGCTATAGATCTGTGGCCTTCAGAAACTGCAGGGAGGGGTGCAGGACGAGGCCCTGGCAGAGGTCATTCTGTCTGCTGGGGACTGGAGAAGCACCCAGGGCAGGAGGGCAGGGTTCAAAGAGGAGCTGACAGTGTCATCACTTCCCAAGGCTTCTCTAAGGCCCCAGGAGAGGGATAAATACCCCGAGAGCAGAGCCTGAGTCCTGGTCAGTCAGCCGTGTGACAGGAGCAAGGCTGTGTTGGCACAGTGGAGGGGTCAGTTCTGCTCTTAGGGTGGTCATGGGGCAGGGCTGAGGTGGCAACAGTGCCCAGTAGAACCCATCACTGAGCCCTATCCAGCCCCCCTGTGCAGTCCGCTCAGACACGGTAGCATGGCCACACACGTGAGCGCAGACCCTGAGGAAGCCACTATGTGCCCCTGCCACAGCTGACCAGTGGTCCTGACACCTGTCTATATCACCCTCCTCCCTCTGCACTGCCCTCTGCCAACCCTCCTCAAAGGAGCAGCTTGAGAAGACTACCACCATCATCAAGCATCACCTAGATAGAACACTCCAGAAGAAAGCTCCCAGAGTCACTGCTGCCCCCGGCCATCACAGCACCAAGAAACATGACTGTGGGCCTGCCAGAGGCCCTGGCCACCGCTGGCCACTCTCAGCCTCCCTTAGGAGCCAGCAGGAGCGCAAGCAGCTCCTCTGACTGTGCCTCTTGTCAGCCCCCATCCCCGCAGGCTCTCCAGAGGGACTGCAAAAGGGGCCCAGCCAAGGTGTCGTTTAGCGCTGGAGATGCTTGGAGCATATGTTGTGCTATTTCTGTTTTTCAATAAAATCAACATCAAAAATTTTTAACAAAGCATCAGGCGCCACTGAGAGCAATTAGCATCACATCACGGACCAAATGGTGACTTTGCAGAAGCAGCTGCCTTGAGCTACATGTCCTGACCCTCCTCCATGACTCATGGCCCTGGTAGGAGACCCTGACTCTCCTCTGTGACTCATGGCTCCTGGTAGGAGACCCTGATCCTCCTCCATGGCTCATGGCCCTTGTAGGAGACCCTGACCCTTCTCTGTGGCTCATGGCCCTTGTAGGAGGGGAACTCTGCTGTGCACAGGTGAGAGCAGGCTTTGCTATGGCCCAAGCTTGGGAGCACAAGTGGAATTTGCCACTGAGGGGCCAGGTATGGCCATCTTTCTGATCTCTTCTCCCTGCCAACAGCATTTTATAGCTTATGTATATGACTAGGCTCCGGGTCAAAATCCACTCTCTTTGACCAGAGATTGGGATACCCTTTATGGTTAGAAGTGAAGATTTAGTTCATGCCTAGAGACTAGGGGCAAGTCTGACCCGAGATCAGAGCCCATTTTATGATTCTATGGCCAGGTATCAGAATTTTTCTTTTTTTTTATCATGAGGATCAAGGCTCAGTCTATAACATGACTAAAGCTCAGAGTATACAGGACTAGGGCTCATGGCACATCAGTTCACAGTGACCAGTGTCAGGGGTAGAGTGTAACCTTGACCTGGGTTCTATGAAGCTAGGATACAGGTGGGCAGGGCTCAGCCTGTGACTGGGGTCAGGGCTCAGCTTCTCCAACTTGATCTCTAGTCCTAGTGGGGTTTTATATTTCTTTGTTTTTAATTTTGTTTCACATGTGTGTAATACGTGTGGTGGTGGTGGTGGTATACATGTGTGATACAGTGTGCTTGCACGCAGAGGCCAGAGGAGAACATCTGATGTCCCCCTCCACCACTCATTAACCTATTTCCTTGAGACAGAGTCTCTTGCTGATTCCAGAGCTTGCCTTTATGTTTTTTTTTTTAATTACTTATTTATTTATTTGAGAGCGACAGACACAGAGAGAAAGACAGATAGAGGGAGAGAGAGAGAATGGGCGCGCCAGGGCCTCCAGCCTCTGCAAACAAACTCCAGACGTGTGCGCCCCCTTGTGTATCTAGCTAATGTGGGACCTGGGGAACCGAGCCTTGAACCCGGGTCCTTAGGCTTCACAGGCTAGCGCTTAACCACTAAGCCATCTCTCCAGCCCTATGTTGTTTTTTGAAGTAGGGTCTCTCTCTACTGCAGGCTGACCTGGAAATTACTTTGTAGTCCCAGGCTAGCCTTGAACTCACAGTGATCCTCCTACCTCGGCCTCCTGAGTGCTGGAATTGAAGACCAAACCTGGCCAAGAGCTTTTCACAGGCTCCATAGCAGTTCTCCAGTATCTGTTCCCCATGTGCCTGGGGTCACAGACACACATGGTCACACTAGCTTTTTACATGGGTGTTGGGAATTCAAACACAGTCCACCTCATGCTTGCTAGGAAAGTGGTCTTAACCAATAAGCCATTGTTTCAACCCAGTTTTGCACACGTGTGTGTGTGTGTGTGTGTGTGTGTGTTTGAGTTCAGCAAACCATTTTCAAACTCATGGGCTTTTGCAATTGTATACCTCCAGTACCTGTCCCATTTCAGTTCTCCCCTCGCATGTCAGGTCCTCAGAACGACCCACCTCATCCACGCCCACGCCCACACCCACGATCCCTTCTTTGTCCTCTTCAGGACACTCAATCCAGTCTGAACACAGAAATTCCTTCAAAGGATGCGGGCCAGCAGCAGGAAGAGCGAGATCCAGGCCCAGGAGCTGGCAGCAAGTCGGGGTGGAGTGGCTCCGGTCCCATTTTCTGATTCTCTCTGGCTCCAGGCCCAGCCTGGGATGGATGGTGATGCCAGCAGCCAGATGGGCCCTCGCTGGACCCCGTAGGATGGGCTTCTCTCCATGGCTGCCCTCTTTGCTCGGCCTGGCCCACCCAGGCTCTGCGAGTTGCGATGTCCTGGTCTTTCGTCACACTGCAGGACAGAGGAGGGAAGCCAGCGCTGAGCCTCGCATGGCTCTGACCTGCAAAGTAGTAGAAATACAATAAAATTACCATTTACGTAAGTGCTACCCCAAACAAACAGGTGTTAGCAGTTAACCACATTAGCTTTCCGTGCCTTTTAAAGTGACAGAAGGAAGGCCAGCACAGGAAAGTGGGGAGCCAGGCCCCATCTCCCTCAGGCCTGCCTCTCTCTCCCATGCAGCCTCCAAGCCAGTGTTCAGGTGTGAACAAAACTTCACAGTATTCTGTGCACGTCCACAGTTTGCACATCTGGGCTCACGCTGGAAACCCTGTCGCTGCCTGTCTGTCCCCTCAGTGTTTTGTTTGGCAGGCTGCTCCAGTTACAGTTACTTTCTTGCTGCTGGAACAAAATGCTCTACCCAAAGCAGCTTGTATCAGGACAGGGCAAGTTTGGCTGGCAGTTTCATGGGGACATTTCTGTCATGGAAGGGAATGCACATCAAGAGCAGACGGCTGGACGCCATGTCTCCGCAACAGCAGGGAGGAAGTCGAAAGTGCAAAAGCCCCAAGAGGGGCGACAGGACTACGGCGCTCCCAGCAGCGCACCTCCTCCGGCGAGCTCGCTGCTTAGGTCCCACAGCCTTCCCAGACAGCCCGTCAACCGTGGATCGGGTGTTCGAGCCCACGAGTCTAGGGGAATGTTTTCTACATTGAATCCACCGTGGAGGCTTGCCCTTGCCAACATGTGTAGATCAAGGTCACCAATTGAGCTGAAGGAACACACTGTAGAAAAATTCATGTTGATCTTTTTCCCTTCCTTCCGTGGACACCTCTGCTATCACAGGAGACAGCTGACGAAGGAACACTGTCAAACACCAGAGTGTGTGTGGAAGGGCCTGGAGGACTCGTCTGGAAGTGCACCAGCCGTCCCAGTTAGATCGTGAGTGAGTTCTGCCTGCCTAGGAATTGCCAAATTGCTCTCCACAGTGGGCGCAACAATCTGCCTGCCCACCAGCGATGTGCGAGAGCGCTTGGCTCTGCATGCTTGTGCCAGCGTTCGGTGTTATTGGTCTTGTGTGTGCTTGCCAGTGCATGGGTGTGAGCTGTGCCCTGCTGAGCGCTGGTGTGGACCACCTCCTCCTCCTGCCCCTTGTCCACCTTTCTAGTGTATTACTTACGTCTTTGCAAATTGTGCCTATTGCTCTGCCCCTACCAAGACGTGATGAAAACATTCTCTTGTGCTTTTTAAAAATGCTTTACAGTTTTGCATTTCACATTTAGGTTTTTCATCCATCTGGAATTTATTTCTGTGTTTGCGATGAGGCAGACATCTAATTTTACCTTTGGAATCAGTTATTCTTCCCTGAGAGTGGTGCAGGCCGACGCAAAGGTTTTAACTGTGGCTTCGCACACTTGGCCTTTGGCAGAACAACTATGAGCCCTGAAAAGCACGTGATCACAAATGAAGTTGTGTATGTATGACAAGTAGACATGTTTGTGTGCATGTATGTGAATTTATGTATGTGTGTGTGTGTGTGTGTGTGTGTGTTCATGGGGATTTGTACAGGGGATATTTTTTCTTTAAATGGTTCCTATACCTCATCTGAGTCTCTAAGATGCCTGTGACCCTCAACAATTTGAACAGCCGCAGCTCAGGACTAAAGGCCCCGGACCAGAGAGCTGAGAGAGGCTGTAAGATTTGGGGGACCCTTCTTAGAGGTTATCCTTCTGGACTCACACTTTTGAAATTTACTTTGGGTCAGAGGACACTGGGCCTCCTCTTTTGAAGCACAAAGGCCCCTTTACTCAGCCCTGAAAACCCAAGAATAAGCAAAGCTCAGGAGGCGCAGGTGCCTGTCCATGTAGGAGGCGGCCCCCCCTGAGCTGGGGTGGGGAGATCACTGGTGACAGGTTGGCAGAGAGAGCCGGAACTGGCAGTGCAGAGGCCCTGAGCCTGCGCCTGCTCCATGGGAAGTGCTCAGGTCAAGGTGACCCACAGAGAACAAGGCACAGGTGTGTGCTCTCTGCCCTTCTCATCCAGGCTCCCAAGCACAGGTTGGTAGACTGAACAGGGCATGAGAGAAACCCTGACTTGTGGCATGGCCATCACCATGGTGTCAATCCTCCCTCACTGTCATGGCTGATGCCAAACTGCTGGCAGAGAAAGGGTGGGAGAAGGGTGTGGGGAGGTGAAATTGTGAGCTTTGTGAATTGGCTATTTCTGGTCCCATTCTTGAAGGGATTCTGAGCTTATCAGACCTTAACTCTACGTCTCCCGGCATGAACCTCAAAACTAGAAGACAGGCAAAGACAGAACTACATGTCATAGTGCTGATCACTTAGAAATAGTTGTGTTTATATTGCTTAGTGAAGCCCATTGTCCCAGGATATATGGAGACCTTGAGCTGGTTGGTGACCCCAATGCCTGTGAACATGGGGCTCCCTCTTGCCGCTTTCCCTGCACTCCCTCCTCTCATCGTTCACACACACTGTTCCCAGTGCCCACAGCCCCTTCTGTCCCCTAACCACAGCAAGTTGGCCACAGTTGTTGCCACACACATCTCCCCACCCTCCACCCTGTGAGCTCTGAGTGAGGACGTGATACATTGTGGCACCTTAATGCTCCAGCAAGTCAGGATCTCGGCAGACACCCCCGGTGGACGACAGCGCAGAATAAAACCACTCAGAACCTCACAGAGCACACCTGCCTGTGGTCACATAGATACTGAATCATGAGACAGAAACGTGACAGATGCCAAGAGGCTTCCTCTCTTGTGGCTGTGCCACCCAACTCTTGTGCAAGTGTTCCCAAGCAGGGTACCCACATCTGGCCTTAGTGGTCTCCTTGAACTTATCTGTTCTAACAGGGCCATGATGGAGCCTCACCATGGCTTAATTTGCTGAGCACATGGAGCCCATTTCCCATTTCCCCAGCATTCTTGCCCATCATCTACTGCCGCCTGCTTTTTTTTTTTTTTTTCGAGGTATTTTCAGGGTGGCCTCGAACTCTCGGCGCTCCTACCTCTGCCTCCCGAGTGCTGGGATTAAAGGCCACCACGCCCGGCTCCCTGTCGCCGGCTTTTGCAGGCCCTTTCCTCTGTCCTCTACGCTTTGCTAGCTGCCTGCGTTCTTTCCCGGCTTGCCTTGTGCACTGAGGCTCTCTCAGGCCTTGGCCCGCAAGGCATTTTCCCTCTAATAGCGCCCCTTGAGGACAAGCAGTTCTTGACTTTAACAAAGTCCAATTTAGCAGCATTTTCTCTTTGGGTCTGGAGTCAGCAATCTTTGTCAGCTCCAAGTATTTCATTCTCAGACCCCAGCTCAGGTCTACCCAGTGTTGCGGCCTGAGAAACCCGCAAGTCCTCCAAGGAGCCATGTCGGCCTCATGTCCGCCTGGGCGAGGCAGGAGGGGGATGCTGGGGCCATGAGCATCAGGGAAGACCACTAATCCCCCACCCCACGCTAGCCAGGCGAGACAGATGAGACCTTTTAAGCCCAAACAACAGGGCTCCCCACTTTCCCAAAGTCCCAACCAATGACATAAAGAAGCAATGGAGCAAGGGAGGCCCTTCTGAATGCCGCCGCCTGATGGGTTTCTTCAGGGGGCTGGTGTGACATCGAGGTTGTGTGCTTGGGGCAGGACCTGGGGCTTATCTTGGTCATGTGTGTACACTGTGTGTGTGTATGTCTGTGTGTCTTTAGTAAACATTGACACCTTAAATGCTACTGATCTATGGGAATGTTGTGGCCCCACCGCTGAGTCCCCGCCTCTCACACTTGGTTTGTGCGCACCCTGCTTTATACATCTTACATGCACACCATGTTTTGGTCACCATGTGTGGTGGTTTGATTCAGGTGTCCCCCATAAACTTAGGTGTTCTGAATGCTAGCTCCCCAGCTGATGGATTTTTGGGAATTAATGCCTCCTGAAGGGAGTGTATTGTTGGGGGCGGGCTTATGGGCTTCATAGCCAGTTTCCCCATGCCAGTGTTTGGCACACCCTCCTGTTGCTGTGGTCCATCTTATGCTGGCCAGAGGGTGATGTCCCCCTTCTGCTCATGCCATCGTTTTCCCCTGCCATCGTGAAGCTTCCCCTTGAGCCTGTAAGCCAAAATAAATCTCTTTTTCCCAGAAGCTACTCTTGTTGGGTGATTTCTACCAGCAATGCGAACCGGACTGCAACACCATGCATGAACCAATAGGGATACATTATCATCAACTAGCTACGCTAAGGCTCCCTGATTTGATGTGTGTGTGTATGTGTGTGATATGCGTGCATGTGTGTATGAGTGTTTTATGTGTGCATGTGCATGTGGAGGCGAGAGGCTGACATCAAGTTTCTTCTCTCAGGGCTCTCTACCTTGTTTATGGGTGAGATGGTGCCTCTAAACCCCTTGAGCTGATCAAACTAGCCAGATTGCCACAGGGATCTCGTGTCTCTGCCTCCCGAGGTGCTGGGATCACAGGCAGGCTGCCACCATCACTTGGCTCTTACACAGCTGCTGGGGATATGCCTGAGCCATCTCTACAGCACCCCTATTCTTTTTTGATTTGAGAGGCGGGGGGGGGGGTGCGATTTGCATGCCAGGGCCTCAGCTACTGAAATCAAACTCCAGGTATTTGTGCCACCTAGTGGGCATGTGTGATCTTGCACTTGCCTCACCTTTGTGTGTCTGGCCTATGTGGGATCTGGAGAGTCAAACATGGGTTCCTAGGCCTCAAAATGAGCACCTTAACCACTAAGTCAGCCCTCCAGCCCAGCACCCCCATTCTTAATCTTAGTGTCCCCTTTCTGTTGTGGGTCATTTGCAGGACATCACATGGCATTCAGTCATCCTTGCTCCCTTGGCTCCACTTGGCTGTGGTGGTGTCTCAGACAGTCCCTTTACAGGTAAACTTGGAGGTTTGGAGGTGCGGGGTCTAATGCTTCAAGGGTGTCCCTCTGCTGGGATTCTCTGGTACTTTCTCAGTGCTAGACTGGACTCATGGCTTTTGAGAGAATACCTCAGGGCAAAGTGCCCTTGTCACCACTCTCTAGCAAGGGGACTCTCTCCTCCCTACCCTTCTGGCAATTATGATGAAAAGCCACAAACTGAGAATTATGTACAGTCCCCACGCAGGGTGTTGCATGGACTCGTTTCCTAATCAGCTGGGCAAATCCCTAAGGGCTGGGCAGGGCTGCTGATTGTGCGAGACTGCTCACACAGCACGGAGCTGCCAAGCTGTCCTTCACGGTGGTGGCTGCGTGGAAGTTTTTCCCCCACTTGTTCCCATGGTCACCACCGGAGTTGCCTGGAGGGGCTGACTCAAGCTCTGGGCAGACTCTGTGAACCCAGCTGTGGCTCTGCTGGAGGGCCAAGGTCACAAGAATCTTGGGAAGAGGACTCAGAGTGATTGCCTGACCCACCACTGGGATCTCTGCTTAGGAACGTGGTGGTCAGTGCCCCCCCCCCGCCCATTCTCTACACCTTCATGCAGACACCACTGGCGGGGAAGTTCAGCAGGTAGCCCAAAGGAAGTAGGGTATCCTGGCCAACGCTGGATGGCTGGAGGGTGCAAACAGCAGAAAGAAAAAATGCCTTCACTCCAATCTTTACCTCACCAGGAAAGCTATGTGGGCAGAAGGGGCGTGCAGGCAGAATTTCAGGGCACCACAAAGGTGCCCTGCCCCATCTGTCCTCATTCTGAGCTATGTCTGCCTTGGCAGCAGGTGGGATGATGACGAAGGAATGAGAGGACACAGTGACCACCAGCCTGAGGGAGGGAGCCAGCCTGCTGTGGAGGCACCACAGGCAACCTTGTCCCGGAGCCGCAGGCACTGCACTGTCCTGAGGTGAATAGGTTTGAAAGGAGGCCTAGAACCCCAGTGAAAGAAGCCCCTGATGGGTGACTTCATGAACGAGGCCCTTTGATGTCGGATTTGAGCTCTAAGAAGTGTTAGAACTCCACCCCAGATTCTTATCCATGTTTAGCAAAGAAATGAAAAACAAAGACACGAAAGGGGAACTTATTTAAGATTTATTTTAATAAAGAGTACGTAAGGGCTGGAGAGATGGCTTAGTGGTTAAGCACTTGCCTGTGAAGCCTAAGGACCCTGGTTTGAGGCTTGATTCCCCAGGACCCACGTTAGCCAGATGCACAAGGGGGCACACACATCTGGAGTTCGTTTGCAGTGGCTGGAAGCCCTGGCACGCCCATTATCTCTCTGTCTCTCTGCTTCTTTCTCTCTCTGTCTGTTGCTCTTAAATAAATAAATAAAAATAAACAACAACAACAAAAGAGTAGGTAAGAGGAAAGAAATAAAGCTCCCAAGCCCAGTAGCTGCCAGGGGCCTAAGCAGTGGGCCACGTCGTGGCAGCCCGATTTGGGCTTCTTTATAACCCTGGAAATGTAAATTGAGAGGCATAGGGTTGGGCTGTGTCTCATGGTCAGGTTTAGGTGCACAGCACAGATCTTGATTGGCTAATGGGCACACAGGCTTAGAAGCAGCTCACTGACCTGGGAGGGGTGGAAGCCCAGGTTTGGGGAGAGCCCTTGAAATCTTTTCAAGGTCAAGGAGTACAAGTGGCTCTGAGTGGCTTTTCCTAGTCTGACTGGGACAGGTTGGCACCCATGTTCCCCTTACGCCTCCGTCACTGGCTGACAACCTTGCTCTCACTCTCCATCACGCTGAGACCTGGAATCGAGCAGCCACCTGCCCATGCCTGAAACTCTGACCCAAAGGAATGGTGACACTGCACATCTGAGCTCATCAGGAGAAGCACACAGTGAGGGCATGCAAGCCCTCCGGCTGCCTGTGCCCTCGGGACTGTCCCTGGGCACCTGTGCAGCCCTAGCACATACCTGAGTTTAACCAAAGGGGACATTTAAGAGAGATCCAGCCATCTTCCATATGCATCTAAGGGTGTCCGTAGGTCAAGTGAGTGTAAGAAGCAACCTGTTGGGCTGGAGAGATGGCTTAGCGGTTAAGCGCTTGCCTGTGAAGCCTAAGGACCCCAGTTCGTGGCTCAATTCACCAGGACCCACATTAGCCAGATGCATGCGTCTGGAGTTCATTTGCAGTGGCTGGAGGCCCTGGCCCACCTATTCTCTCTCTCTCTCTGTGTCTGTCACTTTCAAATAAATAAATAAATAAAAAAGAAGCAACCTGTTCGTCACCTGGTTCTGTGTCGTAGCCCTCACCAGGCGGGGCTGAGTGGCTGCCTGGGCTCTGACAACTTTGTCATCAGGAAGCAGCTGTGAGGGTGGGTTTGGGCTCTTGCAGTAAAATTTTTATGTATGGATATTAAACTTCGTGTTTTTCGTTCACCCTCAACAAGCTGTTATTAAATCCATTGAGTATCTTACAATCTAGCCTGTATAAGAGTCAAAACAATATATTTTCAGCAATATAAGAATACATCAAGTTTGCCTACAAAATTCAAGGCAGTCAATCTTTCCTTCCTCTAAATCTGAGTCACTCCAAGTGGCCCAGAGCACACTCTCCTCCCCTTCCCGCCACACTGTAGGATCCATCCCCATGGGCCTTAGGAAGGTCCAGGATAGGAAGATTGGATTTCCTTCTGATCCCAAGCCTGGGCAAAGCTCTGTGGCCTGACATACCCCTGAGTCCCACTTGGCCCCTATTTCCTGGAAGTCTTCTTCCCTTTATCAAGACATGAAAGAACATGTCTTCACCAGCCCCTCGTCACAACAGTCAGAAGCACCACCATGCCCCTAGGACCAGTGTGCTTCACAGCAGCTGGCAGCCAAGTGCCCTGGTCTTACCTCCTCCAGCTGGCAGAGCCAATGGGCCTCTTTTCCCTCCAAAGGCCAGCAGGTCTCAGCTGGATCGCCTGAGAAAGCTAGACCCAGTACTGCAGCTTTCCAAGGTGTTTTCAGTAGAAGCAGAGAGCAGAGGGGTGGAAGCAGGGAACAGCAGGTCAGGGCATGGGGCGGCAGCCCAGGCTCCAGTCAGCAGGGACAGGTCAAGTGGACCTTAAGATACAGGCAGCGCAGCCACCCGGGCTAGCTTTCACTTTCTGTCACCTCATGGGAGCAACTGCCAGTTCTTTCAGGCCATGAGACCCTGCGGCCTGGGGAGGGGGTATTCTGCATGATGCCTGTATCCAGGAGTGTGGGTGCTTTGGACCTGGCATAAGAAAATAGCTCATGCTGGGCGGCTTACATAGCAGACACCAGCCCTGGAGGCTGGAACCTTGGGACTGGGTATGGCGGGGCTTGTCCTCCAGGGGGATAGGTGTGGGGGTCCTGCTCCAGCCTCTCCTCTGCACGTCTATCCTCACATGTGTGCATGTCTCCTCTGCATGTCTGCCTTCACGTGTGTGCATGTCTACCCTCATGTGTGTGTATGTTTCCTCTGCATGACTGCCCTCACATGTGTGCATGTCTACTTTCCCAGTCTTTCCCTTTACATGAAGAAACTGGTTATCTGGGATCAAGGACCACCCTAATGCCCCATATTAACTAATTATATCTGCTAAAAATCCCACTTTTAGCCGGGCGTGGTGGCGCATGCCTTTAATCCCAGCACTTGGGAGGCAGAGGTAGGAGGATCGCCATGAGTTCAAGGCCACCCTGAGACTACAGAGTTAATTCCAGGTCAGCCTGGACCAGAGTGAGACCCTACCTCAAAAAAACAAAATCCCACTTTTAAATTTTATTTATCCATCTATTTATTTATTTATTTAACAGAGAAAGAGGAGAGAGAGAGAATGGGCATGCCAGGGACTCAGCCACTGAAAACAAACTTCAGACACATGCACCACCTTGTGCATCTGGCTAGCGTGGGTCCTGGAGAAACGAACCTGTGTCCTTTAGCTTTGTAGGAAAGTGCCTTAACTGCTAAGCCATCCCTCTGGCTTCCAAAAATCCCGTTTTTAAATACTAATATTTATCAAAGTGTTTACATGTGGAGGTTAGAGTTAAAACTTCATGATGGGCATTTGGAAGCAACACAATTCATTAGACAATTTGCCTAATGCCAGGGCAGAGAAGCTGAGAAGCACGTCCGTATGTGGTGGTCCCAGTGAGGGAAGGCGAGGAGGCAAGAGCCCAGGGCAATGCAGGTCTTTTCTCCTTAGGCTTTGCCCCATCACACTGGTCTCCATGAAGCCACTGAGCACTATGCTGCACCACATGCTTCCAGTGGCAGCTCTCTCTAGTCCCAGGGAAAGTCCCTCAGCTCCCAGCCACATCTGCAGGGACATGAGAAACCCAGGCAGGGTGAAAATGACAGCAGTGGGCACCTTCCCAGCTGCCCAGCTCCATGCTTCAGAGTGTCCTCCTGCAGAGGGTCATGGCCCCAGGTCTCTGCAGTCTACCCTCACCAGTCTCAGCACCGAGAGAATGTAGCAAACACCCGGATGTGCAGAGGGACCCTGAAGCCTCAGGTGTACTGGACTCCCCTGACAGGCTGCTATCATTTGCTTGGGGATCAGGAGCCCAGGGCCGGAGAGTAGGGGTTTTGGAGAAGGGGCGGGGAACCAGAGAGGGCAGCAAACAATCCTCCTGTTGTAGCGGTTGGATGTGTTTGTGGTTGGTGTTCCCTGAGGCGCCCTCACTCCCACAGGGGTGTCCAAGGATGCTGGCGTCTGGCTTTCCTGAGCACCTCAAACACAACAGCAGTAGTCTGGCATCACCACTACTATTGGCACCTACTGGCACCATCTGGAACATTTTGTCACAAGATGGAAGGGCAAGATATGTGCCCTACCTTGGGAATTCTGGGAAATTGTGGGAGCCACACAAGAGGCCATCTGCTTAAGTGACTGAAAGACTGAAGTGTTTGGGGGAGAAATAAACGGGCAAGCAGGGCTGGAGAGATGGCTCGGTGGTTCAGAACACTTCCTGTGTGTTGCAGTCTGGTTTACATTGCTGGTAGAAATCACCCAACCAAGAGCAGCTTCTGGGGAAAAGAGATTTATTTTGGCATACAGGCTCGGGGAAAGCTCCATGATGGCAGGGGAAAACAATGGCATGAGCAGAGGGTGGACATCACCCCCTGGCCAACATAAGGTGGACAATAGCAACAGAAGAGTGTGCCAAACACTGGCATAGGGAAACTGGCTATACACCCATAAGCCCGCCCCCAACAATACACTCCCTCCAGGAGGCATTAATTCCCAAATCTCCATCAGCTGGGAACCTAGCATTCAGAACACCTAAGTTTATGGGGGACACCTGAATCAAACCACCACACTGTGAGAGCATGAGGGCCTGAGGCAGTCTGAGAGACCATTCCCACATGAGTTCATTTCCCAGAACCCATGCTAACAGCTGGGCAAGACACTCATGCCTGTGACCCCAGTCCCATGGTGAGCAGAGGCCCAAGAATTGCTAGAGTTCATGAACAAACAGAAAGTGCCTCATGTACAATGCACTACTAAGAGCGCCACTTCAGGACAAGGATGGAGCCCCATTCAGCTCTGCTCCAGGGGCTCAGAATGGGGAAACATCAGTATTTCTGGAGACTCAGAGGAGCCCCTGAGTGCAGTTCTCAGGAGCTGGGGAGGGAAGAGCCAGCGATGGTGCCAAGCTGAAGGGACAGCCTGCTAAGACTGGGTGGCACCATCTCCAGGGAAAGGTACTGCTGTAGGGTGGAGAAAACAGGACACAGGACTTCTGTGACCTGTCCGCCTGATGAACAAGGACGTCTGGGGTGGACACGTTGTGTTGGAATCGGGACAAGAGCAGGTAAGCCCCGAGGGGAACAGAAGGGTGCTGAACCGAGCCACGGACCTCAGTAGACAAAGGAAAACAAGACCCACTGGGAGGCAGGACGAAGCAGGTCTCTGGAGGGCGAGGATGGAGCAGGGTGGCAGAGGGTCTGAGGAAACTGGAATTGTGCTGGTTCAGAGCAGGTCTGGAAAGGAGACAAGAGTTACGAGCCAGAGGCCAGGATGATCAGCGGCTGCGGAAGGTTTTGCAATCAGGCACAAATGGTTTTCCGTAAGTGGATTCACCACGATGCTGCAAGGGGAATTGAGTCTTCTCAGAGGAGGCATATGGAAATGCCTTTTGTGAATAATGCCGCTGCCTCCCCACAACTTTGCAATGTGCCTTCGCGGCCTTTGTCAGAGTGCATCCCGTGACGGCTCTGCCAGCAGGCAGGCTTCAAGAATTCCATTTCGAAAATGAGAATAGTGGCTTCCGGTGACTTGGAGAGCTTGTCATCCATCGAGGGACGCTTCCACTTGCTCTGGCTCCTGACTCTCAGATCATCTCACAGGGGCGGGGTGGGGATAAGGCCATTTCGCTGCTTCTCTTCCCTTTCAGAGTCCCATTTTGCAGTCTGCCTCCCTGCGCAACCTCACTGCCTGCCTTTGCACTCGACCTCTCCCAGGGTCATGTCCACCAGCCCTAGGGTTCCCTGTAGAGCCCCATCTTTGTCACGATTTCATGCATATCAGGCTCCTATTTTCATATGTGGTGAATACAACCTTCCTCCCTGCCTGACATTCTAGAGCCCGGTTCTCTCTCCTGCCACCCTGGATACTAATCCTCTGGCCCAGCTCTCTAACAACCCCCTTACTGAGTCCCAGTCTCTCCTCACTGGAGCTAATTCTTGTCAAGGCTTCCTTCCAGGGAGGCAGTTTGTGGAGAAAGGTCAGGCAGCTCCAGCGAGAAGCGGTGTTTGAGGACGGCGTTAGCAGGTATAAAAAGCCAAGAGCAGGTGAGGCTTGCAGTGAAGGACGGGGAGCGATGCAGGGACGAGCCGCTGAGCAGTCCAGTGACGCCCCCCTGGGGTGTGAGGAGCAGCTAACGGGAAAGATGGAGTGGGATTTGGGGCTAGACTTGAGGAGAGCTGCTTTGGGAGGCAGAAAAGTTCTCCCGTCAGTGACTCATCCTACTGGACCAGCTGGTGACAAATCCCGTCTTTGTCCTTCAACCACAATACTCCACTTTGGCCAAGCAGGTCAAGAGGGAGGGTCAGTGGCCACAGAAGCGCTGAGCCCCATCCGGCAATGTAGTGCAAGTGGGGTGGGCGTGCTCTGAACAGACAGGGCGGGGGTGGAAGAGGACTGGTTTGTATACACGGCGATTGTGATATTAACTGGTAAATAATGCATGAATCTGGATAGTGTTGGGCACAGAGCACTTTCTGCACAATGTGACAGCCAACAAAGCTCAATAAACGAGAAACTGCCTCCCAGAGGAGCAGGGCTTTCTCTGCAATGGCCCCCTGCTGTTCCACTAGGATCACCAGGAAGCGGGCACCTTGAGGGCAAGGGGAAATAAAGGCAGGTCAAAGGTCCAGCCATGCGCTGGGCAAGCTGTGCAGGCAGAACATGCCAAGCTGTGCCCACTGCCCTGGGTCTTCCCAGCAGCCTCCAGTGCACGGGCCACTTCTTCTGGGTGGAGGCGGAGACTGATAGCATTTCTAGGATGGGTCGCGCACCCCGTGAGCCAAGAGCGATCCATGAAGGGTGGTGGGCTTGAGTTTCTTCCCCTTGGTGGGGACTTAGCGTTCCTTCCACACAGGCCCCAACACTTCTGGGTGAGCTGGGAGAGGGCCTTTCTCCACGGAGGTCTGTGGGGGAGATGCCATGGTGGGCACACAACATGGAACTGCCTCCCTACATTTTTGGAGGTAGTGGTCAAGCCTAGATGTTGGACAGACACTGCTTCCCAATCACAAAGCTGGTCGGGAGTGGTGGCACACACAAAACATTAAATAATCCTAGGACCAGGGAGACTGAGGTAGGAGGATCACGGTGAGTTCGAGGTGAGCCTAAGACTACATAGTTAATTCCAGGTCAGCCTGGGCCAGAGAGAGATTCCACCTCAAAACCCTCCCCACCAAAAAAAGAGAATTTTCACCCAATGACAAAGCTAATGAAACTCCAACGAACACAGCCTTTCTCAGTTGATGGGGACAATGAGATGTGAGCATGTGACCCCTGGGTCCCAGGGTGTGGACTCCCAAGTGAGCATGCTCCACATGTGGATGGCCAAGGATGGCTGCCAGGGCGGTGGTAGTGGCGGCCTCTTGCGGGCTTGGGGTCTGTTCTGATTACCCAGCTCTCTTACTACCTGCACATTTCTGGGCCTTCCTGGGGACTCGTGAGCTGCCCTGAGTCAGCTGGTAGGCTCCTTTGGGGCATGGGCAGTGTGGCCTACAGACCAAGCTCTTCCCCTTATGAACTTAGGAAACACAACCATGACGTCTATTTTTCCTATTCTGTTTTCTTCTACTTTTGTAGTCCACTGAGACATGTGTTTCATCTTTCCATTCGCTCAGAGTCTCACTATGCAGCTCGGATTGGACCCCCTATATGTTTGTACTCACTGTACAGCCCAGGCTGGTCTTATTTTTATTTATTTATTTATTTTAAATATTTTATTATTTATTTATTTGAGAGAGAGACATAGGAAGAGAAACAGAGAAGAGAGACAGAATGAGAATGGGTGTGCCAGAGCCTTCAGCCCCTGCAAACGAACTCCAGACGCATGTGCCACCTTGTGCATCTGTCTAGCGTGGGTCCTGGGGAATTGAACCGAGGTCATTAGGCTAAGCTATCTCTCCAGCCCAAGGCTGGTCTTAAACGTGTGACGCTCCTGCCTCTGCCTTCTGAGTACCTTAGATGTGGTCATACAGTGCTGGTGCCATAGACACGCACCACCACGCCTGGCTGTCCACATTTCTTAGTGCTGTGTCCTGTTTTTGTTTTTGTTTTCTTTCTGTTTTCAGCTTGGAAAGTCTCTATTGACCAACCTCCAAGTTCTGTAATTCCTTCCCCAGTGGTGTCCCATCTGTCACCAAGGAAACTGTCCAGAGCATCCTTCACTTCTTCGGGGTTTCGTTCTTTCTTGACTTCTCATCTCAGCTTCCAACCACCGCCCTTCCGTGCTTGCTGTGCCCCCCTCGCCCATCCCGTCCTTCACACGGCTGACTTCACTTCCCCACGTGTTCGTTCTCACAAAGAGATCTGCCTCTTTCTGACACTTGGCTGACCTCTCCAACCATGCTTTTTGTTTGGTTGGTTTGGTTTTTCAAGGTAGGGTTTCACTGGAGTTCAGGCTAACCTCGAATTCACTATGTACTGCTCACAATGATGCTCCTGACTCTGCCTCCTGAGTGCTTGGATTAAAGGCGTGCACCACCCCGCCCAGCTTCCCATCATACTTTTGTTGTTGTTGTTTTGTTTTTCAAGATAGGGTCTCACTCTAGTCCAGGCTGACCTGGAATTCACTATGTAGTCTCAGGGTGGCCTTGAACTCATGGTGATCCTCCTACCTCTGCCTCCCAAGTGCTAGGGTTAAAGGCATGCACCACCACGCCCGGCCATACTTTTAATTATATTAATTATGAGCTTTACTGTGTGAACAAATAATCATGTGTTGGTCATATTCCCCTCAGGTTATCCTCTTATAACCCCCTTTCCCCACCCCGTTCCACTGAGGACCCTTCTCAGTGGGGTTTCTGGTTTTCACCGTGAGTCCATGAATGCATCAGCCAGTCTCTGGGGTGCTGGGGGACAATGCCTTAGAATACTCCTTCCCACTCTGTGGCTCTTACAGTCTTGCCACCTCCTCTTTTGCAATGCTCCCTGCACTGTGGCAGGTGTGTTATAGGTCTACTTTAATGTTGAGCTTTCCACTTTTTGGATTTATGCTTTTATATATTTTGAGTGTCCTCAGTGTCTATCACCATCTCCCTAGAGCTGGTTATCAGGCTAACAGTGAGAGCAGCACTCATGTTTAAACAGCTACTTCCTCTGTGATGTCTCCTGGGTCCTGGCAGATGTGATAGCAATGGCTCATCTCATGCCAGACAGTCAGCTACCTTTTCTTGTCCTAGTCTTTAAAGTATTGTATTTATTTATTAGAGAGAGGAAGAAAGAGAAAGAAAGAGAGAGAGAGAGAGAGAGAGAGAGAGAGAGAGGCAGATGGGGGGGGTAGCTGGGCATGCCATGGCCTCTAGCCATTGCAGATGAACTCCAAACATATGCACCACCAAGTGCATCTGACTTTACAGGGGTCCTGGAGAATCAAACTTGGGTCCTTTGGCTTTGTGGGCAAGTGCCTTAACCACTAAGCCATGTCGCCAGCCCTTTTATTGTCATAGTGATGGATCTTGGTTTGCCTGGTGCTCACTGCCATCTGCTAAAAAAGGATTCTCCAATCAAGAGTGAGAGCAGCATGGATTACAGGGGTGAGCATAATAACTAAAGAGACCACTTGATGAGTGTAGCCACTCTCTTTTGCCATAGACCGGTGAGAGCTTCTCTCTGGAGTCTATGGTCTTCCTATCCACAGGGTTCTGACTTGGTTTTCAGTACCAGGTATGAATTCCCTCTTACTGAGTAGGTCTCATGTACAATCAGAGAGCTGGTGATTGCCTGCACAGGCTGCGAGCCACTATTGCATGGGTACGTGCATCTCGACTGTCTGGTTGATTCCATAGTTGTAGGATCCCCTGATTGTTCACACTGTTGGTGGCCACTGTCCCTCAATAGCTCACATAGCACTTCCTAGCCCTATGAGGGCCAGCCAGCATGGAGCTGGCTTCCTTCTAAGTTCCAGCATGATCTCTCGGTGTCCTGTATCTGCAGCCAGTGGTGTCTTCAGTAATAACGTCTTACCATTTAGGTCTGGTGGGTAACCAAGTACTTTGGAAATAGCCTGAATTGTTTTAGGAACCTCATGGGTCTCCCCAGCCAACAGCTCACTATAGGATGTAACCCAGTTCTGCCACTGGTATTTACCAGCCAGAAAGTATGAAGCTTTCTTCACCCTCTCCAGGGCTCTTCTGCCCAGCCTAGTGCCCCTCCCTTCTTGTTAAGAGTTATATCTTTTAGTTTGCTAGCCAAGAGGAAGGTTTCTAAGGTAATGATTCATGCTGTCATTCGTTTTGTGTGTTTCTTCCTCCTTTCCTCCTGTATTTCCCAAGACCCTTCTGCCGCCTCACACTGTACTTTCTAAACAATACTTTCCCAGCATGCCTTGTTCCTCATTGCTGAAAGCCTGGCATGCTCTATTGGGTCCCAGGAGCTGAGGCACACAGACCTTGGTGTGAGGGCTTACATTCATCTGTCTGGGCTGGATGGCATCCAGTAGCCCTCAGCTGTGGGTGTCAGAGGCCTGGCGTTCATCCTTTGCTTAGCCTCTTCTGCTGGGAGATCCCCTAAGAAAATCATTCAATCCACAAACACTTATTGGGGTCAAGAAGTCCACTGTGCTTGGAGATTCACTGCCAATATGAAAGTGAGTCCTAACTCCACCCAGCGTGCCCACGGGCAAATGGCAAAGGGCTGTGTCTTGTCCTGCTGACCACCCAGATGGGGTGGGGTGAGGCTGGATATGAAAATGAGCCAAGTGAGCTGAGGAGGCAGCACAAGCTTAACAGGGCAATGTCTACAGGAGGCAATGAGGGCTGGGAAGGGGTGTTCAAAAACTAAGGGAAGGGAAGGTGCTCTGTAGGCATTTGGTTTAACATAGCTAATCTTGACAGAAAACAGATGTGAGTCATGAGAAGGGCTTGGGGTGGAGTTTAGTGGGAATAATGGTGGGTCCTCTCCTCATGACATCACCAACTGTGTACATCACCCATCACGTATCACCAACTGTGTACAGAAGAGGCCCCAGTGCATCCTCAGAGCCACACAGAGCAGACAGATACTCAATATGTACCTGGGAAGTCACAGAGGTCCCCGATTTGACTGAGTGAGACATAGCAAGTCTACCAGGTCATCAGAAGATGGCAAAGTCCCATCACCACCTCCATGGGGGTCTGGGCATTGGAATGCTTACAGGTGGGCAGTCTTCCTCTGCACCCCTGTTGGAATCGGGCCCTCTGCCTCTCAGCCAGCCCCAACAGCCAGTCGCTTCCCTCTCTTTCTGAGCAAGACTTGCCCCTGGGAATGCAGGCTACCTAGGATCGAGGGTGGACCTAATTCCAAGGCTTTCATGTGACAGATAAGTAAGTTCAGGCTGAGTAAGGGACATGACTGTAGAGCAGGACCTCTAGGAATCCCAGATAGTGCCCTGTCCATTTCCAGAAGTGCTGGAGACATGACGTTCGCCGCAGTTGTGATGGACTGCCTGATTCAGACTCTAGGGACTCCTGCCCTGTTTCCTCTCTCTCACTTCTGCTCCAACCCTGTGATCTGGCAAACCCGTTATTCTTCATGTCTCCAATTCCCCGCTGGATCTGAAAACCTTCATTGGTGGACCTCATTGTGTATGGTCAGCAGCAAATTAGTGAACTCTTTACAATGTGTGTAAAGCAGCACAAAAAACAACCCCAAGGGTGGGATTTGTGCCGAAGATACCTGAGAGAGAGGAGAGGAAGGCCCACAGACCCGCACCTCCTATACCCCCGGGGGCGCCGTCCTACTGCTGGTGCTAATGTGGAAGCAGAGGCAAGCAGGAGGCCAGCGACCCCAGGACAACATCAAAGACCTCCCTCCTCTATCGGAAGCCCAGGGTCACCCTCAATTTACCTGGATTCTCCTTCATATAATCACTATCTCCACAATTGTATTCATGTTTGTCAAGATTTCTGCGGCTCAGAACATGAGCGAGGATTTAGCGGGAACCCGGGCACCGCTTTACTTGCTAAGCGACTTCAACATGTCCGCCTGTGTTTAGGTGCTCGCTCCCATCACCAATTCATGAAGTGTCTGCTGGAATTAGTAAATCCCTTTCATTTACTTACGTAGGAGAAAATGTTTAATAGCTGCCACATGAAATTTGCAAATTGTGCTCCATCTGAGGCTGATTAATAAAACACCATGGAAAATACATCAGTCATTTCAGGATTTAAATTAGTACCGCATTCCACTTGAATCATCCTCTTTTGCAAAACCGATATGGCCTTGCATCTCCCTCCCTGCTCCTTCTCCTTCATCCTGATTTTTTTCCCCCTTCCAATCTCGGCAGTTCAGTTGCTTGGATGAGGAAGCCAAATGGGAGAACGATGAGGTTGTTTGTGACTACTGCTTATCTCTCCTAGTAGACCTGTGGCAGGCTGGGATTCATTTATCTCCCGTCCTCTGGGTGCCAGCACACAGTAGGTGAGTGGGAATTGAAAGATAGATGGTGAAATTACAGAGCACTGCTAACACAGGGCACTGTGTACCGCCGTAGGCGCCAAGTAGCTAGAATTCAAGCACTTCAGCACTCTGGGAACTCTGTCAAGCAACTTGCCTGGATGGTTTTATGCAGTTGCAACCTCTAGGATGAGGAGGAGAGACCTTCATCCTGCCCTATTCGGACAGAGGAGGCTGAGGCGTGGGGATGTTCAGGGATCTCCCTCAGGTAACCCAGCGCTCACCAAGGAGCCGGAAGGTGAACCCATACCTTTCTGCAATGGGTCTTGTCCAACATCCCTGTTCTATAGATGGAGGGACTGAGGCCCAGCTAGACTTCCCTCACAGTCACGCACAGATCAGGGGAGCTCTGTGTCTAGAAGGAGAGCCCTCTTTCCTTGGCAGAGACTTCAGGGGTGGCCATGGTGTTCCAGACAGTGTGCTGAGTGTGGAGAGATAAGAAGAGGGTCTGTGTTCCCTATCCAGGAATGCAGACGCATAAAGCTGGGGAAGTGCCCCTTTCCCTCAGCGTAACATCTCAGAGAAGTGGCTTGAACCATTAGCTGTGACAAAGCAAGCTCACACAGCTCCCTATTCTGCCCAAGCCACTTCACCCCTCTGAGCCTCCGTTGCAGTGCTGTAGAATGAAGGAATAACCTGTGACCCATCTGCTTGAAGAGGCTGCTGTGAGGATCAGATCCAAAGCAACACACGTGGGGCATTTACCCCCCACACAGGCAAAGGACCAATCCTCAAGTGTAAATGACTTTTACAGTATTGGGGAGCTAGAGGGATGCAGCTCAGTGGAGCAGCTTCTTACCCCAGCCTCAGCCCATTCTTTCATCTGGTGTAGCACATCCGGAGCCCTAATTGCTAACAGATTTTGCAATATCCCCCAAATTACACACCCATTAACAGCAGAGTCTAGTCATGATGAAGGCGTTAAGGCATGACATCCCCACAGTGGTGGGAATTAGAACTGGGCCCCAAAGGCAGTGGGGGCCGGTTTAGTGAGATAGAGGGAACTTAGCACCCCAGGTCCCCATGCTCAATCAAGTGTTCCTTTGGCATCTCCTCAAAACAAGAGGAAACTTGTTTCAGCTGCTTCCTGGTGGCTTCAAAAGGGCAAGTCCAAAAGGCTGCTTCTCAATGGGAACCCAGGACATCTTGATGAACAGAAACTTCTGAAGAGGTAAGAGCTGCTCCAGGCCCACCCTGAGGCTTGAGCCTTGGCATGTACAGCTCCTCTGGTGGCTTATCTCAGGAACCCCCACAAATACTTCATCTCGTGAATGCTCACTCGTGTCCTTAGATAGAGTGACACAGAGTTGCCGAGGAGCCACTGACATCCTTCTGGGTACTTCAGTGTGTCTCCGGATGATTTATAAGACCTCATCTGTGCAATGCTGCGAAGATTCTGGTGATACTGTGCTGTTTTTAAAAACATTTTTAAATTTTATTTATTTATTTGTGTGTGTGTGTGTGAGAGAGAGAGAGAGGACACGCCAGGGCCTCTAGCCATTGCAAACAAACTTCAGATGCATGCGTCCCCTTGTGCATCTGGCTTACACGGGTCCTGGGGAATTGAACCAAGGTCTTTTGGCTTTGCAGGCAAGTGCCTTAACCTCTAAGCCATCCCTCCAGCCAATACTGTACTGTTTTGGGGGATTATTGCAAGAAAGAAAGCCTATGCAGGGTCAGTGCCATCCATGCTTTGGTGAATTTGCAAGGGTGGACCCGTGAGTTTGAGGATTGACTATGTTTTTCCCCATGGGGACTTTCTTTAGCCCCCTAAACTAGACCTGCCTCCTCACGGGCCAGTAGGATTCATGTTCCTTCCTCTGGGGCTTGTCTG
Source organism: Jaculus jaculus (assembly GCF_020740685.1). Classification (NCBI taxonomy): domain Eukaryota; kingdom Metazoa; phylum Chordata; class Mammalia; order Rodentia; family Dipodidae; genus Jaculus; species Jaculus jaculus. The sequence goes on along the minus strand of NC_059103.1, from coordinate 197,248,314 downwards.
TAAAGCAGGAATTTCTGGCTCCCTGAGCATTCTCTGACCCTGGCTGGCATAGGGCGCAGGTCTTGGCAGCATTACACAAAGGCTTGTTGGATTGTTGGAAGGCTCCTGTCTGTTTAAGCTAAGATGTAATCTCCATACAAGAGTTGATTCTGCTCGTGACAAAGCAATTAGATGGGTGACTCTGTGAGTCCCACCCCGCTGAGCACAGTGGGGCAGAAGACTGAGTCACCAGGCTCATCACTGGAGAACACAGGCCATTCCACGTCCGACAGGCCCCGTAGTGTGATCAGAGCCCTGGGGCAGCTGGGTTAGAAATTCTAATAGCCAAAAAGCCCCAATGACACTTGGGTTTGCTTTTCCTGGCTCACTGGTCCTAGGCTCCCTGGGCATTCCAGGGGCACCTCATTAAAAAGCAGGGCCCTCCCTCATCATTTTATCTTTGTCAACTGTCTCTGTAAACTCTCCCTGTGAACATTACATCTGGGCACTGGCAGAGTAAACAGAGAGGATCTGCTGGTGTCCCTGCCCCCAAGGTGCTCACAGCTTAGCTGGGGAGAAAGTAATGTGCCCAAATAATTAGAGTGTAGTGTGGTAAATGTGATAATTAGGGTCAGAACAAAGCCGCATGGAAGCCTGGAGCAGAACATTAAACACTGCCCGTCAGACTGGAAAGAGCCTCACTGACAATGGGTTTGGCAGTGAATTTTGGTTAAGAGACAGAGTCCACAAGTGCCTAGTCAAAGCCGAGGTGGGAGCGAGAGAGGCCCTGGGCTGGGAGGTTGTCATGTGCAGAAGCAGAGCCACCAGAAGACGGCTCTAGCACAAAGACTAATTCCCCAGCCTGGCAGACTGAAATGCTCGGGAAGAAGCACCAGGTGCTGGTGCCGGAGAGTCAGGCTGTGGTCAGACTTTGAACAGCTGATTAAGGGTTTCACTTCACCCCATGGGCCATCGGGAGCCCTCAGAGGGCTGTAAACCAGAGGAGTGACATGATAGGATTTGTGTTTTGGAAAGAGAACCCTGGCATCAACCTTCCGTTACTAAAGCAGAACTCCGCATCGTAAAAGCACAGAGGCAGCGATGCCTTAAGTGAGACTTCCTGCCAGCGCTGCCTTTCTGCTCATCTTCTGAGAGGAAACACTATACACAAGAGCCAAATCTGATACTGGCCTGCTACTAACCCTCTCAATGACCCAATGACTCAATGAGTACTATGGACCTGTCTCTAGATTCACAGCTGACTCTAACTACCTCACAAGGCTGTTGTGAGGATCTGAAGGCATAAGGCCATGAAGACATTGTCCCTTGCACTTGCCCTTTTAGGTATGAGAAGTTGCCATTTTTATTTCATAAAATTCAGCTCTTTATTTCCTCTGTCACCATCTCATTCTGTCATCTATGCAAGCCTCCTTCAGTCTAAGGGGACCCAAGGGACAGAGACCATTCCCAGATAATTTCCCCCATCACCAGCAACTTGAGTCCCTTGCAGTAGGTACCCGAACCTACGGCTCCAGGTGGGGTGCTGGTTTGCAGACGGGCTGGGCTTCTGTCCAAGACGCTGACACAGTCGGTCCCTTAGCGGGAGAGGCTGGGTGCTGTCCACGGTTCTGAACATCTTATTGTCTCCTCTGAACCCTCGAGGAGAATTAGCTGAGTCCAAGTGGCAGGAACGCTCCATTTCTGAGCACATTACCTAGAGAAAGCATTGCAGCCGTCTGCCTCTTCAAACTCGCTTTCTCAGAGCCGATTTACAACTCACAAGAGCAGCAGTCAGAGTCAAGTGAATACAGCCAAGGTCCCTCCACACTCGGGTATTAACCATGAGTGAGCAGAAGGGCTTCGAGCATCTTGGATCTTAATTTCAATCCATTTATGAAGTTGCTTTCCCAGGGACCCGTTCATCAGCCCTACCCCCACCCGCCATTCTGCGCTTCCCTGTGGCTCTCACACAGGAAGGAGATGAACCGGTCACAATGGCTGCAGCTGCTGCCCAGAATCTTGACGAGCCGGTGCGCAAGGAGGAGGAGGGCGGCGCGGGTGTGGGCTCGGACTGTGTTGTGGTGAGCTTTCAGATTTCAGTGAAGTCAGGAGTGCCTGGTCACTGTAATTTCAATCACTAAGATTCTTGGATGTTCTAGTCCCCACCCCTTCACAGCACCCCAGCCATCTCCCAAATTGCTTGTCAGCCGTGATTATAGCAGAGAACGTGTATTTATGGTCTGAAAATATTTCTCCTTCCAGCTTCCTCTCATCTCAGACTTTGCTGCCTTGTACTTTCCATCGTTAGGACATTTCTACCCTGAGATTTTGACCACCCCAAATGTGCCTGGGGTGAATTCCCACTCTGCACATCAGTAGTTTTGACTGTGAACAAATCACTTAAACTCTGTCTCTTTGTTTCCATTTTGGTAAGATGGGGACATTGCAATCCATTTCCTTGGGTGCAGGAGTGATACCTCCTGGGCCTGGCATACAGTGGTCATTCTGGAAACACTTCTCTTTGCCTCCTTTTCAAGTCAGTGTCTCAGTGGCACATTGTTTATATATTAATCTCATCAACATGCATGGTTCATTAATGCCTTGGTTTTTTCATCTAGAAGAATTGATCTTGTTAAAGTAAATGCCTGGATATTTGTGCCTGTTTCAAACTCAGAAACAGCCCTCTCCGGGGAGTTCATTGCTCTGCCTGTGCACAGAGCCGAGGCTGACAAAGACCTTGAAAACTTTTCCTCCAGCTACTGATTCTCCCAAGCTGAAGAGCATTTCTTACCCAACTGTACAGAGGAAGTGAGGCTGAGAAGCGCTACCTTGTCCAGCTGGAACTGATCTCAACGGATTCATTGATAAGCTCGGGCTGTTGTCTGGGCTGGAGTTTCCATCCTTTGAAGATGTCAAGCAGTAATGGAATAAATCTGCCAGGGCCTCATCACGCTCATCATTGTGGTGGCCTGAGACACCAGGCAGCTGATGGTTCGCTTTACTGTCTGGCTGTGGGGAAATAAAAAGATCTCTTGGTGTGTATTCAGCTGGTCATGTCTCCTAAAGCAGGACCTGCAATCATTTGAGATTTGACCTTGAGCCACTCACTGCTTCTTCTTGAACCATTCACGTCTCCATTCCCAAATCACACAATGATTCACAAGTTTCCTTGGATCTCATTCTGACACAGCCCCATTTCTGACGCTTGTCTCTCCACCACCCCTGCCAACTTCCTGTCTCACTGCATGGCTACTGGTGAATTAGCCAGTGCAGTTGCTCACCTGGGCCATATGGTTTCCATCTGCCCCTGCTCTGTCGCTTCTCATGCCAGCTCCACTCTGCTGCCCAGGCTGCGTTTTGTAAAATGAACCTGACCACATTTGCTTTACTGCTTCAAACCTCTCAGTGGTTTCTTGTTGGCAAAGGGTGAACCTGCAGCTCTTTGTCCTAGCATTAAGTTAAGCCCCTTCCTAATTCATCGGAGACCTCTCTTCTGTATCCTCAGTTTATTTCCATTCTCTCTCCATTCCTCATCCCAAGGAACTTGCTTCCTTTCTTTCACCACACCAACTTTCCAACTTGTTGCAATGCGTGCTATTCCTTTTGCCTTGTACTTACTCTCGGCTCATTTTTCAAAGTCAATACGAGGCTCTGCCCTTTCTTCAAAGCCTTTGCACACATTCCTACTTCCTTCTTCTCTCCAGAGGAACCTTTGTGGCCACAAATGTGCCCATGTGGTTCCCACAACTCTGATGTGAGAATAAAGCCCCCAGGAACTGCAGTAAGCTGGTGCCCTTCCCCACACACAGTGACATGGCCTGCCAGTGACAAGGGTCTTAAATCTGGACCCCCCACATGACTGTGTTGAGCAGGCAGGAAGCCACTTTCTATTTTTGTCAGCACGATGGGGTACAGAGACAGTTTGGCACCAAGCAGCCTTCACACATGCTTCTCAGGATGGACACCCATCCTGCTCCTCCTAGCCTTTGGAGCAGCTGTGATCATTGGCTGAGCCTGCTGCTGCCACGGCTAACAAATTGTCCTCCCACCTGGAGAAGCGCCATGCCCTCATCACTGCCATCTTCTGTCCACCTGTGGATCTCTGGATTCTCTGGATTGCTGGGAAAAGAAATGTTCTAACGCCTCAATGTGATCATGCCCCAAAGCCCCTGCTGCTGCACTGTGGAGGACAAGGTCCACATGTCCTGCTGTGTGTTGTATAGACTCCACCCGCTCTGACCTGGTTCCTCACAAGCACTGTCTCCTGGATCCCACCCAAGGACCCCACAGCCCAGTCATGCCAGTCCTCCCTGGGAGCCATGGCTAGGTGACCCCACTCTTCAGAACTCTGTGGCTTGGAATGAGCTCTTCAATCAAAGGCCTGAAGCCTCCTGGTGTGTCACTAGGACCAGCTCACATTGTACCCTGTCTTGACTACCGCTCTCCAAACCAACCCACTTGCCATGGCCCCCAGTTCACTCACAGTGGCACTTGCCAGGACTTGTCTGTCTTGCTTCTGATGCTGTCACTACAGATTCAGTCTGAGCCCTTTGGCCCCTTTCCTCTTCTTTTTTCAGGGCTGGCTGAGAGCTTTGCGTTAGATGCAGGCTCCAACTACCAGCTTAGCTTAAGTTCCCATGACACGTTCCCTGGCCCCACTGGGACCTGATAAGTGGTAATTGTTTGATGAGGTTTGTCTGTCCCACACCTTGCCAATTAAATCAAGAGCTCGTTGAAGGCCAAGTTCATAGCTCACATTCCATCATCTCATTTGCCTCAGCCCTTGGCAAGATGTCATTAACATTTGTTAAATTGAATTGAACCCTAAATTAGGCCTCACCAGCTCTTTTGCCATAGAGCCTGCAGCCATGTGGGGCAGACAGATGCAACCCACCATCTGTCCACCGGACCCTGGCCATGCCATAGCACCAATCTCTGCATTTGAGGTAACAGTGTACAGCAACGATCATGAAGTTGGAGGTTCTTCCTTGTCTACTTTGTCACATCTAGATCTTGGTTTTCTCATCTATAAAATAGGCACAATGCCTCCTTGTGAACTGACTGAAAATTAAGGATTGTCTGTGCAGCACATGTGAGTAATGGGATAAATGACATTTCTTTTCTCATCCTCTGCTGCCCACCAAAGACCCAGAGATGCCAGCATCTCACTGAAAGGGGTGAAGGGCACAAGCAAAGGAGGTGTGTGAGAGCCCGGGCTTCCCGCTGCCTCTGATGGGCTTACTCCAGACAGCAGCGTCTCTCAAGAGCCCGCCTGCTCACTGCATATGGAAACAGAGCTAAGCGCTTCTCTTCCTTCAGAGCAGTTCTCTGGGAGACATCGGAGAGCTGCTAGAGGAGAGAAAGTTCAACCTTAAGGACAATCCAGCTTATGGCTTTCTGGTTTTGCTGAGCGCCCGAGGTGCAGGTTCACACGTTCCTTTAATCTTCCCCCATTAGCAACACGGCTTCGCTAGCTCTGCACACACTGTGCTGGGCTCTCTAGGAACGACGGTGGTCCTTCGCAAGCTCATTAACCCGTATTTCCCCCATCAAGAGGAGGGAGGGGAGCTTATGATAAGCTGAGCGGGCCAGGGGGTGTTCGAAGCTGAGATGGGGCTGCAGGAAGCCGTGACCTTCCTCCCTAGAGCCAGCCGGGCTGTAGTGACAACCACAGCAGCACAACAGCAAACAGGTGACAAGGCTGGCATTGCCTTTTGGCATTTCTACTCGTCACTCCACTATGATATGCACCTGTGCTCATCTGTCTGATGGGGGGGGGGTGGCAGGACAGGTAGAGCCAGAGCTGAGTAGCTAAACAGGAGGCACAGCGGGTGTCTGACCTTCTCCAGCTCAGTCCTCAAGGCCAGGAGGGTTGGAAACCACAGGAATGCCCTCCTCCCAGTGGAAGAGTTTTGAGCTCAGGGGCAGCGCCAGAGTCCTGAAGGCCTGCTTTCAGGATGCAGGTGACTATCTTCTCGATGTGTCTTCACCTGACAGAAACACCAACATCAGGACTCCGTCCAGCCTCTGCTTCCAAGAGCATTAATCCCATCACAGGACACACCTCCATAGCCTCACCGTCTTCTGAAGCCTCACCCTTGACATCATCACCTGGGGGAAGATTTTAGCAGATGTGTTTGGGGGTACGCACATGGCCAGACCTCCACTGCGGGTGGAAGGATTAGACTTGGATTGGGAAGGTCAGGTTGAGTTCCTGAAGAGCTGTGGCTTCTGCACTCAGTGCCTCAGAGGTTCAAGGCTTAGACGGTCCACACGCCAAGGAGGAGCAGCGGCAGCTGGGGGCCGGTGTTTCTAATCCCGAGTCCCCTGTGGTAGGTTGTCCATGGCTACACAAGTCAGGCTTCATGATCTAAGCATCACAGGACACTGTGCTTACATGTCTGAAAACGTGTTCATCACTCTTTATCTCCATCTATCCATATCTATATCTCCATATACCCCGGTGTCTACCCTAGTGGGCCATGCTGAGTGGCTATAGTGGGGTGTGGAATGGTGCGGCTGGAGGGCAAAGGCAAACTTAGGAGAAAGCCTATGGGGAAATGAGAAGGAAGGTAAGGCTTCGCCAGTGACCTGTGAGGCATGGAGTAACGGTTGGGGTTGTGCATTCGCCACCTAATTTCCCTGTGCGAGTGTCTCTTTCCACACTCTCCTGCAGTGAGGATGGGCCAGTGTTCAGGCTAGAGGAATGTGAGGCCCTAGTGGGTGTGACTAAACATATCTGTCACAATGAGGCAGACCACATGATCTGAGAGCCTGGAGTCCCAGCACCAGATGGCAGAGGTCGGGGATGGAAGGGGCTGAATTTAAGGGAGAGTCACATAGGAGAGCCACTTGCCCATCAAGTTGAGGACAGATGTGATGGCTGTTGGCATGTGAACCCTATGGGCTTCATTTGCTACTGGTGAATTACACAATCTTCTCTGACTAACGCACAAGGGCGAGGATGAAGAAAATGCCCGGGAAGATCACGCTTATCCGTGAGGCACAGTCACCCTGACACAGCCTCTTGTCAGCCTCTTTCTCATCTGACACATCCCCCTTCTGGTCCTTCAAGGCCATGTCTTCCCAGAGATGCCTGGGGGCTGCCAAGCCCATTTCCCACCCAGGAAGTCTACATGCTATGTCAGCAAGTCAGTAGTGACCCTTTACTATCCTCGAAGAGCCTTCCAAATTGCCATTGCATAGGCATTTCCTTAACCGTCAGTACAGAGTTCTGCCTGGCTCTGTACATCAGGATCACGTCACCCAGGACCCTGCGGATGGACCCCTGCTTCCCTTGCTTCTGGCATGGTGTCAGGTACCGAGTGATTACAAGTTCCCTGGCAGAGTGAAAATAGATCTCAGCTGAGAACAGCACATAATGGTATCTGTAACAAATATGCTAATTATGCACTTACATGCTTAGGCTAACTGTTAATAGACAGTGTTGCAGTCAGGTTTGCATTGCTGGTAGAAATCACCCAACCAAGAGCAGCTTGTGGGAAAAAGAGGTTTATTTTGGCTTACAGGCTCGAGGGGGAGATCCACGATTGGAGGGGAAAACGATGGCATGAGCAGAGGGTGGACATGACTCCCTGGCCCATATAAGGTGGACAATAGGAATAGGATAGTGTGATAAACACTGGCATGGGGAAACTGGCTATAACACCCACAAACCCGCCCCCAACAATACACTCCCTCCAGGAGGCATTAATTCCCAAATCTCCATCAGCTGAGGACCTAGCATTCAGAATACCTAAGTTTATGGGGGACACCTGAATCAAACCACCACATTCCACACCTGGCTCCCACAAACATAACCATACATGATGTAAAACGAAATGCATTCATCCAACTTTAAAAGTTCCCATAGTTTTTATCAATTCCAATGATGTTCATACATCCCCGTAGTCCAAGATCTTTTAACTGAGTCATAATACTAAAACATACCCCCCAAAAACCATAATGGCACAGAATAAACATTCAGACTGCAAATGATGACATTGGGCATAGCAAAGAAATACTCAAGCAACACATAATTTAAACAGGGCAAATACCAAACTCCAAGTCCAACAACTCTAGCCAGTGACAAATCTCTAAGTCTGATAATTCTAACCAGCAACAAGTCTCTGGTATTCCAACTCCACTCCTCCAGCTAGGCTACTCACAGTCCTGGAAAACTTCATCAGGGCCGGCAGCTTTCCTTAGCAGCCATCTCGTGGTCCTGGTATCTCCACTGGGTCTCTGCTGTAACCCATGGTTCATCCTCATGGCCCCATGGGGTCTCCATGCAGGCATCCAGAAAAGTTATTTCACACTGCTCTTGGCCATTTCCAAAACACAAGACCGTGTTGCAAACTCAATGACCCTCTTTCCTGCATTTCTTATACTCCACGATACCAGGTAGGGTGCCAATTTGTTAATCCAGGGGGGAATAAAGCAGACTTTGAAGAACAGAACACTCCTTGAGCCCTCAGGCCCCTTCAAAAGAGTCTACATTCTTCCTGTTGGCCCAGTACAGGTCAGCTGGCCCAATCTGAAAGGTTGTAATCTCTCAATTGCAGCTACATGGGCATCAGTTTAGGCCCAAAGATTTCATTTTTTTCTGTGCAATATCCCTCTGCTCACACCAGTCCATTTTACACAATGCAACTCTGCACAACTTCTTTGGACGCAGGCATAAGAGCAAGTTTCTCACAAAAACTGCTAGCCCAGTCCAAGAAAAGCTCTTTCTCACCCTCATAAGACAAACCTCACAGTCCATAGTTCTTACTGCATTCAGGTCTTTCAACTCTGACCAGAATAGTTCATCAAGCTGTACTTACAGCACTGCAAGGCATCTCTTAGACCAAGGTTTCAAATCCTTTCACATTCCTTTTGAAAATTAGCTCCAAAAGGCCAAAGCCACACAGTCAGGTGTTTAGCAGCAATCCCACTCCTCGGTACCATTTTACTGCTGCAGTCAGGTTCATGTTGCTGGTAGAAATCACCCAACCAAGAGCAGCTTATGGGAAAAAGAGGTTTATTTTGGCTTACTGGTTCGAGAGGAAGCGCCACGATGGTAGGGGAAACGATGGCATGAGCAGAGAGTGGACATCACCCCCTGGCCCACATAAGGTAGACAATAGGAACAGGAGAGTGTGCCAAACACTGGCACGGTGAAACTGGCTATAATACCCACAAGCTTGCCTCCGACAATATACTCCCCCCAGTAGGTGTTAATTCCCAAATCTCCATCAGCCAGGAACCTAGCATTCAGAATACCTAAGTTTATGGGGGACACCTGAATCAAACCACCACAGAAGGCAACTAATTACTCACAGGTTATGGAGCCAAAAGCATTACAGGGACCAAACAATGAAATGCACCCCTTGTCAGTACATGCACGGATGCTTTGATGGATTTATAGGCCCGGGTGGGCACCATCCTTATCATTGTGTGTTTTCATCAGCTCCAAGCAACCTTGCTTTTGGAATCCACAGATGTTGTTCTACAGACTCAGTTAAATGGGATCCAACAGGATGCATCCTTCCTTGTTGTCACACCCTCATTGTATGAGCACCCTGCAATCTGAATAGCCATTCACCAAAGTTTTCCATTTTAAGAAGAGCATTAGTGAGATGTAATTCACATGCCATGGAATTCGCTCATTTAAAATACAACATTCAGAGTGTTAGCAGAGTTGCCAAGTCCTATCACTGACCCCACGGGCCCATCAGCAGTCCTTCCCCGATGCCCTCCCCATGCCCTCCCCATGCCCTCCCAGCATTCCTTTGCTTCCTGGCTCCATCCTGACTCTGTAGACTGCTCATGTGGGAGACTTGTCTAAGTGGAATCACGTGATGTTCAGTCTTGTGTGATTGGCTCACTTGCCATAGCCTGGCGTTTTGTAGGGCCTTCCACGCTGTAGCATGTGCTGAGACTCCACTCCCTTTATGGCTGCATCGTTTTCTGTTGTGTGGCCCCATTGCACTTTATCAGACCTTTGAGTTACTTTACATCTTTTGGCTCTTATACAGAGTGCTGCTACAAACCTAGTGTACCGTATTTAATGTGAATATTTCCCCCAGTTCTCGGGAATATACACTGAGGATTGGAATCCTGGGGTCAAGTAGTGACTCTGTCTTTACTGTTCTGAGGAACTGCCTGCACACTGTTTTCCAAGAAGCCTGTGTTAAGGTTCAGTCTAGAATATCACCCCAAAGGCTCAGGTATGAAGCCATGTCTGAAACTGGGGGCTTTGGGAATGTGCCTGGAGCTTGAGGTTCCCCTTCATGGACAGAGTCGCCCGCTGATGGGGGCCAACTCTGAATGCACTGTGGGGAGATGGTGGAAAGGACAGGCTGGACCTGGCTAGGGAAAGTAGGTCACTGGGGTGTGTCGTTGAAGGACAGCTTGCCCTGGCCTCTTCCTGTCTTTATCTCTCTGATTCTGACTCCCGTGGGGACACACTCCCTGCCTTGATACTCTGCCTCACCATGGCCCAGGAGCAGCAGAGCCAACCAACCTTGGGCTAAAACCATAAACCAAAGTACACCTTTCTTCCTTGGGGGTACGTTATCGCTATGAGCATTGGGCTGACGGAGCCCCAGTCACCTCACCTTGCCACCAGTCACACACGACAGCCCATTTCTCCCCATACGGCCTTTGTCCTCGCCCATCCCCATGAATGTGGGGAGAAGGGGAAGCGCGTGTCAAAGGTAGCACATATATTTCCCTGGCATGTTAAGGGCATCTTGATGTGAGCTGGTCAGTTGTAGGGTGCCTAATCAAATGTTGAAAGGCAGGATGGAAAATTTTAAAGTAAACTTAGTGAAGAAACAGCTGGGGGACAGCCTGAACTGTATATTCAGGAAGGAGTAAATCAAAAATAGGCTAAAAGATAGGCTGCGGGTGGCCCAAGATATGGGTTGGTTGGGTCAACCTAAACTTTATGTCCCGGTAAGAGGAAAAACAAAAATAGTTTTGAGAAAAACCAAAATAATAAAGTAGTTTCCCAAGATAGCTGACCAAGGACTTAAACTCTGGTTATGCACAAATAAGATATGTAGACATAACTGTACAAGCTTGGCAAATACCCTTGTGAAACCCCCTCCCCTTTCCCTTCCTTGCTAAAAACCCTATAAAAAGAAACACCCAATAGGGCTCAGGGTCAACTCCTCTGTCTCCTGCATGAGATACGTGTTGGCCCCAGAGCTCTGGTTTCCCGAATAAAGCCTCATGTTTTTGCAGCAAGTTTGGTCTCCTGTGTGTCTTTGGGTGCATGCTATCTCGAGACTTGAGTGAAGGTCTCCCTCTGGGGCTCTTTCAATGTCTAGTCAAATCCTCTTTCCATTTTTTTTCTTTTTTGTTTTTTCAAGGTAGGGTCTCACTCTAGCCCAGGCTGACCTGGAATTCACTCTGTATTCTCAGGGAGGCCTCGAACTCATGGTGATCCTCCTACCTCTGCCTCCCAAGTGCTAGGATTAAAGGCGTGTGCCACCATGCCCAGCTAAAAGCATTTTATTTTTTAAAATATTTTATTTACTTATTTATTTGAAGGAGAGGGTAAGAATGGGTGCACCAGGGCTTCCAGCCACTGCAAATGAACTCCAGACATCTGTGCATCTGGCTTATGTGGGTACTGGGGAATTGAACCCGAGTCCTCAGGCTTCTCAGGCAAGTGCCTTAACCACTAAGCCATCTCTCCAGTCCCCTCTCTCCATTTTTAAATGTTTTCATTGACAGCTTCCATAATTATGGACAATAAACCATGATAATTCCATCCCCAACCCCAGATTCCCCCTCAAAAGTCCACCCTCCTCCTCTCAATTATTCACTCTTTTATTTTGATATCATCCTCTTTTCCTCCTATTATGAAGACATTCTGTAGGTAGTGCCAGGCAATTTATACCCATATGTTAGTGATACACTCTCCATCTTAAAACTATTTTGTCATGACTGCTGAGTTGTCAGAGATCTTCTATATTCTAGATCTCAGATCCTATCAGATTCATGATCTGAAAACATTGCCTCACATTCTGCAGCATTTTCCCTTTGTTTGGATAGTGTCCTTTGAAGCACAGATGTTTAAAACACTGGTGAAGTCCAATTTAGCTCATCTTTTCTCTGGCTTGTGTTTCTAGTCATCTCTTTCTTTTTGAGGCAAGCCCAACAGACTGGCCTTTCTTTTTCTTTTTTTCTTTCTTTCTTTCTTTTTTTTTTTGGTTTTTCAAGATAGGTTCTCACTCTAGTCCAGGCTAACCTGGAACTCACTATGTAGTCTCAGAGTGCCTCAAACTCACAGCGATCCACCTATATCTGCCTCCCAAGTGCTGGGTTAAAGGCATGCACCACCACCTGGTTCAAGACTGGCCTTTGTTAATGAGAAAGAGCAAGGGCCTCCAGCCACTGTAATTGAACTCCAGAGGTGTGCACCACCTTGTGGGCAAGTGCAACCTTGCACACTTGTCACCTTGTGTATCTGGCTTATGTGGGATCTGGGGGATCAAACCTGGGAACTTAGGCTTCCCAGGCAAGTACCTTAACTGCTAAGCCATCTCTCCAGACCTCTCGTCACCTCTTGATGAGTCCAGTTTGTAGCTATTTTAAGCTCAAGTGCTATGAATATTAAGGGTATGTTTTCCTGTGGATACATCTGTCTACTTGTGCTGAGTATCTAGGGCTGAAATTTCTGAATTGTTCAATAAGCGTATGCTTAAATTCGGAGACATTGCCAGGTTTTCCAAAAAGGGTTGCAGCATTTTCCATTGCCACTAACACTGCATGAACATCCTAGTTCCCCATTCCCTCATCGACACTCTCAGCACGCTTGTTATTCTGCCAGGGAGTGGTGTCTCCTCCCTGTTTTGTAACATAGTTCCTCATGGTCAGGCGTGATGACCCTCTCTTGGTGTGCTTGCTGACCATTGGGGAGACCTTTCTTTTTCTGTCAGTGTCTGAATATTTGGGTCACTTCTTATTACAGTGTTTGGCTTCTAAAACTTACAGATCTATATATGCCTGATTACATGACCTTCCCCAGATATGTCGATTATGAATATTCCCTGCTGCCCATGTATTGTCTTTTTACTCTCTTAATGATGTCCTTTGAGTGCAGAAGGTCTTAGATTTGAAACAAAATGAAGTCTGATTTGCCAATATTTCCTTTTATACTCTTCACTTCTTCGGAAGTTACTTTAAACAAAAACTTTGCATCCCCCAAGATGGTAAAATGTGACCCTGTGATATTTGTCTAGAAATTCCGAACTTTTAAGTTTTACATTTAAGTGTACAACCTATTTCAATATTTGTTAATAGCCTGAAGTAGAGGTTAAAGTTCACTTTCCCCACACATATCCAATTGTTCCAACTACATCTGTTTAAAGAAAAAGGCATTCTTTTATATTGAATTACATTGATGTCTGTGTAAAAGCCTACTGAGCATATTGTGAGACTATTTTTAGATTCTCCATTTTGTTCAATCTAAGTATCAATTGTTACCAGGATGTCACCCCTACTAGATTAATTTTTATGTAAATTACCTGAAGTCCTTCTCCAACTTTGTTCTCCCCAAATGCTTCAAAAGTCTTAACACGCTAAGTATTTGTATAAATTTTGGAATTAGCTTGGCAATTACAGTGAAAAACAAATATTCTGTCTGAAGTTTACTGACTCTGTAGATGGTGCTGAGATCATTGGAAGGAATTCTCTTAGGAGATTACTGAATCTGTAGATGGTGCTGGGATCATTGGAAGGAATTCTCTAGAAGGAGATTACTGAATCTGTAGATGGTGCTGGGATCATGGGCAGGAATTCTCTAGAAGGATATTACTGAATCTGTAGATGGTGCTGGGATCATGGGCAGGAATTCTCTAGAAGGAGATTACTGAATCTGTAGATGCTGGGGAAGGCATTCTCTAGTAGGAGTGATTGAATCTTTAGATGGTGTGAGCATTGGAAGTAATTCTCTACCTGGAGTGTACAAATATGTATAGTGTGCTGGGTTCATTGCCACCTTAGCCTTGTTGAGTCTCCAGTTCCTTAATAGTATTTCTCCAGGTCTCTAGTTCATCCGAACCAGCTCCCAGTGTTGCTTGGTAATATTTTGTGTATGTGTCTGAGCAGATTTTGTTAAATTAATTTTCCTGTATGTGATGGGTTTGGTACTATTTTAGTTTGTACTGTTCTTTTATTTTTAATGATTTTCAGACAAATATTGCCAGTGCAAAGAAGTGTGTGGTATTTGCCTATTGTCCTTCATTCTGTTTTCTGCTTATCATTCACTACCTACTGAGGCTTCATGGTGAATCCTGGGTCTTTTCTGTTGGGGATTACACCTTTTGTAAATACTGCTTTCTTCCTCCTTTCCCAGCTGGTGTGCTTCCATCGATCTTTCTTGCCTCTTGGCACTCAGTCATATTCCAGCCCAATCCTGACTTGCAATAGTGAGCAACACTCAGCATTAACCTTAAGAGGAGATGTCTTCTGTAGGCCTTTCTTTCACACACTTGTCAGGTGAGGAATCATTGTGTTTCATCAAGTGTTGAATTTCAATATATGCTCTTTCTACATCTGAGATACATCATATTTTCTCATACTTTTTCCTCTTACATGTTAATGCATTTATATATTAATTCAAAATCATATTTCTAACTAAACCCCACTTGGTGATTGGGTAGAATCCTTTCATATGCTGTGATTTTGTATGCCAACGTTTTCCTTGTCCTTCTTTCTTTCCTTTCTTCCTCTCCTCTTCTCCCTCCCTCCTCTTTCTCATTTTTTTCTTTCCTTTCTTGGGACAGGGACTCATGTAGCTAGTCAGTGAAGGCTGGCTCCAGACACCTGATGCTCCAGCTGCCACCTCCTGAGTGCTGAGATTTCCAGTGCTTGACATAACCGACATAGGTGGTGGTTTGCATTAAGTGTCCCCTGTAATCTTATGTGTTAGCAATACTTGCTCCCCAGCTAAAAGCAATTTATTTATTTTACTTTAAAATATATTTACTTATTTGAGAGAAAGAGAGAGAGAGAGAGAATGGGCACACCAGAGCCTCTAGTCATTGCAAA
Organism: Jaculus jaculus; assembly: GCF_020740685.1. Classification (NCBI taxonomy): domain Eukaryota; kingdom Metazoa; phylum Chordata; class Mammalia; order Rodentia; family Dipodidae; genus Jaculus; species Jaculus jaculus. Next base: position 197,233,287 of record NC_059103.1, on the reverse strand, counting down.
GGAGCTCTAGATGCATGCACCCCCTGTGCATCTGGCTTATGTGGGTCCTGGGGAATCTAACCTGGGTCCTTTGCCTTTGCAGGCAAATGCCTTTATCACTAAGCCATCCCCCTAGCCCTGGAAGCAATTTTAAAGAGCTGTGGAGCCTTTGGGAGGTGGGTCCTTGTTGAAGGAGGTATGTCACTGGAGGGTGGACATTGAGGTTTATAAGTCTAGCCCACTAGGTGTTTAGAGCCAACTCACTCAGATTGCTGGATTCCTTCCTTTCTCTGCTGCTGTGACAATATATAACCTGGGCTTCCTTCTTAGGCCTAGCATGCTTTGCCTGCCATGAAGAAACCTCCTCTTATAACTGTAAGCCTGAAACCAGCCCTTTCCTCCCACAAGCTGCTTCCAGTTGGGTGTTTTGTCCCAGCGCCTGCTAAATTGTGGTTCCCAGCTTTCCTTTGCAGTGTGAGGAACACTTTCTAGTTGATTAGATGAGCCTCAGTGCTCCCATTCTGTCTCCTGGAGGTGCTCACTCAGGCTGACATTATTCCTACCTCTAGTGGGCTGTCTGGCCAGGGCTTTCCACCTTCCACAGTCACAGGACTACCTAGCTGAGCAGGTTTTCTTACAACAACTTGGGATTTTTGTCTTTCAAAGCATTTGTCCACTTGCCCCAGGTTGTCAGAATTATAGGTATCTGGTGGTTGACAATGTCCCCTGACCCCTTTGATGTTCGTGGAGTCCAAGGAGGTCTTCCTCCTTTATTCTTCATATTGGAGACATGTGGTTTTTCCTCTTTGGGAGAAGTCTAGCTTGGTGCTTTTAAATGGTATTGATCTTTCCAGAGAAACCAGCTTTTGTTTCATTCATTTTTTAATAGCTGTCTTACTTCCTTTCTCAACCACCTTGCCTTTTATGTATTACATTGCTCCCTCTGCGACCTCAGACTTACATTGGTCCTTCCTTAGTTTCTGAGTGGAAAGCTTCACTCATTGATTTGTTTCTTGACTAAAACAAACACTTGTTGCAACACGTTTTCTTGCACCTATTATGTTGCACCCACATTGGTAATGTGGCTGTTTTAATTTTAATCCAAATCAAACGGTGTCTTCAGTCCTATTGTGAAGTGTGACTTATACTCCATGTATTTGGGTCAGTTTTAGATATAACCATTAGTTTATTTCTTTTTTAAAGATTTATTTATTTATCTAAGACAGACAGACAGGCAAAGAGAGAAAGAGTGAGAGAGAGTGAGAATGAAAATGGGTGTGCCAGGGCCTTTAGCCACTGCAAATGAACTCCAGATGCATGCGCCACCATGTGCATCGTTTATATGGGACCTGGAGAATTGAACCAGAGTCTATAGGCTTTGCAGGCATGTACCTTAACTGCTAAGCCATCTCGCCAGTCCAGTTTATTTCTTTTTAAATATTTATTATTATTTTTTATTTTTGAGAGAGAGAGAGAGAGAAAGAGAGAGAGAATGGGTACTATATTTACTTTCAAGCAGAGAGTGGGAGAGCCAGGGCCTCTAGCCACTGCAAATGAACCCCAGATGCATGTGCCATCTAGATTTATGTGGGTACTGGGGAATCAAACCCAGGTCCTTAGGCTTTGCAGACAAGCACCTTAACCTCTGAGTATCTCTCCAGCCCTTTTACTTTATTCCTCATTTGATACTTTTGTGATTGGAGAACCTGCTGTATACATTTTGTCTTGTTTCATGAGCAGTATCGAGTGAATCTGGATGACAATTTTCAGACCCTTGGACAGCACACTCCCTCTGCTGTATAGAGTGTGAGCTGGTTCTCACTAGACTTACATTTGTCTGTCTTTCCTGACTTTCCACTTGCCCCATCGTTCAGTGAAAGTAGGTATTGAGACCTTTAACTATCTCTGTATGCTTTTCTGTCTTTCCTTAAAGCCCACTCTTTTCATTTCTGGGTGTGAAAGTGTTATTTGTTATTGTTATTTGGCACCTACACGTTTCATATCATTCTGTCACCTTGACCTATCTATCCCTTTGCCAAGCAAGGTCCTCTTTTGCTCTAATAATATTTTTCTGGAGTCTGTTTTCCAATATGAATATAGCCACTACAGCTTTCTTTTGAATGGAGTCTGAGAGGCAAAGATGTTTCTATTTTGTAATTGCATATGACTTTATATTTAAGGATGGTTTGTTATAAGTAGCTGATAGTCAAATCTTGCTTTGTGGGAAAGAGGGTCTACGTTGACAATGTTTGTCTTTTCCTTGGAGTGCTTTTATCATTAATACAATTCCACAGTATAGTGTTATCACTCTGTATGGCTGGATTTAAACCCACTATCTTGCTGCTTGTTCTGTTTGTCCTGCCTGCTCTTTTCTCTTTTTATGTAGGGTATGTTTTAAGATTCCATTTTATCTCTGCAGTTAGCTTTTGAGTTCCAACTCATTGTTTTTTCCTCATGTGTTTGATGTAGTGTTTACTGTAGACATGTTTAATGTCTCTAAATTTGCCTTCAAATAACATCGTTACATACTCGGGGACCATACCAACCATATTCCCACTGCCTTTCCTTTTAGCTATTACTAACCCCTACTTAATTCTATGTTCACAACCCCACATTGCATCATGACATTCACTTTAAACAGTGAATTATCTCTGAAGGAATAGTTGAAAAGAACTTTTAATTTACCCCCTGTTTATAGTTTGCAGAACTCCTCTTTTTTGGGCACTAAAATTTCCATCTGGTGTCAGCTTCCTTCTACCCGCAGGACTTCCTGTGGCAACGTTTAACTTGTCACTGTGCTGGCGACATCTCCCCTCATCTTTTGTCTGTCGAGAGCTGCATGAGGGTCTGTCTCTGAAGGCTTCCTTCACTGCAGACACTCTAGATTGACGCGGCTTCTCCCCCCTGTTTCACACGTGAACAGTACCATTCTGTTGTCCTATTACTGGCATGAATTATGGCAAGAATTTGTGGCTATTCTTATCTTGGCTTCTGGTTACATGCCTTCCTTCTCCCTAACTGAGTTTTGAATTTTCCCTTTATTGTGTCTTGGTGACGGTAGTTGTAATAGTAATGATGGTGGTGAGAGTGATGATGATGGTGGGGGATGGGCTAGTGGTGATAACAGTGGACGTGATGGCAATGATGGTGGTGACTGGGTGATGGTGGTATGTGCCTTGTTTTCTGCTTGGGGTTGAATTTGCAGAAAATATTTTTTTATTTGAAAAAAAAATTAAACATAGTTCCTTCAAACATGCTCTCTGTATCTCCCCCCAGCACACTCAGGCTCCACAATTGTGATTATCAGCCGTCAGGCCACTTAAAACTACCCTGCACATCACTGAGCTCTTTCCTTCATATTTAATTTTCTTACCCTGTTTCACTTCAAATCATTCACCATGTCTCCAGATTTGCTGTTTGTTTTTTTTTTTTCTTTGTGTGTGTGTGTGTCTCTGTGTGCGTGTGCGTGTGGAGGTCAAAGAACTATCTCACATGTCCTCCTGAGAAGCGCCGTCCATCTTGCTGAGACTGGACTTCCCACTGGCCTAGAACATGTACCAAGTAGGCTAGCTGTCTGGCTATTTTTAAGTTCTACATTTCATTTTTATTTATTTTTTGAGAGAGAAAGAGAGAGAGAGAGAGAGAGAGAGAGAGGGAGAGAGATACAGAAATAGGCAGGTAGAGAAGGTAGAGAAAGAATGGGTGTGCCAGGGCCTCTAGCCACTGCAAATGAACTCAGGTGTGTGCGCACCCTTGTGCATCTGGCTTACATGGATTCTGGGGAGTCAAACCTGGGTCCTTTGGCTTTATAGGCAAACATCTTAACCGCTAAGTCATCCCTCTAGCCCTGGATGGCTTTTTCTCTGAGGGTACTGGGGATTGAACTCTGGTCTTCCTGCTTACAAGGCAAATGCTTTACTGACTGAGCCATCTCCAGAGCCCCCTTTCTCATGTCTGACCCACTCTTCATTCTGATTGATGACAGTTTTGTATCATATCTTGATGGTACTGTTCAGATCAATGGTTCCATTGGATGTATTTTTTTTCTTGTTGATCTATATAATTTTCTATTATTATTAACTACATATTTTGTATGGATACATCCTGTGTTGGTACCCTCTTTTCCCTCGTCCCTGCCCCCATTCTGCAGGGGACCCTCCTCAGTGGGATTGCAGGTATTCCCCATGGGGTTGTGGGTTATGTGTTGTGAGAGCAGCAGTCAGTTTTTTGGGGGAGGCAATGCCTCTGGGCATGATGTCTCAACCTGTGGCTCTTACAATCTCCTGCAAAATTCCCTGAGCTGTAGTGGGGGGGTTTGAAGTCTACTTCAGTGATGAGCCCTTAGGAGTCTCTGGATCTCTGATTTGGTAGGTGTTGAGTATCCTCAGTGTCTGTCTCCTTCACCCTGGTGCTGATTATCAGGACCTACATGGAAACAATACTCTTGCTCATCTCCCCATTCTTCTGTGGTTTTAGCTGTGGCTTGGCTGAAGTGCAAGGGGTAGTTTATCTCCTTGGTCTTGCTACTTTATAAAAAAGAAGAACAGATTCTCTAACAGAGAGTGAAGTCAGCATAGCTTAAATGGGATAAGCATTATTAATTTAAAGGAAAATTTGATGTGTGTAGCCCCTCTTTTAGTCAATGACTAGTGAGAGCTTGATACTGGAGCACATAATATTTACCTCCATTGGATTCTGGTCTGGTTCCCAGTTCCAGACATGGGTGAGTGGATCTCTTAGCCAATCAGAAAGCTATTGGTTACCTACCAAGGCCACTAATTGATGTTTTTAACCTCTGCATTTCTCACCTTACTGTTTCTACGTCTGATTTCCATGAGCATGAGAGTCATTGATCAGTTTCATGCCTCCTGGTCCCTTCTCTGATAATGCCCAATTTTCTTTACGTCTGAGTCTGTCACTGAGCTCATCTTCCACATAAGAGTCAAAGCTTCCTGCTTCTTCCAACAGTTATTTATTAGTAAACTTGGACAGTCTGTTTTCTCAAGTCTAGATTTTATTGTGTAGCTTTAAAAAGTTTTGGACTTTCTCTGATAGCCCATTATGTTGCTTAGAGAGGTATTATTTTAATCCTTTTAGTCCTTGTGTTTTGACTCTTTGGCGTCAATACTAGCCTTTAATTTAGAACTAATTCAGCCCACTTCCCAGGCACTTGCCAAACGCACCGAGACACAGTGGGATCGCTCTGTTGTGGAGACAATGCTGAGCACCTTGTGGGCCCCTGTGAGTGGTGCTGTGGAACCCCGGGCAGAGTCCACAGTTCCCTGCCCAGCTCCAGATTGCCACATGCTACCCTACACATGCGTGCTCACTTTGCCTTGTTGAGCTCTGGTCTCTGTCTATGCAGCGGGGCAAGGCTCCTGCAGTCTGCGGGGTCCTCCCCATGTGCTGTCCCCGGAGTTATCTCCAGGTGGGCTTCCAGGACGATGGCTAGGTCCCCTGTCCAACTCCCTTCCTTCCAAGGTCACAGTCTGATTGTCACTGTCTACAGATCATTGTTCTTTCATTTTTGCCGATCTCTAGTTTGTTTTGTTGTTTTGTTTTATGACTAGGGTGGTTCCAGGCTTCCGATGCTCTTTCCTAACTGGAAGTGAACAAGAGTCTTTGTCTCCTCAGCACCAGCTCCTCTTTTTGCCCTTGGTGACCTGAGTGAGCATCACCTCTGGGCTGTTGATGGTGATACCACCATGCTGCTCATGCCCGGGAACGGAGAAGACTTCCTGCCCACACCAGCTACCTGTTCCTCTGGAAACAGGCGACACCCTGGCACCTGTGTGGCTGGCTGTGGCACACTGGGCTTGCTGGTCATTTATGGCCATTTGAAAATTGCCTGAGTTCATTGAGCCTGAAGAGGCTGGACCTCACTGATGACAGTCTCAGCCTGTGTGGAAACCAACCAGTATTGGCCACACTCCCACCGGGCTCACAGCGCCCTTGTGGGACTGCCTGTGGATCCTTGCTGCTGAGAATCCAAGGTGTTGCACCTCCATCCTCATCACAGGGCTCCACTCCCCAGTGCAGAGAACCGGTTATTCCAGAAAACACTGTGCCTTCAGGCCCACTCAGTTCTCCTCCCCCATAAAGTTCAATTTCAGTTCTATGCTTCATAAATTCTTGATCCTCGCTCCTCAGCTAAAACGATCATATTCCTCTTTATCGCACACATTTTCTTTAAATCAGTCCTCTTTAGACTTTGGTCCCTAAACATTCGCAATGTCCCTACTATGTGGTCCTTTGCACGGCAGGCACATTCTTATTTGATGGATCATCGAATTTTCACAAAGACCCTGAGAAACAGGTTTGACTCCAGGCACATAGCCAAGAACGAAAAAAATGCGCTAAGGCCAAGTGACTTGTTTCATTTAAATAGCTCTGATCTGTGTCACTTTCTCCCTGATTTATGGCTCTTTGAAAGTCTATGGGGAGACAGGCCTCAGTTGGTGTGACCTTGCATAATTCCTTGGGTGTGTTGAGTTTTAACTTCCTTCCTTCTGAAAGGCCAACATGCACACCCAGTGTGAAGCTGTGAGATGGAGTCTGTGGGTGGTAGAGGGTTGGTGACCTTCCAGTACACAGCAGGGTATGTGTGCCAGAGCCCAATCCCCATTCAGCACCTATACTAAACCCTTTGGCACAGGAATGGCATAGGGTGTCTCCATGTTCCTCTTTCCTGGAACATTCTGAACAGCCCTGAAACATAACAGTAGTCCAGGAAACACTGGGGTGGGGGAGTGGGGCTGAATGACCCAAACAATTCCATATTGCCAAGTCAGGAGGCTATGACTGGTCATTCAAGATCACTTAGGGCACAGGGTCACTGGCACAGCTGCTAAGAAACTGTTTCCTGGGCAGTTTCTGGTCTCCACATCCTTGTCAGCTCAGAGATGGCTAATGGAGTATCAGAGTTTGGGTGGTCTCAAAGTCACAGAGCCCTGGGTACCAAGCTGTGGTGGTTTGAATAGAATAGACGGCCCCCAATATATTCAGTTCTTTATTGTTTGTAGTTTGCATTCTGCAGCCACCTGGCTAGAGGCGGTGTCACTGGGTGGATCTTTAGGTGTGGTGGTGGGTTTCAGGTTTCAATCTAAAGATATGAAAAGTGCACCTAGCTGGAGTTCCTGAAGTGTGTTGTGCGGCTTTTGGCTTGTGTTTCTCTTTCTTTGCTTGGTCCTGTGAAAGCAGATTAGCTTCTTCTGCCATTATGGGACTTCCCCTGGATCTGTAAGCTTCAATAAATATCCCTTCCTCCATAACTGTGCCTGGTCTGAAAGTTCATCCCAGTGAACCTGAAGCTGTCTGCTACACAAGCCAAACTGCCTAACACTGAGTGGCCCTACCTCGGAATACTTGCTGCTGCCCGGGTCATCCCACATCTTGGGAGCAGGATGCATCTTCCCAGCACCTAGAGCAGTCCCTCCAGCAACGCTTTGCCTCACCAGGGAAAGGAGTCACATTTATCTCACAGCTCCTAAGTACCGCTTTGTTACTGAACATCTAGAGGAGGCAGGAATTGTTGGTGAAATGACTATATTTTGGATAAAGAGACAGGTTCAGCATGGGGTAGGGAAACCCTTCTTTGATGGCTCCTGGCTCCTCCAGCACAGAGGGCAGATGTATTAATTAGTTTCTTTTAAGTTGCTGAGACAAAAGCAACTCAAGGAAGGAAGGATGTTTTTTGGCTAACAGTTTGTTTCTTAGAAGTTATTTGCACATGTGTGTGTATGCGTGTGTGCATACCCACATCTGTGTGTGAATGCATGCATCAGGGTCTGTTGATACTGCAAATTAATACCTGTCTGGCTTCATGTGGATGGCTTGGGAATTGAACCTTGCTGGGCAGGCTTTGCAAGCAAGTGCTTTCCACTGCTGAGCTGTCTGCCCAGTCTTGGCTCACAATTTGCAAAGCATAGAGCTCCACCATGGCAAGGGAGGCTTGGTGGCTAGAGCCTGAGGCAGCCCCAGCCACCAAGCAGGGTGAGATGGATGCTGGTGCTCTGCCTGTCTTCCATCAGCCTCTTTTCATTCAGTCTAGAACCCCAGCCCTGGAAACAACCCCACCCACATTTGTGGTGGGACTTCTCTCCTCAATTAAACCTTTCTGGAAATGGCCTCACAGACACACCCAGAAGTATGTTTTCAAGTGGATTCTAAATGTAATCAAATTGGTAGTGAGGACTAACCTTCACCGCGGGTTCTGCCCTGGGACACGTTTCCAGCTGTGCAGCTTTGAGAATTCTCCTGAACTTCTCCACGCTTCACCTCCCCATCAGCAATGCAGCTGTCAAGAGTTACTCCTTCATAAGGCCTGCGATTTAGACAGGCTCCTAATACGTGTGATTCCCCATGATGAGCACGTACCCAGCCTCCGTAAATGTCAACCCTCACCGTTGCTCTAGCTGGCTGGGCCAGTGCGCGGTCAGTGGAAACAGAGCCCTCAGCCTGCGGCAGGAGAACGACGAGGCGGAACAAAGTCGTTTATCTCTGCACTCAACTGCATCGGCTCCAGTGGGCCTTGGGCTTGTTCCGCCTGCCTGGAAGATGGGATCCTCTGGGAGCCCAGCCCTAGTGATGACTTGAACTCAGGGTGGGCACAGGCTGCTCTGCAAGGGGGCATAATTCCCTTTAGCCAGCCGTTGTCTGGCCCATTTCCACCTGATCGGTGGGAAGCAGGGTCTGGTGATGGGGGCTTCTGAGTTGCCGTGGGATGCAGCGCCTGCCCCTCCCCTTGCATCCTGGCATGGCCAGTGCCCTGCACAGGGCCATTCCCTCACTTTGACCAAAGCATAGTACAATATGTGGGAAACAATTGTGACCATGACTTGGGTAGAAGAAAGCCACACGCAGGCACCTGGAGATTGGGAACGGGGCCTCTGGTCATGTCCCACAGACCACGCTCTCTCTGGGCTGAGCTTTGTTCCTATCCAAAGCCCATACAGGCTCACTGGAGAGGTTGGCTGGCAGAAGGCAACCTTTGACTGCTTGATGGCTATTGTCTTGGGGCCATAGTGACCCTCAGGGCCTCCATCAAGGTCTACAAGGTGGTGGCAGTCCATTGCCACACAGCTGTGTCCTCATCAGGCTGGCAAGGGGCAGCAGGCCAATGTCATATTGGTGCAGAAGGGGAGTTCAACACCTCCATGTTGTATGGCTGGAAGTGAGTCACCATGTGAGGGCAATGTACAAAGAGAAACATCAGGTTGCAAAGAAGACAGGGCCCCTCAAAGTCTGAGCCACCCCCTAATGGTGGTACCTCAGCCCTAGAGAGAGCCAGAAGAGATCTCAGTTGAGAACTCTGCCACTTCTGTCTTGGCACAAGCGTCTCTCTCATCTTCTTGCCCTGCAAGAGCCATCCACAAGCCCTCTGGATGGGAAGAGAGCTCTCTGTCTCCCAGAGATACCATGACTGGCACAGTGTGCCTTGCCTTTGCCCTTCTGGGACTAAGGCCAAGGGTCAGGACCCAGCAGTGAGAAGGAAGGGGAGGGCGCTATGAGGCATGACTGTGCCCAGCAACCCTGAGCCAGTATATGAGCCTGGGGGCTGGCATGGGTGGTGTCCTGGGTGGGACCATTCTCCCATATGCAGAAGTGTCCAGGAAGGATGTGTGGGAGAAAGTGGTCATATCTTTAGCGGCTGCAAGGCACACATGGACATCATCACACTGGAAGCTGGGGCTGTGCTTGCTGAGGGGAAGGGGGCTGTCTTCCTAGCCAGGGCCTCTTTGAAGAAGGTTCTCTCCATCTTAGGGACATCCCTTAGCCAGCTGGGATGATAATTGTTAGCGTGCCTTATGTACCGGGTACTGTTCGATGTGCTTTGCATACGTAATTGCATTTTAATCCTCACCACAATGACTAAGAGATTTAAACAAGTTCTGGGCGGCAGAGAGCAGAGGGAGCAGGGAACTGACCTATAAAAACTGAAGGAAGCTGCAGGCCTGGTCCTGGCAGTGCGATGAGGAGGCCAGCGGTCCAGAGCCCGCAGGGGTGGTGGAGCTAAGCTAGTGCCCACTGGGTGTGGGTGCATGGGGCAGTCTTCACTGAGTTCCACTTGGGCCAACCCCACGGAGCAACCTTTCAGACACTTGCCACCAGATGCCAGCTGTGGATACCATCTGGAGGGCTTGCCATGGAAGCCACTGGAGCTGCTTTTTGGGGAAGCCAAAGTTGGGTAGTTTCCTAGGGAGAAGGCCTTTGCGCAGCACCATGAGGTTACACGCTCCTCACTCCCGAGGGCCTCATGATGGTCTCCTGTCTTCAGGATCCCCAGGGAAGGAGCTGAGCAAAAGCAACCCTAGAAAGCCAAACCCGAGGGAGGGCACAGCGCTGTCCTTGTCCTACACTAGCTACGTGAAGAGACAACCAGAACTGTGGGCACTCAGGGCCGCAGCAGCAGGAAAGATAGAGAAACACCCTGAAAACCCCTAAGGCAGAAGAATCGGCAGAGGGTGAGGCTCAGTCAACTGAGAGGCTGGAGGACATGACAGCCTGAAAGAGCGCCCAGCGTGCGCTGGATGGCAGGTAGGCAGGCAGTCCAACGAGCACTGGGGTGCCCAGTTGTGCTGTGCCACTCAGGGTCACCGCGGGACAGGAAATCAAGCCCAGTGATCCAAGGGCACAAATGTGCAGAGGCACAGAGACAGGGAAAGTAGGCAAGTAGATGAGGAGAGGAAGTCGCCTCCAAGAGGCCAAGCTCTGAACAGGAAGCAGGGAATCGGGTGGTAGGCACTGGCACATGCAGGAGCCTTGCTTCTGAGCAGAAGGAAAACAAGAGCTGGGAAGGGAAGGGGTGCACGGTGCCAGGCAGGACAGCGAGTGCGCTGTCATGAAGTTGCGTAACACGAGGCTGGAAAACAGCAGCAGTAGTTCTAGGGACATCCAGGAGGGGGAGAGTCCTCTGCACGGGAAGAAGCACTGCTGGCATTGTTGCTCGCTGCCCAGTGCCGCCCTCTGGCCCCGTGGATCCCATTCACCACCAGGTACTGACTGCCATCAGCGTGGAGAATGGTCCCTTCTTTCATCTGATTTCTCATTTTTTTATTTTTAAAAATTTTTATTGACAACTTCCATAACTATAAACAATAAACCATGGATGGGCTGGAGAGATGGCTTAGCAGTTAAGCGCTTGCCTAAGGACCCCGGTTCGAGGCTCAGTTCCCCAGGTCCCACGTTAGCCAGATGCACAAGGGGGCGCACACGTCTGGAGTTCGTTTGCAGAGGCTGGAAGCCCTGGCGCGCCCATTCTCTCTCTCTCCCTCTATCTGTCTTTCTCTCTGTGTCTGTCGTTCTCAAATAAATAAATAAATAATTAAAAATAAATAAACCATGGTAATTCCCTCCCCTCCCATTGTCTCCTTGGCAACTCCACTCTCCATCATATCCCCGCCCCCTCAATCAGCCTCTCTTTTATTTATGTTTTATTTATTTTATTTGATTTGTTTATTTATTTTTTTGGTTTTTCGAGGTAGGGTCTCACTTCAGCTCAGGCTGACCTGGAATTGTCTATGTAGTATCAGGGTGGCCTCGAACTCACCCTGATCCTCTTACCTCTGCATCCAGAGTGCTGGGACTAAAGGCGTGTGCCACCATGCCCGGCCTCTCTTTTATTTTTGATGGCATCATCTTTTCCTCCAATTATGATGGTCTTGTGTAGGTAGTGTCAGGCGCTGTGAGGTCACAGATATCCAGGCCATTTTGTGTCTGGAAGAGGACATTGTAAGGAGTCCTATCCTTCCTTTGACTCTTACATTCTTTCTGCCACCTCTTCCGCATTAGACCCTGAGCCTTGGAAGGTATGATAGAGATATTGCAGTGCTGAGCATTCCTCTGTCACTTCTTCTCAGCACTATGGTGCCACGTGAGTCATCCCAAGGTCCCCACCATCTGAAAAGAGAAGGTTCTCTAACCAAAAGCAAGAGTAGCATCACTATATGGGTATAAACATTATAAGAAATGCTTACTGGGCAGTTTGGTGAGCATAATATGCACATTTAGGCAGACAGCAGCAGATGTTACACCCCTAGGGCTCATGACTACTCCTGTTGTAGGTTTTCAGTATCAGGGATGTATTCCCACATGTGGAACAGGCATCCAGTCCAATTAGAGAGTGGTTGGTTTTCCCCATAACAGACGTGCCACTATTGCACCCATTGGCTCATTTGGCCTGGCTGGCCAAATTTAAGGCTTGCCTTGTCCACTGTAGTTTATGTCCACTGGTGAACTTTGATTTCTCTTAAGAAGTGACTTGAGGATGTGCTTCCAGGAGATGAGGGCATGCACAAAGAGAAAGCAAGGAGCGTAGAGAACCAGCCAGAAGGGCAGAGGACAGGGCGGATACACACTCCTTCCTGTTGACGTCAGTGAACAGAGGGACTCCCTGCCAAGCATGCAATAACAGTTGGAAGCAGACCCAAGGCTATGATGGAGGCAGGGATGAACAAGCTGGAGCAAACATGACAGAGATCCACAGGACCATGAAAAACAAACTGAAGGCAAGCTCCAGCACACAGACCCATGGCAGGGAGAGAAAACATCCTGGATGGACTTGTGTGCACGTGGGCCTGGCAGCAGTGATGTGGTACCCCAGAGAACAGAAATCCCTGCTCTCACCAAGAGGCCCAGCCTTCTGTCTCCTTCTCTCAGGATCACAAAACCATAGCGGGTGTTTTCATTACTTTTCTCGTTGCTGTGACAAACACCTGGCAAGCAGCAACTTAAGCGAGGAGGAATGTATTTTGCCTGTGATATGAAGGTCCCATCCATTGTGAAGGGAAAAGCATGGCGTCTGGACCAGCTCTTGTCTGTGCCTGTGGCTGAGGCTGCGAGAAGCTGCTTCCTCACACCTTGTTAAGTCAGGAAGCAGGGGGGAATGCTGGCTTTCTCCTTTCATCCCTATTTATCCAGTCCAGGATCCCAGCCCACATTCCCAGTGGGTCTTCCCTCTCAGAAAACTCCCTTAGAGACACCCCGGATACATCACAGTGGGTCTTCCCCAGGGTGGGACTGTGGCTTTCATTGTCTAAGTGTGGCCCATAGGGCGTGGGGAGTGTGGCATGGCTACAGAACAGAACTGGGCTGCTCACAACCTCGGAGGTAAGAAGCCACAAGTGCAGGTCGGTGGGAGCGGGAAGAGCAAGGAGACACAGACCTCATCGTTGCAGAGATGATGGACTGAGGAAGAAAGACAGCAAGCGCAGCGAATACACCGCTGCAAGTGACAGGACTCAAACCCAGGGCTTGCGGGGGCTGCCTGGCTGCCTGCTGTCCAGTGCACACTGGGTCCACCAAGCACTGGGCTCACAGGGGAGAAAAATAGCACACTCCATCCTCTTGCTTTGTTCAGTGAGCTCAATGATGTGCCATAGGCTCATTTCCATGTGGCAGAGAGTATCGTCCACAGCCCGCTAGAGCAAAGTACAGCGTCTGGGGTCTAGTTAATGAAGGACTGTGGGCTGCGGCTCAGAAGGTGTCTCAGAAGCAGGGCTGGGTGAAAGTTTTGGAGCAATGAGCCTGGCGTGTGACAGCGTTTTTATTATTCGCTGCTTGATGAATCCAGGAAGCGATAGGTGAGGCAACAGTCCATAATAACCAGTGAGCTTCCTGTTCTGGAGACAGCTGTGTCTGGAGTTGGCATCTGTTGAGACAGCTACTCACATGTGAGTGAGGAAAAATGCTTGAATGACTAGGAGGCCTGCGCACTTGGATAGGAAACACAGCCGAGTCCCCAAGGACCTGGGGTTCCTTTCGACTATGAACCCAGAGGTCGACAAGGTCATGAGCTCTAAGATCCTATCAGAGGATCACATCCTCTGGAATTTACCCTCAGCAAAACACATAGCCTACCTAGCCTGCAAGGGAGACTGGGAAATGTAGCCAAGATTCGTGTTGCAATGAGATGAGTGCCCAACAGAGAACAGGGCTTCTTGCCATCCCCCACTCACCTCCGACTCCAGGCCCTCCCTCCGGCCTCCTCCAGCAGCAGAGGAGGCCTGCCATGTGTGTTTGGGATTCTGTTCCACTCTTCTTGTTTCTCAGCTCTGTGGAAATGGGATCACATGATTTCCTACCTTAGAGATTCTTCTGAGATTTGTTCTCTTATGCAGCCTCATGCTGGTAAGTCAGCTGCGGTGCTGCTCACAGTGGTGGCTCATGCTTTTTATGGAAAAATGAGACTCTACCTCATGGCCATACCTTGAGGTGTGTGGATGACTCCCAGATTTCTCTTGTCAAAGCATCTTCTCCACTTGGGTGTGATGCACTGTCGCTGCACCTGGGGCCCAGTGGATGAGCCAGCCACTGGATATGATGCTGCAGAGTGACATGAGCTCGGCTCTCTGCAGCCACCATAAAACTACACAGATGAATGAATGTCAGGATGACAGCTGACAATCTGAGGATGACACTTCAGAAAATGTAACCTTAGGGATCCTCAGGCACAAGTTTCCACTGTCAATGCCATACACCTGGAATATCCACTTTCCTGATATGAGAACAGCACCATGCTTCCTCCACTGGGAGTTGGCTTCTGCCACCTGCAATTGAGACCCCTGTCTAAAGCCACTGCTTTTGGTAAGTGGTTCAAGATGCATTGGGCACCATATGAAGATGTGGGTGTGTGCTATAAAGTAAGGAAGTGTTGGGAATGTAGGTAAGAATCCCAAGCTCCAGACCTCAGCACCTGGGCACATGGACATGATGGTTCCACAACATGGTTCACAGTGGGAACTCCAAGCACAGAGCCAGGCTCTGGTTTCCACAGCTCCTCCTGCTTCAGGAACTTGGGTCCTCTTCACCCAGTCAGGGGACAGGCTCGAGGGTGATACAATGAGGAGTGACAGCTATGCCAGAAGTGGCCCAGGCTCCCACTCATTTCACTAACAAAATACACACGTGGTGTTTTAAAATGTAAAATGTCCGCTATGTCCTCTTGTATTTGAGTATTTAATCCCCAGGTGGTAGTGCTTTTCAGCAAGGTAGTGGGGCCTTTGGGAGGAGGAGCTTTGCTGAAGGAAGTATGCGATTGGGGGCAGGTCTTGGAGTGTCATAGCTCAGCCCTGCCTGCTGTGCTCGGCTCTCTCTCTCTCTCTCTCTACTTCCTCCATGCTAATGTGAAGATGTGACACCCCGCTGTCTGCTCCTGCCATGCTGACACTTCCCCTGGAAACTGTAATATGGAAATAAGTCCTTTCCTTCCCTAAGCTGCTGCAGGTCAGATGTTTTTGTCCCAGCAACGAGAAGGTTCAGGGCACATGACCACTGAAGAAAACTGATACACTGACTCTTGATAAAGCACAGCAAGGGGGGGCTGTGGTAAGAGGTATGGAGTTCCCACAGTGGTATTTTCAGGGGAGGAAGGTGAGATTCCACTTGGAGCACAACATGGGTAGAAGCAGGTAGGGAAATGGGTAGATGCAAATGACAGAGAGGGGGTGTCAGGGCTACATGGGACTCGCTAAGCCGACTGTGACAGTTGGTATTCATGAACAACTTGAGTGGATTTAGAATCACCTAAGAGATTGATGCACGCTCCTGGGTATGTCTACATGAGCATTTTCAGAGAGAATTAGCTGAGGAAGGTCTGTCCTGAGTGTGGGCTATGGGCCCAAACCACCATGATACGCACAGCTGCCCTCTGCAACATGCTTCCACCACCATGATGTTCTGCCCATGTGCAGGGGGCCAAATGACCATGAGCTGGTCCTCTGAGGCTGTGAGCCAACTAAACTGAGCCTCTCAAAGCTATTTCTGGCAGGCGTTTTGTCTCAGTTGTGAGAAGACCAACCAACACACCCTGGTAGGATCTCACTGTCATCACCTGTAGGTGAGGGGAGGAAGAATCTGGAAATACCTTCAGGGACCTACCTAGAGATGAGCCTTATTAATATCCTATGTGTTTCTTAATCTAGGAAATTCACTATCACTATTATCCATCAAAGATGTGGAGGGTGCTCACCTATGGGATCCTTGCCAGCAGAGTTTGCTACTAAGTCTGAGTCCCACAAGGAAGTTCAGTCATGGGCTCAGTAGATTCTAGAGCTGATAGACCTTGACCTGGCAGAGGAAGCTGCATTCCAAGAGGAAGAGAAGGGACAGAATGTGTTCAGCACGTGCTTCTCAGGATGGACGACTCATTCTGCTGATTCCAGCCTTTTGAATCAGCTGTGATCATTGGCTGAACCTGCTGCTGCCATGGCTAACAAATTGTCTTCCCACCTGGAGAAGTGTCATGCCCTCATCACTGCCATCTTCTGTTCTGTCCACCTGTCTGCAACACACACACACACACACACACACACACACACACACACCCCTGAGGAAGGACTTGATGCCTGCCTGCCTGCCTGCCTGGAGTAGGGTAAGTCTGGGTCTTCTCCTTCACCCTTCCACACTGCTGTTCCCTCTCAATGTGCTCACTGCTGCCACCCAAACATGGGCAACAATTAAAAGGTTCTAACTAGGAGAAGAGATAGAATTGATTGTGTTCCTCTGTGACAGCCAGGCTTGGCTTCTCATGCCCATATTACTCACCCAGCACACACCCTTATCCTCATGCCCTCCACTCTGCAGACATGGAAGGCAGGCAAGGCTGCTCTACTCCAGCTGCTGATGGGCCTCTCTCTGGGGAGAACACTCAGCGTCTGAGCTGCAGTTCTCTGGAGCCTGTGGTATAGATGAGGGTGCCACTGAGGCCAAGGACTCTGGTGAATTGAGAAGCAACAAGAGCATGGGCCTTTTCCATTTTAGTTCATATGTAACTAAGATGTCTAGGCATGCTCGCAGTGGGACGACAGGGCTAACTCCTCAGCCTGACAGTGCCTCATTTATGGACTGACTGGCTTAACTGTGTCAATCCAAATACATCTTTTAAAAAAATTATTGATGAGAGAGAGAGAGAGAGACAGAGAGTGAGAGGATGGGCATGCTGGGACCTCCAGCCACTGCAAATGAACTCCAGGCACCGTGCCACCTCATGCATCTGGCTTACATGGGTCCTGGGGAATTGAACCAGGGTCCTTTGGTGTTGCAGGCAAACACCTTAACCACTAAGCAATCTCTCCAGCCCCAACTTCATCTTTTGGAGTCATAGTTTCCAATACCTCCCAGAGTTAATGGATCTGGTCATAAGCCTTTCAAAGAATGGAGACATAGGTTGGAGGCAGCCATGTACAAGCCACAGGGAAATGCCTCAGCAGGAAGCAGCTCCTCAACACCTTCATGTTGGCCTTCTGCCTTCCAGTACACAGGACAGGACATTGCTGCTCTCTATGCAGACAGCCTATGGCCCAAACTGCACATGTCATGGAGAATGAGCTGTCCCTCAGGAGGCTCCAGGACAGGAATGAAAATCTGGGGAGCCTGAGAAGGGCGTGGGCAGACAAGTGCATTTTAATGAATGCGTATTCTCATCTTCTGTGTTGTCTTTGGGATTTTATCTTGGAAATGAAATTTAAAACACATGTGGGAGGTTTAATGAATTGGAAATATCTGCCTCATGGCTGTTCCAAAGGGGGAAAAAAACACAACTCAACTAAAATTAGAAGGGAAAGTGTTTGCACTATTTGGGAAACATTATAAAGATTGGTGTTAAACTCAGAGTTCCCTGGTGTGGGCTGGATGAGAATAGGCCCATCATGAGCCACCCTGGACAATGACCCTCCTCAGCTGCCCTGTCTACCTAGAACTGGGAAGATGAAATCATGGAAGCCAACACACCATCAGCAGAGCAAAGTATATTAGAATTAATATTTCCTTACTCAAATAATCACCAAAACGTAATTAAAAGTGAACTGTAAATGGGAACTATTTCATGGCACATGTTTAAACAAAGGGTTAATGAGTTAAACACATGAAACCATTATCATGAATAATTAAAAGAAAAAGGTGATAAGGTGCTGGGGAGATGGCTCAGTGGGTAAAAGTGCTTTCCACACACTCACGAGGACCTGAGTTTGACCCCCAGCACCCACATAAAGAGATGACCATGGCCACATGCACCTGTACCCTGTCTTGTGTGTGGAGTGGTGGTGTGAAGGGTGGATGGCAGACGATCACTGGCACTCACTGGTTAGCCAGGCTGACTGAAAATGGCAGCTCCAGGTTCAGTGAGAGACCGCATCAAGGAAATAGAGTGGGAAAGTGATAGAAAACACCCAACATTCTCGTCTGGCTTCTCCATGTGTATGCATGGGGCACATGCTTCTGCACATACATAATGCATACACATACCACACCACACAAATACACCACAGCACACATTCATACACATGCAAAAGAAAGAAAAAAAAAAGTAAACTGAAGACATGCAAAGCAAATACTCAAAGACATGAGCCAGAAGGTCACAAGAGACATCATGCAGGTGGCTGCAAACAGTGAAAAATTGTTTACATTCATTAATTATGGTGCACCTGCAAATTTGAGCAGGAGCATACACATTTCATAAAACAGATTGGAACATAATAATGGCCATTGCTGGGCTGGAGAGATGGCTTAGCATTTAAGTGCTTGCCTGTGGACCCTAAGGACACTGGTTTGAGACTCGATTCCCCAGGACCCATGTTAGCCAAATGCACAAGGGGTACATGCATCTGGAGTTTGTGGACAGTGGATAGAGGCCATGGGGCACCCATTCTCTCTCTCTCTCTCTCTCTCTCTCTCTCTCTCTCTCTCTGCCTATTTCTCTCTGTGTCTGTTACTCTCAAATAAATAAAGAAGTAAAGGAACAAAAAATTTAAAAAAATAATGGCCATTGCTTAATGTGACTGGCCTGCTGTGGCTAGGTGGCTCTTCGCCAGCATGATTGACTGGGGACAGGTAATGACATGTGGAGCCCTTATGACACATGCTTATTGTTGTTCCTATAAGGAGGCTGTCCTGGAGAGACATCCCTGGGTGTGTGTATAAATATGTATGCAAAAATGGGTGTTTTGGGGACACTCATTCAGTCATTTATCTGCCACCATACCTACTGTGTGCCAGGTATGTACTGAGCTGAATAACAGTGATGAAATGGAGATTTGGCACCAGAGGAATGGGGTTGTTGCTGTGATGAATCTGACCATGTGGATTTTGGTCGTTTGGAACTTGTATGTGGAGGAATGTGGAAGGACTCAGTACTTGGGACTGGAGAAGCCTCACAATGAAGTCACCCAAATTTTATGGGCTATTCTAATGGGAATTTGAATATGCTAAATGCAGAGAGAATTGTGGACTGTGATGGCTTGGCTTATGAACTTTCAATGGGGAAGCAGAGAAGCAGAGAATTTTGTTAAAACTGGGCTACTGCCATAAAGTGTGGCTATGTTCTTCTGCCCATGCTTAAAGAGTTTGACCAAGGTCAAATATAAAAGTAATGGACTAGAGTGCTTGGCCAAACATATAGAACAGAAAGATATGAAAGATGTATGGTTTATCACAGGAAAAATTCGAGCAAGTTTAAAGTTACAGGCCCAGAGACTTGTTTGGCAATTGTTAAGCAGATGACCACCACTAAAGGTTGTCCAACTTCTTTGCATTGAAATAATGAAAAAGATGCTTGAGGGTGAAATATATCCAGGAAGGGCTCAATGAGTAAGAAGACAAATTCTTTTGAAAGGCAGCAACTTAAAGGAATAATTCTGATGAAGTATGCTGCTCTTCAATGTCAAGGTTTATCTACCCCCGGATTTGCAAATTGGCTATGCCAGTACTCACCTGGTAATGGATTTGGAAGCATGAAAAATTCGGGAAGCATGTTCTAGGAGCCACTGCTGAGATGGGCATGGGAAGCAGGGCTGTGGCCCTGTGTAGAGAACAGTGAGGCCATTGTCTGAAGTTGAATCAGGAGCTACAGCTGAGATGTGGCATGAGAAGCAGTTATTAGAATCCCTACATTGGAGGACAAGTGTATGGAGCTGTGAAGATGGACCATGATTTGCAGTGGAGAAGTGAAGTTGTTCTAGAGATCCAAGAACTACACAACAGATGATGTGAGTGCTGTTACCTTGGGGTGAAAGTTTTGCTGAGGCTACTCAACCCAGCTGGAGGGGCATTAGAGGAAATCCAGAGATTGTCATCACTGGTTATGGATGTCAGACTTTACCACAGGTGTTTGATGTTTACCTGATGTTATTAATTTTATACTAGTCCAGTTTCTCATTTTGCCTTGTTGAAATGGAAATATTCACTCTGTTCTACTATATGTTGAAAGTATGTCACTTGTTTTCATTTTAAAGGACTCACAATAAGATGGCGGTCTTGAATCTCAGGTGACACTTGGCACTTTTCAACAGTGTTAAAGTTGGTAAAGCTCATGGGTACCTTTGAAATTAGACCAGTTACAATTTGCAATGTGATATGATTATGAATCTGTGGGAGCCAGGTGTAGAATGGGGTAGTTTGAATGTGATATTTTGAATGTAGGGCCCCATAGACTCATGTGTTTTATTAAAATTGACCTTGCAACATTGGCCCCTAGCAGGTCAATCCCTGCTACAGGGGACAGGTCACAAGGCAGGGGAGATCTTGGAGTGAAGTGTTTGAGGTGGATCTGAGTCCAGCCCCAGTAGGTGTGTTTAGAGCAATTGGGAGTCCTGGTGGTCTATGCTTACTGATGTCAGTGCTTCTAGCTGTTTAGCAGTGTGTCTGTGCTTGGATTTATGGAAGGAAGCCAGCTTCTTCTGCCATGGATGGAACTTCCTCTGGAATTTATTAACCTGAAATAAACCCCTTTCCTCCCATAAAATGCTCTGGTTGAATGTTGTCCCAGTGATGAGGAGCTGACCACAATAGGTGGCAAACAGAAATCACTGTCCTCTCTTGCAGAGTCTCTAGCCATTTCCTAGATCACATATATATATGATACTGTCCAGGAAGTGGGGAAGGTAGCAATGATGGCAGGTCCCTTTTGAGAGATGTGCCCATAGCAGAGGATGGGTGTGTCCAAGCATAAGCCTATACTCAGGGGAGATGATGGAGGAAAGCCAAGGCATGAGGACACCATGAGAAGTATGTCCCATCCAGAGACAATCATCCCCTTGTCTCCCTGAAGGAAGGAAACCACCTCCTGTGAGTGGAGAACGGCTGGAGACAGGAGGCAGCAGGTGCTAGAAGCAGAAAATGAGGCCAGCAAGGTCTTGTGTGAGGGAGAAACTGGAGGAGTGGACAGGAGGAGCCTCTGAAGAGCAGAAGCACGATGAGCAACCAACCTGTGATTACAGCAGAAGATGCCCACAGCTGGCTGCCACCCTGAGCCGAGCACATCACCTGTGGCATGTGTGTATTTGATATATGTGAGGGAGAAAAGGGACAGAGGATGGGTGGGGAGAGAAGACAATGCACCCCAAAGGTATTGGTATTTGTCTCTGCGCTATGCAATTGCCATCAGTCTTTTTCTCACATTGTTTGTTTCCCGAACATTTTACATTGAACAAATATTGACTTTGTGATTTAAAAAGGTGTATTATGAAGAAGAGAAAAGCAATTCACAAAGGCCCTTTACTTCAGTCTTATTGGATCTAAACAGCAGGAAGCCTGGGCCTTCTGGAAAGTGAACCAACTTTGTACCTGCCCACCGTTGTGCAGACCCTGCTGGACTTCATTCAAGGACTACTAGCCTGGACATGCAGCTGTGTAGGCCCTCCATGCACTCAGGTTTCCCGGGGCATATGAAACTCTTGAGGGGAGGAGATCTAGGCCCACTATAGACCCTGGGAACAAATGCAAGCCTAAAACTGGAGCTCTGTAGGGTATGGGGGGATGGGGTACAGGACACAATCCAGGCCTCTCTCCAGGACTTGGATGGTGTTGCAGTCAGGTTCACATTGCTTGTAGAAATCACCCAGCCAAAAGCAGTTTGCAGGGGAAAAAAAAGAGGTTTATTTTGGCTTACAGGCTTGAGGGGGGAAGCTCCATGATGGCAGGGAAAATGATGGCATGAGCAGAAGGCAGACATCACCCCTGGCCAACATAAGGTGGACTATAGCAACAGGAAAGTGTGCCAAACACTGGCATGGGGAAACTGGCTATAATACCCATAAGCCCGCCCCCAACAATACACTCCCTCCAGGAGGCTTTAATTTCCAATTGCCTTCAGCTGGGGAAACTAGCATTAGAACGCCGAAGTTTATGGGGGACAGCTGAATCAAACCACCACATATGGTGAGAGGACTGTGTGGTTCCCTGAGGGTCTGATGGAGGACAGAGGATTCTGAGGGTATAGGAACTGATAAGGCGCTGGAGAGGGGATGGTAGTAATAGCTCTCGGGCCTGAGGGCTTCCTGGGCAGGGGTAAGTGAGAGCATGGATATAGAGACACTTGAGGGGATCAGGAAAGTGGGACCAGCTGGTAAGGACATAAGTTGGCATGCAGGCAAGTCTCTACCCTCAAAGGATGAGGACTCATGGAGGAGGCACCCAGGAGGTCCAGGTTCCTGCTGGCCATAGCCATCAAGTGCTTAGGGGTCCTGTCTGAGAAGCAGGGGCTTTGCTGTCAGTAGGGTCACCGGGGCTTTGCCAACCCTGCCCTGCCCGCAACAAGGACCCTAGCACAAGGCCTTGTCATGCTCCTCAGCATCTGTGTGTGGGGGAGACGTTAAAGCTGGGCTGAGGCAGCTGCATTGGCAGACACGGAGGGGAGGGGTAACGTGGCCTTGAGACGCCAGAATCTGGGCTCGGGGTGGCCAGAGGCACCCGACCGCCTGATGGCTGACTCAAGAAACCAGAAAGCCTGTTTCACTGTCACTTGCCGAGAGTGATTTGGGAGGGTGTCCAGTACCCCAGTGCCCAGTCAAACCATGTGTACATACATGTACATACAGAGAGTCACACATACACACACACTCACACTCAAGCTTGCATACAGAGCTTCCTACATCTACCTATCAGAGGTCAAGTTGGGCAGTGGGAAAGGCAGACCTGAGGAAGATGAGGCCCCAGCCAGGTTCAAGCCCTGTTAAGCCACCTAAGCCTTGGGGAGGGAATCAAAGTTGTTGTGTCTTTCAGTGGGTCCTTCCCTTTCCCAGTGGATACCTGGCACCCACTTTCTGGTACTGTGGCAATCAGATGAGGAAGCCTCAGCCACCGTGGCTCACAGTCACATCCGGAACCTTCAGGGTTAATGGCCAGAGCAGGTGCTGAAGGATGAGGCACACCCTCCTGGCACAAAGAGGCCAGGGCTGTGGGACACAGGCACGTCCTGCAGAGCGCAGACTGGAGGGGCCACCAGCCCTGACCCATACACAGCGTCGCTGTTGGGAGGAGGACAAGAGGTGTTTCTTGAGATTGCCCAGCACGCAGCATGGATGAGGGCTGAGTGCCTGGAGTTCTGGGCCAAGGCAGGGTGGGCTCTCCTGGGGCTTGGTGGACAACATCTACAGCCCCTGTGAATTCTGTGAGTGTACCAGGGCGTGGCCTTCGTGCACAGACCCTATCTGTCCACCTGCAGAGAGACTGGGCCTGCTCAGGGAGACAGTAAGCCCTGGCCTCCCCGTACCGGCTGCATGGCACTAAGCAAGGTTCTTAACCTCTCTGTGCTCATTTTCACTTGTTCCTAACACAGGAGTTTGTTGAGAATTAAACCCTCCAGTGGACACCATTTGCCCCAGGAGGAAGGAAATCTAACATAGAGGCCCAGAGGGATACTTAGAGAACAAAGAGACACAGGGACATGAAGGACGGCTCCTGGGGACTCTTTCATTGTTCCACATCCGGGAAGTGAGGGCTCGGAGACAAGAACTGGCTTATGCACATCTTCTGCCCTCTGGCTGTGGGGCTAAGAAAGGCCCATCAAGGACTGGTGTGGGCAATTTGATTTTCAGAATGCCTCCCCTTGTGCCTCAGGCTGCACAAAAAAATATCTCCCCTCTAATGTGGGACCGTGGCTAGAGTTGGAAGCCAGAGCCTGGACGATACATGAACCTTTACTGCAAGGTTTTAATGACCATTGCAAGGATTTATTGTAAAACTGGGAAGCAGGTCAGAGTGTGGGCCTGCCAGAAGCCAACTGGGGAAGAGAAGCAAAGGCTGGCTGCAATCTCAGGTAGAGGTTTCTGGAATATTGGAATCTCAAAGGGAGCCAAGACCAGTTATCTGATAGGAAAGAAGAAGCAGGGGGTAAGAGGATGATGGGAGATTCCAGGGCTCCCCGTGGACAGGAGCTGTCACCCATTGGAGCCACAGCCCAAGGAAGCACTATGAATGGAACCAAGGACATGTCCCTGGCAGCTGACCTTGTGCTCTGTCCACCTGAGGCAGCCATGGGACAAGAAGGCAGATGAGATGCCAGTGGCCTAGATGGGGGCATCTGGCAGGAGTTGGGAACTTCCACAGCAGGGGTGTGGGCAATAGCAAAGGTCAGCCATGGACAAGCGTGGAGGCGGGGAAGGGACAGAGAGGGAGGAAGAACCCATCCTGGTTAGATGTTAAACTGGAAGACGGGGAGATGGGGAGGCAGCTGGAGGCAGGAGGTGGGGCTGGAGATTGGCATGCTTTCCATAGTGTATGGGAGTTCTAGGGCCAGGGTGGGAAGCTTTGAAGGCAGGTAGAGATGATAAATGAGGCAGACAGGGCTTAATAAGGAGAGTTAAGGGAAGAGAGGCCAATCTTACATGGCTCACAGGCAACAAGGAGCTCTGGGGGTGGGGGGCAGGATGGGGTCTGCAGAGAGCCAGCTGCTCTCCTTTTCAGGAGAAGGAATGCATGGATAGAGACCCTGCTTGTCATCAGCCTGCAGGAAAGGGGCCAGAAGCCATGACCATATTGTGGCCACATGTCCACCCTATAGAAACCCCACAGGTACTTCACATGGGTGAGGAGGGAGTCGCCATCTGATTAAAGACACTGCTGTATAGTAGGCAAGAGAATGGGCCAACATAACACAGAGATTGGGCTGTTGAGGGCTGTGTCTACAGGATTCACTCCAAGGGACACATCTCCAGCTAGCTAGTTGACTGTGAACCCAGAAAGGCTGTGTGCAGGAGTTCAGTGGAGGATAAACCCACAGAAGAGATGGGTTTGCTTAATGATAGGCATAGGCAATATTTAACTGTGAATGAGACAATAAAACATGTAATTAGCAGATGTACGACACTGGCTTCTGGGGATGACAATAGAAGGTGCCAAGATTAGTCGGCAGCTCGTAAGAGAACTAGTGAGGGGACTTGTGGCATTCTAGAGGAGGAAATGGGGCCTGATGGGAAGTAGGCTCTGGATTTAGAAAGATGGGTGAATCTTGGCCTTCACTGTGTCTGCTGGCTGGGGACAGTGTGCTTACACTCTCCTGTGCTCATGGGGCTATGGCGTGTATCTTGCAGGATGATTGCAAAGGTCCAGTAAGGTGGGGACTGGCAAGCAGTCAGCAAATGGTCTGGCCCAAGGGCTCATTCAACGATACTGCCATTAATTCCACCTCACCTTCATCAACATCATCAACACCGCCACCATCATTACCACCACCGTCAACATCATCACCATCATTACCACCACCGTCAACACCATCACCATCATTATCACCACCACCAATATCATCATCACCATCATTACCACCACTGTCAACATCATCATCACCATCATTACCACCACCATCAATATCATCATCACCATCATTACCACCACCTTCAACATCATCATCACCATCATTACCATCACCGTCAACATCATCACCATCATTATCACCACCATCAATATCATCATCACCATCATTACCACCACCGTCAACATCATCATCACCATCATTACCACCACCATCAATATTATCATCACCATCATTACCACCACTGTCAACATCATCACCATCATTATCACCACCACCAATATCATCATCACCATCGTTACCACCACCATCAACATCATCATCACCATCATTACCACCACCATCAATATTATCATCACCATCATTACCACCACCGTCAACATCATCACCATCATTATCACCACCACCAATATCATCATCACCATCATTACCACCACCGTCAACATCATCAACACCCTCACCATCAATATCCTTATAGTCATCCTAACTGCCATCACTTCTTCACCTGTGGTGTCATTGGATTTATGCATTGCCTGGCTGGAAGAAGTTTAAGAAAGTAAGGGATGTGTCTTAGCTTATAGTTCCAGAGATGCAGTCTATCATGGTGGGGTAAACGTGGCAGCATGAATAGGAGGCTTCTGCTCACATCAAGCAAGAAGTGAGGCTACACTATGAAACCTCTAGGCCTGCCCCCAGTTACCCACTTCCTCTAAGGAGCCTCCACCTATTAAAGGCTCTACAACCTTCCCAAATAGCACTACCAACTGGAGACATAAGTCTATGGGAGACATTCTGCATTCCAATTACATCATCTTCTTTGCCACCCTCACCACCATCGTCATCATCATATTCACCATCACCCTCATTGTGAACATCACTACCATCATCAGACTGATGTCACCATCACTGCTGTAAATGCCACAGCTATCATCAACACCCTCACTATCACCAGTACTATTGTCATCACCATCGCAACTATTGATACCATATTACCATCACCCTCACTCCCAACACCATCATTACACTGTCAACATCAATACCAGCACCATCAACATCATCACTGTCACCATAATTACCACCACTGTCAACATCATCAACACTGCCACCATCATTACCACCACCATCAACATCATCACCATCATTATCACCACTGTCAACATCATCATCACCATCATTACCACCACCGTCAACATCATCACCATCATTATCACCACCATCAATATCATCATCACCATCATTACCACCACTGACAACATCATCACCATCATTACCACCACCGTCAACATCATTGACACTGTCACCATCAATATCCTTATAGTCATCCTAACTGCTGTCACTTTAACCACCACTGTTGTCATCCCCATCTCCATGAGCACAGTTGATACCACCAGAATGTCATCCCAATCATATTTATCACTATCATCCCTGTCACCGTCACTGTTACTGGTAGCATGTTGTCCCCAGACAGAGACTTGTGAATCCTTGGGTCTTCTAAGAGCAGCTGCACACAGAGCTGTGCTGCGTTCAGACCATCCCAACATGAGAAGAAAGAGGACAAGCAGAACCCCATGACCTGTAGAGTGCCGAAGAGCATCAGCATGGCAGTAGTGTGGGCATCAGCCACTGCACACTCTGTGTCCCTGACCACACACAGTTATTGGCACTTCTCTTTCCCTTCAGCAAAGCCATGAAACAGAAAAGCCCTGCAGAGCACCTTCACTCACTGTCTCTTCACTGTTTCCTGTGGGGTGCTGGGGTTGTGGTTAGCACCCTGCTCTGCAATAATCCCTGTGCAGGGAGAAATGCATGTGTGCCCCATTATGCGTAAGGGAGCTGTGATGAGCAGGACAGGGGAACAGGGACTCTTATCCTGAGAACACAAGTCATGAAGGCCATGCCAGGGAAAGTTCTGAGGTGATGGCAGTGAGCCAACTGGGGGAGGGAGAGAGGAGCCATCTGAATGAGGTTCAACTGCCATCCAGGTCCCCTCAACATGGCTACTTGACCTTCACTATGGCTTCTCTGAAGCCCTGCTAGACATGAGGGCTTAGAGAAACATCTGGCCCCCGCCATTGGCCTGCTCCCGAGACCAGTCCTCCCTCTGCTCTGCAGTGGGAACATCAGCCCTTTCTTTCTCTGCATGGCCTGGGCTGTGGTTCTGGGTCCTTTGTGCAGAGACCTTTCTGCCAGGTTGTCACTGGATTCTCATCTCATCACGTTGGTGAGTGTGGATTACATCATGTAAGTGAATGTGGACTATATCACAGAGAAAGAGTAAGGCCCAGAAGTTTAAATCACTGTCCCTTCAGCCACACAGCATGGTGGGTAAAGACTTGGCATTGAAGGTGAAGGTGCTGTGTTCTTACAGTATAACCCTCAACTCTCAGCAGCTGATGAAACTGGGCTGCTGAACCACATGAACCAGGGCACAGGCTTCCTCGTCTATCATGCTTTAGAAAGCGAGCATATGTTCTGTGTTCTTTAGACAATATCTGAGCTCAGCCTGAGAGCTCTGTGCCTTTGAGAGGCAGGGACAGAGCAGGGGTGTGTGTGACCAGGGTGGGTTTGAGTCAGAGCAAAAAGTGCAGGGGATGGGTTCAGTGCAAGAGGGGAAGGACTCAGGGCCAGGGCCACATTACGCTCTGGCCCCGTTAGCTGGCTGGTCCTAGGCAAGCTTCCAGCCTGTCTGTGCCTCTGGACCCTTGCCTCACTCAGAGCCGGCATGGAGCAGGCAGGATCTCAGAACGTGCTGGTGAGCACTTGCCTTGTAACCCGCTCTGAGCAGTTCTCCTTTCTTCTCAACAAAGTGAAGAAAGCCAGGAGTCTGCTCCGCAGTCCACTGACCCTCAGGCAGATCTAGCTCTGATGACCTGGCTTCTGTTGACCACGCTAGGAGAGCCACCTGGGTGCAGGGCTCCCCTGCGCCCTGGGCAGTGCCAGAGCACCCTCCAAGCCCTTCCTGCAGCTTGCTCACCCCAGCAGGGTGAGACTGGATGCACATCATTGCTCCTTATCAGGGAGCTCATGAGGGGCCATTATGCAGAGGAGAAAGTGTTTCCAATGATCACCTGCGAGAGAAGCCACAGGCAGCCAGGGTGAGAATCAATTTGAGCTGAGAAGGACAAACCATCCATCTCCCTTTGCCTGGTAATTTAGGCTCGGAGCTGACGGAGCAGATAGTAGCGGCCGTGGTTGCAACCTGTTTGTGTGGAGGCTGAGGAATGGCCATTATCTCCCTGAGGCTGCCAAGGAGGGGAGGACAGTGGGCCCTTCTGGAAGGGCCATGTTTCCGCTCCAGACATATTTCAATGAGGTAGCACGCATCCATCCTCACAATGACCTCCCCGAGGTGACCTCCCCTGGGTAATGGCCTCACAGCCCTTAGTGTGTGTGTTGTGTTGTGTGATAGCCACGAGAGCACAGGTGGTGACCCTGGGTGCGGGAAGTCTCCACATTGCTTTATGCAAGCTAGACCATGGCCACCCCAAACCATCCATCCTCATACATGCCCCGATCCACATGGTTCTCTCACGATACTCTCACCCCAGGAGTGAAGTCCCCAGACAGCACCTGGCCCTGTGAGCCCAGCAGAACCCTTGTAGAGCAAGCCAAGGCAGAGCTGGAGGGCCTGCTCAGCTGCTGTGCAAGGCATTAACACTTGTCCCGACCCTGAGGGGAGTCAGTTTATCACATCTGATGCAAGCTCCACTCAAGCAGACATCAGAAGGAAAGCCCAAGGGTCAGAATGGCTCAGAGCTGCTCAGGGCTCAAGAGAGTGGGGTCATCCCACAGAGAGCTCTAGCCCACCCACATCAACACAACAGAAAGAAAGTTAGGGAGGGAGGGATGGAGGGAGGAAAAGAAGGAGAAAAGGAGAGAGGAAAGGAAAGAGGAGAGAAGGAAGGGATGGACGGAGGAAGGGAGGAAGGGAGGGAGAGAGAAGCAAGAAAGCCTCCACAATGCAAGCCTCTTGGGGTGGTGGCTTGGAGCTTATACACCTCCTCCACCAGCCCTTTCATCAAACAAGCACAGCTGGGGTCACAGTGACTCTAGTCAGACACTCATGGAGCAGGACATCACTACACTCAGTACAGGACAAAGAGTAACACAGGGACAAGTGAGAAATTGGGGACTGTGGAAGTCTGAATGTAAAGTGTCGCCCACAGCCTCATGCGTTTGTGATTAGGTTTCACACTCAATCACCAGCTGGTAGAGCCTTCGGGAGACAGAGCCTTGCTGCAGGGGGTGTGTCACTGGAGGCGGGCCTTGGGGTTTACTAGCCCAACTCCAAGCCCAGATATGTAACAAGATCCTGCCCCCCCGTCATGCTTGCCCCATCATGAGGAAACTTCCTCTTGCAACTGTAAGCCTGAAGCAAACCCTTTCCTCCCCTAAGCTGCTTCTGGCCATGTGTTTTTATTATTGACAACTTCCATAATTACAGACAATAAACCCTGATAATTCCCTCCCTCCCCCCACACTTTCCCCTTTGAAACTCCACTCTCCATCATATCCCTTCCCCCTCTCAATCATCTCTCTTTTATTTTGATATCATGATCTTTTCTTCCTATTATGATGGTTTTGTGTAGGTAGTGTCAGGCTCTGTGAGGCCATGGATATCCAGGTCATTTTGTGTCTGGAAGAGCACATTGTAAGGAGTCCTGCCTTTCCTTTGACTCTTACATTCTTTCTACCACCTCTTCCGCAATGGACCCTGAGCCTTGGAAGGTGTGATAGAGATATTTCAGTGCTGAGCACTTCTCTGTCACTTCTCAGCACCATGGTGCCTTCTGAGTGATCTCAAGATCACTGCTATCTGAAAAGAGAAGCTTCTCTAACCAAAAGTGAGAATACCATTAATATATTGGTATGAACATTAGGAGAGGTGCTTACCAGGCAGTTTGGTGGGCATAATATATTCATTTAGCCAGATACCAGCAGATGTTATACTCCTAGGGCTCATGATTTCTCTTGTCATAGGCTTGTAGTACAAGGCATCTATTCCTTCCCATGGATCAGGCCTCCAGTCCAATTAGAGAGTGTTTGGTTTCCCCCATAACAGATATGACACTATTGCACCAGTTGGCACATTTGGCATGGTTGGCCAAACTTAAGGCTTACAGTATCTTCACTGGTGATTTCTCGCTCTCCCATTGAACTGCATGCAATGTAGCCTTTTCCAGCTTTCTGTCAGGTGGTCTACATGGAGGAGGTTTTCAGATCAGCTCCAGCTTGATTTCTCAGTGACCTTGCAGCCCAAGCATATGGATTCTTCATCAATAATGGTTAGGTGTTTTGTCCCAGCAATGAAAAGATCACCACAACAGCCACCTGCAGCAAGTCTACTCAGTCTGTCTTCCATGAGATTGCCCTTGAAGTCCCTAATTAATGCCCAGCCGCATTCAGTGGCAGTAACCAGGGAGCAGGTATTGCATTGTGGACATATGTAAGTTGAGTGTGTGTGTGTGTGTGTGTGTGTGTGTGTGTACAGGGACATAATATTCTGTGAGGATCACAGACCAAAGACCTATTCAAGATGATGCCCAGGGCTACAGTGAGTCCTAAGCCTGAGTTGAATGCTATGTGGTGTAAGTGGCCAATGGCCACAGGAACACACACTGGGAAGAGGCAAAGATTACAGTTCTAGGTACTGAGCTCAGGGATGCCTCAATAGCCATCAGGCCCATGGATACTGAGAGAAGCCAGGCCTCATGCAGAAATGTCTTGCCCCCACTTCCAGCCTCCTGTAGGGGAGAGTGTGAAGCCTGGCCAGTTGCCATCTCTGGGAACATCACACAGCAATGCTGTGACCTTGTGACCAGGAAGGTTACAACATAGCCAGTGGGATCTAGTCAGTCAGTTCTTCCACCCAGCTGCTCTCTGCTCCAGCTTCCGGGGGCCCAGGTGGTAACACGGGTATGCCAGGAAAGGAAGACACCCCAGGGGAGAGGGACTCTGCTCCCTGCATTGATGGTGACAGGCTATGGTGCTGAAGGTTGGGGTTCATGGACTGTGGCTGGCAAGACCCCTGGGTACCAAGGCAAGTGTATCCCTGAG
This sequence comes from Jaculus jaculus, assembly GCF_020740685.1. Lineage (NCBI taxonomy): Eukaryota > Metazoa > Chordata > Mammalia > Rodentia > Dipodidae > Jaculus > Jaculus jaculus. Next base: position 197,201,732 of record NC_059103.1, on the reverse strand, counting down.
CCTAGGCTGCTGGCTGAGACCCCAAGGGCCATGGGGTACAGGTGTGGGAACAGACGGACCCTCCTCACCTGCTGTCTCACTGCAGAGGCCCCGCCAGGTAGTAGCAGGGGTCAGAGAGGAGTCCGTAGCATGCAGTGGTAGAATGGCTAACCCTGGGCTGACTCCCGCAGGCCCTCCAAGCTCTTACTTCCTCACAATAGACATTGACATTCTGCACACTGAGTTCTGTGTGCCTCCAGAGTCCTTTCATAAGACAAACCCCATGGTCACCCTTCAACCACAGGTACAGGCGGCCCTGTGGCCTTCATGCAGGGGTAAGGAATTCATAGCATGTCTGAGCATCCAGGCACACACGCATACATGTGCACACACAGGCTCCTGCTGACTCACACGGCCTCTTCCCACCTCAACTCACACTTGTTAGCCAGAACAGAACTTTATTTTATATGTTTTTAAGATATTTTATTTATTTATTTATTTTAGAGAGAGATACAGAAATAGGCAGGGAGAGAGGGAGAGAGAAGGAGAGAGAGAGAGAGACAGAGAAAGAGAGAGAGAATATGCCAGGGCCTCCAGCCAACTCAAATGAACTCCAGATGCATGTGCCACCTTGTGCATCTGGCTTACATGGGTCCTGGGGAATAGAACCTGGGTCTTTTAGCTTTGCAGGCAAGTGCCTTAACTGCTAAGCCATCTCTCCAGCCCCAGAACTTTATTTTTAATAGCCATCCATGTATACTCATAAAAATATTAGCCAGTTAAAGTGTCTTTTCTCAGAGGGGAAAAATTATAGGAGGAAAAATCTGATGTCTTATAAGGAATAGAAATGGTCTGTCTCATATTGACCAAAACTCCTAAATTCAGACTTCCCGCCGAGAGGCAGAGCCACAGGTTCTGGGCTGGGGCGTTGGAAGTGGGGAGGACTGGTGGCTTGAAGGAGCCTGACAAACCCTAGAATTTGGCTCCTTCCACTCCCTGCACCTCTCTTCCAAGACCTTAAGGTAGCCAGGTCCCCGCAAAGTCTCCTTGCCTCCTCCATGACAGCCAAAGGCACGGTCGCGCGGATGGCTTACAGGGGGTGAGAGCAGAATTGTGCAGGAGGGGAATTGTCCTCACTCAGGAGCCCGAGTTCCTGGAAGAGGATGCCAATGAGATGTCAGAGGTGTGACAGACTCAGGGCTGTGTGACAAGTGCGACATGTCCTCAACTAGGACTAGACACGCCACGCTGCACACTAGCGTGGCTGAGGTGCCACCCTCTGTGCTGGATCCTAAACCTCCCCTGCGGGTGCAGGTCCCAAGGCCTGCCAGGCGGACATGATGGCTTCTCCAGTGCTAAGACACAACTGCTAGGCCACAGACAGCAGGAGACTGTGGTTGGTGATGAAGAGGTATGGACTCTTGCAAAGCTGAGCCTTTGGGAGCCTCCACAGCAAGCCCAGGGTGGCACTGTTCAGCTCATCTAGGAGGTACGAGCTGGTGGTGATGCCAAGTTTGAAGCCAAGGTGCAAGTATGAACTGGAACTCAGAGGGTCCAGAGGCCAGGGAGCCTGGTGAATGGAGGGTAGGAATGGGATCATGTGATTCCTCAGCCAGCTTTTCCCACTGCTGTGACTGAAAGCCTGGCGTTGTGACTTAGAGGAGGGGAGGGTCATGTAGACTCATGGTTCCAGCACGTGCAGCCCAGGCTTGCTTGGCCCCATATGCTTGGACAGAACATGATGGCGATGGGAGGCCGTCCACCTTATGGCAAACAGGAAGCTGAGTGGAGCAGTAACAGGAAAAGGCCAGGTTGAGAAAGGGCTCTAAGGACAAGCCCACCTCCACAGTCCGACCACCTCCCACTAGTCTATGCAAAGTCCTAATCCATCAGTGGATCAAACCTCAGCAGAGCCATCAGGATCTAAGCAGCTCTGGAGATCTGCCCAGGGACACCCGGAGAGGGGAGCTTCTCTAATCTCCTTCGTCTGTCAGTCCAGGCAGCTGGCCAGTCAACAGTGACCACGTCGTGCCAGTCAGACAATGCTGGCAGCATCGGGGAAGGACAGCCACGAAACCTGGAGGTCTATGCTCTTGCTTTTGTAGTAAACATTTTACTTTAACCATGTTTTATGCCTTCACACTCACTGACAGGGATTTCCTGGGCACCCTCCCGGAAGTCTTGCTGCTAATGTTCGCATCACTTGGGCTCGCTCGCCACGGTTAAGGAGCCAGTGTCCATGTTGCTCAGTAACAAGCTTCTGCATTGTCCCCCAGTCTCTCTTGATGCTCCTTTTCCGGGTCCCATCCCACGCACCACATCATATTCACTCACTGTTTCCAGTATGTTCCATCCACCTAAACCAGACACACAGCGAAACCTTAAAGGTGCCATTCTGCAGAGGATTCATTGCAGGGTGGCCGCAGATCAAGTGAGAAGCCCGCACATCCGAGAAGCTGCCTGGGCCCTCTGGAGCAGCCCCTCCCAACCCTAAACTGGCTTCCTGACTCTGCCAGCTGTGGTGTCTGGCTTTCCCCTCAGCATTATTCTCACTCCGAGGCTTGGCCACGGTGATGCTTGTTTCATAGAGAGGGTCAGGAACACGTTGGTCACCGTGACCCATAGGACCCCTTGTGATGCTTCACCGCTTGTGTGCCCCCGGCTCGCTACCCTTCCTGGCCCTGCAAACCAATCAGAAACCTGGATTGATGAGGTCCTCTTTCTGCATCACTGACAGGAAGGTTTTAGACCTTTGCTCACGTCGCCCCCTGAAATATGGACCCCTACATCTCATCTTCAGCACTGGGTGGAAGTGGGAGCTCCCACGGAAGCTACCTATGTAGGGCATTGCCATGTAGCCAGCAGGATTGGCATGGCCTCATAAAGTGCATGAAACTGGCCGTTTCCAGCCTCTTTGCAGGTTCCTTCCGGGGCTGCTGCGATCTCACCGGGCTGCTGGGAGGGGAAGGAATCTTTTCCTTGCAATGTGCATTTCTCTCGTCCCACCGCGCAGTTTCCGCAAACTGACCATTTGTGTTTCTTTGTCGGGTCATATTCAGATGGATAGATCTCCCACATTTTTCTTGGCGTGTTCTGACTTTTTCTTAGTGACGTGTGGCCTTTGTTTCTTTATCATGCTTACCATTCCATGTCACTGAGGCACCTTCCCATGCTGGCCCTGGAGCATGGCATACCATCTTCTGTCCTGGCGTCTCTGTTTGGTTTCTGTGAAGCTGTCTCCTTGTCTGAGCTCATAAACATGTTGGTATAAAGTATTCTGTGGTATTTCCTCTTTCGCATTCTAATGTGCTTATCTATCTATCTTTTCTTCATTCTGCTTATCTGGGGTCAGTCCAGCTCAGTATTTCTTCACAAAAAAAAAAATGCCACAAACAAACCCAAAATTAAAACTGATTTGGCTACTTTGTTTTCTATTTTTAAATGTGTGCTTTTATCTTTGTTATTCTCTTCCTTACATTTCTACAGTTTGTTTTGTTTTGTCATTGTTCTTTTCTCAGCTTCTTGAGCTAAAAATTTAACTATTTTTATGATGTTAAATTGCTTGCTAACTGCATTAGAAGCTAAGATTTACCACTGAACACTAATGTGCTTTTTTCACTTACCTCTAAGTATTTGTTAACTCCCCATTGTGGTTTTTTAAAAGGCTCATGATAGTTTCATCAAATTTCAGAAGTTTACAGCCATTGTTTCTTCAAATTCTTGCTTCCATTTGGTATGATTCTGCATGTCCCTGGGCCTGTGTTCATTTTTCTCTAGTCCTTTCCCCTCTGTTCTGCAGTTTGGATAATTTCTATTGATCTGTCCTCAAGTTCACTTACTCTTCTTCTGCCAGCTCCAATCTTCCACAAGGCCCATTCAGTGAATTCTTCATTTCAGCCATTATAGCTTTCATTTGAAGAATTCCCATTGGCTTATTACACTACTTTTCAGAAAGCTTTTCAAAATCAGCGAAGGTGTCTGCAAATGAATGAGTGGATAAGGAAAACGTGGGCTGACTCCGCATGTCATGGAGCACTGCTTGGCCGTAGATGAGACTGAAATCCCTTCCTGCACAGTAACCCAGGGGGCTGGGGACCCCGTGCTTGCGAGATGAGTCAGGTACACAAAGGCGAATCCTATATGCTTCTTCTCAGATGCGGAAGCTATGAAGCTGGCCTCGTGCAAGGAGTAGGAGTAGGAAGAGGTCGCCACAGGCAGGAAGGGTAAGAGAGAGAAGGCTCTAGCAGGAAGGCGGACAAAATATGAATGGATAGAAGAGACTAATTTTGGTAATTGGAAGCATAATTGGGGGGTATAATTAACAATAACGTACTATATACTTCAAAATAGGTAGGAGAGAGGATTTGGGGTATTTCCAAGGTAAAGACATGATAAATATTGAGGAGATGGACATGGTAATTTCTTTGGTTTGAGCACTATACCTTGTCTCTATGCATATCAAATATTATCCTGTGCCCCATTTATGCACAGTTATGTACATCAAAATGGAAAGAGAGGGCTGGAGAGATGGCTTAGCGGTTAAGCGCTTGCCTGTGAAGCCTATGGACCCTGGTTCAAGGCTTGATTCCCAAGGACTCACGTTAGCCAGATGCACAAGGGGGCGCACACGTCTGGAATTCTTTTGCAATGGCTGGAGGCCCTGGCGCGCCCATTCTCTCTCTCTCTCTCTCTCTCTCTGACCCTCTTTCTCTGTCTGTAGCTCTCAAATAAAAAAATAAATAAAATTTTAAAATGGAGAGGGCTGGAGAGAAGGCTTAGTGGTTAAGCGCTTGCCTAGGAAGCCTAAGGACCCTGGCTTGAGGCTTGATTCCCCAGGACCCACGTTAGCCAGATGCACAAGGGGACGCACACATCTGAAGTTCATTTATAGTGGCTGGAGGTCCTGGTACACCCATTCTCTCTATATATATCTACCTCTTTCTCTCTCTATTTGTCGCTCTCAAATAAATACATAAAAATAAACAAAAACATTTTTTAAGAAATGGAAAGAGAAGTTCCACTTGTTCTACTGCGACTGGCTTTCTGATCACTCCCAAACTCAATGTTCTGGAGTCATCTTCCCGAACGAACACAGGCTCACTGCTGCAACCTCCTTGCCAGTCAGCATCTCAACGGTTTTATTTTCCTTGGCCATGGCCGCATCTTCCTGTTCCTTTGTGCAGTTCCCAGACACTGGGTGTTGTGGTGAAGTCCCTTGAGTCTGTGTTGTTCCTCTCACGATTACTGCTGCTGTCGCTGGCAGCACATGCCCAGCTGAGCACTTTGTGCTCAAGCCGACCTGCGCACATGACTTAGAAAAGCCAGACACCCCGACCCTTTGCCCTTGAGGTCAGCGATGTGTGCAGCTGCAGCACCTGGGCCCTTTGTTGGCGTCACTGGCTGGGGCTGCTCGAAGACCCTACTCTGGGCTGCGCTTGTCCTGAGCGGCAGCAGAAATTCTCATTTCCTTGTTGGCACAGTTCCTGGTTCTGGCTCCATGCCCTACAGGTGCCAGTATCCCTAGCACTGCCCCAAACTCAATTTCTGTCTCACCAGCTCAGAAGAACCACTGCGGGAGCTGGAGAGATGGCTCAGCAGTTAAAGCACTTGCCTGCGTAGCCTAAGGACCCAGGTTCGATTCCCCAGTACCCAGATAAACCAGGCACACAAGGTGGCGCTTGCGTCTGGAGTTTGCTTACAGTGGCTGGAGGCCCTGGCATGCCCATTCTCTCTCTATCTGTCTCTTCCTCTCTCTTTAAAATAAGTAAAATATTTTTTAAAAAGAACCAGTGTGCTCTGAAAGACCCAGCTCTGTACTCCGTGATCAGGAAACTGTCCTCACACTGACAGTTGGCACTTAACATCACATTTAAGTCTCTTTTCCTTTGTGGGTTGGACTTTGGCTGTCTGTTACCCACTGCTGGAAAAGTGAGTTCTTCTATTTGGACATGTTTGATGCTGCTGAAGGGAGAGGGATAACTCTGAACTCACACACACTCCGTCCTGTCATTTACCCATTTTATTCTCACCACTGAAGTGCACTGTGGTGGCTTGAGTATGAAATTTCCCCACAGCCTCCCGAGTTGGAACAGTTAATCCCCATCTGGTGCTGCTTCTCAGAGGGTTGTAGAGCCTTTAGGAGGTGGAGCCTTGCTGGAGAAAGTGGGTCACTCTGGGTGGACCTTGAAATTTTTTAATTGATTTATTTATTTGCAAGTGGAGACAGAGAGAGAACAGAGGCAGACCAAGAGAGAGAATAGGCATAGCCGGGCCTCCAGCCACTGCAAATGAACTCCAGATGCATGTGCCCCTTGTGCATCTGGCTAACGTGGGTCCTGAAGAATTGAACCTGGGTCCTTTGGCTTCATAGGCAAATGCCTTAACCACTAAGCCATCTTTCCAGCCCGGGCCTTGAACTTTTGTGGCACAGCCCACTTGCTGTTTTTTTGTCTGGCTCCTTTCTGCTTGCTTGAGGATGTGACCCAGGCTTCCTGCTCCTGTCATGCCTTCCCTAACGTGATGGACTCTGTCCTCTGAAACTGGAAGCCAAATGAAATCCTTTTCTTCCTGCTATATACTGCTCTTGGTTGCATATTTGTTCACAGTAACAAGGAAGTAAGAGATACATACAATGCACGTAAAATTAAATGTAAAGCCTTAGGAGCGCAGTGTGATAAGATCTTACTTAGAATAGTATTAGGGAGCATGTCATCCTACGCCACCCTCCAAAGCAGCTGCTCCGATGGTTCTAAACCTGCATCTGCTCACGCAACCTCATACCCTCCTATGAGGATAGCGTGCATCTGCTCACTCATCCTCACACCCTCCTTTGAGGAGAGCCTGCATTTGCTCACTCTCCTCACAGCATCATGTGAGGAGAGCATGCATGTGCTCACTTGTCCTCACACCATTATGTGAGGATAGTGTGCATTTCCTTACTCAGTTTTGAGCTAGTGGACATAATAACAGAATACATGGAAAAAACAAGTGACAGAGGTTGGGAAGGTCGGAAGGGAGCATCAGTCCTCCAAGCAAAGGTGAGGTGGGGTGGGGTGAGGGTCACATTATGACCCGCGGGTGTGCAGGTAGTAATCTGAGCCCTGTGACCTGAGTGGTCAGCAGAGGGGATCCATAGAGCTGAGGTGCCAGGACCTTCCCGTATGAGGAAGAAGGGGGATGTTGGGGAAGCTTCTTGGCTCTCACTTAGCCAACAAGCTTGAAGCTGAGCGTGTGGATCAGTAACACTCCTGACGCCTCTGCCTGGGGCTGTGCGGAAACCGAGAAATTGATGTTGTGAGCAGACACCTTACTCCCCGGCAGGAGTGAGGCATCATCTCTGGCACGGAGAAAATAGGCTTTGCATTGGATTTGGCCAGGAGGCACCTCATGTCCTGTTGTCCCTGGTCTGAAACGAGTCTGAAGAACCAAACAGTTGAGGGGAGGAAGGGAGGCGTCTCCTAGCAGGCCTGTGTTGTGCCCAGCCATTGTTGGGCAGAAGCCAGAGGATCTGGACGTTCCTCCGCAGGGCAACCTGCCCTCCTGGTCACAACTTTAGGTGTGTCCTAACCTGCCCAGGACCCACATGAATATCTTTGTCTAAGGATGCCTTTGGTCTGTACTGAGGAAGTGCCTTCAAGTAGAAGGGTAAGTAGTTCGTGCTATTGGCTTGAGATTAAGCAGCCTGTACAGGACAAGGTGGAAGGAACCCAGATGGCAGCAGAGGCTCTTTCTGTGCCCTTTTGCAGAGCCCCTGACAGCCCCCTGCAGCTGCACCATGGCCCAGGAACAGCAGGAAGGGGTGGTGAGGTGGAGGCTGTGTCCAGGTGGGAAGGCAGCAGAGAGCTGCTCAGTGGAGGGGTCCCCCTTGTCATCTGTCTCCTTCAGTCTACTTCAAAAATGGCATACACTCCTTTTCTAGCAAGGATCTTTGGAGGAAAGCAAGCAAGCACAGTGGGAAAGCAGTGTTGGGGGAGGCCAGGCTGGAACTGGAACTCTAGGGACCCCACTGACGTGGGCTGGTCTCCCTGGGAAGGACTGGCTGCCTACTGCAGGACCCCTTATGCAGGAGCCAGACGTGCCTTTTAAGTGTACCAGTTCCTCCTCAGGAGGTGACATGCTGTGGACTGAGCATGCACCCTCAACTGAGCAAACACTGCTAGGAAGCCATCTTCAACTGGAGTTTCGGGCCAGAGACACTGGTGTCCATCTCTGTGTGAGTGACTCACTGTTGCCATGACAAAGCATTGCAGACTCAGTGGCTTAAGAAACGCCAGGACGCTTCTTCCTTCCCATGTTTGAAGGTCAGGTGTCAGAAATCAAGGTGGCAGCAGACCACGCAGCCTGGATGTTGTCAGGAAGGGTCTGTCCCGCCTCTCCCAGCTACAGGGGGCCAGGAGTTCACAGCTCTACTGCCCCGTCTTTGTCCTTGGGATCACACAGCCATTCGTCTGGACAAGCTTGGTCTGTGTCCTATATAGGCACTGGTCACAGGATAAGGCCCAGCTGGACAACCAGAAATGGTCTCCTTCTCCCAAGAGCCTGGTCTTGGTCAGTCACATATGCAGAGACCCTCTTCCATGTGAGGTCACACCCACAGGTCCCTGGGCTTTGACAAGGATATCTTTCGTGCAGGTGGCTCTTTCAGCTCACCACAACCTTCGTCCCTCCAGCTCTCCAGACCGAAGGCAGAGACAACATCTGTCACATCCTAGTTCCTCAGGAGCACGAAGACCTCACATGAAGGGGGGAGTGGGATTTGCTCACTCAACAAAGGGACGTGTTTGCACACCCTCCTCCCCACCATCTTCATGAGCATGGCATTCTGAATTAAAATGCTGAGACAGTGCAGAGACCGGAAGTGCCCATAGTGTGATATCAAAGAAGGAAATGGGAGAGACTCATGTGCAGATGCAACTCACAAAACCCCTTACCGGGATGTAGCCAGTCAGCTGTGAAAGCGATGTCCACCTTGACTTCTGCAGCGGGAGAAAGACCTGTGTCTTCACCTAAGGGTCGTGGTGGCAAGGAGGAGCCTTCCCTGCACAGCGGCAGCCTCAGATCTTCAGTAAGTAGCTGGGAAAGCAGATCCCATAGGGCCCCAGACTCCTGTGACAAAAGGAATGTCATGTAGCAGGTTCAGAAAGAGGAGTCCAGAGGCGCTGAGAAGCTGTACCAGCATGTGCTCCTTCCCAACGTCTGTCTTCAGTGCAACCCGTGAGAGCCTCGGGCACCGTGTCTTTGATGCCATGCTCAGAGGAGACCCTCAAACCTACAGCTGAGCAGGGACATGTGACGTCTCCTGCACCTTTGCACAGCACGGCCTGCCTGCAGCTGGGTCTGGGCAAGGCAGTGCCCACAGTTAAAGACAGTCACAGAGGGTGGGTGGCACCCAGGCTGCAAATATTCAGAAGGATCTTGAGCAGGTGATTGAGCAGCGACCGGCCTGGGAGTGGGAACCAGGCCCCAGACCACTGTCTTCTGAGAGATGGAGGGCAGAGGTGCTGCATGGGAACTATGCGGATGAGGGCCTCAGTGCCTGTTCTCAGCTCAAGGCACCAGTTACTGCACTTGGCTGTCTTGGGGACCTCAGGAGGGTCTTTGGAGGCCTTCTTGCCTGTGGGCCCTTTGACAGTGCTACATAGTTGGAGTCTTTACCTCTTATAGACATGTGCAGAAAGTGAAAACCCAGGTGTGGCAGTTAGATTCAGGGGTCTCCCATAAACTTAGGTGTTCTGAATGCGAGGTTCCCAGCTGATGGAGATTTGGGAATTAATGCTCTTGGAGGGAGTGTATTACTGGGGGCAGGCTTATGGGTATTATAGCCAGTTTTTCCATGACAGTGTTTGGCACACACCTGTTCCTATTGTCCATCTTGTGTTGGCCAGGAGGTGATGTCCACCTTCTGCTCATGCAATTGTTTTCCCTGCCATCATGGAGTTTCCCCTCGAGTCTGTAAGCCAAAATAAACCCGTTTCCCCAGAAGCTGCTCTTGGTTGGGTGTCTTTGGCCAGCAATGCGAACCTGACTGCAATACCAGGGAGATCAGCCAGCCAGCCTATGATGACCACCAAAGGTCAGTCACCTCCTCCCAAAATTTGTGTCTTCTGCAATAAGTATCTCTGAGCTCATGCGGCTTGTGGTCAGGAATTCCATAATGGCTGAGCTGGCAGATCTAAGTGAGTGTCCTTCCCCAGGGTGCAGCTAGGACAGCATGGGAAGCTCCCAGGCAGGAGGGCCTGCCTCTGGGATGGTTGATGCCCATGCTGTGGCTCCACTCCAATTATGCTGCCCTCTCTGCAGACCCTTGTGTTTCCTCACATATGGCTGATGGCTTACCTTGAGAGGTGATGGGATTGGGAGATGGAAGGAGGAAGGGATTTGGAAGGAGGGAAGAGGAGGTCACCTCTAACTCGAGTCCTGGGCTCCAGCATTGTGAGCCCTTACTCCTACCTCATCCCATGTGTTAGAATCAGAGGTTCGGTCCAGCCTACACTCAGTGGGAGCCAATGCTGACCCACCGTTTGGCAGTGACGAACCAAAGATACTGTAGACACTGGGTGTCAGATGGGAGGAAAGAGTTCATTTTGGACTAGTCTTGAGGAGAACCTTCACGATGGCAGGGAAAGAATGGCATGAGCAGAGACAGGACATTGAAGTCTTGCTTGGAAAACAGCAGCACCAGAGTGAGCTAGCCCCTGGCAATGGGGAGGTGTTTATAACACCCCGAAGTCCACTCTCAGCAACATGCCTCCTCCAGCAAAGCTCCACCTCACAAGTTGCCACCACCAAGGAACCACATCTTCCAAACACATGAGTCTGTGCAGGGACGTTTGATTCAAACCACCTCGCCCAGCTTTAAGTCCCCAGGGGTGCTCACAGGTGCCTCCAGGTCCTGCTCACTTGCAGAATGGCTGCAGCCTCACATCGTGCAGGACAGAGCAGACTGCCCAGGCCTCTCCAACAGGCTTGCAGCCTCAGTAGTAGGACTAACTTGGTCACATGCTCGTCTCTGGGACAGTCACATGGCTGAGAGATGCAGCTCTGTGACGGGCAAGGCCAGTGCTACATGCATGCCTCTCTGAGTCGTGGGGCCACCAGGGCCCCTCAAGCCATGTGGGCAGCTTGGAGGGTGTTCTCCAGCAAGGCTCAGCTGGGAAATAGTTGCAAAAGGCAGGCATGGAGAGAGGAACTCTACTGCATAAAGCAGGCTCCCACATCTGTTGCTGGCCCACAGCCTCCACAAGCTGCAGGGCCACCGCAAGGCATGGACCTTGCCCAGTCAGAGGGCCACCACATGCTTGCTGCTCAGCAGTCTGGCCTCCGACTGAGGAAGGCTTTTCCAGGCTATACCATCTATCCCTCAAACACCAACTTGCCTCCCAGAACATTCAAATGGAGGCCCTTTAAGAAACAAGTGTAGAGCCGGGCTTGAGGATGCCTGCCTATAATTCTAGCACTCAAGGTGCCGAGGCAGGAGAATTTCTGTGAGTTCAAGGCTAGCTGGGGCTATCTAAGAAAACCATGTCTCAAAAAAAAACAAACCCACAAAACAAACAAAATACAGAAATTAAATGAGCTTGAGGGGCTGAATTGTGGTTCAGTGGTAGTGTGCTTACCTGGCATGCACAAGGCCCTGGGTTTGGTCCTCACCCCACAGCAGAGAGTAATCTGTACCACATGAGTCTGAAGCAGCTCCCATAAATGAGTGGCATGTGGGCATGGTTGGGTACTGAGGAGCAGAGCAGCACACCCACCCCCCGTGTTTCTGGAGACAGCTGGCTCTCAGGTGTGCAGCATCTGAGGGTCACAGTCGTCAGCTTCCCAGGAGGCCAGCATGGAGGAAGCAATCCAGGCCAACAAGAGGTGAGGGATGGAGGCCTGCGACCCCAAGGTGACTTCCACCCTGGACCTTTTCGTTTTTCTCCTGACATTTAAAGCCCATGGGACTAGGCAGTGAGAAGTCCAGGGTGTGAGCTGACAGCCCAGCGCCTGCTCAGCACCATCTGGGGTGATGTGTGGAGTTTGGAACTGTCAAACTGACATCTTCCATTAGCACCGAAATACATTTTTAATACATTCCATTTTTCTTTAATTTCAGATTATATTGGGTCTGGTAGACTTTTTCCTTCACTACTGAGCCGTGTATTATTAAGCCGTCAGAATGGTCTCCTGCAGAGCGTGGTGGCCTCGTTCCTCCTTCCAGATCCCTCCCTGGAGGCCATGTCTTTGCACTTTGGATAAAGGCCCAGGAGTGTGCAGTTGCCTCCTCTGAACCATGCAACCCGTGTGGCTCAGTCCAGGGACATCCTAATCCTCTTCCTGTGCCCTCTGCCTCCTGAAGGGGACCTGGGCTGAAGGACGGTGGCTGATGGCTCTGTCTCCAAGCAGGAGAACACTTGTTGCTCACGCCTGGGGTTTTCCTACTCATCCAATGGGAGATCACTGGTCTGGATAGCTATGACCCCCCTCAGCATACCCTATATCCACATCAGAGGGTCACAGTGAATGTGGGGCCATCCCTGAGTTGAAGCTCATGGGACAAACAGGAGGGAATGACCTCTGTTTCCAGAGACTGCAAGATCTTTGGGAGAATATTTGACCCCAAGCAAAGTGGGATGCTTAGAGGATGGGAGCAGGGTCGGTGGGCTTCCTGAAGGAGGAGGATCTTCCCCACATGCTTTGTAGCCACTTGGAACAAGGTCTTCACTAACAGCGTGGGTTCTGTTAAAAACTGTTATTATTTTCAGGCATGGTGGTACATGCTGTGGTGGTTTGATTCAGGTGTCCCCAATAAACTTAGGTGTTCTGAATGCTAGCTCCCCAGCTGATGGATATTTAGGAATTAATGCCTCCTGGAGGGAGTGTACTGTTGGGGGGCGGGCTTATGGGTATTAAAGCCAGTTTCCCCATGCCAGTGTTTGGCACACCCTCCTGTTGCTGTGGTCCATCTTCTGTTGGCCAGGGGGTGATGTCCACCCTCTGCTCATGCCATCGTTTTCCCCTGCCATCGTGGAGCTTTCCCTGGGGCCTGTAAGCCAAATAAACCTCTTTTTCCCAGAAGCTGCTCTTGGTTGGGTGATTTCTACCAGCAATGCGAACCGGACTGCAACAGTAGAGTGGTACCGAGGAGTGGGATTGCTGCTAGACACCTGACTATGTGGCTTCAGACTTTTGTAGCTGATTTTCAAGAGGAATGTGGAAGGAGTTGAAATCTTGGCCTAAGAGATGCCTTGCAGTACTGTAAGTACAGCCTGATGGACTAATCTGGTCAGAGCTGAAAGACCTGAATGCAGTAAGAACTATGGACTGTGAGGTTTGGCTTATGAGGGTGAGAAAGAGCTGTGCCTGGACTGGGCTAGCAGTTTGTATGAGAAGCTTGCTCTTGTGCCTGTGTCCTGAGAAGTTGTGCAGGGTTGCTTTGCGTAGAAATGAACTGGTGTGAGCAGAGGGATATGGCACAGAAAGAAAAATCTTTGGGTGAACTGTTGCCTGTTCAGCTGCAACTGAGAGATTACAACCTTTGAGACTGGGCTAGCTGACCTGCGCTGGGGCAACAAGAAGAATGTCAACTCTTTTGAAGGGGTCTGAGTGCTCAAGGAGTGTCCTGTTCTTCAAAGTCTGCTTTATTCCCCCCTGGATTAACAAATTGGCACCCTACCTGGTATCGTGAAGTATAAGAAATGCTGGAAAGAGGGTCATTGAGTTTGCAACACGGTCTTGTGTTTTGGAAATGGCCATGGGCAGTGTGAAGCGGGTTTGCTGGTTGCCTGCATAGAGACCCCATGGGGCCATGAGGATGAACCGTGGCTTGCAGTGGAGAGCCAGTGGAGATGCCGGGACCATGAGATGGCTGCCGAGGAGCTGCCGGCCCCGGTGAAGTTTCCCAGGACTGTGAGTAGCCTAGCTGGAGGGGCGGAATTGGAATGCCAGAGACTTGTTGCTGGTTAGAATTATCGGACTTGAAGACTTGTCACTGGCTAGAGTTGCTGGACTTGAAGCTACAGAGTTTGATGTTTGCCCTGGTTGTTTTAAATCTTGTATTGGTTGAATGTTTCTTTGCTATGCCCAATACCATCTATTGCAGTGTGAATATTTATTCTGTGCCATTCTGGGTTTTTTGAGGTTATTTTTTGGTATTAAGGCTCAGTTAAGAGATCTTCGACTATGGGGATGTATGAACATCATTGGAATTGAAAAAAACTATGGGGACTTTTAAAATGAGAGGAATGCATTGTATCATGTATGGATATCAGTTTATGGGGGCCAGGGGCGGAATGTGGTGGTTTGATTCAGGTGTCCCCCATAAACTTAGGTGTTCTGAATGCTAGCTCCCCAGCTGATGGATATTTGGGAATTAATGCCTCCTGGAGGGAGTGTATTGTTGGGGGGCGGGCTTATGGGTATTAAAGCCAGTTTCCCCATGCCAGTGTTTGGCACACCCTCCTGTTGCTGTGGTCCATCTTCTGTTGGCCAGGGGGTGATGTCCACCCTCTGCTCATGCCATCGTTTTCCCCTGCCATTGTGGAGCTTCCCCTTGAGCCTGTAAGCCAAATGAACCTCTTTTTCCCAGAAGCTGCTCTTGGTTGGATGATTTCTACCAGCAATGCGAACCGGACTGCAACACATGCCTTTAGTCCCAGCACTTGGGATGCAGAGGTAGGAGGATCGTTGTGAGTTCAAGGCCACCCTGAGTGTATAGACTGAATTCCAGATCAGCCTAGGCTAGAGCCAGACCCTATTTCAAAACATAAATTTAATTGTTATGATTATTATTTTTGTGTGTGCACATGCTCATGCCCGAGTGCAGGCGTGTACGTGCCGTGGCGCATGCGTGGTGGTCAGAGGACAGCGTTTGGGTTGGTGCTCTCTGGTCCGTCTTTTCCTCCCTCTGGATTCTCACTCTGCTTAGCTGGGCGGGGCTCACCTCAGGCAATGGGGAAGTTTGCTTGTCTCCACCTCCCATTGCATACTGGGATTATAAAAGCCCACCATGGCTTCAGGCTTTTCACAGAGGCTCTGGGGATCAGATTCAGGTAGGCCAGCACACGTGGTGGGTGTCTTGTCCATGAAACCATCTCTCTAGCCCAATAGTGTGTGTTCGTTCTAGCTGTTCCTTCTGGCTATTGGAAGAATATATTAGTGACAGAGGGTGTGGGTGAATAGATGAATGAATGAATGAATGAATGAGATAGAGAGAAAAAGCACCCACCGTCCACAGCCTTGAGGACTCTGGGGAGAAACGAGAGACAGGCTCCATGCCAACTGGACCTGCAGGAGGCTCCCTGCTGGTGACTAGGCTGCCCTTTCCTCACCCCCTGGAGCTGAATCACACATGGCCAGAGGCCAGGGACTTTGTAGAAGTGAGACTCTCAGCAGCTCTTCCTCAGCTGCCCTGGCCTGCATGGTGGGAATGAGCAAGGCTTAGCCTGCCACTGCTTTTTGAGAAGTTCTGCCTACGACACCAACATCTGCCTTGTGTGTGTGTTCTTGCTCTTTTTTTTTTTTTTTTTTTTTTTTTTTTTTTGGTTTTTTGAGGTAGGGTCTCACTGTCACCCAGGCTGACCTGGAATTCACTATGGAGTCTCAGGGTGGCCTCGAACTCACAATCCTCCCACCTCTGCCTCCCGAGTGCTGGGATTAAAGGCGTGTGCCACCACGCCCGGCTTGCTCTCTTTTTTTATTGATAACATCTATACTTACAGACAATAAACCATGATAATTCCCTCCCCTCACTCACTTTCCCCCTCACACCTCCACTCTCCATCATATCCCCTCCCTCTCTCCGTTAATCTCTCTCCTTGATTTTGACCACATCTGCCTTTGAGTGAAGCAATGGACTCTCAGAAGCTCCTTGTCATTCCAGGGTAAAGACCACAGGCAGCTTTGTGAAGAACACATCATGGCCAGTCTGGTTGTCTCACCTCTGACTACTGGGCACTATCTTCCCAGAGCAATGACAGCTGTAGGAGAAGCTGCCCACAGCCTCCCTGACACAAAGATTAAGGTTTGCCTAAACACCCAAGTTCCCCACCCCGTGCCCTGCTGTGACAGGGAGCAGTGACCATGGTAAGTTCCCTTCCCACAGCCAGTGCTCCTCCAGGTGTGGCCACGGGAGCTTTAGCTCCAGTCCCCAGCTCCGTCATGTTGCTGGACAGTAGCTAATGATCAGAGACCATTCTACATCCCATGGGGAGGCACAGCCCCGCCTGACAGTGGCTGTCCTGAAGAAAGGGCACAGCCTGCCCTCCACAGCCTCTAATCTATTTAGGAATAAACAGTGCTATGCACGAGAGTGACTCGGGGACATTGATAGGCCCCTGCACACCCAGGCAGATGAATACGGTGTACCCAAGGCTGAAATTAGGGGGGAAATGCATTAACCTGGTGTCTGAAATTAAATCACGTCCACATTGCTGTTCAAATTAAGTCCTTCATTCATATTGCTCCGCGCCGCACTGCAGAAGTCGCAGACTCCAGTGGTCCTTATTTCCCCTTGGTAAGAAAGGCGACGTGGCTGGGAGACACCAGTGACCCACTGTGTCCTCAGGAAATGCATGAGCTACAGAACAGAGAGCTCCAGTCTGCAGAAAGTTTGTGCAGGACATAAATGGCCCTCTGAACTAGAAGTCCTTACTGGGGGCTTTCCATGGTTCCAACATCCAGAAACTTCCCCCAGGCATGAGCTGTGTGAAGCAAGAGCCCCTGCCCTGGTGTGGCAGCTCTCCTGCTAATGGTGGTCTTTGCCATGGGCCTCACTGTGCCATTGGCTTGTGGTGGCCCACGTGAAGATGCTGCCTCCCACCACCTTCAAAGCTGCTTAGCCTTGCTGGGCACATGCACCGGGCTGCTGTCCGCAAGTAGGTTGTTGGTGTCTGGGACCCTGAGCCAGGGCTGCTTCCTGGTGGGCTCTCACATCTGCTCCACACCAGCTTCCACTTCACTGGAGAGCTCCCGGGCCACCCTGTCCCTACCGCTCAGGCTCCACACAGCACAAGTGAGGTTTCCACCTTCTGGCTCAGGATGCTGGCTACCTCTCTGTGGTCCTTCGTAGAAAGCCTCACTGGGGTGGGGTTCAGGCTCTCCAGCCCTTGGCTGGGATCCAAGCTTTAGGCCCCATGTGCATCGTCAGCGTGTCTGTGTGTGAGTGTGGTCACTCAGCCTCTCTGTATTCAGAGAAGTCATTCTTGCAAGGCGAGGGATGAACACACCACCTCCTCAAGCCTCTGTGAGAACTGCACAAGGTGATGTTTTCTACAGTAACGGGTGAAGGCCCACTTATTGATCACACGCCGATGGACCGCAGCCTTCCAGGCTGGTCATTCTGCATGGAGGAACTGACACTGTGGTTGCTACCAATCCTAGTGCTGGTGCAACTTCTGCCCCTGAAACCTCCATTGCTGGATCATGACACCCTGTTATTGACAAAATTGACTGCGACTGTTATCACCATCGTCGCTTCGACCAGTGACGTGACTGTTCTTACTGCTATCGTTGGCCCCTACTAATATCCTCACTATTGCCACTTCCACACTCCATCACCACCACTGCTGCCATCGCTACCACTGTGACCACTATGCTACCATGGCAACAGCAACATCCCTAGTGAAGGAAAGATGGGACTCTGTGCTTTTAGTTCCAAGCTCTGCCATCCAACAGACAGAATGATGGACACAGCAAAGAACGTCTGGTGTGCATGCAGGGATTGCGCAGGGAACAGAGATGCAACAGGGCAGTCTGAGCCCAAGTGAGAAACACGCCCCATGCTGAGTAGAACAGCAGCCCTCCTCCAGGTTATGACTAGTTGATAGCAGTTAAAACCTTCACTTTATAGAGATGCATAATATATGAAAGCAAGGCAGTAGCTTAGAAGACAGACTGGAGGGGCAGACAGATGCCAGTATGCTTTCAGAGGGACAGAGTGAATTGGCAAGGGAGATACTCATGAGGCTGTCAGCTAAGATTATCCTGGAACTAAAGAAAGTTGTATGTCTTCAGGGAGAGGGGTGAGTTCTGAGCAGGGCATGCAGAACGTACCCAAGACACGCACCTGAGGAAAGAGGCAAACATGAGCACAAGCCCTGATCACAAGGAGAGGAGCGGCGAGGCCGTCTCTGACCAGCCACAGGGATGCTGAGCACAGGAGGCAGAACAATACAATCAGGTCACCACAGCAAGTGACAATTCACCTGGAATTCTGAGTCCAGCCAGACCGCAACCCAAGGCTGGACAAGTGAAGGCTTTCTGACACACAAGCCCAGGGCACCCTAGTCGCTCTCCGTCCTCCGTAGATGAACCACCAGGGCCTTGTCATCAAGGAGAAGAAAATGGTGATGGAGGAGGAAATTTCAGGAAACAACAGTGTACAAAGATGGAGAAAATTATTTTAAAATATGACTCATTATTAACTATTTTAAAAGGTCTGACCTCTATGCTTAAAAACAAAGCAAACAAAAGACAAAGACACCGCATCTTGTGGTGGGACATGCTCAGCGGTTCCAGATGTGTGGGAAGCTGCTGGCCTTGGTCAGCAGGAAGATGGAAGGTGAATAGATTTGGTTTTGTTTTTTTTTTTTCTGAAACCCTTGCACATATAAGTGCATGTTATAATTTTAAGTAACCACAAAAATGCTTGAAATAGAATTTACCTCCTCAAAACTTGCTGGAAGATACCAATGAACAGGAGGCCAGAGAGGAGGTGAAGAGTGGCCATGTGTCCCTTATATCCATACGATGAACCTTGTCCCCATATAATGGTGGCAGGAGAGACCTATAGAGAGTGACCGGGTCATGAGGATGGAACCCTCCTGACATGGTCAGCACCCCTGTAAGCAAAGGCAGGTCCATGTGTGCTTTCTTTCTGTCCTCCTACTTGTAAGGGCACAAGAAGGTAGTCATCTACAAGACAGAAAGACAGCCTCTCCCAGAACCAACCTGTGGGACTTCCATTCTGGGAACTCTAGCCTCTGGTACAGTGAGAGAGGAAGGTGTGTATAGAAGCCACACAGCCCAAGCAGACCGAGGATGAAGAAAATGAAGATCAAAATAATATGGTAGATGCAGGTTCAATGTAGCAGTAATGAATTATAATAAATGAATATGTGCTAAAAACAGATCATAAAATGGAACGCTAAATGTAATTTATGTATGTAGATAGAAAGGTTAAAATGAAAGTACAGATTTCTAATTATAGTAGCACTATCAATGTCAGGCAAAACTGGTTTTTCAGAGCGCTGGTGGTTGGCAGGGAGCAGCAGCTCTGCTTGAGTCAGAAAGAGACCTGTGCCCACACTGGCGCTGTAAGCGGCCCTTGAGCGGAGGCTCTGATGTGGGCAGTAAGCAAGGGCAAAGCATGGTGACAGGGAAAGCTGAACATGCGGCCGTTTGCGAAGTGCACGATTGTCTACTTATGAAATCCAGGCAAAGGTAGACAGGATCTCTGCGCAGGGGAGAGCATCTGGCAGCTGTCCTGGGCACAGTGATCAGCATGACGGTGGGGTCGTCGGATGCAGAACTGCTTCTGCAAAATCAGCACAGTTCCATCGGCAGCAAGCATTGAATAAGAAACACAGGAGAGACCGGGAGATGGCTCAGTGGGTAAGGCGTCTGCCACACAAGCACAAGGACCTGTGTTCACATCCCCCGGATGCACATAAAGTCTGCACATGGTGGCAGACATCTGCCACCAGCGTGCCTATTAGGAGAGTAGAGGTGGACATGGGAGAATCTCCTAAGCATGGCGAGCCAGGCAACCTGGTGAACAAGAAACCCTGCCTCAAACAAGGTGGAAGGTGAGGATGACATGGAAGATTGAACTCTGACCTCCACATGCACACCACACCATGACGGGTGTGCCACCATGGTACGTGCATGCCCGTACTCACGCAATACACACATCACGAACACCCCAGTGAGGTAAAATTGGGTGTAAAAGAGAAACATCCCCCCCCTCACATTATCAACACGAATTAGGCACTCCCTAGAAATTAATATTAAAAATGCACGTGAATTTTGTGATGGAAATCAGAAACTGGGCCCGCTGGTTCAGGCCTGTCATCCCAGCTACTTGGAAGGATAAGTCAGGTGGAGTACAAGCTCAAGGTCTTCCTGGGTTCCAAGTGAGCTCAAAGCAGGTAGGCAATTTAGTGCGAAATTATCTCATAATGGAAAATAAAACAAGGGCTGAGGATATGCATAGCCCAGGGGTAGAGTGCTTGCCTATCATGCATGGGACCCTCAATGTAGTCCTTAGTACAAGAAGAAAAGTGAGTGAAGGAGAGGAAAGGGAGGAAGAATGGGAGGGAGGAAATGACAAAATTTAAGTACTTATTAAAGGATATGACAAAATAAGTGGAAGGGTAAATAATAAGTGGAAGGATCTCTATGGGTGGGAAAACATCATATCACAAATGTGACAATTATCCCCCCCCAAACTAATTAATAAATTCAATGGTATCTCAATGGAAATGCCGAAAGCATTACAGGGAAAAGTGACAGATCAATTCCAGAACTGGTACAGATGAGTGTTTTCACTCCTCTATAATTTTGAAGAACAATTTTGAAGAAAATGGGTTTCAGGAGGAGACTCGCATACTGGAGTCAAGAACCATTATGCAGACAGAGTAAGCACATGGCGCAGTGTTGATACAGGGCCCTGCAAATGGATCAATGGGCCAAAACAAAACACCGGCCGCCCTGCACGGGACAGGGTGCCCGAGGGAAGCTGATGGATGACAGGGGAGGCTTTGCAAGTCAGGGGTGACTAGATGGATGACTTAATATGGGGACTTTCCATCAGAAAAAAAGTTAATTAGATTTTTTCTTTTATTCCATTCAATATAATGAATTCCACATGACTAAAGACCAAAATAAAATAAAATAAAATAAAAATGAGGATTTTAAAACAAGCCTTTAAAAGTTTTCAGAAGAGTTCAAGGATAGTTTCATGATTACCTAGGAACAAAAAGTGATTTCTGACTTCTGGGAAAGATGGCAGTATAGGAGCCACGCCAAAGCAGCCTGTGGGGGAACTAAGCAGAAAAATACACTCTTCTACCAAAAAGTGAAGGTGTATAAGAAATTACTACTCACAGCAGAGACATAGGAGAGACCCAGAGTTTCTAGAGACCACAGAAGCAGGCAGAAACAGTGGTGCCAGTCCACATGCCAGCCAGGCTGCACCTGAGCCACAGGAGAAACCAGATTAAGGGGTTTTCCACTCACACCAGCCTCCTCACAAACTCAAGAAAGCTGAAGGAGAAGACAGCAGAGATCAGCTGATTCACTCATGAGGAAGAGGATCATGGGGACCAGCTATGCAGCTCTGGTAGAACTTCAGGCACCCTCCACAGACCCCCGCCCCCAACTGCCAACACCAGCAACCGCCAGAGACCCGAGGAAGGGAACTCAGCTGCTATCAGAGCAGTGGACCCACTGACCCAGCCAAGCAAGCCCAGCTCACAATGCAGTAAGGAGGGACCCAAGCAGGTGCACAGCATAGCTGAGTCCAAAGCCAAAAGGTAATCGGGCCTACTTACACCAGGTCAGTAACCACCACAAAGCCTGGTATATAGGTCTGCATTGGAAGAGCTAATCGCACCTTCCAAGCCAGGGCAGGTTAGGTGTTAAATATGATGGATGGTCCAATTTGCCACTCTTAAGTAAGCTGTATTTTGGGGTTGTCATTTGTTGCTTCCTGATTTATGGCACATTTGTCTCTTCTTCTGTCATTTGTGGGGGCAGGTTCTCACTTGACCACAGCCTAACCTGGAGCCCGTTACACACCAGAAATCTCAGCCTCACAGTTGACAGGATTCAGAGTGTGGATTAACATTCATTCTTAGAGACTTTGATTGTGTTAAATGAACTGTTTGTTTTAATACCCTCTCTTACATAAATACTCCATGCTGTTTTGTTTTTTTGAGGCAAGCCCAGTGGACTGACTTTTTTAATGCAAGAGTAAGTGTGAGAGAGAGAATAAGAGAGATAATTGGCATGTCAAGGCCTCTAGCTACTGCAATCAAACTTCAGACATGTGTACTCCCTAGTGAACATACATGTGCAACCTTAAGCACTGTGTATCTGCTTGCAGGGGACCAAGAGACTTAAACTTGAGTCTTTGCAGGCAAGTGCCTTAATCTCTAGGCCATCTCTCCTCGTGAATGTATATATTGTTCAGGTGGATTTCAGAATTTGCCTGCATTTTGCTTCATCCAGCCTACTAGAATACTTGCATAGCAGGCAAACCAAATAACTAGGGACACTTTTGCTGTTACACTGACAGTCACTTAAGGGCCATGCCTGGCAACTTAAGCTCCAACCCTGAAGATACATAAAATCAGATTTATACATCTAAGAATACTAGAGATAATTTAAAAATCCCAAGCATCAAATTAACCCAAGGTGCAAAAACCTCTACATCATATACAAGAAACACAAAAACTCAGGCTGGAGAGATAGCTTAGCAGTTAAGTGCTTGCCTGTGAAGCCTAAGGACCCCGGTTTGAGGCTCGATTCCCCAAGACCCATGTTAGCCAGATGCACAAAGGGGCACACACCACGTCTGGAGTTCATTTGCAGTGGCTAGAGGCCCTGGAGCACCCATTCTCTATACCTGCCTCTTTCTCTCTGTCTGTCACTCTTAAATAAAAATAAACAAAATTTTTAAAAAAGAAACACAAAAACTCAAGACAATATAATTCCACCAAAAATTATAAGTCCATCAAAAATGATGTCCAGTGAGAATGGTTTAGATGAAATGCTTGAGAAAGATTTCAAAAGAATGATTATAACTATGTTCAAAGAGACCAAAGAAGCAATCAAAGGAATAAAAGAAAACATAGGAAACCAATTAATGAAATAAGGAGGTCAATATGATACATGAATAAGAAAATAGAAATACTAAAGAAAAACCAGTCAGAAATACTAGACATGAAAAACACAGTGAGTCAAATAAAAAACTCTGTAGAAAGCCTCACCAATATAATGGATGAAGGACAGAACATAATATCTAAGCTAGAAGACCAGGTGGCAGATCTAATATAGTTCCAACAAAGCGAAAGACAAGTGAATAGAGAGGTATGAATGGGAGTTTCAAGATATTCAAGACACTATGAAAAAATCAAACATAAGAATTTGTGGTATAGTAGAAGGATAAGAATTTCACCCCAAAGTCATAGTAGGTGTTTTCAACAAAATCACAGAAGAAAATTTTCCCCAAATTGGGAAAAAGATGCCAATGAGGATACAGGAAACTTTTAGAACACCAAACAGACAAAACCTGGAAAGAACTTCTCCTTGCCATATTATAATTAAACTACCAAACATACAAACCAAAGAAAATACATTGAAAGCAGAAAAAAAGCAAGTCACTTATAAAAACAAGCCCATAAGGATAACAGCAGATTACTCAACACAAACTTTAAAAGCCAGAAGGGCTTAGAATGATGTATTCCAAGTTCTAAAAGATAATAACTGTTGACCAAGATTACTTTATCCAGTGAAGCTATCCATCAAAAATGATAGAGAAATAAAGACATCCCATAACAAAAACAGGCTAAAGGAATATGTGAGCACTAAGCCAGCTCTACATGCTGAAGAAGCAAAGCACACACATGAGGAAACAGGAAAAAATTAAATCATACTTAAGTAATAGTTAATACAAGAGATAAAGGGAAAACAGGAGGCACCACATAATAAGAAGAATGGCGAGAATAAATACATTCCTTTCAATAATAACTCTTAATATCAGTAACCTCAATGCCCCATCCAAAAGACACAGGCTTGCAGGTTGGATTCAAAGGCACGATTGTACTGTGTGTTGCCTCCAAGAAAAATCACCTTTCTATAAAAGACAGACACTATTTTAGGGTAAAAAGATGAAAATGGTATTTCAGGCAAATGGGCCTAGGAAATAAGCAGGGGTCGCTAGCTTAATATCTGACAGGATAAACTTCAAACCAACATTAGTGAGGAAAGATAAGAAAGGTCATTTTATACTGATTAAAGGAATACTCCAACAGGAGGACATTACAATCCTAAACATATATGCACCTAACATGGGGGCTCCCAATTTCATCAAACAAACACTATTAGACTTAAGGTCACAGACAACACCAAACAAAATTGTAGTGGCTTACTTCAACACCCTGCTTTCATCTATTGGCAGGTCATATCAGAAAAAAATAAACCGAGAAACATCTGGATTAAATGATGTCATGAAAACCATGGACTTAACAGATATCTACAGAACATTCCACCAAATACTGTAGAATATACATTTTTCTCAGTAGCACATGGAACACAGTCCAAAATAGACCACATATAAGAACACAAAACAAATCTTATCAAATATAGGAAATTTGAAATAATTCCTAGCACTTGATTTGAGCACAATGGGATCAAACTATGAATTGGCACCAAGCAAAAGAAATTCATGGAGATTAACAGCAACCATTGAATGATGAATGGTTCATTGAAGAAATCAAAAAGGAAATCAGTAAATTCATAGACTCAAATGATGACTAGAATACAACATGCCAAAATCTTTAGGACACAATGAAGTCAGTCCTAAGAAGGAACTTACTAGCTTTAAGTGCCTATATTAATAAATTAGAGAATTCACAAGTAAACAATTTAATCATTCACCTTCTGGCCTTGAAAAAAGAAGAAAAAGGTAAATCAAAATTCAGTAGATGGGAAGAAACAATAAAGAGTAGGGCAAAAATTAATGAAATAGAGCCCCCCCCAAAAAATCCAAAGAATCAATGAAACAAGGAGTTGGTTCTGTGAAAGAATAAACAAGACTGATAAATCCTTAGCAAATATGACCAGAAGAAAGGGAGAAGAGACAAAAAAAAGTTAATAAAATTAGAGATGGAAAAGGCACCATTACAACAGATAGCAAAGAAATTCAGAAAATCATAAGGACATACTTTAAAAATATATACACCTGTAAGTTTGAAAATCTGAAAGAAATTGATGATTTGGTAGACTTATATGACCTACCAAAATCAAATCAAGATGAGATAAACCATTTAAATAGACCTATAACAAATACAGATATGAAAGCAGTCATAAAAACAAAAACAAAGTCCAGGCCTAGATGGATTGACTGGTGAATTTTACCAGGCAATTATGGAAGAACTAACACCACTGCTTCTCAAAATTTACTGTAAAATAAAAAGGAAGGAATCCTGCTGAACTACTTCTACAAAACCAGACAAAGATAGAACAAAAAAAGAAAATTATAGAACAATCTCCCTCAGGAACATAGCTGCAAAAATTCTCAACAAAATATTGGCAAACAGAATGAATACAAGAATGTATCAGGAAGATTATTCACCTGACCAAGTAGGCTTTATCCCAGAGATGTGGGGATGGTTCACATTGGGAAATCAATAAATATAATACACTATATAAAGGGACTGAAGAACAAAAATCACATGATCATCTCAATAGATACAGAAAAGGCATTCAACAAAATTCAACCTCTCTTAATGGTAAAATTCTATATAAATTGGAAATAGAATGAATATATCTCAACATAATAAAAGCTATTTATGGGATGGAGAGATGTCTTAGCAGTTAGGTGCCTGCCTGTGAAGCCTAAGGACCCCAGTTTGAGACTTGATTCTCCAGGACCCATGTAAGCCACATGCATAAGGTGGTGCATGCATATGGATTTTGTTTTCAGTGGCTGCAGGCCCTGGCATGCCCATTCTCTCTCTCTCTCTCTCTCTCTCTATCTCTCTCTTGCTTTCTGCCTCTTTCCCTCTCTGTTGATCTCAAATAAATAAATAAAAATAGACAAAAAAATTTTTAAAGTTATTTATGACAAGTCTATAGCCAACAAAATACTAAATGGGGAAAAACTTGAAACTTTTCCCCTAAATTCAGGAATAAGACAAGGGTGTCCACTGTCCCTACTTTTATTTAATATAGTACTGGAAGTCTTAGCCATAGCAATAAGAAAAGAGACACACAAAAAAGTGATACAAACTGGAAATTAACAGATCAAATTATCATTATTTGCAGATGATATTACTTTATATATAAAGGACCTTAAATACTCTACCAGCAAACTGTGATAGCTCATAAATACAGAAATGTAGCAGGATGCAAAATAAACACATAGAAATCAGCAGCCTTCCTATATAAAAATGACAAACATGCTGGGGATGAGATCAGGGTACCACTCCCATTCACAAATGCCTCAAAAATAAATAAATAAATAAAGTACCTTGGAATCAACCTAACCAAAGAAGTTAAGGATCTCTACAATGAGAACTTTAAAACACTCAAGCAAGAAATTACAGAAGACACTAGGAAATGGAAAGACATCCCATATTCTTATTGTGGGCTGGAGAGATGGCTTAGCGGTTAAGCGCTTGCCTGTGAAGCCTAAGGACCCTGGTTCGAGGCTCGGTTCCCCAGGTCCCATGTTAGCCAGATGCACAAGGGGGCGCATGCATCTAGAGTTTGTTTGCAGAGGCTGGAAGCCCTGGTGCACCCATTCTCTCTCTCTCCCTCTATCTGTCTTTCTCTCTGTGTCTGTCACTCTCAAATAAATTTTAAAAAAATTTAAAAATTAAAAAAAAGAATCAATATTGTGAAAATGTCAATTTTATCAAAAGCAATCTACATATTCAATGCAATCCCCATTAAAATTCCAATGGCAGTCTTCACAGAAATAGAAAAAACAAGCCTAAAATTCATGTGGAAGCACAAAAATCCCTGAATTGCCAAAACAGTTTTGAGGAGCAAAAATAAGGCTGGTGGAATCACCATACCAATTTTAAGATATATTACAAAGCCATAGTAACAAAAACAGCATGGTACTGGCACAAAGACAGACATATAGATCAGCAAAACACAATAGAGGACCCAAATGTTAATCCAGGAAGATAAAGCCATCTAATTTTTACCAAAAATGCCAAAAATATTAATTGGAGAAAAGACAGCCTCTTCAACAAGTAGTGCTGGGAAAATTGGATAGATATCTATATGTAGAGGAATGAAAATAGATCTTTGTCTTTCTCCATGCTCAAGAATAAAGCCCAGATGGATCAGGGACTTTAATATCAGTCCTAAAACTCTAAAACTGCTAGAGGAAAAGGTAGGGGAAACCCTTCAACATATTGGTATAGGCAATGACTTTCTGAATATAACACTAATTTCTCAGGAGATAAAACTACTAATCAACCACTGGGATCTCATGAAATTACAAAGCTTTTGTACAGCAACAGGCACTGTGAAGAGAGCAAAGAGGCAACCCACAGAATAGGAGAAAGTCTTTGCCAGCTATACATCTGACAGAAGATTAATATCTAGAAAATTCAAAAACTCAAAAAAAAAAAACAATAAGAAATCAAACAACCCAATTAAAAAGTGGGCTATGGAACTAAATACAGAGTTACCATCAGAAGAAATACAGATGGCATATAAACACCTCAAAAAATGTTCTACATCCTTATCCAGCAGGGAAGTAAAATTAAAACTAGTTTGAGATTCCATCTCACTCCTGTCAAAATGGCTATCATCAAGAAAACAAATGACAATAAATGTTGGCAAGGATGTGGAAAATACGGAACTGTTCAACACTGTTGGTAGGAATGTAATCTGGTATAGCCATAGTAGAAATTAGATCAGTGGGGAGGTTCTTGAAATAGCTAAAAATAAATTTCCCATAGGATCCAGATATACCACTCCTAGGCATATATCCTAATGACTCTTCTCACTACTTTAGAGATACTTGCACAACCATGTTTATTGCTGCTCTATTCACAATAGCTAGGAAACGGAACCAGCCTAGATGTCCCTCAATACATGAAATGATAATAAAGATGTGGTACATTTACACAGTGGAGTTCTATTCAGCAGTAAACAAAAATCAAATTATGAAATTTTCAGGAAAATGGATGGATCTGGAAAGGAATATACTAAGTGAGGTAACCCAGACCCAGAAAGACAAACATCACATGTTCTCTCTCATATGTGGATCCTACCTACAAATGTTTAGACTTGTGTGTGAGCTGGAACCAAAAATCAGTACTAGAGGCCAATAAGCTAGAAAAAGTCTATAAGGGAGAGAGGAGAGGGAAGGTCATAAGAGGATGGTAATGTACATATGTAAATAGAAGAACAGATTACAGGGAGTGGAATGGCTTGAGAGTCCAGGAGAAGAGATTGAATAAGAGAAGGGTGGGGGAAGGGTCAATCAAAATTCAAAATATTTTGAATAAAACATATGAAAGCCTACTTTTTTGGATAATGGCACATCCAGAAGCCATAGATTGCTACTAATAATTTTTCAGTGCCAGGGGTGGGATACCTTCCAGTGAGTTGTTGGCCAGGGAGGTCCCTGTTACCTCCAAAACATAGGCTATTGCCAAAGCCCTTGGTTTCTCATGAGTAACAGATGGTAGGACCCTATTGCTGAAGACTTCACATGCCTGAGTGACAAAGTCACTGAGAAATCAAGCCGGTGCTGAGCAGAAAACCTTCTCCCTGTAGACCATCCAATTGAAAGCTGGAAAAAAGCTGCACTGTATGCAGTCTTATGGAAGACACAAGTTAACAGCAATGGTACAGTAGACATTGGAAGCCTCAAGTTTGGCAGGACAGGCCAAATGATCAAACAGGTGCAATAGTGCCATGTCTGCTCTGGGGGAAGTCAACTACTCTCTAGTTGGACTAGAGGTTCACTCTATAGGAAGAAATACATGCCTGATACTGAAAACCTAATCAAAAGCCTATGGCAGGGGAGGTCATGAGCCTTAGAGGCATAAAGCCTGGTCTTATTTGGTTAAATACATATATTATGTTCACCAAACTGCCCTGAAAGCACTACACTTAATGTTCATATTCATATATTAATGCCACTCTCACTCTTGGTTAGAGAAGCTTCTTTTTTCAGATGGCAGTGACCACTGGGATGATATAGAAGGCAATGCAGTGCTGAGAAGAAGGGATGGAGGAGTGTCCAGCACTGAACCACCTCTACCACACTCTCCAAGGCTCAGTTTCCATTGTGGAAGAGGTGGCAGAAAGAATGTAAGAGCCAAAGAAAAGGTACCACTCCTTACATACAACTGTCTCAATATCCATGACATTGTAGTGTTTAACAATACCTTCACAAGACCCTCATAATAGGAGAAAAAGACAATGAAATCCAAATAAAAGAGAGACTAACAGAGAAGGAGCAGATATAATAGAGAGTGGAGTTGTGAAGGGGAAAGTAAGGGAGAAGAGGGAATTATCATGGTTTATTGTCTATAAATATAGAAGTTGTCAATAAAAAAAATTAAACAGAAATAAAGAAGGTAATCATAAATTCATAGAATCAAATCACAATATACCAAAACCTTTAGGGCATAATGAAGGCAGTCTTAAGAGGGAAATTTATAGCTTTAAGTGTCTATATTAATAAATTAACAAGGTCACAAGTAGACAACTTAATGCTTCACTTTTAGGTCTTGGATAAAGAATAACAAGGCAGGGCTGGAGGGATGGCTTAGCGGTTAAGCGCTTGCCTGTGAAGCCTAAGGACCCCGGTTCAAGGCTCGGTTCCCCAGGTCCCATGTTAGCCAGATGCACAAGGGGGTGCACGCGTCTGGAGTTCATTTGCAGTGGCTGGAAGCCCTGGCGCGCCCATTCTCTCTCTCTCCCTCTATCTGTCTTTCTCCCTGTGTCTGTCGCTCTCAAATAAATAAATAAAAAAAAATGAACAACAACAACAAAAAAAATGAACAACAACAAAAAAAAAAAGAATAACAAGGCAGACCAAAAATCAGTAGATGGGAAGAAATAACAAAGATCACGTCAGAAATTAATGAAATAGAAACCAAAAAACATCCACTCAAAAAAATCAATGAAAAAAAGAGTGGGTTCTTTGAAAGGATAAACAAGCTTGATAAAACCTTAGCAAATTTAAGGAAAAGAAAGAGAAAAGACACAAATTAATAAACAGACACAACAGATACCAAATGAATTCAGAAAACTATAAGGACAAAATTTAAGAACATATACTCCACAAAGTTTGAAAATCTGAAAGAAATGTATGATTTCCTAGACTTATATGACCTACCAAAATTAAATCAAGATGAGATAAACCATTTAAATAGACCTATAACAAGTATGGAGATCCAAGCAGTTATATATATTAAAAAAAAAAATCTCTCAACTAAAAAGTGTCCAGGTCCAGAAGGATTCACTGGTGAATTTTACCAGGCTTCATGGAAGAACTAACACCAATGCTTCTTAAACTTTCTCATAAAATAGAAAAGGAAGGAATACTATCAAACTCTTTCTACAAAGCCAGCATCACCCTGATACTAAAACCAAAGACAGAACAAAAAAGAAAATTACCAATATCCCTCATGAACATTGGTGCAAAAATTCTCAACAAAATATTGTCAAACAGGATACAAGAATATATCAGAAAAGATTAATCACCTGACCAAGTGGGCTTTATCCCAGAGATGCAGGGATGGTTCAACATATGCAAATTGGTAAATGTAATACACTATATAACTGGACTGAAGGAAAAAAAGTCACATGATCATCTCATTATAAGCAGAAAAATTATTTGATAAAAGCCAACATCCCTTCATGTTAAAAGTCCTACACAGACTGGGAGTAGAAGGAACATATCTCAACATAATAAAGGCTATTTATGACAAACCTACAGCCAACATAATACTAAATGGAGAAAAACTTGAAACTTTCCCACTAGTATCAGGATCAAGACAAGGGTGCCCACTGTCCCCATTTTCATTTACTATAGTACTGGAAGTCTTAGCCATAGCAATAAGGAAAGAGACACACATAGAAGGGATACAAGTTGGAAAGAAAGAGATCAAGTTATCATTATTTGCAGATGACATGATTCTATATATAAAGGACCCTAAAAACTCTACCAGCAAACTGTTAGAGCTGATAAACACCTACAGCCATGTAGCAGGATACAAAATAAACACACAGGAATCAGTAGCCCTCCGACATACAACATGCTGAGGATGAAATCAGGGAATCTCTCCCATTCACAATTGCCTCTAAAAAAGGTACCTTGGAATAAACCTAACCAAGGAAGTGAAGGATCTCTACAACGAGAACTTTAAAACACTCCAGTGAGAAATTTGAGAAGACACTAGGAAATGGAAAGACAGCCCTTGTTCTTGGATTGGAAAAATCAACATTGTGCAAATGACAATCTTACCAAAAGCAATCTGCACATTTAATGCAATCTCCATTAAAATTCCAATGGAATTCTTCATAGAAATAGAAAAAAAATCCTAAAATTCATTTGAAAGCACACAAAAGCCTCAAATATCTAAATTTTTTTTTGAGCAACAAAAATAGGCTGATGATATCACCATACCTGATTTTAACCTATATTACAGAGCCATAGTAACAAAAACAGCATGGTACCAAGCCAAAACAGACACATAGATAAATGGAACAGAATAGAGGACCTAGATGCAAGTCCAGGTAGCTACAGCCACCTGATCTTTGACAAAAATGCTACAAAGACTCATTGGAGAAAAGACAGCCTCTTCAACAAGTGGTGCTGGCAAAACTGGATATGTATATGTAGAAGGATGAAAATAGATCTTTATTTCTCTTCATGCATAAGAATTAATTACAAACAGATCAAAGACCTTAATATCAGACCTGAAATTCTGAAGCTGCTAGAAGAAAAAGTAGGGGAAACCCTTCAACATATTGGCATAGGCAACAACTTTCTGAATAGAACCCCAGTTGCTGAGGAAATAAAACTACTAATCAACCACTGGGACCTCATGAAATTACAAAACTTTTGTGAAACAAAGGACCCTGTGAATAGAGCAAAGAGGCACCTACAGAATGGGAGAAATCTTTGCCAGCTACACCTCTGACAAAGGATTAATATCCAGGATATACAAAGAACTCAAAAAACAAAACAATAAGAAAATCAAACAACCCAATTCTAAAAAAATGGTCTATGCGAATAAAAGAGAGTTCTCAAAAGAAGTAATACAGATGGTATATCAACATATTTAAAATGTTCTATACCCCTAGTTATCAGGGAAATGCAGATTAAAACTATGTTGAGATTCCATCTCACTCCTGTCAGAATGGCTACCATCAAGAAAACAAATGGCAATAAATGCTGGCGAGTATGCAGAAAAGAAGGAACCCTTTTACGTTTTTGGTGGGAATGCAATCTGGTCCAGCCATTGTGGAAATCAGTGTGGAGGTTCCTGAGACAGTTAAAAATAGATTTACCATATGACCCAGCTATAGCACTCCTAGGCATATATCATAAGGATGCTCACACTACCTTAAAAATACTTGCACATCCATGCTTATTGTCACTCTATTCACAATAGCTAGGAAATTGAACCAGCCTAGATGTCCCTCAACTAATGAATGGATAAGGAAGATGTGGCACATTTATACAATGGATTTCTATTCAGCACTAAATAAAAATGAACTTAGGAAATTTTTAGGGAAATTTCAGGAAAAGTATGGATCTGGAAAGGAATATATTAAGTGAGGTAACCCAGGCCCAGAAAGCCAAATATCACATGTTCTCACTCATATGTGGATCCTAGCTACAAATGTGTACACTTGTGTGTAAGTTGGAGTAAAAATTTGGTAGCAGAGACCAGTAAGCTAGAAAAGGGCTATAAGCAAGGGAGGAGAGGAGAGGATTAAGGGGATGGTATTGTATATATGTAAGTAGAGGAACAGATTATAGGGAGTGAAATGGCCTAAGCAAGGTCAGGGGAAGAGATTAAGAGAAGGGTATGGGAGGGTTAATCAAAATTCAAGACATTGTGAATAAACCATACGTTAACCTCCTTTTTTTTTGAATAATGGCATACCCAGAAGCCATAGACTATTACCAGAAAAATTTCAGTGCCAGGGACAGAATACCTTCCAGTGAGTTATTGGTGAGGGAAGTCACTGATGCCCCCAAAACATTACAGGCTATCGCCAAGGCCCTTGACTTCCCACAGGAATAGATGGTAATACTCTACTGCTGAAGACATCACATCTTTGGGCTGCATGCTCACTGAGAAATCAAGCTGGCACTGAGCTGAAAACCTCCCTATAGACCAGTGACAGAAAGCTAGAAAAAGCTGCACTGTGTGCAGCCCTATGGGAGACAGAAGCCATCAGCAGTAAAAACAATGGACACTGCAAGCCTTAAGTTTGGCCAGCCAGGCCAAATATCCAAATGGGTACAATAGCTGCATGTCTGCTCTGGGGGAAACCAGCTGCTCTCTAATTGGACTGGAGGCCCACTCTATGGGAGGAAATACATGTCTGGTACTGAAAACCTAACCAAAAGCTTATGGTGGTGGTGGCGGGGGAGTTATGAGCCTTAGGAGTATAATGCCTGCTCTTGTCTAGCTAAATGCATATGTTATGCTTACCAAACATCCCTGTGGGCACTTTAATTAATGTTCATACACATATATTAATGCTACTCTCAGTTTTTGTGAGAGAAGCTTCTCTTTTCAGATGGCGGAGACCATTCAGAAGACCCAAAAGGCAACATGCATGAGAACAAGTGACAGAGGAGTGTTCAACCCTGAAATCTCCTTATCACACCTTCCAAGGCTCAGGGTCCTTTCCAGAAGAGGTGAAAAGGATGTAAGAGCCAAAGGAAGGGCAGGACTCCTTACAATGCAACTGTGCAGACAGAAATTGACCTAGCAGTGCCTAGAAAATAGGAAAAGATGATGATATTAAAATAAAGAGAGACTAACAGAAAGAAAGAAGAGATATGATGGAGTGTGGATTTGTGAAGGGGAAGGAGGAGGGGAGGGAATTATCTTCGTTTATTGTCTAGGTATGGAAGTTGTCAATAAACAAAAATAGCGATTTCTTAGACAAAGGGAACAATACCTAAAGCCAGTGAAAAACTCTATTATCTCCTTGGGGAACAAGAATTTTGTAAACACAAAAGAAATGTAGCCATACGCGAGGAACAATTTGCGGTGCAGAGAGAAAAGCGTTATTGCCCAGAATATATCAATGACATTTAGTGATCAATTAGAACAAACATTAAAGAATGCAATAGAAAAATGAGGCTAGGATACAGACTTCAGTCTCCTGAAGAAGTTCACAGGCGGTTGACCACAGGGACACATGTGGAGACTCAGTGGCCATCAGGGAAATAAGAGGCAAGCAACCTAGTTCACTTGACACGCATCACGGAAGCAGAGCCCCCATGTCCACAAGGGTGCCAAGCGCTGATGGGGATGGGGCTTCTGGGCAGCAGGCAGCTACCACGCTCCAGGACACCAGAGCAGACCCCAGCCTTCACAGCCTGGCAGCATGGCGCGCTCCTTTAATGGCAGCTGCCAGCAGCATTATCTAACCCGCGCATGTGACTTCAGAGGATTGCTATAATGCCCTGTCTATAATCTGAAAAGAGGACAAAGGAGAGTTTTCTATAGTAAGACAGTTTAGAATTAAATATGACTCTGCTCAGGTTCAGCTACAAGGAAGCCACAATGTAGGTGTCAAATGATTTTATTTTATATTTTTTTTACAATGAATTAGTTTATGTTTAAACGATTTAGCTGGATGTTGTCCTCACTTTCCTTTGCATATAACGTTTTGAAATAAGACCAAGTAGAAATGCCAGCTCACAGGTAGTCTCGGCTTGTTTCTGTGCTGTGCCATCCATCAGAGACTCCAGCACCGTCCCCAGAAGAGAGAATTCCGTACTGCATGGGGGTGATGCGTAAATCAAGCAGCAGGAACCTCCATGGACTGACATGGTGTCGGTCCCATGAGCAATGCCCATCAGTGACATGACTGCCATGTATACAGTTCTTAGCGAAGCAGTCTGTCCTCTGTGTGCCAGGCAGGTACAGCACGTGTCACGTTTACACAAAATCCATGCAAAGAAAGCTTTTATGTGTTATGCATCTTAGTTCATGGCAGAAGACTGGATACTGAGTACTTTATAAAGAAAACATTCTTTGTCTCAGAATTCTGGTGGTTCAAAGTCCACACCACATAGTGCTGGCATCCGGTGAGGTCTCTAGGCTGTGCCACAGTGTGCTGGGGAAGCAGAGAGCCAACAGAATGCATGCAGAAGGGGCCAGGCATATGGGTGGAGGATTAACCCAGTCCATGACCATCTCCCACAAGGCAGTATCTGTCCATTCATCAGGGTGGACACCCCAAGACATGAGCCCTTACCACTAGACCCCACCACTTAGTCCTTCCACCACCCAGGGGACCAAGCCATCAGAAGGTGTGCCTCTGAAGAACAGACCACATCCAGAACATAACAATATACATGTTGGGTAAAGACATCTACTTACATGGATGCTCAGATGGCACTCTCAACACTGCGTGGGAGGCAGGCTGGCCCTCCGAGCACCCAACCCACTCACCACAGGTGTCTAGCACACCCCCTGGCCTCTTAGGTTCCAAACGCCAGTAGGGTGACCACCGTAAGCAGATACTGACAGCTTGGGAATGAACAGTAATGCCCACTGTGTGCCAGCACCCAGAGGACGTCTCAGCACATGCAGGGGCCGCACAGTGTTGTTTGCGAGGAACACATGGGAAATGACCATGTGCATCAGAGAATCGACCACTGCAACGGGTAAACTCCAGGCTCCTTTACTTCCAGTGATGTCGCTCAGTGCTTGACAGCGATCTTGCTGCTAAACCTGCATGAAATCTCAAAACAGCCTCTACAAGCTTTGATCAATGGAGCAGAAGAGTATCAGAGCTGACCCACGTGCATCTAGTGAAGCACCTCTCTCTCTCTCTCTCTCTCTCTCTCTCTCTCTCTCACACACACACACACAGAGAGAGAGAGAGAGAGGGAGAGGGAGAGAGAGAGAGAGAGAGAGGTGGGTAGTATGTATGTGTGTGCGCCCATGTAGCACCCCACATACTTTCTTGCAGTGGCCGGGGCAGGATGTTGGGTGTCCTGCTCCATCACTCTTTCACCTGCTTGCTGAAATGAGTGGGTGTTAAGGTAAGTAAAATAATGGTGGATGTAAATAAACACAATGGCCTATCCACTTCCCCCACAGCAAGGCTTCTCAACCTTTCTACTGTGAGCCCCTTTATCCAAGAGTTTTTCAGGCAACCCCAGATAGATAGGTATATGAAATAGGTATATAAATCACACATTTACTGAAAATAAATTATAAGGAAAAATTTTTAAGCAATTCCTTGATCTACATATATTCTGCCATTTGTTAATGAGAAGAGTTAGTTTATTTTCACACAGAGAATTGAATTTTGGAGGCTGGAGAGATGGCTTAGTGGTTAAGGTGTTTGCTTACAAAGCCAAAGGATCCCTGTTTGGTTCTCCAGGACCCACATAAGCCAGATGCACAAGGGGGTGTATGCATCTGGAGTTTGTTTGAAGTGGCTGGAGGCCCTGGCATACCCATTCTCTCTCTCTCTCTCTCCCCCTTTTTAAAATGTTTTTAAAAAGAAGAATTAAATTCTGGCTGAATATTTGGTACCACAAGATGAAGAGCATCCACAGAAGTTTCTAGAGTTGATTGATACTTTGATTTTATAATAAAAGTGACAAGAACACAGCTTCATATGAGCACATGATACCAACAGGTAGAAGCATGTTTGGGGCAACCTCAGTAATTGTTAAAAATCCCATCCTAAGCCAAAGTCAAAATTCATTCAACAACTTTTTGTAAAACCAAGGCAGCAACTCAAACAGTAATTTTAAAAGTCAAACATTCTAGCACATCCAGTTTAGAGACATATGGGTCTGATACTCATGTACCGAGGAATGACAGTAGGAAGGCTTGCAGAGTCTTTGTCTCTGTAATTAAGCCATTATGTTCCACCATGGCACAGCGGTTTGTGCGCACAGCACAAACGCTGCAGCTCATAACGTACGACAGTCTGGGCACTGATCTGAGGTGCTCCAGGCAGTGACTGGTGTGTCACGGTATGACAGCATGCATGGCGGCATGTTGTGTGTCCAGAGCCAAGGCTGCAGTGAAGTCACGTGACGTGACATGGCCAAGCACTGCAGGACACACCTCAGATTGTGTTTAGAGTTTTCATTACTTTTTGCTCACTGTGCATTAAGAAGTCTTTCACTGTGAAATTTTTCATGGCCCCCACCGTGAGTTCCAATACCTCCGTATGGGGCCGTGACCCACACATTTATAAAATTGGACCTGAGGACCAATTTTAGAATAGAATAGAAGGGGATAGG
This sequence comes from Jaculus jaculus, assembly GCF_020740685.1. Taxonomy (NCBI): domain Eukaryota; kingdom Metazoa; phylum Chordata; class Mammalia; order Rodentia; family Dipodidae; genus Jaculus; species Jaculus jaculus. Next base: position 197,164,537 of record NC_059103.1, on the reverse strand, counting down.
AGAGACTCCTACAGAAATGAAAAAGAGAAAGGTGCAATGAGAGGCACCTGTGGGTGGTCGCGGCAGTGTTGTTTGGAATAACGAGTGTTGGAAATAGGTGCAGATGCCAAGGTCTGTTTGCATGCGTTCTGATGCAGCTACGAGATGCCAGCACCCTCTGGGGCGGTGGCTGCTCTGGGTAACTGTTGCCAACAAATGGGAATGAAAGAGGTAAGCCACGGGACACACACTGCAGAAGGGGCATACTGATCCCTTCGCAGAACATCTCCGCTTAGAATGAATCCATCGTAACTTTTCAAATTCCCAAGGCCAAAACCAAGTGCTCTTCACAGAGGCACTCATCACAGTGTGGATAAAAAGACAATTGTGGGGAGGTCAACCTCCTCAGGTAAGAGGGTCATTTTTCTCTGGGCCTCAGGAAAAAAACAAAGTAGATTTCAGCTTTATTGGAATTGTTCATATCCTTCATGGTATAAAACACTAAAACAAAAACTGCCAAATGTTCATCTTTATGGGTAGACACACGTGTCTGTTTTCAACTCACTGCAAATCCTGAGGGCACGGCAGTTTCCCCTTCTCAGCTCCAAGACTGCCCTCCTGCACCCTGCTCCAAGGTGTGGGGGACCTCGGCAAGCCACACTCCCCACCCTCCTTGATATCTAACTGGTCACATCTGCCTGAGGGAGACAGGTGGGAGGAGGGTCTCATTGCCTTGCTCCAGAGCCACTGGAGCCTCCCACCCATGCCCAGGGAGGACATCTGCCTCCAGTCTTCCCACTCCAGCAGGGCGACAGAGCCAGGCCCCTCCCTAGCTCGGGGCATGCTTTCATGGGAGATGCCCACAGCAGCCCAGTAGGTGATGCTCTGGGCTCCCAGGAGTTGCAAACACCCCAGAATCAGAGCCCCCAGTCTGGTTTGTTATGTATTAGCTCAGCCTTGCGGAGGCTCAGGCATGCGAGGCATGGCTTCCTCCCTTGTGGGCCAGATCTGGCCTGACATCCGCCCTGTCCTTCTTCTTGGCTGTGGCTGAGTCACACCTCACAGACGATGCATCTGCCCTGTGAGCCAGTGAAAGTGACACCTTCCTACCTGTCCGGGCTCCACAGAACCCCGCACTTCAGGGTCTAAAGCAGTAGAGCAAGGCTAGAGGCGCAAGAATAGACGTGGAAGGGATGCGAGAAGCCGGCTGTCCTGTGACAGAATCAGAACACACGTGTCCTCTGCCTCCTCCACAGGAAGATCCAAAGGGGCTCTTCTCTGCCTCTAAGTCTTAAGCCTGCAGCAAAGCAGGAGGAGGAAGGACAAGCAGACCCAAGGTGACAAACGTGCAAAAGAGCCAGGCCTGAGCCACGCATCCCACCCAAGGACCCAGAGAACCAGACACTGGAGCTAACGGCGAAGGAAGCAGCTGGCTCCAAGCCTCACACTTGGTCAATGCTGCCAGCCACTAAGGAACACTGGGTAGGGCACCCAGAGACAGTGGCAGTGGGAAGTGCCTTCAAGCTGGACAGACGAGACATCTTAGAATGGTGGACATGATACCAAGGGGATGATGGATAACGGGCATTGGTGTGTGCTTGAGTTCACATGCTAACTCCCTGGGAAAAAGAACCCTTCTCCGGCGTCACCCAGGTGTCCAAGCCACCAACAATCCCTGTGGACTTTACTTCCCACTCTGTTTTAAGCAACTCGTCTTCTATGCCCACAGCTGGGGGCATCATTGCTATTGACCTCAGCACCAGCAGTGCCCTCTGAGCTGCTCTAGTCAGCCTCTCCTGTTGATCCACAGGTCATCCCCACTGGACAGAGACTAGAGTATTAGTACTCTGTGATGGTGGCAGAGTCTGGCCCTCACCTGCCTGCCCAGCCTCCTCACCTGTGTGCTCAGTCTTCAGGCCTCTGTCTTGTTCCCCATCTGACAGGCTCTCTCTCATCCTCAGGGACTTGGAAAGTTGGAAGACCTTTGTCCCTGTGTGGCCCCACCAGAGCTCTCTCTGGCTAAACGCCAGTCCTTCCCAGAGCCACATCCACTGTCTTCTTCCTTCCATATCCCAGCAGTGTCCCTCCCTCACCTTCTCATCAGACACCATGCCTGCCCTGACTTTGCCGCTTTATCGCATTCAAAACTCACATATGATTAGAAGCACGTGGCCAACGAAGCACAGAGGAATCTCCTTGGCTTAAAAAAAAAGAAATTTTGCATTTGACACTCTTCTATCAGCTAGCATCGTAATTAATGGTAAAAGAAAAAAATTAACAATCATCCTCATAGCAAGAACAGGACAAGGATATCTACTCCTTCTGTTCACGAGCACGGTTCTGGAGGAGCTAGCCAAAGATCTTAGACAAGAAAAGGAAATAAAAGGCAGATAGGCCATAAAGGAGTAAAAGTACCTATTGTCTGGGAATGCAATACACAGAGAAACTATCACAGAATCTACAACATACACACGTAACTCCTAGAAGTATGAAGTGTGTTTAATAATTTTATAGGATATTAGATCAACACACAAAATTGAATTGTGCTCCTAAATACTAGTAATGAGTATTTAGAAATCAAACTTGGAGATACCATTTATAACCAATCAAAAATAAATTTGCACAAATTTAATAAAATGTATCACTCTACATATCACAAATATGTGACCCCGATGAGGGGACTCAAAGGACCTAAATCCATGGGGAGACATCCCATGCTCATGGAGTTAAAGTACAGGCTTAAGGAAGTCATAATTAAAATTCTAACATATTTTTATGGGCGTAAGTAAGGATATTGTAGGTTTCATATAGAAAGACAAATAAATCCAATACCAAAAATATTTGTTTAAAAGAACAATAAAGCAGGAAGCAGTGGTACACTGATTCTTTATGATTTACTGCAGAGCTATAATAAATAAGGCCATAGGACAGCAGGGACGGGCATGCAGATCAACGGGGCACAGCAGAGAACTCAGAAAACACACGGCAAATACTCTAGAGGAATGGGATGCCCACAAGCTAGTAAGGAGGAAAAGGAAAAAGAAACTTAATCTAAACTTTTGCACCTTATACAAGAATTAATTCAAAATGGACCATCGACTTAAATGTAAAATTATTAAGCTTTCAGATGATAACACAGGAGGAAATTGTCAGGACTTAGAGCTTGATGAGGGCTTCTTAGATCCGACATCAAAAGCATCATCCATAAGAGAAAAAAAAAAAAAACATGATAGATTGGACCTTAGCAAAATTAAAAGCTTTTGTTATGTAAAAGGATCTGTTGAGATGAAAAGGCAGGCTACTTCACATGCAAAGCACACGTGTAATAAAAGAGTCATATCTAGAACATACACAAAGCCTCAGAGTTCAATTATTAAGAAAGCAAAGTCAATTAGAAAGTGGGCAGAGGACTGACTGACTGCAGAGGACACAGATGGAAAACAAGCCCAGGGAAAGATGGCAGCAGCTCTGGCCTGGGACAAGTCACATCACGGCCACAATGTCAACCATGATCGCTGAACGTGCTACATCATATGAATAATACCATATGGAGTGGGCACTCAGGGCAACCAGAGCTCCCATAGATTTCTGGAAGGAAAGTAAGATAACACAGATATTTAAGAATATAGCTTGGCAGCCTCTTTAAAAAATCAATTATATATTCACAAGATGACCCTGCAGTTGCATTATTGGGCATTCCTCCCAGAAAAAAAAAAAAAAAAAAAAAAAAAAAACCTGGGTGTCCATATGCATACTTGACTCAGGTTATTTGTAGCAGTTGTGTTCAAGGGGCCCCAGAATGAGCTTCGTTAACTTCCCTGAGTAGTTAGGCAGTTTGGTCCATTCACATCATGTGATGCTTCCCGGTGTACCGCTCAAGAGCACCATGGAGAAGGGTCACTCAGGAGCACCACCCAGAAAGCCCACCCAGAAACGCAATCAAAAATACTCCGGAACAGGGGCTGGAGAGATGACTTAGTGGTTAAGGTAATTGCTTGAGAATCCTAAGGACCATGTTCTACTCTCCAGATCCCATGTCAGCCGGGCACAAAATGAGGCAAGCACAAGGTCACACATGCCCACTAGGTAGCACAAGTGTCTGGAGTTTGATTGCAGTGGCCAAGGCCCTGGCATTCTGTATCTCTCCCCTCTGTCTCTCTCGCACTCTCTAAAAAAAAATAAATAAATACTCGGGAACAAAAATATTGACACACAACTACATAGGTGGATTCTGTGTCATTCCACATTTAAAAAAACAGCCAAGACTGTACATTGTAAGTCTTCATGAATTCTTGACCTGAAGAAACCGTAACGATGGGAAAGACATTAGTGGTTGCCAGTGGCTAAGGGTAACTGACTGCCAAGAGTCACAGGTGGGGTCTCTGCACCATGACATAATTCATGTTTCCAGCACACTGACACCTAGGTGCTATCAGTTGTCAACGAATTCAACACACCTTATTTCAATGTTCCGTTCTTGGTCATGACCTTTGTAACACAGTACACACAATGTCCTTTTGGTTCCTGGGTTCTATCTGCGTGGGATGACAATGAGAAACAAGGCAGGCAGGTGATGGGTACCAGACACTGCAAACTGAAATGGGGCTGTCATATTTAATCTCCGTTATCAACTTGATTGGGTTAAGAAACACCTGGGTGGTTGATGTGGCACACCTTGGGGTATGTTTGTAAGGGCTCTTTTAGAGAGGGCTCACTGAAGTCAGAAGACATGCCCTGAATGCGGGAGCACCACCCCACAGGCTAAGGTTCTGGACTTAATAACAAGAGACAAAGAAGAAAATGGCCACAGGCTGGACTTCTCTGCTTCCCGATGCATCGAAAAGTAAGCAAGCGGCCTCTCACCACCACAGGCAGGAGCAGGTCCTCTTGCCATTTCTTCCCCACCATGATGGACCGGGGATCCTGCATCGTGAGCCAAAATAAACCCTTTCTCCTGCAAGTTGTCACCTGTTGAGTATTTGGTCACAGAGATGAGAAATGTGACAAATGCAGGCAGGATGCCAGGAAGGCCTTGGCCACTCCCCGGCCTCTGAGCCCCGGATGGCAATAGCCCTGCTGTGTGCTCCTGGGTCCTCGGGCTGGGGCCTCTGAGGGCATTTGAGGACAGCTGCCTGGGTTTTAAGATGGGAGGACAAGTGAGGGATGTCACTTCTTTCTGGAGATGCAGAGGCCTCCGCAGCAAGGAGGTGAGGAACCCCGCCTCCATTCCCGGGGTCTCGGAAATGGCAGAGACATGAGTGGGAGGCTGGTGACAGTCACAGCCTTCCGGAGAGTGGGGAGGATGAGCTGGACAGCTGGAGGCCTCCCCCTGAGAGCTTTCATAATTAGAAGCCAAATCAAAGAAAGGCCTAGCCCAGTGATGGCTTCAAACAGGCCTATTTTTAAATATCTCATGCCAGGCCTTGTCAGAAGTAGAGAATGATTAAACAGGACTCAGCGTGCATATATGTGTGCATGTGTGTGCATGTGTGCAGACGTCTGTGTGCTCTTCGCCCTGACCTAGAGCAAAGCGTCTCACGGAGCTCTGAAGACTTTTTCCATGATCACCACTGACTTGCAACTTATATCCACCCACTGGCTGTTTTTCCTGGAGGCAACGTGGCTCGAACCCCTTCCTTCTGCCATGGCCGATTGAATGTTTAGGACTAGGTCCACTTCCCCAAGAGGGAGGTCCAGAGAAGCCTAAGCTCACAGGTAGCTTAAAGGAACAAGATTTCACTTGAGAAGGTCAGGGTGCCTGGGACGCTCTGAGACTGTCCTTGGGCATTGCTGCTGGGAGTGAGCCTCAGGAGTTAGCTGAGCAGAGGCCCAGAGCCTACAGCAGGGGCCGGTGGGGGTCTTGGAATCCTTTCCTGTGACTCAGACAACCCCAAACTCCCAGGATTCTGCGTGCGTCTGTAGCCAACGGGCTGTCTCTTGTCCAAGACAGGGTACACTCTGTCTTTGCACCCTGTCTTGGGCTGCTCAAAGGCAGTCCTTCTTGCTTACTGGTGACCTGCTGGGTCTGGACAGGAGCCTCCAGAGTGCCATTCCCTTTCTCCCATCCCTCTGCCCTGCCCAGGTTCTGCGCCTGCCTTGTGCCTGAAGCCTTCTGTCCATACCACCCTGTTCTTGAATCTGGGATCTGCCACCCCTCACCTGCTGACTGACTGCCTTACAGGCCAGCCAGTAGTCAAGCTCTGTCAGCTGGTGACAGGCACAGCCACTATACAATGAGGGAGCCTACCAGATGGGCGAGGCTAATTGGCAGGACTTTGGCCCAGCTGGGGAATTTGCTGGAAATGAGATGTCAAAGGTCCTCTTATCCAGTAAGGGTACAGGAGTGCCCTAGGGGGTGGGAGTTTCAAGTTTCTGTAGGGTGGGAGATAACCCTGACACACAAAGACTGCGCTGCCATTTCTGCAGCCTCCTCCGCCCTGACCTTGGAGCTGCCTGCAGGAACGTCCACCAGTGCCATCCTGTTAGGGGAGCCTCAAAGCATGAGAGGCCTGAGGAGGGCCTGGCAGCCCCCTGCTGCGAATCATCAATTGTCCCGGTGTGATTTCTTAATCATCTTGCAAGTAATTAGGCAGCATCCTCATTAGCACCGGAGCTTTGTAAAAGTTTCGGTGGGGGGGGGGGAGGCAGCTGCATCGGCCAAAATTCAAATTGGGTGATTTTTAATTACAGATGAACCTACCAGGGACAACCGTCTTGTCACTTTGGCTGCTTGCTTATTCATTTTTCACCGGTTCTTGGAAATGAAGAGCAAGATGCTGTCACTCACCTCTACGCTCACCCTGCGGGACGAAGAGGGACAAAGGAGCCTGGGGCAGCTGCTAGACGGGTGCCAACAGGAAGCCAGGGGCAAGGCCGCCAGGGCAGCCTGCGGCCTTGAGAGCAGTGGGGTGGCTCATGGGGAGAAGGGGTCTCAGTCTGCCTGGGCGACCCTAACAAAATTGTGGAGACTTCCTGCTCCTCTTCTGAAGGTTGGGGGTCCCTGAGTCAGGCAGACTCCGTGTCAGGTGAGGGCTGCCTCCTGACTCACACATGATCCCATCACCCACATAGACAGAAAAGGCCCTCACATGGGCCCTAGAAGGGACCCCATTATGAGACTCTGCCCTAAGGATCTAGTCATCTCCCAAAGGATGGGCCTTCTAGAATCTTTCCTGAGGTGGTGCGTGCTTTCATTTTTTTCTTTTTTAATGAGGCAGGATCTCTCACCCTAGTTTAGGCTGACCTGGAGCTCACTCTATAGCCCAGGCTGGCCTTGAACTCATAGTGATTCTCTTAACCGCAGCTGAGGATTCCCATGTGTGCATTTTGGGAGGACACACATCCAGTTCCTAGAAGTAGGTGCCATGGAAAGAGGGCTAGTAATGTCCTCAGAGAAACTGCAAGGGACCAGTCCCCTAGCTGTGGGTGTACCCATGTGTGGGGTTGGGAGAGAGAATGTGGGGAGGACACGCACGGGTGTGAGAACATTCATGGCATATGAGTGTAGTGGTCTGACACATCGTCATTGTGATGAATACCCAAGAAACCAGGAAAGAGCCAGTTCGGCTCACAGGTTCGGAGCTTTCAGTTGGCTCTGCACTGACGCAAAACAGTGCGCCACGCGATGGTGAAGAGGAAGCAGAAGGAGAGATGGAAAAGGATCAGGAGCAAAGCATCCTTGAGATCCCACCCACAGTAACTTCCTAAACCTCACACACTTCCCAACAGCAACACCAGCCGAGGAACAAGAAAGCCTTCCAGGGGCTGGAGAGATGGCTTAGCAGTTAAGCGCTTGCCTGTGAAGCCTAAAGACCTTGGTTCAAGGTTCTATTCCCCAGGACCCACGTTAGCCAGATGCACAAGGGGACACACGCATCTGGAGTTTGTTTGCAGTGGCTGGAGGCCCTGGCGCACCCAATCTCTCTCTCTCTTTCTCTGTCTGTTGCTCTCAAATAAATAAATAAAAATACCAAAAAAAGAAAGATTTCCACACACGGTGGGTGGGTGTGAGATCACTGATGTCCCTATACTTAGGTAACACAGAAGCTATTAAGACTACTCACACGCTAGTTTACATAGAAGCTCATCAGGCTTTCTGCGCTGGTGAGAAACCTCCTTGTTTCCCTTCTCTGCCATTTCCCCAGCACCAACATTAAAACTTTACACTTCATCTTTGCCACCATGAACGGAGCGCACTGGTCTCTCATGCCAGACACCACAGCGCAGGAACTCGGATCTCCGACAGGCCCGCTGGGTGCCGGGGGCAGCAGGCTCCCGGGGATCATCCAGCTCTCACCACGTCCACAGCGTGTCTCCACACAGCCAAAAGGAGAGGCAGAAAGGGGGGACAGGAGACTGGAGCAAACCCTCTTGCTTGTAGGCCTCAGGTGGGAGGTGCCAGCCTCCTGACCACCTTCTCCATCAGGAGCTGTGCATGCGACAGGAGGCCTGGGTTCCTCTCCTCAGTCTCCACGTCTTTCAGGGACAAAGATGGAGCTCTCCCCCACAGCCAAGGCGGGCCTATTTCAGAGTCCTCAGTGGGCACCTTTGAACCTGTTGGGAGAGACAAAAGGTCAAAGTGCTATGGACAGTTATGGGATCCACTATTAACTTGTTGGCTGATGAGGTTAGGGGTGGGCAGCTACATGCCCATTACAGTGGGAAGCCCATTGAAGATGCAGTCATGCCAACACAGATTATACCTGGTGGAATAGCAATTTCATCTGAACTATAAAGATGATCATTAGAAGATTCCAGTAATGAGTTAAAAGGAGTCAATGGACAGTAGGAGGGTGATTGGTGATTGCAGTGAATGGTTCTTAATAAGCTCACTAAAGGCTCCTTTATGAACTCCAAAACACTATTGAAATGATGATGATGATGATTAGAATTTTTTCTCGAGTAAAAACAAAGCAGGGCTGGAGAGATGGCTTAGCAGTTAAGGCACTTGCCTACAAGACCTGCTGACCTGGGTTTAATTCCCCAGTACTCACATAAAGCCAGATGCACAAAGTGGCACATGCATCTGGAGTTCATTTGCAGTGGCTAGAGGTCCTGGCATGTTCTCTCTCTCTCTCTGCTTGCAAATAAATTTAAAAAAATATTTTAAAAATAATCAAAAGGGGCTTGGTGCAGGATGAGGAAAGGTTAGGGTACGGTAGAGAGATGGCTACATTTATCATGAGCTGAAACCCCTGCACCAGTGGGTATGTTGACACTTACAAAACTGCACACCCTCGCAACAGCAGTGAGCTGGGTCTGCCTGGTGAGCAGCGGTGAGACAAGGCACGTTCTGAACAGTGGATTGGAGTTGTTCTGGTTCATGGTCAGTGTGGCTGTGGGACCCTGTTTGTCTGCTTCAGCTTATGCCTTCTTCCATGGTTTTTCGTCACGTGCTCCCTTTCACTATGACGTTCCAGTCTGAACGCTAAGGCATGTGGTATCCTGGGTAGAGTTGACATGGCTATCAGGGCTTCCTGCCCAGCTTCCAGCCCAGCTGCAGCTTCAGGCTGGGTTGACCTGAGCACAGGCAGATGTCTACTGGCCCCAAGGACTGGTGTGGAAAGTTAGGTGTTCATCAGAGCAACACTCTCCCCGGACCACAGACTTGTCTAGGCCTGAGCAAGTGACTATGTGCACCAAAGGCTTCTGAAGTACACTGGGGGATGCTCCCCTCTTAGAAGGACTCATCAGAGCTGGGACTGCTTACACTAAGGCAGTGGCTGTGATTTGGAGAGCCATGAACAACAGCCAGATCTGCATACAGTACGCTCGCTGGAGGTGAGTGGGGGTGTGGCTGTGAGTGAGAGAAGCAGTCCTGTCCAGGCAAATCTACAGCACAGCCCATGTGTAGCAGACACCGAGGGTGGTCGGGTGCCATTAAGTAACCACAGTGGATTGTAGTCAACCCACATTTGAGATGTCCCAACATTCACTGCCAAAGATGCAAACATCACTCTTTTGTTATTAAACTCCTTTGTGTGCCAAACCCCTTTCATGGTATCCCACATACACGATCTTATGTCGTTCTCCCAGAGTCCCTATTCTCACAAACACTGCAGATAATGAATAAAATGAGGCACAGAGGCCAAGTCACTTAGCATGACCAAGTCATGGTCATGCAGTTACTGGGAGGTGACGGTGAAGCGAGGGTTACAGCTGATATAGTGGGCTCTTATGCCATGCCTGGTCTCTCCCAACATGGGCTCTGCTCTCTGCCTGATGGAATGCCAGAGCTGCATTCTTCCTCCACTGGGAGACTGGGGGGTGGAAGAGGAAAAACTGGACTGCTGGTGCTCCAGTGTCCACCTGCGGCCACCATGGTAAGACAGGCCCCCTCAGCCAGACCTCATAGCTCTGGAGCATTCTGTCCCTCATCCCTCGTCCCTCCCTGGCACCTTCGGTCCCAGAATGAGCATGGCTCCCTGTGGTGCTAATGCTGTTGGGGTCCCTCGTGGAGCTCAGATGCTTGTAAACAGTCCCTGCCGTGCATCCCATGCAAGCTCGCCATCTGCTTCCTGGTGGGACTCGGTCTGCTGCGGAGCACAGGAGATATAAATTGGAGAGTCATCAGCATAAATATGGCCATTAACGCAGCAGGTGTGCGGGAATGCAGGCTTCCCGGCAGCCTCCAGGGATTCCAGCCTAGAAAGGCAGGCAGAGGAGCAAGAACGCCATGAGGCAAAGGTGTTGGGAAGGAGGGGACAGGGCTAGGCTAGGAGAGGAGGGCAGCGGCTAAGGCTGAGCCTAAGAATGACCAGACTTGTTCCCTCAGGCTCCTGGCCACGCTAGCAGTTTACAATGGGGATTGGTGCTGGGCAGGTCAGTGTGGGGGTATGGAAGGGAGGAAAATAGAGGTTCTGTTGAGTCATGACCACACAGGGGACAGCCCGAGAGAAGTGGAGATGACAGTCATGCACTGAATATTCCTTCCATCCCACTTCATCACCCTTCGCCCTGCTTCAGCTCTGTTGGGCAGCGGCTGCCTGGTGGCCCTCACTGACGGTGCTCTGGCCTCTGGTTCCTGCTTGGCTGTGAACAGGAAAAAGCCAGGTCAGATCAAGAAGGTTAAGGCTGTGGCTCCCTCTGCCTTCCTACGTGGCTCTTAGATCCCAGCTGGGTACCTTCACAGGAATGTTCTGGACAAGTATGGAGGATCTTAGAGATGGAAAGGGCTCAGGAATGGGGCAAAATAGTCAGAAAGACTTCTGTGAGGCAGAGGAAGGGGCAACCTGGGGGTGGATAGAGGAAGGGGCATCCTGGGGATTGTAGAAGAAGGGGAATCCTGGGTATGGGCAGAGGAAGGGGCATCCTGAGGGTGGGAAGAGGTGTTGGACGGAATGGGAGAGATCTGATCTTGATTACTGAATGAGGACCTGAAAGTGGAAGAGCTGGTGGACATGGAGCTGGGGCAGGCCATAGGTGAGGGGAAGTAGAGCTCTGCATGCACCAGTGGCTGGAGTTCAGTGGAAGAGGTCCAATGCCAGCAAAAGGACCCATGAGCACCAGGGATGAAGGGTGAGGAGCACAGGCCTCCACGGCAGCCTATTGGTATGTCTTATACAGCCCCACTGATGACAAGTGTCCTGTCTGTGTCTAGGATTGACACCAGAGGCAACCCCTAGGCAGGAACCCTGCCTGTGAGCCTCAAGGTCACACTGCCCTTTTGAGAGTGCCTGGCTGGGCCAGCAGCTCTATCTTTGTCACACAGTGATTTCCATGTCTCCTCCTGGACAGTCGTCAGTGCTCCTGGCCTGCCTGGAGCTGCACTGTGGGGAAAGTTGCACTGAGGCTCAAGGATCAGGCATGACTAGAAGGGCAACAAAGAGAGAAAAGGTGGATCCTTTCCACTCGGCTGTCAGAAGGTCAGCAGATATAGAGAGGAGTATGGCACAGAAGTCAGTCCTTCTCATTGTGAAGCATATTGACCACCAGCAAATCTACCACCCATAGGCAGAGCAATCAGCCCCTCTCACAGGATGCCCTGGGCCCCTTTTCAACGCTCTATACTCAGATTCTATCCAACATATACACCCTGAGACTGTGTGGTGGTTTGAATGTAAAATGTCTCCCATAATGCCCAGCAGGTGGGTCTGTGTGGGACGTTTCTGGAGCCTTTAGGAGGTGGAGCCTTGCTGGAGGAGGTGTGTTGCTGGGGGTGGGGGCTGGCTTTGAGATGCTCCAGGTTTAGCTCTTCTGCTTCCTCCATGCTAATATGAAGTTGTGATAGCAGGTGTCTGCTCTGGCCATGTTTTCCCCACTATGATAAAAAACTTCCCCTTCAAAAGGTAAGACGCAATAAAACTTTTCCTTCCATGAACTGCCTTTGGCTAGCTATTTTGGACCAGGAATGAGAAACTAACTGCAGGCAGGCTCAGCTACATAGGTCTTGGCTACCCTGGCCCACCACTGTGGGGTCTCTGGGTTCTCCAGTTGGTCCAGCAACTGTTGTACCCCAGAACTCAACTACTAGAGTTAGAGTGACACCCTCTTTCCTAGAAGGTCACTGCTTCTTCAAGGATAGCCCACTGGGACAACCTTCCAACAAACAGTGGACTCACTGCCACAGACTCCTCAGGCCACCCTTCACCTCGTCAGAGCCTTCACCACGCCAGACCCAGGCGCTGTCACTGCAGTGGCTGGTGAGCAGAATGGTTTACACTGTCCACTTGACAAGACCTAGCATCACCTAGTCAATGAGCCTCTGGGCATGCTCATGAGGGATCATCTTGATTACGTTAATTGAGGTGGAAGACCCACCTTCCTTGTGGCCTGTGCCATCCCATGGCACTCGCCACGTCACTCTGCTTCCTGATCGTGGATGAAATGTGACCAGCTCTGCTCACGTTCCTGCCACCATGCCTTCCCCACCCCTGAAACTGCAAGTCAGAATAAATTCTTTCTCCTTATTATTTTTTTTTGTAAGAACATAATTTGTATGGATACATCAGGTGTTGGTACCATCATTTCCATCCTCCCTGTCCCCATTCTGCTGGGGTCCTCCTCAGTGGGGTGGCTGGTATTCCCCATGGGGTTGTGGGAGCAGTAGTCAGCTCTTGGGGGGAGCCAGTGCCTCTGGGCATGACATCCCAACCTGTGGCTCTTACAATCTTTCCACACTCTCTTCCAAAAAATCCCCTGAGGCTCTGGTGGGTGAGTTTTAAGTCTACTTCAGTGATAAGCTCTCAGGAGCCTCCTGATCTCTGCTTTGGTAGGTGTTGAGTGTCCTCAGTGTCTGTCTCCTTCACCTTGGCACTTATTTTCAGGCTCGCCATGGAAGCAGCACTCCTGCTTGTCTCCCCAGTTCCTCTGTGGTTTCCCCTGGGCCTGAGCTGAAATGTGGTGGTTTATCTCCTTGGGTCTCACTTCCTTCTGAAAAAGAAAACCACATTTCTGTGCATGCGCGTCCTTAGGTGCAGGGGACCAGAAGTTCAATTCTTCCCTTAAAGCTGCTTCATGCCAGGTATTTGGTCACATCAAAGAGTAACTAACTAGCACAGTTGGGATCCCCAAAGCAAGCCAGGCCCATGCCCTATCTCTGTGGGCTCCATTAAGCACCAGGAGTGAAAGATTCAGTGGCTTGGGTTCTCTTGCCCCTTCTAACCCTCCTGGTCCAAGCGCCATCCCAGGAGAACAAGACACAGTGGGTTCAGCACATTCAGGGGTGGTCCTCCCACATGCAAATGTGGGCCCATTTCTAGAAAAGGTGGTGGTGGGCCATGGTATCCAAGGGCGTCACACTTGCCAGACCCTGCAGGTGAGATGGTAACTTCCTACACGTGCGCTGTCCCCACCCAGGCTCACAGGGAGGGAATGGAGGGAGGGCAGACTGGCCGCTTCCCCAGGTGTTCTTTCATCCCTTCTCCCTCCTGCATGTCTGGACCTCTGCAATTTGGTGACAGGAATAGATTTCTCCCAGATTTTTCCCCAGTCTTTGGGGACCAGCGCCACAGGGGAGTCACTAGTGCTGAATTGTGGCCTCCTGGGCTTTGATCCACCACAGTGCTGCCAAACCCCAAAGCTCCTATGTCTCAAATCTACTTTTCATCTCTGAGACCTGTTGATTGAATCTGTTCATGAAATGGATGCCACAGGGTCCCCTCAGGGGGAAGCAGGCTAAAACCACCTGGCCTCTGTGAACAGGAAATGAGGGACCCTCAGCTGGGAAATTCCTGCCAGAGGTACTTCATCTCTGCCAGCCCCACACGTGGCACCTTTTGTGTAGAATGTGCTTATGGCCAGAGGAGCAAGACATTTGCCCCCTTGGTGAGGGATGAGAGGGCTGGGGCTGTTAACTGATCAAGCCAGGTATCGCATATAAGGTCTTTATGTATAGGCATCCGGGCTTAATAAATACTTCTGCTGCTGTTGTTTTGGCAAATGCTGAGCGGGATGTGAGGTGTGAGTGTGTGAGGAAAGACAGGGTCTGGCTGCAGGAGGCAGGGGTGAAAGGCAGTTGTACCCTTCCCTGGCTCACTAAGGGTCTCTGACCCATTCAGGCACTCAAGTGGTAACTATTTATTGGCACCTGTTATGTGCCAAGGACAATGTTGCCCTGACAAAGGAAAAGACCTAGATATTGCTCTCAGAAGAGAAAGAGAGATGGAGGGAGGGCAGGATGAAGTGAGAAAAGAGGAGAAGGAGGGAGGGCAATAACAAACAGCATGTCAGGGTTCAGGGACCTCCGTGGTGGAGGCTTGTGTGTCCTGGGTTTGCTTAAAGTGGTGAGATGTCGAAGCCCTGCAAGGAGGGAAAACGAGGCAGAGAATGCAAGTGAGCAAGAAGTTGCTCCTATGATTTCCAGCAGGTGCAGCTTGGGGCGGGGATGAAAGAGTGGGGGCCAGGAGCTGGCCTTCATCCTTTAGACCCGAGAAGCCCCAGCCTGCGGGCCGCTGCAGCCTGGAACCAAGAGGCCCAGAGCAATGTGGTCTTGGGTTGATATGATGAGAGCTCTCTGTGGAGACAGGCTTTATGCTAAGCACAAATGGGAAGCTGTGGAAAGTAGGGTGTTAAACCAGTATGTGATGGTTATTAAGTCACAGGGGCCTGAGCGAAGTGAAAGGCCTGGCAAACGTGAAGAGTAAGCCCTGGTCCCCAGATGGTGGCGGGAGTGGGGTGATCCCTGCCGGATGCTCCATTTGGGCTGTATCAGGGTCTCCAAGGAGACTTCACAATTCATGGCTGAGATGCAAGGCAAAGGGCTAGGTGAGGTGGGGGCTGGAGGGCATCTGCCCTGAAGTGGAGTGGAGTAGTGAACGTGGCCACAAGGCAGCACTGGAGAACAGCAGGGGACTTGGGCCCACCCATGGGGGGCTTGCAGAGGAGCTGGGGGCCCACTGAGTTCATTTGGAAGCAGGATAGCTTAAGGGAAGAGGGCATGTCCTTCCCAGAGGGAGGACCCGCTGTGAGGGAGTTGATGGAATGCAGCAAGAAGTCACCTGGTGTCCACCACCCAAGGAGTTTCTGAAGCAAGCCCCTGACGTTCCGTCCCCAGCCTTGGGAAATAGGACAGCACCACGGGAGAGCTCGGCTGTGTAGGGAGCAGTGGGCTGCAGCTCCCGGGGAGCTAACTGAAGTCAAGCCCCTGGGTTTGTGTTCATGGGGAGCAAGATCTGTGCAGATTAAATGTAGACATGGAAAGTGGCAGCGACAGCAACTCTCAGGCACCTCCACATTGGAGGGAGGACATAAAATAACCGTGTGCAGCCAGGCAAATAGCTCAGGCGGCAAAACACTTGTCTCCCAAGCCGGAGGACTTGAGTTAATTTTCCCAGAATCCACATGAATACAGGATGTAGTGAAGTGTGCCTTTGATCAGGGCACTGTGGAGGCAAGCATGCTGGCCGGCTAGACCAGGCGAGTTGGCGAACTCTGGGTTCAGTGAGAACCCCTGCTCAGTAAGTGAGCTGAAGAGCCAAACCAGGAAGATACCTAGCATCAACCTCTGACCTCCACACGTGTGTGCACACACCTGCACGTGCACCTACACACATAGGAACACACAGACATGGGCCAAATACTCTCTGTACCCCGCGACTCAGTAACCTTGTCACTCATTTAAATACTTCACACAGGCACATGTGTGTCAGCACGCACAGCCTGGTCTTCACATCAGAGTCCAGCATCAGGCCAGCTTGCAGGGGCCTTAGCACAAAGATCAGATGGCAGTGAGACAGTTGATGGCAGTTTCCAGCTAGGTGACCTTGGTTCTCAAGGTCTCTGGGAACAGAACTACCCACTGGGTAGAGTCTGCTAGAACCTTCCTGCAACAAGCCATTCCTACACAGGTCTGTGTGTTCGGGGTCTGTGTGAGCCAAATGCCAAGATGAGAGGAAAATGAGCTGACTCCAAGCTGCGCAGCAGCAGAGAAAATTCCAACAGGAGCCTATCCTGAAGTCGGCCCGAATTCACAACCCCTCAGTGCTCTGGAAAACCTCAAGACAATAACTCAATGTAAGGGACCCTGGCACAGAAGATTCAAACCCATACAGGGGACCCAGTTTCATCAGCAGCCAAATAAAAGCTGCAATAAGAATATGGGAACAGTGGGAACTTGCTGGCAATGAGTGTTCTCTCCAGAAAGCCTGTTGCATCCAGAGTGACACTCAGGAGGAAACCAACGACCTCAGGTCTGCAATGAGGACTTACGTGCCCATCACTAGAGGTGGGGGAAGGGCCTGCCAAAATAAACCCAACACAGAAGAATAGAATCACGAAATGAATAATGGAGATAAGATAAATTCATGAAATAGGAGCCAAACTGGTAATAGACCGGCTTGACTCAGTCCAAAGCTGGTCTTTTGAAGAGCAATCATTAAAATTACAAATGTTCCCTGAGTGTGGTCATGGGAAGATAAGGCACGGGCAGGTAGTGAAGACCATGGCCAGCAGACAGAGCTGTGGGTGAAGATGGTGAGAAGAGGCCACAAACTCGCTTGATCAAAACAGGTTGGAAGTGGACATGTGAGCTTGCACCCAGGTGCCAGAGTGTCCCTGGCACATTGTTTATAAAGGCTTCAAACCTGCCACCCCCTAAACCCATTAGGACATAAAACCAGACCCCTGGTGGTGAATGCAACCTGGGTTAACAATGTGTGGGCTGTCACCACATGTGTCCTGCATACTGACCTCCTCAACACAATGCCCAATGGCAGAACCAAGTCCCCGAAGGACACACATAGCTGCCTCCATTCCTGTGAGTCTCAAAATCAGTCATGAGTCAACAGCATCCAGTTTGAGAATCTTTATAGGGAAAGTAAATCCCAGAGCCAGGGAAGGAAGGGCTCAGAGCCCGAGCCCAGGAAAGAAGAGGAAGCTGGGAGGCTGGGGGCAGGAAGTGTTCCATTTTTCAGTCTCCCAAAGACATGCTGGACATTCACGTCACCATAGACACGGGATGTACCTGGAAGTGACATACATGCTCTGAGCATGTGCTGGATGTCTCATCACCTCCTTAGCTCATAAACAGCATTGTCCTGAACATTCCAGAAGAAGCTTTTAGGAATGGAAACCGTGGAGAGCAGAACATGCTAGAAAGCCAGCTTCCTTACACGGTGTGTGATGCCGAGCATTCTGCAAAGTGGGGGCAGGAAGCCAGGGGGAAATGAGCCAAGGCAAGAAAGACAATAGATGCTGACAAGGGGAGAGAAGCAATCTCCGCCTGGCACGCACGGGCCAGCGAAGGCAAGGTGAGGCGCCCAGGCAAATCAAATCAGCAACAACCTTGAGCTGCTGCCTCCCCGTCTGAGGGAGATTATGAAAACCTGACTCTTGACAGAGAAGCCTGTCTCCCAGGGAGGGCAAAGAACTGAACACTGAGCTCTGGAAGTAGAGACCCGCTCCTGGAGAAGGTGCCAGACAGCCGTAACCGAGCGGCTCCGCAGAACGTGGTTGAAGGAAGCATTACCAGACAGGAGGAACAGAGAGGGAAGGTCAAAAGACTCGTCCTTCTCTGGCCCCATCAGAGGAGTGCCAGGGGCCTTGCCAGTGACTGTTCTAGTTATGACATCCCAAGAGTGTGCCCCCTTCTAGCATTCTGTCAGGGAAAAGAATTATGTTACAAAGGAACAAAAATGCCACGGGCCTCTGAGTTCTCATCTGCACTACGAAATGCCAGAAGATGTTGGGGCTGGGTGTGGAGCCATCCAATCAAACTCTACTTTGTGCTTCCAGAAAGGTTCCTATGGGAGATCAATGAAAACCTCAAATAAATTTAAGTGGGCACTCGTGATGTGGGGAAGGATGGGCTGGAAAACTCCAAAATATGAACCAACCTGGAGATGATAACCATGCGGGGGGCGGGGGATTGAAAGCCTTGGCATATCCATGGTACCCAGAGGGGGAAGGTGAGGGCCAGAGAAAGCTGAGAAGACACTGGACCAGGGCAGCATGCCAGGAGAGGGAGGAGCTGCCTGAAAGAGGCAGGAGAAAGAGGGATGGGCACAGGGTTCATCTTAAGAAGCGAGGCTCTAATGCATGGCAGACAGGCAGCCTGAGCCATCATCACTAAGGCCCCCATGCTGAGGAAAACTGGTCTCGTGCAGAATCAGAGAAACCAATGGTAGGTGCAGCGAGTCCAGGGAGAAATAGAGTCATGCCCTGGGCCAGGCGCCTTGGAAGGCCTCGGTCACTTGTGGCCCAGCCCCTGTGTCTCTCTCCCGGCCTCTCCTGTGCTTTCCACCTAACTTCAGTGGCTCCTCTTGCCTCCCAGGAATCCCTCATTTCCCCTGACTCCCATTTTCCCTTTGTGTTGGCAGCACCACAGCCCCCTGGAGGGTCAGGAGCCAGGTGGGCAAGCTCTGCTCACAGACCACCCACCTGGCACTCTGTTCGCCATCAATTACTGTGTCTGCCTGGCTGGGTTTTTCCACCAGGAGTCGTGAATGCTCCCCACCTTTCTTTGCCAGGGACCAGAGGTCACAGCTGAACCAATTAGCTTGAACTCGTCCGTCCATGCCATGCTTAATAACTTCCCGGCACCAAGCGCTTCGCCGGCAGGCTGATGGATTGATGGTGTTTTGCTAAGGTTTATGGTGCTTTGCCTCTGCCCTGGGCAGGGTGGATGTGGGGAAGAGGAGCCCCTGGTCTCCCAGGAATTAATTAAAGCGCTTCCATTCTGTGCCAGGTTTAAGGTCCCCATGAGCCAAACCAATGAGTTGGATTACCAGGGCGTACGGGGGGGGGGGGGGTGTTGGTAATCATGGCCACCCACCTGCCGTGAAGAGGCCATGTGGGTGGGCACAGCCTGGGGACCCCCAGCTCAGAGCCATGCAGATAGCTGCTGGCAACCACTATAAAAGAGGAGGGGACAGCTCCCTTCCCTCTGTCACTCTTTGCATAGGCCAGCAGGGACAACGTGAACATTTGCATGTTTTAAAGGTCAGAATGAAGGCTGAGTGTATGAAATGAGGCTGGCTCTCCACTGGTCTGTGCGGAAGACAAGACGATGAGCAAAGGTGGCCATGGGTCACTCATGGGTACACCTGAGGATAATTAACAGGGCCCGGCCCACATCAGAGCCACTGGGGGACACCCTACATACTCCCTGAGGCAGCCCCACCTGGCCACCCAGGGAGATGGCACCCCTGGGAAGAGGCTAGGGTTCACCCTGAGGCCAAGAGCCACTGGTGGGGTTTCCCACCTTCTGCCGCGCAGGATCTCCTCGGTGGCATGTGGGAAGATCACTGGAGGCTGGAGACGTGATACGAGTCAAGGGTGATTCAGGGCACTGGACAGCCCCAGTCATAAAGTATGACTCTCTATTTAATATGAAGCAATAAAGGAGAACCAAATAACATGTGCAATATTGTAACAGCCTAGTACATTAAAACTGCATTCTTCCTCTCCGATTTATTTATACCAGGACCTAGTGCCCTGAGGTACAGAATTGAATAATGTCAGATTCCTGTTAAAGATGCTTTTTCTTATTCTAGAATACGGACTTAAGCTCAGGACTTGCCCAAATTCCTTCCTCCTATAAAGCCTTCAAGGTGATTAATTTATTTATTTAAACCGTTATTTAGTTTCTCTATACAAATACCCACCTCTGCCTGTTTTTGCATAAATGGGAGCCTGTGCTGCGCCTGGTGTGCTGTCTTTTTTCTTTTTGCTTCTTATTTGCCCGGCTCCCTCTGCACCGCCTCCCCTTTTAACCCCAGATGGGATGTGGCTTCCTGTTCGAAATGGTGATTTATGCTGAGCCGCTGTGCAGGGCTCTGCAGTTACACTGCCTTCCACCTGCCTAACCTTGTTTGATGCTCCTGAGGATCTTGCTAGAAGGCAGAGCAGGACTGGAATGCACACTCCACAGAAGGTGAGGGGCCTGCATGGGAGGAAACGCCTCCCCCGGGTCTCCCTAGCAGTTCCCGGGAAACCTGGGTGGTAGCCAGAGCTGCCTGCTTTCCCCAGCCATCACCTACCATAGGGCAGCCTGTGAATGGCCTTGTTGCAGTCCGGTTCGCATTGCTGGTAGAAATCACCCAACCAAGAGCAGCTTCTGGGAAAAAGAGATTTATTTTAGCTTACAGGCTCAAGGGGAAGCTCCATGATGGAGGGGGAAACGATGGCATGAGCAGAAGGTGGACATCACCCCCTGGCCAACATAAAGTGGACTACAGCAACAGGAGGGTATGCCAAACACTGGCATGGGGAAACTGGCTATAAAGCCCATAAGCCCACCCCCAACAATACACTCCCTCCAGGAGGCATTAATTCCCAAATATCCATCAGCTGGGGAGCTAGCATTCACAACACCTAAGTTTATGGGGGACACCTGAATCAAACCACCACAGGCCTTTATACCTCTGGAGGTTTTTGGCCCGCTGCCAAGTGACTTTGGGCAAAAGGTTAATGTCTAGGTACCTCCGCCTGTCCCCAGTTTGTGGACCAAGGGGGGGGCCTGCACAGGAAAGTGCAGTATGCACAAGGCTCCCTAGCATGGAAAACTCCCATAACTCTGGTCTCCATGTTCTCACGGCTGTCTGTGGGGAGGGCAGAACAGAGCCTACTGATCTTGCTGTGCCCCACGGGGGAATGTCCTACACTTGAAAGGCATTTAAATACTGTGTGTCTCCAAGCTGAGGGGTGCTTGGGAAATTATGTAAGCCATGCACAGGCTGCAGCTCTTTTTTTTCCCTTAGTTGTCTGCCCCACTCATTTGCTTCCTCAGTAATTCACTGGTATGAGCTCTGTCTCCAAACAGGAGGAAAATACCAGAACCTGGCTCTGCCCTTCTCTCCCTGCCAAGGCACCCAGGGAACAACCCAGCAGAGGGTCTTCCCAAGAAGGGCCCAAAGAGTAGGCCTAGCTGGGGCTGATGCACATGGTGAGTGGCGTCTGGTCCCTAGGAGAAGGTAGGAACACTGGGAAGACGCACAGACACCTTTGCCCAAGAGCAGCAGTGACATCTTTGTGTGGCCTCTCTGTCCTGGAGTCTCCACTCGGATGAACTGGCAGTACAGTGCAAGACATGGACAAATTTCTCCCTTGAGAATAGGAGACTCTCCCTAAAGCCAGGGCAAGTGGGGCAGCCTCCCTGGACTCTCTGGGCTGGACTAGAGCTGACCTCCCACAGCAGGGCACAGGACCCAGGTCATCTCTCCATGTTAGCAACCTGAAAATCTGAACAGAAAGCCAGCCAAGGACGTGCCATAGAGATGTACCATATCCACTGCGGCCTAACAAACACCTGTGAGATGGGGGCAGCATCTTTCAGGCCCCCCGGCGCCCCCGCACACAAAGCATCACTGCGAAGAGTGGTCGAGGTGACCACCTAGGAGTTACTGGAAATAGAGTCATGGGCCCCAGTCACTATTGGTTCCACACCATACCCAATGATTGGAACATGACCAGGACCAAGAGGTGCTAGACTCTGCCAGCCTGTCTATCCACACAACATGCCCATCCTCCCAGTCCTCATGGCAGGGGTCCTGATCTTGGGGTGGGGTTAGCCAAAAGGAGTCCTTGCCTGCCACTGGAGCAAGTGGGCAAGCACCCTGGAAGCTGCCAGGAGCCAGGAAGGACTGGGTGCAAGCCTTGCTGCTGTCCTCATCTGGGCTTTGTGGACCACAGCCTGAGCAAAGCAAGTATTTGGTGCAGTCCATGGGCAAGCATTGTCTCAACCGCACCCGGTGACTCCATGGCTTTCTCTGGAGGAGGTGCAGGGAAGGCTCTGGATCTGTTCTGCCAGATCTGCTACCTGCTGCCAAAGAGAAACTCCAAGGAGACTCGGAGAGTGGAGACTTGTTCGGAGCTGGACCTTTCTCTCCTGCAGAACAGTGGTCAGCGAGATTTGTCACGTTTCCCACCTGCCGGCCCAGTGACGCATGAGCTCTACCACACTGGCATGAAAGAGATGACCACGCTCCTTGGGATCCCCATCTTCTAATGTGGTGGTTTAAGCAAGATGGCCCCCATAGCCGCGTGGGTTTTCAACACTTGGTTCACATCTGCTGGCAACCTGGGAGGTGGAGGTTGTTGGGGGGGGGGTGCTGCTGGGGGTGGGCTCACAGGTGTTATGTCCCAGCTTCCCCTTGCTAGTTCAGCTCACTTGCTACTTTCTGCCAGCTGCTGTGGCAAGTCGTGATGCCCGGCCTGAGCATTGCCATCCTTTCTCTGCCGTGCTGACTTCTGCAGACTGTCAGCTGAAATAACCCCTTCCGCCCCATCAGCGGCCTTTGGCCCAGTGTTGTCTCACAACAATGAGAAGGCGGCTGCAGCAGATGGCCTTCTGGGGTGCTGGGGTTCAAACCCACAACTTCACACATGCTAGGCAGGCACTCGGCTACACTGTCCAACCCTACACTGGGGGCTTTGATGGACACATTTTGCCAAATAGGTGGCTGCATCGGGAAGCTTCTTCCGGAAAGACCAGAAATCACCCATAGTGACCACAGGGACCCCACGCCCAGGGGCTAGCCACATACGGCACTGGTCCATGTCTGGCGTGCACATGTGGTCCCAGCACACCCTGCCACGGCTCAGCATGCCGCACTGCAGCCATCGGGAAGCCGGCTTGAGTGCAATGTTCTCAGCCCTTCCTTGGAAGCCTGCCGTTTCCAGATCCAATAAACATCAGAGCAAAGGTTATTTTAAACTCGGCAGGTAAAATCGGCACTATGATATATTGGTCTGATGATTCCTTTTATGAAATTACCTCTGCAATGTTGTGTTTTCATTCTGGGAAACTCATTCCGGCTTTGTTCTCCCTTGAGCTTCAGATTCTCCTCTGCAGGCCGCTGTGTACCTGTCCACGATTGTGGAAGTTTCTCACAGGGAGGGGGCTGGAGCGCTGACCTGAGCTGATGGGGGCGGGGTACCATTGACAAAGAGAGAGCTGGGGGGCTCCTTGTGCTGTTGCCTGGCTTCTTTTGGATGAGGCTGTGCAGTCAGACTGCTCCACCCGTAATCCCCCACCCCGCCTCCTTCCAGGGTGTTTGTGAGTCTGTGAGTCTTAGAGGCCCCAAACCTGCCTCTCATCAACACATCCCACATGTCAGATTTTCTCCCCAGAGGCAACTTAGGAGCACAATGAAAACCACCCCGGGGCTTTTCGTGAGCAGTGCCGAAGGAGTAGGTGGTGGGGAAGTCACAGAAACTCTGTGTGTGTCACCAGGTGATCTAATTAGATCCCTGCCTACAGCCCCAGAGATGGAGCCCAGGAGGCTGGGGCAGGCAGGGAGAAGCCATGGGTTCCTTGGAGTTACCTGTACCTCACGGGAGGCAGCTCTGAGCAGAAGGAAGCTGTCCACAGGGGTTCTGACCTCAGCCCTGCTCAGTCCTCACTTTGGGAGAAGCGTCCACCTCATGCCACTGTCCAGGTGCCTGCAGAGCGCAGTGGTGGTGTCAAGAAAGAAGCCCAGTGGCCTGGCTGGACTCACTGCAGTTCTTCACCTCAGGATGAGTCACACTGGATTCCAGGGCCCCGGAGAGCCAAGCTTTAGAGATTATGACGAGGTCGTGGTGCTCTGAGAAGTTAATGGTACCATGTGTCATAAGCACCAGGCGGTGGGATCTCTGTGGGCTCGGCAGAAGGTGTGATGACTCACTCCGCAGCCAGAGCCACAGAGACTTGGCGCAGCCTGGCACCCCTCAGAACACCTGCCTCGGCCCAGGCTGCTCCATGAGGCAAAGAGCCCTCATGCCCGTATACCCGCAGCAGGTGCTGGAAGGGGGCCCCGCAAGGAGAGAAGTTGATGGTCAAATGTCAGCAAGGAGACCACGCAGCATGGCCCTGAGCCTTCTGCCTCTGCCAGTCCCAGCCTGCTGGGTTCTCGGATGCACCCATAATCCCAGAGGAACCAGAAAAGGCCTAGGCAAAGCCCTGCATCCATAGGTCCTAATGGAGGTGACTCACGGCCTAAAGGGGCAGCCGAAAAGGGGCTGAGCTTCAAGGTCCCTTCTTGCTTCAGATTTTTGCTTCCCTTCCCGCCCCTGTCACCCACTCTCTCCCATGTGGGGCTCAGCCTGGGCACCACTGACCTCGGTATGTTTAGCAGTACCTCTGTCCTGCCCCCACCAAAGCTTTGGTCACTCCAACCGAGATGCAACAGCCAAGTGTCCCTCAATTCTGTCAGTGCCCTGAGGACAAACCCATCCCATTGAGAACCCCAAGTTAGTCTGCGTTAACAAATATTTCTGTGAGCCCCTCCGAGTTCGCCTCACTAGTAACAAGAGCAAACACGTGGCCTCCTTATGTCCCCAAATCTGTGCCAGGCTGTCACATTCATTAGTTTCTGTAATGCTCACTGCAGCCTGCAAGGTGAGAATTACTGTCATTCCCACTTTACCTGCACAAAACCCGAAGCAGGAAGTGATGTTGGTGTGCGGCAAGAATTTTAAGTACTGGGCTCTGTGGACCTCGCCCTCAGGGCTGGGAAGGTTCCAGAGCCTCATTTGGAGGGCCAGGGCCCCATGTGGGTATAGAACAGCTTACAATGCCAGGCCACCAAGCTCCTGCTGCCCCTTGCAGCCCCTCGCCCTCGCTCAGTTCCCGCAGACTTTCTAAGAGCTCCGTGTCTCCACGCTTTCTTGTGGCAGTTGTAAAAGGGGAAAGGAAAAGCCCATTCCAGCTAATTGTAGGTTCTGCAGAACCGGAGTTAGAGGCATCACGATTGAAACCAGCTTATTATCGATCGGCAGGGCGACAGGCGTGCGCGTACCGCCTGCCTCCGTACTGCGGTCTTTGTCACGCCACGACGGCTGACATCGCCACGTTATTTTTCAGCTGGTAATTCCTTAAAGACTGAGACAATAGTCATTTAATATCGTTTGCTCAAATGAGCAGTTCCCCAAGCAAATAATAATAATAAAAAAATGTCCCCGAGAAGCCAATTAGACGCTGCAGCTTGTACCAAGCGACGGCCTTTTTAATAGACGCCCTTTGTACAAGTGCAGCTGTGTCACCCAGATGAAAAATTGCCCCCCCTTTCGCTGCTGATATGTAAATAAATGCAGGCGATCGCATATGTAATAGCTCTCTTCCATCAACGGGGTTTAGAAACCTGGTAGGAATACTTCAGATAAAGAGGCAATTTGTGGGAAATATTTTTTTCTAAAGAGAATGAGAGATGATGGAGGGAGGGAGGAAAAGACAGGGGACCATCTGGGGTCAAGAAATAAATAAAATAAATCCTGGCAGAACGCTGGTCTTCCCACGAGGAGGCAATCACCGGCTTCTCTACATGGGGTGCTGGAGCAGGTGCGCTTGACTTGGCGTACACCCCCGACTCCCCGATCTCTCCACTGCTTACATACTACAGTGTCCTGTGTGTAGAACTCAGGGCTCAGAGACCCTGGAAGTCCAGCCCTAAGTCAAGATTGCCAGAGATATCTAAGGCAGAGGAACTCCTTCAGGGCACTTCTGTCCCCAGAGTCACGAGGCACGGTCTGGAGGCACTTGTCGGAAGAGCTGTGACATCCCTTAGGTAGTGATGCTCAGTGACCCACCACCCAGGAGCACCCTGCCCAGAAGGAGCCACACAGCTCTGGTGGCAGTAATGGGGTGGAGACACCTACACTGTCCGCCTACACTCTTGCCCTTGTAAATGGAAACTGAGGTCTCAGCCCCCTGCCCAGAGGGTGTCCTCAGCTCTCCTTAACAGGTGCTTATGCAGGGGTGACTCTCCTCCATCCCCATGGAAATACTGCCCAGCAGCTTCTTCAAGAGAGTTCTGGGCATCACTGCCCCGGCTGCCTTCCCTGCCTTCTCCAGATGGTTGCCTCTACGGAGCCTGAAAGGTGGCCTGTGGAGGTCTCCCATCACCCCAGAATCCAGCCAAGCACCCCCCCTAGGGTGCCCTGTGAACCATCGCCTCACAGCCTTGCTGCCCCAACCTGGGCTCCTCCTGCTCTCCTCTGTTGGTTTTGCTACGACAAAAGTCACTGGACTCAGGATTTCCAAGAACACAAGACTGTGCCAAACAAAAGGCAGGCCCCGCCCCCTCTGGCTCCAAGGTAACCACAGAGCCGTAGCAGCGCCCATTCAGACCTTTATTTCCTTTAATCTTGTGCAAACAGAGAAGTACAAATACATATATTTAGATGTACATATAGTTAGATGTGGAAGTGTGCACTCTTTCTTTTTAAATCAAAATGGAATCCCGCGGCCTCTGTCCCCAGAGACTCTTGGCTCACATAATAACTGTAGAGGCCATCGTTTGGGTCAGCACACCTCGCTGTGCCTCATCCATTTTAATAGCTGCATAATAGCCATGCCAGTCCCCTTGCCTCTTCATCGCCGTTGCTGTGAGCTCCCTGGGGAGGGGTGGCCTCACTCAGCCCAGTCATCCCCACAACACATGTGAGTGCACAAGCCGCACCCGCAGAAACGTGTACATGCATGCACACATATGTACAGTCCAGGGTCAGATGAGAGGAACTTTGTGGGTGCTGCTCCTCCTCCACACTCCTGCAGGCCGAAACTCTCCCCAGCCTCAAGATAGCCCCTGTGTCCAGCAGGGAGCGGAAGCTCACAGAGGGCACTGCCAATCAGGGACTTGAACACAGGCCTCATTGCTGGCTGGATCGGCCTGAGCTGCCCCTGACCTGGAGACCTCAATGGGACACTTTCCTATCATGAGCCTGCCCCCTGTGTTGTCCAATAACAGTTGCTGAGACTATATGCCAGATTGAGCAGTTAAGCAGTAGACATTTCATGACTCTGGAAGCTGCAGTCCAAGATAAAACCTCTGACCTTGAGTTACGGCATGGTATCCCCCCAACTCCCTACCCCGTGTCCTCACATGGCCAGGCCTCTGTGAATCTGTGCCACACAGGATCATGGCCACTCTGTTGACCATTTTTTTTTCTTGGTTTTGCACCATAGGGTCTCACTCTAGCCCAGGCTGATCTGGAATTCATTATGGAGTCTCAGGGTGGCCTCGAACTCACTGGCGATCCTCCTGCCTCTGCCTCCCAAGTGCTGGGACTAAAGGTGTGCGCCACCACGCCCGGCTCACTCTGCTGACCTCTTAATGACCTTGGTGAAGGACCTCATTCCCAGGCACTAGGGTGGGTTTCAGCATATGCACCTGGGGACAGCTTGGCTCTTGTCCGTGTCCTCAGGTGGACAGATGGCCTCCTGGCCTGAAGGCTTAGCCAGGGCCTCTTCAAGACACACATCACAAAGCAGGAATGAGGGGCTGTGCTCTCCCAGCCTGGGTTCTGGAGAAGTGCCACCCGGGACCACCAAGCTCATGGAGAATACCCCGCAGCACGGTGTGTTCCTTGTCTCCCTGTTCTCTTTCTAGGCCACCCTTGTCCCCGTCACACTGTCCTTTGCCTCCCACCGGCAAAATCAGCAACAAACCTGGAATGCGGAGGGCCCCAGAGCTTGCAGGATGATTCTAAACATTGCTTCCTGCCTCCCTACAACATACATGGGCTCCCTGTGGTGGGGCCCCCACCCCCTAACCCACCCATGGTACCCTCCTCCTGCATCGTCCCCACAATTGTCACATGCCATGCAGTTGTCATAAGCCACACAGCCCTCTCCCGTTCTCTTTTTCCTGACAGCTGACAGCCATGTCCTCAGATCCAATCACATTTGTCACTTGCTCCCAGGCAGTCAAAGGGGTGGTAAAACCTAAAAGCCCCATGTAGTGGGGGCTTGCCCTTATGCTGATCTGCTAGGCGCTGATGTGCTTCCAGGTTGCTCATGGTCCTGTCCAGTGTCCTTTGTCCTTTTCTAAAGAGGACCAGGGGATTTTGGCTTCTCTAAGCCAACTTGGCTCTCAAGCTACTTTCACTAGGAGAACAGATAGAGTGAAGCCACAGGTAGTAGTGTGCTACAGTGGGGAGCAAGTTATGGGGAAACTGAGGCACAGTGAGATGCAGCGCTTGCTCTGAATTCCTCAGAATGACTCCTATCATCCCCTTCCTAGATGTGAGTCACTCCCCTCCAGCTATCCTGGCTGTGGTGGGTAGGGTCCAGCTGTCCCATGTGGTCAGGTCCAGATGGTGAATCCTAGAAGGCTGGATGAGCCTGTGACCTCCTTGGTGTCTCACTGCCAGCACCTCCCTCCTCTCAGGCCACACTGGCCCTGGGAACTTGGAGCAATGCCCCTCAGCAGAGGTGAGCAACTTGCCAAGGGTCACACCGTGGGCGACTGTCCACCTACCTGCCTCTCAGACTCTGGACACCTTGAGGACAAGGCCTACACTGGTATCTCAGCTGTGCAGAAAAATGACAGAGCCCAAGGTTAGAGGACCAGTCCTGAGGCCTTCTTGCCCTGATAAGTGAATGTAGGTTGCCAATGTCCCTGTCCTTCCGTGGGTTAACTGTCCAGTGGCCCACTGAATGCTGGTCTAGGTAGTCATCAACCAGACCCTGGGCCTTGCCTACCAGCCTCTGCTCTCCAGAGGATCCACTGGCACTCTGGGCATAAGGTGCTTTGGCCGCACTCACTGGCACTCAGAGGCTGCCTACCCCAACCCAGGGCCTTCTTGTGGGATTATGTGGCACTCCCTGCACAGGAACTAAGCCTGTGACTTCTGAGTTCCCTGCACACCCCAACTCCCCTGCTGCCCTGCTCATCTAGAAGCACCTCTGTCCAGGCATGTCCTTCTCCTGCACTGACCTCCATCTCTCTGGCCAGGTATGAGCCCCAGGACAGGAACGAAGCAGGTCCTGTGACCAATTGGTACTTGCTGAACTCTGTCGGGCCCTCCTACAAGTACGCGTCCCTTGACGCATGCTTCCAAGCAGCTCCGCTCAGGCACCCTCAGGTCAAGAGGCAGACAAAGAGGCACTGAGCGCTGGAGGGAAAGGTCAAGGTCACACGGCTCATAGACTGTCCCACAAAGTTGCAAAGCCAGGTCTATTTGACCACAAACCTTGTGCAGAATGGCTGCTTAGAGCAGGGTCTGCCAGGCTGGGCACAGCACCCAGTGTGAGTCTGGAAAGGACAGTGCACCATTGAATTGCCCATGGCCAAGAGGCCAAGGCTGGGGCACATCAGGAGAAGTGTGCCTGTCTGGGAATCTTACACATACACACAACTATATGCTTTTATTTACAGTGAAAGCATCTTAACTTCCCTGCAATCTTCTTTTCCTTGAAAGGTCTCACTGAGCCAGGACCTGCTGTTTGTTTCTTTTGTGTTTATTTTGCTTTATGTTGTTTTTCTGGCCAAACTCGCAAGCACCAGCAATTCCCCGGTCTCTGCTCTGCTGCTCTCAGTACACCACAGGACTGGATCCCAGCCTGCGTGGCCACACCCAGGCTTTTACCTGGGTGGAACTCGGGGGGTCTGCAGCCCTCATGCTCATGCTGCAAATGCTCTCACCCACGGGCCCTCTCCCCACCTGAGCTCTCCTTTCCCTTCTAGCTAAGCTCTTCCACCTATCGTTGCCTGTGCTGAAATCTGTTAAAGACAACAAGAAAATATCCCTGTTCTTTCTTAGTAAACTCCCACTGTGCTTCATACTGACGGGCCCAATACTCTCTCCTTCAGCAAAGTCCTAAATCCCACGCACACCTGAGTAGAGATTTCTGAAAAGAAATCCTCGGACTGCATGGAACTGTGTCTCTGGCTCCAGCCCATTGCCCCTAACAATAGCAAGCTAGCTCTTAGCCATTGGCTCCCCTGGAGGGGAAATAGCTTCAATGGAAGGGGATGTGCAGACAGAGTCTCGGAAGAGGCAGGCTGCTTAGCTAACGGATGAGATAGGAGCTGGACACACCAGTCCTCCCTGTCCCAGCCCTGGAACTCAAGCTGGACTCCAGAGAACTGGGGTAGTGAGGACAAGGGGAACACAGGCGCACATCCGGCATGCCGGGTACGGGAACCTCGCCTGTGGTCCTGGCCATCATGTCGGGGAGAAGACGGGGCCACTCCAAATGTGCTCTAATATCGTGGGAGCAGCCCCACTGGTGACCGGGCTGGGAACCGCAGGCAGGGAAAGGGGTCCAGAGCAAACAGGAAAGATCTGAAGGTACCTCAGCTCCCAGAAGGTGAGACTAAGAACTCTACCATCCCGTGAGTCCCTAGGGCTCCCTGGGTGCTAGCGCAGGAGACCTGCCCATCTGCAGGAGATGGACTCATGGCTGGCCGAGGGAGAGGCCAAGGCTAGGTCTGGTACGCTCGGCTATGGGGCCACCTTTCATGCCTCTCCCTGTCTCGCCTTTCTCCCCAACTCCCTCTCCAGAGTGGCAATACCCCCCCCCCACCCACACACACGCATGCTTTGAGCTGTGTTGGAAGCTCAGGCCTCAAGACATAGGACAGACCTTTAAGAAGAGCATGCTGGTATCGAATGCAGGCCCTGAATCCCTGCCCATACTCATATGCAGTGTACACACATGTGCACTATATTAGCCAGGATTCTCTAGAGGGACAGATTGGATAGAATGAGTTGTATTAAAAGGGAATTTATTGGATTAGCTTACGACAGTCCAACAATAGCAGTTTTCAGGCCTGAGAGTCAAGGAACCTGGTAGATGCTCAGACCACGAGACTGGGTGCCGCAGCAGTCCCTATCTGGCCCTGAAGGCCGGGAGGCTTCTTAGAGAGATGCTGCTCTTCAGTCCACGCTGGAAAGCAGCAAGCAGCTCCAGCAGCCAGGTGTGAGGAGGGAATACCTTCCTTCCCAGAGCATCTTTAGATACCACACCCCCGTCTGAGAGGAGCCCCCCTCTGGGGGTAGGGCTCACCCTGGGGAAAGGACTTCCTCCTTTAGTTAATCCTTCCTGGAAGCAACCTCACAGACCCACCAGAAAGGGATGTCTGTAGATTACTAAACAGTTGACAGAAACTTGACCACTGCATGTGCACACACAATGTCTCCTTTACACACTGTTACCTCCCCAGAGCCAGTATCTTCCCATTGTTCCCATTTTCTTGATGTCAACACGTAGGCAGCTGAGCCCCCTCCCAAGTCCAACTCTCTGCTCAGAACCTGCGTCGAGGTTCCCAGTCCTCCCTGAGATCAGAGCACCACCTCAGGCAGCTCTACCCCAGGCAGCAAGGGCAGTTGCTGCCAAAGCCTGGGGGAAGTGGAAAGTGGTTCAAGGTTTGGAAAGTTCTGGATTGGAGTCCTTTTTGTGTCATTTATCCCCTTGTAAACAATATGCTTTTGTAGGGAAAGCAGACGCATGCTCTGCAAGAGCTCAGTGTATTGCTCATAGATCTGAGCTGATGATGAGGGTCACCTCCACCCTGCCCAATGCCCATGCCCAGCTCCACCAGGCCCTGATCTGCCTTGCACAGAGCTGGAAGATCCTCTTAGCAGATGGCATGAGGGAGCCTGCAGCAGCCCGAGAGAGTCCAGGCCTGGCCAGAACCATCTGTCCTGCTGCAAGCGTCTTGCCTGCCTGCCACACAGACATGCTTTCAGCCACATCAGCATTTTGCAAAATGCCAGCCCCAAGCGGAGCCCCTCGTGGACTATTGTGGCTGCCAGCCACTCGTTTTTGACATATTCCAGCCGCTGGAGCTCAATTTGCATACAGAAGGAGGAAGAAAATGCCATCACACACCACAACCAGCTGCTCCAAGTCACACAAGTTGGAACAAGCTCTTGGGTCATCTCAACTCTCCCATCATGGCCACCTCTCCTAGCCTGTGTGGGAGCTATCCCAAGGGTCAGACCATAGCCTCCTTGGGGATCTCAGCTCTCCAAAAGTACTTCTATGGACCCAGCCTTATGCATTTTACTTGCTTGTTCCCACACACCCATCAGATACTGTGGGCAGGACCACTGGAGGCTGTCCAAGAGTGGTACCTGGAGCATGAATGTGGCCAGGAAATGCCTGACCGGAAGAGGAGGCCTGGCCAAAGCTCACGGAGGACTGCTTCCCAAGGTCGCGAGGCAGAGCTGTATGTCCCATCTTCAGAGTGAGCACAGCTCACTGGCTCCGAGGACTCCACCCACCCTTGGCAGAGCAACAAGGTGGAGGTTTGGTCTAGTTCAAGGTCAGTGGCTGCTCATAGTGCTCCAGCGCTGGCTGTGAAAGGAGCAAAATGGCAAATGCCAACCTCAGGGGGACTCTTGGCAGAAGGAAGGGGAGTAAAGCACGATGCCCATGGCACAGCCCAGTCTAAACATGTGCTCAGAGCCAAGAACCGTACCAGCTGGGAGAGCAGAAGGGCAGGATCCATGCCCGTGAAGCTCTTAACTACGTGTCACATGTCACTAACCAGGTTGGGTGTCATTTTGAGTTTCCAACTAGAAATGCTCAGTGGCGTGCAGGATATGGAGCAGATGTCTGCACATAACACCCTAAGCTGGGGCCACACTGGACCCACTGCTCTCATGCTAAAAGGGCTTTTGGGGTACAAAGATGCAGATGGTGCCAGGCAGAAGGAAATCCAGGGTCAGGTTGGTGGGACTGACTGATGGATCCAGGGTTAGCCTGTGAGAGTCCCTGAGAAGTCATATAAATGAAGAGGGAATTGTCATGCACTGGGGCAGGGCTCAACCCAGGGGGTGGGCATGACAGGAATCTGCTAGTCAGTAGAGGTAGTACATGCTTTAACCCCAACATATGGGAATCTGGGGCAAGAGAATCATATCAAGTTCAAGAACATAATAGGCTACATCATGTGTTCTTGGCCAGTCTTGGCTACATTGTAGAACCCTGTCTCAAAACAAGTACATGGCTGGGGAGAGGGCTCAGCAGGTAAGGAGCTTGCTTACAAAGCCAAAGGACCCAGGTTTGATTCCTCAGGACCCACATAAGCCAGATGCACAAGATGGCACATGTGTCTGGAGTTTGTTTGCAACAGCTGGAGACCCTGGCACACCTATTCTCTCTCTCTCATAAATAAATAAACAAATAAATAATACAAAAACAAAAGTCCTTTCCCAACCCTAAGGTCATAAAGATATCTTCCTGCATTCTATTGTTTCACCTTCCTCATTGACATCACAGACCAATCTGAAGTCATTTTAGTAATACGGTGCGAGGGGAAAAGCGTTTGTTTTCTCCATAGACCGCCCACATTGCTCAACCATATTTAATAAACCAGCCACTATTTTTCCACCCAGGGCTGGTCATGCACCTTCTACAAGGGCCTGGGCTGCAGAACCCAGATCTTTTCTTTCCAGCACCTTCCTTGGCAGGTGCCGGGTCACTCACAGGGAAGGACCTCCCTGTGGCCTCAGTCCCTATGTTCTCAAGGTCCTTAGCCTGCTTTCTGTTATCTACTCATAGTTCTTTCTACTGCACTTCCTGTGTGTGCCTGGGCCTGCTGTACCCATGAAGTCCTTCATATTGGTGATCATGTCCCTCAAAAATCTGGGCTGGACATGAGTTCAAGGCCACCCTGAGACTACAGAGTTAATTCCAGGTCAGCCTGGACCAGAGTGAGACCCTACCTCGAAAAACCAAAAAAAAAAAAAAAACAAAACAAAAAAGAAAAATCTGGGCTGGAGAGATCACCTAGCAGTTAAGGTGCTTGCCTGGGAAGCCTAAGGACCCAGGTTCAATTCTCCAGGACCTACCTAATCCAGATGCACAAGGTGGCACATGTGTCTGGAGTTCATTTGTAGTAGCTAGAAGCCCTTGTGTGCCCATTCTCTCTCTCTCTCTCTCCCTATCTCTTTGCCTCTTTCTTTTTTTTCTGTCTCTCTCAAGTAAATAAATTATATATATATATATATATATATACATATATAATTATATATATACATATATAATTTATTTATATGCATGATTGATTGATATATATATGTATATATGTTTGGCTTTTTGAGATAGGGTCTCACTCTAGCCCAGGCTGACCTGGAATGCACTATGTAGTCTCAGGGTGGTCTCGAACTCACAATGATCCTTCTACCTCTGCCTCCCAAGTGCTGGGATTAAAGGCATGCACCACCAAGCCTGGCTAAACTATATCTAAAAAGTAAATTTCTCTTGCTGGTTCTTTGATAAAACTTCTCAGTATGTTAATGCAGTTTTCGAGTGAATCCACTAAATTTATTTTCAAGTCTATATCTGAAAACTCCAAAATCTAGATTCCATGCAGCCCTGTGTCTATTGTCTTGTTTTCATCTCATGCCTGACATGCTTGGCTGTTCTTGTTGTTGCTGCTGTTCTGGCTGTTGTTGCGTTCTTCTTCTTCCTTTTTTTTTTTTTTTTCTTTGAGGTAAGGTCTCACTCTGGACCAGGCTGACCTGGAATTCACTGTGTATCTCAGGGTAGCCTTGAACTCCTGGTGATCCTCCTACCTCTGCCTCCCAAGTGCTGGGATTAAAGGTGTGCGCCACCACGCCCTACACCTGACATATTTTGCTTGACTCTTAAATACTGCACTGGCAACATGGTGGCTCCACATGAGGTCATCCCCAGGGTGTATGTAATCTCTTCCTGACCACAGGGTGGAGTAGAGGAGGATGTTGGTCCCAGCACAGGCTGAGATGTTTGTTTTCTGTCTGGCCCTGGGCACCATCCAGGCCTGTCTTCCCCGCCTTGTCTCCTTTGGCCCACGGTGCTCTTCAGCTCTCCTGAGGAGGGCACACTCACCAGGCCCTGACTCTCCCTGGTTTCCATCTCCAAGGTTCTGCATGCCTCTTACCCAAACTCTTCATGGCTCCCCTGCCCTGAGCTGCTACTTCCTTCATGGTCCCTAATCCTTCATGATCCTGTGAAGCTTGGGACATGACCAAGTCCCCAAGAGAAAAATCTGCAAAACACCTGGCTGGCTTCTCTGCAGCTCTCTTCTCATGAATCATGGCCATTTGAGTCCTGATGGTCTGGGTAGCCCTAATTTTCTCTTTGGCCCTCTCAATCTGAGAGGTGCAGTCCCACTCAGCAGGTTACGGACACCTCCAGGGACAAAGGCCTGGAGATGCCTTGATTTCCCTCTGTGTTCTTGCACTTGAGAGATGGCATTGGTACCTGAGCTACCACTTTTCCATGCCCTCAGATGGACCTGTTTTGGATCTGCTGTAGCCCTCGGCTGTGAGCTGTGGAGGGTGCACAGTGCACTAGCTGCAGCGGGCATCTGTCTCGCATAATTGGCTTTCCCATAAGTAGGCAGTGTGCTGTACTCTGGTTTCCTCTGACTTTTCAATTCACATAACCTAACCTTTCCATGGCCCCTCTCCTGTATCCTTACTCCCTGCTGTCCCCTTTTGTAACCCCCCACCACACTCGACCCCTCAATGCCTGTGACTCCTGACTCTGTCAGCTTCCCTAGGCCCCAAGTTTTGCTCATCTCTTTCAAAATGCTCCAAGCAATTTGTAGTTTATTTTTCTATATATAGCTTGGAATCTAACTTTCCAGTTCTAAAATTGTCAACTGATGGTGTGATCAGACTGTGCATGGCACCCGAAATGAACTGGGAAGAGGCAGACACCTTGGCACACTGGCCTAGGTCTGGTGTGGTTAGACATGTCCGTACACACTGTGGTAATGCCACACGATGCCTGGGTCACAGCAGCAAGCAGCAATGCTGCTTGGCTTTGCTGTGCTGGCCAGAAGGACAGCTAGAGGGTGCCAGCTGCTTCCTGTGTCCCCTGTCCTTTTGGGCCTGTGCACTGGCTGGGAGTAGGTTCTAAGACAGCCACAAGGGCAGAAAAGAAGAAAGTAAAAGTGCCACTGAGGGCCTCAGTCATGTCATGTTCCTGCCACTTCCACAGGCCAAAAGGAGCCAAGTGGCCAAGGCTGGTGCCAGCTGGAGTAGGAACAAATAGGACACAATTCTGAGGTCCTCAGAACCCTTGGCAGGGGTAGAAAACCCTATGCCCTTAGAGGGAAGTCAAGGTATTTGCGAAGTGTAGGCAAGAAACAGGCCTTGGATCTCCCCCAGAAAGAAATTGTAATTGTCCAGATTTTTGTGTCATGAGTGTTAGGTGCCTCTGTGGATGGCCATGGGTATTCGTTAGCAGGTGACTTTGAGGGCCACTCATGGCCCTGGCTCCACATCATAAGGGAAGAGAAGCCACGGCTCCTGTCACCACCGGGGCTCCTCTAGAAATACAATGTAAACAGACTGGAGTAGAGTTCAAGGCCTTGGGAAGAGCTCAGCTGTGCTGTCTGGCAGCATCAGCATCAGGGTAGACTTCTGGTGATGTGTTGTGTCCCCAGCATGTTCCACGTGACCGCAGGGCCTCACCCCTCCTATGTACCAAGAGAGGCTTGATCTGATGCCACCGCAGACCCTTCCCAAGCCTGCGGCAAATCACAGAAAATCTATGAGGTCTATTGAGAAAAGAGGGAGAAAGCCTACCACAAGAGAGAGCTGGGACATCTGGATGTCTGGATTTAAATGCAGGGAGGAGTGTATACATGTGCGCACGCAGGTCCAGGCTCACAAGTGCATCTGGGAAGGTGGAAGGCAGGGAGTCACTGTGTCTGAATCTGTAGCTAGTTAAATGGGATCAGAGGGAGCAGAGAAGTGTGGCATGACTAGAAATGTCAGGACCAAGAGCCAATGTCCAGCCAACTTCGGGCCAATCCAAGGGATGTCTCCCAGTGAGTCTTCTTAGCTTGGACCTGTCCAGGTTCTTGTGGTGCTATATTAGTTTTCTGACAAGAAGCTACTTGACGTGGAAAGGCTTGATTCTGGCTCACATTTTGAGGGGACAGTCCTTCATGGCGGAGAAGGCATGTAGCAGGAACTCGAGGCTCCTGGTCATTTGTGTCCACAATCAGAAAGCAAAAGGTGATGAGCCTTGGTGCTCAGCTCCTGCTCTCCTTTTCTATCTGGGACTCCATCCCTTGGAACAAGGCTGCACTAGGTTGAGTCTTTCCACCCTAGTTAACCCAATGTAGAAACTCCCTCATGGGCATGCTCAGAGGTTTACCTCCAGGGGAGCTAAGCTACTCTTTGTGCCCACTCCCAGGAAAAATGGGGCTGGGAGACCTCTGGGCCAAGAGCCCTGGGCAGGACTGACAGAAGAAACACTGGCTAGTGCTCAGCTTCTACGGAGTACTGCAGAACTGGCCACTCTGAGCTCCATCACTCTCTTAACATCCCTATCTAGGGCCAGGGAAGGAAGTGGAAAGCCTCTTTAAGTCAGACATGCAGGGCAAGACAGTGAGAGGAAGCCACTGCTTGCACCACAGCCCCACCTGGCTTCTTTGTTGCCCTGCATATAACACCCCATCCGCCTTGGCCTGCACTTTGAGGCTCCACCCACAGGACCAGGAGGAAATACCCTGTTCAATCATTAATAGGTGGAAGTTGTCATGTGAACCCCTCAATCCTCTCACCCATCACTGTGTCTGCTCTACACCACGGCTCAGGGACACTCGTGAGATCTCTTGCCCACTTTGGTAACTGGCTTGAAAATGCACCCATGGTTGTTTGCTTTCTTCCCTTGCTACAAGGATCTAGCTTAACACAACTTCAGCCATGTTGGTCATAACTTCCACTGTACCCTTCGGGTGGTATCTCAAATTCTAGAGCAAAGACAGTATCACTGAGTCATCCACATAGTGTGACAGCCACTTCTGTTAAGTATGTTAGTAGTGTTTGAAAAGGTCAGGTGTATGCTGATTCATCACAACCCACCTTTCTCTAGCTTGGAAAGTAAGCCTTTTCCTTCTGCTGTGGGGTGTGGGATTCTCCTGTCCTCTACAACACAAGATGCATGTCTGGCAGCAAGTGCCATGGGCCACCCTGGATCTGGCTGCCATAGTCTTTGGTCTCACTGCACCCTCATCTTGGGCAGCTGGTTCCTATCTTCCTGGCAGTTCTAGATCATTGTCTCATGTCCCTGCTTCCCAAATGGCATCCCCTAAGAAAGGTAAGCTTCTGTGGCTGTTATAGTTTTACCTTCTTTCTGCTGGCAAAAAACACCTGACCAAAAGTTGATGAGAGGAAAATTGGTTATTTTGGCCTAGAGTCTCAAGGGGAAGTTCCATAATGGCAGGGGAAAGCATGGCATGAGCAGAGGCTGGACATCACGTCTGCCACGGCATATGCAAAACAGCCCCAGGAGAGTGAGCCAAGCTCTAGCAAGGGGGAGCTGGCTATAACACTCTTAAGCCTTCCCAAGAAACACCCCTCTCCACAAGGCTCCACTCCCAAATTGCCAGAAGCTGGGAACCAAAGCATTCAGAACACATAAGCTTATGGGGGACATCTGACTCAAACCACCACATTCCATCTTTGGTCCCCATAATCAATGACCATCTATGATGTAAAATGCAAAGCATTCAGCCCAACTTTAAAATTCCATGTAGTTTTTATCAGTCCCAACATTTGAACATTATTATTTGAACAATAATACTATGGTGTAATGTCTCTTATCTATGAGCCTGTAAAATCAAATACACATAATGGCACAGAGTAAACATTCACACTACAAAAAATGGCATTTCAAGGCAAGATTGAACCAATGCAAGATCTAAACAATATTTCTTGCAACTCATGTGTATCTGAGACCCACAATGGAATCCGAGGTTCCAATTCTATCCTTCCAGCTGGGCTATTTACAGCCTGGGAAACTACCCATCCAGAGACAGAAGCTCTCCTTAATAGCAGTTCACAGTTCTGGTGTGTCCAAATTATCCTGGGCTCTCCAGTGCAACCCACAGTTCATCTTCATGGTTACATTTGGTCTCCATGGAGGGAATCCTACAACCCTGCATCAGATTTTCCAGTAGCCATCTCCAAAAAACAGATATTATATATCTAATAACCCTCCCTTTCCTGCATTTGCCTTACTTTCATATTACTAGCTAGGCTAGCAAAATTGTTAATCCAGGAGAGAATAAAACCAAATTTGAATAGCAGAGCACTCATTCAGCGTTCAGTGCCCTAATTTAAAAGTCAGTGTTCGTTCAGCTATCTC
Source organism: Jaculus jaculus (assembly GCF_020740685.1). Taxonomy (NCBI): domain Eukaryota; kingdom Metazoa; phylum Chordata; class Mammalia; order Rodentia; family Dipodidae; genus Jaculus; species Jaculus jaculus. The sequence continues at coordinate 197,125,314 of NC_059103.1, read as the reverse complement.
AGTGCAGAACAGAACAGCCTGTCCAACCTTAGCAGTGATAATATTTCAGAGAATCACTGCCGAAGTGTGTGCAGTCTAAAGGCCAAACTTTCATCTTTTGTGCCACATCCTTCTGCTCACACCAGCTCATTTCTTCGAAACTCAACCCTCTCACAAACTGCTTTTAGCCCAATTCAGACAAAGTTTTTCTGTCCCTCGTAAGCCATGCCGGCATAGTTCATAGTTTGTTCTGCATTTAGGTAGTTCAGCTCTACCAGAATGTTCCGTCAAACTCTGCCTTCAGCTCTGCCAGTGTCTCTTAGACCAAGATTTTTAATCCTTCCAATGTTCTCTCTCAAATTAGTTCCAAAGGGCCAAAAGCCACACAGTCAGGTTTCCAGTAGCAACAATCCCACTCTTCTGGTACCAATTTTCTATTGTAATTGCCCTCTTATTGCTGGGATAAGGCACCCGATCAAAAGCAACCAATGGGAGGAAAGAATTTATTTTGGCTTACAGTCTTGAAAGGAAGCTTCATGATGGCAGGGGAAAGCATGGCACGAGCAAAGGCTAGTCACCACCTCTGCCACAGCATGTAGAAAACAGAAGCAGGAGAGGGAGCTGAACTTCAGCAAGGGGGAGCTAGCTATAACACCCCTAAACCCACCCCCAAAACACACCTTCTCCAGCAAGATTGGCAGTATCTGGCAACCAGGCATTCAGAACACATGTGTTTATGGGAGATATCTAACTCAACTCATCACAAAGGGCTTGGCACGGCAGTAGGGTGGTGAGGGTAATATCTGAAGACTGCCAGCTGCCTCACTGCTTGGCCTGATTCATGGTGGCAGTCTCTAGTCTCACAGCTCAGAGGTCTGTGGAGGAGCTGTCTCTGTCTAGGTTCTCTCAGCTCTCAGCAGAAGAGCAGTTTCTTCTGGGTTGAAAATCATGGCTATTGTCTTGAGTCAGAACGGCTGTGAGCATGCACAAGAGACCTTCTGGAAATCCGGTCTGTTAACTTCCCCTCATGCAGCGGGGGTAGCGGGGAGACTCATGAGATTCCCATGAGGTCCCCTTCCCTACTCCCCAAAGTTACATAAGGGGTAAACAGTGCCTGACAAGTATGCTTTCAAAGTGTGGCTGCTTGTAAGTCGCTCAGGAGACTTTTGAGTGATGCAGCTTTTCCTGAGGCATCCACTCTGTGGGTGAGAATCTTCAGTGTCTCTGCTGCCCATAAGTTGCCCAGGTGACTTTGTGGTGATGTAGCTGTTTGGGGGTCACCAATATCCCTGTAAGTAATCACAATAAACTCATTGGTTCACCCAACTGGACCTGGTGGACTCCTTTTATTGGCCTGTAGGTGTCCACCATGACTGGGGTGAATAGATGTTTGTTACATCTCCACGGAAAAAGTCAGGCAGCAGTGACCCAGCAGGCCGGGATTACATTCAGAGCTGGTTACCCAGAAGGCAGAGAGGAGAACCAGGGCCTTCCAGTGCTGTCGCCACAGTGTGGAAAGATAATGGTTTACATGGTACCATACGTGGCCCTAAGGTTCTGTGAACAATATGTCCTCTGGCTCTCTCAGCGGGTCAGGCAAATGGTGCTCACGCTGAGCGCCCTCTTCTCCAGGAAGAAACAAGGTCAAGAGTAAGTCCTAAAGCACAAGGTGACAGCAGAGCCAAGTCTCAAAAGATGGTGTTGTGTGGAAGGCAGAAGAGACCTGGGCCTCCCTTTGAGAGGGGTACCTGAGCACACCTGGAGATGGGAGTGGAAGCCTCACATTAGCACAGGCTCCCTTGAATCCCCTCTTGATTCTTGTAGAACTCCATCTGGACAGATGGAGATTCTGGGACTCCTGGAGGTTATGCAGCTCTGGACAGCCACAGTCACGAACGTGCCCACTCTGCCACTCCTCATGCCGTCCCTCTTCTGGAAAAGCTAGTCTCCTCCTTCTCTACCAGGACGCTCCTGCTGCTTCTTCTCCACCTGGTTGTGGAGACTCTCCTCTCCGCAGCCCAGCATCCCACTGCTCTCAGAGCACTTGCCTTCCATGTTTCCATGGAAACCACTCACCCCCTGCAGGAGGGCGCAGGGTTTCCTCTTCTCGGCAACCCCACGTCCTAGTGAGAGAAGCTGCCTGTGGGAGACCACCACCGTGAGTGAACACAGGAACATAGCGCCATTTCTCTTCACAGCGCTGCTCTGGGCACCTACTCCATGCCAGGGCCTATGGCAGGGATGAACTGGGCTCCATGGTGGACAATAAGAAACCCCAGCCTCTTGAAAGTAATTCACTGCACTGCAGAGTCTAGAGAGGCTTTCTGAGGGACAGGGTGGCATGTAAAGTGCAGTGTCCCTGTCTCACCCAAACCACCCCATCTGTCTCTCTGAGGGGCAGGGCGGCATGTACAGTGGGGACAGGGCGGGGTGTACAGTGTGCCTTCTCACCCAAACCACCCATCTGTCTCTCTGAGGGACAGGGCGGCATGTACAGTGTGCCTGTCTCACCCAAACCACCCATCTGTCTCTCTGAGGGACAGGGCGGGGTGTACAGTGTGCCTGTCTCACCCAAACCACCCCATCTGTCTCTCTGAGGGACAGGGCGGCATGTACAGTGTGCCTTCTCACCCAGACCACCCATCTGTCTCTCTGAGGGACAGGGCGGGGTGTACAGTGTGCCTGTCTCACCCAAACCACCCCATCTGTCTCTCTGAGGGGCAGGGCGGCATGTACAGTGTGCCTTCTCACCCAAACCTCCTCATCTGTCTCTCTGAGGGACAGGGCGGCATGTACAGTGTGCCTTCTCACCCAAACCTCCTCATCTGTCTCTCTGAGGGACAGGGCGGGGTGTACAGTGTGCCTGTCTCACCCAAACCTCCTCATCTGTCTCTCTGAGGGACAGGGCGGCGTGTACAGTGTGCCTGTCTCACCCAAACCTCCTCATCTGTCTCTCTGAGGGGCAGGGCGGCGTGTACAGTGTGCCTGTCTCACCCAAACCACCTCATCTGTCTCTCTGAGGGGCAGGGCGGCGTGTACAGTGTGCCTGTCTCACCCAAACCACCTCATCTGTCTCTCTGAGGGACAGGGCGGCGTGTACAGTGCCTGTCTCACCCAAACCACCCATCTGTCTCTCTGAGGGACAGGGCGGGGTGTACAGTGTGCCTGTCTCACCCAAACCACCCCATCTGTCTCTCTGAGGGGCAGGGCGGCGTGTACAGTGTGCCTGTCTCACCCAAACCACCTCATCTGTCTCTCTGAGGGACAGGGCGGCGTGTACAGTGTGCCTGTCTCACCCAAACCACCTCATCTGTCTCTCTGAGGGACAGGGCGGCGTGTACAGTGTGCCTGTCTCACCCAAACCACCCCATCTGTCTCTCTGAGGGGCAGGGCGGCGTGTACAGTGTGCCTGTCTCACCCAAACCACCCATCTGTCTCTCTGAGGGACAGGGTGGCGTGTACAGTGTGCCTGTCTCACCCAAACCACCCCATCTGTCTCTCTGAGGGACAGGGTGGCGTGTACAGTGTGCCTGTCTCACCCAAACCACCCCATCTGTCTCTCTGAGGGACAGGGCGGCGTGTACAGTGTGCCTGTCACACCCAAATCACCTCATCTGTCTCTCTGAGGGGCAGGGCAGCATGTACAGTGTGCCTGTCTCACCCAAGCCACCTCATCTGTCTCTCTGAGGGGCAGGGCAGCATGTACAGTGTGCCTGTCTCACCCAAACCACCCCATCTGTCTCTCTGAGGGACAGGGCGGCATGTAGTGTGCCTGTCTCACCCAAGCCACCTCATCTGTCTCTCTGAGGGACAGGGTGGCGTGTACAGTGTGCCTGTCTCACCCAAACCACCTCATCTGTCTCTCTGAGGGACAGGGTGGCGTGTAGAGTGCGTTTCTCACCCAAACCACCCCATCTGTCTCTCTTGATTTCCATGACAAATACTGGAGGTGGGCACTGGAATCCCTTTAGATGATGAATATCTGCGTATTGGAGGTCAGTAAGTTTTGCATGATTCTCAGCTTGGAACTGGAATTCCAACAGAGTTCGGTCTCACTTCCAAAGTAGCAAGTGAGAGCTATGGATAGTTCTAGAAGAGCAGATCCTTTATAGTACACTAAGGTCCATTGCAAGCATGTTTACGCCCAAAGCCTTCTATTAAAACTCTGATGTGGAACCATCAAGGGTTAGTGGCACTGTGCTGAGCACCCACAAGGGTGGTCTTGTCCAGGAAAATAAGTCCAGGTGAAACAAAAGTCACATGAATAACGGTGCTGGCCATGCTAGGACTCAAATAATATTGATTTAAGAAATTCAAACATTTATGTTGTCTGTACTCCAAAGTGCTACTTCACAAATTCGTCCACATTTTGTCTGGGCATTCTGCAGGCAGCCTGGGCAAATAGGACTAAAGATGACTTCACTGAAATAATCCAAGTAATTGCTTCGGTTTGGGGTTTTTACATAAAATCATGTTTGCCAGACCCCCAGAGTGTGCTCAGACCAAATTAGGTTGTACAAAATTGAAAATTCAGAGGAAACCAGAGGACAGAAACATGCCACCTACTTATGGGAAAGCCAATTACGTGAGACAGATGCCAGCCACGTCTAGTGTGCTCTGTACCAGGCAAGCCTTCCATGGCTCACAGCTAAGACCTAGGGAGGCACTGAAAAAGATCCTTCTGAGGGCATGGGGATGGGGCAGCCTGGGCACCAGTGCAATTCAGTGGGTACAGGAGCACAGGGAAACTGGTGCATCACCAGAGTCTTTTTCCCTGGAGATGTCTGTAACCTGCTGAATGTGCATGGGATTGTAGCTCTCTGGCACAGAAGACCAAAGCGAAAATTGGGGTTACCCAAGCAGTTTGAACTCGGGGGGAAGGGAGCATATTTCATTGGAAGAAAGTGGCAGGGAGAAAGCCCACTTATTTGCAGATATTTTTCTTGAGGACTTTGTCATGTCCCAAGCGGCACAGGGTCATAAAGGATTAGAGGCCAAGCAGGCAGTGCAGCTTGGGATAGGGAAGCCACCGTGAGAGCTTTAGCAAGAGACATGCAAAGCGAGAGGCAGGAGCTGGATAGAGAGTGTCTCCTCCTCAGAGAGCCGTGGAGTGAGCGCCGTGGACCAGTGCGAAGACAGGGTGGAGAAGACAGCCCCGGGTGGGGCGCAGAGCCAGCCTCAAGACACCTCAGCCCCTATCGGGATCAACATCTTCCACTGCACCCTGTGGTCAGGCAGCTGTTACATGCACTCTGGAGACCTCACGGAAAGCCACTACGCTTCCGGTGCAGTGGGCAACAGCTGATCATAACATGAAATGACTTGGAAAGAAAAACAAAGACAATGGAAACAGGGCCGACAGAATCTAGATTTTGGAGTTTTCTGACATAGACTTGAAAATAACGTTAGTTAATGCACTCAAAAACAGCATTAGCATATTGAGATATTTTTTTTAATCAAAGTACCAGCAAGAGAAATGTCTGAGGGACCTGATCGCTGAGAGGAAAGATGTGTGGGTCCAGCAGGCCCAGGGGCACACACAGGAAGTGCAATAGAACGAAAGGTGGGTTGGGCTGGAGAGATGGCTTAGCGGTTATGCGCTCGCCTGTGAAGCCTAAGGACCCCGGTTCGAGGCTCGGTTTCCCAGGTCCCATGTTAGCCAGATGCACAAGGGGGCGCACGCATCTGGAGTTTGTTTGCAGAGGCTGGAAGCCCTGGCGCACCCATTCTCTCTCTTCCTCTATCTGTCTTTCTCTCTGTGTCTGTCACTCTCAAATAAATAAATAAAAAAAAATTTTTTAAAAAAAGAAAGAAAGGTGGGTAGAAAACAGGAGACAGGTTACGGAAATATAAAGAGACCCTTCAGCACATACGGAGAAAAGCCACAGGGGAGTCCCTATCCTGACAGAGACCCAGTACCTGAGTAAAGAAGGTGTTGAAAAGAGGAGACCCCAGGCCTGCAGCTTGGCCTCATGGGAGAAGGCACATGGCCATCCCTGGATGGAAACTGTCCTGGAGTCGCCATGGCTGGTGTGTCCGCAGGTTTGCCCCTGCAGGAGGGGTGATGAGACTGAAGCCTGGACCCAGAGGGAAAAGGTCTGCAGGAGAAGCGTGGTGACTCAGGCAGGGAGAGGGGAAGTGAGGCAAAGGGTGAGTGTGGGTGACAGTACCGAGAGCTGGCAGGCTGCACACATATGTACAATAAGAATACATGAGAACTTCACAGTTCCCAGAATGGGAAGTGGCTTATATTAGACTAACCTTCCTGCCAAAAGCAATTATAAACTCTGGGGAAATATTAAAGCGACTGTTGGAAGGCACTGGAGAGTGACTAAAGCAGGCAGGAGCTGGAGGCGACACAGCCCCAGAGATAAAGGATTTAATTTGGGCAAGTTCTGCATTTGCCTGGCCTTTCTCCCAAGGGAATCCCCAATCTGCAGCCCACAGCAGGTAGAGACCAGGGAGGCAGCAGGCTGATGGAACCTGAGTCAGGATCAGTGTTCAGGACTGCTGGGAGGCCGGACAATGATTAGAAATCTCTGCAGTGAAGGGTTCTTGGATCCTTAGTGCCCTCCTGGGCAGCATGTACCCAGTGGATGAGGCCCTGAGAAAATTTGTGACAACATGACTGAGGGCCAAAGGGACTGAGCAGAGCAGCCAGAACCTACCTAGTGTGGGAGAGACAGTGTAGAGTTCAAGTTCCACCGCATCCAACGGCCTTGATAAACACCATGCGCATGTGAAAGAATCCCCAAGAGTGGTTAGGGCTAACTGCATCTTAAGACTTGCTCTATACCTTAGCATGAAGTGCGAAATTAGAGAGATTTCCCTAATGGCTCCCGGAACTATATATGACCAATAGTGCACATTCATCAAACCTTTATCACTGTGACAAAATACCTGGCGGAGCAACTTAAAATGAGGGCGGGTTGATTTTAGCTCACAGTTTCAAGTGCTTCAGGCCATGGCTGGCCGGCTTCGTTGTTTCTGGGCTGTGGTGTGGTCTGGATGGGGAGTGGTGGGGAGGAAAGCTGCTCATCACATGGTGGCTAAGAAGCAGAACAGGGGTGAGGGAATGCCTGTGGGGCAGGGCTGCCTCTGATTCCTCCTTACATCCCGTCTGGGCCCTCAGCCTATGGGATGGTGTTGGCCACACTAAAGGCAGATTGACCCCCAGTTTATCCTCTTTGGGGGCACCTTCCCATAAACATCCAGAGCTGAGCTCTACCAATCTAGATACTCCTCAATCCAATCAAGTCAACAGTCAAAATTAACCACTTAACTGCCTTGAGAATAAAGCAATGTGACTCCACCCAGCTCTGCTGCTTTTCTGGCTCTGCCTCTCTTCACTTGGCCACAGGGACACATATAAGTCTGTCTCCCCCTTACCCAGTGTAGCTGGCGGGGGTGCAGGGAAAGCATAACACTGCTTCTTGATCTGGGGGAACTTTTCTGCTTGCCTCTGCTGTATAGTTTGGGGAACACCTCGCTTGGATTACATGCATGATTTTCCTCTTGTTTCTGAAGCTACCATGTGTGTATTTTCCTTACACGCCTTACCACCACCTACCGCATGGAGCTCTCACCACCTGTAGGCTCACGACCTCTGTAATTTCTTGAAACTCGGGGTAACCACAAGTGTAACTCTCTTCATTACTCATTTCTGCTCTGAATCTCTTGGTCTCTGCTTTGATATCTGCCCTCTCATTTTTACCTTGAGCTTCACTGTCTGTCCTCTTAACTTCTCTACAAACACGTGCCAGGCCCTCCTGAGTCTCCCTGCACAAGCTCCTAGATTCGACTCCCTGTGTGCCAGCAGCTTTCGCTCGCCTCTCTTTAAAAGTCTCAGTTTCTCTTAAATCCCAAACCCCCTTAAATCAACCCCATAACTTGTGAATTTACCTCAATTAACTTAATAATTCATTAAAAGACTTTTAATGCCCTAAAGGGGAGGATAATAGCATCCAAAAGTCTACCACTCAGTAGCTGTACTGCGTCAGATGAAAGTGAAACAGGACCTGTCATCCAAAATCAGGGGAGAAAATGGCTCATAGAGACAGAGCCGGGTGGTGTATAGATTTGGAATAGGTGAAAATAGATTTTAAAAATTGTTGATAATTTTGAAGTATTGATAGGGGAAGGAAAATGTGTGTAAGGAGTGAAGTCGTGGGAAAACCATGGGATCTCTAACAGGGAGTGCAAAAATTAATTGACTAGAGAGATCACTGAACTTTAGAATGAACCCTATAGTGTGTCTGAGCTGAAGCAGATGGGAATCAGGACTGGGGGCAGAAAATGAGCCGAGCAGCAAGCCATGAGCAACAAGGAGCCCTCTGCATGCACATAACTGAAGCCAGGACTGGAGACAGGCAGTGGAAGACCATCTCTAAATGAATACTGGCAGAAATTTCCCAACTGACTAAAACACCAATGCAGTAAAACAAGAGGAAATAAATACAAAGAAAGACACAATGGGCTGGAGAGATGGCTTAGCAGTTATGGCGTTGCTGCAAAGCCTAAGGACTCATGTTCAACTCTCCAGGTCTCACATAAGCCAGATGCACAGTGACACAGTACACAACTCACAGTCTCACTTTTTTTTTCTTTTTTTTAAATTTTTTATGTATTTATTTGAGAGCGACAGACACAGAGAGAAAGACAGATAGAGGGAGAGAGAGAGAACGGGTGCGCCAGGGCTTCCAGCCTCTGCAAACGAACTCCAGACGCATGCGCCCCCTTGTGCATCTGGCTAACGTGGGACCTGGGGAGCCGACCCTTGAACCGGGGTTCTTAGGCTTCACAGGCAAGCGCCCAACCGCTAAGCCATCTCTCCAGCCCACTGTCTCACATTTTAAAAGTCCAGTCTATTGGGCTTGTCTCAAAAAATAAAAATAAAAAAAGAAAAGTGTATCAAAGCCAAACCAAACTTCACAGTTAAAGAGAAGAATCTTACAGGTATAGAAAGAAAAGGGATGCTTCAGACAGAAGGCAGAGACAAAAATAACAGCAGACTTCTCACCAAGAACAATGTGTCTTAAAAACAATAGAAAGTATTGTCTTCAAATTTCAACCTAGATTCCTGTCACCAGAAAAAAAAAAAAAAGTACTTAAAACTGAAGTTCAAATAAAGATGGTTTCAGAAAGCTGAGAACAGAGAATTCATTACCCATGTTACCACACTGGAAGGAAAGATAAAATTCCTCCAGCCAAGGGGAAAAAAGAGAGAGAGAGAGACTCCTGAAAAAGCTAAGAGGTGAGTGAATAGTGACTTTCCCCTTAAATTCTTGAAAAGCCAGTCAACAAATCCGAAGCAAAACGTTGACAGAATGAGAATGCTTCCTGAGCAACCCTACATGAACTTAAGGTTACAGGAACTGAAAGCCTGGGGCTATTTGTGTGGCATAAAGAGATCCAGTCAAGTTGCGGACATCCAACTTCTGGCCAGATACCAAATAGCAGCTTCACAAAGGCCCCAGTGGCTGGCTCAGCCGCCGATGTGCAGGAGAGCACAAAGGACAGATGCTCACCTCGAGAATGCTATCAGCAAAATCCAGCCTGGAGGGAGGCCGCGAGTCACAGGCGCCAGGCTTCCCCCAGATAACCGCAGCCAGAGCAAAGAAAGCAGAGGCGAATTGACAGGATGAAAGCAACTGAAAAGATGTGTCAGATTTTTGAAAACCCCGGCAAGACTAAGCTGTAATGTCCAGGAATCCAAATTTGAATGATAAAACCTCTTTTTTAGATGTGTATTCCTAAGCAAGCCAGACTGAGGCTTACTTACATGAGCGAGGAGGGCCGCTAAGGGGGCCCTGGATGGGGTTCACTGTGGGGGAGGGGCCACGCTGCGCTTCTCGCTCATGTTTGCAGAGGGGTTTGTAAACCACACATTTCTTCTGTGTGATTTTTCTGTATGTGTTTTATTTTTTTCTAATTTATTTATTTATTTATTTGAGAGCGACAGACACAGAGAGAAAGACAGATAGAGGGAGAGAGAGAATGGGCGCGCCAGGGCTTCCAGCTTCTGCAAATAAACTCCAGACGCGTGCGCCCACTTGTGCATCTGGCTAACGTGGGACCTGGGGAACCGAGCCTTGAACTGGGGTCCCTAGGCTTCACAGGCAAGCGCTTAACCGCTAAGCCATCTCTCCAACCCTGTGTTTTATTTTTATGATAGGAATATTTTAACAACAAATGGACACTTTAAAGGATGCGCAACAGCATGCAGTGAGGGACTTGTGAGCATGTGGAAGTAAATGCGCAGTGCCCAGAATTGTGGAAGGCTGAAGAGAGAAGGACTCCGAAGGGGCAGAGTTTGAGCCCCCAGGCTGCCACGGCACTTCCTGTGTCCACGGTGAGGGTCAGACTTCCCGGCCCATGGGAGTCGGTGTAAGCAGGGCCCTCACTTACTCAGCAGAAGGGCTTCCTTCTTTCTAACTCACCATGGCCCTGTTCCTGCCTCACCAGACTTAAGAGAAGGACAATGTATCCAAGTAACCAGGATGAATCCCAGAAAAAAAATCTCAGAATATTTGTAAAGTACCAAAATTCCTAGCACCCAAGAGATATCCTCATTATTTAGGCTCAACCTAAAACTTAAACGCATGCAAAGAAGCATAAAGTTGTAACCAAGGCGATGAGGAAAATAAACCTCCTGACTTGAGAGGGACATTTGGCATGGACTGTGTAGCAACAAGTATGGCCCATGTGCCCAGTGCAGAGGAGAAAGGCTGAGCTTGGGGAGACTTGCAAGGACCCCACTGAACTTCGGGAGGTGAAAACTGCCACTCCATCCAAGTTGGGAAGTGGGGGGACCAAACTAAGCTAGTACAGATAGAAACCCAAAGCGGAAGTACTGGTGAACCAAGTGCTATTAAGAGTTTTAAAGTCAAGTGTTCTCCACACCCCAAAGAGAAGACAAAGGTTTTCAGACTGGACACGGAGTGACAACTGAGGTTCCATCTCTGCCATCTACAAGAAGCCGCCACCATCACCAGGAAGCAATGTGATCAAAGCAGACGCTGGGGAACCGGGTCCTCCAGGAATGATGTCTTGTGGGAATAATGTTCTATGGGGAAAGCGTCCTGTGGGAATGGTGTCTTGTGAGAATAGTGTCGTATGGGAACAATGTCTTATGCACTTGACAGAGATTCACCGGAAGGAGAGAAAAATAGAGATTGCTGAAAACATGGGTCTGAGCACCAGCCTTTCCCCAGCTGATGGAGTAAGTGGGGCGAATCATAAGGACACAGAAGAGTGAATTGTGGCTCCGATGCGCATGAACTCTTCACGCTTGCCATCTCCATAGCACAGCGTGCAAGGCACACTCATGTGACAGACCATCTTCTGCCATTGAAATTAGCTGAACATGTTCAGAAGCATCTGGCCAAGTGTGGTTTGAATGTGTACCCTGAAAAGCTCAAGTGCCTCAGTGGATGTCATTAGGCTGCAAGGAGCCCCCTCTTGTGAATGGGAGGAGGCCTTTATAATGGAGGCTTCTCAGAGGACTCAGCCCAGGCCTTCTGCCTTCTACCCTGGGAGGCCAGAGTATTCCCCCATCCCCACTGGAGAAGGCAGTCCCCACAGGACACCACACCTGTGACAGCCTTGCTCTGAGACTTCTCGGTCTCCAGGACTACAAGAGAGGTCTCAGAGCCATTTCCTGTCTTGAGCATTCTCCTCTAGCAGCCGATGGACTGAGAGACAGCGCAGATACGCTCAGGGATCACAACGGACCTAAACCAGAAACTGACGGCAGAGTCTGAAAACCAATCATACCTGTAAATAGCTCACGCATCAGGGAAGAAATCCAGAGAGAAATTAGAAGTATTTCAACTGAATGGAAATGAAAGAAAGAGTATTTCAGAATTTGTCAGACTGTAGGTAGATGTGGGAATTCAGAGTGCTAATGGCCATGGAAGGACGTCAAGTCAAAGCTCTCTGCTTTCCCCTTAAAGAGCCAGTAAAGGGAGAGAAAATTAGTCAGAAATGAGGCAAAAAGATAAGCGAGGAGAAGCAATGGAGCAGAGAGTAGAAAACAGTAGAGCAGACTGAAGAAACCAAAGCTCCCAGGGTTTGGAGCCATTTAAGCCCCTGAGGAGCTCAGTGGGGAGACTTCAGCAGGGGCTGCCCCAGGGGTAAGGAAGATGACGTCACTACAGGGTACCCAGGTGTTGAAAGGATATTAATGAAATATTCAACCATTTGATAACTCAAATATAATGCATAAGTAGCCCACGGCTCCCTAGAGGAAATGGCTGTTTACATATTTAAAGAAAAAGCATTTGCAAAGGGGAGGCTTGTCCTTCCCACCAAAGACGCTCTCTCCCACTCTCCCTCCCTCCCTCCCCCACGTGTGTTTTGTATGCATGTGCTGTGCAGTTGTATCCACCTCATGAGCATGCGTGCAGAGGCCAGAATTGGGTGTCTTCCACTATCGCTCATCTACCTTGTTTCCCCGAGACGCCAACTGCAGCTAGAGAGCTTGCTGGCTGGTAGTTTCAGCAAGCCCCAGGGAGCCTTGTCTCCAACCTCCACAGTGGGGTGACACCCGGCTGTTCATGTGGACATCAGGGAGAGAACCCAGCTCCTCTTGATTGTGCAGCCAGCAAGTACTCCTAGCCCCCTCGGCCATCTCTCTAGTCCCAAGAAACTCAGTTTTAATAACATGGGGGAAAACAGTCTTTTCTATAAATCATGTTGGCTTAATCAAATATCCACATGCAGGAAAATGAATTAACCTTCACCCTGCAACACTTAAAAACAGCCTAAAACCCACACGGAAATACCTGTTCTAGAGAGATTTTAGACCTAAATGGGAAAAGTGAAACTCTTACCTTCAGTTCCTTCATGTCCCGGAAGAGGAAGAGATTAATACATTAATTTGTATTAATTAATGCATTTTATTAGAATTGATCATTTATGTTGCTCAAAAGACTTGTATACAGAGAATATTTTTAATTTTTAAAATGTTTTTATTGAGTTATTTGAGATGAGAAAGAGAGATAGAGAATGGACATGCCAGGTCTTGCCACTGCAAACAAACTCCAGACACCTGGGGCACTTTGTGAAACTGACTTTGTGTGGGTACTGGAGAATCAAACCCAGGCAGCAGGCTTTCAGAGGCAGTGCCTTTACCCACTGAGAAATCTTGCTAGTCCACATTTTAAAGGAAACTTTTCTAAGTCTACCGTTAAACACAAACAACCCAGTTTTAAATGATGGCAAATAGCTTGAACAGGTGCTCCACAGAAGTGATGCAATCCTGCCCAGGAAACAAGCGTGCTCAGCCATGTTCAGACCACAGAACAGAGCCATCCTTGGGACACTAATTATTTTTAAATGTTTGTTTGTCTTGTGGTGCTAGGAATCAAACCCAGAGCCTTGCACGTGCAGGCAAGCACACTACACTGAGCTACATCTCCAGCAGAGTGGCTAAAGTTTTAAATTGAAACATTAAATGCTGGCAAAATACAATGTGACTGAGATGCCCAGCCCAGAGGAGTGCGACTCAGCGACCAGCCTGTCAGCAGTCGATGCCCATGAGCAGGACGTGGTCCTTGCACTGGCGTGCATGCGTTCGACAGGAATTTCATATGTTCTTACCCAGAGGTACATACACGAGGCCTGAGGAGGCAGTTCAGTGGCTGAAAACTGTTGCCACACAGGCTTGAGTATCTGAGTTAGGAACCTTAGATGCAGTGTAAAAGCCAGAAACTGCTGGGCTTCTGTAATCCCAGCACACTGACAGTGAGGAGGCGGCGGAGACAGGAGACAGGAGAATTTCCCGGAAGCTAGCAGACCAGCAACAGTGAACATGAGAGGCCCTGCTTCACGGGAGGCAAGGGCCACACCCAGGGGGAGCCTTTGACCTACACATGCATGCTGTGGCATGTGTGGGACCTCACACAAGAACATGGACACATGTGCATGCATACATGCACACACACTAAAACAGTGTCAAAAAAATTAAAAAGATACTGAAAGGCCCAAGAGTTCAGAAGCCCAGAAATACTACCACGCTCCAAAGGGAGCTTAAGCGGGCCCCTGCATACCTCAAACTCCAGGCTTTACTCTCTGTTGGAAGCAAGTAAAGAATCCCTCTTCTCATTATATCAGAGCCCGCTCCTAATATAAAACTAGGTAAAAAGGGCATGAGATAGCCCTCAAGGATGGGAAATGAGTAATGAAGTGAACCACTTATTTGGTTTCTGTAAATAGCCTGCACCATAAGCCATAGCAGCCTGCCTCAGACCACCAAGGTCATAGGAGGCTGATACCACACTCTGCTACCCCCACCCAAGGACCTGCGCAAATGCTGACCTCCAAGGTCATAGGAGACTGATTGGTCCACAGGGGGCTTGAACAAATTAAACTAATTGGCTTAGAAACTATGGAGTGGCACAAACTGACTGGCTCACACCCCACGGGCTCCTGATGTTAAAAAAATGATTGGTCTAATGCACAGGCTTTGTTAGAAAGCCTATAAAAACTGTCCCGTTCCTGCATTCGGGGCTCTGCAGTCCTCTACCCCTGCGTGGTGTACGACTGTGGGCCCCAGAGTGCTTGGAATAAAAATCCTCTTGCTGTTTGCATCAAGACCGTTTCTCGTGAGTGATTTGGGGTGTCGCCATTTCTGGGCAGAGCGTGGGGTCCTCGTTCTGGGGGTCTTACAATACATACGCAAAGGTTTCTATTTATAATAGTCAGAAAATTAGATCCCACGAACAGGACACAGAAAAAATACATACATCTTCTTTTAGTCACGGGGTGTAGTAACAGTCATGAGGCAAAGGAACCCTGTTTCTGCAGTACTTGGAGAAGGAAGGCAGATCCCAAGCATGGGGTACTTACACTACTGAAAGAAGCCCTAAGCCGGCAGAGCTGAGTTCTGATGTTCAAGGTTAGGAGATGAGGCTCTGGGGATGGTAACAGGCAGGAGGCAGGACGGCCTCAGCTAACATTCAATTCCTGAACTGGTTGGTGGTTTTCTGGGGCCCATTGGAAAGTTTTACCACTCTTCTCTTATGAATTCAGTATTTTTCAGAATGCTGTTTTTTCTGTTTAAAGTTGGCGCTATGTGAAATAGCCCAAGCCACAATACAAACCGTGATGCACAGTGAAGGCTCACATGCTATAGTGGGAGTTTCAAGTTCAAATCCAGGACCTGCAGCTGCTGAGCCCCAACCATGGAAAACTGAGGAAGACATTTAAACTTCCTCAACGACAAGGGACCCCATCACCAGGGCAGGGCTGCTTAAAGTTGACCAGCTATCAGACTAGATGTACCTCAGTCAATATCTGGAACACAGCAACATGCTCACATATGTAGATGTCAGATAGATAGATGATAGATAGATAGATAGATAGATAGATAGATAGACCAACAGACATACAGACAGATAGACAGATAGAGTGAGATAGCTCAGTGGGAAAAGTGCTTCCCACAGAAGTATGAGACTTCCAACAGCCATGCGAAATGTCAAGAAGCATGGCTGTGCATGTCTACAACCCCGGTAATGAGGAAGCAGAAATAGAAGGATCTCTGGGGCCTGCTGGCTAGCTTAGACTAGCTGAACCAATGAGCCCCAGGCTCAGCGAGAGGTTATCTCAGAATATACGGTAGGGAGTGATTGAGAAAGACAGCTGATGCTGGTATTCGGCCCTTCACATACATGCACACACGTGCAGCCATACACATAGGAACACGCACACACATGCACCACATGCTTGCGCACATGAGTGTGCACACACAATAAAGCTGGATGAACGTGGGGCTCTGGATTCAGCTGCCTAGTTGGAGTTCAAGCCCCAGCCTGCAAGCCGCCTGACCGTGGAAGTCACTCACCATTCTGGTCTCTGCATCCTCTGTATCAAATGCACCTAATGGAGCGAGGATTACGTTAGTTAAGACTTAGAAAGCGTTCAGGATATGCCATCTTTGTGTTGGTAATTGTTCTAATTATTATTTGATTCCAGAGCTTGGGAAGGAAATCCCGTAGGTGGTGAGCGTGTGGGAGGATGGGGAGATGAGTAAGGAGGGACCTCAGCTGACCTTGGAAGGGTAAGCAAGAGTTGGGGTGTGGTAGTTCAGGTGAACTTGGGCTTCTTCTTTTCGCTCCCTATTGTTTAAGTGGGAATCAGTACCAAGAGATTCAAAGACTTACGGGAGCTAGCCCTAAGCCACCTTCCCAGGAAAAACCTGTTGCCAGGGGGCCGGAGCCCCAGAGGTGAGCTTCCCGTCGGACATGCTCTGGACAAGGTCTCCCCTACTCTGCTGCCCAAGCCTGGCGGGAGGGGGCGTCTGCACTCGCTCTTCCACCAACCCCCCAGCACTGCTGCCTGAGACTCCGGTGCCTGGCTTCAGTGGGCTGTCTTGAGTAGACAGACATTGTATCCCTGCTCTAGGTGTGACATCCAGGGAGATGATTCTGAGATACACTAGGTGTCACACAGCATAAAAGAGAAACCCCAAAGTTCTTAAGCCCAGAGAATGCATCGCTATGCTGAAATCACACACCATCCCTGTGTTCTCCCAACTTCCCTTTGGTCGGTCCAACTTAGCAGTGCGTGCGGGAGCTAATGGGCCACTCAGCTTTTAAATCCCACATTCTAATTATAGTTCAAAGAACCACGTGCAGATGCAAGTATTTTTCTCTTACCATGTTTCCTGATCTTTATGAAGAGCTAATTAAATTTTTTTTTTCCTGTTGTTTCTTGCCTGAGAGTTTTGCCAATTTACAGTCTGACATGTGGAGCTAATTGGAAGACCAGACCATCAGCAGATCCCGCTGCCTGGGGCGCAAGGCCCAGGAGGGCAGGGGACCGTGCCTCCTCCAAGCAGCACAAGCCATAAGAGATAAGCAGTTCACTGATAAAGCTCAGTAAACATGTACGGGCCTGCTGTTGGTCAGCAAGATGCTACAGTTTGCCATAAAGGCAGACTGAAGAGGCTTAGGGTCACTGCCTAGCAGGAAACTTGAGCAAGCACCTCTAGGCATGATGGACGGGACTCCAGCCCCACACAGCGTTCACATGGAAGACAGAGGCACTCTGAGACCAGACGTCACTAACTCCTCCAGCAAGCCCACCAAAGGCAACGGATGCCTTCCTGATACAGACGAAGGTCTCAAATCTCAGGAAGGCCTGCACTGGGATGACTCGTGGCCATGCAGAGCACAGAGTTTGATTCTGGGCCAAACATAACCCTGCTTTCTTCCCACGAACTCAGGGCCAGGACAGAGGGTGGATGCAGGCCTGGACCTTGGGAGTCAGTGTGAAAGGGGGTGAAGGAGATTGGGTAGTACCTTCCTGACAAGCCAGAGGCAAAGAGTCTGCAGAAAGCCAGGCATGCTGGGAAGTGCAGTCTTGCTGGGGGGCGGGGGAGGCAGGGAGCTGCCGTGCTGAGGGAGGCTGGCAGTCAAGGCTCTTGGCTGAGGACTTGTTCTGGAAGCAATGGAGCAAACAGACGGTGTCAACGGTGCTAGAGCACACTGGCACATCTCCGTGCCGCCTGAGGACCACTCTGGTTTGGGGGTGGGGGTAAACTCACAGGGAGCAGCAGGCCGGGTCGGGGAGGGGCTGCCCTGCCTCTGGGTGGGGGCCTTGGTGAGACTGTCCTTGGCAGAGACAGCCAGATGGAGGCAAGGGTTAGAAATGCTTGAAAGGGAATGGGAGTGAGAGCTGACTGGGAGGTGCCTGAGACGAGGAAGACTGTGAGGTTTATAATGTTGGGGGGGGGCGTGGTGGGGTCTTGGTCGGGGGAATAACACAGGGACGACTGGGGGCGCCCCAGAGAACATGGGTAACATGGAGCGCCACGACGTGCCCAGTCCTCCCTGTTGTTGTTGGCAATCCTCCCAACCCAGGCTGGCTTTTGTCCCTCTGGGTGCTGCCACTGGCACAAGCTCTGTCAGTCTTTGGAGTGTCGCAATGCCCCCGAGTGTGCCGGCACCTCCGGTCTTCCGGTGACTAGAGATCAGCAGGCAGTCACCCAAGTCTCGCCTCCCTCAACACCCCGGGGGAAGAGAGGGGTACTTGCTGATCTGAGGGGCTGGGCCTCGAATACTCACGCCTGGCCACGTGAGTCTCCCTTCAGTTCACCCTGACAAGGGCCTCAGCGAGATGTCCAGGGAGCCTTATGATGTCACCAACGCATGACACACGGGACCTACCAACGTGGCAGTACAGAATTCAACCTCCTGTGTGTGAGGAAACAGGCCAGTGCAGGGCCTTCTGGGAAGAGCAAGTGTAGACCAGGCTATAGCGTCAAACACTAAAGCAACGTCACTTTCTCCTTGAGCTCTGTCTCACGCTGTCCAGCCCCGGATGTCCTCTCACTTGCCAAGGAGTGGGGACGGTCAAAGGAGGGACAGGGACATCTGACATGAACCAGGCTCCTCTGAGCCCTACTTTTCTGGAAAGAAGGAAGAGGAAGTTTTGAGTACTGCAGAGGAAGCTGACCAGGCAAGACTTGTGCATTCTGGAGCCCCAACCCCTAATCTCAACAATTCACCCCAATCTTTTCCCAACCGAGGGGTTCAGAGGAAGGCCAGCCTCCAAAAACTCCAATCACAAGAGACCTTTGTCATTACACACTCGTTGGCGTCCGATAGTGGGAAGGGTAGTCTGGGCATTCAGGAACCCATTTGTATTAGTTATTTTTCTCATTGTTGTGACTAAATACCTGACAGGAAGACACCAAAGGCAAGAAGATTCACTTTGACTTACAGCTTGAGGGAACCCCGTCACTATGGCAGGGAAGACGTGGCAGCAGAAGTGTGACGTGGCTGGTCACATTTTGCCTGCAATTAGGAAGCAGAAAACAGACAGGAAGTAGGACCAGACAATGCGATCTTGAGAGGCATCTGTATTAACCACTTCCTCCAGTGAGTCTCCACCTCCTAAGCATTCTATAAACAGCACCACCAGCTGAGTGCCAAGGGTTCAAACATGTGAGCTTATGAGGACATATGACATTCAAACCACAAAGTTGATGCCACAAAACCCATCATCCAACAGGGAGCTCCCAAGGGTGATCATGACTAAATCACACATGGGATAGAGGTGGAGCACTGAGTAAGACCTTGGTCACAGAGTTTTCTGGGATGGAGCCCTATTTGAAGGGGTTCATGTGGAGTCTTTCCTCCAAACATCAGGTGGGAATAAATTGGGGTGCATGACATTTATGGGGATTAGGGGTTAGGGATGCAGAATGCACTGAGCATACTCTTCCTAACTCAGCTTGGATCCACTAAGCACTCAGGGCAGGAAGGGGTGGTTGATCCCACACTGCTCCAGCTCCAGGCTGTCAGTTGAACCCCTCTCTGCAGTTAGAGGTCTGAGCAGCACTTTTTAAATTTTTTTGTTTATTTTTATTTAATTATTTGAGAGCAACAGACAGAGAGAGAGAAAGAGGCAGAGAAAGAGAGAGAATGGGCATGCCAGGGCCTCCAGCCACTGCAAACAAACTCCAGGTGTGTGTGCCTCTTTGTGCATCTGGCTTATGTGGGTTCTGGGGAATCTAACCTGGGTCCTTACGCTTCACAGACAATCTCCTTAACTGCTGAGACATCTCTCTAGCCTGTACCTACTTAAAAAAAAAAAAGCACTGGGCTGGAGAGATGGCTTAGCCACTAAACGCTTGCCTGTGAAGCCTAAGGACCCTGGTTCAAGGCTCAATCCCCCAGGACCCACGTTAGCCAGATGCACAGGGGGCACACACACCTGGAGTTCATTTGCAGTGGCTGGAGGCCCTTGCATGCCCATTCCATCTTTCTCTGTTTTTCTCTCTCTCTCCAATAAATAAATAAATAAAATATTTTTAAAACACAACTTACTTAGCCTAGCATGGTGGTGCACACCTTTAATCCTAGCACTTTGGAGACAGAACTAGGAGGGTTGCCTTGAGTTCGAGGCCATCCTCAAACTACATTGTGAATTCCAGGTTAGCCTGGGCTAGAGTGAAACCTTACCTCGAAAAACTAAAAAAAAAAAATAAAAACAAAAAAGGACTAGAGAGATGACTTAGCAGTTAAGGCACTTGCCTGCAAAGCCAAAGGATCCAGGTTTGATTCCCCAGCACCCACATAAGCCAGATGCACAAGGTGGTGCATGCATCTGGAGTTTGTTTGCAGTGGCTGGAGGCCCCTGCGTACCCATCACCCCCCACCCCTCACACACACACACATGGCCCAGCACTCCCATGGAGGTCAGAGCATAACTTTGAGGTGTTTGCTTTACCTTCCTTGAGACAGGGTCTCTTGGCACTGCAAATTGCTAGACTTCAAAGGGATGTCAGACAGCTAGCCGGTGAGCTTTGGATTCTCCTGGCTCTGCTTCCCATTGTCACAGGCAAGTTAGGATCACAGGCGCACGTGCCACTTTGCATCGGGCTTTATGTGGAGGCTGGGAGATTGAACCTGATCCAGCAGGCTTTGCAAGCAAGTGTCTTTAACTACTGAGCCATCTCCCCAGCCATGGAACAGCGCATTTCTATGGTCACCACTCCATCTGCTCTGAGAACTTTCTGCTGGTCACCTCAGCCTAGGTGCTGCACCCTGAGGAGAAGAGATTTCAGCTGGCACAGCCATTGGGGCCACTCAGTGTAGAAGTGGACTGAGCAAGCACGTGTACACTTTGTGAACACTTGCTGCTTTGAGAAGAGCCTGAGATGCTGCATACACCTCCTTCCAGGCTGCCCATGATCTGCAGAACACAAGCTTTCAAAACATTCTCCCTGCCAGGCTGGCTGGCCCCATCTGCATCTTATTCCCGTGGATCCAGTGAAAACCATGGCAGAGGAGGTGGAGGGAGAGGACCAGCCAGCAGAGGAGTCCTTGCAAGGGGGAGAGGACACACAGGCAGAGGGGTTCAAAGGCTAGGTCAGCCCCTTCCCCTCATTTTCTGTGCACACATGAATGCACTGTGCTTCTTGGGCCACTCTGAATAAAAGTCATCTTCAATCTTGCCTTGTAGGATGACCAGAGACTGCTGTAAAATTTCTTGAGGTCTGGCTCATGGTGTGCCTGCATGCAATGGTTCTGTGTACAGGACCAACCTCATCCCTCCTGCCCATCCCCTTGCATCTGGACTCCGCCCTCTTGTACAGATGGGACACAGCAGATTATATAAGTATGGGATTTAATGGGCAGTAAAATAACAATTAAGCATATATATAGGCTGATGTAGCCCAATGCCACAAATCATATGCTGAGCACCTCCTCTGTGCTGCGGGCCGAGAGTGGTGGGAAGTCGCGTTCAGCATGTTCAGCACCACGGATAATCATGCCGCCCATGGCTGAGGGTCCCAGACCCCAGGAGATCACCATCCTATGTTATCTGTCTATTCTTACAGTATGTAGCTGTTTCTTGGGGCCACTCAGCAACATTTTGCCATTGACCCTGCATTATGGCATGTCTCCACTGGGCCACAAATGTCTTTCATATATGCCATAAATGTCTTTCATATAGAGGGCACATCCATGCTCATGCCTATTTCTGTCTACATGTGTGCACATTTCCAAGCTACAAATAACCATCTTTGATGTGTTCTTGTTGTGTGTATGAATATACACATATGTACATTTGTGATTCAGTATCCCCCAGAAACATAGGTGTCTTGAGTGCTGGGTTCCCCAGCTGATGGAGACTGGGGAATTAATGCTTCCTGGAGGCAGTGTATTGTTGGGGATGGGATTATGGGTATTATAGCCAGCGTCCCCTTGCCAGTGTTTGGCACACTCTCCTGCTGCCGTTGTCCTCCTTATGTTGGCCACGGGGTGATGTCCACCCTCTGCTTATGCCATCGTTTTCCCCTGACATCATGGAGCTTCCCCTTGAGCCTGTAAGCCAGAATAAACCCTTTCCTCCCACAAGCTGCTCTTAGTCGGGTGATTTCTGCCAGCAACGTGAACCTGACTGCAACAGCGTGCATGTGCATGCAAATTAGTCCTCTGTTCCTCTTCCTCACCTCCAGGTCATAGCATGCCCCTCCCGCGAACAGTTTTTGCCTGCTCCTTATCTCCTGTAACACTCGGGGTGCCAGTGTCCCCAATGTGTCACCAGAATAGAGCTTATCAGGGACTCCCTGTGGCCAAGCCTGAATGGTTGTCTGTATCCTTTCCTTACCTGTGTCCCCCACAGCTCCCAGGACGTCGCACATTCTTGGTTTTCTGTCCTCTTGCCTCACCTCTGTAGCTCTCCTGGGATGTGTCGTTGAGACAGTCTGTTAAATCCACTCAGTAGACAAGTGTTCCGGCCGGAACCTTCCCCTAAACTCCCAGATTCACACATTCAAGTGTCTAACCCAAACTACACTCAAAGGTATAAAACATGTGCGAAGTCCGTCAGGTCCTGCACCAGCCTTTTTCTTGCCCTTCCAAGCCCTTTTTCTCCCCCTTTCCCCCCATCGCAGGGAAGGATGGATCTTTTCAGTGGTTTCTTGTGTTTGGAGCCTCTGCGTTCTTGAATCCTCGCTCCCTGTCACACCAATTACATCAAATTCAGGAGAAAGGCTTTTACTTTTGCTCTCAAAACAAGGTGCCCACACCCACCTTGCCAGCTTCTCAGGCCCATCCACAGGTGCTCACCCTGGACCACTGTGCTCCCCCTTTCAAGCGTTTCTCTCTGCCCATGCTCTTCTCTTCTCACCACCCCATCTCTAGATCTTTGCTTATCTGCCTCTCTTCCTCTATGTCCCTCTCTTTCCCTCCTCTGTCTCTCCCTCACTGTCTGTATCCCTGTGTCTCGATATCTCTCCCGTGTCTCTTTATTCTCCATCTTAGTCTTCTTAGTATTTATTTTTTATTTATTTTATTTTATTTAAGAGAGAGAGAGAATGGGCACAGCAGGGCCTCCAGCTACTGCAAACAAACTCCAGGTGCATGCGCCACCATGCACATCTGGCTTATGTGAGTCCTAGGGAATTGAACCTGGGTCCTTAGGTTTTTCATGCAAGCACCATAACAGCTAAGCCATCTCTCCAGCCTTCTGTCTGAGTCTTTATCTCCCTTTGTCTCTTTTTTATCTCTCTCTCTCTCTCTCTCTCTCTCTCTCTGCCTCCTTTTCCTATCCGTGTCCCCCTCCTCTGCAACCCTCTCCCACACCCTGGCTGGTTTTGGTGAAGCACAGGCATTTGGTGACTGTCCTCTGCTAGAGCTCTGTAATGGCGCCTGGCTCCTTGACAATGTTGTTCAAGTTGCCTTAGACTGTTGGGAGAGTCCTGGGATCTCCTCACGGTCTCCCTGGGACCTGAGCTGCGTGCCCATCGATCCTTCTTGCAGTCCTGCTCTCTGACAACTGAGACAGCTCTTCCCCAGCACCCTGGCGCTCCTCGGCCTGTAGTGCTCAGGGCAAGGGCCACCTCTCCTCAAGCCTTACATGGTCACCTTGGAGAAAACACACCCTTTGCACTTGCTCCCTACATCTTCCATACTTGGCACCACTTGGCAAATTCTTAGTCGGGTGATTTCCACATGGGTGTTGTCCATATGGAACGGAGGCACCAAGGGAACAGGGGCCCCATTTTGCTCCCTGTTCTAAAACATACTCACTTCATCACACCTGTGAAGGAAGAGGAAGAGAAGGTGAGAGAGGAGTGGGAAAGAGAGTTGGCCATGGTCAGCATTCCCCTCTGACTTCTGAGCTCTAGAAATCAGGCATGTGTCCTAACTCAATCCTATGGCACATGCCACACAGTCCATGCAACATATTTCTCTCCCTGGGAAGTGCTGTTTCAAAAGTACATTAGTAGGCTGGAGAGATGGCTTAGCAGTTAAACGCTTGCCTATGAAGCCTAAGGACCCCAGTTCGAGGCTCAATTCCCCAGAACCCACGTTAGCCAGATGCACAAGGGGGCGCATGCATTTGGAGTTCATTTGCAGTGGCTAGAGGCCCTGACGTGCCCATTCTCTCCCTCTCTCTCTCTCTCTCTCTCTCTCTCTCTCTCTCTCTGCCTCTTTCTCTCTTTGTCATTCTCAAATAAATAACTAAAAAATGAACAAAAAAATTTTAAGTACATTAGTAAGGAATGAAGGAAGAAGTGACAGAGTTAACAGTTTCCCAAGATGGGGAGGGTCCTGCGTTAGGACTCTCCTGAGAGCAATCACTCTCCAGATATCTGGGGGGCATGACTCCAAGCCACGGATGGCCGAGTGTGAGCTGAATCAAGGAGCACTGCCCCTGATGATGGGGTCTGAGAGAGGAACACAGAGGAGGCCCTACCCATCAGACTTCCCCACCTCACTGGCTGGGTCCTCCACTGTGGTCTATGGAACACAAGTGACCTGCCTGAGGCCATGGGACATCTCTGCATTTGCTTTCCTGCACAGAACGCCGTGGAAGTGGAGACATCATCCACCTTGGAAATTCCCAGAACGAGCACTGTGGGATTCTTGTGACCAGTGGGTATCTCTTGTTGATGTGGAGAGATCCCATGGGGCTCCTTGTCAGAAAGCTCTAATGCAATTAGCAACTGACCAGTGACTGGGTGGGGTACCAGTTCACCAGTGTATGTGTAACATGCACACGCGGAAGCCCACGGATTCCAAGTGGCTGGAATGTAAATAATGAACCGACACATCGTAACTCAGGCCCTGAGGGCAATCAGATCTTACTGGAAAGTGTGGTTGCGTCCGAAATGGATGAATGGTGATGACAATACATAACTTCCCGCTCAGTCTTCCGGGAAGCTTGAAGCCTCCCAAAGCCCTGCCGTGGAGACACACGCACTTCGTCACCATTAATTGTGCACAGGATATTTATGAGTTCGGCAGGCTGTTAGCAACTTGGCCCTGCCGCAATTAATATTTATATTTGCAACACCCAGCACTGATAATGGACAGCTAACAGGCTTGGGTAATTGGTTCGCCACCCCCACCCGCTGGCTGTATCTTTCCTAACCAGGGGAGGCGTCTTTCCCGGGGAATCTTATAATGGGCCTTTCATGTGTTGGTGATTTTAATTACTTTTTTATTGCTATGCAAATCTCTCTTCCTTTAATCTGCCAGCTAAGAGGGGGACCACAGAACTAGCCAAAGTGGAGGCCAAGCACCGAGGATGGCCCCAAAGCTGCCCCGGTGGGGGCTGTGGGCCTGTCTGCTCGGGTGTGCCCCAAAAGGCATGTGAGGGTAAGGCATGGGCCCCTTGAGCAGTGGCCAGGGCCCAGCCATCCAGGAGGCCTGGCTTCCTGGAAGCTGGGATAAGGCAGCCAGAGCACTGCCCCTGGGGAGCCAGGCATGCTGAAGGAAGACCCACTCTGACTGATTCACTTAGTTCTCTGAGGATGGCATCCAGGAGAAGAAACTGAAGCTGTGAGTAGCAGACCAGCCAACAAGCGCAGCCAGAGTGTGGCGAGCTGGGCTGTGTGTCACGTGAGACCAGAGCCAGGAGAAAGCCACTCTGCACCCTCCTGCTGGACCCTCTGCCCATCACATGAGGACCCCAGGAGGAAGAGCTTGGTGTCTGGGTAGTCTACGAGCTTAGCATACCTGAGGAGATGGGCAGGAGAGGGAGGGAAGAACCACCCCTGTGTGCCACCCCGGCTCCTCCTCTACCGGACCCAGGCCTCCTGGATGCTGATGGACCCACAGAGTCCCCAGCATGTGGGACCTCGTCTGTGAAGCGTCCCTGGAGAGAGAGCGGTGTCCCCAGAGTGAGCTGCTTCCCTGCCCCTGCAGGGCTAGAGAGATCACAGATCACTCAGTGTTTAAAGATGTTTGCTTTCCAGGCTGCCAACCCAAAGCCAATCCTTCTCAGTGCCCATGTAAGGCTGACCCAGAGTGGTGCATGTGTCTGTGACCCCAATGCACCTATAACCCCAGAGTGCCCCCAGGCAATGGGAGGCAGAGCTAGGAGAATCAGGGGATGCCTCCGTGAAGCAAAACCAGAGAGATGCTGTGTCAGAAGAAGGTGGCCGGGCAGGAGAAACAGCTCGGGGTTCTGATCTCTACACACGCCCCGTGACAGTGCACCCACACCTTTCACACACACACACCCCCACATACACACAAATTTTAAAAAATAGGAAAAATTAAAGCACAGAGAACCCAGCCTTCCCTGAGGGTCTACCGGCAGTTAATGGCTGCTGAGAAAGGGGAAAACACTTTTATCAGGGGTCTATCCACTGGTAAATTCTCCATGCCTACCTGTAAATTATCCCTAGCATACACTCGGGTAAGGAACTCGAATTAAACTCCTAGGATCATAAAAATTAAAAAGCAGATGTGAAAACAGAAGGGAGACTATTTGAGATGAAGAAAGGAATCAGGAGTGGGAGGGGGTCCAGAGAGTCATAGGGCACGAGTAGGATCTTTTATATTCATGTATAAAAATGTCATGATGAAACCCAACATTATGTATAATTAATATATGCTAATAAAAATGTACCAGCCCATCATGGTGGTATACTACAGTAGTCTCAGCCCGGGGAGGTGAAGGCAGGAGGATCACCAGTGTGAGGCCAGCCAGGGCTGCCCAGCAAGATCCTATCTCAAAGAAAATAAAAGGAAAAGAGAGAATAGAGCAATTGTAGCAAACTTATAACTTCACAATATTATTTCATGGTAGGGCACCTGCAGAACACTTAAAATTATGACTTAGCTTACATAAAAGCAGGTGACAGAGATGGCACAGCTCACTGAGGTGACAAGATTAACTGAAGTCTAGAAATACAAGGCGCCTGGGAACCCAAGCCCAGATCCAGAGTGTTCACAGACGTGAGTGTATGCGCAGTCACACTGGTAGGATAATAGCCTATTTTAAAAGGCGCCCACTCTTGTACACACACACACACACTCACTCGCACACGCACTTTTCTCTTCCATAAATCAATTAACTCCTACAACTGGGTAAACTGTGAGGAAAAATTCAATAACTCCCCTAAATGTTCCATCCGGGCCTCTCAACGGCTCATTAGATTATACGACGTGTGGGTAATTGCCCGAGAAATGCACTCCTTCCCATCTCATTCCCTCTCCTTGGTCTTCAGCTGCCTCTGAGGCAAAGGAAAGGAGCTCACAGGGCGTGGCCACATGGATCACTCGTGGGCATGCGTGTGTGCACGCGCGTGTGTGCGCGCATGTGTGGACAAGCCTATGTGAGTGACGCCTCTTCAAATTCAGGGTCCCGCTCCTACTATGGATGGAAGGAAGCCAGAGCGTGCAAGTGCCCATGAGACGTGAAGTTTCAGTTTCCTCTCGGGCGACAAGGGGAAGGTGACATTTTCGAGGGACTCGGGCTCCTTGAGGACAGAGCAAAACCCAGGCTACTAGGTGAAGGGAAGCCCTGAGTCCTGTGGACCTGGGCAAAGGCCTGCTGAGGTTGGCTGGGACTCCACTATTGCTATCAGGGCAGGATCTGGAGGAGGACTGGGTTCCGTGATAGCACGTCCATCCTGACTAGTCGGGAAATGAAGCTGAGTGATTGGGAGGCGTGCCCGGTCAATGCCTCCCCAATTCATATCCACCCAGGACTTTACAACACAACCTTGTATAGAAGAGAGCTAATGAGGTGTCATGAATCAAAACGGGGCCACTCTGGGTTAGGATGGCACTAACCCCTTGGTTGGCGTCCTTCTAAGAAGAGGACAAGTAGGGACACAGGGGAGAAGGTCATGTGGGAACAGGACCACCAAGGGTGGCAGAGAGGGACTAGAACAGCCTCTCTCAACCCCTGTGGGAGGAGCCACCTGTTCACACTTGAGTTGTCGCCTTCTGGGCTCCAGAACCATGAGGGAATGAATTCCCACCTTCAGAGCTACCGTATGTCTCTGTGGCCTCCCCGAGGGCAATGCAAGAGGCAGGAGGGGAGGTGGGCCTGGGGTCCCTCTCCTCCATTGTGGGTGAGGGTTTCAACATCTTTGATGTGAAGGGATGGTCAGGGTCCAGAGGATCTGGTCTGACTCACAAAGCATTAGTCACCTCATGAACTATGAATGGTGGGGCCTCAGAGGGAAAATTGAGGAGGGAGGCTAGATGTTGCTCCTCGGGACAGGTAGATCTAGAGCAGGCACAAGAAGAAGGCCAGTCTAGCAGAAGCCATGGTCTTGAAGGCCTAGGGACAGAGTATGACCCAGAGGCTAGCATGAGACCCTTGGAGGAGGCCAGGGCCCTGAGGGAGGACAGAGAGGGGCTCCCCTGCATCAGGCATGGGAAAACGACTCAGCATGAGTATAGACAGCTCTAGACCAGAGAGGAAGGAGGATGTGTGAGTGGCTGAGACAGCAAAATTAAAGGATGCGTCCCCAGGAGCTAGCACCCCAGCTGATGCAGTCTGCCATCACCTAGCTACAGGCTTGGGCCCATTGCCAGGGTCTGATGAGCGACCAAGATGCTTATTGACCCAAATGAGCCTTCGTGGGTGTGATTAAAACTATTCTATTCCTGTCACCATAACCTCAGTGAGTGTGTGCAGGCTTCTGGCATCTTGCTGGTCCACTCAGGGCCAAGGAGGGGTAAGGGCTGGCATCTGTTGCAAGATACTGACAGTGTAGGCAGGGTTGGAGTCAGAGATGAATGATAGCAAAAGGTACCAGAAGCTGTGGGCGGGTGACGAAAGAAGGCTGGTCCAGCCTAAATGGCCAACGTCTGCTGAAAGGCCAGGGCAGGATGAGGCTAGTGGTCACACAGTCCTCCTCAGGCTTGTGCTAGGACAGAGGGGCCAGAGAAGGTGGTCTTCATCTTCCTGCCCAATGCTCGGGGTCCAGAATGATTCAGAGTGATCTGCCTTCCAGAAGCATCTCTCCACCAGTCTCTCTGCTGTCAGCTCGATCCCCCAGGGCCACCAGCTGGCACTGATAATTGACAGTTGTCTTCCTCAGCAGCCAGTCTCAGTCATTTCTCAGGAAGTTCCTATGTAGGCTCTTCATTATCCACCATGCCTTAAGTCCAAAACAAGCCAGCAGCAAGACCAAGAATGCCTGAGACAGCTCATGGCTCAGCTCAAGGATGAAGTTGAGGGGCACTTTGGGGGCATCTGGTCTACCCTGCTCTCCAAATAGAGCAGCTCATTTCTCCAGATGGAGGTGTTGGGGGCATCAGGGCCAGGTTCTGCCACTCTTGAGTTCTTTGGATTCCACTGAGGCCCATTTCCAACATTTAGAGGTTCACTTTCAAGACAATCATTCACTGCCCACCATCTCCCACTCTGGAGCGTTTGCTCCCCTAAACTGCATTCCCATGATCCCATTCTGGCTTTGGAAACCACATGAAGCAAGTTGGCTAGTCTTCCCCTCAGCCACTCACAAGCCCAGCACTGCTTTGGAGACATGCTTTAGAGAGGGCCACATTTGCCTTCATGGGAACCTAGCTGAGGCTAATTCTTGGCACTCATGGTGTCCGAGGTATCCTGGAAGTCATTGCAATCTCTTATTATTCTTAGTGAGACTTTGAGTCACAGCTCATGTTAGCATCAGTAATATATAATTTGACAAAATGCATTTAATGACTTCTTTCATGACATTCAACCTTGGAATAGCACATGCTACCTAAGGGCAGTTAGATTGAGGTCATGCCAAGACACACAACTAGGTCACAGGCATAGTTCTGTTTCTTCTGCAGCCCAGACTGCTCACTACATGTCTGGTCAGATCTCCCTAGGGTGACATAGGGTGCTACTCCCCCTGAGCCCTAACCAGTGACCAAGCACCTCATATTCTAGCCCCAGGCGTACTGGGAGGGACAGGGCTGGTGTCTGTGGGTATATGCTATGTCTATAGCCAAGGCTGAGAGCCTGGGCAGCAGAGAGACACACACTCAGGCTCTTGAGGCCTAACCACCCCTGACTTTGCCATTTACTTCTGGTATCCATTGTGTGAGCGTTCATAGCCCATGTTTATCCATCATGGGCTATGAGCCTGCATAGTCCTAACATTCACTCCCCTAGACTTGGAGATATGGGAGGGGTAAGAGGGCAATGACTCCCTGATCACCTTCAGGGTCACGTCTTCTTATCATCTCGTGGCACCCTTCGCATGAGGCATAAGGTGCAGCAGCCACCTCTCGGTAAGTGGGGAGCAGCAGTGGATGTGAAGGTTGAGGCCTTTTCCAGAGCGCTCATGGTAACCACTTCCTGATGCTGGAACCTCCACAGCCTGATGGTAGGCAGGCCACACCACCTTTCACCAGTCATGCCTGCCTCCTCTGAGCTGTGGTGAGGACAAGGTGCCTATGAAGCTCAATGAGGGTGCTATCACTTGCCTTTTCTTTCTGATGGAGCTGGCCCCAGGGCCCTAGGAACAGCCCAGTGTCACAACTCCAGTGTACAGAGCCCATGGGTGTGAACGTTGGGTGTGAAGCAGCTGGCGCTCTACCCCAAGCCTGGGCATGCTTTTTGTCTGGTGTCAGGATCCCTCAGAAAGCACAGGTTGGGGAGGGTCTCCATGGCTGCAGCTCTCCGCAGTGTACCTACCCACACATGGCCAAGAGTAGCCCCCTATCCACTCTGTGCCAAAGAGACAGGGGACTGTCCCGAATCCCATGAACAGTGTGCTAATGGCCTCCCGAGATGCTACGGCCCAGAGGCTGAGGTGGCCAGGGTCTGGAGTCCAGTGATTTCTTAGAAGCAAGTGCCCAGCAGTGAATTCAGTTAGGGTTAGGGAGAGACTGAAAGCATGATGGGGACACCCACAGGACCAGATTCACCCCTTTTCCATCATCACCCCCTCCCCTCTACTCCTGGTCTGTCCCCATTAATTAGTCTGGGCTTCTGCCCTGTAAGTCATCAACATGGGGGCTGTCATTGTTTGCCTGTGTCATCGTGGTGACAGGTCCTATGATACTGGCCAGGTCGTGGCAATGACTGTATCATTCCCAGCAGCCTGGAAGTGAGACCATGACAGTGGTGTCCCCTCAGTCTTAAGACTCACTCCAGGGCCATAGACAAAGAAGTAAAACCCAAGGCTGCGGCTGGGGGATCTTCCTCTAAGGATACAGCATGTGTCCACCAGGGTATGAGGTCAAAGCTTGTCAAGGAGGAAGACTGGAGATGCCATAATTGGAAACTGAGACCAATAGACCTGAGCAAGGCAGGATGTTTGTCAAAATCACTAACAGAAGTTTCCAGGCTCAGGCAGCAATCAGGTGCCTTGGCCTGGGCTCCAGATTCGGACCTGGAAGCTCCCTGGCACCCAGGAAGACAGGGGCTGCCAGCACTGGCTTTGTCATGTCTCTTACCCACTGGCTGGCAGCGGACATGGGCTGCTGAGGAAGACCTGCAACTAACATTTGTGTGGGGTGGTGACACCCAACCCAGGAGAGCTTTCTATAGTGCTGCCATCCCTTGAGATTAAGGATGCTCCCAACACGGCAGCCTCTGTGTGTGTGTTTTCTGGTACTGGAAGCCTGGCCCTCGTTCCAAGTCACTTGGTCAGGCACTGCTTAGCCAGGGACCATCCCAACAACCCCGGCTCTGCCAAAATTGTACAAAGCGGCTGACCAAGGATATGTGCCCCCATCCCACCTCACCAACCCTTCCTACAGGAAACACAAGGCACATTGGTGCTTACACTTAGCACAGTTCCCTCTATCCCCTGAGCCCTGGGTAGAGTGCCAAGCTTTCTGCTTAAGGGAATAGCCTGTGTAACCTTCCAGGCAGGCATCTTAGTGTCTGTGTATTTTATGGCAACTGATTTAAAGCAGTCTCCTAAAACAAGGACTCACAGCTCTGACAGAACCTTAAGTGCACTTCCTGATTAGGGTAAAGGAAGTGTGGAGAGATATGTCCACTGCAAAGGTATGGAGAGTCACGTCCACAGCCTGATGCTCTAATCCTGTCTCCAGTGCAGAATCAGAAGCCAGAGCTATTCCCTGGCCCCTGGAGCCAAGACATGTACTTTGACCCTAACTGAGAAAACCAGGCCAGTATCCCAGGACACCAGGGTTCAAAGAAGCCATGACTCAGGAAGGTGGGTGGCCCTGGCCCTGGTGGCCACACCAATAGCCAATGGTTGGAGCAAGCAATGTCAAAGACATGCTATGTTTTCTCAGAGGCCTCAGAACCTCCCCAGCCTAAAGACTTGCCAGGCCTCCCCCTTCTAGAACATTCTATGAGCTTCCCAGTGCCATTCTAGGGAAGCCTGCCCTGGCTGAATTTGTGAGCCAGTCTGTCCCCCTAAGGTCACTGGCCAGCAGAGAACAGGGCCCACCAACTCTTCTGCTCCTCCTCCACTCCTCAGCCATGTGCTGACCCGTCATGCTGGACATGATCCCCTTGGTAAGGCATCACTGAGATCAAGGTCCAGCCAGGATCGGCTGACATCCTATCAGCTCAGGAGCTTCTCACAGATACTGGCCAATGTCAACATCTGAGCTATCTCCTCTCACAGACACACACCCCGTTCTGTCTCCTGGTCTCCCTGTCTTCATCCTTCTGTGTCAAGCTCATCACCCCCATGCTCATGCATTTGTATTTGAGCCTGCTCATTACCCCTTGCCCACTCCATCTTTAGCCCTCAGAGCCGAAGTGCTCACCCCAGGCCCAGGCTGAGGACAGCCTCAGACTGGAGGCCAGCTCACCTCTACACTCTCAGCTTTCCATCCTTCTCCCGAAGGCTTGAAGTCTTGGGAAGCTCAGCCAGAAACAACTGTGCCCATGTCTCCCCTGCTTCCTTCCCTACCAGGACTGGAGAGGAAGCTAGCAGCTCACGATGCGCCTGTGCAGGATGCAGCGGTGGAGCCCTTTCTGGGCTGCCCCTGCTCCTGCCCAGGAGCCCTCCCCCTGTGAGGCCCAGCTCACTCTTGGGAAGCCAAATATGAGTTTTGGCTGGCCTTGATGAGGCAGCATTCAAAAGCCCAGGCTGCTGTGTGTGAAGTCTCCTCCCGGCTCCTCCTTTGTGATTTTTGAGCTAAAAATAAAGTCCCCTGGGGACCTGGTCGCTGCCATTGTGGCCGCTATTGAAACGTGATGAGCGCCTGATCAAAATTATTATGCATTGTTGACAAGGGAGGCGACCAAGCACTTATCTCCCAGCGACTTTTAAATCTCGCCTCCTCCTTTTGTGCCAGGGCAAAGCAATAATTTAGATAATTGGACTGCGAAATGAGTTGGAGGCGAGCCGCTGTGGCTTTGGGCCTTTGGTGATGCTTCTTTGTAAGAATAGAATGAGAAGAAAGCTTCACTCACACAAAGACATGGGCAGGGTGAGTCTAGTCAATGGGAGGCTGTCCCGTTCCCAGGTCCCTGCCTGCTGGACGGGCCGCTATTGTTTCCAGGTGCTGAAGAGCGGTCTGCCTGTGTGGCTTCAGGCGTGGCTGGTCTCCTTTCTGTCACAGGGCAGTGGTGGACGCCACTGACACTTCCTGTTGTGGGTGGAGGAAGGTGGGCTTCTGGGAGGATAGGGTCCCTGAGGGCTGGCCTTCCGCCGGCTCTGCTGATGCTGGGATAGGTCCTCCTTCTTTCCTTCAGTGTTCTCTCCTCCTTTAGAGGACACTGGCCCTGTCCGTACCCCATCACCATGTCTGTCCCAGAAGGTCCCCGCATCCTCCTAGCCTCTCAGCTGCCCTCCCACATAGACCCCCACCAACACTCTTTTTTTTTTTTTTCTCTACTCAAGTGGTCTGGGTGATCTTTGTAAAACATGAGCAAATCAAAGTGACCCTGACCCCTGGTCCTCCAGGGTCCATCCATGGCCCACAAATGTATATCCAGGTTCACACCAAGATTCCACACTGCCCACTTGACCACCTCCAACTTCCTCAGCCACTTCCTCCTGCCCCTTAGCCCTTACCTATAAGAACAAAGGATTTCTGTCCTGTCGTAGCCTCTCTGGCTGATGTCCCCATAGCCTAAGTTTACCAGATGAATTATAGGATGCCCACTTAAAATTGAGTTTCCCATAAGCAAAAAATTAAGTTTAAACATAACTATAGCGCAAACAGGGACATTTTACAACCTCACAAAGACTTCAGACTTGTTACGAATGGCTCTCATTTCAGTGTTTCTATGTCCCATGGCTCCATCACAACTCACTGTCTGCTCTCCTGAAGCAGTTCCGTTTGGGCTTCTGATGCCTCCTAGAGCAAAGCAGGTCCATGATTGAACCCCTGGCCCTCCCAACCCTTCCTGGAACCCTGCTCAGGCATGCAGCCATACCCAAAGGCCCTGATACCTCCACAGAGCCCAGGAGTCTGTGTCCAGGAAGGATGCTCAAGTCATGTCACGTTTCAAGTTTCTCAACAAGCCTCAGATGGAGCAGCTTGATGAGGGGGCAACAGAGGCCTTAAAGGGGTCTAGCTGAGTGTTGTCCTGCTCTGCTGTCCTATCAACTGTCCACACTCAGTGCTCCCCTCTTAGGAAGTGGTTCACTCCTAGGCTCAAGCCAGAAGCATACACCTGGGAGAGACCTGGAGTAGACATATGGAATTCATGTCACTTCCCTCTCTTCACCTGAGATATCACCACTTCCTGCCTCTTTGCACCTCGGGCATCCTACTTCCTGCCTCTCTCCACCTGAAAGTTTCTTGCTCTTACTTGCCCCATGGGTTTTGCTCCCTCCTGACTGCAGCTTGTCACTGGCTTTTAAGTAAACACACATGTGCACATGTGCTTGTCTGTGGGGAGGGCTCCAGTCTTGGGAGAGCACCTTCCTACCCATCTCATCTCCTCTGTATCCTTGAGCCATGTTTGGCACTTATTACTGTGGTTCTTTAGAGAGGTGAGTGTGAACACAGACCACCAGCTGTGGTTCTTTAGAGAGGTGAGTGTGAACACAGACCACCAGCTGTGGTTCTTTAGAGAGGTGAGTGTGAACACAGACCACCAGCTGTGGTTCTTTAGAGAGATGAGTGTGAACACAGACTGCCAGCTGTGGTTCTTTTTTTTTTTTTAAATATTTTTTGTTCATTATTTATTTATTTATTTGAGAGTGACAGACAGAGAGAAAGACAGATAGAGGGAGAGAGAGAGAATGGGCGCGCCAGGGCTTCCAGCCTCTGCAAACGAACTCCAGACGCGTGCACCCCCTTGTGCATCTGGCTAACGTGGGACCTGGGGAACCAAGCCTCGAACCGGGATCCTTAGGCTTCACAGGCAAGCACTTAACCGCTAAGCCATCTCTCCAGCCCCCAGCTGTGGTTCTTTAGAGGGGTGAGTGTGAACACAGACCGCCAGCGGTGGTTCTTTAGAGGGGTGAGTGTGAACACAGACTGCCAGTGGTGGTTCTTTAGAGGGGTGAGTGTGAACACAGACCACCAGCTGTAGATCTTTGCAGGGGTGAGTATGAACACAGACCACCAGTTGTGGTTCTTTAGAGGGGTGAATGTGAACACAGCCAGCTGTGGTTCTTTAGAGAGGTGAATTTGAGCACAGACTGCCATTTGGCTTCTCTCTGTCAGGAGTGCCCAAGCCACAAGCCATGCTGGGCCACAACCAGGGCACCTCTCTTAAGGCCAGGGGGCCTGGACCTGGGGAAGCTCAGATCTGAAGCTCTCCTGAGTCAAGAGTCAGAAGTCTGGGTCTCTTCTGTCCCTCCCTGGGCTTCAGTGTCACCAGCTCTAAACAGGAATTGATAATCTAAAAGGACCATTGCAAATTCCTCTGATGCTGTCACATCCCCAGCCTTCTGGACAAAGGCTGAGGAGTGAAGGATTTATTCTCGGGCTTTTAATATTTTTAATGGGCTCCATTGTGTGAGCAGCTTTAGGTTCATTCACAGAAAAATGAAGCAGGAAGTGAGAGCACTCCCTGCCACACACACAGCCATTATCACATGCTCCTCTTGAGGTGTGCTTTCAGAACCCACCCAGACAGTCCATTGCACCCCAGAGTCCACAGCTTATACCAGGGTTCACTCTTGGCACTGTGGGTTCTGTTGATTTGAACAAAAGTGGGATTATCTTGATGCCCACACCAAACAGTCTCTGATCTATCCCAGTTCTTCCTCCCTGTCACCACCGCCACCACCGCCACCACCCTGTGTCTTCACTGAGTCTCTTATCTGCCTTCTCCATTCTCCACAAGACCAAGCACTTAGAATCCTACAGTCTGTAGCCCTTCAGCCTGGCCCTTGCTTAGCACTGTGCACTCGAATCAGCCTGTTCCTTTGCCATCAGTTTCCTGGGCTGTGTGGGGGCCGGGGAAGCCCACAGCACCTACCTCTGACCACCAGGCCTCTGCCAGTGGGCTGGACTTACAATCTGCCTCCCTCAGGGCTCACTCTGGAGGGATCTTAGCCTGGATGCCATCTTCTTCACAGGCATCTATGGTCTGTCACCTGTAGGAAAAAAGATTGGCACAAGTCCCTGGGTAGGCTGCAGGGGTGTCCCATGAGAAGACCACCAGGTCTGAGTCCAAGCCCCTTTAACAAGCAGGTCAGGGCTACCACACTGGCCAGGCTACCATTTTCTTTTTTTTTTTTTTAATGTTTGTTTATTTATTTATTTGAGAGCGACAGACACAGAGAGAAAGACAGATAGAGGGAGAGAGAGAGAATGGGCGCGCCAGGGCTTCCAGCCTCTGCAAACGAACTCCAGACGTGTGCGCCCCCTTGTGCATCTGGCTAACGTGGGACCTGGGGAACCGAGCCTCGAACCGGGGTCCTTAGGCTTCACAGTTAAGCGCTTAACCGCTAAGCCATCTCTCCAGCCCCAGGCTACCATTTTCTGCCATACCCCACACCCTAACTCCTCCGAGCCAATATATGGCCCACATCAGGCCTGCCTCAGTTTCCCACCAGCCCCTTGCATACTTCCCTTTCATCTTCTCCACCAAATTAGGAAAGTCTTACAAGGAATGTATAACTAGCAGAAAATATGAAAACAAGAAGCTGGAAGGTCAAGTCACCTCCCCGAGATCCCACAATGCCAAGTGACAGGGCTGAGGTGAAGACTTGAGGACCTTGACTGCCAGCTACCCAACAACTGCTGTCAGTTTACACCTCCAATGTGGCCCTGGGCACCAGCTGAGCATTTGAAACCAGCTGCCTTGATTGTACCTTATAGACCACCATAACATAGCGGGCACAAGATTCAAATTAGTTGATTCATAAAAACATCTGGCACAGAACAAGCATCAATGACCCGATCTATGCATCATCTACCCACCAACACTCAGCCATCTGCCAGCCATCCACCGTCAGTCTGCTGATCCCTCACCCACCATCCATCCATGCGTCCTTCCTTTGCCATCTGCCTATCCTCCATCTATGCACCCATCCATCTACCCATCTCTCCATCTATCTACCCATCTCTCCATCTATCTACCCATCCTCCATCTATCTACCCATCTCTCCATCCATCTACCCATCTCTCCATCTATCTACCCATCTCTCCATCTATCTACCCATCCTCCATCTATCCCCTTCCAACCATGCACTCATCCACCTAGCCAGCCGCTCACCATTAATCTGTCCATCCACCATCCATCTGCCTCTCCTCTATCCCACCATCCAATTCATGCATCCTCCCTTCACCATCTGTCCTCCTCCTATACACCCGTGTAGGCACTATATGTACAATATGTGTGTGTGTGTGTATATATATATATAAAATCTCCATGCATCCATCCACCCTATTATACCCATCATCCATCATACACTCATACACTCACTCTCTCATCTAGCCAACCACCCAGCCTCCATCAGTTCATTCTCCATCCACCCATCTACCCTGTGCCCATTAGCCATATGCCTGTCTAGCCATGCACCCCTCTCTCTGCCCACCTAACCATCCATCCACCATTTATCTATCAACCCACCTCCTATCCATTCATCTTTCCATGTCCATCCAGACATGTACACATACATCTGTCTTCCATATGTCCATCCTTCTTCTCTTCCTCGGCCCCTTTATCAGTGCTCATGTACTGTGGCAAACTTTGTGGCAAACCCGGGTTTAGAAACCAAGTCATCTGGCTCCATCCCCAGGCACTACTAGAGCCCCGGGCTAAAGCACAGGCAGCATTGACACAATGGCTCAAGGGAGAGGTTGGTGGACCTTAGTGCTTACCACTGAATCTTGGTCCCTTCCCCTTCTGAAGAGGGGCCCTGCCCTTCGGGCCTCTCATTGGCCAGCAATGGTGTGATGGCTTATACTAACTGTCCACTTGATTGGACTCAGAACCACCAGTGAACTGACTAGATTAGGCTAGCCTTTGGCATGATGCCCTTGAGAGATCATCTTGATTAGATGGACTAGGGTGGGAAAGTCCACCTTAACTGCGGGTGGCCCTGGTTTATGGGGTGGGGGGCTGACTGCATAACCAGGAGTGGGCCGGATGAGCGTCAGCCTTCATCACTCTCTGCTGCATCTCGGAGGTGGGGCGAATGTGACCAGGTGCCTCAAGTTCCTGCCACCACGCCTTGCCCACCAGGATGGACTGTCACCTGGAGCTGTGAACTGAAGTTAACCTTTCCTCTCCTCTTAGTTGAGTTTTGTCAGACCCTTTGTCCCAGCAACATGACTGTGACTGGTACAATGGCCACCATGTGCTGTGCAGAGTCCATCACCGATAGAGTGGAACATTCAGCTGCAGGCACAGGACACTGTCCCCTCCGCCTGAGCTGGAGCAAGCAGGATGTGTGAAGTATAGTCATCCACAGTCCCTGAGGGCTGTGGTGAGCAAAGGGCCC
Organism: Jaculus jaculus; assembly: GCF_020740685.1. Taxonomy (NCBI): domain Eukaryota; kingdom Metazoa; phylum Chordata; class Mammalia; order Rodentia; family Dipodidae; genus Jaculus; species Jaculus jaculus. The sequence continues at coordinate 197,086,778 of NC_059103.1, read as the reverse complement.
TGTTGACCGCCAAGGGCGTGGAACAGTCTTCGGTGGCTTTCAGCCATGGAGACATGGCTTGCTGTCACAGGGCCCAGCTCAGCCTGCTGTGAAGATCAGGCTGGCCAAGCCTCCCAGAAGTGTGTTTGAACTTCCTCACCTCTGAGGTGAGCTCACAATTTGGTGAGCTAATGCAGCTTAAGATTGTCTAGGATCCAGATGTGGTCAGTCTGACTCCCTCTGGAGTCTTAAGACAGGCTCTGACCCAGGCCTCTCCCAGATTCCGGTGCTATTGACATTGCCTTGGAACTCCTGGATTTGTGACCACATTACTTCAATTTCTGTTGCTGTGGCTTTTCACGTGGCTTTCTGTTTGCATGTACGTCCTTTCTTTGTAAGAGCTACAGACATTGGAGTTGGGACCTGCCAAAACCCCAGTATGATCATAGCTTAACTCATCCTATTTGCAAAGACTCTCCAAACAAGACTATGCTTTGAGGGTCTAGATGGTCATGAGCTTTGGGGTTACTCAACCCAGTCACCCTGTCTGGCCTCAGCTTGGGCCTGTGAATATTCAAGAAAACTCACTCCTGGTAGGCATGAGCTGGCTGAGGACACAAGGAGGAAAAATTTCACAGCAGTGGCACGTAGAAGACCAGGGAAAATTCAGTCTGATGGCAGAGACACCCTCAGATGCTCTCCTATGGGACAGAGAGTGTGTGAGGACAGAACAAGCCTTGGGGTCCCAGGATCCATGTGGGTGCCCACATCTCTGTCACCCAAGCTCCCTGGGGGTACTGCTGGACCCCATCACCCAGCTCACACACAGTGCCTGATGTCTCACCATCCTCTGTTCACAGAGACCATCTGTGAGAGAGAACGGGCCAGGTCGGTGTGGCAGCTGCCCAGCTGGCAAGGCTGAGGATATGCTTGGCAATGCTGGCCCAGGCCCTTGGCTTCTGAGCGCTTGGTGACTCTCCACAGCACCCACTGGGCCCATCCATCATGCCAGACTCTTCTGGGCACAGATCAGCCTGCACAGCAGCAAGTCACACAAAACTTCCTCCTGCTCCCAACCTGACTCTGATAGCAGCTTCCACTCATAGAGGGCTCGGAGGGATCTGGCTCTGGAATCCTCTCCGAGTGCACTTCCTGCCTGGCCTCCCTGAGTTTTGTGTGACCTCCTTGTCCTCCGAGAGGGAGCCCTGTCCCTCCTGCTCAACACGGTGCAGCTCCAGGGCCCACAGTGAAAGGCAGATATTGACAAGCTGGGGGTTGAGAAGACTTGACGAGGCTGGAGTCCATGCCATACCCCTGTCAGGTAAGGACAAGGGGAAGCCGCCTTAGCTGTTGGGCCTGGGGAGAGGGAGGAAGGCAGGACTAAGACCGCTCTGATCCGTGAACCACTGATCACATGCGCGTGTGTCTGAGCGATGGAGGCGCCACGCTGGCCTAGCTTTGCGATGGGACACACCTTGCTGACATAGCATGGTGTCACTGAAGAAAGCCATGCAGATGTGAGTGCACAGCATTCCACATGGGTGGAAAAAGGCCCAAATAGGATGACAGGTGGGTGTACTGCCCACTGGGGACACAGGCTGGAAGGGCTGTGTGACCTCCCCAGCAGGCAAGCAGTCTTGAGAAACCTGGATTCGGCGCATGCCTGCTGCACCTCAGCCTCGCCTGGCACTCAGCCTCAGGACTTCCTTAGGAGCTTCGCAAGGGTGAGTGAGTTCTCAAATGGGAGCAAAGATGACCCCTGGGCAGTCACTCAGGCAATGACAAAGGGGTCCTGGCTCTTGGGTCTTCTGAGACCTTCTGCGGCAATGCTCCTGTCCTTACCCCTCTCCCTGTGGCTCCTGAGGACAGGAAGAGTGTGGCTGATGTGGTCTTTGGAGGCCTTCTTCTCCCTCCACAAAGACCCTCAGGCCATGTCACAGGACATCCTCGTAGTGGCCCTTGGAAACTGGGAGTTGTGTGGCGCTCTCCTGTAGAGATGCTCTGAGCAGAAGGAGGCTTCTTGACCTTCATGTCAGATCGCACATAGTCCCTAAAAGAGTCCCAAGGAGGCCAGAAGCAGGAGTGGCAGAGCCCAATCAGGGCTTCAGTGCCAACCTTGGCCCTAGGGCAGTGGCTGTGTGAGCCAAGCAAGCAAATTAACCTCTCTGAGCTCATTTCCAAAGCTGCAAATTGGGGATAATAGCAGGAGCTCATCCCAGAATGAGGATTACATGAGATAATTCATTTGGCCGAGGGCCGGGCTCAGCAGTGGAAACCATCATTACACTGAAGATGCATGGAAGACTGGCCTCCTGCACCGAACCTGCCATGGCTCCCCAGTGCCACAGCACCCTTCCAAGTCCCTCAACCTAGAATTCACATCTTCTGGGAGGGGCCTGTCTGTCTGTCGCACATCCTCACCGCAGCCCGAAGCCCCCTAAGACCTGCCCACGCGTGCTTGCCACGTCCCTATGTCCACTCGGCGGGCACTCAGGCTTCTCTCCTGGGGTCATCTCTTGAAAAACTCCACACACTTGAACTCTCACCAAAGTGGACTGCCCCCAAGGCATCTGCTGATCAGTGTACATCCTGCGCTTGCGCATAATTTCCAAGAAGAACCCAGGGAGACCCACACTCCCTGCCACATGGCCATGACACCTGGAGGTACAGTCATTCTTTGTCAGGAATATCAGGAGACAGAAAATATCAGGAGAGAGGAATGGACTGGGAGAGAGAAGAATGCTGTATCTGCAGAAGCTGCCATCCTGCAGGGCCAGGAAGGCCGAGGAAGGAGTTCATAGCAAAGCCACCACAGTCTCTTTAAGCAACAGACATGGAGGAACAGGTGCCCTAACTCTCTGGAGAACGCTAGGCCCTGGCCATGACATTGGGAGGCAGCCTGGGTGTTCGGATGTCTGTTTCCAGTCCCTGCCGCTGTGTGCTGGGATCACCACCCAGGGAGACCCGGATGCTGCCTGCCGGTGGTTTGCTGCGGGCACGGAAGCAGGCTGCTGTTCTCGCTCAGGCGGCACTGCCTCGCTGGTGCTCAGGCCCAGCCTCAGGCACCGACCCAGGCAGCTGGAAGGTGCAGAGTTCTATTCCCAGCCTGAGGGCATCCGCACACAGAGAGCAGGACCGGCAGCCCCAGGCACATGCCTTGTGCAAGGAACTCCAGAGGTGGGGACGAGGGACACCCTGAGGGCACATTTGGCACTAGTGAGCAAGCAGAAAATCTGCCACCCTCGTGCTTCCAGGTGGTAAACTGAGGACTGCATAGCCCACGGGGCTCTCTGGTCGAGTATCAGGGGCCAGTCTGCTGGGACAGGCTTCCCAGACCACAAGATGATTCTAGCTCTATCACCTCATGATGCAGGCTGACGTTCAGTTCGCCCTCCGCTCCTGGTGGTTGGTTCCCTTGCAGCGGGGCAGGTGAGGGGCATCAGTTCTTTGGACCCATTTTAGAGCCACCCAAGAGTAACACTGCGACAGTCTTCCCAAGGTTTCTGCCCAGAGAAAATCAAGGAACTGCTCTGGTGGTGGGGGTGGGATACAATAGAGGGGTTGGGACACTGGCAAGTTTTCCTCAGGACCTGACCACTTTCTGGGCTTGGTAGCCCAGGCTCTCTCCCTTTCGACCCTTCTGTGCATTAGGAAAGGCTGCAGCCTCCCTTTGTAAGCTCATCTCTCCCAGCCCTTTCTAGGCAGGGTCGCTTCCAACCCATACGTAAGAAACAAAGTGGGTCAAGACCTTGGGGAGTAGTTGAGGGCACTGTGGCTAGGGAGGGGTCTAGGGACACCCTGTGGCTGCTCAGCAGAAGCTGGGCTAGGTGACATCTGTGATGGTTTATAGTGATCAACTAGACAGGACCTAGACTCACCTGTGAGGGGTTGTGTGGATTAGGTTAACTGAGGCGGGAAGCCCACCTTAACTGTGGGCAACATCATTGCATGGGCTGGGGTCCTGGGCCACACACAAAGGAGACAACTGGCTGAGCAGCAGCATTTACCACTCTCTGGACTGAGTGTGAGCAGCCGTCTTCAGCTCCTTCTGCCATGAATTTCCCACCATGATGGATTGTGACCTGGAATAAATCCTTCCTCTCATAAACTGATTTTTGTCAGGTGCTTTGTCCCAGCAACAAGAAGGTAACCAAGACAATATCAGACAGTGCTTCTTCCTCATTGGTCCTCGAGTTCTTAGATTGCTCCAAGAGCTCCAGAGAGCAAATTGCCCCGAGAAGGACCTCTAAGGCAGTACTATATGACGCTGGAACAAAGTATTCTGGCCTGACCCTCAATTTCAGGAGCTTTCCAGTCACTGTGTGAGCTTCTGCCCTTAGGCCCTTAGCCAACCAGTCTGTCTCCCTCTTCTCTACTCCTCTTCCACTGGACAGCATCCTTGCTGGGGTCTGGGCTAATGGAAATAAGACATTTTGAGAGAGATCCTCTAATGAAGATATGGCCTGTGATTCTACCCAAGGTCCAGCAGAGGTATCAAGCCTGACCACTGTTGTGTCATCCCAGGTATCTCCAAAGTCATGGGATCTCCACTGCAACTTAGCTATGAAAATAGCTTCAGTGGCCTCTCGGGTCTCCTTGCAGGGACTTCAACTCTACTACATGTTGCCTGGCCTCAGTAGCTCTCTGGAACTATGGTGAAAGATTCTACAGCTCCCTCAATCTGGTATCTTTCATGCCTTAAACTCTGGTACCATGTGAATACTGCCAAGTTCTGTTGACAGCTTAGGATGGAGCCTAGCCCCCTTGGACCACAGGTATGCCAGTCTCTCTGCCTTCCAGGCTATCTCTGAGAAACCATCCTCAAAAGCACTTGTTTCTAAGCAGAGGCTATGGTCTTTTGATTGTATGGCCCCAAAGACTCAGGCATTTGGGGCGGGGGTTGAGGTAGGGTCTCACTCTAGTCCAGGCTGACCTGGAATTCACTATGGAGTCTCAGGGTGGCCTCTAACTCACAGCGATCCTTCTACCTCTGCCTCCTGAGGGCTGGGATTAAAGGCATGCACCACCACACCTGGCTTAGGAATTTTTTAATAAAGTTCCTGTTTGAGCCCCTGGTAGGCATATCCTTGCTGCAGGGGGTGTGTCACTGGGGGTGGATCCTGGAGCCCACCATAATGTATGTTTGGTGTGGATCTTCAGTCTAGCCCTAAGGTGTGTGGAGAGGAGTGGGAGCTGTGGAGGTTTTGTGGCTCTGGCTTTTGTCGCCCCTCTCCCTAAATCTATGAAAGTGAGATGGCTTCTTCTGACACTGATGGTATTCCCCTGGACTTTGTAGGCCTATAGTAAACCCCTTCTTCCTAGTGGCTGTTTCTGGTTGGTTGTTTATCACAGTAACATGAAACTGACCACAAGAAAGGCCCTTTGGTAAGATTCTCCTCAGTTCAGGTTCTGTCCTTTCAAATGAATATACATTTTCTCAAGACAGAGCCTTCAGAGAGTAGGTTTTGCCCTCAAGGCACCTTTCCTGTTGTCCAGCATAGAACAAGAGTTTCCCCCCTATTGTCTTTGGATAGTATGTGAGATTTATTAGTGAACATGATCGGTAGGGTATTCAGCAGTGTAAGTCCTCACAAGCTCAAAGCCCATCACTTGTCCAGGGGACGATAAGGGAGAATATATTTGACTCCCCAGCTATGGAGCATGTGTCATTTCTCAACTACCATGTCTTCAAATTTATCTGCACTGAACGTGGTGAAGCCCCACTTCTTAGAGATGTGGGTCTTCTGAAGGCCATGAAATGAACTTGCTATTTATTTTGAAGCTTGATATGGATGGATTTGATGATTTGGCCAATATGAACCCTGGCCACTGTGCACTGGGGCTTCCCAAAGGTACCCCCACATGCCTATCTGAAGCCCAGATTGGGGATACCATAGATTACAAACATGGATACCTGCTGAGTGTCGTGGTGCACATCTTTAATCCCAGCACTTGGGAGGCAGATCCACTTAGGAGGATCGCCATGAGTTCAAGCCCACCCTGAGACTACATAGTGAATTCCAAGTTAGCCTGGGCTAGAGCAAGACCCTACCTCAAAAACACAAAAGAAAGAAAGAAGGAAGGAAGGAAAGAAATAAAGAAAGCCACCAAAAAGCTGTGTTCAAGGTCCCTTAGGACATCCTGTACAAATAACAGGACACTATACTACCAAAGAGGCTGCTTTTGCAGCCATTGTACACAAAACCCTCATGAGGGGAGGAAACTGGTTGTCTTAATTGGTTTCATAGAGGTTTCTCTTTAATGTCACTAATCTCATTAAAGGTTAAAGCTGCTTTGGGACCTGTCATGTGTGTAACTTTAAATTCACTCACTATACTTTTCTTTCTCCTACTGCACAATTTTTATGTCTCTCTGATTCACTTTTTGCCCTCTCACTCTAGTCCTGGGCAAGAGCAGTGACAATAAACATGATGCAGCCAAATGTTATCCTATCAATTATCCTGTCTTGAGATTTCCTACCACAAAGCAGTCAATTACTTTTGAATCCAGCCTCATTGGAGTTCTCAAGACATGGCCAGAATGCAGACAGATTCTTTGCTGGAACTTAGTAGGAATGGTCTCTAGCCTGGTATCCAATAGAGTCCTTATTCCTCTCTGAAACCTCATAATCCGGGCCTCTACTCTCCATGTTTTTCTTGGCATTCTGGTCTCCTAAGCTCTTCCACATTCCTTCTGCAAACTAGTTCCCAGCTTAAGAGAAGCAAATTTTATTTCAACTTATAGTCAGAAAGAATACATCTTGGTGGAGAAGGCAAGAAGCAACTGGTCACACACAATTCAGTCAGGAAGTAGAAGTAATGTATGTTCACACTCAGTTTGCTCTCTCTCCTCTTTATCCAATGCAGAGCCAGCCCATGGAATGGTGTAGCCCACACTTAGCATGACTCCTGCCACATCAGGTACTCTAGTCTAGAAATGCTCTCACAGACATGCCTAGAGATTTCTCTTTGATTTGATCCTAGATCTTGTCAAGTACACAATCAGTATTAACCACCACACACATTCACCAAGAGGTAAGTGGTCTCCTGATACAGCTTAGTAAATGCCTATTTGTCTTACATGGAGGTAACAGGAAGTCTGCCTTCAGATTCCCCACCGACCATGCAGCACAGGCTCTCATGGAGTCACACAGTTCATCAGATAAGAACACTGGACACTGCTGCTGGAAGCAGACGAATCATTTGTTCATCCATGTGCTCATCCAGTCACTACAACCTTGCCGTCTACCACGTGGATGCAAGAGATAGGCTGTGAGTGAACATAAATAGGTCACCCTCACAGAGTGCCAGGGCAGGAAGTGGAAGGCAGTGGGGCCACCGCCCTTGTTGCCAGTGATCCCATGACTGGCCACTTGTTAGCCCCAAGGAAACCCTTATACACCTGTCCAAGAGGTAAGGGCAGGAATGGCCACTGTGTCACATTCACCTGGCAACAAAGATCAGGACCCAAGCCAGTGGCCCTATAAGGCTGGCTCTGGCTGCTGTGGCCTGATCATTCTGAGGTGTGTCCAGCAGTAGGTTCCCCTGGTGGGAAGCAAGCTCCCTGGCATGACATGTGGCTTGGAGATGAGCCACTGACAATCTAACATGCATAAAGATTCCAAGAAGGTGAGACCCCAATTGGACACAGGCACCCCGTATACAGAAGAGATGGTGTGGCACATGTGTTGACGATGCTCCAAGGTCACAGGTCATGTAGGTGACACAGCCAACTGCAGGGGTCCCTGGGCCTCTGATGTCTCTCCCCTGTCCTTTCCTCCATGCCTAACCCCTGATATCTGGCAGCAGCCTGTCCGGGGCCTCGGGATCATGGCTCCAAGGGGAGAAGGTCCATGTGCGTAGGCAGGGAGGTGGTGTTGAGTGAACACCGTGCGGAGCTGAGCATTACATACCTGTGGTAGTAGAAGCCAACTGTGGATGCCCACTGTGGTCCACTGTGCCATGCTTGGTGCACACCCTCAGGTTCCACTGCCATCTTTCTCACAGCAAGAGGTGCTCTCCCTATGCACACACCCCAGTGCCTCTGCTGGCTATCACACTTAGGTTGCAGTCCTTACCAGAGCTGAAAGGGACTGAAGATCACGCCTCCTTCTCTCAGCAGCTCTTGGCTACCTCGTGAATGAAAGTCCATCAATGCACAGCCAGGGCCTATGATGGAACAACCCGGGACAAGCTCCCTACTGCCCCAAAGATGTCAGTAGGCTGGTCTAGTGTCCATGATGATATGCCCCTGGTGTCTGTAAGCTGGTGGCTGGTGGCATCCTAGAACCTCATTGCTCTCTCCCCTTCAGGCTCCTGCCTTCTCAGCCTCAGTCCTGGGGAAGCTTCCTAGTCTAGCCCAGTCACGGGAGCTCTCGTCTGGGGTCTGCTCCAGGGAGCCCAGCTTAGGGCACTGCAGTCTGTGTGCAGCACTTTACTGGCTCTGGGTGGTAAATGTGTGCACATACCTAGTGGAATTTCTACAGCAAGGAAAGAAAAGGAAAAGTAATTATTTTTCGTACTTTGTTTGAGGACCTCATCAGTTATCCTGGGCATCAGCATTTCACCTTCCTGGCATTGTGCTGGGGAGTCACCGGCACTGTAGGACAGGGTGGGCAAGAGGAGCACCAGTTGGGCAGATGGGACCTGGCAGATGGTTGAGGATGGGAATTGGTCCCAGTCTCCCTCCTCCACTTCAGTGTACAGGGTAGAAAAGTGGCAGACAGGTTCTTCCCTGCCGGACACTCTCAGATGCATTTTCTGCCCGTGTTCATGTATTTGTTAACTGACACTTTTCCCAAATTATCCACTAGCGATGAGAAGATGTCCTTGCGGGCCAGCGCCGTGGTCTGATGTGGGCGTGCACTTCCCAGCATCTACATCGGAAACCCCAGTGACGGTGTGCATCACTTACTTTCTCGTTGCTGGGACAAAATGCCCATGCTGAGGACACGGGGGAGGGTCACAGTTCCAGAGAGGTTTCATAATGGTGGGGAAAGTGCAGAGGAGCAGGGAGCTGGGCACCAGCAGGGGCAGACACACACAGAGCACCAGGAAGGGCTGGGCTACAAGTGTCAAGGCGGCCCCCGCACCGCCCCCTCGGGAGGTCCCAGTGCACAGCCTTCTCTAACACAGCCTCCAGTGCAGGTCACAGAGCCAAACCCAGGAGTCTAGAGGAGGCATTTTACATTCAAACCACCACATGGAGTCAAGTGTCAGGAGACAGGATCTTTGGTGATGAGACCATGAGGGATGGGACCTTTGTGATGGGATAAGAGTGCTTATTTAGGTCCCAGACACCTCTTCCTCTCCTGCCCTCCACCAGGTGAGTACAAAATAAAGAAGGCAACATCTCAACCCGGGAAGCATCTCTCACCAGACACCACATCTGAGGCCCAGACCAGGCTGTCAGGCTGCAGCAGGATGAGCAGCCAGCTTCCGTTGTTCATAAGCTGCCTGTGTAATGTTCTACAGAAAGGACTCAGACACTTGGCAGCAACTGGACATGGGGTCTGCCTCCCAGCTAACTGTCCACTTGGGTAGACAGACAGAATGCACAACAATGCAGCAGCTGCTATGCCCAGGGACACCAAGACTCAGCCTCTTAAACAGTGTGAGCAAATATGGCTGCAATGACGTGGTTACCAAGCCAAGGGCCACAGAATGTTCATGCCAGGATGTGGCTTCCATGGGGTGGGACAGGGACCCTGGCTGTGACGGGTCCAGGGCTCAGCCTGAAGCCTTAACCAGAGCCCAACATAAGACCAGGCAGAAGGCTCGACCTTCAGCTGCAGCCAATTCCAGGTCTGCTGGTAAGACCCAGGCTCAGTCTGCAGTGGGTCACAGTTCACTATGACCAGGGTCCAGAGCTATGAGTGACTAGGCTCAGGGCTCAATACATGACCAGGATCAGGACACAGTGGATCCAGAGCCAAGACTCACTGTTTAAGTAGGGTTGGGGCAGCAGGAGGGTGGGCGGCTCTCAGCCTGTCAGGGGGATTCTGGCATCAGAGCCCAGCACGGAGCAAGGGCAGAGGTCAGCGTGCTTGGAGCCAGGGCTACGCCTGCTCCTCTGCACCGTCCACTTGCCTCCCCCACTCTGCCTCACCCCAGGGCAGCCCTCACATTCCCCTGCAGGTGCGCCGGGGGCCTGGCCTGGGCACTTTGTCCTACAGCAATCCCCTTTGGCTGTGGTCCTAATTGTGTTTAAAATCCTCGTCCTGGCTGAGGGATCTCATCAGGGAACTGTGCTTAGAGCCAAGAAACTGAGAGAAAATGAGGGCTGGTGGCCGGACAATTCCAGTAAGCCAATCAGGGCATCCCGTACCCAGATTTGCATAAATATCTAAGCCGATTAGAGGCGCATTCCAGCAAGGCGAGCCACCAGGTACAGCCAGCAGAGCGGCTGCCTCCCAACCAGAATTAATTGCTCCCATCCCAGCTGGTGCCAGAGCCCAGATCATTCTCTCTCCCCTCGTGGGCAAGGCTCAGCCTCATTGGAGACCCAAACTACAACTTGCAAGGACCCTCATAGACCCACAGTCAACGCCAGCCTGAGTCCTATCTTATGTCAGCTCTACTTCCTTCTGCCCACCCCAGGGCCCGCCCTGCAGAGGCCCTCCTTATCTAGCCTCACTCCTGCCATGATGGCCTCATGGTGACCACAGCACAAGCCACTGCACCCTGCCCCATGGGCCTGACAGTCTCTCTCCACTCCAAGGCCGAGAGCCACTGCCTGTAGAGCTGAGGTCAAGCAGGTGCCAGTCTCCCCAGGTCCCTGCATTCCTCAGAGGACTCCCATGGCCTGAGATGCCTCTTCACCCCCCAGCCCCCACTGGATGGGACACCGAGGCTGGCAGGAGGACAGCTGCTCCAGGGTTGGTCAAGGGTGAGTGCCATAACTGGCTACACAGCCACTCCTGCTTCCTCTGGAGACATGACTTCGCGCACCTTCCCAGCAACAAGCGCCCCAGTTCCCTCTGCACTCTCCCTGCAGGGGTGCTTCACAGCCTCCCCAATAAGCTCCAGTTCTGTCTTTCACATACCCAACACCTGTTCCTGCTCTGGGGTTTGGGGTGGACACAGTCAGGAGCAGGTTTAGACAGAAGTTGAGGTGCATTACCCCGTGTCATTGCCCCATGGCTGATCCTGAAAGAAAGGCGGATGCCAGCACCCCCGTCTGCCCTGCTCTGCACCATCCCTTTCTGCTTTGCCACCCAGTGAAGGGCTGTCTCTTTGGACCATCCCGGGGGCGGCACAGCATCAATACACAGGCCAGGGACGACAGCCTGGGTCCTTATGACCTGATGGATTCTGTGACGCTGTCCAAGCCAGTCCCTCCCTCACTGAGGAAGATCGGCTTAAGGGACTTCCCAGCTTCTCCCCAGCCACAGCACTGAACTGTGGGAGGAGTCTGGGAGCTTTGAATAAGCAAAGGGAGGGGCCCATGTCCACACGGGCCGCTCCAGGTTCCGCTGACAACACCGGAGCTGTATGCTCTCGGCACGAAGTGAAAGCCTGCCGGGCTTTGCAGCTTTGATGATGGAGGCCTGGAGCAGCAGTCTGGCCTCTCAGTGCCTGTTTGCTCATCTGTAAGAAGGACAGGGGTTGTGGGGCTCCCAGAGCACTTCCAGCCTCTCAAAAGCTGGGTGACTCACTGGGGTGAGGCTGTGCCTATGCTAGTCAACTATTTGTATGTCAGGCAGGAAAGGGATTGGCTCGGGATTCAAGGACTAGTGTCCATGAAGCCCTCAGGGGAGGAGAATTGCCCCCATAGGATCTGAGCGCAGCTAGGCTCCACATGACTTTCCAGAAACCAAGGGGTGGGAGGGCTGGCACAGGGGTGAAGGGGGTCAGGGGGTCTCTGCTGCCAAAGACCACTTGGACGATTCAGGCACTCCAGCACCTCCTCACACATCCAGCGTCCCCGCATTCAAGGCTCTTCAGAAAGCCCCCATCTCTATCCCTTCTCCACCCCCCACATGCATTCTTCAGAATCCCAGCCTCTGATCTCCAGCAACTCCCCCCATATACACACCACCTGCTGCCTCTGTGGCAGCCACAGAGCCCAACCCCCACAGCCACATATGTCCCCACGTAAACAAGGACAGACAGGACCTCACGGTAGAGCTGTCCCAGCTGCTATGAGCCAGGGACACTATCTTGCCAGCCTCCTGGGAGGTAGTTAACACTCTACCAGCTGCCTCCCTCTTTGAAATGGGAATTTAGGGGTTCTTTGCCAAGATGCCAGTGCATTGACAAATGTAGGGTACCCCAGATTCTTGTCTTATGAATTTAAAGAATTAAAATCCACAGACCAGAAGGTAAGGTTTAGAGAGACTTTACTAGATTAAGAGAGGAAAATGCAGAGAGCTCCTGCCAGGTGGCTGGAAGGAGGGGTACGGAGCCCATGTGGGAACAGGGTCCTTCCCCATATCTCAGCCCAGCAAGTGACGAGGTGAGGGGCACTTACCACAGCAGACACTGGAAGTTCAGGAGAGGTGAAAAGCCCAAAGGAGGCTTGCCCACCTGGTAAGCATCTATTTATAATTTTATTGTGTGGGCTTTACCTGAGATTCAGGTGAGTCTGAGAGACAGCTGACTGGTGGCCTCAGGGGCTGGCTCAGGAAGAGGCCAGCCAGGACGCCAAGTTTAGAGCTGAACTTAAGCAGCCACAGTTCCAAGATCAGATTTAAACTTTAATTTTAAGGCTGGAGAGATTGCTTAGTGGTTAAGGTGCTTGCCTATAAAACCTAAGGACCCGTGTTTGACTCTCCAGGTCCCACCTAAGCCAGATGCACAAGGTGATGCAAGTGCACAAGGTTGCAAATGCACAGAAAGCAGCACATGCATCTAGAGTTTGGTTAATGTGGCTGGAGGACCTGGTGAGCCACTTCTCTCTCATAAAAAGAAGGCCAGTCTGTTGGGCTTGCCTCAAAAATAAGTAAATAAGCAAACAAACCTTAATTTTAGGAAAGGGGAACACCTTCCCAGAGAGGGACTCAAGTTGTTTATAGAAAAACAGATCTATGGAACTTCTTTAGACAAGAGAGCAGAAGCAGCTCCTCCTCTGACTCTAGCAGAGACTGCAAGGACAGGCCCGAGGACGTTTTTACTTTTGGGAGCCAGGCACCCTAAGCTGCCTCAATGTCACTGGAGGGCTTTGGCACTGAGCTTGTATCTGTCTGACGAGACATACGTGGTCAGTGGTCGAGGCGCCCAGCACAAGCCCAGCTCTGCCAGCTCTCCGGGTGGCCAGCAGCTGCCGCTCACTGCGCTGGGTGTGTGCTTGCTTGCCAGCTGGCAGCCCACGTCTAGGGCCTCCTCTGGAGCTCACACATGTCCTGATGCTCGGCCCCAACATGCCTGGGGATGTACTCCCCTCCACACACCCCCCCCACAGGCTCTGAATCTGGCCTGTGGAGTCTCTTCCTCTGTAGGAGGGGGGCAGCCAGCCCTGGGGTCAGCTTGGCCTCTAGCATGAAGGGCTCAGTGAGGTAGGTTCTGTGAAAGAAAGAGAGTCCTATTCAGAGGGTCTCCTTGGGGCTGAGAGGTACCCCAGGATGTGGGCTCAGACAGAGAAGGAATCTGACAGTGCACAAAGATGTCACTAGATGAAGATTAATAGTTGGCGCCCAGCATGGACAAGTGTCCCGTGTCTGCCTCTGTTGCTGATGGTGTTGGAAGTGGTGTTCCCCAGTCTCTCCCCACTCTGACACCCATGCTTGTAGGCACCATGTCACCAGAAATACTCAGGAGCCCCAACCCCCCAGAGACCATAGTGGCACCCTCCAGAGCCCTGGCTTGTTGCCCTAGACTTCTCCATGGTCATGTTGAGACCCACCCACCCTAAGTCCTGCCTGCCTTGCCATGGTCCAGTGTTAGTTGCCACCTGCCATACTGAACCCACTCAGACCTCTCCTCTCCCACATCCTTCCCGCCACTGTTGGGGTTCTAGAGGTGGGGATTTTCCTGGAGGCTCTGACTCCATCCTCCTAAGTAGGGAACAATGCTCAGGCTGGTTCTAGGCCATTACACCTACTGGCCCACGCACACCACACACACATGCTCACACACACACAAGTGGAAGTTCCTTCCCCAAGGAAGCTCTCCCATGGCCTTGCTACCTCAGGCTCTGGAGCCAGGTACCAGGAAAGGGAATAGTTCTAGAAACATACCCTCCTCTCTGAGAAGTCACTTGGCTGCCTTAACATAGCACCACAGATGAGCTGCTTAAATAGTGTACATTTCTTTGTCCTGGTCCTTGAAATCTGAAAGGACTGTAGTCCAGTCACTCCTGGATCTGGAGGAAGAGCCCCCCTCTTGTATCCTCATTGAGCCTCAGTCATTCCTCCTGCTGAATGGTGGGCAGGAGTGCTGCAAGCATCTTCTCAAAGGATAATCTCCAGTCTGGAGAGATGACTCAGTGACTAAGGTGCTTGCCTGCAAAGCCTAACAACTTGAGTTCAACTCCCCAGTACCCACATAAAGTGACGCATGCATCTGGAGTTCATTTTCAGTGGCTAGAGAACCTGGCATGCACCCCACACTGTCTCTCTCTCTAAAATAAATAAATAAAATATTTTAAAAATAAAATAGAAGCCTGGTATGGTGGCAAACCCCTTTAATCCCAGCACTCAGGAGGCAGAGGTAGGAGGATCACCATGAGTTCAAGACCATTCTGAGAATACATAGTAGAATCCAGGTCAACCTGAGCTAAAGTGAGACCCTACCTTGAAAGACCAATAAAATAGGGATATTCTTGTATGAGATGAGGGTCCCACCCAAGGACCTCATTTCACCTGCTTACCTCCTTAGAGGCCCTAGATCTCCAAATGCAGCCACCTTGGGACTTCATCATTTCAACTCAGGGAGTCACAAACATTCAGTGCATAAGCTCCAGTCTTGTCTATGTAATGACTTAGCAATCTGTGGCCAGAAAGCTGAGGCAGCCTGACTGAGGTTGCAGATGAGCCTGGGCCTCAGCCCTGACACCTGGGCAAACCTGGTCTCACAGCACTTCTGCTAGAGCCAGCCTGGCAAGGCGATTACCTCACAGCCTGAGGGTGGTGACATTAATGGCGTTATCCACTGCTTCTGGAGTATGGAGTTGCATACAGGACCCAGAGTGTTCCTGATGCACAGGGAGACAATGAAAGGGGAGGGCTGTTGGGTTGCTCCAAGCCCATACATCTAGCTTGACACCCCAAATACTGAGTATGCATTGTGGGCTAACTGGTTCCTCCTCTGCACTGGGCTCGACTCTCACCATGACCCCATAGGCTACAGCAACTCAGTCCCTGGGAAGACAAGTACCAGGGCCACCTGAAAGGGCTGGGTCCCAACCGATTCCAACCTTCCTGGTCACATGTGCCCTCCTCTGGCTCTCCATGTACCCTTCCTGCCCAGTGGGCTCAGCTACAGTCCAGAATCACTGAGAGACTCGGGACACACGGCAGCCCGGGGTGTGGCTCAGAGGCCCCTCTTGCCTGGTTACCTATAAGCTCCCAGCAGTAGAGGTCCTATAGGGACTGGTCCAGGCAGAAACCCTTGCTGTAAGATCATGTTACTAGGGGCAGTACTTCTTCTCTTCCTGTCTCTGTCTGGGTCTTAGCCTGTCCTCGACCATCTGAAACCTGCTGGCCTTTCGGGCATGGCCCCCCAGCAAGTAGTCAGGTGGAACTTGGTACTTGGCACCTGTGCAGTAGCCTCCCTCCCAACTCAGTCCTGGCTCAGGGCACTCATTCTCTTCCCTCCCCTTAAGCCTCCCGAGCCTGTTAAACCACTGCCACTGAAATGGGAGCTGGGGTGTGGCTTTGATGAGTGAGCAGTGGCCATCCTGGTTCAGGGATAGGCTGGGGCATTGCACCTGGCTTTCTCAGAAGCAGCTAGGGGCTGTGTCAGAGGCCATGTTCTGCTGGTAGAGTGATCTGTGATGAACCCCCCACCCCAGCTTGTGAGAACATGTCAGGCATATGATTTCAGCAGAGCAGAGAGTCCTCACCTGGTGGCCAGGCCCCCTCTCAGGAGCAGTTCACAAGCATGCTGCCACAGACCCCTTGCCCCCAGGGGGCGGGGAGTCCTGACCCAGCCTGGACCTCAATTAAGCAAAAGGAAAAGTTGAGGTTGGCAGCTGCCACTGTGACCTGAGCTGGCACTCTGCTGGCAGGACACGACTAAAGCAAGCATCCATCAGCTGTCCCCCATGGAGGGCTGCCATGCCCAGGGCCTCATAGATGGCTTCCAGCATGGACGTGACTGTGCCATTCAAAGTGCCACCATGTTGCAAGCCCTCATGGGTGTCTGTGCACATGTGAGTGAACAAGCATGTCATCGTGCAAATGTTTATGGGTGCACGCCTCTGTGCATGTTTGCCTGTGTGTTCTTGCTTGCACAAATGTGCTTGTGTGTGCCTATGGGTACACACCTCCGTGTATGCCCATGTGGTTACTGTGTGCAGCACGGACGAGGCTCTTTCACAATGGCCTGCAATCAATCTCTCTGTTCTTTGAAACCTGGCTCCTGCTGCTGCCTCCCTCCAGACAGTCCTTGATGCCACACCCAGTGTCCCTTCTGTTTCAGCTTCCTTCTGAGCACGCGCAGAGCACGGGTGGGTCCCTCGACTTGTTCATTGGCCCCTTCACTCAGCAGGGCCACCTCCTCCATATATGGCCACCTGTGGTCCAGGACACCTCAGCTTGAGACACTTGCCTTCTCCCGGTTACCCATTTCCAGGGCTGGAAACAGCTGAGCGCTTCCTGCCTGAGCTGGTGCACTAATGCTACACCACCCTCCATGCCTACGCCAACCATGCACTAATGCTACACCACCACTTGCAGTATCAGCCCCAACCCCAGGCCTGGCCCACCAGGACAGGTCTGGTTTTGAGCTCTGAGCTCCAATCAAATATGTACATGGGCCCTTGGACCCCTCTGAGCCCACCCCAGCTCTGCCACATGGGTCAGCATAACTGTTCACATCCAGACACACCTCGTTCACAGCCTGCCCACAGTACGATCCTGGACCCCTGGGAGAGCTACGATCAGCTGGGATGTGGACAAGGGGGCAGAGGAGACAGAACCCTCACTATGGAGACATGGCTGTCCCTCCGTGCTGCGGGAGGTGTGGCTGAGAGGGGCCCTGCAAAGCCACGGGGCAAATGCAACACACAGCCCCAGAGCAGGAGGGTTCACCAGGTAGACCAGTTGGAGGCTAGATGGAGCCAAGGTCAAGCCGGCACCCAGGTCAGGAGCAGCAGCAAAGGCTCTCTCCCCGCTGACAGCACTCATGCTGCCAGTGCACGTGAGTCCCCTGGCAGTGCCCAAGCAGACAGCCCTCAGGAGCCTCTGGTGGGTCTGTGTGCCCAGGACACAGGAACTTGCATTAGAGCCGCACAGAGAAGAGACTTCCTGGAAACTGATTCTTTTTAAGAAGGAAATCGGAGCCATGGCACGAGGGTGTGAGAGATACAGCGCCTCCAAAGGCCCAAGTGAGGAAAAAGCCCACCAGGCAGGAGCGGGACCAGTATGGGGCATGGAATGGAAACATGGCAGATACCAGAAGTAGTTGGGTGGGGGGCTGCAGGCCCCTGGGTGCTGGGCAGGTGCTCTAGGACCTCTATATCATGAAAGGGTGTGCCAGCAGATATACAGAACCATCCAGAAGACAGGGAGTAAATAATACATAGCCCTTCTGACATCCTGTCCTCCCTCGAATCATCTCTCACCTTTGTTTCTTCAAGGCAGACACCAGCCTCCTGCTGCCCAGAGCTGTCTGCCCCCAGCTGTGCTGAGGTGTGTGTTCCCCTGAGATCACTGTGCCTCAGCTCCTCCCCTCTTTCATGAGGATCAGCCTCTAATATCAACCTAGCCTTCAATCGGGGCAAGATGTTGATGAGACTGAAGATGGAAGCACTCCATACCACCCCACATGCCAGTCCTAATGCTGCCAGGCTGTGTCCCATCTGGGCCCAGCCGAGGTCCTGGCCTATCCTTCAGACCCTCTACCAGGCCTGCCTCTCTGCAGCCCAGCCGAGTGGTGGCCAGGGTTCACATACCCGGTGCAGGAGGCCGACATTCACAGTGCTTGGTCCACACACCCTCCAGTGCAGTAAACTGAGTCTGTAGCCTCCCACACAGACAGGCTAATGCTCCTGAAACAGAGACAGCGAAAGATCAGCAGCTCTCACTCCCCGTTTCCAGGAGTACCATCCGCTGCCACCCCCACACCCAGGAGTGGCAGTAGGTCCCAGCTGCCAAGTCACCGTCCTCCAGATCCCAGTCACCACGAGGAAATGAGGAACAATGCTCTAGAAAGGCCAGCCTACATGTGGCTGCTGGTGGCTGTCAGAAGCCTGGGGCTTGACATGACAATTACTCCCCTGTGCTCCATCTCAAGAAGGCACAGGGCCATGGCCCGGCCTGGGGGCAGAGCTTGAGCTGACAAGAGTGACAGGAGTGAGGCCCCTGGCTGCGCTGCTACCTGCTCGAGGTGCCACACAACAAGAGCGAGGCCAAAGTCCTTGGCCACCCCCATCAGCCTCTCAGAAGCTATGCCAACTGCTCCAGACCAGCCGTCTGTTTCAGGTAGGCACCGTCTGCTTCTGGCTGCAGGGAGTGGGGTATACCTGAAGTGTGGCTGAGCCCCCTCGAAGACTCCAAGTCTGGCACAATGAGGTACTGGAGCCTGGGTACAGAGGCTTGGCCATGTGACGCAGGAGCCATGAGCTGTGAGCACTTCCTGGTGATGGGAAGGGACAACCCCTCAGACAGCTCACCCCAAACGTCTCCGGGTTAAGCCAGGTGGGGTGGCACACGCCTTTAATGCCAGCACTTGGGAGGCAGAGATAGGAGGATTGTTGTGAGTTTGAGGCCAGCCTTGAACACAGAGTGAGTTCCAGGTCAGCCTGATATAGATTGAGACCCCATCTCAAAAAAAGTCTCCAGTTTGCAGCTGAGGAAAGATGGTGGGTAGCTTGCCCCCTCTTAATCAGTCATCTTGGGCCCCAGGGCTGGTTGTCAAGCCTAGAATACAGTTCCCTGTCAACTAAGGGACTGATGGACCATGGGCCCCCAAGAGGCCAGCAGGTCGTAAGCCACACAGGTGAGGGCAGCAGGCACCCACAGAATCCTTTCAGTGGCTCCTTTGCTCCCCACACTTCCACTCCAGTGCCCTCAAGACTGTTAACAAACTTGCCACCAGCTATCACCTGCTCCTCATTAGGCTGCACCTTGGTCACTGTGAAACCACGTTGCATGTTGTCTGTCTGTCTGCTGAGACTCAAGGCCCTGAGGCTCATCTGCTGGAGAACACAGTAGAAACTCAGTTCATGTTTGTTGAGTGAGTGTCCAGGCTTAGACCCAGGAAGCAGTATGGAAGGTGGGCCTCTTGCTAGAACGGGCCATGAAGGACACTCACTACTAACCCAGCTCAAAGCCAGAGGCGAAGCCTCCCATTTCCCACAGTGATGGGCCAGGGTCCAGGGGCAGAACACATGGAAAGAAGCTTTTCTCCTTCGAGGGGCAGGCAAAGCCCCTGAGACCAAGTTCATCTCCCTTTCTCCACCCTCAGCACTGTGCCTAGGCCAGGAACCTCCACACCCTGCCCTCTGGGCCTGGGATCTCTGTCTATCCTCACTGGGTGATGCAGGCCAGGCACATACCTTCATAGAGAAGCAGGGCAGGGGCCGCAGGCGGAGCTACGGACAGGTTTGTGTCTGCTCAGCAAGTCCCCCATCTAGCCAAGGGCGGGAGTCCAGCTGCCAACACAACCAGATGTGGCCAGAGCAGCCAGGTGGGCAGCATGGATTTCACCCATAGAGGTGGCCTTCCCATGGCCAGAGTGCCTGGCAAAGGCAGCAGCGCCTCCAGCTGCCCAGTGGCTCCTCTGCACCCTGTGGCTTAGCGCCCTCACCTTTGGTGGAGTTCCAGCCTTAGCGTCGAGGATTGGCCAGGCACCATGTGGGAAGCTCCAAGATGGTTTTCTGCTGCCCAGCATGGAAGACAAATATTCCTGATCCTTCTGGAGAATTTGCAGATGGGTGAAGGATGGCTGTGGTAGTTTAAGTAGATGGTCCCCAATATATTCAGGATGTTATTAAAGTTTGTCCTTTAGATCTGCAACCACCTGGCTAGAGGAGGGGTCACTGTGGGCAGATCCTAGGGTCCGCCTTAAGTTATATTTGGGGGCAGATCTGGAATTCCAGTCTAAAGATATGCAGAGCGCCTAAGTTCTGCATGAGGCTCCTAAGTGTGCCTACTTATAGTGGTAGTATAGATTCTGGCTTTTGGTTTGCGCTTTTCTCTCTGCTTGTGTGAAAGCGGGCCAGCTTCATCTGCCATTCTGCAACTTCCCCTCTATCTTCAATAAATCCTTTCCTCCACAGCTGTGCCTGGATGGGAGGCTCATCTCAGTGACATGAGGCTGTCTTCCTCAGTGGGACTCTGAGAAATAAGACGCAATGACGAGGCAGGACAGGTCCACAAGGTAGAACTAGGCGACCCTGGGGGACAGGACTTGCATCCCACTGAGAAATGCCACACCAGAGGCAGACAGACAGAAGAGGAAGCTGAAGGTGAGCGTGAGCTGATGGACGGAAGTTGAGCTGTGGGGTCTCAGGCAGCCCTGAAAACAGTAGGGCAGGGTCTGCAGAACATGGCCGTGGGTGCTTGGTACCCACCCCGTCACCTGAGAGCCAGGGGAGCTGCTATACAGCGGCCAGGTCCAAGTCCAGCCTGATGGTCTGAGAATGTTGTCCCATTTTGCCAGTGCCTACCAACCATACGTATCCCAACGCCCCCTCATCCATGCACAGAGCTGGTTGACGGCCAAAGGCTAGTTTATAAAGAGGTCTTGGCTTATGTGAGTGCTGGCTGGGGCCTCACAGTCCCAGTGACAAGCATGCAGTGTCCCCTTTCCATGAGAAAGAGGCCACTGTCAGAAACCCAGGCCACTACCAACCTGGTCAACTTTGGTGGCCCCTGGCATTGATTGCAGCCTCTCTTTCCTCACATGCACCCACAAAGCAGCTGGGAGCCAGCCCAAGACCCACATCAGAGTCCACACAGGGAGCCTCAGGCCTCAGGCACTCTCTGGACAAACTTGATCAATTCAGTGTGTTCAAAAGACCACTGCTGGCTCATCTCAAGCTGCAGTCCTGGGTGGTCTCAGCCCTGCCTCGGGGCCACTGATCTCAGGCTCTGGTCTCCTCTCCCTCCCAACTCCACATCCCTCCAGAAGCCTTACTGGTTCAATCCTAAGACAGAAAGTCTGATCTCAGCTATTGTGCGTGGTGGTTGTACAATGAACAGAGTAGAAACGTCTCTGATATACTGCCTATGTTTCCTATGGGTCAATACCCAGAAGTGGGACTGCCCACCAAGTGTCCATCAGCAGATGAATGGATAAAGAAAATGTGGTGTGTATACACAATGGAATGCTGTTCAGCCATTAAAAAAATAAAATCCTGTCATTTGGGAGGACATTATATTAAGTGATGAAATAAGCTGGACACGGAAAGACACGCCCTGAGTGACCCTACACATAGGTGGGTGCTAAACATGTTAATATCACAGACGTCGAAGCAGAATAGCACTGGCCAGAGGTTGATGGCACTGGGCAAGGAGAACCAGGAGCCAGTCAGAGGTTCGGCAGGCAGAAAGGAGCACAGGGCTCTATGGAGGGGGAGGGCCACGGTTAGCAGTAACGCCCATTTCAAAATAGCTGGTAGAGAAGATGTGACGTCTCACCACAAAGAAATGACACATGTCCAGGGTGACGGATGTGCTAACTACCTTGCTGTGATCCTTGTGCTCATCAAACATCACATCGCGTCTCTTACACTGGTAAAATTAGGGTGTGTTAATTAACAATTAAACAGAGCCTGCAAGGAAGGAGACACCAGGCACTGGGGCGCTTCTAACCATTCTCCTGTCTCACTTGGATCCTCACAGGTGTCACCTGCCCTGGCCTGAATGCCACACTCACAGCCAGCCAGAGGGACTGCTGATCATGCCAAAGCCCCCTAACCCGGGCTCACCCTCCTGCCCCAGCCATGCAGTTCTGGGCAGGACACGGGCGGCTCTCCCAGGCATCAGCAGCAGATCTTGCTGGAATGCAAGCCCAGAGGATGTGGGGCTGGAAGCCTGGGGTGACTTTCCCAAAACTGCAGTAAGCAGGTCTCCTCACAGCCTCACAGGCTGCTGAGCTGAGAGACAGCAGCAAGGGCAGGGCAGGGTCTAGGCAAGCGGGACTTGCGAGTGTTAGAACCAAGTCCCTGAGGGTCCCCAGCTGAACTAGGCTGTGGGCGCAGGCTCTCCAGAGAGGGAGTCTCAGGCTAGAGACTACACAGGCAGTGTTGGGGATGTCAGAGGGCAAGCAGCAGCAAGACCTCATCAGCTGTCTCAGTTGATTTCTGCCTCATGATGAGACACCAGGAAGCCCGTGTGAGAGAGACCAAGCCCAGAGGATGATATTCTAACCTATCTCCTGTGGGATGGAGCCTTTGGGCGACACTAGTGCTCCGGCCCAGGAGGAAATTGCAAGCAGAGTGCAGGTCTTGGGCCTGGGTACCTGGACATAGGCCAGGTGAGAACCAAAGCCACGCTCTGGCTGGCCCAGTCAGCTGCAGGGCTGTCCACACCCGCAGGCATCTGCGTTCTCCGCCTAAGAGACCACAGGCACCTGCTGTGGGAACCAGTTCAGCAGGGCATGCAGTGGCCTTTGTGTTCCAGGCGCCCACAGTGCCATCGTGGTGGGCTCTCTCCTCTCTGCAGTGGCCCAGAGTGGGAGAGGAGCAGACATCAGTGACACGTCCCTGCCAGACACAGGAAGCAAGCTCAGTGAAGAACGTAATCGTGGTGAGCAACAGGTCTGTGAAAGATCAAGGTTTGTCCCTCCTGCTGGATTCCCAAATGGTACACGCGTGACCTGCCCTTGGGATCAGGGCAAAGCTACAAAGCAATACTATGGGGCTTTAGTGGAGAAGTCAAGGACCAGGCAAGGGATGGGGCCTTGGACATGCAATCTGAGCAGTTCTAGCATTATCAGCCCTGTTTCAGATCAGACTATCAACGAATACTCTTATCTCCTTCCTATGGTTGCATATACACATATCTGAAACACACACACACACCACCACCACCACCACCACCATAGAAGAATCTAGATGGCATGAAGAGTTTAGTGGCATGGACACTGTCTGCCCACTCTTGAGCACCCCAATCCTCTCCATCCTGTCTCCTCTCTGCACCGTCCTCTGAGCCACACTAAGGCCCCAGTTCAGTTGAAGTGATAACAGTGAGCTCCTCACCCCGGGGTTGGCCACAGGTAGGGTAGGTATCTGAGATTTTTGTGGAGGACAGGAAGCCTCCCCAGGAACGAGGGAGGCTGGGCCAGTAGAAGATGAGGGATAGGAATGATTTCCTCACTCGCAGTAACTAAAAATTGGCAGAATACATAAGACAGTGGTTTTGAACCTTTAGACATCAAGGCCGCAGAGAGCAATGACCCTGGGACGTGGAAAACGAGCGAGGCCCTGAAGTTGTCCCCTTTGCTGCTCTGATGCAGTTTTCAGGCTGTGATGGGAGGCCTATCAAAACTCTGCATTGAAGACATGGATCTGGGAGACCACAGGAGGTGGAAAGGGTTATTCACAGCTGGCGCTCCACACAGGAGGCAGCTGCAGAACTCTAAGGCTCGCAGACAGCGTCGTGAGATTCCGATAGAGCACTGAACTCTAAAGAAGGTACCCACAGCCAGGACACCTGAGCATCATCTTGGGGCACAGTACCCAGAGTGTACCTGGGCCAGGACCAGCGCTGTCCCCCCAGTCTGCCCGGCCAACCTGCTTCCACATGGTGATAGAGGATCTGTGGGGAGTGCAGAAAAGTCCTTGAACCCTAAACCCTGGGTTTGTGTTTGTATTAAACCGAATAACTGGGCAAACCAAACTGAGAGAGATAATGGTTTCATTATTATATTTAGTTAGGAAAGTATAAAACCAAGGGAAGAAAAAAATGGCATACCCACATGGTCTGAGAGCCCATTTAGTGGGCCTGGAAGAAATATGAAAAGAGATTTACAGAGAAGAGGAAAGTACAGAGATCCTGCCCTGAGGAGGGCAGGTGGGGGTAGCGAGGGGTCAGGGGATTCTCCCCTCCACTTGACCCAGCTTGGCCAAGAGCAGGGAGACTCACCTTGGTAAGCGTATTTATAATGCTATGGCAGTGGGCTCACCTTCCGGCTCAGGTGAGCCAGAGAGACAGCTGATCGTTCTGGGCTAGCGGCCATCTTGGGAAGAAGCCAGCTGTGACACCACTGTGACGCCAAGTTCGGAGGCTGAACTTGACCAACCGCAATATCAACACGAAATTAAAATTTTAGGAAAGGGTTCCTCCCTCTCAGGAGGGGCTCAGGTTGTTTGTGGAAAAACATATCTAGGGAACTCCTTTAAGCAAGAGACAAGGAGAAGCCAGACTCCTCTCTGACCTCTAGCAAAACAAAAACTATAAGGGCAAGCCCAAGGATTTCCATGCTTTTTACTTTCAGGGGCCCAGTCACCCTAAACTACCTAATAAAGCCATCCGGCTCCCTCCCAAGGGCACAATCCAAGACCTGGTCTTGCATGGTCACCCTAAACTGAACGCTGGTCTGATCGCCCTCTGAAATCTTAAAAGCAAGGCCTAGAGCATTAAGTCTTTCCCAAAACAAAGCACAAGAAGATTTACCGGGCTTCAAAAGTGTCACCACCCGGCAAGAGAAAAGTCATCGTACCTGGAATCCAATGGAAACTTACTAGGCACAAAAAGAACATGGTCCACGAGGGGGGGACAGACACAGACTTGGAACTGACGGGGGCGAAACTCACGACAAGGACTTAACACTGCATTCTGTATGACCAAGAAGTTACAGGAAGACATCTAAACACTCCAAAAAGGAACATGAAAAAGAAAGGAAGGAGAAGAAAAAGAAGACCAAGATCAACTGGAGCTGAAAGACAATAGTGTCTCAGGTGAAAGTTAATGCAGGATGGGAGCAATGATAGATTAGGAATCAAAGGCAGTGATCATAAGGACATGGCAATTAGCACTATGCAACACGGGATGCAGAGAGAAAATAGTTTAATTTTAAAACTCAGCACAGCAGCGGCCTGGAAGATGACTCAGAGGGAAAGAACACTTGCGGCGAAAACCTGAGGACCTGGGTCCAATCCATCTCACCACGTAAAAGCCAGGCATGGCTGTGTGTGTTTGGAACCTCGAGAAGAAGTGGGTGGAGACAGGATGATCACTGGGGCTCCCTGCTCAGCCAGTCTAAGTGAAACCAGCGAGACTGCCTCAGGGAGGTAAAGGAGAGCGACAGAGAAGGATACTCAAATGCCATCCTCTGGCCTCCACGCGTGGACACGCCCTTCTGCAGCATACCATGAACACACACACAAACAGACGCCCAGCCTGCTGGAAGAAGGCAGCGGTGACAGGCCACGTGAGCCATGAAGAGCATCAAAAAAGGTGCTGGTTCAGCCGGGCGTGGTGGCGCACGCCTTTAATCCCAGCACTCAGGAGGCAGAGGTAGGAGGATTGCCGCGAGTTTGAGGTCATCTGAAACTACATAATGAATTCCAGGTCAGCTTGAGCTAGTGTGAGACCCTACCTCGAAAATAAAACCAAAAATTAAAATGGTGCTGGTTGGCCTCCCACCACTCACCAAGTACCAAGATACTGACCTTATACCGAGATCGCAGCTGGCTCCCAGTTCAAGAGGTCACATTCGACTAACCCTGTGGCTTTGGACCTGGCGCAGCCCATCCTGGCATGCAGCATGTAGTAGTGCAAAATGCTGCTTCAGCTCGTGGCTGGCAATGACAGAAAATAGAGCCCAGTGTCCCAAAATTCTCTTCAATGCTCTGCCCCAGTGACCTGAAGAGACCCTACTTCTCCTCCTCCTTCTGTGGCTGCCGTGTGTACGTGTGTGTGTGCAGATGCACACGCTCTGTGCACACACATGTGGAGGCCAGAGGAGAATGCTGGGTACCCTCCTCTATCACTCATCTGTGTATTTCCTGAACACCAAGAGTCTCTCCCTTACCCAGAGCTGCATGCTCTGCTCCTCACTCTCCCTCCCCTCCCTCTGCCGCACAGGAGTCTGGGTACATGACCCATGCCCAACTTTTCTTTCATTGTTTAATTGTATCTTACTTAAGTTGCCCCAACCAATTATAATATATTTTAAAATATCTGAATTGGATAGACACTTATTTACCAAATAAATAACCATGATTAAAAGATTGCCATGTATACATGGTAAGTTATGCACCATGGTTAATTCGCTTTCGTAAGCAGCACCTATCTTTCATTAAAATGATAAAATGCCCACCTGTTTTCCATGGACATTGGGAGTCAAGCTCTAATGCATAGGCAGCAAGCACTCTCATCTGCCGGGTCATCTTCCCAGCCCAGTCTCACTTACTAAAGGCTCCTCCACCACCTTTAATGAGTGGTGTCAGCTGTGCACCAAACCTTTACCACATGGGCCTTGGGGAACGTTCAAAAGCCAAATAAGCAAATGCAGCAGAGCCTGTGGCGCAGCCATGGGTGTTGAGAGAGGACTTGGCCTGAGGCCAGCACCTGGCATCAGTGTACAGCCACTGCTTAGTAGGCAAGTGTAAGGTCAGCCAGTGATAGGGTGAGACTCGTCCGTCTCCACAGCCATTGTGACATGATGCCACAGGCCAGGCAGCTAAAATCATCATCGTCATCATAAAAATGCTGTGTCTTGGCAATGGAGGCTGATGTCTGAGGTGAAGGTGGCTTCTCTGGTGGCCTTTGTCATGGGCCTGTGGGCCCAACCTTTGTCCTCCCATGGCCGCCCTTCTGGGTCTGTGTCTATCTCTGGCCTGTTTTCCATTCTGAAGCCACCCCAATGATCTCACTTTAAGTCAGCCACAGCTTTAAAGACCCTGTCTCCAAATGCTGGCATGCTCTCAGAGGACCAGCTGGGGCACATTTCAGAGGCGATCAAAACCCAAGGGAAGTTATAGCTGGAGCAGCAGCCACACGTGGAAGATGCCGAGACCTGGAGCTGGTCACAGGGAAGGATGGAGGCCTTGGTGGTCTCAAGGGTCCTCCCCTGAATCTGGAGAAGATAGCTGAGCTGCCCCTGGCCCTTTGGTCCTGTTTCCCTGCCACAAAGAGAGCCACTGGTATAGGTACGCAGGGTAAGCAAGTGGACAGATGGGGCTGAGAGCCCTCTGGGCTGTCCGTGGGGGGCAGGGAGGAGGGTCCTGGTGGCACAGCCCGCTGCAGTCCGCTCTGCTTTGACGAAGGTCATCAATGTTTACTGGCTCTTTGGCTCGCCAGAGCTATTCCTTTGTGAGCAGACCCGGTATTAAATGCCACTTGGGGTTTATTTACTCAGCACTGACAACCAGGAAATCAATGTTGCAACTGAACTTCTGGCAGCGTCTTTTATTAATGCTTTGAATGTCTGACTTTAACCACCGGGGACTTGCCATGGGGGGCACGCTGTGTCTGCCCTTGAGCACGCGCGCTTGTGCGAGCATTGGCCCTGTGCGGCTCCTCAAAGGCACACTGCCCGGGTGCCTATGGGAGCTGCTGTGTTCACAGGGTGTGCACGTGTGCCTGTGCGCATGCACAGGTGTACAGTGTGTGTGAGCACACTCACTTGTTAGATGGGAACATATGTGTGCTTGGGTGGGTGTTCATGTGGTGCACAGTGCACAGATATGTGTGTGTGTGCGTGTGTTCGTGGCGCATATGTGTTATGCATGCTGCATGCACTCAATGTGAAGGCCGACTCACCTCTATAAACTCTGCCTTAGTCTGGGAAGAGAGAAAGAGGGAGATTTGAATCACTTAATCCCGAGTGTGACCCTCATTTTGGTAGGGAATGAACACAGCAAGAGTCCTTAAAAATCCATCAGGCCCCATTCCCAGGCCTGTGGATTTGAAACAAGCTCATGAGCGTCCTACAGCTCAGCTCCATTTCTCAGCCTGACTTCCCTGCCCGGGCTTCCTCCGGAGCATGTTTACCAGCGAGGCTTTGAAGAAAGACAGGCCCCGGCAGCTGCGGCCTCGCTGTCTCCTGCTGGGCAGCCCTAAGCAGTAGGCTAGGCTGCACTGGCCAGAGGCTTGTCCAGGATGAGACAGGTGCCCTCAGACCCACCCGTGGGCAGGTGACCATGGCTAACAAACCCAGAAGACAGTGGTCCATCCACAGTGCCCAATGACTGCATCTAGCCAGTCCAGCCTGACTCTCGTGGACCACATTGAGGTCAAGTTCCTCTGCATGAGTTTCCCGGAGGAGTCGGCATGTGGTCAGCACCCGCCCATGGCTTTGACACATGGAGTGCTTGCTGTCACGCAGGTCAGCGCTGCTCAGCCCCAGGCCCTGATTCTGTGGGTGAAGCTCATCCTCCCCTCCAGCCATTATGACCTCACTTCACCCCAGCTGCGCCCCAGTCACTCACCTTCAGTCATTCACCAAAGGCTTTACTGTGTGACTTTGAGGGACACTTCTCTGCCCAAGCCGTCTTCCAAGCATGGCACCCACACTGCAGGTTGACCATGTGGCCCCCAGGTAGGGACTCTGAGCAGGTGAGAGCAGTAGCCCCTCCTTGGAACCCAACAAACGGGACTTACTTGTTTTTTATTTATTTATTATTCATTTGCAAGGAGAGAGAGAAAGAGAGTGTATGGGCCCACCAAGACCTATTGCCACTGTAAACAATGCACGCACAACTTTGTGCATTTGGCTTTACATGGATACAGGGGAATCAAACCCAGATCATCAGACTTCGCAAGCAAGTGCCTTTAACCACCATCCCAAATCTCTAACCCCTACTTGTTTTTTCTTAAATCAGCATGTCTTCTGCAGTGGCAACAGTTGCAGAGCAAGACCAATCAGATGTAACAAAACACCTCTGCTCCTTTGGGTGATGAGGCCATCCCCCGGGCAGTGCTCAGTGCTACTTGGTCACATATGACACTTTCAGCCACTGTTCCTGGACTGTGCAGTGTCTCTGGGGGAGCAGCTGGGTCTCCTTGTGTTCTTATTTTCACACAGCTCCCCGAGTCCTATGAGTGAGCACTGGAAGCCAGGTTCTGTGGGAGTTGCCCCTGAGCCCCGCGGCCACCTCTGTCCTTGGAAGCCTTGGTCAAGAGCTGACCAGATGAGCCTCGTTCATTCTCTGAAGTTGACTGGGCCTGACGTCCAGTCCAAACTTGTGCGACACAGTTTCCAAGCCTAAAGCCAGACTTCTCAGTGGGCCGTCCTCCCTAAGTGACAATGGAGGCCAACTGCTTGTGATCAGCATGTCACCAGCATGCTGAGGCCATTCTGACACCACAGATAGCAACTTGTTACAGCACCCCTCAGCCTTCTGCAGGCCATGAAGCTGTTTCAATGACCCCAGACCCAGGATTCCCCCCACCCCAAAACACGCATGGTTCTCTCCTATCTTTGGCCACCAAGCATGGTGTCCCCACCAGGAATAGGTCTGATCACAAGGGTCAAGACTGCTCATCACTAAACTCCAAGGTGAGTCAGACCCCTTCAGGGAGGAGTCAGGTGAACTTCCAACAGACAAGCCCCCTTCCGCCTGCAGTGACTGGATGCATACCACTCTGAGCGCTCTGACCTCCCGCATGTGGCCCTGGACTGGGATCACAGACTTGATCCAGCCAGGAAACTTCCCTTAGGCTTGACAAGGACACTCAGACAGGACATTCTGGGGGCAGAGGCTGCTGTATTCATTACTGTTCTTGTTGCTGTAACAAAATGCCTGACAAAAGCCTCTTAAGGCAGGAAGGCCTGAGTCGTGGTGGAGGAGAGAGTCCCGCATGGCTGCCTACTCACATCTTCACCTGCAGTCAGGGAGTGGGGGGAGGGGCGGGGGGCTCAGCTCATTTCTTCCTTTGAGTTCAGCTTGGCACCTCAGCCTATGGAACAGTATGCCCACTTGTAGGGTGGGTCTTCCATGCCGATTACCCTAGTCGAGAAACTCCCCCATAGACACTCACAGAGGTTTGTGTCCGTGGCACTTCTCAATCCTGTCAAGTTGACAATCAAGACAAGCCATCAGAAGCCATAACAGTGATGACCTGGTGCCTCCCCGCCGGATGCTCCCAGTGACGGACTCAGGCCTGGATTCTCCCAGCTGACAAGGACACAAAGGCGGGACATCAGCTGAAGACACACAGGCAGATGTCGTCCAGGGACCGAGCCTCAGGGACAATGCATCGGAAGCGTCTTCAACAGAGAACCCGACTCGGTTCCATCCAGACACACAGCAGGCTCCCGGCCCCGGGGCAGGAGGAGAGTGAGAGGAAGGTGACTCAGAGGCCACCTCTGGGTGTGAGGATTTTGGCTATACTGTCCCCACACGACCTGTCCTGAGGGCGGGTCAGGGTGCTCAGCTGTCACCTGTGAGCAGGGGAGGAGGAGGAGCGCTGTGGAGAAAACTGGAGGTGGGTTTTGCTAAACTACACTCGGAGGGTATGGCCAAGGACAGGCGGGCTTGTCTGGAGGGGGTGCACCCACGTGGGTCAGGGACGGTCCTCAGCTGAATTGAAGCATGGCCCCAGGGCTCTTCCTGTGTTCAGGGAGAAGAACACTCACTTTGCTTTCGCCGAATGTAGCTGAAATGCAACATTTCAAACAACAGTAGCTGAACGCGTTGGTTCCCATGGCTTTGCCACTGGCAGACAGCACAGATTTCTCAAAATACCATAAAATAGGGTGAGGCTACCTCGAGCTAGGTCAGTGCTGGTAAAGACAGCTCATGCTGCTACAACAGAGATTTGATTTCTAGATGTTTTTTGCAGGCGGGTGTGTAGTAGGTATGCTTATAAGTATGCATGTTTGTATGTGCACAGGTGAGGTATGTGCCTTCCTGTGGAGGCCGAAAGTTGACATCAGCATCCTCCATCACTTCCCCACTTTGTTTTATGAGACAGGGTCTCTCACTGGGCCCAGAACTCAACCATTTGGTTAGACAAGCTAGCCCAGAAGCCCTGAAAATGCTGCTGTCCCCGCCCACCACCCACCCAGGCCACTGGGCACTGGGACTCCAGGCTGCGGCTGTTCCTTCTTGATGCTGGGACAGAACAGCCAACCAGAAGCAGCTTTAGGAGGAAAGGGGCTGATTTCTGCTTCCAGTCTTGAGGGGACGTTTCATGGTCATGGGGAAAGCATAGCAAAGAGACAACCGAGTGTCACATCTTGTCTCATAAGCCAGGAAGAAGCAGCAAGAGTCAGTTAGCTATGAACACCCAGGGCACTAGATTAATCAACGTGAGGTTCACCTGCTCCACCAAGGCTCCACTTCCCAAAGGCCCCCAGACTTTTCCCAAATTGCCACTAGCTGGGGACCAAGTATTCAAAAACCCATGAGAGACTGGGAAGATGGCTTAGGGGTTAAGGCACTTAACTGTGAAGCCTAAGGACCCATGTTCAACTCTCCAGATCCCACATAAACCAGATGCACAAAGGTGAGGCAAGCTCAAGCTCACACATGCCCACTAGGTGATGCAAGCGTCTGGCGTTGGACTGTAGTGGCTGAGGCCCTAAAGCACCCATTCTCTCTTGTCTATCTTCCTCTTTCTCTCTCAAATAAATAATAAAAAAATATTTTTAAAACAACTACTAAAGATCCTATAGTGGGAAGCAACCCAGAGGCTTCAGAGAAAGTCAAATGTGAAGGCAACAGGCCTTAAAGAAAGAGGGATCTGCAAGCAAAGGAATCCCCTGAGGCCCCCAACCGACCACACACAGACAATGCGGCTAGACATCAGAATGGGTTGACGAGACTTTCATAGGGGTGTGACGATACTTGTGTGTTCATCAGACTTTCCATTGCTGTAACAATCACCTGAGGAAACCAAAAGGACACATTTTTCTTGGCTTACAGCTTCTGAGGTTTCTGCTGTTTGAGGTTGCAGTGAGGAAAACATCTGGCAGAAGGACATGGTGGAGCATAGCCTCTCTCCTTACTGTAGCCAGGAACCAGGGAAGATAGCCAAGAAGGGACTAAGGACAAGGCACATCTTTCCAGTGACACACTTCCTAACCAGGCCCTACTTCCAAAAGTTGCCCTACCTCCCCAAAATGCTACCAAATTATTGTTGCACTGATGGGTTGGTCCACCGTTGAGCAGAGCTCTCAGGATCCAGCCACTTCCCAAAGCCCTGGCCTTGGAACACCGCTGCATTGGGAAACCAGATTTCAGTACTCAGGCCTTTGGGGGATGTTTCAAATCCGACCTTATCAGACTGTGAAGGAAACAGACATAAAATAAGGACATAAATTCATTCAAATGATCCTCAGGATGAGAAGTAAACTTCGTGATAGGATGGCAAGCAGAGGACAGAATGCAGAAGCTGCCCGGTGGTCTAGAGACAGGGCCCCATGGGCAGATCACAGAGGCAGGGCACTTCAAGGGAGTCAAGAGATGCTGCAGCCAGGAGTGGGGAGAGGCTTGTGGCTCTAAGACAGAGACCAGAGGCCAGGGATCACATATGACACACAGAGACAGCCCTCCCCCAAGTCTGAAGAAGACCAATGACCTCATATTGGGAACACTGGAAAATGCAGAGAAGGTGCTAAGAAATCTTTCCTGGATGGTATCCAGAGAAGTTTAAGAAAAACTGAAGACCAAGATATTTCCTCAGAGTGGAGCAGGAGGCAAAATCCAGAGAAGAAGAGCAGTGAGACACCAGGATCCCAACAACAGCATGGTGTACAGACCGTCAAAGAAAAAGCTTTGAATGTGTGGAAAGGCGACACTGAGGTGAGGGTCACGTAAGGGGAAGCAGAGAAATGCAGGGACCTTGGAGGAGTAGGTCTTAAGATGATCGTGATGGGCTAGGAAGATAGCTCAGAAGCAAAGTACTTGTTTGCAAAGCCTGATGGCCAGGTGAAATTTTCCAGGATCCACATAAAGCCAGATGCACCAAGTGGCGCACGCACTGCAGTAGCAAGAGGCCCTGGCATGCGTGAGCACGTTCCCTCCTCCCCACTTGGCAAATAAACAAATAAATAGAATTTTAAACTATCAAAGGACAAAGCTTATGTTGTCACCAGGGCACAGGACTGACTGATGGTACATATTGCACTGTGAGTGTGCCACTCTATGCAGGGCCCATCCTGGAGCCAGCACAACACAGTCCTGGGACATGCCTGGTGTCTACCCTGAACTTGGAAGTGGTGATCTGGCCCCATAGGTAGGACAATCCTGGTGGCCCCAAAGCTCTTGTCAGAAGCCCCTAATTTCCATCCCTGGCCCTTTTCAAGGCCAAGGAGCTCCTTGTTGAGGGCAAGCATGTCCCCAGCTCACACCCTGCTGTCCTGCACCCTATGATTTGGCATCACCCACTTAGCCACTCTGGTCCTTGTTCCCTGCCATAAGATACTAGTGGGTTCTACAGGATGGCGGGAGCCTTCAATGGCTGGTCACGAAAACCCTTGGGGAGACTGAGGGGAACAACTTGGACTATTCTTTGCAGGGGATCAGCTGAGGAGACAGGTACCCTCTCCTCTCTCCTGACCCGAGTGGTTTTGGCAGCCACAACCCTCCAAGCCTCCAGACAAGTCTCAGACTGTCTTCACACACCTGAGTCAACGGGAGGTGCAGACAGCCAGGTCAGTCACTTGCACCGGTCACACCATGGATGGCAAGGATGGCACAGTGACTGTGGGTGTGGGGAGGACCAAGGGCAGGAGCAGGCTCAGTGTGGGGACTGTGTGACTCAGTGATTCCCAAGGTCCTACTGAACCTCTTATCCAGAACCCTGCATCTTTCTGCACACCCCAAGCAGTCAGCCTGGGCTGAGTGCCTGCAAGTCCAAATGTCAGCCGTGTGAGCCCCACACCCTGGCCCCCTCTCCCTCTCAGCTCTGCCCACTCTGCTGCCAACCTGAATGTGTCCACCTGAGCCATGGACTCCTGG
Source organism: Jaculus jaculus (assembly GCF_020740685.1). Classification (NCBI taxonomy): domain Eukaryota; kingdom Metazoa; phylum Chordata; class Mammalia; order Rodentia; family Dipodidae; genus Jaculus; species Jaculus jaculus. Next base: position 197,052,836 of record NC_059103.1, on the reverse strand, counting down.
GAGCAGCATGTGCCTTCCATTCTGCTCCTCTCAACCCAATCCACAGAGACACATCTTGGACAGGAAGTGCGGGATGGAGACTGTAGAGAAACTGCAAGGAGAAGGATGAAACTCGGTGTTCTCAGTAGCCACCAAGGCCTGCACACTCCATGTCGATCTTGAGCCTGTCACATGAGGACTTATGAGAACTCTGACCCAAGGCAACCCTGACTCATGACTTCTTGCTGCCGCCCAACCCCATGCTGGGTAGCATGAGGGTGTGGGTCAACTCATGAGCACCGGAGGTGGAGGGGCTCGAGGACCCCATCTCCAAGCATCAAGGGATCTAAGACAGTGAAGAAAGCCATGCACAGCATGGACGCCAATGGGAGCCCAGAGCTGACAGGGAGGGGGCTGTCCAGAAGGGATCAGGAAGACTGAGGGAAGGCCACCGGCAAGATCACTAGGTAAGAGGTGGCCTGACAAACAAGGAAGCTTCCCAAGTCTGAGGACTCTGTGGATGATGGGCTAGCCACAGCTAATCAGGGCCCTGAACATCACAGAAGCAACTTAGGTCCGTGGAGAACCAGGCGGCATCTCAGACCCAGGCTCATCACTGGACACAGAACAACCCCTGAATGAAGTCAAAAAGGACGTGGGGGAGACTCGCCTGACCCCGCACAGTCGAGGGCTTCCTGGACAGCAAGGGTGGGAGCACACAGCCACCGACTGACGGCAGGAAATTGCATTTCTGCATGTCAAGGAGGGTGCCCAAAAAGGACACCACAGAGACAGGCCACGTCTGTAGCAGCCTCCAAACGAGCTGTTTATGGCACAAAGAGCTCAAAGTGATAAGATGCTTCTGAGCCACGTGCTGGAAAACGAGCAGACACACAAAAGACCCTCCACAAGGCAGAGGGCTCAAGCACCAAGCAAACCCTTGGAGATCAACCGGCGTTCCTCCCAGAAAGGAAGGAAACTCAGAACCTCAAAGGCACCGAGCTACCTGGCCTGCAGGCTGTGCTCACGTTAATTATTCTGCACCACCCTGAGTATTTGCCAAATACAGGGGCCCTGATGGTTCAAGCCAGACACCCCCGTCAGACAGGACCCAGGAATCCACCCCAGCCTGCACTGTAAGATGCTGCTTGGAAATGCCCACACAGCTTTTGGGCAGACACATCCATTGAGGATTCACAGCAGCATACCCAGGGACAGCCTCCACCCCAAGTGATGTAAACATGCACATGCTGCTGTCCAGGGTCCACTCAGGCCACCGTAGGCTCCCAGCATGGTTGCAAGCTGATGTGAGCAGCCTTGTTAGCTTCAGCCATCTGCCTCCTCAGCACTGGTGTGTAGGCTTCCAATGAGGAAGAGATCAGAGGTGTGCAAGACCCTGGAAGGAAGTGGGAGCCATCAAGTCACGGAGCTGCTTCCCAAGCCAGCCCTGCCACCTATCCAGGCACCCACTTGCCTAGCTGTCACGTGAGATCGCTGGAGCCACCCCACCTATCACCAGCCTCCAGCAGAACCCAGCGTGGGCTTGGTCAGGGCTGCTCTGCCTTGACCGTGAGCCTGACTGGCTCTGTGTCCTCAAGCTGGCCCTCTGTGCCCTCGAGTCTGCCTAGCTTCCACACTCACCGCTCTGGGGTCCCTTGATGTCTGGGAACTTAATTTCAATTCAAACAAACTCCAACACCATTTCCTCCTTACCCACTTCCCCCTTAGTTTAGGCAGAGGCCTAGGACGCTTCCCATGCTGGCCTGTGTCACATGGTCAAGGAGAGTTGGAACCTGACAAGGAAGACGCAACAGCTTGGTCCCTGAGCACCAACAGAGCGCCCGTCACCTGGAGACGCATACCAAGATGGGCCTTGCCTTTGCCTCATTTTATACTTGGGGAAACTGAGTCTCAGGAAATCAGACAGGGTGCCTAGTTCCCACAGACAGTGAGCCAGCTGAGGCCATAGGCTCCCAGAAGTCCCCATCTGTGCACAGAGCTCTGAGGCCCCTCAGTACTGGCCTGCGCTCCTTCGTCCTGGTCCCTGGCTTTCATTGAGGGCTGGGAAGACCTGGGCTCTTTCCTCAGCAGGAACCCAGGCAGCCCTAGACCAACCCAATTTCCACAAAGATTAGGAATATCTTTCTCCCATATCCAAAGCTGGCTCCCAGGAAAGGGCTCTGATTGGTTCTGGCAGGAGTATTTGCCACTCTAGGACCCAAGTGTGTCCCTGAGGTTATACCGGGCCTGTAACAATCCAGCTCTTGGCATGTGCCCCTTCCAGGAAGAGAGGTGACCCGTGAGCAGAGGAAGGCAGCAGGCGAAGGGCCTCGGACTTTGGGGCCACAGTCTCCATGTCGGGGTACATCCAAGCTTCCAGATGGGTGGCGGCTTAGAGGGCTCATGCGAGGGGAAGGGTGGGTTTGGGACAGAAGCATCATTTAGGGCGAGGGCTGCAAAAATGGTGAGTACACTTGTAGCTAGACAGCACCGAGATGTGATCGAAGCCTGAGTATCCTCTTCCCTCTGAGAACCTGTCCTTCAATTAACATCACATGGCTCCAGCCCAGCCCTTCCAAAGCCCCCTGAGGCACTGGTCACGGAGCCTGACGTGCTTGAATGGGGCCCTTGCCATACCAAGGTCCTCTTGATCACTGAACTGCCATAGGCAGTGGATGGCTTGATGAGTGGTGATGCTCGCTGGGTCCTGTGGCGGGAGAGTGGGGACTGGAGACAAAGCAATGCCGTTAAGGGACTGCAGGGAAAGCTGCCCAGAGCTCCTGTTAATCTGGCGGCCCTCGGCTGAGAGGTGGCATGTCAAACACTTCCAGTCACTTTGCCAAGCAAATGAAATGTCCTTTCATGTCTCGTGAGACAAGATTTCTCTTTCAGAGATCCAGCCAGGCTGGGGTAAAGCCAGAGGACTCTTCTTAACCCCCAGGCTCTCAGGCTCAGGGTCCACAGGGAAGGAGCTTCCCTAAGCCCAGGATGAAGGATGAAAGGAGCTTCCCACAGACTTTATTTCCTGCCCAGCGTGCTTCATTCTTCCTCTTACCTCCCAATGTGCCCAAGGAGGTTACCAAGCAGGACTTCTCCATCTTCAGAGACCAGTCTCTGAACAGGAGCCAGATCCCCACGTGGACGGATCATGCCTGCCCAGAAAAAGTAGGTAGATACCAGATACTGTCTCTCCAAGTTCCATCCCAAATCTGGGCCCTGCAGGAAGGCTCGAGGTAGCCAGAGGCCAAGGCTTCAGGTTGTTCTGGGTACCCTATGGGCTCTGCTTGGCCTTCAGGTCCTTACCTGTGGGCTCAGCAGGGGCCAGAAAGGGTGCTCTAGGCTCTGACACTGAACTCAATGTAGGCATGACTTTGATGCCAGAAACTAGGTACTGAGGCTGGTGGATGATTGAGACCTTTCTAGAAAACAGGAAGCATTCAGAGGGAAGCAGTCAGGCTGGAGAGATGGCTGGGCAGTTAAGGCGCTTGCCTGTGAAGACCAATGACTCATGTTTGACTCTCCAGACCCCACATAAGGCAGACACACAAAGGTGAGGCAAGCACAAGGTCAAACATGACCACTAGGTGGTGCAAGTGTCTGGAGTTTGTTTTCAGTGGCTGAGACCCTGGCGTATCAATTCTCTCTCTATCTCTCTCTCTAAAATTAAAAAAAAAATGAAATTTGAAAAAAGAGAGAAGCATTCATTCTCTATAAATGCTGGAGAGAGCTGCCATTCTGAGGCACTGGTATCAAGCTGTTCTTGGGTCCAACACCTGCCTTTCCACCATTCCAGGATCCCAGGAGATGCCTTTTATTTGACTAATGACCCTACCCTTGGCTCCAGATCTGGGTAAAGGCCAACTGAGGGGCTCCAGCCAGGCCAGTGTTCAAGGGCAGAGATCCTGCTCCACCTCCATGTTTTTGACAAAAACACTGAACCCCTTTCCCAAATGGTTATACCCTTTTCCCACCCCACCAGGACCATGTGAGGAGTTGCTGTCTGGAATCTCCAGTAGTTGGCGCTGTGACTGTCTTCATTTTATCCAGTCTGACAGGTGGAGCGTGGCATCACATTGAGCTGTAAGTGCTTTTCCATAATGGTTAGTTGTGTCGAACACCTTTTTACGTGTGTTTGCCATCTGTAGCTCTCACTCCATGAAGTCCCGCACACGGCCTGTGGACTGCGTATTCACTGTCGTTCAGGGAGGGGGTGCAGCTCCTCCTGTTTGCCAGACAATGAGGTTGCTAACACCTGCTCCTGCCAAGACCCCATCCTCTTAGTGAGATCCTTCATACAGCAGGGTCTGAAATTCAGATGAAGTGTAATTCATGAAGATTTTCTCCTTACACGTTGTTTTCAAAGCCAAGTTCAGGAAGTTTTGTCTAATCTACATTTGAAGAGTTTGCTTTATTGTGCAATTTTCTGTTTTACATTTAAGTCCATGCTTCAGTTTGACCCCCTTTTTGTTCAGAGTGTGGTGCTTCTGCTGAGGTTCACAGCTTTGTGCATGGATGCCCACTGGCTCTGGCATCATTTGTAGATCTCATGCCTTTGCCAAAATGAATTGGGCGCGTTTTTCCAAGTCTGTGTCTGAGTTCTCCATTCTGTTCCACTGATCCACATATCTGTTCAGTCTCCTCCACAATCCCAGCTATTCTGGGATACGATAGATATTAAAATAGCAGATTCTGGGCTGGAGAGATGGCTCAGTGGTTAAGGCACTTGCCTGCAAAAACCTAATGACCTGGGTTCAATTCTCCAGTCCCCATGTAAAGCCAGATGTACAAAGTAGCGCATTCATTTTCAGGGCTAGAGGCCTGAACCTGGGTCCTTAGGCTTCACAGGCAAGCGCTTAACCGCTAAGCCATCTCTCCAGCCCAAGAATGAGTTTTAAAGGAGAAGCTTTTAAGGAGAAAACCAATGTAAAGGAAAAGCTTTTATTACATTTATTGAGAAGCAAAAAGGAAGTGGAAGTAAAACCTTTCTGAACAGAGAGGTCTGCCTGGGGCTTATAGGCTTTCTGGCTAGAGAAATAAGTTGATCTTTGCAACTGGAATGACATGGGGGGGAGTAGAATTGTGGCCCAATCATTGATCCCCAACAAGGTGTCAATGTGTCTCTGTACCAATCAGAGAACTGGGCAGTGGGTGGGCTGGGGGAGGGCTGGGCACACGCTTCCAAGCTTTTTAAGAGAGAGCAGAACAGAATCAAGGATTAAAAACAAGGTGGGGGGCTGGAGAGATGGCTTAGCGGTTAAGCGCTTGCCTGTGAAGCCTAAGGACCCCGGTTCTAGGCTCGGTTCCCCAGGTCCCACGTTAGCCAGATGCACAAGGGGGCGCACGCGTCTGGAGTTCGTTGGCAGAGGCTGGAAGCCCTGGCGCGCCCATTCTCTCTCTCTCCCTCTATCTGTCTTTCTCTCTGTGTCTGTCACTCTCAAATAAATAAATAAAAAATGAAATAAAAAATAAAAAAAAAAAACAAGGTGGGGCAGCGAACATCAAAACCCCCCTGAGGAGGGCCCCCGGTTTAACCAGAGCAGGGATGAAGGGATAAGAGTATAAACCTGTTATATATAAGATAAATAAAATTAAAAGTAAAAAAAAAAAGTAACTAAAATAGTAAGGTGGGGAAGCGTCATCGACAGCCGGAGGCTACTGAGATCCACGTCATTGTTTGAGTCCTGCCTTGCCTCAGCCTGGTCAGCCTGGCTAGATCACACCCAGCTGCAAACCCTCTTCCTCCCCTTTGCAATGTTTTTGACTTTACCATCTTAACTCTATCGTTCACTTTAACCATTGCAATCTGAAGACAAAGACAAGACAAAGCCGCTCATCTTCAAGGTCCTTCAAGTACTCAAGTAGCCCCTAACAAATATTTTCCACTACTTTCTATCACTTTGTCTCTCCATTTCCATAGATTACCCGCTGTTTCTTTCACCACTGTAAGTGGTTTTGTACTTTATTTTTTTCCCCAAGTTTTTTTTTTATTTCTGAATGATATAAAATAATAAACTTTTAAAAACCCCAAACTAAACACCAACGGCTCCACAAGGCTTTTATACTTTTAATTTTGTTTTTATTTGACAGAGAGACAGAAAGAAACAGAGAGGAAAAGAAAGAGATAGAGAGAGAGAGAGATGTATCGGGTCCTTCAGATGCTGCAAATCAACTCCAGAAGCATCGCCACCTTGTGTATCTGGTTTACGTGGGTCCTGGGGAATTGAACCTGGGTCCTTTGGCTTTGCAGGCAAGGGCCTTAACCTCTAAGCAATCCCTCCAGCCCTGGGTTCATACTTTAAATTTAAGTGTCCATATGTTCATGGCTAGAAGATAGATATACTTGGTTTTTATTTTGTTTGTTTTGTTTTTCAAAAGTAAGGTAGGATCTCGCTCTAGCCCAGGCTGACCTGTAGTTTACAATGTGGTATCAGGGTAGCCTTGAACTCACAGCAATCCTCCTACCTCTGCTTTGTGAGTGCTGAGATTAAAGGCGTGCATCACCATGCCTGGCTCATACTTGCTTTTTATTTGATATTTATTCCTGATCCTTTCTAAATCACTCATTCTGTGAATCTTTGTATGGTGAAGTTAAGATTTTTCACTTAGACAATTATATCATCTGTAAATCTAGTCAGTCTTATTTCTTCCTTTTTAATCTGTAGTTCCTTTTCTCACCTTATTGCACTGGCTATAATTTTTAACACTATGTTAAATAAGAGGTATTTTTATGAATAGACATTCTTACTTTGTTCATAGAATGAAGGAGAAAGTATTTTATTTTTACAATTAACAGTTGTAATAAGGTTAGCTACAGATTTTTCTCAAGTTGATAAAGTTCTCCTCTCTCCCTACTTTTCTAAGAATTTTTTTTATCATGAATGAGTATTGAACTTTGTCAAATGATTTTCTGCATGTGTTGATGTGATCTCCCTAACATGCTAATACATAGGAGTATATTGCTGTGTTTTAACATGTTAAATCATCCTTACATCCCTCCATTAAAACTTGGGTCATGGTTTACAGTTCTTTTTATATGTTGCTGAATTCTGTTTGATTATATTCTGTTAAGAAATTTCACGTCTCTATTCCTGATGAATATTGGTCTGTACTTCTTTTCTTCTTTTGTATTTTATTTGTGATTTTGTTAATAGCTACATAAAATGAACTAGCAAGTATCCCTCCTGTGCTGTTTTCTGTAAGAGACTATGTAGTATTGGAATTAATCCCACTTGAAACATTGGGTAAGACCCCTTCGAAGCCATCCGGGGCTGCAGATTTCTTTGGAGGGAGTTTTAAAATTATGAATTCAATTTCCTTAATAGTCGTGGGGGCTATCTAGCTATCCGTTTCATACAGGGTGGGTTGTGGCAGCTTGTGTTTTTCAAGGAGTTGCTCTGTTTCTTCTGGCTTTCAGGTGCACGTGTGCGAACGGGTTTCAGTATCTTGCATTGCCTTTGTGATGTCGGTGGGCCCTGGCGCATCCTGTTTCATTTCGGACTGTGGCCACCTGTGTCTTCTCGCTCCTTCGCCCTTCCTTTAGAGTGGTGTCAATGTCATTGATCGCGCCAAAGAACACGCTCTCCCCCTGCTCTTCTGCTCCAATTTCTTCGATTTGGACCCTCCATCATCTTCCTCCTGCTCGCTTTGAGTCTCTCAGCTGCGCTATAGTGTTTCAGGTTGTGGTTCTGTGCATATTTTCATTCAGTTCCCATTTTCTTTTCTTTTTAAATTTGCCCTTAGATGTCCTCTTTGACCAAATACCAAAGAGTGCACTTCAGTTTTCCCAGAGTTTGGAGACATCCCTGTTCTCTTCCTGTTGGTGAGTTCCAGTTGGAGCCCATTATAGGGAAATGGTATATTCCGTGTCATTTCGATTCTTTTTAAATTGTTGGGATTTTTCCGGGCGTGGTGGTGCACACCTTTAATCCCAGCACTCACGAGGCAGAGGTAGGAGGATCGCTGTGAGTTTGAGGCCAACCTGAGACTACATAGTGAATTGCAGGTCAGCCTGGGCTACAGTGAGACCCTACCTCAAAAAAAAAAATGAACAAAATATTCTTGAGATTTGCTATATGGATGGGGAAATGGTCTATCTAAACGTATGCCTGTAGCACTTGGAGAGATGGTGCCTTCCACGGCTGTCTGGTGGTCTGTAGGCAAGGTTGGGTTGGTTCCAACTTGTTGACAGTGCTGCTGGGCTCTGCGATCTTTTTACTAAAAAAAAAAAAATTATTTGTGAGGAGAGAGAGAGAGAGAAAGGACCCTCCAGGGTCTCTTGCTGCTGCAAATGACCTCCAGATGCATGTGTCACTGTGTATCTGGCCTTTGGTATTGGGAAAATGAACCCTGGGCCAGCAGGCTTTGTCACTAAGTACCACTGAGCTATCTCCCCACTCCCCCCCACACACTGCTTTTTTAATGTTTATTTATTCATTTCTTTATTTTCAAGCACAGAGACAGAGAGAATGGGCACTCCGGGGACTTTTAGCTGCTTTAAATGAGCTCTAGATGCATGCACCACTTTGTGCATTTGGGGAATCAAACCAGGCTTTTGTAGCAAGCACCTTAACCAGCAAAGCTGTGCTCTGACTGGTTTTCCACCCGTTGCTCCACCAAGTGCTGAGAGAAGGACGCTGAGCACGTCGCTTGCACTGGCGGAGTGGCTACATCGTTCTTCAGGCTTCACCCCACGCCTCGTGCAGCGCACTTTGGCAGCCAGATGCTAAGGCGCTGCTACACCTTCATGGCAGCTGGCTCCTTCACCACACTGCCTCTTGGTCTCTTTGTCCTCGCCAAGCCTCTATGAAGTCCACCTTATTTCTAGACATACTGCTCATCAGCTTTCCTTTGATCCATTTTGGATGACATGTCATTTACATCTTTTTTTTTTTCAATATATAGAATGCGGGGTGTGTGTGTGTGTAGTGAGTTTCACATGTTACTGATGGAATGGGAAGAGAACTCCAGCATGTCAATGGATTTCCTGTCACCACTCACTTCCCATGAAACCTCCTCACGTATCACCTCAGTAGAAAGAGGAATGAACGTCTCATTATTTCCTTGTTGGGTGGAAGTCCTCTGACCATTGGACAGGTGACTCCTTGTCCCCACTCAGCTATTGTGCCTTCACCCATTGTGAGTACCAAAGGCTTGTCACCGAAAGCCCAGGAACTCCCCCCCACAGCCTGATGATGCTAAGAGCTGGCCACACAGCCTGTCAAAGCAGGCCACGCAGACTGGGGGTGTGGAAGCAGGCCATGTGCACTGGCGGAGCTGAGGCCGGCTATGGTTGCCTTGGGATTTGGCTGGGGCAGGTCTTCTCTCTCCTAGAAGCTGTTGCAGTCCGGTTCGCACTGCTGGTAGAAATCACCCAACCAAGAGCAGCTTCTGGGAAAAAGAGATTTATTTTGGCTTACAGGCTCAGGGGGAAGCTCCACGATGGCAGGGGAAAACGATGGCATGAGCAGAAGGCGGACATCACCCCCTGGCCAACATAAGATGGACCACAGCAACAGGAGGGTGTGCCAAACACTGGCATGGGGAAACTGGCTATAAAGCCCTTAAGCCTGCCCCCAACAATACACTCCCTCCAGGAGGTACTAATTCCCAAATATCCATCAGCTGGGGAGCTTGCATTCAGAACACCTAAGTTTATGGGGGACACCTGAATCAAACTACCACAGAAGCTGTCTTTCCAGCAAGGATGTTTTTTCCTGATCATCTGGCTGAACACAGCAGTTTTGTTGCACTTGGTCTGTCTGTCCTCATTTATGGCTACACACTTCCATAACTGGGACAAGCAAGGCCAAAGGAACCCAAGAAACTCTGACTTCATGACCTTCCTCAGGTCCCATTGTCTCTGCCACACTGCCTTCTTCCCTCCGCTCCTCAGACCTTCCCTCAGTTTTTTCTGTCCTGGTCATGGTTTGTACTTCATGGGAGACATGGGAGGGTATGCCTACATCATCTTCCTGAAGCCGGATTAATCTCTTTTGTGGCCTACAGAATATAGCACGGGGGATGCTGTCACCCATGTCTCACCGTGTCAGATGAGACCAAGACATCACAGCATGAGGGGTGAAGTCACTCAAGTCACATCATGTGGATGAGACCCCCACCTTGATGGTGGCCCACTCTCCTGGCTGCATGGAATGTGTGAGTGGCCATGTGGACCCTGTAAGCTCAGCAGAGGACCAGCCTCTCAGTCACAGGCTTCTGCAGTGGGCGAGTGATAGTTTCCTCTAAAATCCATCATGAAGTGCTAGTTCCTAGGTGATGATGGGGGGGAAAAGGGGTAGTTAGGACTCAGTAAGGCCAGAGGATCCATGTGTGAATCCAAAGATTCCGGGACATGGGTGGTGACAATGTGGACACAACAGTGTGTGCTTGATGCCACTAAGTTGTGAACTTCAAATGGTTGGGGCTATACTGTGCTTTGCATGGGAAATATCCCCATAGGCTCCTGTGTTTGAACACTTGGCCCCTAGTTGATGATGGTATTTTGAGAAGTTGCAGAATCCTTAGGAGGTGGAACTTAGCTGAAGAAATGGGTCAGTGGGGGGCAGATGCTGGCATTGTGGTTATATTCTCGTTGCTGGGACAAAGCACCTGAATAAAGCAGCTGGTAGAAAGGAAGGTTTTATTTTGGCCTGAGCAATGGCTGGACACCAAAGTCTGCCACAGCAAATGGAGAACAGCAGTGTGAGAGTGAACTGAACCCTGGCAAGGGAAAGCTGGCTGTAACACCTCTAAGCCCACCCCAGGGACACACCTCCTGCAGCAAGGCTCCACCTCTCAAACTACTACCAGTTGAGGACCATGCATTCAAAACACAAGAGTTTATGGGGGGCATCTGATTAAAATTACAAAACTTGGGATATATAGCACCTGACTCTATTTCCTATCCTGCGTCAGCTTCCTTCTCTGCTGAGATGTGAGCAAGCAGCTATCGTAAGCTTACACTGTCACAGAGCCACAACCACAATGCCTGCCCCCCATGACAGGCTGTATTCGCCCAACCATAAGCCAAACTCCTCGATCATTTAATTTGCTCCTTGGAAGAGATTTGACCATAGCAACAAAATTAGTAATTAATGCAAGTGGTAAATGTTATGTCTGTTTTACCACAATAAAAGTTTTTTTTCTAAGTTATGATGAAACAAAAAGTAAATGATGAAAAAAGGGGAACATTAAGATATACATTATATACATTGTGCTCACTGATTGGACACATAAAACTGATCTGGAAAGTAATCCTTCAGGTTAGGTGGGTGGGACAGAGGTGCTCTGCACATGATACTTATGCCAGAGAAGACATAGAAATCGTCACTTTGTCCAATAAAGGAAACAGTTAAGTATATTACAACTTACAATTCAGGGATGTTTTTAACTCTTTGAGAAATGTTTATAAAAATAGCACAAAATCAGTATTTTCTTATGATATAACCATTATTGAGAAAAGTAGAAACCAAATTTTAAATATTACAACTTAAAACAGACCTCCAGAACTAAAATAGTTACAAAAATACCTGCGTTTACAGTTGTGCTTGGAGAATCTCATTTTATTGCTGACGTTGAGTTCAAAGTGCGATGACAATGACAGTTAGTGTGATTAGAAAGTACTTCATAAACTTATTTTCAGTGCTGTAAAAAGAAGGAGGGCCTGGGGAAGCAGCTTAGTGGATCAAGCTTTGCTGTACAAGTGTTAGTTCTGGAGCTCGATCCTCAGAAGCACATAAGTGCCAGATGCTGCTCGGGCCTCAGGAATCCCCACACACCTGCAGCGGGGAGACTCCACTGAAGGCCTGAGGGCCAGCCCGCCCAGCGAACGCAGCCGGAGCCGGCAGGAAATCCACCCGACAGGTGCAGGCAAGGGGGACACCTGGAAGCTGTCCTGATTTACACACACACACACACACACACACACACACACACACACACACACACAGAGAGAGAGAGAGAGAGAGAGAGAGACAGAGAGAGAGAGAGAGAGAGAGAGTAAAGGAAGAGAAAGAGCCCATCGATCAACTGTATTGCTCCCAGGCTCAAGTGCTTGGAGGCCCTGACCTTGAGTGACCCACAGAAGAGGGTAAGGCTGGCGGCAGCATGCGGCCACATGCAGAAGCAGCGGGCATCGAGCGCCAATGGGGGCGCACCTGCAGGCGTTTTGCCCTTGTGCCTTTGAACTTGAGAGCTGTCTACAGGTATCTTCTCTCGGACAACAGGCGTCACAGGGATCATATTTGGCCATTTTGGTGGAGAAGAAAGTGCTTAAATATAATTTGGTCAAAAACAAACTAATGACCATTATGACAAGCTGAAAGCTGTTACTGAAAACAAGGCTCTGCTGTCACCATGGGGGGCGGGGGTCCCGTTGGCAGAGCCAGCCACGCAGCAATCTGCTGGCACGCTCCCACCTCCCAGCCCGCCACTTCCCTCCGCTGCTTTCCCACTCCCATCCCTGGTGGCTCTGTCCTAACATGTGTCCGTGGGAAAGTGGAATGCCTGAGCTGGTTACAGTCATTGAAGCCTCAGCAAAAACGTCTCTGAAATCCCCTCATGACAAAAGCTTTGTGTACAGGCAACAACAACAAAAATAAACAGGCAGAACACGGGGGTGGGGGGAGGAACGCTGCTCAGGGAGGGCTGAGGAGATGGCTTAGTGGTTAGAGATGCGTGCTTTCAATTGCCTGTGCCCTCACATTCCAGTTACCTTCTCACTGCTGCCTTAAAGATTCCAGGAGAAACCTCGTCGTGGGGGCTGGAGAGATGACTTAGTGGTCAAGCGCTTGCCTGTGAAGCCGAAGGACCCAGGTTCGAGGCTTGATTCCCCAGGACCCACGTTAGCCAGTTGCACAAGGGGGCGCATGCGTCTGGAGTTCGTTTGCAGTGGCTGGAAGCCCTGGCGCGCCCATTCTCTCCCTCTCTCTCTCTCTATCTCCCTCTCTCTCTCTGTCTGTAGCTACCAAATAAATAAATAAAAGAAAAAGAAACCTCGTCGTGGTGGAGGGAGCTGGCTCACAGCATCACACACCCACAGCAGACAGAGAACAGCCAGAGCACCCAGTAGGGCTGGACTCAAGATCCAACCACAGAAACGCACCTTCTTGCAGAAGACTAGGAAGAAAGCTTAATCAAAAACACCCGAGGCTATGGGGCCGCTGACACCCAAAGCAGATGTACAGAGCGGCCGATGTGTCAGGAGTTGATTTGCAGCGTCAAGAGACCTTAGTGCACCCACATTCACTTTCTCTCTCTTTTTTTTTCAAGATAGGGTCTCGATGTAGCCCAGGCTGACCTGGAATTCACTATGGAGTCTCAGGGTGGCCTTGAACTCACGGCGATCCTCCTATCTCTGCCTCCCTAGTGCTGGGATTAAAGGGGTGCGCCACCGTGTCTGGCTCTTCTCTCTTAGATTAGACCTTTTCACTCATAAATAAATAAATAAATAAATAAGCAACAATTCTCAGCAAGAAAAAAAAAAATAGCCAGCTGAGTGAAAAACCTTCATGGATTGGGAGAAAATGGATATAAGCCACGTGGCTGATAAACAGGCAAACGGCTGAACAGACATTGCCCCAAGGAAGAGAGACAGGTGCCCACAGCCGTGTGAACTTCTCAATGCCACTAATCTTCAGGGGCATGTGAGCAAAACCGCAGCCAGCCACCCTGCACTCCTGCCACTGTTCAAAACGCAACACAGCGAGCCCAGGGAGAACATGAAGACATGGCAAACCTGTAACCGGGTGCTGGGGATTCAGGAAAACCTTCCAGCCCAAACCCTAGGTTTGTGTCTAACTTTAAACAACGAATTGAATAAAATAAGTCTGAGAAGGACAATTATTAAATGATTACATTTATTTAGGGAAGTACAGAGCCAAAGAAAGATACCCACGTGGCTTGAGATCCCACATCTTGGATCTGGAAAAACCATAAAAAGGACAGAAAAGAGGGTTCAAGAGTTCCTTCCATGTGGAGAAAGAGCCCACGTGGAAAGTAAGAGCGAGCCAGGGGGCCCTGGCCAAGCTGAGGGGAATTCTCTAGCACCTGGAGGTTCCTGAGTGGTCAGGCAGCTCAGAGAGCTTGCCATGCCCACCCACCCCCAAACCTATTTATAACCTTATGGTGGTGAGCCCAACTTCCAGCTCAGGTGAACCTGAGGGAGAGTTGATTGGTTTGGGCTAGAGGCTATCTCAGGAAGAGGCCAGCCATGACACCAAGTTCTGAGGTCTAAGCTTGACCAACTACAATGTTAGGATTAGATTTAAATTCTAGGAGAGACCTCCCTCCCATATGGGGCCCAGGTCTTTGGAAAAGCAGATCTAGGTGAGAGATGAGAATCCAGATCATCCTTTGATCTCTAGCCAGTACAGACTGCAAGGACAGGCCCAAAGACCTTCCTGGCTCTCACTGTTAGGGGCCAGTCACCCCAGCTGCCTAAAAGAGCCTACTGACGCCCTCTCAAGTCCCAGGACGAACATGGAGACAGAGTTCTGGTGCTATCACATGACCCTGCAAACCCCCCCATGGGGGTACATCTAGAGAAGCGAAGTCAGGATGTCTAGGGCAGCATGACCCATGGCAGCATGCCCACAGGCAGTGACCAGATGAAGAAAAGCAGAGCCCCAGGCAGACATGAAAGGGTGACGTTCTGTCTCTGCTTCAGCACAGCGGACATGGGAGATAGGACACAAAGCGCAGGAAGCCAGGGAGCAGAAGCCAGCACTGCCTGTCCCACTTCCGCGATGGATCTGATAGTCAGACTTGGAGGGCAGGGTGGACTGTGGCTCCCATTGGCTGGGAGAGGGGCAAGAAGCACTGGCCAAGGGAAGAAAGTTCTCGTGATGAGTCTGAAGAGAAATCATGGCTGCAGCCCAGTACAGCACTTGACAATTCCATAATGCATGCTTAAAATTTTTACGAAGAGGGTAGATCTTATTGTGTTCTTATCATAAAATAACGGTAATAATAAAGATAAGAGGAGGCTAGGGAGCCTTGGGGGGCGATGGATGCCTGTGGATCTGCTGCGTCTTTATCTGCAAACTCATCAGCTTGTTCACATTAAATACAGGATGCTTTTGCACCTTACTCATGCCTCAATAAAGTGGTTTTTGAAAACAAGTGCAAAACAGCATCCAGTAAGATGTAACAGAGCTGCCTCTGGGAGCAGCTCCCACACCTCGGCCGTGCTTGAATTTTACACAATAAGCACACGTTAATTTCATAATAAAAGCTACATTGCATTAAAAAATAAACCAAAACCTGGCTTTCGTTCAGGGGAGGAGGTGCCGTGCCGCCCTTGTGTATTCTGTGGAGTGGATATTCCCATGTGGTAGATTTCAAGTGAACTCTTTTTTTTTTTAATATTTAAAAAATTTTTTTTTATTTATTTGAGAGTGACAGACAGAGAAAGAGGCAAAGAGAGAGAGAGAGAGAGGGAGGGAGAGAATGGGTGCACCAGGGCCTCCAAGCCACTGCAAACGAACTCCAGATGTGTGCGCCCCTTGTGCGTCTGGCTAACATGGGTCCTGGGGAATCGAGCCTCGAACCAGGGTCCTTAGGCTTCACAGGCAAGTGCTTAACCGCTAAGCCATCTCTCCAGCTCTCAAGTGAACTCTTTACAGAACTCCAGAGAGTTGGACCCTGGTCTTTCCATGCCAGGGACAGAGCCGGTACCTGGGTGGGACCTCTGTGGGGTCCACAGAGACTCAGTGTACTCCCCAATTGCTGCCTACTACACACCTTATCCACAGTGGTTGCCAGAAAGTCCAGGCTATAGTGTAGCATCACCTTCTCCAATGTAGATGCTGACCTCCAGGAGAGATCTGTGGCCTCAACTCTCCCACTGGAAGCAAGTGCCACCAGAGAGAGCCGTGAGATCCAAGGGAGACTCAAGACCACTGTATGTGTTGCAGTCAGGTTGGCACTGCTTCCAGAAAACACTTGATCAAGAGAAGCTTGTGGGGGAAAAAAGGTTTATTTTGGCTTATAGACTCCAGGAGAAGCTCCATGACGGTAGGGAAAATGATGGCATGAGAGAGGGTGGCTATCACCCCCTGGCCAACATAAGGTAGACAACACCAACAGAAGAGTGTGCCAAACACTGGCAAGGGGACACTGGCTACAATACCCATAAGCCCGCCCCCAACAATACACCACCTCCAGGAAGCGTTAATTCCCAAATCTCCATCAACTGGGAACCTACTGTTCAGAACACCTAAATTTATGGGGACACCTGAATCAAACCACCACAGTATGTAAATTCCTCCCATATGTCCAGTTTCAGTCAGGTTCTGAGGACTCCTCATGAAACCACTAGCTGATCAGAAAGCAGGGCAGGGACATGGAGTCCAAGGTAGCCAATGTGAGTGGCCATGGGGGTGACCTATCAGAGCTGACAGTTAGGAGGTGTCAGCAGCCAGCCCATGTGTTCTTGGTGTTCAGATGGGACCAGCAGGCAGGACTAACCCAGAAGTGGTTCTGTTTGCATATGTGACACACGATAATGTCCCAGAAAGGGTCTACGTGGTGAGAAGTACTTTAGCCACTCTTCAAATACAGCTGTGACAATTACTACCCAACAAATGAGTAAAATGAGACCCCTCTGTGGGGTCACTGAGATGAACTTCCAGACCAGGCACAGGTATGGAGGAAGGGAAGTTATGAAAGATACAGGGGAAGTTCCACAATGGCAGACCAAGCTGACCCCATGCGCACCAGCAAAAAGCAGACAAGCGCACAATAGGACTCAGGCTGAACTCCAGCGCTTTGCTTATCTTTAGACTGGAATTCCAAACCCACCACACACCTTAGAGCTGGACCCTAAGACCCTCCCAGTGACACTTTCTCCAGCCAGGGAACTACAGATCTAAATTACAGACTTTAATAAAATCCTGAACATGTTGGGGGGCATCCATTTAAACTACCACATTCTGCCTCTGACTCCCAACAGATTCATAACCATCTCACATCGTTGAGTCCAATTGATAATGTGACATCCATTCAAACTACCACACCTTCCTTCACAACAATGCACAACAATGAAGCTTGTCTCTAAGTGAAAAGAACAAAACTTTGAGAAGAGAATGTTGGAGACACTTGATGGCACAGCCAGTCAGCCTAGGTTCAATTCCACAGCACTGTGTAAAGCCAGACACAAAGTATGATGCATGTACCTGGTGTGCATTTGCAGAGGCAAGAGACTGGCACGTGCACACATGCACATGCAAATAAATAAAAATCATGTTTAAAATAAGAAAGAAAAATTGGGATATCTCTATGATAGAACCCCACAAAAAGCAGCTGCTGGCTTCTGGTCAGGAGGAGGCACAACAGTGCCTACAGCCAGCGAGGCTCCTCAGAACAAGGCAGAGGGCAGAGGTGCAAGTGGCACAGGGCTGCCAGCCTTGAAGCACAAACAAGAGGCCAGGGTTACATTTCTGCCCCTGACAACAGCCGAAAAGTCAATGACTGACTCAAAACACCCAAGCTTACTGTATCAGGTGGGTAATGAAATGAAACCATTCGCAGACCTGCAAAAGCAGAAATTGAACAGAATCTGCAAGACACACGTGACTAGCGACTTTGGAGGAAGTCAAGGAAAAGGGCTCTTACGGGTGTAGTGAGGGTGACTGGAGCACCTACCTTACAGCTTACGGGAGATTGGGGACTCGCAGATTCCTTCATCCAGAACACATCTACCCCAGACTCAATGCCTTGGAAAATCACCCCAAAGTACAGCAAGACCCACTGATGTCCATGGAAGCCTATGTGGTCAGACTCCACATACACAATCCTGGACTTAGGCCATGGAACTGCTGCCTTTGCATATAGTAAGAAAGTCACACACAGTCTGTGGGCACCACTCTTCCAAATCCACCTCCTGAAACTTAACAGGATGCTGTCTCTCTACACTAGGCTGCAGTGGAAGCCTTCAGCCAGAAGGGAAGCCAACACAGAGCCCAGGTGTGCCGTGCTGCTGAGCTGGGAGGTGCAGCAGGTGAGGGGTTAGACCCACACGTGGAGCTCAGAGCAGAGTCTCGTTACAACGGCTTTGCCAGGGTGCCGCTCCATTGTATTCAGAGGAGCGCCTGAGCAGGCAAGACATGAGAACAGGCAAACCAGAGATCAAAAGGAGAAGGTCCCGTACAAGGCATCATGCAGAGCATCCTAACCCAGGCCCTTTGATGTCCATGGTCAGGACCTGGGGCTGCTACAGTGAAGAAACAAGACAGGGCTTCATCTCCATGTAGAATAAACACAGGAGAGGTCCACTAAGACACTGCTTGTTTGAAGTCTAAACCACGGTAGACTTGTAAAACGTTGTGTGAATGGAGTTAGGCATGGTCTATGTCCTATGCTGGAGTCAAGGTCACCCGGAATGATGCTCTGCACTCACAGGCCAAGGACGGGAGCAGGGTGAGGGGCATCTGGGGGCCTCCACTGCAGCTCTTCAGAAGATGAGTTGGAAGGGACATTGTAAACTGCTTCCACTTCCCAGAGCTCAGTGACATTTACTCAGGTCCCACTCTTAAATCCATTCTCAGATGTGTTCTGTGTTCTGGCATACACCAGCGCAGGAGATCTGTATCCCAGTATTTTTTTTACCAATAAAATTGTATTTCATTGGGGTGATGGTGTACTGAGTTTTGGAAATTACCAGCTTCTGTTGCAAACAAGCATGTGTTTAACAGTCCTGTCCAAAAACAGATCAGTAAGCAATGATTAGGTGAGTGAATTGGTCAGGATTCTCCAGAAAAACAGGGCCAACAGGAGAGAGAGAAAGAGGGAGGGAGGGAGGAGAGAGACAGACAGACAGGTAGGTCTTACACTGAGATCAGATGCCAGCATCCACGCATGGCCACTCCAGGGTATGGTACATTTGGTCATTGTCTCATCTGGTCACTTCTTCCCTCCCCATGCAACACTGGGCATCACCCCTAAGCTGATGTTGGATTTGGCCTATTGTGGTCACTGGCCCAGGGGATGCAGTGCCCCCAGTGTGTCAGATGCTTTAAACCTGTTGGCACAGCTTGCACTGGCCCTTTGTCACAGCTATAAGGGACCCAAGCAGTGTTCTATCATCCCCTCCCGCCCCGCCCCTGGCACAGCCTTTGCCAAGCGAAACAATACCACCATGCCTGGTAGGAGTGGTGAGAAACCGGAAAGAGAACAAAACTGAGCAGGGGGCTGGTGACAGCGAGGTCACAGTCATTGAGAAAACCTGGGGATTCGTCAAAGGCTCCCAGGCTCCAGGCCAGGCACGGCCCTGCGATGGTCTGCGCCCGAAGAAAACATGCATGCTTTTCCAAGGGGGGCCTCAGCCCCGCGGCCAAGCTCGCAAAGTGTTCAAACACTCCCTTTTGTTTGCCATTTGGGGTCTGAAATAAACATGTGCCCCAAAGATAAAGAAAGAAATCCAAAGCTCTGTCTAGTTATTTACTAATAGCCCCAGAATGCACAAGCTGGGGGCATTTAAGAAAAATACATGCAAAGGAAACAGATAATAGTCTTGAGTATTGGAAGAAGGACGTGGCGTCTCTTTCCAGTCCCGACTGCTACTCATGGAGCCTGGAGTCTCTAGGACTGGGTTTCCCCTCGGGGCCATGCTGGGAGGGAAGACCGAACTGGGAGGCGCTGGAGCTCCTTCCACATGCACCATCTCTTCAGCAACATGCAGCATCTGCCACAAACACATGACATGTGAGTCAAGAGTCCTGCCAGGGCCAGAGGAAGCGCCTTGACTCCCCGCACTCAGGAGACAGAGGTAGGAGGATCCAGAATTTGAGGCTACATAGTGAATTCCAGGTCAGCTTGAGCTAGAGTGAGACTCTACCTCAAAAATACAAAAAAGAAAAAAAAAAACCATGAGAGTCAGGGGAAAGGGGCTCTTGGCTCACCCTGAGCAGAATTACCACCAGGCCTAACCAGCTGGGGGTAAACTCCACACAGAGACTGAGTCTCACCAGAGAAAGGGACAGGCCTAGTGACTGGTAAGCTGCTACATTCTGAGCTTCTCAGCATCTTCTCTTTTGTTGGTATTTTTGTTCCCAAGTGCAATGTAAACTTAAGCTCTGTAGAACGGAAATTCAAATCCCTTTCTTTGACTCATGCCAAAAATATCAACGTTGGAAACCCATGCTTTTGGTTTAGAAGTTAATTGATATTACGCTATGATTTAAAATGCAAGAGAGTATTTGCCTTTGACAACAGGTTAGTATGAGCCAATCAGCTTTAAAAACAAGGGACAGTATCTGTTTCCCTCCATTTGCCGCCTACTACTCATGGCGAGGGCCAGGGCTCCAGCAGAGGCTGTGACCACAGAACTGGCCCTTTAAAAGACAAGTGTGCCAACACCCAGCATGCGGAGCTGGGCAACGAGCGTGAGGGTACTCTGCACTGGGGTGCTCAGCTTCACCCTCCGGGCAAGATTACCCCAGACACGTGGGAGAATGTCTTCCCCTAAAGAAGAACAAAACGCACTGTAGAGACGTTGTGCCCACCCTGTGGCCCAGATTCGTCAGTAGGCTTGACAAAGGCAGTAACAGTGATAATACTAATAACTTCTGTGACCTTGGAAATATACCTACTACAATTCTTCAAACTACAACAGAAGGTAAGAAGGGTACAGGACAAAGGCAGAGACACAGAGAGCTGTGACATGATGCCAAGCATTTAACATACATGCTACTGGCATCTCATCAGCAGACAGAGTCATAAACAGGAGAGAAGAAATAATAGCCATGACTTATGATGTTACTAATAAAAGACATCAAAATGGATTCAGAATGTTCGGGAGCTTGACAAGCTACCCAGATAACCCTTCCCTACTTCATACACTCAAATTTCCACATGCCAAAACCCCTGAATATAAAAAAAAGTGCAAAGATAGCCTGAGGGGAAACCCCACATCATCTGTAGAGGAACAAAGATTAGAACCACAGCAGACTTCTATCAGAAACCATGCAGGCAAAATGACAATGGAGTGGCATCTTGGGCATAAGGAAGAAAATCTATCAACCCTAAATTGTTTGGAACATCCTTCAAAGTGGGAATCAACCTTTGTAAAAGTTCGCATGCTGCCTAGATATTTGATAATATTGACCGAATGTTGTTTATTTTCATGTGTGATACTACTAACTTTCTCAGATTTTTAAGTAGTCATTATATTTTGTAGACACCTAAAATTTATGGATGATATGTGGTTTTCAGGATGAAGCAAGTGGAGTTTAAGTGAAAGAAATGGGCTCAGAGTCCATCATTATTAATGCGCAGAGTCCATTATGATTAATGCTGGGGTGCAACTAGATGTAGGCTCATCACATGGAACCCCAAATTTAAAACAAATTTGAAATTTTTATGAATAAAAATGAAGAATTTGTAAAAGATAGAGAGATTAAGACTTTCTGAGACCAGCAAAATGTGAGGGGATTCATGGCTAATTGATGTATGTTCAGAAGCATGTAGCTGCAAAAACATACAATATTAGGAATAAAATCAATAAAGATAAAATAGAATTCCTCTCCTGTCTTTTGATCATTTTTGCTCTTTTTTTAAGTCTGACCTTTCATGAGTTAATTAATAAAATAACTTATTAAAAATTTATACTCCCATTTCACCATCTTCCTTTGTCCTCCCTTCCTTATATTCCCCTCCATTTAGCCCCCTCCCCTTTCCTACAGTTCCCACTTCTATTTTAAAATCAATATTTGTTTATTTACTTATTTAAGAGAGCAGGGGAGAGAATGGACCACCAAGCTCTCTTGCCACTGAAAATGAACTACAAACACATTCACCACTTTTGCCTTTATGAGGGTACTAGGGAATCAAACCCAGGTTAAAACACAAGCTTTGCAAGCAATTGTCTTTAACCACTGAGCAGTCTCCCCAGCTCCCTCTTCTATTTTTTGATATTTAGTTCTCCCTCCTCCATCATCCGTGACAGCCTGTTGATGGTCAGTGTTACGCAGGTCTGTGCAGGTAGCAACAGCTGCTATGCGGTCATGTTTTAATTCAGCTAAACAGAGGTCAGCAAGCACTATCTTGCAGTGTCAGAGAGTAAGGCCCAGATGGTGTGCTGCCAACACCCACTCCACTCTCAGTGTGGCATGAAAGTGCCCATATTGAACCTGTCGACAAACGTGCAATGGCCATGTGCCAATAAAGCTTTATTTGTGAAAACAGGCCGCTGCTCTTAGTTTGCTGACCCCTACTACAACAGATAATTGCCTATGGAAAACAGTAACAGTGTGTCCTGTGTTTATAGTACATGTAAAATAAACCTCACCACAGAGCAATGTCACCAGACCGTCCTTAGGCCACCTTTGATGGTAAGTCTTGACTGTCAATTGAATGGGAGTTAGGGTCACCATGGAAACACCCTATGAACATGTCTGTGAGGGCATTTCCAGGGAGGTTTAACTGAGGGAAGACTCACCATGTATGTGGGTTGCAATAACCCATGAGCTGGGGTAGGAGGATTGCTGTGAGTCTAAGGCCAGCCTAGAGCTACAGACACTCCAGAACACCAAAGAACAACCAACCAACCAACCAACCAACCAAGCAAACCTCCCGACACTCCCAGGATGAGGAGCAGGGCAAGGAGCACCAGCATGCTTCCTGACCATGGACACCTGGTGGCCAGCTGCCCCACATTCCTGCCACCACACCGTGATGGCCTTCACCCCCAAACTGTGAGCTCTTTCTTCCTTAAGTTGCTTTTGTCGGGTATTCTGTCACAGCAGCAAAGAAAAGAAGTCCACCTCTGTGCAGTACATAGGACTGTCAGGAGGCGACAGGCCAGATACCTGTCAATCACTAGTATTCTTTAAAAAGATAAAATAGCCAGGTGTGGGCTGAAGAGATGGCTTGTCAGTTAAGTGCTTGCCTGCGAAGCCAAGGGACCCCAGGTTTGATTCCCTAGGACTCACGTAAGGCAGATGCACAAGGTGGTGCATGCATCTGGAGTTTGTTTGCAGCAGCTGGAGGCCCTGGCATGCCCATTCGCTCTCTGTCTACCTCTTTCTCTCTGAAATAATAAAATAAAAGCCAAAAGAAAATAGCCAGGTGTGGTGGTGCAGGCTTTTAACTCCAGCATTTGGGAGGCAGAGGTATGAGGATCACTGAGTTTGAGGCCAGCCTGAGAATACACAGCACATTCCAAGTCAGCTTGGACTAGAGACCCTACCTCAAAAAAAAAAAAAAAAAGACAAAACAAAAAGATAAAATAATAAGTCAGTCAAGATGATGAAATAAAATCATAAAATATATTCAGTTAAACTCACAGAAGGCAAAAAAGCAATGGGAAAAAAACAAGGCACGCATGGAATAAAAGAAAGGAGCTAGCAGATGATTTCTTCTTTTATTAATTAATTAAATAATGTATGAAACAAACCAGGTTGAAAGAGAGGGAGAGACACATGGGTTGTCAGGGCCTTCTCTACAAACTCCGCATTCTCTGTGGGTACTGGGGAATTGAACCCAGACTGTCAGGCGTTGTCAGTAAGTGCCTTTAACCGCTGAGCCATCTCCCCAACCCAAGATGGCAATTTTAACCCAACTACCTCCTAGTCATCTTAGGGTGCATTTTCTAATCTCAGACTCAGAGAAGTTAAGCCAGGAGCAATGTTCAGGAGCCAAGGGTGGGAAACAAGAGCCTGGTCCTGCCCTGGAGAGAAGGTGTGGGCACTGGGGTTTGGCGCCCGGGCTTTCAGAGGCAGGGACAACTCAGGAGTCAGCAGGCTAGGGTGGACCCTGCCAACCACCCTATCCTTCTACTCCCTTGCCAGGTTCGATGCTGGGGTGGTCTGTGGCTTTGCATAGAGAAGTGGCCACTCTTGGGCCTGTACCCCCAGGGTGCAACTCAGAAGTGTGGCCACAGCAGAGTCCTCTGAAGAATGGGAGCTGACGCCAGCCCAGGAGCCCCGCGCATACCTCCCTCCCAGTACCTGTTGGATGACTTTGAGATGTGCACAAATGCCCGTTCACCCCAGACAAGATGATGAACCCCACTGAAGAGATGATTCCACTCAAAACCAGCTTGGGAAGCCTGCGAGTTTACTGGGATTACTTACGGGGGTGAGGGTGGCTCGAGGCAGCTGCATCACTGGAAGCCGCCCCAGGGCAAATGACGCGGCAGGGACTGTAGTCCTGGGGCTCCCGTGGGACTTGCAGGCTGGCCAGGGTCTCTGCTCCTCCGGGAAGGTCGCTACTGCTCAGCTAGTCGGGGGCGGGGCCTTGTGACTCTGAGCTTCCTGAGCCGATAAGTGTCATGAGTCTCTTTCCTCCCTGGCAGAGTGACTGTTTCAAGTGGAGGAAATGGACACAAAACAATATCATACTTGGTGATTTCACCAACTAACTACTGGGCCACTCCACAGCAGGGCTCTTCCCAAACACTGAGAACCAGGGCTTCTTTACCCAGACAGCCCAGGCTCCCACACTGACGCCCCTCTCCCCAGGCCTCATGTGCAGGGAGCGGCTGAACAGCCTGCAATGTCTCCTCTTCCTGGCAGACCGGAGGCAGAGGCTCTGAGGGGACAGTTGGGTTCACGGAGCAGGTAGGGGAAGGATCTGGATTTGTCCCAGAAACCTTCACATAGACCACCATGCTGGTACCTGGGACAGAGGACCAGAGAGGGAACAGAGGAAAGGGAGATAGGAGCCCCCAGAGGCCACTTTGGCCTCTTTCTGGAAAGCAAGCAAGAAGAAAGGGAGAGAGAAGAGGAGAGAGGAGGAGAGGGAAGGAAAGAGAAGGGAAGAGAAGAGAGAGGAGAGGAGAGGAGAGGAGAGGAGAGGAGAGGAGAGGAGAGGAGGGGAGGGGAGGGGAGGGGAGGGGAGGGGAGGGGAGGGGAGGGGAGGGGAGGGGAGGGGAGGGGAGGGGAGGGGAGGGGAAAGAAGGGAAGGGAAGGGAAGGGAAGGGAAGGGAAGGGAAGGGAAGGGAAGGGAAGGGAAGGGAAGGGAAGGGAGGGGAAGGGAAGGGGAGGGGAGGGGAGGGGAGGGGAGGGAGAGGAGAGGAGAGGAGAGGAGAGGAGAGGAGAGGA
Organism: Jaculus jaculus; assembly: GCF_020740685.1. Lineage (NCBI taxonomy): Eukaryota > Metazoa > Chordata > Mammalia > Rodentia > Dipodidae > Jaculus > Jaculus jaculus. The sequence continues at coordinate 197,027,817 of NC_059103.1, read as the reverse complement.
GAGGAGAGGAGAGGAGAGGAGAGGAGAGGAGAGGAGAGGAGAGGAGAGGAGAGGAGAAGAGAAGAGAAGAGAAGAGAAGAGAAGAGAAGAGAAGAGAAGAGAAGAGAAGAGAAGAGAAGAGAAGAGAAGAGAAGAGAAGAGAAGAGAAGAGAAGAGAAGAGAAGAGGAAGACTTCCTGGAAATAGGAAGGGGTTCTCCTCTTCTGCCCTTCTCCACAAGGAGGGAGACCACCACACTGGGGCCATCATTCTCCTGGCTCCCCACATCCTCCTGTGTCCACCCCAAAGCCCCCTATGGTTTGACAACCCCTCAAACCCAAAGTCAAGGTCACCTTTCATTCCCTTTCTGTCATTCTCCCAGTGCCTGACTGCCTGGGGCCTTTGCATTTTCTGCACCCCCCCCCCCACCCGCCTGCCCTCCCCGAGCTCGGTCTAAATATCCGACAGAGCAAACCAGGACCCCTGCTGGATGCTTTTGGAAGTGCAGGCAGCGAGGCTGTCCGATATGTATATCAGATCCCAGCACCTCCACCTGTAGCGGTGTGAGTGAACAAAGAGCTTCCCTTCCCCGTGCCCTGTCCCCTGACTAGTGGAATGGGCATGAAAGTGCAGTTGCAGCGCAGATGGCACCACGGAGGGGAGCCAGGAAGGAATATGTAAGCTGCCAGGGAGGAGTGGGGGGCTCAGGAGACCTTCCAAGCCTCCCTGAGCCCCAACTTGGTCCCCGTGGGTTGAGTCGCCTTGCCGACTTCTTGGTAGAGGTGTTTTGGCTCCTTAGTGGTGCTTCAGCACCGTGGGGTGCTTGTTACAGTCCAATTAGAGGAAAAAGCACAGCCTGATTCCCAGCTCCTTCCCAGGATGAGGCTGGCTCCTCACCTCATGTGAGCACCCCGCTTGCCTGAGCTTGCAGGGCTGTGGAGGTTGGGTTACCAGGGGGACCATAAAGGCATTCAAAATGTGGGGCAGCAGTGCAAAGGCTCATGGGAGTGAAGCCATTGTGTTCTTGTGTATTTTGTGTAAGAATTACAAATGGCCTGGTGCTGCTAGTGGGGGGGAGGGGTTACAAAGGAGGGAAGTACAGATTCTGAGCTGATGAATCATGGGGTTCACTCCAAAGTGTCCCTTGAGCCCTATGAGGAAACCTCTCCCCCACTTTATAGGCTGAGAAGCTGCTAACACCCCTCATTTGCCTGGGCACAGATGAGCAAGAAGGCACTGGGAGAGAAGGAAGGTGGGCACCAGTGCAGAGGCCGCACCAGGGTCTAGTCAGGTTACCTTTGCTCCACTCAGCAGGGTCCAGGGGCTGCTCGGCTGATGCACCAGCCTCATGGGTGTGGAATTGAGAGGAGGGAAGGGAAAGGCCCAAATACCCCGCAAACGTGGACAGTGTGTCGCAGTAGATCAGGAGGGGCACACTGAGACTACCAGATGTGGTGGGGGGGGTGACCCCAGGGCTGTGTGCATAGGGAGCCTGCAACTGGGTTCAGGGCCAGCCACAGAGACTGGCTTGAAGGACTGTGCCTGTGAAAGGGGAGTGTGGCCTCGACCTGGGGAGCCTATAGGTACTGGATGTGCCTCTCTCCCCTTGGAGCTGCTCACCAAGCTCACCAGCCTGCCTCTTACAAGGGCGCATCTCATCTGCACCCCCACTGGCTGCCTCACAAAGTAGAGAGGGCACTTTGAAGTGCCTACACTCCATCACTTTGCTTCCAGCCTGGAACCTCCATTCCCACAAAGCCCTCCTCAGAAACACTGTTCTTTGAGGACAGAAATCAGAGCTCTTGACAGCTCCACAGTGTCCTGGTGGAAGGAGGGGAGGAGATGCCTCCGACCTACTGAGCAGCACTCCATGTACTGTGTGAGCAGGTGGGGGATGGCATTGTCTGGCCAGCGAATTTGAGTTCCCAAAGGAAGTGGCATCTGAAGGCAATGGCCCTCGGGGACAGCAAAGCCAGGACTTAGCAGTCCACAGAAAGGGTGTCCACTTTCCTGAAGAGGGCCTGGTCTCCCAGCCCTATGTGCCAGGGCACCTCTGGCACCTGATCAGTACACAGCAGACTGCCTGTCATCACTGGAGGCCCTTAATTAGGTAGCAATTGGCTCTAAAGATATTTATTGACTTCAAGTGTCTGTAATCAGACGTGTCTCACACCGTTGAAAAGGCTCGTTAATTTTTTAATAATTAAGTGGTACTTAATGAAATAGGAATAATTGTCCAGCCTCACCCACGTGAAACCTTTCTTTGGAGACATGTGACTTGATGAGGCCCTAATGCCACCAACATGTCTAGCTCACCCTGAGGCCCACACAGGGAATAAATGGGCTTACTGTGAGACCCCCCTGTCTCCGTCACAAGGCAAGATGAAGGGTGGGCCTGTGGGAGATAGGACTCCAGTTCACCAGAGTGTCAGCCACACCCTGGCTGCCCTGGCCCAGGTCACCAGCTCATTCCTGGCCAAGACAGATGGAGGCACAGATGGCCTGGTTCAGGCAGGCTGACACCATCACATACCTGATCCTCCCACAGCCGAGTAGGCTATTCCTGATGCTCAGATGAGGAAACTAAGGGGCAGTAGAGAGGGGTGAATTTCTCCCCGTGACAAGATTGGAAGGGGGAAGCTAGGGCACATACTCACATCTGCACAACCACACACATACACATTGCACATCCACATACCTGCATATCCACACACTACACCTGTGGCCTCTATGCCTACACTTGTACATTCGCACTGTGCGTACCCATACACAGCTGCAGACCACACCCACCGAGTTTCACACCACACGCACATCACACACCTGCACATAGAGCTGTGTCCTGTTTGCTGTAGGAGTCTTCAGCCTCCTCACTGGGCAGTGTGGGCAGCAGGAAGATGGACACAGTCCCAGTCCTCAGGTCCCAGACCCAGAAAGACCCAGCTACTTTCACTCCAGTGACTCAAACACAATTTCATATCTTCATTTGTACTCCCTAGTTGAAATGCATTTGGCCCACAATCTGTGTCAAGGGACAGAAGCACGCAGGCTTACAGGCTGGTGGTCCTGGAACCCATGTCCCTTGATGTCCCCTTCAGCCCCAGCTCTGAAAGGCAATTGTGTCCACAAGTTGGTTCATCCAAGGGCAAACTCTTTCCTGGCACAAGGCTGCTGGTGCCCTTCACATGACTCTGTAGGGATGACCGCCACATATTTCCCCGCAGAAATACCAGGGTGTTCCAGGTCAAGGAGGCTGTGCCCTGTCTCGGGACAGATGGCATTTTCATTTTCTAAAGGCCAATACAAAAACTACAGTGAGAGACAATGGACGGCATGCCCTAGCCTCTCACAGACCATGGTCAGAACACTCCAGGCTCTGCAAGACAATGGTAGGAATACCCTAGCCTCTTGGGCCCCTGAGCAAGACAGTGCAACCATATGGACCCAGTTGACTTGGGTTTGAGTCCAGCTTGGCTGCTTGCCAGCTATGTGACTTCTGGCAGTTCACCTAAGCCATCTGAGCCTCCGTCCCTCAAAGCCATAGAGACCCCAGCTCCCACTGGATCAGGCAGTGGGAGGAGTAATCAAGTTGTTCATGGCCATCGGTATCTGGCAGACATGCCATGGTGGCCAGGGTTTTCATACCTGGAGTAAGAGTGCCAACTCCCCCCTCCCACCTTTGGTCATGGGAGGCCGCTGGCAGGCAAATGCCTCACCCTGTGGGGAGTGGAGATTGTCCTTGATAGTACACAGTCATGAGAGCCAATGGAGATGTGTTATTATACCTGCCACATAGTAGGGCTGGCATGTAATGGTGCCACAGTTCAGTGGCCAGGCGTTTCTCTGCCATACCTGGAGCATCATGTCCCCTTTCACCACATGTCTGTAAGGAAACTGAAGAGGCACACACTATCCATAGGGCCATGGGCAGCGAGCATCAGCCACCAGTGTCCCAGTGCAGGGTACCACAGGAACAAAGCTATCCCCTGCAATGTCTCCTGTTTTCTGTGGCAGGGACCCCAGGTAGGTGACATCCCTGCCCAGACAGAACACTTTATAGAAAGCCCCTTCTCCAGAGAGTAGAGCATCCCTGTGGTGGTGAGCTGACTCCTGTTGGCAATTTCCCAAAACTTGGATCTTAAAGTGAGCTAGAAGTTTCTAGAAAATGTTTACAGCCATCAGCTCAGGATAACTCAAGTGATAACTCTCACTTGGTTCTGCTCTGAGGCAGCAGCTGGAATCTGAGGTCCTGTGACAGGTTGTCAGTCAGTACCCAGGAGCTTTCTTACCTGAGAATGGGACCCCGTGGGGCCTTGTGCCTTGGGCAGGGTCTGCAATGCCAGGCTTCCTCTCGGCCTGGTCAAGCAGCAAGCAGTGCTCAGAATGCCTTTGAACCAGGACGCTTTGGAGGCCAGAGAGAGAGGCCCTCCTAGGCACACAGGTGGCACCAGAGGGGACCCCAAAGAGATCTGAGCAACAGCTGGTGGTTCGTGGGAACCACGTCACTTCCCTGAGAGCCCCGCCCTCGCTGGCTTTTGGAAGGCTTGTTAGCCATCCCAGTCATTTCTAATTGGTCCGCCCTAATTGTGGGGGTTCTCTGCAATTAGATGAACAAATGGAACACAGGACCCTCCCGGGGAGCCCACATGGCAAGTACAACAATCTCACACACGTGCCAGGCACAGACTTGGTGCCAGGCAGGGCTCCAGACCCCGGCTGCATCACCATGCAGGCATATTAAAGTCATTTCCCAATGCAGCTGCCTGGGATGGGGGAGGGGAACAGTGGTGGGCACCTGCCGTGGACCCTGGTGCTCCGGCCACAGAGCTTGGATCAGAACTGTACCAGCAACCTTGCCAGTAATCACTGTAGGTTCTGGAGCGGCGCCTCGTCCATAATTAAGTGACAGCATGCCTGCAGTCTGGCAAGGCTCCTGTCACGAAGAGGCCATGCAGACTAAACAAGCAAGTCTCTGGTTCTGGGGGCACCCAGCGCATCGAGACTCCCGCCCAGCCTCCCTCCCCTTTGCGTGGCTTCTCACTAGGCAAGGCCGGTGCGTGGCTCATACCTCCCAGGCAGTGAGCAAAAAGCCAGTGAGGTCAGATACCACTGCCAAGCCTGAGCCCTCCAGAGCAGCCCACTCCCTGGCTGTGCTGCACAGCGCCTTGTCCCCAGCAGGACAGGTCACAGGCAAGTCCCTGGGCCAGAAGGTCCAGCTATACAAAACAGCAGCTTCCTCTGTACATGCCTTACCTGGCTGGAGCAGAACGGTCATGGATGACCTAACCTCAGAGATGCGTCTGGGCCAGCCTGGGACAGGAAGCTGCTTTGTAAAGGCCTAAAGGCCAAATGATGGCTTTGGAAGCCCAGCCCAAGGCTTGGCTTGGAGCTCAAGAGACCTGGGTTTGGATCCTACCTGCCTCTAGTTTCCTTGTCCATGCCTCAGTTTCCCCACTGGGAGCCTGGAGACTGTGTTGTGTGCACATATTCTGTGCTGGCCCGGTGCTGGCCAGTATCAGATCACAGGAAGCCTGGCTCTGTAACCCTAGCTGCACCAGCCTGGGACTCACCTGACCCCTGACCTTTGTAGAGATGGACCTGGAGACTCTTGGCCACTGTGACCCACTCACGTACCCTCACACTGGGCCTCCACACCTGAGCAGAGGGAGCCCACCAAGCGCCTGAGGGACAGCATGGCCCAGGGACAAAGGCACGTCACCACAGAGGGTAGGGTGGCAGAGCCCCGTGGAGGCCTCTTGGCCAGAGTCAGGCTCTTCCAGTCCCTCAAACGCTGAGCAAAGCAGTGTTAGCCATGCATGTGGGTTCAGCCTCTGCTCTCCAGGGCTCATGTGCCACAGTCTTCTCCAGGGCACCAGAGCTCACCTGGATGAACATGAATGGGGTGGACAGGCCAAGCAGCCCCGGGGCTGAGGGCCAGTGTGCGGGTACCACCACTCTGAAGGGGTGCTGACTGTGTGCTGTAGTCACCTAGCATGGTGTCTAAAGGACATGCGATTGGAGGCTATACCACCCTGGTTCTGGCTTTTGCCACCAGCCAGCACATTTAAGTTCATCTCCTGCCCCAGGCAGCATCTCACTGGAGCAGGACTGGGACCCCCACCTCTGGCTGAAGCTGGGTCCTTTTAAGAAACCCAGGCATATCAAATGAAACATGGACCTGAGCCCTGCTCTGCCTGGAAGATGCCGTTTGAACCTTACCCCATGTGTCACACGGCTATCCAGACAAGCAAACCAGGCTCCCATGACCATATTGTATAAGACACCTTTGCAGCAGGACCCCTGGAATCCTCAGGCATTCCCCCATCACCTCCTCAGCCTAAAAAGGCAGCAGACTGCAGAGGCTGGTAACCCCTGGTCCACTAACATGCTCTCCTGGGTCAGTTCTCTCTCAGTCCCCTCCTTTCCCTCTGCCATGCCCTCAGGACCCACCTACATTGGGCTATGGGGTACAACCCTGGGCACTGAACACCCAATCTGGAAGATAGAGAAGGGGGATGATGCAAGGAGAGGCTAGGCCTTTTCAAAGCTGGGCTCTAAGAGGGTTCAAGGATTATCTCCAGTGGTAGCACAGGCAGTCTCCCTATGGGAGACAGAAGTAGCCAGCACCCTAGGAGACAGCATCTCACCATTCCTCACTCTCATGTCCCTCATCTCCTCTTCCATCCATACACCTTCCCTCTGGTCCTTCACCCCATCACACCATCAGGAGAGAATCTCTCTCCCTTCCCCACTCCCACATTCCCCACCTCTTCTTCCATCCCTCCACCTCCCCTCTGGTCCTCCATCCCATTGCACCATCAGCCAGGAGACACAAAGGCAGCAGCAGGTTAGAACTGACCACCATGGCAATTCTAAGCACAGGCACTGGTGGACACCTGTCTCTAGACCAGACCTCATCTGGGGAGCATCTCTTCTCTCCAACAACTAGCAGCGTTTGCATTGCCTTGGGTCCTCACAGCAGGCAGAACAGTGAGGTTCTAGGTATGCGACTTCCTCTTCTGGACAATAGATAAACAGTGGTGAAAGATACCGGCCCTTCAGCCCATGAGTCTGGTGGGAAGCAATGCTGTGGCTGGAGGCAGGGGTCCCTCTGCTCTGTACTGCAGACGGTGCTAGGCTCAGTGAGTGCAGGAGTGCTTACATGCACTCTCAAAGTGGGGTTCAAGCTCAGGATCAAGGGCCTCAGGCCAGCAGTCTGTATCATGGTCAAGAAGAGTATTGCCTTCCAGGGTAGCCCGTGGGATAAAGTGGCAGACAGCAGACACTTCAGGGAAACACCATCCGGGATGACTTCTGGGCATGCACCCAGAAACCTCGAATGTGAGCACCATGCTCTTTTGAGACCAGCAGTGCTGTGGCCTGAGCCAGACCTGACCCAGGCCTGAGCCAAGCCTTTTCAGGCCCCATCTATTACCTGGCAAGGGCACTGGGTTTAGGGCCAGCCCAGCTAAGTTGGCCAGCAACTGAGCCACCATTGCTTCCCAGACCTGTAGCCGAGGAGGATGAATGCTCAGGATCTATCCCAGGGGACAAGGCCTGGGGAACAGAATGATATCATTATAATGTACTCAGTGCCTATGAGCCCAATACTACAGTGCTGTAGCCATGGACTCAGGACTTCAGGGCTCCCTGCCTCTCAACCCTGGGTCCCAGGACACAGGCCGGCTGCCTCTCTCCCCAGCATGTCTCTGTGGGGCCAGGGCGTCTGGCAGGCTCAGACTTCCCAAAGTTCCATTCTTCTCCAAGCTTGGCCCCACTCCATGGAGATTCATATCCCAGGAATGGGTTAGGCAGCTTGCAAATGGACCCAAGTAACCAGGATTTTCAGGGTGACAGGTGGCCACATCCAAGTGCTCACCCCCTCCATCAGGCACCATCCAGGCAGCAGCAGCAAAACCTCCTCGTGGACCTTCCAAAGCTCGGGCCTACCTGTCAGGGTACCAAGATGGCAAGGAGCAGGATGTCTCAGCATTGGTTATGGTGGTCTCCGTTCTCTGATGGAGTTTTTCCATCTCCAAAAATGGACCAGGTCGCCTGCTGGCCAGGGCCTGGGCTGCTCCCATGCCCACACTGTAAGGAAAGACCCCAAAAGTGGAGAAGATTCAATGTGTGTGACATGGACTGCCATCTGCACCTGTGGTTCTAAGCTGGGGACACATCCTCCAAGAGTCCTGCACAGCGAGGGCCATCGTCAGTCATTATTGCCCAATTGGTGGCTCACTCAAGGCACATGCTGAACAGGATCTCTTTGTCAGCTCTAGGCTGTGTGTGTAGAGACACCAGACACTGATAGAATGAGGAGAGCAGGTGTGCAATGTATTTGACAAGTGGACCAGAGATGTGCCGGAGAGACATCTGGGCCTCAAAGCAGGTCATCCAAGATCTCAGCATCTCTTATCAAGCTCACTGTCCCATGACTGCTGGCAGCCAGAGATGGAACTGAAAGGGGAGTGGCAGAAAGCCCTGGACCCAGGCCTGGAGGAAATGTAAGGCCAGGATAAAGCAACAATACCCCAGGCGAGATGGCTTGTGACCCCAGCAACGGTGCCAAGTCGGGTATGAAGAGCAGGCTGTGCCTTCAGAGCCGCATGGCTCACAGCCTGGCAAAGAGCTTCCAGCTGTGTGGGAGAGACCACACACAGAGATGAGGCACAGCCAAGCCCATCTGCCCACAAACAAGCAGAGCCAGGGTTTGGGCCCCACACCTGGTTCCCCAGACTCGCCCAGTCTGACCTCAGCTTGGCCTCAGCTCTGGGCATCTGCTTCCTCATCTGCCAGCCTGTCAAGACCTGAACAAAGAACCCGGGAAAGCAAACGGGCCTAAGCTGGGCTGCTGAGGACGGTGGTGGAGGAAAGGGGCAAGCTTCTAGAGTAGTCTGTGGGCCCCAAGCTTGATCCTACACAGCAGCTACACACACCTTGGGGACCAGTGCCTGCAGCCCCTGTTTCTCTCTAGATTTAGCAAGATGCTGGGCACCTGAATGACCATCTGATTCACCTCTCCTTGAGGCCCAGATGTCCACATGCCTGAGCTCTGCTCTCAGTCAGGGGCCAGAGTAGGACATTGTGGAGCATGCTCTGGGAAGCTGGCCACCTGTCTTTCTGTCCTTCTCCCTCCACATAGCTGAATGCCAACCTTACCAGCTGGGATCATGCCCACAAAAGTACCATTATCTGCTCCAGGAATGGCCCCTACCCAACTTGTCCTGGAGCATTGCAAGTGGAATCCACGTGCATGGTTTCCATCCTGTTCAAAGGTACCTGTGGTCTAGCAGACATGCCCATTTCATCTCCCCAGCTCAGTGGTAGCAGTTCAGCCACGTCTGCAAATCTGGCCTCCCAGGTGGAATGGCCAAATCACTTGTGGTGGTTAAGCTCAAGTTTACAGCTAGTCACCTGGGAGACAGATCTCCCAGCATGCCTGGGAAGGGTTTTTAGACGAGGTTAACTGATGTGGGAAGACCCAACTTAAGTATGTGCTCAGCTGCCTCAAGCCCGGCTCCTGTGCCTCCCTGATAGGACTCTATGCCCTCACACGGGGAGCCGGAATAAACTCTTTCTAACTTGAGTCTGTTTTGTCAGGTATTTTATTGCAGCCAAAGAAAAGTAACCGATACAACTTGTAGTACCAAAGCCATTGCCCAAGAAAGCAGACCATGTGGTTCTTAGGCCAGGTTTGGAGGGGAATGTGGAAGAGTTTGGAACTTCAGGCTAGAAAAGCCCTAGGATGCTAGAAGCAGAGCTTAATGAGCCATTTTTGTGGGAGTTTGGGAGACCAGAAGACAGAGGCAAATGCAGGGCATGGAAACATGACTCGTGGGGTTTCTGGGAGGAGTAAGGACTCCATTGGGAACTGGGCTAGAGGCTGTTCATGTGATGCTCTGGAAAGAATCTGGCAACATGCATCCTACCTGTGTTCTGAGAACCTGAGTGAGGCTAGGTTCAAAAGTAATGGGCCCCGGCTGGAGAGATGGCTTAGCAGTTAAGCACTTGCCCGTGAAGCCCAAGGACCCTAGTTTGAGGCTCAATTCTCCAGAACCCACATTAGCCAGATGTACAAGGGAGGTACACACATCTGGAGTTCATTTGTAGTAGCTGGAGGCCCTGGTGCACCCATTCTCTCTCTCTCTCTCTCTCTCTCTCTCTCTCTCTCTCTGTGTGTGTGTGTGTGTGTGTGTGTGTGTGTATGTGTGTGTGTGTCTGTGGCTCTCAAATAAATAAAAACTTAAAAAAAAATTAAAAAGTAATGGGCCTTTCCCCTCCCTGTAATCTGTTCTTCTACTTACATATATACAATACCATCCCCTAAAGTTCTTCCCTCTCCTCCCTCCCTTATAGCCTTTTTCTAGCTTACTGGCCTTGCTACTGTTTTGGTTCCGGCTCACACACAATCTATACATTTGTAGCTAGGATCCATATATGAGAGAGAACATGCAACATTTGGCTTTCTGGGCCTGGGTTACCTCATTTAGTATAATTCTTTCCAGATCTGTCCATTTCCCTGCAAATTTCATAATTTCATTTTTCTTTACCACTGAAATAGAAGAACAGATTACAGGAAGGGGAAAGGCCTAGGTGAGGTCAGGGGAAGAGATTGTAGATATAAGAAAGGTGGGGGGAGGGTCAATCAAAACTCAAGATATTCTGAATAAAACGTTTGAAAATCCACTTCTTGAATAAAGGTACATCCAGAAGCCATAGATTGTTACTAGAAAATTTTCAGTGCCAGGGATGGGATTACCTTCTAGTGAGTTGTTGGCCAGGGAGGTACATGTTGCCTGCAAAACATTATAGGTTATTGCCAAGGCCCTTGGTTCCCCATGAGAAAGAGAGGGTAAGACCCTATTGCTGAAGACTTCACATGCCTGACTGGCAAAGTCAGGCATGTGAAGAAATCAAGCTGGTGCTCAGCAGAAAATCTTCTCCCTCTAGCCCAGCCGATTGAAAGCTGGAAAAAAGCTGCACTGCATGCAGCCTTATGGAAGAAAGAAGTCATCAGCAGTGAAAACAGTGGACACTGGAAGCCTCAAGTTTGGTCAGACAGGCCAAATGACTGAATGAGTGCAATAGTGGCATGCCTGCTCTGGGGGAAACCAACTGCTCTCTAATTGGACTGAAGACCCACTCTATAGGAGGGAATACATGCCTGGTATATGGCAGGGGAGGTCATGAGCCTTAGGGGTATAAGCCTACTCTTGTCTGGATAAATGCGCATATTACTCTCACCAAATTGCCCTGAAAGCACTATACTTAATGTTCATACTCATGTATTAATGTTAATCTCACTTCCACTTAGAGAAGCTTCTCTTTTCAGATGATGATGACCACTGGGATGACCCAAAAGGCAGAATAGTGCTGAGAAGAAGGGATGGAGGAGTGTCTAGCAGTGAAACATCTCACACCCTCCAAGACTCAGGGCCCATTGTGGAAGAGGAGGCGAAAAGAATGTAAGAGCTGAAGGAAGGGCACCACTCCTTACATACAACTGAGTGGACAAAATTGGCCTTAATACCCAAGACCTCTCAGTACCTAGCAATAACCACAAAAGACCCTCATAATAGGAGAAAAAGATGATGATATCAAATCAAAGGAGAGACTAATGGAGAGAGGGAGGGGATATGATGGAGAGTAGAGTTATGAAGGGGAAAGCGGGGGAGGGAAGGGAAATACCATGGTTTGTTGTCTGTAAGTATAGAAGATGTCAATAATATAGCAAATTTGCTTGGTGGAGGCAATGCAAACTCATTTGAAAAGAGATCCAGAGAACACAGCTGAAGAGGTTACCTGCTCAAACTCAACCATGCAGGGAAGGGTCCTCCTAGGGTCAACACAGATCACCTGTGGTTGAAGGGGACCAAGCTCTACCCTAAGATGGCAACAGAACCTAGCAGAGCTGTCCACATGGTACTGACATGAAATCACAGGAGTAAGGAGTTCATGTCATCTTATACACATTTCCAGAAGGCCACTCATACCAGGGAATGTGTGGCATGGTCAACGTCCCTACAAGGAGGTCCAGAGAGGCTGCTACATGAAGCTATGAGAAGGAAAACTGAAATACAGTGGAAATCCCTGGATAATGGAGGTGCCAGGACTATGGGCGTCCACCAAGGAAAGTTATAGGCTTAAGAGCAGAGCTGGAGGGGGAACTACCCAAGAGAGAGACCGGCTGTGTGGCAGGGCTGGGTGGGGAGTTACCCAGGAGAAAGAAGGTGTGTGTGGCAGAGATGGAGGAGGGAGCCTTTTGGATCTTACTTGATCCCATCATGAGGCCCAGACACAGAGCTGTAGCACTGGGTGATTGACTTGCAGGATCCCAGTCCTTTTTTGATCCAATCTTTCCTTGCTATGCCTCCACAATTCTTTTTTGCAATGGAATATTTACTCTGTGCTGCTGTATGCAAGATGAATTTAATTTGTTGATTTTATAGGGGCCCTTGGTGAAGCAATTGAGTCTCAGAAGAGACTTTGGACTTCTGCACAGTGTTTGCACTGCTAAAGACCACGGGTACTTTTGAAGTTGGACAGAATGCACTTTGCATTGTGAGATGGCCAGGAACTTATGGGGGAGACAGGGTAGAAAGTTGTGTCATAAAAGATTGTGTTTAGGGGCTGGAGAGATGGCTTAGCGGTTAAGCACTTGCCTGTGAAGCCTAAGGACCCTGGTCTGAGGCTCAATTCCCCAGGACCCACGTTAGCCAGATGCACAAGGGGGCGCACACGTCTGGAGTTCATTTGCAGTGGCTGGAGGCCCTGGCACGCCCATTGTCTCCCCCCCACACACACCTCTTTCTCTCTCTGTCTGTTGCTCTCAAATAAATAAATAAGAGATGTGTTTGGAAGTAACATCGACTATGGGTGGACTTGTGATTGTTAATATTGATTGTCAACTTGACAGGATCTCGAATCACCTAGGAGACACATCTCTGGGCATGTTTTTGAGAGAGTTTTAGCCCAGGTTCATTAAAGTGTGAAGACCCATCCTAACTGTGGGTGGCACCATGCCACACACCAAGTCCCAGACTGGTCTGAGTAGAAAGGGTCTGAGCACCAGCAGTTGCCACGCTCTGCTTCCTGGCTGCGGGTGCCATGTAAGGAGCTGCCCCATCTCCTGATGCCATGACTTGCCCACCACGATGGTCTCTATTCCCTAGAACAGAAGCCCAAACACACGCTTCCTTCCCTAAGTTACTTTTGTCACAGCAATAAGCAAAAACACGGCTTCTTAGAAACACAAGCTCTGTGGTGCCCAGGAGTAGCATGAGACTCCAGGCACCATCTTGTCTTCTCCATTCTGGGCACGCCAGGCCCTGCTGCTCCCATATAATGGCAGGGCAGCCTAGGAATCTCACTGTCCTGGGTGAGGTGCAGATCCTCCACCTCTGTCTCCCCGAAAGCCATGTTCACATTTCCACAATGCATTTTCTTGCCCTGAATGATCTCCAGATCTATGCACTTCTAGAAGCTATCGCCCCAGGGAAAGCAAGCCCAGTTTTTCCTGCTGTACACGGCCGAGCTCACAAAGCCAGCCCAGCGCCTTGTTGTTTCCTAGATTTAGTTTGATCCTTTCCATATGCAAAGGTGCCAGGGCCAAACACTCCTTAGCTGTGTGACCTCGGCCAACCCCCGAGCTTCTCTGTGCCTCAGATATAGAGAGTCACCCTGGTATCCATGCACTTAATCACACTGGGCTGCCAGGAGTACCAGCACAAGAGACCATGGCTCCCAAGGACTTGGAGCAGCACCCACTCTACCCTTTCCTTCCGACAGCACTGGGAGAGGAGGTTCCAGGGGTTCATTCATGCTGTGGCCTTTTGGAAGGTCAGCTCAGACGGGATGGTGCAGTGGACAGAGGGGTCAGATACAGCCTACAGGAAGATGACTGCTCAGGAAACTAGAGGCCAATTAAATGAGGATCTTGAGGAAGCAGCCACGATGGGCACGATGGGAGCCCTCAGGCTGAGAGGGGGCACTAAGGGCTGCTCACATGGCACGCTGCAGCAAGAGGCTTGTTCAGCATGAGCTTGCATGCGAAGGACAGGGTGTTTGTCTCTCTGAGGCTGCTCTGCAACCCTACCCCTTACCAGCGTGGGCATCTGAGGTTTCCTGACGACAGCACTGACCTTGAGGGAAAGAACGTAGCTGCTCCTGGGAGGGCTCGGCCTTGCCTGGAGAGGGGGAAGGGTTAGACCTCTGGCAATGGCAGAGGTGAAGCATCTGTGTCCACTAAGAGGAGTGAGTGGGTCCACAGTGGGCTGGGCCATGGAGACCCTCTGCCAGTACTCTTTCTCTTTTCCCTCCAATTTCCCTATCCTTTCCTGCCTGCTGGGCAAATGGTGGATGAGACCGGAGGTGAGGGGAACTGTGGACTCTTCACTCTGCTCGGCCAAAGTGCTCGGGCCGGGCCCTTGGTCCAGAACACTGGATAAGCCTCTATGCAGGTAGGCCAAGGTCAAAGATGGCAACTCCATAGTCCAGTGACAGCCTGAGCAAGATCCTGCTGTCAGCCCTCCAGCGCACAGCTTTCTGACCTCAGGGAGCCACAGTGGTGTGGAACTGGACACTCAGAGCTGACGCCAGGGCTTCCAGCACTAGGGAATGCATGCAGGCAGCTGAGGGCAAAGGCTGACTTCGCTCCCCTCTCAGCACAGGGGAGTTGCTCCTTGTGGCCATCCCTGGAAGTCCAGGAGTTTCAGCATTCTGCCTTGAACACCCAGAAGCCAGTGGAAAGCTCCCAAGGGGGTAGTAGCTTCCATAGAACCTGGAGGAATCCCAGTGTCCCAGGTCTCATGTGGCCTCTGTGCCCCCCAGGTAGAACATCCTGGACTGATTATGGCTCCAGGCTTCAGGGGTGCTTGTAGCTGGACCTCAATGCTTCCTGAAAATATACGAGTCCCCCTCCCTGATCCTTACCCCCAGCCAGCCCTGCTCCCCATCCCAATCCCTGCTCCTCATTCCAATCCCTGCTCCCCACCCCCAGCCCTGCTCCCCATTCCAGCCTCTGCTCTCCACTCCCTGTCCGGTCTCGTATTCTTTCCTCTCCCTGTCTCAGGACTCCCCATGACCCAGGCAAGTCCTCACATCCGCTGCGTCAGGAAGTCAGCTGAGTTCAAGGCAACGTGGCACAGAGGCAGCATCACACAGATGCGTGGGTGAGTGGCACAGCCCTGCAGCCTGTGACCACGCAGGTCTAGAGATGGGTTTACCTTTCTAGCCAGTGTCTGCGCACAACAATGAGACTTGTCATGATGGGGATGAGTAGCTGTTCCCCATGGGCCACTTCCCCTGTCCCATCCATGGGCCAGCCCTGAATCCCCATCCCCTTCACTGGGCACCTAGAGGGCAAAGGCCACCAAGCTAGGGTATCCTCAGGAGGCTGGAGACTCCCAGAGAACACTCACCTTCATTTTCTTTCTGTCTCCCCCATCCGACCAGCAGATCAGATGCTGGTCCCATCAGATGAACAATGTTCAGGTTGTGACCTCTCTTCCTACCAGGTGGAAAGTATTCCAGGTCACAGGCTGGCTCTTCCCAGTGTTACTCCAGAGGGTTCCTTGTTCCTCTCTTTTGGCACCCCACCCCATACAGGTGACCAGTGGGTGGCCCAGGAGCAGCTCTGGTGTCTGTGGGCCTAGGAAGTACACCAACACCCGCTCATGGCTGGCAGGTATGAATAAACAGGTGACCCGCGTGGCCTAGCAAACAGGAGAGGACAGCTATGCTTCTTTTGAAAGGGCACATTGCTCACGGGATGAGCTGGGAAATAGGACCATTTGTTTCCTTCTCTGTGAGACAGCAAATAAGTTGGCTTCTTGCCAGGGAGGTTCAATCATGTCCAAGAGCCACTAGATCCCTGAGGCAACAGAGACCCCAGATGGGCCCTCTGGGAGCATGGCTTCTTGGGGCCCTCCTGACCGTCCTTACTCATCTCCTCCACACCCTCAGAGAACAACCTCTAACCACCATGGGGTAATGTGAGGCCAGTGCCATGCTTCCAGACCATGACTGGGAACTCGGGACACAGAATGACACCCATCAGAACAGAAAGAGGTGAGGTGGCCACGGTCTGACATTCTACCTCAAAACCCTGATGCCACGAAATACACCTGGTCCCTGACAGTGTGCACTTCTTAAGCCATTGAGTCCTATGGTGTGAGAAGCAAGACCCAGATACCATAGAGAGAAGTCAAGGTCACACAGCAAGGCGTGCGGGTCCCCAGGCCATCTCTGTATCCTCACTAGCTAGTCAGTACTTTTCCTTCCCACAGTCTGGCTCAGCCAGCATTCAACGCACCCAGTAGCCCTGCACTTGAACCTCTGGCTCCTCAGACTTCTGGAATGTTCATGAAGACACCACCACTTCTCTTACCTCCCGCGTATGAAGATGTCACTCGATTGATTCCTGAACTGCGCCGTGCTGGTCCCATTAATCACTGCCCCAACAGGGAAGCAGCAATTACTGGTGCCATTGATTTTCATCAGGCCACTGTCTCAGGCCAAAGCCCAGCTGGCCCAGATGCCCACGACTTGCACGGGCAGGGAGGAAAGAGGGACCAGCAGCTGGAGACAGTCACTCCGTGCAGCTGGCTGTGCTATGACCACAAACGCCATTACGTGGGACCCCGGAGCAGGCGAGTGAAAGCATAGGATGGCCTGGAGCCTGTCCTGTCCAGCCAGTGGCAAGCTGACTGCGCACCTTGCTGCTCCTGGCGCTGTGGGTGTGCCGCCTGCTTGACCCACTGTGTCCCCTGCCGGTGTCAGAGACAGGGTCAGGGCCTTGCAGCATGGCTCTTTCCTCTGTCCTGCGCTCTGGCTGTTGCTCCCAAAGGTCACGCTCCTAACCCTCACCCTGGAGTCTGGGCTCAGTGCCCAGGCTCTGCAGGACACCTGGGATGAGGGATAGCCCAGAAAAGTGGATTGATGTCAAATGGGCACGGCTGCACCACGGCCAGTGTCTTCCACACTGGCCACTCCCCTGTCCCTGAGCCTGCCAAGCCGGTTCCTGTCGCTGTCCGTGCTCTGCTGGCTTCTCAGCCAAAGTGTCCTTCTCCTGAGACTTCCTCCTGCTCTGAGTCCTCAGCTGTCCACATGGAGACCCATTTCCCTTCAGGAACCACAGGCATCGTCTGCGTAGAGATTGTTGACTCTGTCATCACTCCTGCCCCATCTCTATGAGGCCACGTGTCTCTCACGTGCCTGTCACTGGGTCCCCTGTGGGGCACATAGATTCCTGAGTGTACTGGGTCAAGGATGGTGGGCATGGCTTCAGTCAGGAGCATCTTCAGATGGGCACAGCCAGCTTATGCTCTCCCGCCCTCCCAAGGGCCCTACTGTCTAGGCTGCACATCGCAGCCTGGGTGTGACTGCCAGCTAGGGAGCATCTTGAGTTGCTGCTGAACCCCTGTGTGTGCCTCCATTTCCTCCCCACACAATGGGCATGACAGTATCTGTTATGGCTGTGACAGGGACACCAAGTCACAAGACACAAGAAGAGGGAAGTCTCATGACAGCAAACACGCAGCCAGCACTGTCCTGTACAGAGGGTGACAAGGCATCCTGATGTCAGGGCTTGGAGCTCCCCACCCGCATGGGGCACCGAGACAGGGGAGGCCAACCTTCATAACAAGGGACCCCAGGGCCCCCCTGTGGCTCACCACAGGGGGTGGGGGCTGATTTCCACGGAGCAGCTCTGGGCAAGGTCAACTGTCCCTGCTTCCCGGAGCCATGTGCTGTCCCACCATGGGACTATGTCTAGAAGCCTATGCATTCTGAGCCAGTGAGGCCCTGCAGAGTTCCCAAAAGCCACACAGAGCAGCCTCTCACTGACTGCTTCCTGCTTCCTCCCAGCACTCCTAGCACCCTCTATGGCCACCTGCTTCCCCGTTATTCTGCAGAGAAGGGAGAGATGGGTCTACTGCTCCCAGCAACCCCCAAGGGCACCTCTGAAGGAGCGGCCTTATGAGAAGAGCCGAGGAGAATTCATGGCATTTTCTGGTCAGGAGGAGACAGTGTGGCACACGGAGGTGGACGGTGCCTGAAGACCCCTGTGTCTGCCAGCTGCTCTCCCTTCCTCCGGACCCAGTGTCACCAGGCCATGTCCCTGATCTCTGTGCCCCTCCCGCTCTCTGCACCCCTTCTGTGTGCACAGCCTGTAGCCTGCCCTGTCGCAGCTGCTCAGCCTGGTGTCCTTGCAGAGATGGGCCAGGGTGCCTGACGGCTGCATGTGGGTAGAGAATAGGCACCCAAAAGAAAGCCTTGTGTCACCCAGTGGACCACGGCTCAAGTAATAGGAGGTGGGGTTCAGTCCTATCTCCACCCAAATGTTCCCAGAGCCTCTCTGCTGGCTAACTTAGCCTGAGCTACACGCCACTGTGAGGTGCAGCCCTGGCACTTGCCAGCTTCAAGAGGTACTGTCCCCAGGGCAGGTGGTGACGCCTTGGTGGCTGTAGTTATCATCACTGCTGACATTAGGCCACTCTCTCCCAACAGCTCTCTGAGGTGTATGACTTAGTTAATTAACCCCGTTTGTGGACAGGAAACAGATCAGAAAGACCCATGCACACATCCTCACTGACTCGGGAGTCAGAGTCAGGGCTGCAGACCCTGAAAACATTCTGGGAGAGTCCAGAGGCTGCACACACCAGCTTCCCATCCATTAGGACCATACTGCCAGCATATCAAAGGTTCAACATGCTGAATGAAGAGGGGCAAGGAAAGGAAAGCAAGTCAGGAGAGTCCCAGTCCTCCTTTGCAGCCTGGAATGTGGACCTGGTCACTCCCAGCTCTTCCCAAAGCCTGGGCCTGGTCTGGGCCCCCTTTTACCAAGTGGTTCTGGGGCAAGGCTTTGCTGATAGACCATCCCCTCAACTAGCTCTGTGCTTGGCACAAACTGAGGAAGTTTTTTGTTAGTTTTTTTTTTTAATGTTTATTTATTTATTTATTTATTTATGAGAGAGAGAGAATGGGCATGCCAGAGCCTTTAGCCACTGCAAATGAACTTGCAAATGAACTCCAGATACATGCACCCTCTTGTGTATCTGGCTTATGTGGCTCCTGGGGAATCGAACCTGGGTCCTTTGGCTTTGTAGGCAAATGCCTTAACCGCTAAACGATCTCTCCAGCCCTGAGGAAGCTTTCATGAGAGAAGGTAGGAGAGAGAACAGAGAAAGGCAAGGCGTAAGTGAAGGGCAAAGTCAGGGTCTCTGGACAAAGTGAGCTTAGGAGATGAAGTCTAGGCAGAAGGAGCCATGGCAAGGTCCAGGCTGGGCCCTGCGATGACCTCTGCGGTCACGCGGGTGGCCCGTCTGGGTGCAGTGTGAGGGCAGTCTGAGTGGGGCTCCCAGGACTGAGTAGGCTGCACCCCACACTGCCTGCTCCCCTGCTAGCTTCAAGCAGACTGAGGGGCTGCCGCCAAGACTGCTCCCCACCCCAGCTTCCTGCTGATGGGCTGCCCTGCTAGGCAGAGGTCCCTTGGGGTGGTTTGTCCCTTCCACAGACTTCCTGCCTCCAGAGATCCCTACCATGGACTAGGGTCAGCCAGCATCTTCACAGACAGGCTGAGTCGCTACAAGGGAACAGCCTTCCCCACTCAGCCTACAGGTCAGCAAGCATTTCTCCACCCTACCGGGGTGCTGGGTCGCTGCTTTCTACAAAGGGGGTCAGTACCCAGAAGGGCCGCTAAACATCGCACAATGAGAGAGAGGACATTTAGAGGACCTGGCCAGCCTGGCCCTCAGCACAATGGTCAACTCACTAGCGTGTCAGGAAAGGACAGAGGACTCAGCTCACTTAGCAGGCGGTCCCAAGCTGGACACTCTGCTGCAGTAACCCTTTTCAGCTCCCTGGCTGGGAGAAGGTACCAGATTCCCCCAGGAGAGCGGGCCTCCTCTGAGGACAGAGGTCGGATGTCTCATCTTCGCGCTTGAAGGACGATAGGTTCGATTAAGCTGGGTCTGAAACCCACTTAGAATTGATTTGGATATAAATAGGTGACTTAAAACCTGTCCTGGGTGCCCGGGGGCCAGCCCTCCTACAGGTCATACTGAAAGACACATAAAATTGTGGCTGCTTCTAAATCCGATTAGCGCTGTGGCTCTCAGCCACCGCAGTGGGGGCTCAGGACAAAGACACCCAGCTGGAGACACCCAGGTCCTAGCTGCCTGCCCACCCATCTACCTGCATGTGTATCTACCTACTTATCTAGGTGCTCGCCCATCCGTTCACTCATTCATCTGTCTGTCTGTCTGTCTGTCACTTTAATCTATCATCTGTCCATCACTTATCTCTTTCTTTACCTGTCTTGATCTGTGCATCTATTATGCTTCGCTTCGCCTGCATCTCACACACCCTGTTTGTTTTCTCACCAGCCAACTTCAAGGGTGAGAGTGAATTATTCACTAGCTGCGAGGCCTTCGGACCCATTGATTTTGTTTCTGGTTCCCCTTGGATCCGGTACTGGGTTCTGGTTTGATGGCATTAAGTCTCTTGAATAATTAAAATGGTAATTTAACCTGAACTCAATGAACAAATGTTACCTTCTGCTTAGGGGATGGAAAAAGAATCCCCCAAGGCGGTTTTCCCAAGCCTGCTAATGTCACCCTCACCTCAGAGCTGAGTCTGCTCTGAGTGGGTGTTTCCACCTGTTCCTTCAGAGCCTATCCTGGAAGGACAGAAGCCACGTGTCCATCCTAGGGTCCCATCCAGAAATTCAGATTCCCAGGGGCTGGGCACTCGGCTCTTAGGAGAACTGTTGGGGCTCCCTGCTCAAGACCAGGCTGCCTTGTCAGCGGGTTCCCTCTCAGGAGCTCCCACGCCCGGCCGCTTCTGCCAGCTAAGCACACTTGGGCACAGGGAGGTGGAAGCTGTTTGAAGTCAAAATGGGGCCATGGGCTCCACAGAGATGCTGGCCTCATGAGCACCCACTGTTCTCAGTGTGCCCGCTTCCAGATTCCTCTTCATGGCGGGCATGCACCTCAAGGTCACAACATGCAGGAAAGCCAGATTATGAGAGACACAAGTCTTGTGATGGAATTAAAATCCAGATGCCTGCCAGTAATCGGAAAAGCCAGAATAAACTTCAATCAGCCACCGTGGGCTGTGGAAGGACCTAGGCACAGCCCGTGTCCTTTGGAACTATCCAGGGGCCAGGGGGACATGCTGAGGCCAGGGCAGTTCCATTTATCCCATCAGGCCCTGACCCATGGCTAGGGATGGGGACAGGCCCTGCCCTCTGCTGGTAGAAAGTCGTCACCC
Organism: Jaculus jaculus; assembly: GCF_020740685.1. NCBI lineage: Eukaryota > Metazoa > Chordata > Mammalia > Rodentia > Dipodidae > Jaculus > Jaculus jaculus. Next base: position 197,006,569 of record NC_059103.1, on the reverse strand, counting down.
TCTGTACTAACCTGGCCTGGGTCCCAACATCAGTGTCTACCTCCCCAAATCACTAGTTTCAAGCAGTCATTCTCAAACCGGGGTCCATGTAGGCCACCAAGGAACATTTGTCACTGTCTGGGGACCATTTTGACTGTCAGAAGAAGAGGGAGGAGTCAGTAGAATCCAGAGGGTAGAACGGGAGCTGCCAAGCCCTATAACAAGCAAGATGGCCCCACAAAGAATGAGGGAGGCTATGCCGATGGTGCGACAGCGCACTCAGAAGAAGAAACCGAAATCAGGTCCAGGGCTATGCAATGAAGTTGAGGCCAAGCCTAGGTTACTCAACCTGGCCTGGCCACATCTTTGTCTGTTCCCCACTTCCCAGGTTGATGCCAGCTGGAAGCTCAAACCAATTGGCCAGTCATGCCCTGCTGAAACAGGCTGGCATAAACCTGTTCACAACTGCTGCTCTCCCCAGTACAGGTCTAATGCTTTGGGAGAGCCAGGTTTCTAGCGGAGCGTCTCCCACTGCCTGAGCACGGTGGTGGAGAGCAACTGCGGGTCCTGAAGAAGCAGGTCCCGGAGAGAGCTGGGGGTCAGGCTGGACAGGCATCTGCAGCGATTCCCAGGCTCCCCGTTTACTTGAAGAATGCAAACTGTCCATTTCTTCCTTACACCAATAGGAGGAATGCGTGTGGGTTTTAAATTATCATTGATTATTCCTCACTCTGCATAGAATGATTAGAAAACACTATGGAGAAAATGACCCCTGTGAATCACTTAAACTCCACATGCTTTGTGCTTTGTGACATACAGACATTGAGTCCTTATGCTGTGTTGTAATATATCCAAGACAGGAGCCATCACCATGATCCCATGGCTATAGTGGGAAAACTGAAGGACACAGAAATTGCCAAAGCCAAGACGAACCAGTGCCCAGCCCCACACCCAGAGCTCTTCCCACACACCAAAGACCACGTTGCTTCCGTGGGCAGCTGACACTCCTACCCACCACTCCTACCCATCCGTCTTCCAGTTCCTTCACCAGTGGCTCCCCTGGGTGTGACAAAGCCGCTTCTGTGTTTACGAACCTGACCTCAGAGCTGGGGAGGTGGCTGCGCCAGTTAAGTCCTTGCTACGGAAGCCTGAGGACCTGAGTTCAGCTCCCCAGCGTGAGGGTAAGCGTTGGCAGGGCGTGGCCCTCACCTGTAATCCCAGTGCGTCTGCGTGACACAGAAAGGGAGTCCCCATGGCAAGCTGACTAGGGAGACCAGCTAAATGGGTGAGCTCAGCACTCACATGGGAGAACCTGCCTCAAAGTGGAGAGTGATTGAGGAAGACACTCAGCTTCAAACAACAACCTCTGGCTTCCTCATACACACATGCTTCGTGCATACATGCACACATCTCTCTCTCTTTCTCTCTCTCTCTCTCTCTCTCTCTCTCTCTCTCACACACACACACACACACACACACACATAAAAAATTAAAACATCAATAATAGAATAGAAGAGAAACCTGATCCCTTTGACCCCGCACGCCAGCATGAGCCTAGCCATGCCATGGTGACAGTATGAGTTCAGGACAGGAAACAGAAGCCACTGATCTTTCCCAGTCCCTGAAATCAATGGTGTGATTACACAGGAGCTGCAGAGGCTGACCCTTCGGTGCCTGCGCCTGGCGCCCCTCTCTCACACCGGCACAGGAAGGAAGAGCGAGGACTGGAGCGGAAGGTGGTGGTCATCACCATGGCCCTTGGCACGTAATTTATTTGAGGATTCCTCCTGCCTTGGAACTACAACCCACAGGGCCAGGGTGGGCCAGGAAACCAAGCAAGACAGATTGGGCACTATGCAATCACTGTGGACTGTGATGCTAATGTGTTCAGCACCCAGTACATACTCGTTCCCACAGCCTTACTGGGAGCTGGCAGTTGGTGTATGAATAGGGCACCAATGAGAACATCTGTATGAGAGCAAAACCTGACCCTGTCCAGACGCTGCCTCAGATCCCATCCCACATCTGCATATACACAAGCACACACTGCACACAAAAGCACGCAACAGGGCTGGAGAGATGGCTTAGCGGTTAAGCGCTTGCCTGTGAAGCCTAAGGACCCCGGTTCGAGGCTCGGTTCCCCATGTCCCACGTTAGCCAGATGCACAAGGGGGCGCACGCGTCTGGAGTTCATTTGCAGAGCCTGGAAGCCCTGGCGCGCCCATTCTGTCTCTCTCCCTCTATCTGTCTTTCTCTCTGTGTCTGTGGCTCTCAAATAAATAAATAAAAAATTTAAAAAAAAAAAAAGCACGCAACACATGTATACACACTTCAGACACATGCCCAACACATACAATCCACATTCATAATCTACGTACAGCCACACACACATCTGTGCACATGCACACTACATCCACAGCTCACTTGTTTGCACAACACATATATGGCACACACGCTTACACATATGCAAGCACACCACACACACACCATTCACATGCACGTGTAGCATGCATAAAGCCCACACACATAGTTATACACATGCAAATCACACACAGTATTTGCATGCATGTATACACACAACGCACACACAGTCCTGTTTAATCATTCCTGCACACACACCACTCACATGTACCCACATATACCCATATGCCAGCATGCATGTGTATACATTGGTGGGCTCCAAATGTGTATGCATGCGTGCACAAAGTGAATTGGACCAAAACACATGTATACACATGAGGACACACATGTTCACGTGCATATTCAGACATACCACACACAAGCATGCTTACATACATACCATACACCACATACGTTTTCACACCTACATGAGCACTGCGTATATTCACATGTACACACATCTGCAGACACACACACACACACACACACACACACACACACACAACCTATTTGGTCTATTTGTCTATTTGGTGAAGAGGTAAACTTCTCGCCCTTAGTCCAGCCCCTATCCCGCAGCATGGCTCTCTCTGCTTCTCAGATGACCACAAACCCTTGCTAAAAGCTTCTGTGCACTGGAAACCCTTCCGGCCCAGCGTGTGGTGCCAAGCCCCTGTTCTTTCTTTCTTTTTTTTTTCAATATTTATTTATTTGAGATAGAGAAAGAGGGAGAAAGAGAGAGGGAGAGAGAGAAAATGGGCCCACCAGGGCGCTGGTCACTGCAAAGGAACTCCAGACACATGCGCCCCCTTTTGCATATGGCTGGCGTGGGTCCAAAACCTGGGTCCTTTGGCTTTGCAAACGCCTTAACTGCTAAGCCAGCCCCCCAGCCCACCAAGTCCCTGTTCCTTGGGTGAGGCAGGTGATTGCTTTGAAGCCATGCACAGCCAAGAAAAGAGCTCTCTGCCATGTGGTTTGGGGAACTTGACCCAGCAATTCCTCAAGAGACACTGCTGGGCCAGGCTAGAATCTTTGACTTGCATGTGACCGGGGCCAGCTACGAACCATCCAGCTGTGTCTCAGGCACAGGAATGCTGCCACTACTGGCCCTCGGTCCAGCTACAGGGTAGGGCAGAGCTGGAGGCTGTCTGCCTTCTGGCAGCCTTGCTGTGGGTGCTTGAAGTACGTCGTAAATGTTAGCAGAAGGATGAAGGCAGCTCCCCAAGCAGCTCATTTTTCTGAGCCCAGAAGCACCCGGGCCTCGACAGGGAGCTGTCAGCAGGTTATGAATGGCTCTCCTGGAATGAGCAGGGCCCTGGGAAAGATGTTTTGAGCTTTGCGGTATGGGGGGTTTATTTATTTATCTTTTTATGTCCTGCCTTGTTCAAAAAGGATTTAAGGCGGCTTATGAAGATACATAAAGTAGAACAAAGAAGCGCCGGCGAAAAGAAGCAGGAGTCTGGGGGTGCAGGAAGCACAGGGCGGCCGGACAAGTGCCTCGCAAACGCCTGGCACTACAGGGGTGCTCAGGGCCATGCTCGGCCTCCCTGGGCCCCAGCTTCCGATGCTACTGCCAAGCAAGCCCCATTTCTCTGCGTGAAAGTCGTCCACTGCACTGAGCTTTCTAACCTGCTGGCTGTGGAGTCACGCAGAAGCCTGCACGCACGTGTGCGCACATCAGTCTCGAAGGTCTTGGGCAGGTCCTAGGAGTGATACAGCCATAGAGGCCCCTGCTTCACTGGGAAGGCCCCACCGGGGAGGCCTGGGGCTTCCTTCTGCCGTGTGGTCTCGACCTGTGCTTTAGCAAGAGCTCCTTCTGAGATGATGGCACCCTCATCTACCCCGGACCCACCAGGAGGGCAGTCTCTGGCACGTTGCAGCCTGTATCCCATCCATTGTTGTTGGGCAGACGGCCAGTTGGTCTGTGGTGGACAGACACCTGCTCCACTCATACTCTCTGGTGGCTTCCATATGGATATTTCCTTACGCTCTGTGGTTGGAGTGAACAGTACTTTCCCCAAAGAACACAGGGCCCCTGAACCACACACAACCTTATGTAGAAAAGGTTCTTTGCAGATGTAATGAAGGATCTCAGGGTGAGCATCCTCCACACTTAGGGTGGACCCTCGGCCCAGGAGGTGACATTGCTGTAAGACATGGAAAAAGAGAAGGCAGGAAAAGACAGGGAAGGGGCTCTGAGGAGGTGGGAGCAGAGGTTGGAGGGCTGCAGCCAGCACCAAGATCCCCAGAGCCACCAGGAGTGGAGGAGCAGGAGAGCCATCCCCTGGGCCTCTGAGGATCGCATACCACCGACACTTTGATTTCAGGCTTCTCTCCAGAGCAGTGAGACGATGCATTCCCGTAGCTCTCAGTTGCTCGCTGTGTGGTCATGGCAGCCACGGGGAAATGCCACTCTGACTTCCTCTGGTGTTTATAGGCTTTCATAAGTGTCACAGATGCCACCGCTGCTCAGGGTTTACTGCCAGCCCCCTTGGAGGGCAGCTCACTTTCTACTGGGCAGCGTTTCTGCCAACTGGATGGGCGTGGTTCATCTTCCACAGTCCCGTCACAGCCACCATGCGGGTCGTCACCTCTTCCAGAACAGCTTCCTCTCTGTACCACATGGCCTGGAAGTTCTCCCCTCGGTCCTCAGGAAAGCTGGCAGGAGGCTGTCCTCGTAGATTTTGGCTCTCACCTGTCATTACCTGTTTGTCACAACTGTCTTTTCTCAGCCTCACACTGGCCATAGTTTCTTCTGATTCTATGTGAACAAATGAAGCCTTGAACCAATGATGGTCGGTGCTGGGTTTTCCATGCAATTATCACCAAACATGGGGCCAGTCACTGAAACTCAGTGAACCTGGGTTCTTTGTCATCCACAGATGGCCTGGGTCTGAGCCTTCTCTCAGCCTCCCGCCCCTCCCACCCCACTGGCTGCAGAATCTGCCCCCGGTGGGGACGGGTGGTGAGGATTATCCAGGATTCTATACAAAGCAATTTCTAAGCCCTTTAAAATCCTGCCTGAAACATGGTGGTGTATAAATAAATAAATAGCTCCAAAGCTATTTCCATCTGCCTTCTCTGCTCTGGGACTCATCCAGCACCCTGGCTGGAGGTACCTGAAACAGCCACTGGAGCCCCATGCTCCCTGAGGCTTAGCACCAAGCACAGGGACCCCACTCCCCACCCCACCCCCCCGAGGCAGCTCTGCAGCCCCACTCTTCCGACAGCCACCTCCTTGCTACCCGCTCATTGTGAACTGTCACCAGACAACTATTAATCTTCAATCATACTTTTATCAAGTATTTATTTCTCTCCCCCATCTCTCTCCAAGACCGTGAAGATCAGCATAGAAGCTGTCACGGGTCATTACCGACCACATCACCCCCTCTGCTACAGCAAAAATAAAGCCAGATAGCAAGACGGCAGGAGCTGCACGATCCACTTCTCATCTGGGGACCCACTCGAGCCATCAGTGAATGAGATTGTGTTGTCACCTCTGGGTGTGGATCTCCTCTGTGAACAAATGGAGTGATGTGAGGCAGCAAATGGGGTGCCATCTACCCCCAGAGCCACCTCCAGAGCCCGGCTCCCACACAGATGGCCACAAAGCACATTGAGAGCAGCTCTGCCCAGAGACAGGGCAGCAGGTTAGGACAAGGGATGGGAGGCAAAAGGGGTCCCCACCTGGCTGTTTAGGCAGGAGCCTCATGCCTCTTGGTGGCAGTAGTAACAGGGAATAGAGGGCACTGTCACCCCAAGAGCTTCTGTGGGGATAATGTGAAGAACAAACACCACATAGGCCATAGGCTGATGTGCCCTGCGCTTGGTAGTGGTCCTGCTGGTCACAGGACAGAGGTGGAGGAGGCCGGCATGGCACATGTGACTGTGAGGATGCATTAATCTCACGGGGTTGATGAGACACAGGAGCACATGCTGCTGACTAACCAACACACGTTTATTGTCTTCCAACTCTAGAGGCCAGGATCCAGATCAAGGTAGCTCAGGGCTGGATCCATGTGAAACACCAGACCAGAGCCTCTCTCCAATTCTAGGAGCTCTAGGCAATCCAAGGGATCCCTGGCTGTAAAAGCATGTCCACGATTCCTCCTTCCAGAGCCATGTGGCAACCTTCTATAGGTCTGTCCAAATCCTCACCTCTTATAAGGACACAGCCATTGAGCTGGAGCCCAACCTGCCCCTGAAATACCTCTTTTTCCCTGGATTATATCTGCAAAAATACTTCTTAAGGGTTGAAATGTGAAATGTGCCCCCATAGGCTGACATGTACTAACACCTGGTCCCCAGGTGGTGACAGCTTTGGAAAGTTATGACACCTCTAGGACGTGGAACCTTGCTGAAGGAAGTGGGTCACTGGGTGAAGCCACACTTCATGTTCTCTTGCTCTTCTCCTAAGTGTGACCAGCTGGCTTCCTGCTCCTGCCGCCATGCCTTTCCTGCTGTGAGGACTATACCTCCTGGAACTACAAGCCAAAATAAACACTTCACTTCCTTAAGCTTCCTCTGGTCTGGTTATTTAGTCACAGAAACAAGAAAGCAACTAACATAGAAATTGGTACCAAGAAGTAAGGCCATTGCTGTGATAAACCTGACAGTGTGGTTTGCAGGCCTCTGAAACTGGTTTTCAATAGAATGTGGACTAGTTTGAAGTTTTGGACTAGATAAACCAATGTTGCCTTAAGCAGAATGTAAGGAATCATGCCAGTGGGTGTTTGGAGCACCATGATGCTAAGAGAATCATGATAAGCGCCTGGCTCATGAGGCTTCAGAAGGGAACAAGGACTCTGTCAGGAACTGCTAGAGGCAATTCATGCTGTGCTCTGGAAAGAGTCTGGCTGCATTCTTCCCATGTGTCGAGAGCTCAAGCAAGGCTGAATTTAAAAGTAATCAACTAATGTGTTTGGCAGATGAGATTTCTAAGCAAGAGAGCATTGATTCTGTCATGGTTATTGCTCACTGCTCTGGTGCAGGTCTACCATGAAAGATAAGAACAAACAAAGGCATGTGAAAAATGCACCATTGGGTGAGTAAAAGATCAATGAGCATGCTGAGAAATAAGCTAATTGTGAAAGAGATTCAGAAGACTAATATGATTAAACAGAAACCTCACTCTGTCTATTGAGACACAGGAAAGTTGTCCTGAGGGCAAGACCCTACCCACTAAAGGCAATAATGTGTGAGCATGAAAATTATTTTGAAGGATGAATGTCTGAAAGGAGAAACCTGCACATGGGATGCCCTGCTCCAAACAACTGCCTAGGAAAGTCCATGTATCAGCAAGAAAAGCCACTGATACCACTTCAACTTTGGTCCAACGGGGGGGGGGGGTCAAGCTCCATGCCAGGGTGGGAGCAGGACATGGCAGCACCGTTCACATGGTACTGGCTTTATAGACATGAAAGATGCAAGACTTGGGTCATAGTGTCTTGTTCCATAGCTTCAGAGAGCTGTTGATGCTGGACGGTGTGAGGCAGGCTTGGACTCAGTGCGTGGAGGCCCTGAGCTGTCACTGTGTGAAGCTCTGAAGATGAAGCCTAAGTTGTAGTGGACACCCCAGGAGGTGGGAGATGTCGGGGTCATGAATGTGTGCTGAAGGCAGGAGGATTGGAAGGGTGGGGACACCCCAGGAGGTGGGAGATGTCAGGGTCATGCATGTGTGCAGAAGGCAGGAGGATTGGAAGGGTGGGGACACCCCAGGAGGTGGGAGATGTCGGGGTCATGCATGTGTGCTTCAGGCAGGAGGATTGGAAGAGTGGGGACACCCCAGGAGGTGGGAGACGTCAGGGTCATGCATGTGTGCTTCAGGCAGGAGGATTGGAAGGGTGGGGACACCCCAGGATGTGGGAGGCGTCAGGGTCATGCATGTGTGCTGAAGGCAGGAGGATTGGAAGGGTGGGGACACCCCAGGAGGTGGGAGATGTCGGGGTCATGCATGTGTGCTGAAGGCAGGAGGATTGGAAGGGTGGGGATACCCCAGGAGGTGGGATATTGGAAGGGTTGGGCTACAAGCCCTTTGGAGGCCAGATGCTGGTCATGAAGCTTCGGGACTCAGTGTTTGCTATTAGGTTTCAGTATTGCTTTGGCTTGATCTTCCTTTCCTAAGCCCCCAACTTCTCTTTTGAAATGGGAATTTTTACTCTGTGCCATTAGATGTTGGAAGCATATAATTTGTTTTTGCATTTTGGGGGGCATATGCAAGGAGATCCCAGTTAAGAGATTGGTTGGGCTCTCAGAAGGGACTTTGGACTTTGGATTTCTGAACTGTGTATCAATACTGTTAAAGACTATGGGATCTTATGAAGTTGAACTGAATATATTTTGCATTATAAAATAACCATGATCTGAAACTGCTTTTTGTCAGGTATTTCATTGCAGCAATACGAAAGTAACTGATACAATGTTCTTACCAATAATGTTCCAGTAATGGATTCTGTGGGTTTGGACCTCCACACGTATTTTAGGAAGACACAATGCCACATATTAAGGCATAAGAGCCATCACCATCCCTCAAACACTGGCCTAGGGTAAGAAGTGCACCCCCATACCTCCTGGGCTCGATATTCCCATTCATATGAGACCTAGCACAGTGACCCTCCCAGGGCCATCTCTGCCCTACCCTGATACTGCTGCCTGCAATCCCTCCCGAGTGCCCCTCACTGTACTGTGCTGGACTGGCAAATCTTAGCCCCTCATAGGTTACACAGGGAGGGATGGAATTCCAGACATCTACAGGACACACATGGAGTGTTCAGATGGGGAGGCATCTTCCTGCCTCATCTAATGCATGAAAATCCTCACTGGTAAAAGGCATACTATGGTGGGATAATACGTAACCTCTGGGGGCCAGTGCCATCCATGGACACGTGGGTAGCAACTCTCTGAAAGAGAAAGAGAGGAGAAACGCAAAAGAGAGAAGGAAGAGAGAGAGTCTCTGCTGGGCCATATCAGGGCAAGAGAACTGGATACAGGGCCTCTGACCCTCAACTGCAAAGGATCTGGGTGGTGACGTAGGACCCAGCAAGTAGGGCATAACTCAAACAGAGATCAATAAGGAGGATGGAGTCAGTCAGCTCAGACTGTTGCACAAACAACCACAAGATGGTCAGGGATGCCCTCAAAACCAGATGCTGGTGGCCCTGCCCACCCTCTCACCTGCTGTCCTGGCAACTCACTTAGGGGAAGGAACATTTTTTTCCCCCATAGACTGTATATAAGCTTTCTTGTCCCCAAGATCTTGTCACTTAGCCAGCCCACCTCAATGCACCAATGCTCCAAACCTGAAGAAGCTAATACCTCCCATTTATGCTTCTAGTGTCATCAAACTTCAGTTACCACACTCACACTGCCCATGCAAATCCAACACTAATGTGGTCCTGGCTGGCACTCAGGACACTGCATCCCCCTCCAAGCTGAGGCAAAAGCCACCCAGTGAGCCTGCAAGCACCACTGGCGTACATGCTAAGGGTCAGGCCTTCTGACCCTGACAGTGCACTTTGCCACCAACCTGTAAAGAAAGAGGTTCTGGCTACCACTTGTCATTGGCTAGCACAATGGGAGATGTCCAGACAAGGGCCAGGGTTTCAGGGATCAGGGGCTTGCAAGGACATGCCCTGCAACTGGCCTCTACATATGTTTTTCCTTGAATCCAGGAGTCTTGCTGGTCTGGCCTGTGACTGCCTCTACAACACTCATAGCATCACCATGACAGGACTCTAAGAAGGAGGTGGGGGGCACTTGGCTGCCCTGACCATGGGAGCCTCAAGGATACTACACAGCCTCTGACCAGATCATGAGCCCATTGCCTGACACATAGACCTATTGGTCCACTAGGAGACTTCAAGAGGACAAGAACAGCATTGGGCCCCAGGGGCAGAGAGATATACATGGTGGGCATGAGTCACTGGGCACTGGTTGCCCTCTACATCAATGTTTGAGATCTGGCCAAGGACACACTGAGGCCATCCATCTGCAAGGTGGCTCACATTAGACAAAGGCCTCACCATTTCAGGGCCAGAGTCTCAAACCAGGAGCAGCTGGGGCCAGCCAGTGATTTTACAACCAAAGCCAGTCATGGTTTGTGATTGTCCTACCCAACCCCCCAAACATCTCCTTCCTCCCAGTTCTCTCTCTCTCCCTCTCCCTCTCTCTCTTTAAATCTCTCTCAAGCACACTCACACACATGTTGTTCACATCTTAAATGATTCTCCAGACAGCATCTGTTGCAGTCGGGTTCGCATTGCTGGTAGAAATCACCCAACCAAGAGTAGCTTCTGGGAAAAAGAGGTTTGTTTTGGCTTACAGGCTCGAGGGGAAGCTTCACGATGGCAGGGGAAAACGATGGCATGAGCAGAGGGTGGACATCACTCCCTGGCCAGCATAAGATGGACCATAGCAACAGGAGAGTGTGCCAAACACTGGCATGGGGAAATTGGCTATAAAGCCCATAAGCCCGCCCCCAACAATACACTCCCTCAGGGAGGCATTAATTCCCAAATATCCATCAGCTGGGAACCTAGCATTCAGAACACCTAAGTTTATGGGGGACACCTGAATCAAACCACCACATTCCACCCCTGGCCCCCATAAACTGATATCCATACATGATGTAAAATACAATGCATTCAGTCTGACTTTAAAGTTCCCATAGTTTTTTTTATCAATTCCAATGATGTTTATATATCCCCATAGTCCAAGATCTTTTAACTGAGCCATAATACCAAAAAATAACCTCAAAAAAACCATAATGGCAAAAAATAAATATTCACACTGCAAAACATGGCATTAGGCATAGCAAAGAAACATTCAACCAATACAAGATTTAAACAACCAGGGCAAACATCAAATTCTGTAGTTTCTAGTCCAGCAACTCTAGCCAGTGACAAATCTTCAAGTCCAATAATTCTAACTAGCAACAAGTCTCTGGCATTCCAATTCCACCCCTCCAGCTAGGCTACTCACAGTCCTGGAAAACTTTATCGGGGCCGGCAGCTCCTTGGCAGCCATCTCATGGTCCCAGCATCTCCACTGGGTCTCCACTGCTAGCCATGGTTCATCCTCATGGCCCCATGGGGTCTCCATGCAGGCAACCAGCAAACTCGCTTCACACTGCCCATGGCCATTTCCAAATCACAAGACCGTGTTGCAAACTCAATGACCCTCTTTCCAGCATTTCTTATACTCTATGATACCAGGTAGGGTGCCAATTTGTTAATGCAGGGGGGAATAAAGCAGACTTTGAAGAACAGGACACTCCTTGAGCACTCAGGCCCCTTCTAAAGAGTCTACATTCTTCTTATTGCCCCAGCGCAGGTCAGCTAGCCCAGTCTCATAGGTTGTAATCTTTCAGTTGCAGCTGAACAGGCAGCAGTTCACCCAAAGATTTTTCTTTCTGTGCCATATTCCTCTGCTCACACCAGTTCATTTCTATGCAAAGCAACCCTGCACAACTTCTCAGGACATGGGCATAAGAGCAAGCATCTCACACAAACTGTTAGCCCAGTCCAAGCAAAGCTCTTTCTCACCCTCATAAACCAAACCTCACAGTCTGTAGTTCTTACTGCCTTCAGGTCTTTCAGCTCTGACCAGGATAGACCATCAAGCTGTACTTACAGCACTGCAAAGCATCTCTTAGGCCAAGGTTTCAAATCCTTCCACAGTCCTCTTGAAAATCAGCTTCAAAAGGCCGAAGCCACATAGTCAGGTGTCTAGCAGCAATCCCACTCCTCGGTACCACTTTACTGTTGCAGTCGGGTTTGCATTGCTGGTAGAAATCACCCAACCAAGAGTAGCTTCTGGGAAAAAGAGGTTTATTTTGGCTTACAGGCTCGAGAGGAAGCTTCACGATGGCAGGGGAAAACGATGACATGAGCAGGGGGTGGACATCACCCCCTGGCCAGCATAAGATGGACCATAGCAACAGGAGAGTGTGCCAAACACTGGCATGGGGAAACTGGCTATAAAGCCCATAAGCCTGCCCCCAACAATACACTCCCTCCAGGAGGCATTAATTCCCAAATATCCATCAGCTGGGAACCTAGCATTCAGAACACCTAAGTTTATGGGGGATACCTGAATCAAACCACCACAGCATCCCAATGAAAAAACTGGAGAATTTTATTTATTTATTTGAGAAAGATAAAGAGGCCCAGAGAGAGAGAGATAATGGGCATGCAAGGGCCTCCAGACACTGAAAATGAACTCCAAACATACACCTCCCCTTGTGCATCTGGCTTATGTGGGTCCTGGAGAATCGAACCACAATCTTGGCTTTGCAGGCAAATACCTTAACCACTAAGCAATCTCTCCAGCCCAAACTTGAGATTTTGAAATGAGCATATTGTGTAGCACAGAAATGAGCCCTGCAGCCTGGATGAGACTCATACCTGAGAGTGTGGCTAATGCCTGTAGAAAAAGGAGAACCCATGAACTATTAGTTCTGCTCTCCAACACGGGGCTCTGGGAATTACAGATTCCAAAGGCTCAGGTCTCCACTCTCCTTTGGCCCTTATACACACCCTCCTACCACTCACCATGGTCTTCCCACCCACAATACAGCATCCATCCAGCCACCTGGACACCCACACTTCCCCTTTTGTCCATTCCTATTCATCAGCAATCCCTCTGATCACTTATCACTGCATCTTCCCTGTCCATCACCCTCAGGCCCATCTGTACCCTGATCTCATTCTCCATCATCATCTGTCTGTCTCCAATCCATCCATCACCTGCTCATCCACCTATCCATCAAATGGACATTATTCAAGCTTCCTGCATGTCTAAGATGCTGTATTTGGTGTGGGTGTCACACAGATTGAAAATAAAAGGCTGCTCTCTGAGCCCACTTCCACCATCAGGTTCAATCACCTGCTTGTCACCAGAGCTCTCCTGGCCAGCCTCCATCTTCCTGCCAGTGTCATGTGTGCTCTTTCTACTCCCAGATAACCCCTGTCAGCTGTCCCTGGATCCTGGCTGCTTCTTCACATCCATGCTAATCCCTCTCCCCTCCATCCCCTGTCTGTACACACAGCCAGCTGTGAGTCATCTCCTCCATATGACCTGGTTTCCTTCAGTAAAAGCACCAGTGAGGCCAGTGCCCATTCCTGCCTGCAGAGTACTGGGGCATCCTAGTGGCTCTGGGAACCCGCTCTTCTGACTCATAAGTGAGACCAAAGCAGCCTGGTGGGATGAGGATGTGCAGCCTCAGACTTTCAGTGGGGTTTCATACTGGGTCTCAGCTCCTCTAGCCTTGAATCCACCAGAGCAGAGCTGGTCTCAGGGTGCAGAAAACACAGATGGAGCCTGTCAGGAAAGTTGTGGGCTATGTCACTGTAGTAGACAGTTTCACGTTTCTGGGATGACCATCCAATCAAACAGACTTATGAGGGGAAGGAATTTATTTCAAGCTTACAGATCCAGGGGAAACTCCATCAATGGTAGAAGAACTACCACCAGCCATCCACACCAAAAATCAGGAAGCAGGGACCCTGCCAGAGTTCACAACTGTCCTTATAACTTTGGGCTGGAATTGAGATCCACCACAAACACACATTTGGGCTGTACTATAGGATTTGTACCCAATGTCACCTCCTCCATCTGGGTGGCTTGAAACCCAAGTTATAAGCTTTAATTAAACATCTGAGTCTATGAGGTACATACATTCAAACTACCACATTTTGTCCTTCGCTTCCACAGACTCATAACCATCTCATATTATAGATTGTATTCAGTCCAAATTTAAGGTCCACTTAGTCTTTACCAAAATGAGTTACCTACTTTCAATATATAATGGCACAGAATAAACATTTCCATTGCTATAAAGCATACCAAAGAAAGACTGGATAATACAATATCAATAGCCAAGTCTGTTCAAGTCTGACATTCATAACCAGTGACAACAGCCTCTGGATTTCCAATTTCCATCCCTCAAGCTGGGCTGAATAGTCAGGTAAAACTTCCATACAGAGCCAACAGTGTTCCATGGTAGCCTTTGTACAGTCCAGGTATATCCCTCCAGGTCTCCATTGTAAACCATGGTCCATCTTATAGTGGTCTCACTGACCTCTCATAAGGGACATCTTCCTGCTTCACTTGCCACACTTCAGCAGCAGCTCCTTTATGACCCACTCCTATTTATTTTTATGCTTCTAAAACCAATACCATGTGTTCAAGGACAGAGTTTTGGTTAATTTTGTTAATCCAAGGAGGAAATAAATCTTGACCTTTGAAGAGCAGGTTTCTTCATTTCAGTCATCTGTTTTAGAGTTTGTATTTCTATCATTCAGCCTTTAGTGAGTAGACTTCACCCTCAGGCATCTTCTCCATTGTTTCAATGTAAAGTAGTTGCCTCATCCTTATTGTTGCTAATCTGCTTGACAATAGCAGCTTCAGTAAAAAATTGTCTCTGTGCCAAAAATTTTAAATTTGTTTGAAGTTTACATATGACAAACCTTACATCTTTCAGTTTTGCAACTTCTTCCAAGCACATTTGTCCATTCTTTTAAATTCAACTTTGATTAATCTATTATGGTTTGGGCAGAAGAATGCAGCAAGCCCTTATGCCAGAAGCCCAGTTCCTACAAAGCTCTTTGTTGTTTTTCCTCCCCCTTTGAAAGTTCATAAGCCAACATAATTCTCTTTGCACTTAGCATTTTCAAATTCTCACAAAAATAGCCCATAAAATTTGGCTTACCACTCTGGAAGGATTTTTCAGTCACAAGTATCAAGGCCATCACTATTTCTCTAGTACATAAGTTCCAAAAGACCAAACTCCACATGCTCAGATTCATCGCAGCAAGACCCCACTTCTGGTACCAAACCTCTTTAGTACACAGTTTCACAATGCTGGGATGAACATCCAACTATAGTTTTACGGGAAGGAGGGATTTATTTCAAGCTTACAGATCCAGGGAAAGGTCCATCAGTGGTGGAAGAAATTGGCACTCATTCATAAATCTAAGCAGAGTGAGAGACCATCAGCAGCCAGAACACACCAGAAAACAGCAAACAGGGACTCCATAAGAGCTCAAACCTCTCTGCATGCCTTTGGGCTGGAATTCAGATCTCCCCTCCAAACATATTATTAGGCTGTGCCCCAGGATCCATCCCCAGTGACACTTCGTTCAGCCAGGTGGCTGAAGACCCAAGTTATAAGCTTTAATATAACACCTGAGCCAGGTGTGGTGGCACACACCTTTAATCCCAGCACTTGGGAGGCAGAAGTAGGAGGATTGCCATGCGTTCAAGGCCACCCTGAGACTCCATAGTGAATTCCAGGTCAGCCTGGGCTAGAGTGAGACCCTACCTTGAAAAAAATATACATACATATATATATATATGTTTTATATATCACCTGAGTCTATGGGGGACATACATTCAAACTACCATAGTCACATGACCTGGGACTGGAGTTTGTTTCCCTCACCTTCATGCCATGGGATGAGAACTGAGCCTTAGTTACTCCACCAAATGGGAGTGCTGTGGGAAGGGGCTTTGCCCTGAGGCCAACTTACAGTTCAACACCTGCTTCCATTTCCCTGGCTCCTGTGATATTCAGCACATAGAGACACAATGGCTGCTGGTTTAGGCAACTGTCTGCAATCCTTTGGTGAGGGGGAGACCCTTTCACTGAGGGTAGATCTTCTTAAAGGCCTGCTCAACATACCATAGCTACTAAGTTTCAGATTGTGAAGGAAGATGGTAGGCATTTAGGCCACAGCACACATAGGCTCAGATGATGTGACACAGATGCACATGGCTGTGTTCTACCCAACGCCTGGACTTCAGAGGCAACACTCACCCTGACCCATGCCACCCTATCGCTATTTCCCACCCCACTCTACCACCCACCTTGTGCTCAAGGCTCCAGAAGGGGTCTGCAGCTCCCAAACACATCAGAGCAGAGACACACATGCCCTGAGCAGGCAGAAGCCCCTTCTGCAGGGCTCTCCTCTCAGCCTTGAGCTCTACCCCCCGGCTATGTCAGGCATCTTTGACTGTCATACAAGAATGGGCTCTGGGCTCTTGGTCTTATGAGGGTCTCAGAACTTTTAGGGTGCCTGCTCAGGTGTGGCACATCCAGCTTACACCTGGAGCATGTCCCTGCAGGTTTGAACCCTGCCAACTCACAGAACCTAACCAGGCACCTCCTTATAAGCTGGTAGACAGCCAGAGCCCTGTGAGGTATCTGATGGTGTGTCTCCCCAGCAGACACTGAACTCCATGGGCAAGGACTGTATCAATTACTAGAAAGTTCCAGGTACAGCAGAGTGGACATTCAAGATCCAGCAAGTGAATGAGCAAGTCCATGGAGACCAGTGACTCAAAGGTGGTGACAGTTGATTATAAAGCGGCACTTTCTTTGTAAGGCCCCTTGTCTTGCTGGACACTTGCCAAGACACCAGTCCATTCAGCTCATCCATCAGCTTGACAGGACCTGATTCAGTTGCCCCACTCCAGGATTGGATTGACCTGCATGGGAGGCAAGAGCTGATGGTCATTGGAGGATGTGGGAAGGGCTAACCAAGGCAAGTTATTTTCTGCAATAGCCTGTCCACTAGACACCATACATTAATGCAGCCTTCTGACATCCTGAGAACGGGGCCTGTGAGTCACCCTCAGCTATAGGCATGGCCATTGGGACAATGACCCAATCTTACTGTGCACCCCTAGAAGTTCCACCTGACTGCAGGTCTGGGTGCTCCAGGCTCCTGCTCAGCCCCTCACGTCTTCACTAACAGACACAGAGCTGGAAGGACACTGGAGCAGGTCACAGCACAGGTTCTGGTTGGAAGCCTCCAGAGTGAAAGATTACTGCTGCCACCAACTAGGGGTGTGGCTGGGACACAGTGGGCTCACGGGTTGAAAGTCCCTGTGAACTAATCCCAGAGTGGCATGAGGGGTTGCATTATGACAATCATGGCGACAGAGAGCCATATCATAGGAGCACAACGGACACAGAGCTGCCACTCTGCCCTGGGCTATAAGTGCATGCACTCTTCCCTCTATGCAGGGGAACCCAGGCTTTGAAAGTTTAGGTCATCCATTCAGAGGGACAAAGGGCTGGGTGTCAGTCAAGTTTGGGTTCTGATAATACTTTGCAACAAGCAATAATCCTATACTGATGTTTCATTTCCAGGCATCCTGGTATTTAGGAAAGCCTGGTCTGGCCAGGTTCTGTGTTGTCCTGTGGCTACCAGGGCCCCTCTTCTTACAGCAGTTGATACAAGTCCAAAAGCCAGGCCCAGCATTCAAGCTGACTGACAACCTCAGGCCCTGTATGCTAGCAGCATGGTCAGGCCATTCTGATGGCCAAGACCCATAGCAGGGACCCAGGGAAGTGGACCTGCCCACTCAGGCAAGAAGCTACCACACAGCCCTTGCAGGTTTGCCTGGCCAATGCTGCAGGGAGAAACTCTAGCCCTTAGTTCAGTATTTCCTTCATCTGCCTTCAGATCAGGTATGTGAGATAATGCAGGGTAGGAAATACCAACCTTGATCTCCAGCTGCAAAAGCTGGAGTCACCTCCCTCATGCAGCGGTATCAGAGAGGGTGGGGAGTCCTCCAGGGAGCATGGGAAAGTAGACAGGAGGGGAGCCCAATGTAGTCCCAGTGCAGCTGCAGGTGAGGGTGCTGAGGGCATCCAGAAGGAATATATATCACCTGAGTCTATGGGGGACATACATTCAAATTACCATAGTCACATGACCAAGGGACAAGTCAGCCATGGAGTGGAAGCAATGGTGGTAGACTTGGGGACGCTGAGTGTCCCCAACTGCCATCATGATGACCAACTTCCTCAGCCCTAGTGACAAAGCTCTTGGGGCTATGATGAGAGCCCAGGCCTGATCTCTCTCTCTCTCTGTTTCAACTCTGATTGGCTGTGTGGCAGCTCCTTTCCTGAGTGGGCGGGCCCACTGTCCTGGGTCCCTGGTATGAGTCCTGGCCATCAGAGTGGCCTGACCATACTGATAACACACAGGGTTTGAGGCTGTCTGTCAGCTCGAATGCTGAGCCTGGCTGTTGGACTTGTGTTGAGTGCTGTGAGAAGAGGGTCCCAGGTAGCTACAGGACAGCACAGGAGCTGGAGCCAGACCAGGTCTCCCTGATACCAGGATGCCCAGGACATCTGTGAAGGAGGCCTGCCCTGTCTCCAGCATTTGGCTTGTTCTAAGGGAGTCCTCGCAGTGAGAAGTGCATTTCATTTCTCAAACCTTACCCTCCTGTGTGAGACGCACTGTTACTATGTTTATCATTAGCAGTGTGTTTGAACACAGGAGAGGTCATGGCAGTGTGAGTAGGAATAGATTTGATTATAATTATGAATCCTTAGTAGATGTTTAGAAAGCTCCTTGAACCAGCTAGATGTTCTTGTGTCCCGCCCGTGGTCTGTCCACTTCCCATGGAAGACTTTCTTCCTGTACAGTGTCCAAAGTGAAACCTTTCTGGGATGTGTCTTGTTTTGTTGCAAGAGGGAAATGTTCTGCAAAGTTGACATTTGTGATAATATATTATGTCAGGTGAAATAGGCAAGAAGTTAATTAAAGTCAGAGAGTTAATTAATGGGACCCGATACACATTAGTGATCATTACCTCATCTGAGAAGAGTAATTAAAGTGGCGTTGCTGGTGTTTCTCTGTTCTCCTAGGTGGTGTGTTGACATATCACATAAGTCACTCAGTGTTGGAGAGGTAACCCTGCCACGCAGCAGCTGGGACAGCTGGATGGAGCGGCTGTGGCAACTGAACCTCAGGGGCAACAGCAGTGGACCTCACATCTGCTAGAGAGGGTCACCGCCCAGTAGCTGTGGGAACTTGGAGAGGACCAGGTTAAAATCGCAAAGTCTAGACAGGGGCCAACACAGGGCGGCGGCAGCTGCCCTGGCTGCATGAGGCGGAGGACGGCAGCTCAGGGGAGCGTCCATCCCCCATGGCAGCAGCAATGCTAACGCGCTCAGTGTTCCAACTCAGCCAAGAAGCTCGATGGTCGCCAGAAACCCTGATGCGATGCCCACTGCGGGGTGGTTTCTAGTGTCTTCTTCACAGATGTGCCCACATGTGGGAGCTCCCAGAGGCTTGGAAATAGTCAGGTTAGCGAGGGCCAGGGATACAGCCTGGGCATTGAGATGAGGGACGTAGCTCTAGCACTTGCCAATATGGCACTGAACAAATGCTCCAGCATGCCAGCCTGGGTTCTGTCATCCATAAGTGAGGATCAACAATGGCGCTGCAGGGCTGAGCTGAGGCTTGCTGTGGAAAGTCAGCCAGAAAATGCTTCTGGATATGAGGAGACACTGGCCAAGGCCTTGAAGAGGGAACTGTTCTCTGGCCTTTGGCGATGCCAGATAGGGGCCACACAGTGTAAACATGGATGCTTAATAAGAAACAGCCCTGGCAGTGGACACAAGCGGTCAAGAGTAGAAGGTCATCAGTGAAGAGAAGATGATGACCCCAGGAGATTGGGGCTTTCATGGTACTGCTGTGGCCTAGAGGATACAGAGCCAGGAAAGAGGCTGTGTGGGCTAAAAGTGAGGGTCCAAGGAGTAGTGGGCTGGAGGGAGGCAGTCAGACCAGATACACTTGCAGGTCTGACATCAGCGCAGGGCTGGCTTCTCAACCTCACTGGTCCTCGGGACAGGTTCTTCTCTGCCCACCATCTAGTTCCCACAGGTTCCATGCTCAGTGTTGTTCCATAGAGCCTTCCTGGAGTTGGGGCCAGGCTGAGGGACCATGCCCAGGCTGAACTGGGCATGGTCCCTCACAAGGACTCAATGCCACATCTTTAGAACAAAGCAGTCAGCCGCCTGGCGTCTCTCTTGGCCAGTGGCTCCTCTTGCGTTGGTGGTATGTCTCTTTAGCTTCAGTTCTAATTTGTTACCGCCTATCTGTTCTAGGCTGTCATAAAAATTATTTATTACAGAGTCATCATTCCTTGGGGACCATAGTGTGGGCTGCGAGAACCGAGGAACTAGCTGCAATGGAACTGGGTTGTTTCCAAGTCAATGTGTCTCTTCCTCCAAGCTCTGGAACCTTGTTTCTGCCTGCAGCCCTGACCGCACCTCTAAATATCTGGGGCTCACCTCCCTCCTTGGTCATTCCCCCCACACAGGGGCATTCTGGATGGACACCTGTATGGGTCACCACCGTGTACAAAATCATCCTTGTTCATGATGCTGTGTGTCAGCTGGAGAACGGGCGGTCCTCAGGAAAAAGAAATGAAGGCAGGGCTGGCAGCCATGCTGAGAAAGCCAGCCCGGCAGCTGGGCCCACAAAGCAGACCCTGGCTGGCATTCCCAGCAACATCCAGAGCTCAGCCCACACAGGAGCCTGGGGCCTGGATGGGTCCCTAAGTAGGAGGCGGCTGGTGGCATGGCTAGATGTGGCTGATGGTCCTACAGGTTCGGACTGCTGAACCCTTATCTTCAGCCTTCCACCCCCCCCCACTTCCAGGGGTGGCCCCTAGGCTAGCAGGTGCTTTGGGGCTGACAAATACTAGCTCTAGCAGGATGAGCAAAGTCCCGGGGACCAGAGCAGTATCGAAGAAAGCAGAGCAGGATGGGGTGTGGCCTGAGGCTCGGGGTTTCCGGCCCACAAAAAACAAACTGCTGACGGTTCCGCAGCTCTGCATAATTAACAACTGTGGTAATTAGAGCTTGAACAGCACAGGATGTATGCACCATGGGTATTAAGGACAGTAGCAACAGGAAAAAGCACACATGCATATGCATCCACAACCACACACGTATAGATATGCATGCACGCACATGTACATGTATACACACACATATATGTGCATGTGAGCCTTGGGTGTGGGATGTTCCCTGTGGGGCAAACCCAGAGGCCCTGAAAGCCCCAGAGAAAAGCGACCCCCAAGGGGCATCACCAGGGCCCCTATAAGGCTCCAGTCTGGGAGAAGCAACACCCCACATAGGGGTTGTTGGAGGCGAGAGAGCATGGCATATCACCCCCTTGAGTCTGGCCTCCTCGCATTCTTGTCTCTTCTGTGTCCCCTCTCTAGCCCACCGCCCCCTTCCTTGCATTCCCCAAGCCCAGCAGCAGGAGGAGGAGAAGGAGGAAGAGGAGCAGCAGGAGAAGGGAGTCATGGCAAAAACTTCCCAGAGAAGCCAGGACTGCTGACCTTAGAGTGAGGAAGGGTCCTGAGGTCAGAATTCACCCATTTCTTCCTGTCAGAACCCTCCTTAGTGTTACACATTTCTTGAGCCTCAAAGTCTTAGAGCCCCCCTCCCCTCCTCCAGGAGGAAATGTTTCAGTTCAAAGGAAATGGGAACAAAACCCTGCCTCTCCTCCAGTGGGTCCTCCTAAGTCTGTGACCTGAGGAAATTTTAAGACGGTTGGTCCTAGAAGATTCTGCCCTGTGAGTCCAGGGTGGGTGATAGGCAAGGCTAACAAAACACCCCCAGGATTGAGTTGAGTCAGGAGGGATGTGTGGCCCATGCAGAGGGACCTGAATGTACAGAGGGGCATCCTGTAGCTGAAGCCTCCCCGCAGGAGTCCCTGCCTCCGACTCTGCAAAGTCAGAGCAACCAACCCCTGGGAAATCCCCTAGGCTATTTATGTTTATGGTAGAAATGGACACAGAGGAAACAAGCAACGGCCAGAGAGAAGGGGCCAAGAGGGACTGGTGGCCAGGGGATGACTGGGCGTGGCTTCTCCCCTAGAGCCAGGGTCAGTAGGCCGCTCTGTTGGGAGCAGTCTGGCCAGCGCAGCTCAGAGAAGGGCCTCTGCCAACCATGAAAGAGACTTGAAACTCCAGTGCGGCGTGAAGCCGGCAGCTTAGCCCCAATCATGTCTAGTCTTCGCTGCTCTGGGATCGCTCATGCATAGCAGATTCGACATGTTTATGCATGATGCCGGCGAGATAAAGGGAGCCAGAGCACTTTTAGCACTGGGCGCCCGGCTCCGTAAGTGTGCTGCTTGCAGAAATCACAGACCGAAGCCCTCAGCTATCTAGGGTGCTCTAGGTGAGCCATGGAAATGGAGAGGCAGCCCTCCCCAGTGCTCACTGAGGCATAGGTGCGCAGCCCGCACAGGACCCTGAGCCCTGAAAAACCCATGTCTGAGAATCACAAAAGGCTACCCAGTTCCTTCACCTCTGCCAGGTTCTGCTGGACATGGTGTATCCCCTTCTGGGATAGGCACAGAGGTGCCAGGGGCTGGTATTCCTGGGTTCCCACCTGAACTAGGGGTGTTCACGCCGTCTTCTCATCTGAACCCTGCCCAGCTGATGTCTCTGGGTTCTGTCCCCATTTCACTGTCAAAGTGTGCTAGGTTCCATGGGCCCCAGGACTTGCCTAAGTCACCTACCTTCTGGGTAAATGTGGGTTTGTGCCATCAGCTTTAACCCCACTTCCTGCCCCTCAGGGACTTGTGACTCCTTCCCCTGCTTGCTCTGCCCCATCCTGGATTGGACTTCACTCCTGGCCTCCGGGAGAACATGGGCTGACGCATCCCAATCAGATTTTGTTAAACCTAGGAAAACCTAGACTCAGGGCTGCCACAGCCAGTCCTTCAGCCTTTGGGGTGGGACCTGGGAGAGGAAATGCCACCCTATTGGCCCTGCCTCCCCATGTCATGGCCCGTGCCCTTGTGGAATGGCAACTGGACCACCCAGTAAGAAAACTGGGGCTGGAGAGATGATACAGAGGTTAAGGCTCTTGCCTGCAAAGCCTAAGGACCTGAGTTCAATTCCCCAGTACCCACGTAAAGCCAGATGCAAAGAGTGGCACATGCACCTGGAGTTTGTTTGCAATGGCTGAAGGCCCTGGCATGCCCCTTCTCTCTCTCTCTCTCCCTGTGTGGGTGTCTGTCTGTCTCTCTGTGCTTGAAACTAATTTTTTTTAAAGTAAAATTGCTGGCTAGTAGTGCCTATGACCTGATGTCCACCTCCCAGTTCCTTGAGCCTGGACAGCAAGGCCTGAGGGCCAGGTCCCAGGGGAGAGGTTCACACAGCCCTTGTTTCTTCTCTGAACTCTGGATTTGGGGAAGGTCAACAGAATGGGAAAGAGACTACACTCCTCTCCTGTCCTCACAGGACAGACTCCATCCCAAGGAACTCAACTCAGCTAACATAAGCGGCAGCACCTGGATTGGTTCACGCCTCCAGGAGACTGAGGGTTGCATGTGTCAGGGATCCAGGAGTGCAGACGTGTCCCAGAGCTTTGTCTCTGCCATGGTGTTCCCACGTGGAGGTGGCAAAGTTGCTGGCCCAACGGCTCTGTGAGGTGGCTGAAGACAGTGCCTTGTCAGGGCCCGGGGTGTCTCTGGCCAGGCCCAAAGGAAATGGGCTCATCCCAGATCATAGTTATCAGGGACTGTTGGGAGCTGGGCAGACGGGTTAGGGAGGCTCAGAGGGCCCCTGACATATCCAAGGACCAGCAGCCTGGCATTGTTAGGTAAGAGTTGGGAAGGGTTCCAAGAACCCAGAGAGAGAGAAAAAGAGAGAAAAGCCTGGGAAGGCAGCTTCCTGACCAGCAGAGAAGGCTCCAGAGGCCAATATCCATCTCATCTCCTCCATCCCCTACAGGGAAAGCCTCCCACTGGTGGAAGCCTTCAGAGAGGAGAGGGAGACAGGGTGCTAGAACATCCCACAGTGGTCAGTCTCCCCAGACGTGGGGGTGTGAGGAGAATGGACCCAAAGGCCCAGCATGGGGACAGCGACAGTGATAACCATGGTTATGTGGCTGGTGGTAACCATGGTGATGGGGAGGGGTGGTAATTATGGTGATAGTGGTGGTAGCAACATAGTTATGGTGATGGCCACGATGATCATGGTAACCATGGTGATGGGGCAGTGTAGTAACCGTGGTGATAGGGTGGTGTCTTGGCACTCCTGGTGATGATGATAATAACCATGGTCACATGGGTGTTGGCAGTCATGACACTGAGTATGAGATGGTGACAGCCACAGTGACGTGGTGACTGCAGCTGTGGCGTTTCTCATCAGCTTCACGTTCTTTACTGGGGTTCTCAGGACACAGCTTCTTTCCACCGCTACCACGGTGAGCTGTGAGCCTCCTCCTCCTCCCGGAGGTCTTCAAGCCTGCTCGTTACCAGCTGTCCTGACACATGGATCACCAACCCAGGACAGGATTCAGCTTGGCACACGATGCTGCTTCCAAACCTCACACATGGACCAGTGCCCCCACCCCCGTCTGCCAGACTCGGCCGGCGTGTGGCAGAGGAGAGCCAGCCACTGGGGGAAGAGTGGCCTGACTGCCACACAAACGAGTCCCCCACCCAGAACTACCCTCTCCATGGATTCTCCAGGCTATAATCTGGAGGCTGGTTAATTAGAGCCAATTTTCTCTGGATCCAAACAGTGTTTACTGTCACATGCAGGCAGTCAGGGGACAGTGGCAAATACCACTACAAATGAGTGAGGAAGAGAGAATAGTTTAAAATGTCCAAATTTAATGGAAACCACTCGCCCCAACTCAGCAATTGCCACCTGACGAAAGCTCACCCTCAGTGGCCCGCTACCCACCTTGCCACCGCGTGTCCTGTACTGCCCCTGGACACCGGGGTTACCCACGTGCTTTGGCAGGGCCCTGGCTCAGGACCCCAGAGGCAAACAATTGGGTCACAAGAGGGTCAAGGTGGCACCTAGGTTATGGGTCACTGAGGAAAGCACCAGGGGAATTGGGATGGTCATGAGGAGTCCCACTCTCCCCAAATGATTGCCACTGGGGGATTCATCTGAGTTGCTGCCCCAAGGAGGAGCCACCCTGATGGTGGGGTATCTTGCTGTACCCCTCTGTGAGGTGAGAGAGGTCAGAGTGGGGCCAGCAATCCTCATGAACCTGAAGTCTTGGGGTAGGGTCACCAAGGAAACTGGAAGACACCAGGTTCACTTGAACTTCACATAAAAAATGAATAAAACCAGACAAGAGCAACTTAGACAAAAAGTCTTTGTTTGCCTGAAAGACAAATCCATCTCCTATATATTTACTCTATGGTCCTACTATGGATCCCCAGCCCACCAAGAATCCACATGGGCAGTCAAGATCTCCCTACAGGAGAGATCACGTGTTGTCAGTATATCCCCCAAATCATGGTCTACCTCCTGCTGGACTATGCACCCCAAGAATAAAAACACCTTTATTTCCATCACCTGGAGTTCCCCCAGATGTCCATCTTTCCAAGGGGGGTGGTCTCATACCCCCAGGAGTAAGGCTGTGAGATGCCTTAGTTGGGAAGACACTAACTCGCCATCACCATGGGCCAGCACGTCAACGTCTCTGCACCACAGGTCCCAGAGGAGCTCGGCTTCCATCTTCCCTTGTCAGTTCTGGGAAGCGCCTCCCTTCACCAGAGTCCAAGGGCTCGGAGGCTGTCCCTGGGGATCCAATCAGCCTTTTCCTGTTGACAGAATAACTGACAAAAAGCGACTCATGGGAGGGTTTATTTTGGCTCACGGCCCATCTTGGCACGCAAAGCACGGTGGCAGGAGTCGAGGTGACTGGCCACACTGGGTCTGCTGTCAGAAAGTGGAGAGAGAAATGCTCAGAGACTTTCTCTTTTCTTTGTTCCTTCATCATTCAGCCAGGGACCCCAGCATGCTGCTGACACGCTCACAGTGGGTCTCTCCTCCTCGCTGAGGGAAATGCCCTTACAGACACATTCAGAGGCGTATCTCCTAGGTGACTCCAAACCCAGTCACGATGACAACAAAGATTGACCATCATGGACTCATCAGCTGACTCTGACTATCTATTTTTAAATTAACCCCACTCCTCTCCGCAGGAGTCCTCCTGCTCCATGGCCTGGGTATGGGGCGCCCCACCTCCACCAGCTCGGCACCAACTGGGGCAGCTGGCTCTTCACAGTGGCCTGTCCACCCTGGAACAGTTTGACTGGCAGGAAGCTCTTTTCTGAACTATACTCCACTGGAGTCTCCAGCCCTAGGTGCATTTGAGAAGCCTTTAGTGTTCAGAGTCGAGGATCTGAGGATTCAGGACAGCTTTGAGGGTCTGGAAGACAGTGGCTATGTGGCCCCCTTCCATATGCTCCCCTCCAAGGCTCTCAGCTTGCTCCCGAGGTTCTGCTTGTGCAAATAGGGCCCAGTGTGAACAAGCAGTGTGCTGGGGTCTCAGAGGATTGCACATGCCCTGGCCCCAGGCAGGGCCCTGGAGGCTCATGGGTTTGCTAGATAAAGGCTCCGAGGGACCAAGAGGGTTGGGGGCAAGGATTGTTAGAGAGCTAGTCATTGTGCCCGACTACTTCCTGGAGCCGCGCCCCAGTCCCAGGGAGTCTCTTGCGCACGGATTCCACAAGGCCAACCACAGGCTTCCTGAATGGAAGACACAAGCCTCCACTGTGGGCCGCTTTGCTCAGCTCCCCTGGCATTGCCTCCCTGAGCTCACATTCATGTCAGATAATTCATCCAGCCTCAGCTGACCATCTGTTGGCTTCCCTGAGCCCAACAGCCTTATATCCAGCTCTGTCCTCAGGACCAGGGCAGGTGGTGGGCAAGGTCAGGAATCGCAAGGAGGACGTGAGCCTGGGCAGGGAAGGTTCTATGCCTGGGGCTCGTGCTCAGGGACCTGGGGTCCGGTGGCTCAGGAGAGGCAGGGAGGATCCTTGGACTCCATCTCTGAGACAAATGTGCAAGGGCGCATCTGGTGATGATCTTCACCGTCAACTTGCCTGGACTGAAAAGTGCCTAGGAGGTGGTGAGATGCTATTTGGCACTAACCAAGCAGGAAGACCCATCCTAAATGTGGGGAGCACTAGATCATGGGCTGGGGATCCCAATAGAGTAAAAGGGGAGAAGAATATGAGCAGAACATCCACCTCTGCTCCCTGTCCCACCACGATGGGAGCTGCTCAGCTTCCCTGTGCCTTCCCCACCATGACAGAGCAGATCCTGTGAAACTGTGAGCTAACATAAGTGTTCTTCCCGTCAGGTGTTTGGCCACAGTGACAATGCTAAATGAACATGGGCACTCAAGAGGGAAGCTTCTAGAAACTCGCATGGCTTGCATCTCACAGTAGCCAGCATCACAAGTTCTGGACAGGACGGATTTGGGTCAGGACCCTGCTGGAATCACTCAATCTATGAATGTACATTTTCTGCTCCAACCTGGGTGTCACTGGGGCCCCTGGCCATCTACCAGTATGGCTGGCTAATCTAGGAAGACCACCTCACTCCAATCGGCCAAGCACAAGCAGCCCCCACATCCCTCACCCTAGTGACAAGCCCAGCCGTGAGGCTCACGCTGAACAGAAGTCCCTTCTGTGACCTGTCAGCTCAAGCATGTGGCTGCTGAAGCTTGGAGCGTCAGCCCAGTGCTGATGACTGCCTGCCATGGCTGCAGCCTGAAGAAGAAAGTAGCTATCACCCAAAAGTAAGCGGTGGAGTCCGGGTGAGGCCGAGGCCAGGGCCTGCGATGTCTATTCCTTCTCCAATGGGTAAGTGCCCACGGGGCTCTGCTAGGTGGCACGAGGCTGCTGTCGCTTCTGGTCCATACCGTTGCTGGAATGCTGTCTTGGAATGGCTTGTGCAGACACAGTGAGGACAATGCGTGCAAGGCCTCAGACCCATCCAGCACGTGGTCTGGGGCACTGAAGGATATGCAAGATGCAGGCCATGGCTTTAGGAAGTTCCAGCCACATTTCTTCCTGTTGGAAAGGCTTGGCTTGGACCCTGCGGTATATTTCCAGGGTCACCCCTGAAACTACAGCCCAAGAATTGACCCAGAATCAAAGACATCCATGCTGGGCTGGAGCGATGGCTTAGCGGTTAAGGCATTTGCCTGCGAAGTGAAAGGACCCAAGTTCAATTCCCCAGGACCCATTTTAGCCAGATACACATGCATCTGGAGTTTGTTTGCAGTGGCTGGAGGCCCTGCGCACCCATTCTCTCACTCTCTTTCCCTCTTTCTCTGTCAATTAAAGAAATAAATAAAAACAGAGTTTTTTTTCTTTAAAGACATCCATGTAAACATCTTATGACCCAGGTCTTGCACCTAGCACTAAAGGCTCTGCGGAGTGCACCCTTGCCCATGGCACCCATGCTGAGCGCATACTCTGCAGCCTTGGGCCCTGGACCAGCTCTTGATGGCCACTCGAGCTCTGAAGCCTTTGCACAGGGCTGGGGGGATTCTCCTGAGGCAGACACTGGCTTGTTTGGGAGCCGACCCCAGACAAGACCATGGGAGCAATGCAATGGGAAGGTACCAGCCAGTAAATAACTGATGTCGGGCGCCCGCCACTCCCTTTGGGAGCAGAGAGCCAGAGCAGGACAACAGGCCTCTACCAGCCATGGTTCTAAGCTGCCCTTGATCCTGAGCTCTTCCAGACCTGGCCCCAGCTCCTCTGGTACCATAGCTCTGGACCTGAGAAAGTGGGGAGACGTGGGGCTGGGTGCTGAAGTAAGGGGCTGAGGGAAACAGCATTGGAGCCCAGCCTGCTCCTCTGTCCCAGGACCACTCCCCACAGCCCCTGCACACGTGCACAGCTGCCCCCTGAGCTCTAGCCCCAGGGGTCTCAATGACCCCCACCTCAGGCAGTTTGGAGCAATTGTTCATGAGGCAGCACTGGGCAGTGCCAATTCATTGACATGCTTGCACAGTGCACCACAGGGGACTGGAATTCCCTCCTGGCATGACACTATAGCTCTTCCCAAGACCTTCTTGACCCACAACACTGGTGAGAAGAGGCTAAAGGGTTAACCTGGAAGCTTCTCTCCAGCAACTGGGAAGTGGAGCAGCCACCATCCAGAGTCCAAGGCCCTCTCTGCAGTGGGGGAGGGGAGGCAAGAGGCCAGGCTGAGGTCCCTGAGTCCTGCAGAGGTAGGGCCCACTTTCCAATCAAGCATATGGAAATGAGTCCCTTTAGGTCGGGGTGAGAGAGGGGAGAGCACTTAGGGAGGAGAAATTATAAAACTCTGAATAATCGTCTCTTAAAAGCACTTTAAATCCCCAGGGTGAGAGGCCCCTTCAGTTTAAGTGATCTTCAGAGCACAGAAAAGACACGGGGCAGCAGCGTGGGGCCGGGCCTGCTCCTCTAAGCCTTCACCCTCCAGCCCTCCGCAAACCAGGCCAGAGAGGCACAAGGAGCCTGGAGTCAGAGCCCCAGGTCCTGCCCCTTCCCACCAGCCTCTCCCCAGCCTCAGCTTGGTCAGTAGCGCATGGGCCCTGGGCACACATGCAGTGATCACAAGATCCATGTCCCTCAGGGGACAGAAAGCTCTCACACGCAGCCCTCAACCGTTGTCCCCTCCAGGACGGGGCTCAGGCCCACTCTGGGAACTGGGTCCCAGCTTAGTCCAGGAGAAAGATCATGGAGGCAAATGCTCAGGTTCAGAATACTGTAGTCAGGCCTGGAGAAATGGCTTAGCAGTGAAAGCATTTTCTAGGGAGGCCAAAGGACCCAGGTTCGATTCCCCAGGACCCACGTAAGCCAGCTGCACAAGATGGCACATGCATCTGGCGATCGTTTACAGTGGCTGAAGGCCCTGGCATGCTCATTTTCTCTCTCTCCCTCACTCGATCTCAAATAAACAAAATAACATAAACACTTCAAAAACAGAATACTGGAGCCTTGGGAGCCTTGCTGGACATGCGGCATCTGCCTGTGAAGTGGACAGACCCCGCAGGGACAGCCACCTATGTCATAACCTGCACGGGCTGAGCACAGCCAGTGTCCTGCCCAGCTGCCCAGGCCCTGGTGGCTCCTGCTGGCTGGAAGTAGGGTACAGACCCGGGGAGAAGCGCCCACAACACAGACCTCAGCCCAGCCTGCCATGTGACCTCTGTGTGACTGGCTCTATTGCCCGCTGAGTGGCCTGGGGGACGGTTTGCTGTGTGTGCTTTCTGTCCTTGCCTAGAAGAAAACTGTCAGCAGCTACGTGTCCCCTGCCGGCCCTCTCAGGGTCTGAGCAGCCCCACAGACCCGGTGCAGCAAGCAGGATGCAGAGGCTCCAGGTTCGTGCCGCACACTGGTTCTAGCATGCTGTGTGCCCTGGGATGACCCATCTGGCTTCCCTGAGCCTCATTTCTGACGGCCACCATTTTATGTCCATGTTTATGAGCAAAACCTATACAAGGTAAGTTTATACCCTAACACCACCTGTGGGTCCTTGGGGGGGGGCACTCTATGCCTCAGTTTCTCCATTTGTGAGGGAGGGAGGGGCTAAAATGTACTAGCCTCAGTGGTGGAGATGGCACATTTCAGGAGTCAGAGCAGGTAAGGGGAGACCCGGACCTTGGCATGGCACCCAGCAGGCCGTTCCATCCTCCAGGAGGGTGACGTACAAAGAGGCAGCTTGTCCAGGCCTCACCCATACAGCAGGCAGGGAGAACCAGCAAGGGCCGGTTCTGACCATGGCTCCTGGCCCTATTCAGCCTCCTCATCAACTCCGAATGTGACCCGTTGGGACAAGGCAGAGGCGGAGCAGCAGAGAGGGAAAGAGCCTCGTGGGCTCTACTGGGACTGTAGAAAGACCCCCTTCCATCTGCCAAGGCCTAGTTAGCTCTCTGCATTGCATCAGTGCTGGCAAGCCCTCTGGGGTCCCTGCTTCTTGCCTCATGAATCCGTGGCAGCCGGAGCTCACGGGCTGTGTCGTTAGAATATGTCTCCTGTTTAAGCGTGTTTGCCACTCACTTTCTGCTGATAAAGTCCCTAAAATAGCATTTATAAGAGCCTCATGGGTCTTAGCGGGAAGCTAGCCAGTTGCCAACGGGGGACACAGGGTCCTTGTAGCGGGAACCACACATACAACCCAGCCTCACTCTCATCGCCTGTGAAATGGGAGCAAGGGCAGTGGCCCCGGAGCCCAGGGCAGGATCGGTGTGTCACATGAGCATCCGAGCGTGAGGGAAAAGGTGATGGCTCACAGCACTGGTCCCCGTGAGGCAGACACGTGGCACAGGGTTCGCGGTAGCCTGAGAGAGCAGTGGGCAGCCACGAGTGACCAGCTCCAGGAAGAAGAAGACGACAAAGCTTTGCAGCCCCTGGGCTTGTCAATCCACCTTTTCAGCAGCCTTCCGGCCAGACTTCACTAGCACCCTGCTGCGCTGTGGCCCCATGATGACTGCCACGTTTCCACTGTCTCACCTCTGCTTTGTCTCCAGAAATTGCTGCTGTTTGCGATCCTTGGTTCTAACACAGGTCAAGCATCGTTCAGATGCACCAAAGCCCTCGTTTCTCTTTGTCTCTGTAGATTTATTTGGTGGTGGCTCTGGCAGCCAATGCCACCCAGGAGTCAGGCCACGATAGCAGGGTGGGCACTGAAGAAAGTTGACGGGAACCCAAGCTGTGAGCAAAGCCCAGAAGATCTCCAGAGGCAGCCAGTGGCAGACCCCTTCCCTGCCAGGCTTCGGCTCCACAGGGGGGCCTCCGTGGTGGGGAGGCTGCAGGTGTGAAAGGATTCACAGCATAGGAAGCTGCCCCAGTCCACCACCCACGCCCCCATACAGACAGACAGACATACAGACACACACACACAGCAAAGTAGAAAAGCTCAGCAGGCCCAGAAACATGAGCCAGTCCCTGCAGC
Organism: Jaculus jaculus; assembly: GCF_020740685.1. Taxonomy (NCBI): domain Eukaryota; kingdom Metazoa; phylum Chordata; class Mammalia; order Rodentia; family Dipodidae; genus Jaculus; species Jaculus jaculus. Next base: position 196,974,658 of record NC_059103.1, on the reverse strand, counting down.
CTGTGCCCTCGGTCACAGGAGGACTACAGATGCCACACATCCCTTGCCAACTCCAGGATAGACATCTGGCCCCAGCAGGTGTGCAGAGACTCAAATTCAAGGATGACTTAGTTGAACACTTGAAGTGAAGGACCCAGAGCTGGCTGCAGATAATACATGCCCTGGAGCCGTGCCTTGTGCTGGTCTCAAACACCAAACACCGAGGCTGCAAACCCTGGGCCAGGAGCTCTGCCCGCTTATCGGCTCATGGCCCACCTAACTACCCATAAGTGACTGTGTGAGGGTAGTGAAAGCTCAAGGTGAGCCAGGTCCACAGGAACCCCTCTCCATCTCAGGCACTGCCTTTCTAAGGAGCCATTTGTGCATGTCCTGTGTCCAGACAGGAAGGTCAGGCCCTCCCTTGAGGACCATGCCAGATCTTCTGTGCCCAGAAGAACTGCAAGAGCGGGGGATAGGCTCAGAAGCAGGGTTTGACAGGCAACAAAGCCTTCCCTTCATATGCACACCTCACAGGGAGAGCATGCAGGTTCGGTTCAGAGAGGCAGAGGACTGTCCCGTGGGTGGGGCGGGGCTGGACACCCAGGCTCCCCGCTCAGGCTCCAGCCCTGGGACACTGCGCTGCCTCCCGCCGTGACCCGGCCGCAGCTCACGCCTCTCCATCTGCTCTGCTGTCCCCGCCTGGACGTGCCAGGAGAAGCCTGCCCTGTTTTGTATTCTACAGCAGGCAGGCAGGAGAAAAAAGGTCATTAAATGTCTAATGAATTAATACATTACGAGCAGGTATGTGAGCAATACTCTTTTTTAAGCACTTTTTGGTCAACAGTGCAGCTTCTCAAGGCAGCAACAAGGAAGCTCAACACACAGAAGCAGGAGCTCCTCACTCACAGTCACATTACCCAGGGGTGACGCACTAAGAGCAAGCGTGTCACTTCTTTTTAAGCTTAGCTTTTTCTTTAAAAAAAAAAAAAATATGCATAAGCCGGGCATGGTGGCGTATGCCTTTAATTCCAGCACTCCAGAGGCAGAGGTAGGAGGATTGATGTGAGTTCAAGGCCACCCTGAGGCTACCGAGTGAATTCCAGGTCAGCCTGGGCTACAGCGAGACCCTACCTGGAAAAGCAACAACAAAGGTTGCAATTGTATTTGATAAACCCCTTGGCACATGCTTTCTAAGAGCCAGTCTTTCAGGAATGTGCCTGTCTGGTTCGAGGTCACCTTAAAAGCAGAGATGGACTGTAAAAGGTCACAGAAGGCTTTGTCCCCAAGATGCATGCCTGGGTGAGTCGAGACAGGCCCCTCTAGGGAGAACTGAGGCAGTGCATGCTGCCATCCCATGTGCCTGTTTGCCTCACTCTGCCCACCACCGACAACGTGGAAAAACGTCTCCTGTGTTGGCACAGTTGGGGACTTAGCTGTCCTGCAAACCTCAGAGCCATATGGGACTCAGACACAGCCCGTGCCCCTGATGCCATCACTGCTCCGCCCGCTCTTGGTGGGTTTGATTTTACAAAGGGGACATTGGAGGGCACACTTGCCGTACTGAGGCAAGTCCCACTTGTTAGTTTTCTACCCAAAACGTTACTGAGTTGATTTTGAAGATCTGGCCAGAACACGGGAAGCTCAGATCTTTTGTTTCCATGCTTTCAGTTGCTGTGACTGTACCTGGTGGAAGCCACTTGAGGAAGGATTGCTTTGGTTTGGGGTTCAGCAGTTTTAGCCCACAGTCCTTAGCTCTGCTGCTCCTGGGCCCGAGGAGAGGCTGGGCATGGTGGTGGCAGCCACATGTGGCTGAGTCTGCTCACCTCACAGCGACCAGGAAGCAGAAGGAGAGTAGCAAGAAGGTGCCAGGGCCAGGTTATGCCCTTCGAAGACATGCCCTGAGGAGTCTACTTCCTCCAAGCAAGACCTCACCATTCACGGGCAAACCACCTCCCAGTAGCCCATTTAGGTTCTGAATCCATCGGTGAATCAAACCATGCATTAGAGCAGAGCCCTCACCATCTAGTCTTTTCTGGAAGCATCCTCACAGACCCCACCCCACCCGCAGAGCTGTGTTCACTAACCTCCTAGGCATCCCTCAGTCCAGTCAAGTTGCCAGATTTATACCAGTTGCCACGATTACCCACTGTAGCAATTCTTCTCTGAGCATACAGGTGTGTGTGCTCAGCTTTGGTCAGCTACCCGTTCATTCCCTGGCATGCAGTCTAGTCCTTCGGATCAAATGTGCCTATTGGGCTGGAGAGATGGCTTAGCAGTTAAGTGTTTGCCTGTGAAGCCTAAGGACCCCAGTTCGAGGCTCGATTCCCCAGGACCCACGTTAGCCAGATGCACAAAGGGGCACATGTGTCTGGAGTTCGTTTGCAGTGGCTGGAGGCCCTGGTGCACCAATTCTCTCTGTGTATCTTCCTCTCTCTCTCTCTCTCTCTCTCTCTCTCTCTCTCTCTCTCTCTCTCTCACACACACACACACACACACACACACACACACACACACAAACAAATAAATAAAAAACAAAAAAAAATGTGCCTGTTGTCTTCTCCCAGGCCATCTCAGTTTGTGGTTTCTGTACCTAATTTGGAGCTGGAGGATCTGTACATCTCTATGCCCTGGGACAGCATACTGCCTGTGGCCAGCCATGGATGCCCCAGACTGCCTTGATCCTCCAAACCCCCACATGGTTCTTGGGAGTGCCTGGTGGCCCTGGCTCTGCACAGGGCCGTCCCTTCCCTCCTCTGCTTCACAGCAAGCTTTTCCCTGATCCATACTGTAGCCCATGACGTTTGGGCTCTGTCTTTTGCAGAGGTCCTATTTGCTCATCCATCACAGCTCTTCCTTCTTCTGTGTGTGTGGGTGGGTGGGGGGTGGACTGGGAGCTGCATGCATATGTACCTGCCCACGTGGCACCTCATGCACTTGCCCGTGGTGGCCAGGAAGGCATCAGGTGCCCCACTCCCTCATGCTTCCGCCCATCACTACTTGAGCTGGAGTCTCTTACGGATCCCAGAGCTTGGCCATTTTTTTCCCCATGGGCTTGCCATCTTACTCACTTGCCATTTTTTCCAGGTTATTCCCTGGCCTTTGCTCCCCTACAGGACTGGGGTTACAGACACATGTGGCTACACCCCAATGTTTATATAGGTCCTGGGGACCCAAGACTAGAGCAGTCTCTAAGGCCTTCCTGGGCCCTCATGCTTGCACAGGAAGAGCTCTTAACCTCTGAGCCATCTCTCCAGCCCTCCTGCTGCCTTTCTAGAAGATGCTTCTTGCTCTAGCCTTTCACCACAATGAAATGCAAGCCCTCAGGGCTACTGCCAAGGCCTGAGGACAGCTGCTCTTGGCCACTCTCTGCCCCCAGAGTTGATCAAACCTTATAGATAATGGTGGGCAGCAAAGGGTGTCCACAGACAAACTGTCATTGCTTCCTTCAGGGACAGATGACATATGGGGTATCTGACTCCATGCCAGCCGCCCTGGCTCTGCTGAGTCCCAGGTATCCCATCATCACCATAGCGTCCACCTGTCTGTCCACCTCCAAACTGTCCAAGATAAGAGTGCACCCCCCCCCGTACTGTGGCTTTCTGTCACACCCAAGACAGAAATCTCTGGGCCTTAGTGCACACCATGCACTCCACAGAGAAAGAAAGACTTGGCTGGTGTCTGGATAGTAGCCAGGGCATGGACTACTTGGTAAGCATGAGCTCCAGGTGGCTCCTGTCACTGCACGGGTGACCTGGGGCTCTACTCTCCATATGACATTGGCTTTGGTTGTTTGCTCACCCTCTCTGCAGGCAGAGCCACCTCGAGTCAGGCCTCAAGGATGAGCAGCTGAGTTACCGATGACCCTAGGAGAGACAGCAAGTCCTCCCCTGCATAGATGGCTTAAGGCGAATTCCCAGCTGCTGGGCTGAGGGTGACTGTGGGGGAAGCTCCTGGCAGGTCCCTGAAATCTGGACTTGGCTCTGTACCCTCCCCCGAGCGACAGTGCAGGTGAAGGCCCAGGGCAGGGAGGTTGTAACAGAGTGGCAGCCAGGCCAGCAGCCTGGGCCATGTCACCCCTACGTAACATTCACTCCCTGGGTAGGGACCACATAGGGGAATGTGAACCCCAAAAGAAGCACACAGACTGCTCTTGTTTCTGGCACCAGCTATAAGTTCAAGGGTCTGCAAGATGCTTCCGGCTCAGCTACTTTCTGGAGGGCCTTGGCAGAAGCACAGTGGCTCTCAGCTGTGGTTTATCAAGGAGAAACTCACCAGCCAGAACAGGAGACGTGCCTTCCGCGACCTCTCAGGAAGGCATGGCTTCAGCCTTTAAGCAACACTCAGTGACAACGCATACACAGGATTACCTGCCAGGAGCTCCCTGAGCCTTGAGGTCCAGGGCGCACACTGGGGGTCACGTGACTAGAGCTGACCTTGGTCTCACCCCTCGCTAGAGTTGGTGAAGCTGGACCAAGGTCCCCAGGAAATCAGATAATCTTATTAGCTCAAGGGCAATGGCACAGAGGTGACCTCTGAACACTGGGGACAAATGACCCAGCCTTCCTCTGCCAGATTAACTTTTGATGGTCCAGGTGACAAATAATATTTGAGTCTAATTGTGTCCCAAATATTGCACAAGACATCCTTTTCGTTCTTTTAAGGATAAGCCGTGTGTGTGTTCATCTGAAATTCAAATTCACCTGGCGCCCTATATTTTCCTATGCTAAACTTGGCAACTCTACCCCTAAGCGTCCATGGCAGGGCATGGCCCAAGCCTAGCCTATGGGAACAGGAGGCCCATCACCAGCACATCTGCAGCTCCTGGCTGGGGTAGGTTCACCCCAGCCAGCGAGTGACGAAGACCTTCACAAACAAATAGGGACAGCTTGACCCCATTTCTACAAAACAGAATGCCCAAGCCAAGATGTGTAGGGATGTGGTCACAGAGTATGGAAGGAGACCAGAGCCATTGAAGTGTCCTATAAAATATTCCAAATAAGACCGTGAAGTCACATGACACCCTCAAAAGAACCACTGTGGCATTATTAAATGCTACTACCCAGAATTGAGTTTTAACATTCTCTCATGCTTGCCTCTAATCTTTTATTTTCTTTCTCTATTTTCTTCTTCCTTTCTTTCTCTCTTTCTCTTTCTGCTTTATTTCTTTCTCTTTCCCTCCCTTCCTTCCTTCCTCCCTTCCTTCCTCCCTTTCTTTCTTTCTTTCTTTCTTTCTTTCTTTCTTTCTTTCTTTCTTTCTTTCTTTCTTTCTTTCATGTCTCATATAGCCCAGGCTGGTCTTGAACTCCCCACCAGCCAAGGATGACCTTGAACTCTTGATCCTCCAACCTCCCATTATAGATGCTCATCACTATAACCCTATGACACTGTTAAGACCTCCAGATCCCAGAAGCAATCATCACAGCAAATTTGATGACTGTTCCCAGACTCAAAGTCCCAAACCAGGGCAGTACTGGTCAGACACTCCTTGGGTTGGAGATTCTGCAGAAAGCAGGCTTTACGGAGTCCTGGCATCACTGAGAAGCATCAGTGGGATACCTGGTCTGTGTAAACAATGTGTTCCCTCCACCCACGTGCTTATGCGTGCCAATGCACAGTGAGGTGACAGCTCCAGCTAACAATGGATGTGATAACAAGCACGTTAGTCCAGATCTAAGATGAGAGAGGTAGCTGTGGGCAGCAGGGTTCCTGGAGCCCCAAGTGCTCTCTTTTATCACTCTGTTATATTTCTAATTAACTTATACTGATTTTTTAAAGAAAGAAATAAAGATTGGGAACTCTGGGACACTCTCTAGTGGTCCCACAACTTGAGGCACCAGGTTGACCAGCATGAACGTCACAGCTCCTCCATGTCCACAGCAGGACGACCAGTGGCTTTCTCAGCTCCTCCATGTCCACAGCAGGACGGGCCAGCGGCTTTCTCAGCACCTCCATGTCCGCAGCAGGACGGGCCAGCGGCTTGGCAGGCATTGGTGCTAACCTGGTATCGAGTCTGTGTTGGCTGACTCAGTCTTAGGTCCAGATCCCCATCTCTCCTGCTGGAAGATCAGTACACAGCACAGTTAAACTTACAGATGCATAGGGAATTGCTTAGTCTGGCCATACCCTGTGCAATGGTCAGAATATACTAATGCAAAAACAGTTACTTGCTGCTTATCTGTAGTTGAAGCATTCCTGGCTCATGGACATTTCCCGTGCCAGCCGTGCTCCAAGTCTACCTCCATCATTAAGTCTCTCGCCCTCCCCGTGCCAGCAGTTCTCCCTCCTCCCTACACTCCCAGCCTGGCGGACCCTGGTGGGATTCTCCAGCACCAGCCTCTCTGCTCCCCCAGGACCTCTGGCTGGGCCTCAGCCATCACGGGTGCTCCTCGTGAATCCACCCTGCCCAAGATCTAAGTCCTCGAGGACAGTGATGGAAGAGAGGTGGTGGGGGTGACGGCTGTAGTGAGGTCTGAGCTGGTGACTGAAAGTGATGATGAGATCATGGAGGTGACAGAGTCCTCTGAAGGGGACAGAAGGGCAGTAGCAGTGGCGGACCACAGGCACCGTGGTGCCAGCAGGCTAAGCGGCAGTGGTGGGCGGTGGTCACCAAGTCGAGACAACGGCCATCACAGATATGGACAGAGCACTGAGAGCGGCGCTGGTGACAGAGCCACTAGAGGAGGGACCTCAGGTGCCCACTCCCACTCCAAGTGACCGACCCTCTTCCAGCCAACACAGACCCAGGTCACCAAAGATGATCATAGAGCTCGAAGGCACTGTGGTCTCTCATCTAGCCTCCTGGGACACAGTGCAGGAAAGGCACAGGGTGGAAATCCACTCACCTTCCGGGGCTTCCCTGGGCTGTGGCCCCAGAAATCTCAACTAGAGCGGCTTCTCTTGGGAGGATGTGATCAGTGAGTGGTGACAGACCCATGTCTCCATCTCAGGTGACATGATGGGAAGGCCACACTGGTGACCCTGAAAGCACCTGATTAGCCACTCGCTGTCCACATGCCCAGAAACAGACTTCCTGCATTGGCTCATCTGCCACATTCTTGGGCATGGCACTGCCTCCCTCCTTCACACACGCTACTCCGACCTCCTCCTCTGCCCACCCCTGCATTCCCAGCCAGTGGACAGGACCTGGCCCCTCTGCGTCTGCTCACCAGGGAAGCCGGTGCACTCTGGAGGCTGGCCTGGGTTGGGCTGTGGTCAACGGGCCCAGTGTGTGGGTGGTCCGCCTGCTACCGGGGGAGCCTTTCCAGTATGAGACCCCATCTCCTCATTACTCCGATAGGATTCCCGACACAAGCGACTTAAGGGAGGAGACGTTGACTTGGCCTAGTGGTTTCTGAGGGGTCTGTCCGTCATGATGGGAAGGCACAGTGATCAGAGAGCTCCGTCCACGGCGGCCGGCAGACGTGTGATTTGTTAGTGTGGCAATAGGGAGTGGCTAGGAGGCAGAGACTAAGGCCAGAGCCAGAAGCAGCTACAGCCATCAAAGGCACACCCCCAGTGACCCACTTCCTCCAACAAAGCCCTCCTACCTCTTTAGGGCTCCAGAACATTCCCAAACTATGCCATCAGCTGGGGACCAAGACTTCAAACATAAACCTGTGGGGGACAGTACAGATTCAAACCATGACATGGCCCTCCCAACCATGGCTGTCTTTCTTCAGCCTCTGGGTGAGTTTGGTCCAGACCTTCCCCGACAAGGCCTGCGTCTAACCAGGCCCTTCACAAACGCAGCCTCACGTTCTCCAGGTTACTGCAGACCCCTTGCCAGTCCCAGTGGGCCAGGCCTGCCTAAGGGGTCACCTGGCCTCCCACTTCTGACCCCAGAGCCTGGTGCCAGCCACAGATGCTTCTAGGAAGTCTTAGGCCTATGCTTGCAGCCTCAGCCCCAGCTCCTAACTCCACTTGGACTCTGTCATGAACACGGCCACTGTCAGAAGCCTCCACTCAGCTCTCCATTCCTGCTGAGCATTGCAGGGGAACACTCGGGACTGGGAAGTGCTTGACTAGGCAGTTGTGCCAGGGCTGGTGTCCTGCGAGGACAGGTATGCAATAGGGTTCACTCTAGCCCTCACATGTAAAAGAGCTAAGACCAAAAATTAAAAATAAATGGGGGCTGGAGAAATGGCTCAGCGGTTAAGGTGCTTGCCTGCAAAGCCTAATGACCCGAGTTCAGTTCCCTAGTACCCATATAAAGCCAGATGCACAAAGTGGCACATGTGTCTGGAGTTCATTTGCAGTGGATGGAGGCCCTAGTGTGCCCATGTTTTCTTTCTTTCTCTCCTAGGTGTGGTGACACACACACCTTTAATCCTAGCACTTGGGAGGCAGAGGTAGGAGGATTACTGTGAGTTCGAGGCCACCCTGAGACTATAGAGTAAATTCCAGGTCAGCTTGGGCTAGAGTGAGACCCTGCCTCGAAAACAACCCACAAAAAAAAAAAAAAAAAAAAAAGAATGAGCCAATCTGGGGAGACAAGGCGAGTGGACAAACACTCGCCTGGGCAAGTGTGAACATCTCAGTACGGAGCTCCAGAGCCACATAAATCTGGATACCGTAGGTGTGACTCTGCAATCCCAGAATGCCTGAGGTGGGAAGGAGGGAAGCAGAGACAGGAAACTGCCTAGACGCTCTCAAACAAGCTAGCCTGAAGAATGAGGTGAGGAATGAGAAACTCAGCCTCAAGGGAGAAGGTGAGGACCTACATGAACAACAACCACAGTTGTTCTTGGAACTCCACGTACACGTTGTGTCATGCGTGTGTGTGCGTGTGCACAGACACAGAAACATACATAAAATATCAATGAGAGAAGAGCCTAATCATATGGCCAGTGAGGAAACTGAGGCAAAAAGTGATGTGTGGGTTCCCTCAGACAGTAGGAGGGCCCACAGTAAAGCACAGCCTGTCATTAACATTAACATCTATTTGGCACTTGCTGCATGCTCAGAATGTTCTAGTGACCCCATCCCCTTCCAACCTCGCACCAGTGCTGTGCCCACCACACAGATGGGCCCGCAGGAGCCTGAGTGGGCCAAAGTCAATGTTAGGAAGCCAGGAAAGAGGCAGGACCACACGGGCTCCTTCCGGGTGTGTGCTGCCCGGGCCCTGAGTCTTCACCCCTCCCTGCCCCAGCAGGAATGTCCCCTAGGTCCCCCCTCAGCAGTGTGCTAGCCGGGGTGAGACTTGAGTCTTGCTAGATATCGCAGTTATCTGCAGGCAAGAGCTGGGCGGGGAGTCCTTTCACTGGTAATTCTTTCACAGCATTGCTGCGCCTGCAGCAAACATGGCTGCACTGTGAACACAGCACAGCCTTCCATGTAACAGCTCTGGAAGAATCCCTGAGGCATAACGCCACTAAGCTGCCACACACCTTCACTTCCCGGGCCACAGCAGCCATTGTGGCCTGGGATTTAGTGACAAGAGATGCAAAGGAAAGCCGTGGGGGTAGTCACCAGCCCAGGGCCACTCAGAACTAAGTGCACCTTGGTGGCCCAACAGAGGGTGTCAGTGTCTGGGCAGAAGCAAGGTTTGCACACAGCTGGGGCAGCTCTCCCCTGACTCACAGCCATGGTCCAGCACAGACACACCGTGATGTGACCTCAGTCACTGAGTTTCGTTGGCCAGCTGTCGGTGGGAGGACTGAGGGAGGGTGTGGCGGGGGAGCTGAGCTGGCCCACGGGCCATCAGAGACTCAGGCATACTGGGCATTGGTCAATTTGCAGTTAACCTGCTGGGCCATACCTGATCATGAGCCTCTAGACCTTGAATGCCCTGTAAGGGACCAGTGAATGAAGAAAGGGGACAAATGACCTCCCTGTACCCCAGTTCATGCCTGCACCTGCTGGGCAAGGCTCTCCCACACAGGCTCCTAGCAGGCATTCATTAACTGGTCTCCCTTAAGAGCTCAAGGAGAAAATTGACTTTTTCTGCTGAGAGCAGCCCAGGGCCTCAGGTCGATAGCAGCCCCCACCTCTGGCTTATTAAGTGGCCACACTGTGCTACTCAGAATGTCAGAAGTAAAAGTGTGGAAGCCATAGAGAGTTCCTGGCTGGCAGGGTGTGGCCACACACGAGACCCTCCACAGGCAAGGCAGGGACCTCAGCGCCAAAGCTCTGGTCCACTGTCCTGGGCCTATATTCTCTCTCTCTCTCTCTCTCTCTCTCTCTCTCTTTCTCTCTCTCCCCATGGTGGGAAGATCTGATCAAGACATGTTCCTGGATGAGTTTGCAGCCCAGCCACCAGGACCCAGGAGAGCTCTGCAGGGTCCTTCATCTCCCCAATATCTGTGAAGGCCATAGAGACCTGGCTGGCTGGCTGCATCAGGCCTACCCAGCATCTCTCTGTACCTTTGGAGCCCCTTCCACATGAGGATCAGCCCAGCCCCTCCCCACCATTGGCCTTTGACCCATGAGTGCAGAGCACAGAGCCAAGGCCTGGTGAATGCTGACTGCTTCCGGTCTGCCAGGACTTCCGGGTTCCCTTTCACAGCAGCCCTCATGGGACGACCAGTCTTTTCTGCCAGGGACCTCTGACTGCCCAGACACTATTGCAGTGGGCAAGGCCAGGAGCTAAGCAGAATGGGGATCCAATAGGAATGCCACACGTCAGTGCTGGTGTACGTACAGAGGACCTCACGGGTCCCTGTGGACATGATGGCCAAGGTCAAAGAAGGAGAGGAGTTAAATTGATAAGCTCTGCCAGGGAGGCAGGGCACACTGGGGCCAGGGGAGGGGATGGCAGCAGAGAAACTAGGGAATCCTCACAGACCATACAGTGCAGTGGGTGATAAAAAAAAAAAAGCCACAAAGTGGGCTGGAGAGATGGCTTAGCGGTTAAGCGCTTGCCTGTGAAGCTGAAGGACCCCGGTTCAAGGCTCGGTTCCCCAGGTCCCACGTTAGCCAGATGCACAGGGGGGCGCACGTGTCTGGAGTTCGTTTGCAGAGGCTGGAAGCCCTGGAGCGCCCATTCTCTCTCTCTCCCTCTATCTGTCTTTCTCTCTGTGTCTGTCGCTCTCAAATAAAAAATAAAATTAAAAATTAAAAAAAAAAAAGCCACAAAGTGTCGCTTAGGGCAGGGCCACTGAGCCCACCCCAGGCGCTCCTGCTCCACCACCACACTTGAAGCCACCCACTCTGCACCATGCCTTGCTGGGCTAAGCAGTGGGAACTATATCCTAAAGATACCTAGAAGGACACCACTGACCACCATGCCATGCACTCCAAGGGTGGCAGAACCTTCCTGCCTGCATGCCCAGGGGCAGTGAATGGCTCATCTGTCACGTGTCACAAAACAATAAGAGACAAGACCCCAAATCTGGTTTGGACCACCTGGGAGACTACACTCCTGGCAGAGACCCCCACACACAACGCCAGCCAACTGTGCTGTTTCCAGATGACAGAGGCCCCAACCAGCAGGCTGCCTCTCTGACCTGTGGTCACCAGCAGCAGCAGTGCGGGGCAGCTGTCCCCTCTGATGTTCAGTCCCCTTCCTGGCCCCTCCCCTCCGTGTATTTATGCAAATCCCAACAGCAGGATTATTCTTTGATGTCAAACCCAGGCGGATGAATGTCAGACGTGGCCACAGCCTCAGCCGATGTGGCACTTGATAGGATAACTTGTAATTTCCTCCAAGCCAGGGGGTCAGCTCCTAAGACCTGTCCTCAATAAACACTTCCTCCCTGCCTGTCAACCTGTCCCTGGACTTGGTGACAGCTGTGGGGCTCTTAATCCCTCCTCCACTCTCACACAGAACGCCCATGGAGCCAGCAGTCTGGAGAACAACTAAAGTCCATGAACTAGGGCACACTATGGCCCATGGCAGCCCCATGGGAGTCACCACCTTACTCCCACCACCCGTGTCATTAGTAATGCCACCCAAGTCACCCCTTCCGTCCCCAATCACCAGGCTCACAGAACCACATACTCTCACAGGCGCTGTCATCCATTGCCTCCCATACCTGCTCTGACCACTGTTACCAGGTGTCCCAGGTCTCCACACTCATCCATCCCTGGTTCATTTGGAAAGAAAGAACAAGGGGCAGCCCACACAACTCAACATAAAGGCATGTGACTAATTTAAAGAAGGGTGGACATGATGGTTTGAATGCAAAATGTCTCTCAGAGACTAATGTGATTGAACACTTGGTCCCCAGTTCTTTGGCAAGGTTTTGGAACCTGTAGAAGGTGCTACCTTGCTGAGGGAGATATGACCCAGAGGCAGGTGGTCAAGCGTTATAGCTCTTCTCTTCCTCGCTCTCCTTCTTCCCTGCTAATGTGACATGACACTGGTTTTCTGCTCCAGCCATTCTCTTCCTGGCATGATGGACTCTGTCCTCTGGAACTGTAAGCTGAACTAAACCCTTTTCTGCCACAAGTTGCTTCTGGAGAGGTTGTTTATGCCAGCAATTAGAAGTCACTGATACAACAGGCAAATGACTCGAGCAGAAGTTCTCCAGAGAAGATGATGCACTAGCAGCCAAGAGACTCGTGGAAGGTGCTCGGTCACTAATCCTGGGAAGACAAGTCAGGTCACAGTGAGCCGCTGGCCACCACCAACACCAGAAAGTGGCCAGAGCTGGCAAGGACGTGGAGAAGTACAGCTCAAGTTCCCTGCTGGCAGAATGCACACGCACATGGTGTGGAAAACAGCTTCTTGGTCTCCTTGAAATATCACATGTAGGGGGCTGGGGAGATGGCTTAGTGGTTAAGGCATTTGCCTGCAATGCCTAAGGACCCCAGTTCAATTCCCCAGGACCCATGTAAGCCAGATGCAGAAGGGGGCACATGCATCTGGAGTTCATTTGCAGTGGCTACAGGCCCTGGCGTGCCCATTCTTTCTCTGTATCTGCCTCTTCCTCTCTCTCTTAAATAAATAAATAAATATTTTTAAAAATTACACATAAGCTTGCCATTGACCTAAAGATTCTACTTTTGGGTAGCTATGTGACCAACAGAATTGGAAGCAGGGACTTAAACAGATATTTGTTCACCCATGTTTAGACTAGCACTGTTCACAGTGGCCAAAACAGAGAGGCTGTGGCATCAATAGGTGGATTTGGGGAAGGACACAGGGTGAGGCACACCCAGTGGAGCTCAATTCCACCTTGAAAGTCACCCAGCGCAGCAAGGGGGAACCCCGAGGACACCATGTTTAGTGAAACAAGCAAGCCACCAAAAGCTAAGTGCGGTGTAACCCACTTGAATGAGGTCCTTGGAGCAGCAAATCCATAGGGACAGAAAGCAGAATGGTGGGTGGAAGGAGCTGGGAAGTTGGGGAGTTCGAGTCAGAGGTGGAATTAGCTTCTGTCTTGTGAGGTAAAGCTCTCCTGTCATGACTAGTGGCGACGGTATGCCACAACGTGAACGTGGGACGCGCTGAGCTGCAGCTGCGAGGCGTGCTCCTGAACGTGCTTGGCTTGGATTTGTGCTTTGTTGTGTGGAGACAGAGTCTCTCTCACTAGGTAGGCTCCGTTGACCTTGAGCTAATCCTCCTGCCTCAGCTTCTCAAATGCTGAGATTTCGTGTGTACACTGCCTTACACAGTTCCTGATTTAAAGAGAGGGAGATAAACTGAACTGAAAGAGAATCCAGGCATAGAGGGAGGGACATGGCCAGGAGGCCCATGGAAGAGAGAGCAATTGCTCATGCTTGCTCACACAAGTGTCCCGGGGCCAGCTGTTGGGGTGGAAAGAGAGATTCTGAACCAATTCAGCCTGCTTAGGAGGCCGCAGGCACACTGGGACTATGTGAAGCGCTACAAGGAAGAAGTTTGACACAAGTCCTGCCACGGTGCCTGTTGACCAGAGTCCTGCCAGCAAGCAATGCACCTCAAGCCTGGGCATCTGATGGTGATCATGCGAGCTTGTGCGCATGGGTAGAATTGGGAGCCAGTGAAGGAAAGGGAGCCTGCCCCTGCTGGGGAAGAATACCTGTGCGTATGTCCACTGAGTTACTCACACCAATGACCACAGTCCTCCCAAAAAAGAAGGGTGATTTTTCTACCCAGTTCCAGAGCATCTTCTTGGTGGAACCACCAGTTAAGCACTGCACCTTTCCTGGGCCAGAAACAGCAGTCCAGCCCTCTCCAGGCATCCTCTCCCGGGGGAGGAACTCTCTACACTTTCCTTCTCCCTTCTAATACCCTCCTTTGCCTCCTGCTTAGGCAGCAGACCTCCCTGGAGCCTACCCCTGAGCCCTGGTGCCAGCCCAGGAGTTTGAGGACACAGAGAAAAGGGGTGCGAATGACCACGCTCACCCCAAAGTGTCATGTTCTACTCCCTGGAGCCAGCGCTGCCCAAAGAGCAACAGAAGATTTAGGAACTGAGCTTGGCCAGCGGCAGCCTGGAGAAGATGCCTCAGCTGTGCCCTGGTGTGGCAGAATGGCTGGTTTGCACTCAACCCCAGAACAGGCCTCTGAGGTAGATGGAAGTGTTTTAAGAGGAAGGGTTCTAGAAGGCCACCATGCATCCAGATGCACAAGGGGGCGCATGCGTCTGGAGTTTGTTTGTAGTGGTTGGATGCCCTGGAGTGCCCATTCTCCCTCTATCTCCCTCTTTCTCTCTCTCCCTCCCTCCCTCTTCCTGAAATAAATAAATAAATATAAATAAAATAGTTTTTTGTAAAAAAATAAAAGTAAAAGAATTCAGAATGGGCTGGAGAGATGGCTTAGTGGTTAAGGCATTTTCTTGCAAAACCTAAGGATCCAGGTTCGATTCCCCAGTGCATACACAAGCCAGATGTGCAAGGTGGTTTATAAATCTGGAGTTCATTGCAGTGGCTAGAGACCATTCTGGCATATCCATTCTCTCTCTCTCTAATAAATAAATGAAATGAAATGTGTTTAAAATGTCCATAATGGCCAAGGCTTGCCTGGATCTCCCCAGAAACCACCGTAACTGACCTGGCCAGTGGGGTGGCCAGGCAGAGCACTTACTTGCTCAGGTCATGATTCCATGAAGAAGGTCCACAGCCCAGGAGCCCCACCCACTACCAAGGACATCCTAGCCACTCAGGCACCGAGTTGCCCAAATCTCCATGGAGATCTCTAACTGGTGCCACCCCTCCCCTCCTCAAAGGCCCTGCACCTCGTGCCTGGCCAGGAGTAGGCCCACTCTGCTCACACACTGGCCTGAGCCACCAGGACCCTCAGCATCCAAAAAGGCATCCTTGCTTCTGCTGGGGGTGACTCCCAATTGCATTCAGGGCCAACCTGGATACCTGGATGACGACACACCTGGGCCCAGGGGATGCAAGTCTTCTCTAAGCCTGTGCTGCATCTCGCTGTTCCCTTAGGACAAAGGACAAAGATCACACTTCGCCTATCATCCCTGTGGCCCTCCCATGTTCTCCTCCGTGCTGGGAGCTGAGCAGGACCAAGGCAGCCACCTCATACCTGGTGACAGATGCCCACCATCAGAGGGGAACATCGAAGGGTCACCATCTCCAATCTGCTTTTCCTGTGCCCCCAGCTTCCCTGAGAAGGAAACTGCTGAGCAAGAAGTGTGAAGGGAGGGCTAATCAAAATCTAAGAGGACATAAATAAATCATATGAAATCCTACTTTATTAGACAATGAAACACTCAGGAGCCATAGAATGTTGGTAGAAAATTTTCAGTGCAGGGATGGGATACTTTCCAGTGAGCTGTTGGCTAGGGAGGTCCCTGATGCCCCTAAAACATTATAGACTATTATCAAGGCCCTTGGTTTCCCACCAGGAATAGAAGGTAAGATTCTATTCATGAAGACTCCAAATACTTGGGCTGCAAGGCCACTGAGAAATTCTGCTGGAGCTGAGCTGAAAACCTCTTCCATGTACACCAGCTGACAGAAAGCTGGAAGAAGCCATTCTGCCTGCAGTTCAATGGGAGAAAGAGATACCACCAGTGAAGATACTCAACAGTGGACACTGCAAGTCTTATATTTGGACAGCCAGGCCAAATGAGCCAATGGGTACAATAGTGGCATGTCTGTCATGGTGGAAACCAACTTCCCTCTAATTGGACTGGAGGCCTGCTCCATGGGAGGGAATACATCCCTGATACTGAAAACTTAAAACAGGGGTAGTCATGAGTCCTAGGGGTATAACATCTACTGCTGTCTGGCTAAATGTATATACTATGCTCACCAAACTGTCCATTAAGCACTTCTCTTAATGTTCATACCCACATATTAATGCTACTCTCACTTTTGGTAGAGAACCTTCTCTTTTCAGGTGGCAGTGACCTTGGGATGACTCGGCAGATATCATGGTGCTGGGAAAAAGTGACAGGAGTGCTCAACCCTGCAATATCTTTCCAATATCCTTCCAAGGCTCAGGGTCCATTGCAGAAGAGGTGGCAGAAAGAATGTAAGAGCCAAAGGAAGGGTAGGACTCCTTACAACGTGCTTCCCTAGACACAAAATGGCCTGGATATCCATGACCTCACAGGGCCTGACACTACCTACACAAGACCATCATAATAGGAGGAAAAGATGATGACATCAAAATAAAAGAGATACTGACTGAGAGGGGGAGGGGATATGATGGAGAATGGAGTTTCAAAAGGGAAAGTGGGGGAAGGGAGGGGATTACCATGGGATATTGTTGATAGCCTTGGAAGTTGTTGATAAAAGTAAGAATAATAATAATAAAATTTTTCAAAAATAAAGAAGTATAACCGGGTGTGGTGGCAAACGCCTTTAATCCCAGCACTCAGGAGGCAGAGGTCGGAGGATCACAGTGAGTTCGAGGCCATCCTGAGATTATGTAGTAAATTCCAGGTCAGCCTGAGCTAGAGTGAGACCCTACCTCAAAAAACTAAAAATAAATAAAGAAAGGAAGAAAGAAAGAAAGAAGTGAAAAATAAAAGCAGAAGCTCCTCTGCTAATTAGGCATCAGCAATGAACCTTGGTGAAGAGCTCCCTTGCTCCCCTCCTTCCACAGCGACATGATAATGCCAAGTTTGAAGAAACCTGGGTTGGGAGGGTAGCCTGGGTCAAGACAAAGGCAGTGGAGAAAAGGCTGAGGAGGTAACTATATTTATGATTCAAGATGCCTCTCCAGAAACAATCAAGGCTCCTGGCAACAATGTATGCAAATCTATGCAAATGACTTAGAGGCTGTGAGGATGGCTGCTCCACAGGCAAGGTGGGGGGGGGGGGGACTGCACAGAACAGGTCCCAGGCTGACTGGGGCAGATCCAAGCTTCCCACCTGAAACCAACCCACTGGGGAGTGCTCACTAGAACAGCCTCTGAAAAGCAGGAGCCCACCACAACCAAGGAGAGCACGGCTGAGCCCATCCACCACGGTCTCCCTCAGGCCCTGGGAGGACCACTCTCATGGCCAGAGTGGCCTCCAGCTCTGCACCCCCACCTGGGAGGGAAGCCTCGGTCCTGGGCCCAGTTCTATCATTGTCATAAAGGCCCCTCCTCCAGGAAGCCTTTAACTACTTCCACCCTGAATCTGCGTAGTTGACGACTGCCGAGTCACGGTCCCCAAGTAGAAGCACCAGTGACCACAGAGCCTTTAGTAGATATCATCCCCCGGCGAGCAGTAACCTGACCTTTGGCCTCTGGTGAGCTGGGCAGCAGGGCAGGTCCTGCATGTCACAGAGATACGACAAGGCTTGAGGGAGTGACAGAGCACGTGGAGATGCCCACGCATGTGGATGTGTACGCATCCTTCAAAGGTGCTCATGAGCTGGTGAACAGCTCTAAGACGAGCTGGGAAAAGAAGCAATCGTATGCCCACAGCACAGTGAGGAAACTGAGGTTCAGAGACCACAGTAGCACCACTGGTCCGCGTGCATTCGTTAGAATCAGACCCCCCTGTGCCGAGTCCACCCTCATATCTTGGCGGGTTCAACCACGACTCTCCCTGCAGCTGCTCTTTGGCCTTAAATGATGTTACCCAATTTTGGGGGAATGGACAGGACCAGAATCCACCTGTCCCCGGGAGTGGCACCATGTTGGGAGGCAGTCTTAAAATGGAGATGTGACAAATACCTTTATAGCAAGAGACACAGATATGCAAAGAGATGATCGTGTGAGGACACAGAAGACCAGGGGAGGCCACCGTCTACACAGCAAGGAGATAAGCCTTGATAGGGACCAACCTACCTGGGCTGGGACCTCAGGCCCACACCCTAGTGTAACGGGGTGCTCAGGGACCAGGAGAGCCCTTTAACCCTAAGCCCTAGGTTCATTTCCAATTTTTTTTAATTACAATTTTATTTTATTTTATTCACAATTTTTATTAACATTTTCCATGATTATAAAAAATATCCCATGGTAATACCCTCCCTCCCCCATCCCGCACTTTCCCCTTTGGAATTCCATTCTCCATCGTATTACCTCCCCATCTCAATCATCCTACTTACATATATGTTAATCAAAGAATTGAATAAAAAGGACTAAGAAGGATAATTATTATATTATTATATTTATTGAGGGAAGTACAGGACCAAGAAAAGGCATACATTACATGTGCCTAGAGATCCCATGTGGAAGGCCTAGAAAAACCACAGAAAGAGAAGAGGAAAAAAACAGTTCATAGAGCTCCTGCCCTGTGGGGAGCTGAAGGGGATAAAGAGCCCATGTGGAGAGTCTAGGGGCCTGTCCCCTTGGCTCAGCCCAGAAAATTCACCAACAGCTGAAAGTTCCCAAGTGGTCAGGCAGTTCAGAGAATGTGCCCTCCCCTTGCAAAGGTATTTATAACCTTATATTGGTGGGCTCTGTCTTCTGACCCAGGTGAACCAGAGGCCCAGCTGGTTGGTTAGGGCTAGGGGCTATCTCAGGAAGAGATTACCCTGACACCAAGTCCCAGGGGCTGAACTTGACCAACCACAATATTTAAATCAAAGACCGCCCCCTCCCAAGATGGACCCAATTTACTTGTGGAAAAACAGGTCTAGGTAAGAGATAAGAATTCTAGCAAGTGCAGACCATCCTGCCTTTTTTACTTTTAGGGGCCCAGTCACCCTAAATATCTACTCCCCACTAGCCACAAGCTTGCGCGCCCTGGCCATGTTCCAGCAGCATCTGCTGACTCCTGTGGTGCCCTGCCTCCCTGGGTGAGGGTTCTTGTCAGGGAAGACGGCCGTGCAGAAGCCCAGGTGCAAACCTCACTTCACTTCTCTGCTGGTTCATGAATGGGAAAATGGGTTAACATTAGGAGTTCACACATGACTGGTGGCCGGCACCAGGGCTATGAATCTTTAAGGTAGCCAGGCCACCTAATACCTATGTGGGGTCTGGCTTGGGGACAAGTGAGGGTCCACTGAGCTGGTGGACACAGACATCATGAGCATCCAGACACCAGCTGCTGCCCTCGGAGTAAGAGACATGTCCCAGCCTCCAGAGACCTGAATTTCAGCTTCCTGCTCCTTAGGACTCAGTGACCAAGCCGGAGTCCAGCCCCTGGCCACAGAGAAGGACCCTCACACACCTACTCCCTGCCGCATGTGCCAGCTGGCTGCCCCTTCATTGCCCACCCAGAACCAGGCCAGGGAAATGGAAGACAAAAGAGTTTTGGGGGCCATATCACCTTGAACCGTGACAGCAGAAACAACCTCTCTGTCCCACCGCAGCCCCAGGAGCTGTAATTAACATGATGCTGCTGACATCTAAATAATACAACAGTTATCATAAATAATATGCGGCCTGATGAAGATCAAGTTATTTATAAAAGAATTATTAGTGGCACGTGAGTGTGGGCGTCTGTTGAGCAGCTGGAACACAGTGGTTCCTGATCGGAATTTCTATGGGGCCTGATGAGGCTCCTTATGAAGATGGAGACCTTGAAGTTTCCTCTTGTATTTGCAAGCTAATTCCTGATAATGAGGGAATTAGTGTGGAAAGCCAAACTGGAGCCAGGGACAGAGGAGGGCTGGAGATGCGTCTGGCTGGCGTTGTAGCCCGGTCAGGGCCATAGAGAACCAGTGGGCACTTCTAGATTCACAGCCAATCAAGTTATTAGTCTGAAAGACCAAGCTTGTGGAGGGAGGGAATGCACAAATAACCCAGAGGCAGGGAGTCATCAGAGGGTGTGCACCACCAGGGCCTCTTGTTGCTGGGGATGGAAACTGGACTCCAGAGACCCTATGGAGTGTCAGCTGTCCCCTCCCTCACCCTTACCAGAAGAGCTCAGTACAGGCCCAAATCCAGCCTGGGACCTGTGTGCCAGCCTGTTCTCCACTGCTACCCAACACCTGACACCACTGACTGGTAAGACTGTCCTCTGGGTGCACAGCTCTGGTCCAAGGTAGAGGGGCCACATCTGGCAATGGTGTTCACCCTGGTGAGGTCCTGAAATAGCATGAGCTTCACACAGAGAGACAAAGAGCTCCCGAGCAACTGTGGGTCCTCTGGTCTCTGTCCATCCAAGTTCTTACACACCACCAGGGCCAATTATTGGGTCTCTACCCTGGTAGTCCAATCTAAGCCTAACTACCTCTAAGAACCCCCAACCCCAAACACTGTGGCTTGCTTGGGCTTCAAGCCTCTCATGTCTCACCTTGGGTACTGGGTTTCAACACCCAAAGTCTGGAGGACATCAAAGCCCTGTACCATCGCAGCAGCCCCTTACCCCTCTGCCAGGAGGTACCTAGCTTTACCCTGTAAGCGAGCTGGACGTGCTCCAGCAACGCGAGCTCTCCATCTGGAGGCTGGCAGGTCAATGTCAGGGTGTAGAGACTCAGGTGCCCACCCCAGACCCCAGTGTTGATCCACTAGTCTAGAAGCTCGTGCCATCTCAGGACCTCGCCAGGGTAAACACCATCACCAGATGTGGCCCCTCTACCTTGGACCAGAGCTGTGCACCCAGAGGACAGTCTCACCAGTCAATGGTGCCAGGTGTTGGGTAGCAGTGGAGAACAGGCTGGCACACACAGGTCCCGGAAGCCAACCCTTCCAACAGAGGTGGCTGGATTTGGGCCTGCCTTAGTCTATCATTCCCACACTGCCTGAAAAAGAGCCTGTAGCAAAAAGGGATCCTTGGTATGGCCTGGTCACAAATGCTGCCCAAGTACTAGTGACTCAGGTTTTTCAACAATGTCACCTGGGGGACACTTCTGAGACAGGGAGAGGTGTGGGGTGAGTCCTTTCTGCGCCTGGTGCCCACTGAAGGGTACCAGGTAGATCTCCATTCCCCTGAAAATGAGGTCTTGCCCCCTCTTCACACAGGCAAACATCCCAGGGAAGAGGTAAGACACAGAAGGGGGTGTGTGTGGCTGTCCACTCCAGGTAGCACTCCACAGTCCAGCCACCGTCTTCTATGTTCCCTGCTCTTTGTCACCAAGGACCAAACTCTTAGCAGAGTTCCCGTTGGGATCCTGCTGTAATCTGTAAAGATGTCAGAGGACCACACCCCTATGAGGGAGTGGACTGTAAGAGACAGTCCATGAAGCCTTGCATATCACCTAGGAAATGCTTGAGGGTTCAGGAGGAATCAGGCCTCTCCTTCTCAGAAGAATCTCCTAGAAATCCTCTGCGTGTGCTGAGATCACGCATGCTCCCACCCAGTGGCATTCACCAAGCCTGGAGCACTCATGGAGCACCAGCTGTAAACCAGAGGCCTCCCAGGCCACTGGGCCCAGCCCTCCTTGCAGCATTGCGATATACCCTGCCCCAGGCCTGGGCCACAGCCTCCCTCACTGTTTCTGCCTCTCTGGTTAGGCTGCCTGCTCAGCTCCGCACTGCTATTTCAGCTCACTACATTTATAAAAATGCATCCAGAGCCTGGCACAGCAAGGCAGAGCCAACCTGATCTGAATCCTCAGACAGCGGCTCCTGAATGCTAATTGAAAAGTGATTAATTACTGCCACGTGCTCACTCGCACCGGCAGCCGCCCCTCGCTCTCCCACTCTCCCCGGCAGAGCTGAAAGCAGCCGGCAAGGTGTGCGCTATGGGATTTTCATCTGTGCCAAATCGCTCTCAGGCCCTTTTGTTTCTCGGGAGGGCACGTGCTGAGACAGAAGCCCAGAGTCCTCCACGCAGGGGTAGACCAATCTAGCGAGTTCTACTCAGGCCCTTCCACTTCCTTCTGGAGAACTTTGGATTGGATTCTCCTACGTTCTGATGCAGGTATCTGTGACTCTATGACAGAATCCTGGCGTGCAGGCCCTGAGTGGGGTTCCTTGCCTTTTCCTTGCCTGCCTGGCTCCACATGCTCCCTATACATAACCCCGGGACTCCATGCAGGGTCTCCTCCTCCAGGCAGCCTTCCAGGGCCCCCATTCCATTTGAGATGGGGTGCCCTGTCTTGTCACTGCTGGACTATGTGGCACTCCTGCTTCTGCAAGTGCTATGGGAAGAAAAGCCAGCTTCTCACTGCCTGCCCGAGTCCCCAGGATAGAGGTCCGAGTACACGGTCCATGTCTCCGCCATCCTACCAGGTCTCCAAGAGGAAAGGACATAGCCTCTGACCAGGAACAAACTGGGCTTCTCTAGGAAAGTTGGGGGCCACAAACAATGAGTCTCAATGGATCAAGAACAGGTCTGGGGGGACCCAGAAGACAAACTGGAACAAATGGGGACCAGTGGCCAAGTGACAAGATGTAGAGGCTCCAAATTGACCTCAAGGAAGGTTTACGAGGGTCAGAGAGAGACAGGGGATGGAAGATCTGGGGGAACTCAGCAGGACCCAATTTCTACGTGTAGGGCGCAGAGATGCCCCTGGGCCATGGGCTCAGACCTGGTGAGGACCAGACAGGCAGTCAGGGAGCCGGCGCTGCTGCACGGGCCCCTCTGCGCTGAGCTGCTGCTGCCTCCGGCAGGCGCCCTCCTCACCAGCAGCTGAAACCCTGCCAGAAACATAACCTTTGAGGCGGTTTCCCCTCATTTAGATTCTTCCTTGACATTTGTGCGACAGCAAACAGGAACAAAACACCCAGGAGGAGCAAGCCCAGTGCAGCACAGCCTCCTGGTGGAGGAGGCAGCAGGAGAAAAGAATGCAAGCAGGACCCAGACCCGCAGCTGCAGGTGTGGCCAGGAAGGGTGCAGGGCAGCCTGGGCAGCAACCTCCCATGGTGCCAAGCCCCAGCACCACTCATCCCTCCCAGCAGCCCCATTTTATGGATAGGGAAACTGAAGTTCTGAGGGGTGTGGTAACTTGACCAAAGGCACACAGACAGGGGCTCCCCAGTTTGTTTTGATAAAAGAAAACCCCCTTGTGGGGAGTATGGCTAATAGGCCTTCTCACAGAACACAAACAAACCAAACGCAAGCCAGATTCCTCAGTTGTCCCCAGAGCACCAGGCCCTCAGGTGTACCTGCGCTGTGACGTCCCTTTGCCTCCTAGGCAAGGACACTGAGCCTCGGATTGAGCTGTGGGGCCTCAGGCCCATCCTGACTCCTCCCATTATTAATCTCCCTGCTGTTAAAAGAGGAAGCTGGTGGCTGGGAGCTGGCTCAGTGGATAAAGTGGTCAAGCTGAATCACCCGCCTTCTGTCCCCAGACCCACATGAAAAGCTGTGCGGGGCTCTGTAGTGCCAGCGTGCTGCCGCTGATGGGGAGGTGGGAGGCAGAAGCCCAAATCTGCCCCGGGAGTTCCGGGCAGGCCCAGCAAAGAACAGAAGATGAGAAACTCTGCCTCCAAATGATGTGGTCAAGTGAAGAACAATCTCAGAGCTGTCCTCTAACCACATGTGCACCTTTGGCACAAATGTACCTGCACACACACACATGCATGTGCATGCATGTACACCCACACATTTGTAAGTAATTTACAAAAGAGGAAGTGAGTCCTATGTCACTGCACTGGGAGCAGGACCCATCCAGGCTTCCCATGCACACAAGGGCCTGTGGTGGTGGCGTATCTGAGGTTACAGAATCTCACACCGTGAGCTGTCCTCCCGCATTACCATAGGTAGGTAGGTCTGGGGTGAGGTCTCCCAGCTGAAACAGACCCTATGAGGCCCTCAGCCAGTAGTACAAGGCCTGCATGCAGCCACACTCCGCTGCCATCCTGCCGGGGGCTTATGTTGCCCACAGGAAGCCCGTTCTATGTGCGCAGATTCAGCCAACCTCAAATTTAAAAGACCGGGAGGAAAAAAATGGCCTCCGTACTAAACACATACGGATTCTCTTCTTGCCCTTGCTCCCCACACAATTCACTCTAACAACTATTTACCCAGAGTCTGCACCACATTAGCTGTCAGAGGCAGGCGGGAGATGAATGGAAACTTACAGAAGAACTGCACAGGCCACCAGCAAGCCTATGCCATCTCAAGATGAGGGGCTGCTGAGTCTATGGGTTTCGGTACCCATAAGGGATCCTGGAATAAAGCCCCCATCAGATAACAAGTCACCCCAGATTTAGGGTAACTGTATGTGTTTCCCTTTAGTTTAAGATTTTGAGTAAGATGACAGGACACCCAAGGCTTAGCAACCTGGAAAAGTTAGGACTAACAAAGAGAGAGTGGTCTCTGCATATATTCCCTATTTACATCAGACTCATGGCTCAGGAGGGGTCAGCCTTCTGAGTGTCCACACTCCACTGGATCAGGCTCGGGGTTGAGTGCTGCCAGACCACCAACAAAGATCACCAACGCAGTGTTGGGGATCCCCAGGTCTTTGAAGCCCTACTGGGACAGTGACTGGGCTGTTACTTGGCTGGTTGGGGTGAGGACAGTCAAGGCTGCAGGAAATGGAACCTGGATCCACAATGGAAAATCATTCCCGGGGGTCCCATCCCTGTATAATGGGGTTCATGGACTCTGAGCTTGCCGTAGCAGTGAAGACCTAGCTGGGCCAGGGTGTGGCCTCACAGGGACCCTGGGCAACTCCAGCACTGGTGGCCCTTAAACCTCACTTGCAGACATAGACCTTGGCCCTGGAATATCTACAGCATGCACTTCCAGCTGCCTCCTCTGAGCTTCCAGGATTAATCTTCACTTTGAGTAAGTCAGAAGGTTCCAGGTCCTCTCTGCAGCCAAGAGGCACTTGAGGTTCATGTCCAGTGACCCATTTCAGGGCAAGTGACTTTGGGTAGTGGTGGGAAAGAGGATCTACCAGACTGAGTCTCAATGCTCCTGTCAGGACTTCATTAACAAAGGAGGCAGCAGCCAACCAGGGCCCTATCGCAGAACCTGCCACCAGGGCCCGCTTTCCCAGCGCCACACCCTGCTCGAAGGACAGTATGGCTATGATCAACAGTCCATGGGACCAACTACCACGGGGACCAAAACTGTTCCCATAGAACCTGGCTCCATGGGCAGTTAGAGGGCCAGGAATGTCCGCTAGCCTTGCTGGTTACTGAAAGGAGTCAGTGGCCAGGGAGCCCAGGTGTCAGGAGTCAGGTGGGGAATAGCATAGGTGACGGGTAATGTGGGGCTCCGTGGTCACCCGGGGGACATGGCCACTCATAGCACAGGAGGCCAGGTGGCTCAGGAGCAGGCTGGAGGAGACAGCTCCACGGGGAGTGGGGGTCCCGGCCTTGACCTAGAGCAGCAGCCACCTGCCGGTGCTGGGGCTACAGAGGCGGTCACAGGCTAGAGCCCTGGGTCTCTGGAAGCTGAATGGGAGCTATGCCTGCAAACTGAGTGCTCTGTCCAGGGCTCAGGAGAGGCTGGGACCAAAGGCAAAGGCAGTGAGGCAGATTGCAGGAGCCACAGATGGTGCACCAGTCCCAGGCCCTCCCAGAGCCTCCTCCAAATGCTTGTTCCCAGGCCCCGTGGGTAGGTGAAGCGCCAGCTTGATTTTTTTCCCCCTTTTCCTTCGATACAATTATAGATTAATTAATTCTCACCAAGCAATATCTGACCTACATCAGCGCCTCTGTAAGACAGCAGAGCCAGAAGAAAGACTCAAAGACTCATTCGGCTATATAAAGACAAGCGATCTATTTTAAAAGAAGGGCTTGTGCGGGAGTCCGCTGTTCCCAACAGCCCTGTTACATAAGACTCGTTTAAAGGCAACACGTACCCGCCTGCCCACGCGATTCATGGCTCGGTAGCTCTGAACACGAGGTTAATCGTCCGATCGAGTCTGGACACGCCGGCAGGGCTCCGCCAGGAAGACAGCCTCCTGGGGACGCAGACACATGTGCCACAGAGCTTCCTGTGGCTGCCGCAGCGTCCACCCCCACCCCACCTCCCGGCCCATCAGAACAGTCCACGCCTCGTTTTAATTGTGGCATCCTCCAGGTTGGGGCCCCATCTCATTCATCACTATGTCCCTGACACTCAAGAGGGAGCTTGGGATGGCGCAGGCGGCAGTGCTAATGGATTGAGCTGTGATGTAGCGAGAAGCAGCAGGAGGTGGGGACGGCGCACCCACAGAGCCGCAGCAGCATGGTGCACTGGGAGGAACACGCGTTCTTATAATCCTCAAGGCAGCTCTGCTGAGCAGGTGCTGCCACAGCAGGGGCGCCTCTGAGGTGGCCCCAGTGGCCCTGATACCCACAGCCTGCCCTGTTTGAGCCTTGATTTGGGCCAGAGGATGGACAGAAGTAATGTGAAGCCACTGGAGCCCAAGGTTTCCACCTTGAACTTGAACTCACTCACACTCCCCATACCATCGAGCGTCCACAGAAACCAGCGGTGAGTCCAAAGGCAGCTTCATGGAGAGACCAGATAACAAGAGCTGAGGCTTCCAGCACCCATCAGTGATCTGGGCAGTGAATACCCCAGTGTCTGGGCCTTCAGATGAGCCCTCGCAGGCAGGCCTTCCTGTGGATTGCCACACAGTTGCTGAGAGAACCTGTATTCACTGCTCTAACCCACGGTGCTTGGGGCAAGGTGTTTCCCGGCTGTCCAGGACTAGAACACTGGCTTGTCTCAAGGTGTGGAGACCGAAGCTGCAAGGTGTTGCATGACTCCACTCAGACAAACAGCCCAGACGCAACACAGATGCACTGGCTGGAACGACACACAGATATGCTGAAGGAAGGGGAAGCAGGGCCCGCCCTGGCCAGGCCGGCTGTAGCCCACCATGCTGAAGCTCGGCCCACGGCACAGGCTCTGCCCTGCCTTGCAGCATGCCCATTAAACTGTGCTCTAGGACGGCTTTGGCACTCCCACATCCGCAAAGGGGGAGTGCAGGTGAGGAAGGGTGGGCTGAGTGGCTAAGGGAGATGTGCCTCTTTTCTCTGCACACTGTCCAACCCCACCCGGATGGGCATAGGGGAAGATTTTCTGTCCCAGAGGTCTGCAGTCACCCAACACCTCCTGGTGTCCTCCATGGAGATAGGTCGGGCCCAGATCGACCAGCACCCTACCCAGACCTTGTGCAGCCCTAGAACAGCCAGCACAGTCCGCTGCCTCTTCAGCCCACCCTGGGAGGAGCTGGAGCCTCCCACTGCAAGGGTTCCTGGGGTCCCACTTCCTTGTTTCCTCCTTCTGCTGCCCTGCTTGTGACACAGGCTTCACTGTGAGTACAATGGACACTCCTGTGCTGATCACTAGCAACGCTGTTCACACCTAGACAGGACACACACACCAGGACACGGGGAGGTGCTCAGAGTGTGATCAGAACCCAGTCCCCCACCCTTTACATGTCCCACTTCAGAAAAATACAGTCTCCACGAACTTCCAAGTAGGGTTTCAGCATCTCAGCCCCTGGGATTTTAAGGCCTGCCCTAGATCTCCCACCCCAGAGGGCACATAAACAGGAAAGCCTATCGCTTGGTGGATCTGCCAACTACCTCAGCACTCAGTGGTCAGAACACCAGCAGGTCCAGCAACTAGGTGAGTGACACAGAGACCCAGCAGCAGACTGCCAAGGTCCTCGGTGGTTCTGGCTTTGCACTCCGAAGAGCGACCCCAGTACAGCTGTCAAGGCTTGGTCTCCACCACTCACCTCTCCAAACAACTGTCAGTGTGCAAAAGGCTGGGCCCTGGTACAAGGAGATCTGGAGATCACACTCAGCTGTCCTGGATGCCCGCAGGTGACTGCTTCCCCAGAGCCCATCCAAACCCAGCCCCAGAACCAGGCCACGCCATCCATAGACTCGAGGCTCGGGTCTGAGGGCACATTTGCACTGATGCCATTTAAATGTCCCTTCGATGCGTCATCACGACTTCTGGCACTCGCTCACTCTACCAAGCTCCTAGACAGACATGTTCCAGGCTGACCTCCCCTAGAGGTTGTGGCTGAGCCATCCTGCTTCCTGCCCCCTACGTCTCAGGCCAGCCCACCCACCCCCGACTTTCCCAGCATCTCTCCTCCGAGAGCAGTCCCATGAAGAGCCTGCAGCAGACACGCCGAGGCCTGTCACCAGCCCTGCCTTGGCTGTGTGGCTGTGGGGAGATGGCTTTGCTTCTCCGATCAGAGGAAAATTCTGAGGACTTGAAGCTCAGGGCTGGAAGGCATGTTGGGCACCTCTCTGGGTCTTGACCATCCCGTAGAACTGGTGAAGGAGGCGCCTTAAGATACTGCAATGCCTCAAGCAGTGGGCTGGGGTATCAGTATTCCCTTCCCTTCCCTTCTATGCCAGGTGATACTCGAAGACTTTTGCCAAAGTACCGAACACAATCAGGATGATGGTAAGTGATAAAAATTATGATGTGATCTCTCTCTCTCTCTTGCCTCCTGACACTTCAATTATTTCAGTCATGACTTTTTCATAGAACGGCTCATGGATTGCAGGGGAACAAATAACCTTTACGCCTCCCATTTAACACGTTTGAACGATCCCCTTGGAAATGCACCAGCACATGACCTGCTGCACCTGCAAATTAATGCCAAGCTTAATTCAGATGTTGGGTAAGTATGAACCTAGCCAGGGAGCCCCCAGTCCTTTGGAGAGGCCTCCTGGGCCGCCTGCTGGTGGCAGACTGGAGGACTTGGTTCTCACCAGAAGATTCCCGCAAAGACGGGCAGTCAGGCCTCCTGTGCTGAATCTCTGACTCCAGCACTTAACTTGACAAGTGGCAGCCTCGGTGTTCTGTTCTGAAAGGTGGTTAGACCTCAGCCTCCGTCTCAGCGTAAGTTTTTATGTGTGCGGCACAATGTTAGGCTCAGAGCCACTGTGTATTTAAGCCAGCATCAGCACCATCAGCATCAACACAACTGTCACCTCACCATGAGTTACAACCTCCTTACCATCTTGTGACCACGTCACTCACCACTGTCACCCCACTGTCGCCACCACCATCACCTCCAGGACTATTCCTGCCATCACCATTCTATTCATTCTTACCATATTATTGCTCCCACCATGGCCACACCATAACTATTGTACAGTAGCATTATTTCCCTTGTCGCCACCACCATCATCTTCATGATCGTCAGTGTCATAGCCCTTTCAGTCACCGTGACCACCACGGTCACCAGTGCTACAGCATCACCCTTACCACCTTCATTTCCCCCACAGCTCCCCCCTGAGCCTGCCGCTGCCTGGCCTGCAGATTATCCTGTGCGGGTTCAAGGCTCTGCCTCCTCAATCAGCACCCCACCAGCAGTGCACCCCACCAGCTAGCCTCTGCCCTGCAGTGCTCTCAGCTGATACACCTATCCACTGTCTCTGTCACCTCTTCTTTCTTTTCCTCTCTCCCAGGATGGGAGGGTCTCCAGGGTCTACAATGCTGTGCCACAGAAATCCTCAATAAAGACATTTAACTGGATAATCACCTGAACAAACAAGACGTCCCATGGCCATCTTCAGGCTCCATGTCTGAGCTGTCCTACCTGGAGGGGAGCTGACCAGACTCTATAGCTGATCAGGGACCCCCCACACACAGGTATCTCCTGTGGCCCACACAGAATCTAGATGGTCACAGCTCAAGGAGTGGATGTCTATTTCATGGATGGGGACAGTGGGGCTCCTAGAACCTAGGACTCTAATCCCATGAGAGCCACTGTCTGCTCCTGCCTCCCACAGAGGACCCACCATGACCTCACAGAGCTTAGCTCCCTCAGCCTTCAAGAGAGCTACTCTACCAGAGATAACTCGAGAAGAGCCAGCCATAGAGGAAGATTCGAGGCCGGTCCACAGCTCTCCTGGGGATAGAACACTGGCTCTCCAGGGCCCAGGGATGTGGGGAAGGGTCAGTCCCAGACTTACATGGGTCCTCTGGGCCCAGTACTTCATGAGTACTGCCAGTAGTGACACAGAGCTCACAAGGGCAGGTGAGCTCTTCAGGGACAGGACAAGCATAGCAGGTTCCCTGTACTGTGGAGGTGAGCGTGGCTCCATCATTGGGATGTTTTTGCTGCCATGTGAGCCATGGGAAACAAATCCAACAAGAAAAGAAGTTGAGCTGGGGGACATTTGCAGTCCCTTCTTCCCCTGCATCAGCTGCGGAGGAGTGCCTGTACCATGAACATTCGTCCCCCTGAGGTCCTCCTGCTACAGCCTGCTTGGCACCCTGCCAGTCTCCACCTGCTCTTCCCTGCACCCCTTAGAATCCAAGCCGAGTGCTCTGGTGTCCATAGCACTCAGGGTGGAGGGGGAAATGCTAAGCATGGTGCAGCCAGACTGGGTGTTCGGATAGCTTCTGCACACCAGGCTGCTGCCCAGTCTGCCAGGAGCCACAAATCAGGACAGGAAGCTGAGGCAGGACCTGGCGCCGGCCTGGAGCCCACAGCATCCTGTGTGAGCACCTGGACATGGCTCCCTGCGTCCACCTGCTCATCCAGTCAGGGAGTTCTGTGGACACTGGTTCCATGGAGTACAATCATTTCCTTGAGCATTCAGGCAGCAGGGAAGGTCACCTGGACCAGACCCAGGAGCACCTGAGACCATTGGCTCCTCAGGCCACACCCCTCTCTGGAAGGACACACACACACACACACATACCTAGAGACTGCAGACCACAGCTTCTCCACTGGTCTCATGCCTCCACCCCTAGTTCCAGGCAGACAGTGGCCAAGGAATTCTTGCTGAAGCATAAGCCCAACCCCAAGTGTGACATCTCCTCACGGCCCCCTGTCTAGGCAGATGTGAAGCCAAGCAGCCCTGTCTTTAGACACTGGCCATTGGCCATCAAGGGATGCAGCCCCTTGTGATTCCCAGAGCCAGAACAGGGTCCCCAGTCTCCTCAGAGATGCCATCTGCTAAGAAACCTGGATTGCCCCTCCCAGGGGACTCAGTCCCAAACTGCTTGCGGAGGCCAGTGTCTCTCACCCTGGGCTCCCAGGTTGGGAGAGGACCTGGCTCCTACAGCCAGGCCCAGCCTTTCTCATTGTCCCCTCAGTCTCGGCTCTCTCTGCCATGCAGGGGACACGCCAGGGAACAAAGTGCCAGCAGTGCCTTGGAGGCTCATCACAACACCGTCACCTTGCGTTTGCAGAGAGGGCATCAGTGACTCAGTCCAAGCCACAGGATAACAGCGGGGGAAGGAGGGAGGGATGGGACATCGATTATCAGCTCCCATCACCATACACCCATGCTCCAGGCTTCAAACAGAACCCTTGCTGCCCAACCCCAAAGGGCCCTGCATATGAGCCAGGGAAGGGCCTGGCACCACCTTCCCCTTGCACCACTTTGTACCCGGGCCAGTAATCAGCTAGGTACCTGTGGCTGACTAGGAAGAGACATGCCCCGGGGTTGGTGACAGTCTGAGCAGACCCCTGATGCCAGGCCCAGGACTCACCTGCGAGTGGAAATCAGAAGACCTTCAGCAAGTCCCGAGAGGGTCAACAAGGAAGTCCTCAGAGCGTTGGCAGTGCCAGGAGCGGAGCTGTAGTTCTGGGGCATCCACTCACACTGTGAGCCGCGTTGGACCTGGTCCTGCTGGCCGGATGAGCCAGGGCCAGTCAGGGCCGTGGGGGGAGGGGGAGGGTGGGGATGAGAGAACCATTCCAAAGGCAAAAAGAAATGGGATACTTATTTCTGGCGCCTTTTATAGATCCAAAGTCACTTTGTTAGCTTACGAATTTCAAAATGTATAATGCATGGCAGGATTTGCTCACAAAAATCACCATGTCTCGGTCTATTTAGAGAAAGAAGGCCTGCTGGGGGAGGGGCTGCTACTCTCCAAGGGGTTCTCGACTTGTGTTTTTTTTTTTTTTCTTTTTGCAGATTTTGGCTGCACATGCAGAGTGGAATGCTCCAGCATGTGGCATCAAGGTTGGAGGTCACAAGGTGATGTCAGACCCTTCTCCCTAGCAAGAGCTCCTCCACCTTCCCTGCCCTGAGGGCGCACAGGGCTGCAGGGCAGGGAAGATGCCAGTTGCTATGAAGAGACAGAGCCTGGCAGTTGATGGAGAGCGCCACTCCCAAGCCTGGCCCATCCTCACATAGGGCTATCTCAGCTCCCAGCAACAGGACCC
Source organism: Jaculus jaculus (assembly GCF_020740685.1). Classification (NCBI taxonomy): domain Eukaryota; kingdom Metazoa; phylum Chordata; class Mammalia; order Rodentia; family Dipodidae; genus Jaculus; species Jaculus jaculus. The sequence goes on along the minus strand of NC_059103.1, from coordinate 196,942,470 downwards.
ACATCCTGTGGCCATTGTCAGCCTGTCATCCGAGGGAACATGCTCCCCGTCACTGCGGGGCTTGGCTCGTGCTATGGGGTGCCACGAGATACGGCCCAAGCCCCTGGCTGGCAGTCAAGGAGGCTAAGTCTCTGGATTTGTCCAAAGGTGCCAGTGTGGGACCTGAGAGTCTCCTCCTGGCACATTGACCCTCTCCCTGCTAGATGGCTGTGATCTCCCACATGCGCGGGGGCAGGCTATGCCCTGACCTCACTGTGTGGACATCCAGTAGTCACTCCTCCCTGTGCTTCATTTTGTTTTCACAGCTAACCCCACAGCAGATGAACCCCGGAACCTAGAAGGTCTTCACTCTGCCCCATGCTGTAGACGGACAGAGCTGTAGACTCAGGCTGGAGTCCAAGGTCCCCTCTAAGGGTAGAGACCTTGGTGAGAGAGGCAGAGCATGGGGCGGGGGGGAAGCCTGGGAGGCAAGAAGAGTCTCAGGCTCAGCACAGCCCTGGCAGAGCTTGGCAGCAAGGAGTAGCGGAGGGAGGAGGAGGCAGAAGGCAGGGCACCTCAGGTGCTCGGCAGGGTGAGACTGGGAGAGCGGAACTGGTGCCCTGGATGGAAACGCTGGCACTGTCTGCTCCATAGTGTGGGCTCAAGCCCTTCATAAAGTGGTAACCCCCATTTCCTAAGCACAGGTCAGTATCACCTATGAGGTAGGACAGATGGCCAGGACTGAGCTGCTGGGTCGCCCCACACTTGGCTAGGGGACTGAGCAGATTCACACCAGCCCCTAAGGATGCCCAGGAATTGTGGACATTTCAGAGGCCCATCTGGTGCTCGGTAGAGAGTGGAACACAGAGCCAGAGGATGAAGGAAGCATCAGATGCTCCAGGAGCCCAGACAAGAGAGGTCAGAAGAGGCCCACAGGGTCCTGACCACTGCAAGGTGGGGACGGACCTGGGGGATCTAGTTGGTCATAGGAAAGAAGTGCCTGGTCAGGGCAGGAGCAAGAGACAGCACTGTGTGCCTAGGTATCTACAAGAGAGCCAAAGGGCCCCAACTCCTGCCCCTCCTCCTTCAGCACTCACTGCCACACCTTATCTGAGGCCTTCCAGAAGCATCTCAGGGGTCCTCATCCAGACTCCCAGCTCCCTCCCACTTTTCCACAGAATTCTGGGAGTCCCATCCCTGTCAACTCTGCACAGCCCTGTGGCAAGCCATGTTCGCCTCCCGACAAGCACTCTGGGGTCTGACCCTCCTCTGTCCTCCCGCTATCTGGGTAGGTATTTACTGGGTGACTGAACAACATAAGGAAGGGACATGGCCCATAGAAAGCTTCCCATAAGATGTGTACTGTTGGCTAGCAAGGCAGAACGTGCATCTGATCACAGATCCACACTGAGCCCTGCTCACAGATACATGCTGAGCCCTGATCACAGATACACGCAAGCCCTGATTCTGCTCATACAATGAGCTCTGCTCACAAATACGTACTGAGCTCTGGTCATACTCACACACTGAGCCCTGACCCTGCTCATGAGCTCAGTACTGACCCAGGTCTAATCTAAGCCTCATTCTAAACAAGAGTTACACCATAGCGCTGCCCGAAGCCCGGCTGGTAGGAGTTTGGGTCTCCGCTGCACACTGAACCCCTATATGGCACCAGCAGGGAGTCATTTGCCTTAATGTCCTCTGACTCGGCTCTGACTGCCTGTGAGCTGGGCCTTGTGGCCCACTTGCAGTCCCAGAAGTTCCAGTAAGCAGTAACCTCTACGCCCTCCCAACCCCAGGTCTGCCAAGAGGCCTCAGCCTGCGTCCTGCCACAGCATTGCCCCCTCCCTGCCATAGCCAATCCTGGTAGAAGCCACGGTCATGTCATGTGGCTGTGTGGGGTGGTCCTGAGGAGGTTGTCCTCTGAGTCCTGGATCAAAAGAACTGAGTGAAGGAGAAGGTGAACGAGTCAGTGTGTCTGGCAGTAAAGCCCTTTCTTGTCCCTTGGCTGTGCGACACAGAGCAAGTCACTTAACCTTTCTGTGCCTGGCATATCACACTGCATTGGGCTGACACACCACCTAGTTCCAGGGAAGCTCGGTGTGATCCTCGGCTGTGCTGGGAAGGGTGGAAGGCCAGGGCCCCACCCATTCTCCCAGGCTGATAAATCTGCCCTGATCTCCCTGTAGCCAAAACCCAGCACGGCGCCTGCAAATCCAATATATTTCATTTACAAGCTGGTCTATTACCCAATTCATAACACACCTGTCACCCTAAGGGATCAATGCATCCGGGGGATGCCACATATATAACATGTGTGTGTAATTGGGTTCTGGCTCCCTGGCATCTTCCTGCACCACCAGGACCCTTGGGAGCCGCTCACCTGTTCAGTGGGGGCTGAAGCAAAGACTGCCTCTTGCTGTGGCAGGGCACTGAGGTGCACTTGCAAAAGGGACTTCAGCAAGCCTAAGAGGGCGTGGCACTTGGCTCCATGAATTCTGACCTCTCAGTCTCCGTGGTGTGGCAGCATTCATGGGTTCACACAGTGTCTCAGGCTCGGAAGGTGGAGGATCCCATACTGTGTGTGCCCCTGGGTCACCCAGACCTTGGGCTTCCCAACCCATTTCCGGACAGTACTGGTTGAAAGGCAAGAAGCATGTGATGTTTCTCAGAGAAATCACCCAGGCATCCCCTCACACACGAGTGAGAGTGACCTGCCACCAGGACGCTAAGTGGCACCTGGAACCCCAGGGGGAAAGGCAGGCCTACTCCTCTGCACACTGGGCCACCAGGAAGCGCCAAAGCGGACCCAGGAGGGAGCAGGGCAGCTGCGTGCTGCTCTGGAGTTTGGCAAGCAAAAGGCACTGTCTCCACTGGCAGGCATAGGTGAGAAGGGGAAACTTAAGCAATCAGGCAAGAGCTAGTGCCCGTCCAACGGTGGCCAGGGCCTCAGGTCCTCTCTTGCTTTCTCCAACCTGAGGGGTCAAATGACCTCAACATCCCTTTGGCTCAGATGTCCCCACTGATTTGTGGTGGCTGCCTGACACCAGACAGCAGCAGGCTGGCTGGCTGCCTCCCCTCCCCCATCCCACCTTTCTGGAAGTGCCAGGGCCTCCCAGGCCCCTCCCCCACCTCTTCTCACTTTGCTATTGATTCTCCTTCTCACCCAGTGACAGAGGTGGCATCTCAGCCTCCTGAGGATATATGTTCTGAAATAGCAAAGAAATGCCCATCATGTGAGAGTTTTTCAGGCCAGGATATGGCAGGATGGAGTTATCGGGGCCGCATTGCCACATGTACTTGACATATAGATACATTTATTCCTGAAGCTGCCACATAAATCTGCTTGAGTCTGGGAAGCCATCTGTCTCTCCTGTCATTATGAGGTGGAGGGACGCTGGTGCTTGTGGGAGACAGAGACCCAGATTCGGGGTCCAACTGAGCTGTGGCTGGTCTTGGGCAAGCAAGACTGCCCCCAGGTCTCAGTTCCTGGTCTGTAAAAGGAGGTAGTTAACCCATGCCTGGCACTCCTGTGTGAAGACCAGATGACCAGGAGTAAATCGCCATCAGTAAAGACCACCTAGACGCCCCTCATTCTTACCCCATCACAAATGAGAAACTGAGGCACAGGCAGGGACCCAGTCTCGCAGGGACCCAGTCTCCCAGGCACCCAGGGTGGGTTCGGCAGGAGGCAGGGCACAAAGCAAGACTCCCGTCTTACCTACGTAAACTTATAATACATGTGCATGAACACACACAGAAGCCACCTGGACATGGATGGACCCTCACGCAGGCGCACACACACCGCGATGAACCTCTTGCAGTGGCTGCGGGGATCCTAGCTTCATGGCCCATGAGTCTCCTTCATTCGGAGGCAGGCGCGCCGGGCAGGAGGGACAAGGGGCCTGTACCACGAGTCAGCCAGGGACCAGACAGGCTCCAGCGGCCTCAGTGCCAAGCAAGGCACAAGTCCCTCGGTTACCAGTCTTTCCACTTGCATGATGGAGCAGTTCGCCTGGCAGTGCCAGCCCCAGGTCACAAAGGGGACAGGCATAATTTGAGGTCAAACATGGAGGGGGGGGTCAGTGTGTGTCAGGGTGTGAGCAGATGAATCACACAGTGTGTGTTGTGGTGGTGGTCCCTTGGGGAATAGGGAGATCTCCCCAAGTATGACATTGTGGGTACATTGAGGACAAGGACAGGAACCAAGAACAGGATGGTCCAGAGAGAAATGACAATCCAGAAAGGGCTAAGTTAAACAGACAGAATGTCACAGCTGGGGTGGGGATGCAGGCTGTAAACTCTGGGGTCCATCTCCCTGATGGGGAAACTAAAGCCCCAAAATAAGTGCCCAGACCCTCTGAGACGAGAGATGTCCCAGTTTTTCTCACGGGTAGTAATCCCCAAGCAGTCATGGGTAGGTCTCAGCCTCCCTGGTGTTTCATCCATCTGGAGCCTGCCAGATCCCAGAGCTGGTAGAGGGACCTTCCTGAGCACTCGGGTGCACACCTAGTCAGTCTGAGCAGAGGACAAAGGGCAGTGGATGGTGAGGAGGCTGGCAAATGGCTGGCAGCTCCCAAGTGTGACAATCCATTATCTTTCTCCAACCCGATGAGGGCAAGCAGGAGAACAATTAGTCTCAGAATTACTGGCGGAGGAGAACGTTAAGAGAAAAATAAATTAAAAAGAAATCCATTCGAGCTGTAATTGTAATACAGTGTATCATAGTCAATTGAATCGCAAATACAAGCTGGTCCCTTGTCGATTGATTTCAGCGAGTAAACAATTTGGGTATTTAAATTGGCAACAAGAGGAGGAAGGAGTGCTGAGTGCTTGAAGGGGGCCTGGAAAAGTCAGAGCAAAGGTTGGCACAGGGCAGCAGGAAGCCCCCTGCTTCCTCTGCCTGCCAGCTGGGGCCCCATCTGCAAGCTGTCACAGACCCTGGCCATTGGACACACCACCTGAGCGAGGCCATTTGTCTTGTCCACTTTTATACCGTGCAAGTGTGGTTTCTCCATTCACACATACGTGCCACCCCACACCACCCCCACACTGAGATCTTCAGAGGCAGGGCTCCTACTTTACTTCCTTGCCAAGCCCAAGAGTACGTAGGGGCTAAGAAAGCAGAGCTAGAAGGATGGACATCTGAGAGGATGAAGGGAGGAAGGCCGGGAGAGAGGGATGGATGGATGGATGGATGGATGGATGGATGGATGGATGGATACAGAGATGTCAGATACATCCACACATGAATAGATAGATAGATAGATAGATAGATAGATAGATAGATAGATAGGGAATGTGGAGACCACTGAGGACAGCCAGGTGGATGGGTGTGTAATGGGGTGCTTGGGATCCAGGAAAGTCCTTGGACCCCAAGCCCTAGGTTTTCTTCTAGTTTTAGTCAAAGAATTGAATAAAAGATAATGAGAATGATAATTATTAAATTATTATATTTATTGAGAGAAGTACAGAGCCAAGGAAAGGCACCCAGGTGGCTAGAGATCCCATTTGGAGGGCCTGGAAAAACCATGGAAAGAAAAGAGAGAAAAGAAAGTTTATAGCCAGACATGGCGGTGCACGCCTAAATCTCAGTACTCAGGAGGCAGAGGTAGGGTGATCACTGAGAGTTCAAGGCCACCCTGAGGCTACATAGTGAATTCCAGTTCAGCCTGGACTAAAGCAAGAAGACCCTACCACACACACAAAAGAAGAGCGTCAAAAGAGCTCTTGCCATGTGGGGAGCTGGAAGTGGTTCAGAGCCCTTGTGGAGAGTAAGGGCTGGGGGAGGGGAAACTCACTCGCAGCTGGAAGTTCCCAAGTAGTCAGGTAGCTCAGAGAGTATGTCGTCCCTCACAAATATAGTTACAGCCTCATGGTGGCGGGCCTTACCTGCCAGCTCACAAGAACCAGAGGGACAGCTGATTGATTAGGGCTAGCAGCTGTCTCAGGAAGAGGCCAGCCAAGCTCTGGGGTCTAAGCTGGGGCCCAGGTCGCTTGTAGAAGAACAGACCTAGAGAACCAGGCAAGAAAGAAGAATGCAGATCATACTGTGATCTGTCACAAATGCAGACTTTCCTCTTTTTACTTTCAGGGGCCCAATCACCCTAACTCCTGCTCCCTCTCAGGTGGATGAAGAGACAGAGACCCTTGACTGATGGGCTATTGCAGTCCGGTTTGCATTGCTGGTAAAAATCACCCGACCAAGAGCAGCTTTTGGGAAAAAGAGATTTATTTTGGCATACAGGCTTGAGGGGAAGCTCCATGATGACAGGGGGAAACAAGGGCATGAGCAGAGAGTGGACATCACCCCCTGGACCACATAAGGTGCACAATAGGAACAGGAGAGTATGCCCAACACTGGCAAGGGGAAACTGGCTATAATACCCATAAGCCCGCCCCCCAAAATACACTCCCTCCAGAAGGCATTAATTCCCAAATCTCCATCATCTGGGAACCTAGCATTCAGAACACCTAAGTTTATGGGGGACACCTGAATCAAACCACCACATGGGCGTTCCCTGAGCTGCTGTGGACAGGTGACCAGGTCCTCTCAAAAGGAACATCTGGGTCTGAGACTGCAGCACTTTCCTTAGTTTCCAACCAAGAAGCCACTTCAAAGCCAGCAAGCTAAGCAACTCAGACACCCACAGGCAGGGCTCGGGTCTCAGCCTGGAGCCTCTGGAAGGCAGGTAGGAACAAGATCCTAAGGAGCAAGTGCTTTTCCGGTGGGGGCTGCGCCTTGGAGCCAGAGCACGGTGACCAGCGCCTCTGGCTTCCTCCCTCCACTTCACAATCCCTCCATCCCAGCAGCTGGCTGAGTAGTGCCATGGAGGAGAGCGACATTCCCACCTGTGGTCAGTCACAGCTCTGCTGCACTGGGGTCTAGAGGCCTCCCCCAGAGACACTTAGTTCACAGGAAGACCATGATCTATTTTGACTATGAGGGCCTAGAAAGGCTGACCATGAGGTAAGAAGTGAACAGTGGAACCCAGAGGGCCTCTGTGCCTAGTCCAAGATACCAGTGTTCAGTGGCAGGCACCCTGAGGTCCTCAGAACAAAAGTGGGGCACACCATCCATGAAGGAAAATGAGGAGGAGGAGCTGCAGGAGGGCATATTCCCAGCATGCTCCCCTCGTCTTTCCCACCCAGAGGTGGAGTCTCAGTTCGTTCACTGGAAACTGGGGTTCTTGTGACTATTGCACCCAGGGGGAGACCTCTGAGACAAGGCCACCCAAGGGATACAGACTCTGCCTGCTCTCCTGGGATCCATCCCCAGATACCAGCTACTGCGACATGGGAAAGACTACCCACAGAGCCACCAACCACAGCCCAGCTCAGGTCCCACGACATCCAGCTTCGGCCAAATGTGGGACTGAGTGACCCTCTGCCGATCCCAGCTCAAGGCTTTGCCAGGAATGACAGAGATGAGCTGTCCTGACAGGACCCTGACAAAGTGCAGAGTTGGGAGCAAAGTGTGGTCCTTAGATCCCACTAGCTGGGGGGCATTGGTTACACAGAACACCCACTGTGACAGGAGCACACCCGCTGTGACAGGAGCACACCCGCTGTGACTGACAGGGATGCGTTTCTGCTCCTGCCATTTTTCTACTCTCCATTCTCGTCTCCAACATGGCACTGGCTCAGCCTGTTACTAAGTGCAGAAACTGCTGCTGGGCACCAACCACGGACTGGTGACAGCTGTGAGCAGTGGCTTGGCTCCTGAGCCAGAGCACGGAACAGCACAGGAGCTGTGTTCCCGTAGGGGAAGAAGAGCACCGTGTGCTCTTTTGATGTTGGGAGCTCGTCCATAGCCTCCAGTATTTCTCTTCACTGGGGTTGGCCGGAGTGGGTATCTGTTACTTACATAAATGGCTGCTCTAATAAAAGACTCGCATTGTAGGGCTACCAGGCTGAGCCGGGGGTGAAGAGGCGGGTCAAGAATGACCGTGGGGCCACCGTGATCAGTAAGATGGGCGGGTCGGGGGGCAGCATGGCCAGCTGGGCAGGTAGGTAAGATGAAAAAATGGCCACAAAGAGAGGAGAGAAACATAATGGGTGCAGTAGAGTGCACGAAGGGAACTTCTCCAGGGTCTCTCACGGGTAGTGAGATGAGAGGAGGAGAGGGGCTGATCTGAGTGGCCTGTGGGCTCTGGAAGCAAGATGGCAGGTTGATGTCCCAACACATGGAAAAGAAGGACAGTGTGAGATAAGCACAGATGCTCCTTCCAGAAGGTTCCAGAGAATCCCCGGTGTCCTGGAAGCAGTTGTGGAGACAGTTGCTGGGGGTGGGAGACATGTGAGAGTCAGGAGCAGGCCACAGAGCTACTCACGGGTACAAGAGGGCTCAGCACAGCCAGGCCTATCAGTACGCTGGCTGCCCAAGCCATGGTTCTGTCACCACATGGTCGATTGCTGGGACCCTCAACTCCCAGCACACCATCAGGCCCAGCATGCTGGGGCCTCTGGGCTAGCCTGAGTGAGGGCTCTGTTATCACACAGACACTTTTTCCAGGGGAGGGAGCTATCTGCCTCCACGCGGCCCCAGCTTCACCCCCGACCTTCTGCCATCTCGCTGTGTCTCACAGCAGCAACCAGTCACTCCAAGAGCCAAAATCATCCTGCCTGGCCCTGGCCCAGCTCCATATGCTGCCTAAGGTGAGGCCTAGGGCAGCTGTGCACTAGAGAGATCCGGTGAGATTCTGGACGGGCAGCTGGTGGTAGAAGAACAGTGAGGAAGCTTGTGGGTAGACAGGCACTTGGGCAGAACAGCTCAACTGCCCAGTTCTCTTGCAAGTCCTGCAGCTGACTCTAACCTGAAGTCAGTTCTTAATTCTGGTCCTCATCCCAGGCAGCTCAGCTGAGCAGACCCCTGAAGACCAGGAGCCCAGAGGTGTCTCAACCCACCAGCCATGAAGCTGCTGGACAGTGGGTTTTGGTGGCAGCGTCCTTGTGACTGCTGCCCTGGGAAGGGAGCCAATCTCATCCAGGTGGCAAATTCTGAGCCATATATTCCAGGAGCCTATGTTATGTCACCCTCATGGGGAACTCCCACCTCACAGGTAAGGAAAGAGTGAGGAGAGGTGAACATGCCAGAGGCACGACTGTGCAGCCCCAGGTGCCCCCACCATCCACAGCCAGCCAGGGAGGAGGGCAGGGGTCACTGAGAGGGGCAGAGGAACGAAGCTTCAGGAGTCCCACTGAAAAGCATCACTTGCCAGACTGCTAGGTGCTACCCCGAGTTCTGCCCGCCCCCGTGCTCCTCCCCACCTCCTTCTCTACACATTCGCCCCTCACGCTCCTCCACACAGTCCTCCTCCTCTACCTTGTGTGTCTCTTACCCCACCCCCTCCTCACCCCATGCCTCCCCCACACGTTCCCCTGGCCCCACACCTCCAAAAGAACCAAGCAGAAACTCTGACTTTGGATTTCAAAAACACATGTCCATCTTGGGAAGGGAAGTCTGGTGTCAGTTATACCACAGAGTGCCGAGTTACCATGAGAAAGCCACCCACACGAGTCCTCCAAGGGCGGTCTCGAACAAAGGGCTCCTCTGCCGGACCTGTGGATTCCCCAAAGAGCCCCTGTGGTCATTGCTCAAGTCAACCCTGGCCTGGCCTATATCCACACCACATGGGCACCCCAGGTGGACCTCTCTCCTGTGAGGCTGGACAGCCACATGGCCAAGAGCTCCTGCTGCTCCACAGTCTGGGGCCTGAAGGTCACCCTGACACTTCAGAGCTGAGTGGGAAGGCTGCGTCCAGCCGAGTGGCGACAGCTGCCGCCATCAGCACTGTCCTGCATGCCTTCCTCCTGCCCTTTGTCTGAACTCTTCACCCGATGCCCCTGCCAACCCAGTGTCCCCCAAAGTGCTGACAGGTCAGGGACTCAAGGCAGCTAGCATCTGCAGGGCTTGCTGTCTGGCCACCTCCCCTGTAATGTCATCAAGAAGGAAGGCCTCCGAACCCCAACGGTTCCACAGCTCACAGGGGTAGGGGCAGAGCGCCTCAGCTCATCTTCTCCCAGAAGCCAGGCTAAGGGCCACCTCCACGCAGGCAAGCATACCCTCCAAGTGCCATGTGCTCCTTATACAATGTGGAAAATATCCAGACCGACAACCTCTACTTGGGGACCCACCTGGCTGACAGCCACTTAGGAGAAAGCTAGACAGTGGTCCCTTGGCCCCTTGGCCTCCAGTTTGGGGCTGGCCCTGCCCCTCCCGCTGAGGCACCCGAGGAATCTGGGCAGCTGCTCTGCTCAGTGTCGGAGAGGCGGGCTTGTCCTTCAACCACCCTCACTGCCTGGTGCCTCTTCTCACACCTACGGCCAGGAAGTGTAAAATCCAATTTGCTCCTGACACCTCCTCGGACACCCTGGGGCCGGCGCTCACCGCTGCAGAGAAGCTGGGAAGATGGCCAGCCACTCTGGCTTGGGGGTGTCTGCCCACCCTACCTGTCCCCCACCCTATGATGCTGAGTTTCTCAGGATCCTTGGAAACAAGCAACAAGGAACCTAGCCTTAGGAATTTGTTTTTCAAGAAGTGCTTTTTATTTTCTTTTATTTTATTTAAGAGAGACACAGAGAGAAAGGCAGATAGAGAGAATGGGCACACCAGGGCCTCTAGTCAATGAAAATGAATTGCAGATGTGTGGGATGCCTTGTGTATTTGGATTACCCGGTTACTAGGGAATTGAACCTGGGTGCTTAGGCATTGCAGGCAAGAGCCTTAACAACTAAGCCATCTCTTCAACCCGCCTTAGGAATTTTTAAGAGCCTGGAGCCTGGTCCTTAGGGCAGGGTAGCCTGGATTAAAGGAGTGGGTGAGGTACTCACTGTCGATGCAGGAAGCCCCGCCCCACACACTTGTCTGCAGTGTCTCAGGGGCCAACGTCATGAGCCTGAGAATAAAATAGAGCCCAAGCACTTTGGCAGCCATGGGAAACTGCAAGTCCAGAAGGTCTGTAGTCTTTTATCCTTCCCTGAGCCCTTGTACATGTCTCTATAGTTGTCTCCAGGCAAAAAGTTCTCAGAGAGCTGAGCCTGACCACTGTGGTTTCCCTTACAGAGTCCAGGGCTTGTCCTAGGCCCTCAGGGTGGGAGGTACAGACTCATCAAGGCCAGAGGGCCCATGGGGCATCTGGTCTACCTCACTCAAACTGTCCCTCCCCATGAGCTTATCAGGGACCAGCTGCTAAGAACAGAGTGCCTCACCAAACCCAGCCCAGTTTTCTGCCCCAGAGAACTCACACTTGGTGTCACACTGTGTCACTTCCAAACCCACATTCACATGCACTCTTTCATATAGTCACACACACTAGATGGCCTCCTACAGCGAGTGCCCACCCTCTGCTTTTGAGGCTGCATTTCTCAGTGTAATAAGCCCAGGCCTCCTGTTGCCCTGGGGCCAGAGGCCACACCCAAGCTAGAGGAGCAGCCTCCAACAGGAGAGGACATCAGACTGGCTCAGCCTCACTTCACAGCTGCTGAAACAAAGGCTTTGAGAGAGAAGTGGCCTGTCCCCATTGTCTCTGAAAAAGACACATTTTTTTTTTTAATTTTTATTTGAGAGTGACAGAGAGAGAGAGAAAGAGACAGAGAGAGAGAGATTGAGAATGGGAGTGCCAGGGCTTCCAGCCACTGCAAACGAACTCCAGATGTGTGCGCCCCCTTGTGCATCTGGCTAACGTGGGTCCTAGGGAACCGCGCCTCGAACTGGGGTCCTTAGGCTTCACAGGCAAGCGCTTAACCGCTAAGCCATCCCTCCAGCCCTGAAAAAGACACATATTTTTAAGCAGGGTCTCACTCTAGCTCAGAGCTGTGGTTACCCAACCAAAAGCAGCTGGTGGGAGGAAAGATTTTATTCTGGCTAACAGTCTTCAAGGGGACACTTCATGATGTCAGGGGGAAGGTGGCCGATCAGGGGCTGGACATCATCTCCATGACAATAGCAGGTGGGAAACAGCAGCAGGAGATTGAGCTGAGCTCTGGAAGGGTGGGGGTCAGCTGTAAAACCCTTAAATCCACCCCCAACAACACACCTCCTTGAGCAAGACTCCTCCTCCAAAACCAAGTGTTCCGTGCACATGAGTTGATGGGGGACAGCTGACTCAAACCACCACACCCAGAGGAACCTGGAAATCACTGTAAACTAGTCTGGCCTTGAACTTGTAGCCATTTGGAAGGCCACTCAGCCTCCTGAGGTACATACACCACCACAACTGGTTTGAAAGAAATTTAATAGGTAGCATGAGCATGTGATGGAGAGCCAAAACATCATGAAAGGGTATTCAGACCCCCAACTGATAAGGTATTTGCAAGTTATATCTGATAAGGTTATCTGTATGTTTAAAGAGCTCTTATAGCTTAGCAATTAAAAAAATGTGAAGCTGGACGTGGTGCCACATGCCTTTAATCCCAGCACTTGGGAGGCAGAAGTAGGAGGGTCACCATGAGTTCAAGGCCACCCTGAGACAACATAGTGAATTCCAGGTCTGCCTAAGCTAGAGTGAGACTCAAAATGAAAAAAACAAATAAATAATTAAATAACACAGGCTGGGAGATTTCTCAGTGATTAAAGGCACTTTCTTGCAAAACCCATTGGTCTGGGCTAGATTCCTTAGTACTCACCTAAAGCCAGACCCACAAAGTGGCACATGTATCAGAAGTTTATTTGCAGTGGCAAGAGTCACTGGTGTGTTCATTTTCTCTTTCTCTGCCTCTCTTTCTCTTCCTATCTCAAATAAATAAATAATTAAAATATTTTTAAAATTGTAACTTCTTTTAAAAATCTAATTAGGGCTGGAGAGATGACTTAGCGGCTAAGCACTTGCCTGTGAAGCCTAAGGACCCTGGTTCGAGGCTTGATTCCCCAGGACCCATGTTAGCCAGATGCACAAGGGGGCGCACGCATCTGGAGTTCGTCTTCAGTGACTGGAGGTCCTGGCGTGCCCATTCTCTCTCTCTTTTTGCCTCTCTCTCTCTCTGTGTCTGTCACTGTCAAAACAAATAAATAAAAATAAACAAATTTTTAAAAATCTAATTCAATTAGGCAAAGGATATGCACATACATTACCACAGAGAAGAGATGAAAGTAGCCAGGTGTGGTGGTGTGTGCCTGTAAGCCCAGCACTCAGGAGACTGAGATGGGAGTCTTAAGTTTGAGGCTAGCCTGGGCTACATAGTGATACCATTGTGTCCCCATCCTACCCACCAAAAAACCCGACATAAATGGCCAGGAAGCACATGAGAAGAGGTACTGAGTCTAAAAAAAAACATTCATGTCCAATCCACGAGCTCACTATACTTTCTTCAGTGTCATTCGACACCTCGCTCAAAAGATTCCTGCACCTAGAGGGCTTCTCTCCTAGGAAGAGCTCTAGGTGTACCAGCAGAACCCTGCTGGCAGCTGAACACCTCTCCTGGAGGCACAGTGGCACCTACCTCACTGCGCTTCCATGCTGGCCAGGCCTCTGTGGCTGGTGATGTACGTCCTGATAGGATGGAGGTCTCAGCACCATTGCATCTGCCTGGGTACAGCGGCTGGAGTGGGGTGGAGGAGGGCTTGGTAGGAACGCTGTTTCAGTCTAGGCTGAGGGTACAAAGCTGTCCTAGGAAGTTAGACAGGTGTCAGATAGGTCACCATTCCTGCTCAGTCTTGCTTGTCAGAGTGAGGGGTCCAGCTCACATGGCCTTCCAGACCTCCCTTACCTGGCCAGACTCTGGTTCCCAGGCGACCACCCTAGTGACTGTGGCAGCCCCTCCTGCTCTCTTCCACTTTTTCCCTTTGTAGTGAGCACATCATTTCTGTCTAGGCCATACGTATTCCTTCCGAGTCCTCTATAAGTACCACTGGTTACAAAATGTTGATACTTGGCTGTGGGCAGAGGTGGCTGGAGACAGGTCAGCAGGAAGTCACATCCCGGGGGCCATGAGTTCAGCTAGGTGTTTGGAGCAGAACAGCAGGATGAGATTTCATAGGACGTGGTGACCTGGCCCACAGCTGACTCTTGGGGCCCCAGCTGCCACAGGGCTGCAGCAAGGTGAAGGGAGAAAGAGCCAGGTATTTTGTGCAAGGTGCCTGAATGGAGGGCAGAGCCAGCTGAGACCTCCCCGTGCTGCCCTTGCTGGGTCAGAGTGGCCAGTGCTGGCCTTCACAAGAGCAATTCCCACAAGCTGACAGCCCAGAGACTACCTGCCCTTGAGCTGGCAGGGGCACAGAAGGGTACCTCAGAATGTCAGGGTACCACTCAGGCAGGTCATTCTGATGGTAACAAAAGGTCAGGAGAAACCACCTCCCCCACCTTCACAGACAACCCTGCCCAGGAGTCATGGAGAGAGAGAACTCCAGAGCTCCAACACAGCACAAGTCCTCCCTCAAACCACCCCACCCAGTTCCATTGTGATTCATAGGTTCGGGCTGGAGAGATGGCTTAGCAGTTAAGGTGTGTGTCTGCAAAGCCAAAGGACCCAGGTTCGATTCCCCAGGACCCACGTCAGCCAGATGTTCAAGGTGGCACATGCATCTCTCTGTCTCAAATAAATAAATGAAAATTAAAAGAATTCAAATCCAGCTGATTCATAGGTTCACCCTGGGTTCCTCTCTGGCTCCAGCCCAGAGTGAGTCCTGGGCTGAGTCTGGAGAACATCTGGAGCCATCCACCACTCACACCATGTGAGTCCCCATTAGATGCTGGGACATCCATGAGCCATTATCCAGTCTTCCTCCTCCATGGTTAGTCCTCATCCCCAGCCTGAGGTCCTCTGCAGTGTTCTGAAATACCAGGACCACCTCCCAGCCTGGGCATGGTGCCCTCTACTCCTCCTTTCTCTTGCATATGCATAGGTGTGTGTGTGTGTGGTGTGTACATGTATATATGCAGGTACACACACACACAAGCATGTGTGCACGCACATAGAGGCCAAAGATCGACAGCATGCATCTTCCTCAATTACTCTCCACCTTACTGTTTTGAGACTAAACACTGAACTCAATGATTCAACTCGAGTAACCATCCAGCAAGCCCCAGGGCTCCACCTGTCCCCACCTCTCCAACACTGGGATGACAGGCACACGCCATCAAACATGGCTTGTAACTGAGTGCTGGGAATCCAACTCAAGTCTTCATGCTGGCTTGGCAAGAACTTGGACCCCTGAGCCGTCTTCCAACACCCTCCTTCTTTAATGAGCCACCCAGAGCTCCTGTTTAACACCAAATGGCTTCATTTCTACCCATGATGAGTGAAGCAAATTTCACATTGAAGCCTAGGCCCAAGATGAAAGTGTTAGAAGCAAGACCTGGGAGCTGAGGAGACAGGAGCCCCTAATGTAGCCGCAGCCCAAGCTGAGGAAGACCCACTTCCCAGCTGACCCAGCACCCAGCGCACTCACTGCAGCTGCAGAGAGTATGTGGCCTCCACCAGCCAGAAGATACGCGCTTTCAGGTGGAGACTTTATGCTGTCTCTTGAACATTCCTGGGCCTTCAGCAGGTCAGGTCACCACTTAAGGGCCATCACAACAGTGACTGTGGACCACTGAGCCTCCCAGATCCTGGACAGGCAACCTACAAAACTTGAGGATGTGGTAAACATGGGCTGCAGCGCCCCAGGGATCAAGATGGCCAGATGGCCTGTGGACCCCTGTTGTCTAATGGTGACAGTGGGGAGGTATGCTGGCCTGGGGGCAGTGCCGCAGCACCTGGCCCCTGACGCAGTCCATTCCAGGCCATTCCTAACCCTGTGTATACCTACTTCCTTGCTCCTCACCCCCTACCACTCTGGAAACTGTCCTGAATAAGTCATGAGTGAGGCCACAATGCCCACTGTTCACAGTTACCTGGGACTCCAAGGAAAACACAGCCCCCAGATGCCTTCTGCCATTCTCCCACCTGCCTTCTAAAGCTGTGCTCTTCTCCTGGTCCCTGAGCCTTCCCAGTGCCAACCTGTGACATCTATCACCTCTTGTCCAGGGCCCACCTGCAGGAGCCCCCCAAACACTGGTGGGCCCTGGCCCAAGCACCAGCTCCCCTACTTTCTGACTCAGCCAGAATAGGCCAGCCTCTCCTCAAGCTCTTCCATGATAAATAGGCTGACTCTATTTATGCCCCTAAATGTCTTAATAGCCCCTTCCCCAGGCCAGGTCCTGGCTTGGGACATGGACTGGATGTCCCCTTGGGTCCTGTACAGAGCCAGCCCAGCCTCTGCCTGCCACAGCAGATGGTGTGGGGGACTGTGAGAGATCCCCACACCCTTCAGACCTGACTGTGGTCCTTCTCCACTCCCTATCAGCCCCGCTTCCAGCTTCTGCAGGCCGTGCCTGTCTGCCAGCCAGACCTCCTTATAGCCTTGGAACAAAAACGTCCCCCAGCCCCATGGTCAGGTTCGCAAGCCCCAGGGGCCCAGTGCCCTGCTTCCTTCTCTATAGGCCGGGCCTCAGCCATATGGCACTTCAAGGGCTGCTGGTGGGACCTTTGCACTGAAACAGATGGGCCCATGCTGGAAGGATGCGGACAGGAAGTAGGGACAGGACTGGAGGTGGCTCTGGTGCACTGCTGGGGTGTCCTAGGGGCTGCAGGATCTCAGTTGGGACTTTGTGCCTGAGATAGGTTCTCAGGGTGACGCAATGGAGGAGCCACCTCCAGCTTTGCATAGCAAGGCTGCCTCACTGATTTGTTCCCAGTTAGCAACCCCGCCCCATCCTTGCCCTTCTGCTTGACAGGAGCCATGCCCAGTGGGGACGGGCAAAGGCACGGGCAGATGGAGTCCTGGCTTCCCCGTTCCAAGCTGGCCTGGGACCAGCTTTAACCCCTCCACATCATGCCTCTTCATCTCGGTCCACTGGCTGGACAACAGACATCAGAGCAGCCGGACTCCAAGTATTGCCTTAAGGATATAAAGTCAGCCAACAGCCAGGGCCAGGAAGCCTACCCGCTGCTGCTGTCCGTGGTGCTGATACGCAGCCGCCAGAGGCAAGTGTGAAACTGGGACAGCGCTGGGGCCATGGCGGCAGGCTTGGACAGGGGCATCATGAGGGGCTGGGCTGGGCAGGGGAGTGAGTAGGCCACCAGGCAGGCCCAGGTACAGACAAGCAGTGACCACCCAATGACATCAGGGTCCTCAGAACCACTCTGGCCAATCCTGCCTTCTTCCCTCCTAAGCCCTCACCCACACTGCTCTCTGCGTAGAGAACCCCCTGTACTTCCAAGCTCTCAGACACTTTGGAACTTGGCATCCCTCGCTCCCTCCAACAGGAAGACAGTCACACAGGACCTTAGAGGCTGAGATGTCAAGAGTGGGGCCTATGCCTGGGGGAGTCAGCCACCAGTAGGGCCTGATTGAAATGACTATGGAATAAGTGAATGGATGAATGAATGGGGCTTGAGGTACACCTAGCTCAAGTCTTCCATCTTCCCCTATAGGGCTGGGGCTGGGCTCAGAGAGGTACATAGGCTTCCCTGGACTTGCCCAGAAAACTGGGATCAGTCTCAGGAAATAGGCTGCCCCACTTCTCCCTCCTTTGAGGCAGTGGCTGAGTCTCTCAGGCTCCTCCTTTCCCATCTGGAAACAGTCTCTGGGGTAGCCTGCAGCTGTACTTTCTCAGCTGCCCTGACTCCTGTGGGTCTTCAGGTCCCAGGAAGAGGACCCTGGGGAGTGCCCAGGGCCCAGCTGCTAGGATAGTCTGTAGGGGTGGGGGCTACGGTTCTGAGCATTGGTAGATAACCAATCCTTGTTTAACTGTACGTGTATGCTGAGTGTTGCATGGGACATGCTTAAACTAAGGGACAACGGTTCTTTCTCTGAAACTCAATTGTAGTTAGACACCTTTTCTGGTTTTGATAAACCCTGAAATCTATAGGGGTTCCAACTGGCCAAGCTCTGCCCAATGTCCTGCGGTTCCCACATCTCTGCCCGGCACACCATCCAGTGACCACACTGAGGACCAGGCCCAAGTCAGAGGCAACAGTCAGGGACCCTGAGGCCTCCAGATGCCAAGTTCTGCTCCAGCTGCTCACAACAGTGGGGGACCACTTGAGGGTCACAGTGCCCCTAACTGTGGCTCAGAGGTGATATTACAGGGACAGTGTCCCTCACACCCCTCTACCTCTGTTAGGACAGTTCCCAGCCCCAAACTCCCTTGGGGGCTCCTTCTGCCTGCATTCTTCACACCAAAAGGAAACTGCACCTCCTCCAGCCTTCAGCAACACCATACTTCTGGCCCCAGCCTCAGAACTCTCATGTGGAGGGCCAGACCACTCCACCACCGGCTGATAGGCTCACGACTCAGTGTGATAGGGACCAGGCTGGGCTAGCATGTGACAAGGGGCAAACTTAGTATGTGAGCAGATCATGGCTCAGTATATGACCAGGGTCAGGGTTCAGTATGATCAGGATTAGGGCTCCGTGTGTGACTAGGCTCAGTGTCAGTGTACGACTGGGGTCAGGGCTCAGGGTATGGCCAAGAATGAGATTCACTATGTGGCCAGGGATGGGGTCAGAACTTAGCAATGATCAGGATTGGGGATCAGGTTTAACCAGCATCAGGGTCACCATAAAGCCAGAGTCAGCATCGGTGTTATGACCAGAGTCAGGGTTCCACTAATTCCAGGGCATACTGGGTCAGTCCAGAGTACTGTCAGGTCCAAACTTCCCATGAGCCCCTGGGTGTGCTCTCCAGGTTCAAGGTCTTCAATCCCAGGCACCATGGAGACTGGGCTTAGCTCACGAGCATCCCTGGACGATGCCATCCCTCACGTCGCTATAATGCACTTAGGTCATCCTTCTATCCTAGTCAAATGGCCCTGGGCACCCACCTCAGTGTGAGCCTTGGTTGCCAGTGGAGCCCGGACTGAGATCAAGAGACACCTGTCAACAGGACCCCATGCCAGACCCGGGGCTGGTGCACCCACTGCCACCCTCCTGGAGCAAGGCTGAGCATGGCTGAGGCCTGGTCCCTCCCCGCTGTCCTGGCACAGGGGCACCTGGGCTCTCCGGTGCTTCAGCAGGGTCAGCTGTGCTACACTAGGGCACCCGGCACATTGTCATTCTGCTGGCAAAACCCTCTGAAGAGCTTATTAGAAATTAATATTTAATTCTCTTCTGTGGATTTAGCTTAATTATTCAATTTATTATTGCAATTACTGAGAAGCACCCAGAAGCAAAATTGCTTGCTTTGAGCAGGAGGGGAGTCAGGGAGGGGCCTTGCCAACTGCATGCCAGTCTTTTTTAAAATATTCATTCTGGGGCCTTCACCCCAGGGGAGTCCTCCTTGTGTCCCTCTGAAGTCGTTCTTGCTTCAGTTTAAAAATACAAAACCTATCTACGTCACTAGTCATCAGGGAAATGCAGATTAAAACTACATTGAGATTCCATCTCACTCCTGTCAGATTGGCCACCATCATGAAAACAAACGATCATAAATGTTGGCGGGGATGTGGAAAAAAAGGAACCCTTCTGCACTGCTGGTGGGAATGCAATCGGGTCCAGCCATTGTGGAAAACAGTGTGGAGGTTCCTAAAGCAGCTAGAGATTGATCTACCATATGACCCAGCTATAGCACTCCTAGGTATATATCCAAAGGACTCATCTCATTTCCTTAGAAGTACATGCTCAACCATGTTTATTGCTGCTCAATTTATAATAGCTGGGAAATGGAACCAGCCTAGATGTCCCTCAACAGATGAGTGGATAATGAAGATGTGGTACATTTATACAATGGAGTTCTACTCAGCGGTAAAGAAAAATGAAGTTATGAAATTTGCAGAAAAATGGATGGACCTGGAAAGTATTATACTAAGTCAGGTAACCCAGGCCCAGAAAGCCAAGCGCCACATGTTCTCTCTCATATGTGGATCCTAGCTACAGATGACTGGGCTACTGCGTGAGAATGAAAATACTTAGTAGCAGAGGCCAGTAAGTTGAAAAGGAGACATAAAGGGTGGAGAAAGGAAGGGAGGAGGATACTTAATAGGTTGATATTGTATATATGTAATTACAATGATTGTAATGGGGAGGTAATATGATGGAGAATGGAATTTCAAATGGGAAAGTGTGGGGGTGGGGAGGGAGGGAATTACCATGGGATATATTTTATAATCATGGAAAATGTTAATAAAAATTTAATAAAAAGAGAGACTGATTGAGATGGGGAGGGAATATGATGGAGAATGAAATTTCAAAGGGGAAAGTTGGGGGAGAAGGAGGGTATTACCATGGGATATTTTTTTATAATCATGGAAAATGTTAATAAAAATTGAGAAAAAAAATAAAAAAAAATACAAAACCTACCCCCTTTTCCCTGTCATAAAAGACTAGACCTTCTCCTTCCCCTGAGTATCTATGGAGACCAAGAACCCTCCATTTAGGGGGTGAGGAAGGCAGGACGCCATCTCTTCCTTCTGCAATCTGCAACCACTGTCTCACAGAAGCAAGAGGAAAAGGAGGATGAGGAAGAGGAAGGGAGATGAGGGAAGACAGGAGAGGGTAGGGAAGGGGCTGCCCACACAGGCTCTCTGTTCTGGCCCAAGGAAGGAGAAGACTAATCGAACAGACCTTGATGTCAAAGTGCGAAGGTCACCTGCTAGGTGTGGAGGGGTCGACCTGAGCAGCCCAAGCCAACAAAGGCAAGAGAAAGCAGGGCTCTTCCCCTCCTCTCTTCTCACCCCAAGTAAGCCCACCCCAAAGTCCCCAGGTCCCAGGACAACCATGGCTATTGTGTAACTGGGCGCTGTAACTGTCCCCGTGCCCAGGGATTCAAGGCAAAGCGTTGCAGCAGGGGCAGGACAGAGGGTGGCTCAGGTTTCAGGGACCCTGGCTGGGCAGTCAGGAGAGGCTGCTAGAGCCTTGTTTCTGGCTGGGGGTCCAGTTCAGGGGAAAGTTTCCAGGAGACGTGAGGAGCAGGGTCAAAGTTAAGTCCAGGTTAGGAGAGAAGGAAAACTTGTGCCCCCAACTATAGCTTCCTTCCCCAGCTCATGACCTCACCAGCACCTCCCAGCTCTGAGGTTCCCAAGCCATGGGCGGATGTGAGCTAGCTCCTCTTCTCAGAGCCTCTCAGCCCCAGGTCCACTTTCCCTGTGGTCTCAGCCTGCCTTGGGGCGCCTGCGGACCCCACTGCCCAGGCCAGGACAGCAGCCCCATTCCCATTGGTTCCATGAAGCTGCGTAAAGTGTCACAGGAGTCTGCAAACTCACACCTTCACACATACACAGTGGACCCTATGCCTGCCGCCTGCGCCTTTGTTTCCTACCTTGTCCTGGCAGCTGCCCTCCTTGTCCAAGGCAAGTGCAGGGGTGGGGGGGAGGCTGGCCACCACTTGCTGAGCAACCTTGGCGTATGTCCTCCGTGTTCCTTCTCCTCCACACACTTAAGATCCCTGCATACAGCCTCCTTGCCTAAAAGTGGGACCCAGTACCCACTTCCCGTGATGATGAGAAGCGAGCAGGTCAACCTTTGCCGAAACTCCAGCTACAGGCACTGTGCACAGAAGCCCCTGGCTGCAGCTGCCATTTCCTGTCTCGAGCTGGGAGAAGCTCTGGGTCTCTGATTCAAATCTCAGAGCATAGGAAGCAAGCAGATAGACCAGTGTGCCCTCCTGCTTTCAGGAACTCCACATAGGCACATGAATGCACGAGTGTGTGTACACACACACACACACACACACACACACACAATATGCACAAGGAACAGAGACCAAGACACCTACTGAAGGCTTCCCAAATGAAAATCAATGACTGTAAGGTCGATATTTTCACAGCTTTCAGAAAACATTAAAAACATGATTTGCTACGCACCTCAATTTGGCCCATACATTTTTTGTGCTCCTGAAAAATACTTCATTGATCACTGCCCAGATATTATAATTTTCTATTTATTGCAGCCCAGCCTCGCGACTCCCACAGGGAGCCAGGGGCCCACAGATGGAATGATTGGCCACAAGCCCCTCACACTTCAGTCAGGCACTCACTGGCTCTGTGTCTCATGAGCCAGATCTGGACTTAGTGCCAGGACCTCACCCAGCAAGGCCCACGTCTCAGGGCTCACAGGCCATCAGCAGCCACTGAAGGTCCCTGTGGACAGAGGTCCTGGGTGCGAGGGCTGGAGTTCTGCTAGCCTCTCATCCTGCAGCTCCTGCCCACTTTGGGCTGCAGCATGCCGGAGACTTGCTCTACCCCGGAGCAGGGTCCAGGAGAGCTGGAAAGTGCATGCATTTGAGTTCTACACAGGGTCGGCCCACAAACCAGGTCCATAGCGGGGGCGGCCATGTGGGCAGGAAGGAGGTTGAAGACCCCAGACCCCTCATGCCTGCAGCCAGCCTCCACAACGTCAAGCCCCTGCCATAGTTTCTCTCCACCCCGGCCCCCAACCACTGCTGGGGCTCTCTCTACTGACTTCAAGGGAAGAGGCGGGCATCGCAGTGACAGCAGGGCCCAGGGGTGCCAGAGGCATGCACCAAGACATATGGCAGAGCAGAGGCGGCCTTTGATGTGAGCGCCACAGCCTCCACCCTGCGCCAGCCGCTCTGTTCCCCCAGCCACAGCAGTCGGGAAGAATATGCCGTGTGGGAGGATCTGAGTTCCCGCAGTGCCCAAGCGACCTGTGCCCACACCAATGAACTCCTGTCAGATCAGAAGAGGGGCCACCCCACCCCAATGCCCCTTCCTCTGTCCCATATCCTGCAGACAGTATCCCACCACTCCAACACACAGCCATGTGACAGGCTGATCTTCCCGGCTCCCTGGCAGAAATGCACTGACCAGGACCACGCCGCTCTCAGCGGAACGCAGAGGGAGCCTGCTTAAGGAGGCTGGCACCCTCACTCCACCCTGTTGGCACCTTCCAAGGTGCCACGCATTGCTGACAGTGGGCTATGGCCTTTGTGTGGCTCAGAAGGTTTATGAGGCTGACAGCCATGAAGCCCCAAGAGTCAAGCACAAGGGGTACCTGGGAGCAGCCCTCCACTCAGAAGGCCCCGGAAACCCAAGACAGCCTGCTTGCTCCCCATGCTGAGGAGGCACGCGTTAAAGACCTTCCCTGTGGGCACACTATTCATCTCAGTCCCAGCAGGGAGACACTGGGAGATGATAGAGTGCTGACCCAGGAGACCCCACATTTATATGTTGGGGTCCTATCCCTGGCAGCTCCAGGTGTGACCTTTTGGATCTAACGTCTTCACAGAGGTAATCTGACCCAGAATGACTGTTCTTATACACAGGAGAAGTGTGGTCAGTGGCAGACACACAGGGCAGGTGATGTGAGGGCTCCCAGGGAAGAGGACTCTCCAGGAGGCACCAGCCTTTGGACACTTTGACCTTGGATGTTGGTCTCTAGATGGAGACTCAATAAATCAAATTGGTTTTGGTCCCCCTGCCTGTGGCATTTATGACAGCAGCAGGGGGTGACACACCCTTAACCCCATCCATCCGCACAGTGACCCTGGGGACATGGCAGAGCAGTCAGATGCCCGGGAACCCCTGATGAAGTGGGCTGGAGGAGCTAGTCCTGAGCTTCTGTCCAACCCACTAGATGATGACTTCCAGCCCTCGTGCCCTCTCGGTAGCAGGGTCAGATCTCTGCCCCCTCCTGTTTCTTCTGAGACCTGATTGTCTGGACACACAATGCAACCCATTCCTGTCCCCACATGCCACATACAGGATGTATCCAGGTGGCAGAACATGGGGCACTGGTTAGTGGTTATTACCACCACATGCCAGGATGGGTTCTCCAGAGGCCACTAGTGCCAGGGCAGGGACCTCCCAAGGCAGTGACCACCCCAGGCACAGGGGGGGCCACAGGGTCAGGCGGGCAGCCCCAAGACTTCACAAAACCCTGCCCAGGACCCATGTCCCCCAAGGCCATCATGGAGTCACTAGGGACTGTGCTCCACACAAGCTCTGCTTAGATGCATGTGGCCATGGCCTTGGCCTTGTCACACATTGTCCTGGGGCTGTGGGGTGTGGGAATGTATGTGACCACCACCTTCATGGGAGCCCTGGCAGGACACTCATCACACGAGTCCCTGGGATGCCAACCCCAAGGTTAGAACACAGCTTACAAGTGGAGCAGTATGCCCCAGCCTCGCCTCAGGCTGCCCACATCCAGAAAGCACACAGGCCACAGGGAGTCAACATGCAGTGGGTCAAGGCTGAGGGAGGGCAGGTACAAGCTCACCTCGAGTCTCTCCAGGGCTTGGGAAGAGCTTCGTGCCAGCCCTGGCTGAACGGGATGCCGCTGCGTTTCTGGGTTAAGACGGTGTATGAAGCACAGCAGGAGACAACTGGGCTCGGGCACAGACAGAGGTGGGCAGGGCGGATCAGAGACTGTGGGAGCTTCCATTGGCCCTGACCCCACCCCAGCCTCGTTCCCTCGGGAGCCCTAGCCCTCCGGCTCTCCGCTTCAGACACCACCTTCCCCAGCCTCGGTGGCTAATTACTCCGAAATGACAGCCATGCCGGGGCGGGGCTGGTGGGGAAGCAGGATAAACAATTAGCCTGAATTATTCTCTTGATTGAGGCCAATTAGTGTCAGCTGCAGGGTCAGAGGTCATGGTGCAACCACTGCTTAATTAATTAACTAGCTGAATAGAGCTCTGAGACCATCCAGGGGACACAGCCTTGCCTCTGGTCACCTCAAGCAGGACGTGGATCCCCGGCCTGCCTGTCCCCTCACGCCTAAGTTCACACAGGGGTTTGGTTAGAGCCTCAGCCCCAGCTCCTGCCCCCGCCCGCCTTGCTGTTCACTGGAGGACTGCGTTCTCCTCGCAGCCCACCTCCAGCCTGGCTGTGGCCAGAGTCCTCGGGGCTCCCAGTTGAAGTGTCCCCTGCACGCATCTTTCTGTTGCTCCTACTCTAGCCTTCCAGCAGAACTGTGGAAACTGAGGATGAGGAAACTGAGGTTGGCCCAAGGAGGATCCCAGCGCAGGGCCTGGGGAGCTGGCAGTCGGAGCTGGCTATGGCTAGAGATTGGCCCAGCCCTGCCTGTGGTTCCCACCTTGGTGGGCTTGCGTTGGGTGAGGGAAGGCAAGTGTGGAGGTGAAGTCAGCAACAACTACCTGAGGCTTATGCCCTGTCCCCTAATAGGTGGATCTGAAGGCAAAACCAGGTGGGTCGCCACCCAGTGCAATTGTCAGCCCCTCCCTAGTGACGGCCCCACCCACCCCTAACCAGCCAGGCAGCTGGGTGAGGAGCAGCTAGGATGTAAGGACCGAAAACGCCAGAGAGAAATTCAAGAAGTAGAGGACAAAGGGACTGACCGGGAGGACATGGCCCTGCACAGTGAGCCCTTGGGAGGCAGACATAAGCAGAGGGGTAGTGGTGGGGGGGGAAGCGAAGGCCTCCCTCATCTGCAGGAATGCCTGCTCCACCCAGGTCCCCAGGGTCTCATCTCATGGTTCAGAGTGGGACACACCCCAGAGAAGGGCAGTGACTGGCCGAAGCACCCCAAGGTGTTGCTGGGTGGAAACATGGGTGCTAAACTCCTGGCTCTGGCTGAACTGCCATCCTCGGTGCCAAGTGGCCTCTTACCCAACCGTCCCCACCTCGCTGCCCCCATTCTTGCCTCCCCTCCCCCGCCCCCTATTCCTCAAGCACTGTTTCCCATGCAAATATATTCAGATTACATGACATTTCAGAAACATCTATTTGTATATATTTAGACTCTATTTCAAAAGAATTATTCAAAATCGGAGCCATTTGGATAGATGGGTGTGGAACGAATTGTTTCTTAAGTGTTCGCATCAAAAATATCGCCTTTCTAAGTGGATTCCAAGTGCTGTAATTACTGAAATGGGCTCGTCCGGCAGGAACATTGCCTAATGGTGACTTGGATCTGGGGAACAGTGTCCTGAGGAACAGGGCTCAGAAACCCGTGAGGATGGGTCAGGTGAGCAGGACGGGCTGTAGGAGTGAAGTCTATACGGTACTAATGGTCACCTTATCTTATCCCAGGGGCCCTGGGCAGAGGGGAAGTTGAGACACAGATCGCGACATAGATGTCTACCCCTAGTGTCCTCGTGGGTAGCATGACAATATTGACCCAAGCTCACAGAAGGGAGAGTACATCTGGGAAACAGTTGGCACGCCACGAGTATGTGGAGAGTGACCCTGCCGGGCACAGTGTCTGGACCCAGCCTGGAAGGCCTGTTCTCCCCCTGCTCCACACCTCACAGCTAATCCCAGCACCCACCTTTGCTGCCCGGCCTTCGCCTCTTCCCTCCCTTCACTGCCAGCTCTGGTCCAGGGTGTCTCACCTGGCTGAAGTCCCTCCAGAGCGCTGGGTGGCTCCTCCAGGCTCGCTGTTCTCCCAGAGCCACCCAGCCCTCCCTGGTCAGAACAAGTGAGCTTGTCTCCTTCCCCTGCAAGACCCTGACTTCCGGAGAACAGTGGCCCGGAGATCCAGGACACAGCGCACCATCCACTGGGTCTGAAACAGGGCAAGACTTCAGCCGGGATGAATTAGTTACGATGGCCCCACACAACCCGACCTCCTGCCTATTAAAAAGAAACTGGACGACAGGGGGGGAAGAAGAGAAGAGCCAGGGGTTGAGGAGGAGTGTTTTGGAATGCTGTCTTTGGGACATGACATGGTCATTGCATTCATGATCTCAGAGCAACTGCCATTTCCTGCCCAATATTGGACACATCAACTTTCCGTCATGGATGGGGCAGGAGGGCAAGAGGCCTCCATCCTTCCCCAAGGAGTTATTGGCAGTTAATAGTTGATCGGGGAGTGGGAAACACTTTCTTAAAGGGTGTGGCCAGTGGTGAGTTACACACGCTCTGGTAAATAACCCTTCATCCACACTCAACTAAGCAACCCTAATTAAACCCAGAGGGACACACACACACATACACACTCACACGCATACAGACATCAAGGTAGAAGACGGACCAGTTGGGAAGACAGCAGGAGGGGGGATGAGCAGGGAAAGGAGAAAGTCACGGGAGACTATGATCGAAATACATGATGTCCATTATAAAAATTGGCAAAAACAAAATAAAATAAAGAAGCTGTGACCAAGCACGCTGCGGAGGAGGGGCGGGAGCTGTGTGAAGCCCCAGGGGCAGTGCTCACCCGCCTGCAATGGAGCACAACCTTTCCCATGAGCGCTGCTCTCTGTGGAGGTAAGAGGCTGGAGAACTCCCCTTCCAAATCCCCCTGTCTTGTCACAATGAGCATTTGTAATGAAGACAGAAATCCAGAGGCCTTCTAGAAGGTTCATCTGACCCTGGCCAGGAGGTGGCTCAGGGACCTGCAGGCAGGGCAGGCTTGGACAGGGGGCTAAGACTGGTACTAGTGGAGCCCATTGGAGCAGGCGGGGGGCCAGAGCACCCAATAGGCAACTGGATCTGGGTGTGAGACACACCCCCTAAGACACCTACCTACCTACCAGCCAGCCCTGAGCCCCAGGAAACCCTACGCTGTTTTCTCTCACTGTCCCCTGCATGACAAGACAGCCAGTTTCTGAGCTTCCGGTCATGAGAAACTGGCCTTCCTGTGCCCATCACCTGAGCTGCTACTCACATCTGCAGACCACCTCCTACTGGAGGCCCAAGGGCAGCTGTGGGAGGGAGGGAGGGAGGAAAGGAAGGAGGTAGAGAGGGAAGGAAGGAGGGAGGGAGAGAGGAAAAGAGGGAGGGAAGGAGAGAGGGGAGGAGGGAGAGAGGGAGGAAAAAAGGGAGGGAGGGAGAGAAGAAAGGAGGGAGGGAGAGAGGAAGAGCACAAGAGCCCCGAGGTTCTAAGCCGCTGCAGCCACAGCCTGAACACCAGTGGCCTTTGCTCCACCTGCACAGACTCCGCCTCCTCTCAATCCAGGGAAACTGCTCCAGCACCTGGGTCTGTGCTCTGCCCGTGTGGCCAGCTTTAAAATACAGTGACAACCCAGGAGATGACACCTACTGTATGAGAGCAGAGATGCCACTGATGGAGGCCCGAAGATCAGCACATCAAGGCCCCTGGGCAGACCCAGCCCTCCCCAGGTGTGTGAGTGACAGAGGAGGCCTGGCCAGCACACCTGGCTCCTGGGGAGCAACTGCAGAGCCTGAGTCAGAGGGGAGGACACATCAACTTGAGCTGACTTCCTCCAGTGACCTGTCAGCACCAACCCTGCTGCCCTGATCATGCCCGTCTCCCCAGCCCGGGCACCTCCAGCTGGAACCAGCACCCTCCTGTCTTTACCTGGCTCACCCACTAGCTTGTATCTGTTTTTCTACAACTTTGGGGTAACAGCTTTTCTAAGTACAAAGTAGGCTACAAGGATGATCTGTGACACATCTGTCACCCCATTAGTGGCCAAGGCTGGAGTGAAGGCTCGGGCTGGCTAGGTGGGCCCCCCTTCCATGTGCGTCCCTCAGGAAGCTGCACACTCAGTCAAAAAGGATATCTTCCTGGAAAAGAGCAGGGCCATTCTCCAGTCAAGGACTGGACATGAGTACCTGCAGTCCAATGCTAGGACCTCCAAATGAGGTCTCAAAGAACAAAGTAAAAAGACAAAAACCTCTAGTAATGAAAAATATACAAGACTTCAAAACCCAAGATCACACCAACCAACGTGGAAAATGAGAGGAACGAGGCTCGTGTATTAATAATGGGTCGAGCTTACCAGTAGAAAAGAAAAGCTGTCATATCATTTTTTAAACATTTCTCATGTATTTGTGTGTAAGGGGCATACACATGCCACCGAGCATGTGTGGAGATATGACTACAACTTTGGAAGCTGGAGAGATGGCTTAGTGGTTAAGGCACTTGCCTGCAAAGCCTAAGGACTCATGTTTGGCTCTCCAGATCCCATATAAGCCAGACACACAAAGGTGAGGCAAGCACATGGTCACACATGCCCACTAGGTGGTGCAAGTGTCTGGAGTTCAATTCCAGTGGCAGAGGCCCTAGGCTGCCAATTCTTGCCCTCCTTTCTCTTTCTCCCTCTCTCTGTCTCTGTCTCTTTTTTATTCTCTCTAAAATAAATGGGGATATGATGGAGAATGGAATTTCAAAGGGGAAAGTGGTGGGGGAGGGAGGGTATTACCATGGGATTTTTTTTAAATTATTTATTTATTTATTTGAGAGCGACAGACACAGAGAGAAAGACAGATAGAGGGAGAGAGAGAGAATGGGGGCGCCAGGGCTTCCAGCCTCTGCAAACAAACTCCAGACGCATGTGCCCCCTTGTGCATCTGGTTAACGTGCGACCTGGGGAACCGAGCCTTGAACCGGGGTCCTTCGGCTTCACAGGCAAGTGCTTAACCACTAAGCCATCTCTCCAGCCTGGATTTTTTTTTATAATCATGGAAAATACTAATAAAAATTGAGAAAAAAAAAGAAATAAAATAAAATAAAATCGGGATCAGGTTTTTGTCTTTCTATTAATTTGAGGCAAGGTTTTTCCTCTGGATTCTTGCTCTGCTGCTTTTTGGTATGAACTTCTAGGAAGTTCTCCTGTGTCCACCTCCTACCAGGATTCCAGGATTCATGGTTTCCGGCTTTTTATTGCACTGAGCCATCTTCCCAGCTCCACAGCAGGTTTTTAAAGTTCAGCAACGAGGCTGAGGAGATGGCTCTCCGATAAAGCAGTTGCCGGGCAAGCATAAACACCTGAGTGTGGATCCGAGCGCCCGTGTGGAAAGCACTCCCCAGTGGCTGTGAGTAATCCAATCACACCTACTGGGAGAATCTGCTGGAAGCTGGTGGGCCAGCTAGCTTGGCAAATGGAGCAGTGACCACCCAAGACCATAGAGGAGGAAGTCAGCCCAGATAGACATGCCTCCCCTTGACTGTCCCACGAGTTGTCCTCCGACTTCTTCACGCCACTATAGTCTGCTTGCATCCACACTCACCATCATGGATATTCAAACTTACACAGCATACGCACACACACAAACAAAATAAATCAAACCCAGCAATTTCTTGATTATAAGACACATTAAAAACAGAGAGATGGGCTGGAGAGATGGCTTAGCGGTTAAGTGCTTGCCTGTGAATCCTAAGGACCCCGGTTCGAGGCTCGGTTCCCCAGGTCCCACGTTAGCCAGATGCACAAGGGGGCGCACACGTCTGGAGTGCGTTTGCAGAGGCTGGAAGCCCTGGCGTGCCCATTCTCTCTCTCTCTCCCTCTATCTGTCTTTCTCTCTGTGTCTGTCACTCTCAAATAAATAAGAAAAAATTTTAAAAAATCATTTAAAAACAGAGAGATACAGAAACACTGAATCTGAAAGAATAGGAAACATTAGTCAGAATAGGAAGCAGTAGCTGGGATAGTCATAGTAGGAGCAAGCAAGATGGGCTGTAAGCTTTATCTTAAAGGCATGTGGCTAGGAAAGGTCACTTCATAAAGCTGCAGTGTCCCAATTCTCCGTGATAACCAATGCTAAACTTGTACACAACCTTTAAAAATGCCACTGAACATATAAAGCCAACGTTCACAGAATTTCAGGGAGAACTCTCCCAGTCCACTACTCTGGAAGAGGACCCAGTGCATTTCTCTCCACTTGTGGTTGGCCAAGCTGACCACACAAGGACAAGGTTACAGAGGACAGAGCCACCAAGTTCTCAAGCCAGATTTAATGCAAAACAATTGGACTCTACATTCAGCAATTAAAGAAAATATGTCCCTCTCAAGTTTGTATGGAACAAATACATAAAGCATAAAGCCAGAAAGCAAGCTTTACAATTTCAAAGAACCCATATCACATAAAAGAAATCTTTGAACAAAGGAGACCTGTTAGATGATTATAAATTAAAGAACATGTTTAAAATTTCCATGCATTAGAAACTTCTATAATTTAGTTCTTAATATTGGTTCAAAGAAAATCATAATACAAATTTTTAACATTGGACAATAATGAAAATATTATATATTTTCACAATTTGAATAAAAACAGACTTTTAGAAGCAAATTTATGACTCCAATTGTTTGTTAGAAAACATAAAGCCTTGGTCCAGGTGTGGTGGTGATGCACACCTGTAATCCCAGCATTTGTGAGGTAGAAGCAGAAGGATCAGGAGTTCAAGGTCATCCACAACTGCACAGCAAGTTTGAGGCCAGCCTGGGTTATAAGAGACCTTGGCTCACCTCTGCCCCCCACAACACACAAAAAATGAAAGGCCGAAAATTCATGGACTAAACACCATCTTTAGATATTACAGGGGTGGGCTGTAGAATATACCCAAAGACATAAAATGGAAAAGGCACAACATAGAAACCAACAAGAAGTCACAAAAAGCCTGAAATGAGTCAAAGCCAAAGTTAATTTCTTGGAAATTTACTAACAAAAGAAAGAATAATGTGTGGTGGGTAACCCCACTAGGCAAATCAACAGTATCAGGAATAAACAAGAAGACAAATCCCTAGAGAGCAGAAACCATGGAGATCCTAAGACAATGCTATGAACACCTTATGCCACATGTTGGAAAAGCTAGACAGTATGGAAACCATCGTAGAAGACATAACTTATAAAAACCAACTCAAGAAGACAAATATCTTCTCTTATACTTGTCATAACAGTAGAATATATATAATACATAACAAAGACAGCAAGAGAGTATCTTCCAAAATATTGTGGAGGAGGGAACACTTCCAAACTTATTTTACAAAACCAGCATTTCCCCAAATACCAAAGCCAGACTAAGACACTAACAAGAAGAAAACGTTACAGCCGATATTCCTGATTAACATAAATGAAATAATTCCTCAATAAAGTATCAGTGAATGAAATTTCACAGCTCATCAGAAAGATGCGTATTATCGTCACCTTCTGACAAAACACTCAAAGCAGAAAGAGCTCATAGGAGGAAAGGGCTTATTTCAGCCTATAGTTTTGAGGGGAAGACTCACCACAGTGGGGAAAACATGGCAAGAACAGGAAACAGCTCACATGGTCACATATCAGCCGGAAGGAAGTGGAAAGAGTAATCCAGCAATCAACACACAGTAGGGCTGGACTAATAAACCTCAAGTTCTGTCCCCAAAGACACACCTCCCCCAGCAAACCTCCACCTCTGAAGACTCCAGCAACTGAGGATCAAGCATGAGGCTAATCACAAAACCTTGAGGCTATGGGGAACATTTTATATACAAACCACCATCATCATTTACCTTACTCAAGTGAATTTATCAACCAATAAATACCATACACTCCATTAACAAAACAAAGGACAGAAATTATATGATTATCTCAATAGTTGTAGAAAAAGTATTTGACAACAACCCAATACCATTCCTTCATAAAATCTCTCAATAACATGGCTTACCAGTTAAAGTGTCTGCTGCCAAAGCCAAAGGACACAGGTTCAATTCCCTAGTACCCATGTACAGCCAGATGCACAAAGTGTCATATGCATCTGGAGTTCATTTGCAGTGACCAGAGGCCCTGGCATGCCCATTCTGTCTGTCTGTCTATCTGTCTCCTCTCTCTCTCTCTGTATTTTTCTTTCTCTCAAATAAATAAGATTTTTAAAATTTTTTTGTTTATTTTTATTTATTTATTTGTGAGTGACAAAGAAAGAGGCAGAGAGAGAGAGAGAGAATGGGCACGCCAGGGCCTCCATCCACCGCAAATGAACTCAGATGCATGCGCCCCCTTGTGCATCTGGCTAATGTGGGTCCTGGGGAATTGAGCTTTGAACCGGGGTCTTTAGGCTTCACAGGCAAGTGCTTAACCGCTAAGCCATCTCTCCAGCCCCATAAATAAGAATTTTTTAAAAAGATTTTATAAAATAAAAAAATCTATCGATAAATCAAGCATATAAGGAATGCACGTCAGCGCAGCTACGGCTGTCAACCTTGTACTGCACATGGGAAGGTAAAAGTTGTTTCCTGTAAAACAATACCAAGTCAAGGATGGCCGCTTTCATTGCCTCTATTCAGTATGGAAGGCCTAGCCAAAGCAATTAGGCAAGACAAGAAATAAAGGCATCTAAATGGGACAGGGAAAGGTTAAATTGTTCCTGCTTATAGATAACATGATCTAATCTATAGAAAATATGATGACTGCACCCCAAAAAACTGGTTAGAACTAATAAGCTACGTGAAAGAGCTGCAGGATATAAAGCTAACATATAAAGCCATGAACTATCAGTGAACTACCAAAAACTGAGAATACCATCTGTTGCAATCAGGTTCACAATGCTGGCAGAAAACACCCAAGCAAGAGCAGCTTGTGGGATAAAGGGGTTTATTTTGGCTTATAGACTCAAGGGGAAGCTCCACGATGGCAGGGAAAATGATGGCATGAGTAGAGGGTGGACATAACCTCCCATCCAACATCCAATGGATAATAGCAACAGCAGAGTGTGCCAAACACTGGCAATAAGGAGCTGGCTATAATACCCATCAGTCCGTCCCCAACAATGTACTGCCTCCAGGAGGATTCAATTCCCAAATTACCATCAGCTGGAAACCTAGCATTCAGAATACCTACATTTATGGTGGGTACCTGAATCAAACCACCATGTTCTGCCCCTGGCCCCCATAAACTGATAACCATACACAAAGTAAAATGCAATGTATTATTTAACTTTTTTTTTTATTTGAGAGCAACAGACAAAGAGAAAAAGACAGATAGAGGGAGAGAGAGAGAATGGGCGCGCCAAGGCTTCCAGCCTCTGCAAACGAACTCCAGACGTGTGCGCCCCCTTGTGCATCTGGCTAACGTGGGACCTGGGGAACCAAGCCTCGAACTGGGGTCCATAGGCTTAATAGGCGAGCGCTTAACCGCTAAGCCATCTCTCCAACCCTATTACTTAACTTTTAAAGTTTAATGTTCCCATGGTTTGTATTAATCCCAGTGATGTTCAAACATCCCCATAGTCCAAGATCTTTTAACTAAGCTGCAATACCAAAAAAGAAGACAAAATAAACAAACAAAAAACTCTCAATGGCACTGAATAAACATTCACACTGCAAAAGAGAGCACTAAGCATAGCAAAGAAATATTCAACCAATACAAGATTTAAATGGGGCAAACATCAAACTCTGTAACTCCAACAACTCTAACCCGTGACAAGTCTCTGGAGTTCCGATTCTGCCCTTCTAGCCAGGCTACTTACAATCCTGAAACTTCACTCAGTGCTGGCAGTTCTCCTTGGCAGCCATCTCATTGTCCTGACATCTCCACTGCAACTCACAGTTCATCTTCGCAGCTCTATCAGGTCCTCACAAAGGTGATCCAAGAAGCCTGCTTCACACTGCCCATGGACATCTCCAAAATATACAACCATGTTGCAAATTCAATGGCCCTCTCTTTCTTACAATTGTTAAACTCCATAATACCAGATAGGCTGCCAATGTGCTAATTCAGGGGGGAATAAAGCCAACTTTGAAGAACAGATGCTCCTTCAGCACTCAGCCCCTTCGAAAGAGTCTGCATTCTACCGTTGTCCCAATGCTACAATCTCAATGGTTGTAATCTTTCAAACAAAACTGAATGGGCAGCAGTTTTGTCCCAAAGATTTCTTTCTTTCTTTTTTTTTTTTTTTTGTGCCACATCCCTCTTCTCACATCAGTCCTTTTTTACACAATGCAACCTGCACAATTCTCAGGACATGGGCATAACAGCAATCCTCTCATGCAAACTGCTTCTCTCCCAGTCCAGACAAAGCTCTTTCTCACCCTCATAAGCCAAAACTCACAGTCCATAGTTCTTACTGTATTAAGGTTTTACAACTCTGACCAGAATAGTCCATCAGTCTGTACTTGCAGCACTGCAAGGTGTCTCTTAGACCAAGGTTTCAAATTCTTCCACATTCCTCTCAAAAATCAGCTCCAAAAGGCCAAAAGCCACACAATCAGGTGTCTAGCAACAATGACTTCACTCGTGGTATCAATTTTATTGTAATCAGGTTGGCATTGCTAGCAGAAAACACCTGAGCAAGAGCAACTTGTGGGGAAGAGGGTTTATTTTGACTTACAGACTTAAGGGTATGCTCCATGACGGCGGGGGGAAACAATGGCATGAGCAGAGGGTGGACATCACCTCCTGGCCAACATCAGATGTACAACTCTGCTTTGATCTTTGACAGCAATGCCTTGAACACTAATGGAGGCAGGTAGTCTCTGCTGGGACAAGCATCTATCCACATGCAAGAGAATGAAGCTAGAGCCTTAACTCTCACAATTGGAGAAATCAACTCAAAACAGACTAAAGACTGCAATGCAAGACCTAAAATTGTGAGATGACTGAGAGAAAATATAGAAATTAGCCTGATATGGTGGCATACTCCTGTAATTTCAGCACTCAGGAGGGAGGCAGGAGGAACAAGAGGTTCAAAGCCAGCCTTGGCTGTATCAAACTCTGTCTCAAAAAAATCAGAAAGATTAAAAAGATTAAAATAAAAATAAGGGCTAGAGAGATAACTCAGAGGTTAAGGTGCTCGCTTGTGAAGCCTAAGCACCCAGGTTCAATTCCCCAGTACCAAACATAGGCCATATGCCCAAGGTAGTACATGTATCTGGAGTTCATTTGCTGGAGGCCCTGACATACTCATTCTTTCTCTCATAAATAAATTATTAAAAAATAATAACATAAAGGAAAGCTTTGGGATACCTGTCTGGACAGTTTTTGGATCAGATTTCAAAACCATGCATGGCAAAAGCAAGAGCCGGCAAACAGGATCCTACCACGAAGAGGAAGCGTGGAGCATGAGAGGCTCCCATGGGAAAGGATAAGACACATGCCATCTTTCTCCCCAGTAAAGGGTTGATATAGAAGGAACCCAGAAAAGCTCAACCTGGTTTTTAAGTGGGCAAATGATCTGGATGGAACTTTCTCAAAGAACATGTACAAATGGCCAGCATCCAAAAAAACAAACAAAAAAAATCCAACTAATTACCAGAAAACTTCAGTTCCAGGCTGGAGCATGGCCCCATGGAAGACACCTGCTTGGC
This sequence comes from Jaculus jaculus, assembly GCF_020740685.1. NCBI lineage: Eukaryota > Metazoa > Chordata > Mammalia > Rodentia > Dipodidae > Jaculus > Jaculus jaculus. The sequence continues at coordinate 196,906,624 of NC_059103.1, read as the reverse complement.
ATACACAAGACCGTGGGTTGGATCCACAATGCTGAAAAAAATTGTGTAACAAAACCATAGTGTAAGGACTGTGGAGATGGCCTGGTAGATAAGTGTGAGGGCCAGGGAAGACCTGCTTCACCCTGAGTTTGGTTCCCCACCATGCACACTGCAGTTGGATGCAATTCCGGTCCCATTGGAAGAAGAGGGAAAAGAACTGCTGAGGCCCCCTTGCCACCTGGTCTCACCCAAAACCGTAGCTCTAGGGTCAGTGAGGGATTCCAGCCCAAGGAAATACAGGTGATCACCACAGGAGGATACCTGCCATCTCTCCTGGCCTCTGCATGTGTTCACACAAGGCACGTGCATCTGCTCTCACGTGTGCATACCCCACCATACATAGTGCACGCACAGTGTGCACGCACATCACCACGGTTAGGATGGCTATTTTCATGCCAAAGTCACAAATGCTGGCAAGGACGTGGGGAGCGGAGCTCCTGCACACCGTGGATGGGATTGCAAATCATGTAGCCATGATGGAAAACAGCACAGAGGGTCTTCAAAACACCTCATGACCCAGCAAAGCCAGCCCTGGGTACCTACCCAAAGAAACCGAAATTGGCATGTGGGAGAGGTGTGTACCATTCTGTGTTCATTACAGCAGCATTCACAACAGTCAAAACATGGAAACAACCCACTTATCAGGTGATGGATGGATGGATGAAGAAATTGTGGTGCATGCATAGTGAAGTATTACCCAGCCCAGAGAAGGGAGGGAGGCCTGCCTTCTGTAGCAGTGTGGATGAGCAGGACCAAGCTACTCTGAGGTGCATGACGGAAGCCAGGCCTGGCCCCATCCGTGGACTGCTTCCTGACCCACGTAGGGTCTAGCTGTGTATTCACTCACCATGGTGCCACTGCCCATTCGGCCCTTACCACAGCTCAGACCAGGGATCTTGGACGTTCAGCCTCTAAAACTGTGAGTTAAGTGATCCTCTTTTCTTTATAAAGTTACCAGTTTCCAAGTATTTTGTTACATTAATAAAAAGGGAACTAATACAAAAAGCATCCAGGATTTTCTTTAAAATTCTCATAAAATCTTTTGCAAACTTCCTTAGTCAGATGAGTACTATAAGCCCAAAGTAAATACTCTTAGCATTTCTTTTAAAATAAGAAGCAGAAGCTGGAAAGGTGGTTCAGCAGTCAAAGGCACTTGCTTGCAAAGCTTGACAGCCTCGTACCCAGTACCCACATAAAACCAGATGTATAAGGTGGTGCAAGTTTGTTTGCAATGGCAGGTGGCCCTGGTGTGCTCATACACTCTCTTACTCTCTCTCTCTCTCTCTCTCTCTCTCTCTCTCTCTGTCATTCTCTTTCTCCCCCCCTCATACAAATAAATAAATAATTAAATAATAAATAAATAATATTTAAAAATACGATAAGGAGTGAAGCAAGAAAACTACCATCACTCCTCAAATGTAACATGGTGGGCTTGGGGCCAACACAGTAAGACAAGACAGAGAGTAAAGGTGTCAGAGTCAAGATGGAAGAAATAAGCTGTTATGGTGGGTGGTGACAGGATTACTTATAGAGAAACCCAAAAGGGATTCTTGGACAAGTTTTGAGAACTAACAAGAAATTAACACTTGCCTGGAGAAACACTCAGTTTATAGAAAGCATGTATATTTCTATATGCCAACAACATGCAACTAGAACTTGTGGTTTTTAGAAGAAACATAACTCACATAAACAAACAAAAAGTATCGTATCGACTTAGGAATAGATCTGGAAAAAGTGCACACAGAAAACAATAATTGCTTGAGTGTGTTCACAAACATGAGCAGAGAAGAAGCCAGTCACAAAGATGGCAGTTTAACCAACGTGACCTAGAGTCAGTGCGGTTTCAGCAGAGGTCAAAAAGGCACTGGTGGGACTCGGACAGGCAAATATGAACCCTGGAGCAACAGCGAGTGTCCACGCGCTCCTGGGTAACGGGCAGGGAAGCCTCCCCAGCTGGTCTTGCGCACAAGAGATGCAGCAGAGCAAGGTGACCTTGGGTGTCACCAGCCCCAGAACAGTCTGTGAGTGGCCTCTGAGGTGGGGGACCGATGTCACAGGCAGATGGCGAATGTTCCAAGGACACAGGAGGGCAGGTCTCAGCCCCTGATGGGGGGCTTGCCAGAGAAGCCCAAGAGCTGTGGTCACCCACAGACCCCTCGGGTATGGCAGAAGGAGGGAGGACCCCAGAGCCCAATCAAAGGAGACTTGGACCTGGATCAGGATGCACGCGTATGTGTGCTGACATCCCACAGCCATTAAGGCAGAAAAACCAAACAACCGATTCTAAAGATGGGCAAAAGGCATGAACAGACTTTCCACAGCAAAGGAAACACAAACATAAACATATGAAAAATTGCAGCCTCGTTAGTAATCAGGGAAATGCAAATTAAGACCACAATTAGATACTATTTTACACCCGGCAGATTGGTAAAAATTAAGGCGTCTGACAATATGGAATATTGGAGAGATGGGAGCCGATCAAAATGAGCTCATACATTCTGGTGGGGGGATGGGGCGCGATCACGATGACCAACTTGGAAACCTCCGACAGATCTCAGACACCCAGACACATGAGTCCCTTGTCACACTGGAGGGAAGAACTAGAGGTGCCCTGAACCCTCATCTCTGACCCCACCAGTAGTCAGCCGAGGGGCCCTTGGCAGCACTGCTCCAAGCACCAAAACCCAGAGTCACGCACGTCTAAATCAGGAAACATTCACACTGCGCAATGCGGGCATCGGCGGGAACGTGAGCCATAGCTATGCACAAGCACATGGCTGCGGCTCAGAAACAAAGCTGGATGTTAAAAAGCAAGTTTCAAAGATGCAAATATTATGGCATGATTTTTATGAGATAAAAAATAAGCAACGCTAAACAATATATTGTTTAGCAATAAACACGTTTTACCAACATAGTCTGTGGGAGATGATACAAAGCTATTTAAAACTACATAAAAGCAAGGGGATAACAAATGTGCAATTGACAGACGAGGTCACACTCTGGGGGAAGATGGGGGGCTGTCTGCTCACAGCTTTGGCCTATGGGCATGCCAGTTCTTTAGTCAGGAGGTGGTTAGCACAAGGTCCTGGTAGATCATTACTTTGCCTATCACAAATAAGTACCTTATGCAGCCTGGTGAAAGATCGCCTCATATTTAGAGACAACCCTGAGCTTCTGCACTGAGCCCAGCTGGGGTTTGATAAATGTTTCCTCTAACCGCCACAGTGACCTTTGCTCTGAGTGCACAGGTCGGCATTTCAGTGGCTCTGAAATGTTAAGCCTCTGAAGAGAGTGCCACCATTCCGGTCACCCATGGATAGTGCGCAAGAGGAGTTCGGGCTCCCACATCCCAACAAGGACATCACCCTCTTGAGTCCCAACATCCCTCCCAGATGGCCTTAGAGGGCATGTCCACTGGGGCTCTACTGGCCAGCAAAGCCTGCACTCAAAATAGTGCTTCCCACAAAGGGCTCTAGGCTCTGCCGACAAGCTTAGGACTCTGCCACATCACGTGGGTTCCCTGTGGGTCTTCCTGCCGTTCCACCCTTGCCTCATCCCATCTGAGGCTGAGCTTCCACACCTCCAGTGGCCCGGCCTAATGTGCCTTCCACTCCTCTCCCAGCAGTCCTGGCCTCATGCCCCCATCCTTCCAACCTCAGAGGAGGAGGAAGCCTGGTCTGGTTAAAAGCTAAGGCCCTAAACTCAGGGTCAAACAGGCAGGGTGCCATCTTCACTCTGCCCCTTGTGAGTACCACCAGGGCAAGTTTCCTGTTCTCTCTGAGGCTGGTACCTTGTCTGTCTTCCTGGTGGAAATGGGGTAATACCGGGCTCGCCAAGGCCTAGAGACAGAACTGGCTGAGCATGAGTCCACATTTGCAGACCCCACTTTCCCTGTGGTCCAACATGCTCATTTCCCAGCATTCCCACCATGTGAGCCCCTGCTCATGTCCTCATTGCCCTGGGGCATGGGACAGTAATGGACCCTAGGTCCTTCCTGAGGCTGCTTCCCAACGGGCACTCGTCAACCATCTGAGAGCCTTCACCCAGCGCACGTCTACCCTATCACCACCCCAGCCTGCTATAGGACAGTGCCTGTAGAAGATACTGAAGGCCAGAGCAGCCCCAAGGGGTAGTGGCTCCTTCAAGGCTGGAGACCCCAACCTACTGGGGTAGGAAGTAAACTCAGGCGGTCAAGAGGGGGCTCCACCGAAGATGGGTCACAAGCACTAGTGAGAGGGCCAAGCAAGGCCGGACCCCTTGGGCTCCCCCATCAAATTTTAGGATTCTGGCCTTCGTTTCCCGTCTACGTCTCTCCCAAAGAAGTGGAGCCCTGGCTGGAAACAAGCTTTCCACACTATGAAGCAGCTCTGCGAGCCACGCAGGGACTGGCGGCGTCAAGCAGCCGAGGTCCTGGCATTTAGAGGGACTTGCTGCCTGGTAACAAGTGGCATGTGTCTCAGGGCAGGCCCCGAGGACAGGCCTGAACCCAGGCTCTGGCAGCCCATGGTTTGCAAAGGCAGTCTTTGCAGAAAGCTCTTGGGGAGATGAGAGCTGGGTTGGGAAGCAGGGCCTGGTTCAGTTGGCACACTCCTTCTGCCTCATGCTGCACATGGTAGGCACTGCGTACTGCACTGGCCATCCACCTCCCAAAGGCACTGCACCCGTCACTGGCACAGGACTCTGGCAGCTGCACAGCTCTCCGGACAAAGAAGACCCATGAGCCCTCTGGGCAGGCTCTGCAGCACCCGCGTTGTGCCCTCACCTGCTGCATTTTTGCCAGGGCCATGCCATGGGAGTAGAAATCTGCAGTGGGTAGAAATGAGGGCAAGGCTGGGCATAAAAATTGTAGGTCTGAGCCCAAAGATCTCCTGTTTCAGTCTGAGGGATGATAGAATCTGGGGGGAGGTGACTAGAGAGAGAGGTCATTTGGAGGGGTGGAGAGTTGCTTGGTGACCACAAGCCTCCATTGCTCCCAAAGGAACTTCTCCCCCTGGCAGGATGGGGCTCAGCCACCTCACGGGCATCATAACTGAGTGGGGATGGTTTTGGTCAGATCAGGGAGCAGGGTGGCATTTGGGAATGGTTTTGGTCAATGCCAGGGAGTGGGGGTAGCATTTGGTGATGGTTTTGGTCCATGCCAGGAAGCAGGGTTGGCATTTGGTGATGGTTTCAGTCAGATCAGGGAGTGGAGGTGGCATTTGCTGATGGTTCTGGTCATATCAGGGAGCGGGGATGGCATTTGGTGATAGCTTTGGTCAATGCCAGGGAGTGGGGGCGGCATTTGTTGATGGTTTTGGTCAAGGCCAGGAAGCAGGGATTTAGGGATGGTTCTGGTCAGATCAGGGAGTGGAGTGGCATTTGGTGATGGTTCTGGTCAATGCCAGGGAGTGCTTCCAGGCAGCTGCATTCAAGACCATTCAAGGCTCCTCTGTCAAGGCTCTCCTCTGGTGGTGTCACAGGGGATTACTGTGCAAATCTAGGTCCCAGATTTAAAAGGGAAAGAGTAGAGTCAATCCAACCTCCCGTGGGCCATACAGCAGGAGATAGTCACTCCAATCCCAGAACTGGGGTCATCTTCCACTGCAGCAAGATGGCCTGGCCTGACAGCCAGGAAAGGAGATTAGGTGGGGAACCTGGGTTCTGTCACTGGCTGCTGTGAGGTCCAGCCAGGACCAGACATCTCTGAGCCCCTCTCTCCCTCCCTCCTCATGGACCTCACAATCCCAGGTGGCCACCAACACACAAGATTGGTACTGAGATTGACAGCTTACAGGGTGTGCTGAAGTCATTGTTGGAAGCAGACTCAGGCTAACAAAACCCACAGGGAGCCAGTCACACTTGGCCTTGTCTCTCTCCATCTCTACTTCCCATTTTCCCACAGCAACAAGAGTAAAATGTTGAGTAAAATGCAAATATAGGGAATATGGGGGTGTGAGGGCATTTGATCAGCTACATGTGTTGTTCCAATGAGGCCTTCCCATGAGCAAGCTCATCTAGACTGCACTGCTGAGATCTCAGCCCCATGTTCCTGTGGCTGGGGCCTATATGAAGAACCCTCTGGACAGGAGAACCCACCAAAGGCATGGCCTACAAGGCTACCTGGTGAGGCATGAGGAGCTGGGCCAGCTCTTCCACTATATACAGAGCTAAGGAACCTGCTGTGGCAGTGTCAGAAGACCAAAACTTATTCTGGGCAGAGCACCCCACACACCAATGGTATGAGAGAGCCACCGTCGTCCTTTCTGGGGAGGCGGGGGTACCTGGGGAAGAAGAGGGTGAAATACGGAGCTGTCCACAGTGCTGAAGCCCAGAGCCATTCCTCAGACCAGTGCTGAAAGCCGTCACAGGCCAAACTTCAAGGAGTAGAAAGGTGGAACCTCCCACCACCTCCATGAAGCAGTGATCCTAAGGCAGGATCCAGATCTCTCTGCGTCCCCTCGCCTTCCCCCGGCAGGTCCATACCGCACACTCCCACAACCCGTGACCACACCATTGCTCTGAGCCTGCCACTCATGTCTGCTGGGGCCGGAGAGTGACAAGGCAGACCCTCAAACAGCAGCAAGCACAGGAGAGTTGACTCTTCTTCCCGAGGATGAGCAGGTAAAGAGAAAGGCTTGGAGTGTGGTCCTGCCCACGCCCCACCCACATGCCCTTCAGCGCCAGGAGCAGTGGTCCCGCAGGGTCCAAGGCTGAGACTCTGCTTTGAACAGGTGCACAGCTGACCACGGCTGGGCAGGATCTCGTTCTGCCTTCCAGGGTCCCAGGCAGGCCCTAGGCATGCCAAGGAACCTGGATCTGACTGCAGCTCCTCAGAGTGTCCTGCAGTCCCCAGGAGCCCTGGTCAGCCTGGCACCACATGCTCCCCTCTGACTGCTGAGCGCAGCTGGGAGAGGGTTTGCTGATGTCTGCGTGGTTTATTTGGACTCACTCGGTTGCTTTCCTTTCTGCCATCAAGAGATAAACAGACACACAGCGTCACCTTTAGCAACAGGTCCGGGTTAACAATGAATCTGCAGCAGTGTAGAAAGAAGGGCACACAGGGCACCTGGGCACAGGGGCATTCATCCTGGCTTTGCTGCCATCTGGCTGTGTGGCCAAGCCAAGCTGTGAACTTGCCTGGGTCTCTTCCTCGTCTATAAGTCAGGTCTGGATCCTGCCTTGGTGAGGTTTGGGATGGCACTGGTTGATGATAGCAATGGTAACAGACGTGCTAGACACCCTGACAGCCACCTGTAGACTCCATTATAATCCCTAGTTCAGGGAGGGATGCGTGTTTCCCAGGAGAGGAAAGGACAGCTGAAAGATGGCCAAATGTCATGCCACAAGTAAATCTCATAACTAGACTCTCAACAGGGCCCTGCTGAGCTCTGCTTGTCCCTGAAGTCAGCTCCCAGAAGACATGGCGGGAACTGTCTACTGACCTTACTCTTCTGTGCAGAGTAACCTGGCCACAGTGGGGACCTCAGAAAATCTCTTCCCTGCTCCCCATATCTTGGGCACATCACCTGAGTTCATGGCCCCTTGGTCATTTCATATGTGCAGTGGAAGCCTTGCTTCCTGCCTCCCCGCTTTGCAGGCCTGGTGGGAGGCTGGCTCAGTGTCAAGGTAGTCGCATTGGTTCTCCAGCAGGCCCTGCATTGGGGTGGAAATGCTCAGAGCAGGGCTTCCTTCTGCTCAACCTAAGCCCTGACCTGGGAGAGCAGCCATCCACTGGCATGGATGAGGGTAGCCCTGGTCCCAGAGGGCATGTGAGGATGACTGAGCAGGAAGTTAGACCCAGGAATAAAGTCGGCTCAGTGATGAGCAAAAAGGCCAGATACCAGCCACACCAGGATTAGGGTATGGTAGTTCTTGAGTCATGGAAAGGGATCATTAGCAGCGCCAGGACAATGGCAGTAACCGTGAACCTGAAATCAGTGGAGACCCTCTCTGCATCTGATCAGGGAGCTCTTGCCCATCCATCCGCACAGAGGGTACTGAGAACAGAAACAGTGGGGGGAGGGGGGCCCTGGCCAAGGCTCCTGAGCCAGAAGGTGCTGGCACCTCTCTTGGCCATGTGGCCATCTTGAAAATGGCAGTCTGCAATGTTTGTGTCATTCAGGGTCACAGTGGCATCATTGCAACTGCCTTGGGCATGCTGAGTGACCCCCAGAACCCTCACTCCTTTTCTGAGCCTCAGCAATGATGCCCTCCCGCTCCCTGTCAGGATGTTCCCGAGGGCTGAGCCACACTAGGCAGTTGTTGTTGCTTGGTGCTTCTATTGCTCTGTCATGTCCCAGGGGAAGGTCAAACCAGCCACTCTGCAAGGTTCTGAGCACTTATTGTCACCTTCAGGATGGTACAGGGACAGGCCTGTGCCCATACCGAGGAGCCAAGGGTGGAGAGGTCTAAAGTATAACTGAGAACAGTGAGGGTGAACAGTGGGGAGCCTGGGGACAGGCCTCAGTGGCTGGAAGTAATGAGACAGGTTGGGACATGATCCTTACCTTGGGAAGTCTTGGAGTAAGATGAGCAGCTCAAAGACAGAGAAAGCTTATTCTCCATTCACCCGGGGCCTTGTGAAACACCCACTGTTTAGTCTTAGGGACTCTCTACTGCCACCACCATCAACCCCATCACTGTCAACACCACCCGCACTCATATCACCATCAGCATATTCATTATCACCATCACCACAAATACCACCATCTCCACATCACCTATAACCACCAATATCAGCCCCACCCACATAGACACCATCATCATTAATATCAACATCACCAACTTCCATCAATCATCACCACCACCACCATCAAACCATGACCACACCACCATCAAGCCATGACCACCACCACCATCAATCCATGACTACCATGAAACCATGACCACACCACCATCAAGCCATGACCACCACCACCATCAATCCATGACTCCCATGAAACCATGACCACCACCACCATCAAGCCATGACCACCACCACCATCAAGTCATGACCACCACCACCATCAAACCATGACCACACCACCATGAAACCATGACCACCATCACCATCAAGCCATGACCACCACCACCATCAAACCATGACCACCACCACCATCAAGCCATGACCACACCACCATGAAACCATGACCAACACCACCATCAAGCCATGACCACCACCATCAAGCCATGACCACCACCACCATGAAACCATGACCATCACCACCATGAAACCATGACCACCACCACCATCAAGCCATGACCACCACCACCATTAAACCATAACCACCACCACCATCAAACCATAGCCACCACCACCACCAGGAAGCCATGATCACCACCGCCATCAAACCATGATCACCACCACCAACATCAGCACTGACACCATCACTGTCAACAGGCCAGCCCTATCATTTTCTCCACCAGCACCAGCAGAAGTATGCACAGGGCTTTATGTACAGCCCTAAGAGGCACCACTGGTATTTTATTTCACAGCAGAGGAACACAAGACTAAGAGGGACGGAGCAATGAGCTCAGTTGCTCATAGCTGGTTGTTGACAAAGCTGGGGTTAGGACACACTCCTGTGGTCTGGGAGCAGTGCTCATTAAGTAAATAGCAATAGCTGCCCACAATTTCCAATGAAAGGCCCCATGACCAGAACTCATCCATTGTCCACCTCTGAGCCATCTCTAGAGCTGAGGGGTCCCTGGAGTCCCCATGTAAGAGTCCAGCCTTCTGGATACCACCTGCTAAAGCAGGGTAAAGTGCTGGGGCTGCTTTTGTGATCCTATCTGTTGCTCTGGGCCACAGGTACTGGAGAGAAAAGAGGTTCATTTGCATGCAATTTGCATACAGCTGCCAAAATGAGCCCGACTCCCCACCATTTCAAAAGTGCATTGTTTCTGCCTTGAAAACGACCTTCCCACGCACACAGCCCATCCCCCAAACTCCCTCCTGCAGATCCTCTGACTGGGGCCCTGTCTCTGAGTCCCCGCATCACCTCTCTACTGGAAGCAGTCTCTACTCATGCCTGAGCTCCCATCCAAGAGGTCACCTTGGAAAGAAACCTTCTCTCTGGGCTGCAGCCTCCCCAGCTAGAGAAGCCCTTGGTTGAATCATGCAAAGGTGGGCAGAAGACAGGTAGGAGTAGTCTGGGCAGAGCTCTCCACCAGACTAGGACCCTTAAAACAGCTGGCTCCAAAGAGCCACCTTGCCAGCCTGAGGACCCTCGGTGAGCCCTCTCCTTCCCATCCTCCCAGCTCCCTCCCAGTCTGCTTTCCATCCACCTGCCTAGTCTCTTGACTTGGCCTCCTGGCTGCTCTCATGCAGGTGCAGGCTTCAGACCAAGTAGCAAGCAGGGTTGGGACGTGACCCCTCACAGGGACATTCCAGGATTTGTAGGGCCTGGCCCCTGGGCATTCTGTCCTTCCCTTGTCCAGTGCAATCGTTCAACCCTTCAGTCACTCATCCACTTATTGAAGACTCAGCCAGCTTCTAGAGAATCCTTCTGCTTTCCTGGCTGACCCCACCCTGGCATTCCCGACCACTGCCCTGTGGGGGAGGACACATAGATACACAGGTGTGCAGTATACAAATGTCCAAACACAACTCCCAACATAAACCCAACACGTCTGCAATTGATCATGTACTTAGGCACATGTGGATGCACACACGAGCACACACTGAGCTGCCTACGTTCACAACATGCACACACAGGCACACACATGAGTGCCCATAGATTCACCATGCTGGACATGCAGAGCATACTTCATGCAATGCGCACATGGACACACCAGTGCACGCACGAGTCACATCCAGATGCAGAGAGGTGCTGCCTTGAGTGCAGCCCTTGCTTGTCCCCAGAACCCAAGAAGTGACAGGTAGGCACTGTCTCAGAAGCCAGTTGTGCCCTTTGAGCCTCAGGCTCCTCTGTAAGCTGGGCTGCTGAGGGGCCAGCACAAGGTGACGGCACACTTGGAATTCAGGACCTGTCCCCTTCTATCTGCTCTGCCAAGGGGAAGCCACTCTTCCTGCTTGAGCACAGTGACAGGACTCTACCTCCACCTCCCCTCCCTGACAAGCCTTGGAAAGCTGACTAGGCTAGACTGACTTATCCTCTCTGCTTCATGGAACAAGAGCAAGCACGTGGCTGGCCACTCTGTGGGCCTCAAGAACACCCCAGACCCTGTCCATGCAAAAGGAACATTGACATCAGCCCCTTACCCCAGACTAGCCACCACTGATCAAGGAATACGCTGTCTGCTTAAATAGCACAACAGAACCCAGGAGGCAGAGGTGAGGCAGGGCTTGGAGCCAGCTCACAGGAAGAGCCTGCCTCTCGGAACAGAAGTGGGCAGATTTCCACACCAGCATCTCACTCAGCCTTGGGGCCCAGCTCCCACTCACTTCTGAGATCCCTAAGCCCCCTGCTCAGAGCCAGAAGAAGCCAACACCAAGTTGTGCCAAGGAATGGGTGTTTTGTGCAGCAGCTACAGGATCAGCATGCCAGGCATCAACTCTGTTCACACTCAGCCCAGACGCATGTTCTAACCTCACCCTCCATGCCCATGATACCACCCCACTCAGGCCAGGACCATAGTCCAGCTCCAGGAGGAGCCCTGAGCACTTCCGTGGCCTAAACGTTTGCACAGATATCTACAGTTAGAGGGCTTCGGACAGGCCCAGGGCACGAGGGTGCAGTGGCAGGACACAGCCTGGAGTGGGCCTTGTCTCATCCACTCTGAAATGAGGGCCCTGGAGCAGCAGTACGGTACACCACTCCGGGCTGGGGAGCAGCTCGCTTCTCTTTTGCCCTGGGACCCTAGAACTTATTTAGAAAGCTTTCTCCTATGGCTATTTCTCTGCTCAGCATTCTCCCAGCTGGGAGCCTAGCCTGGTGGTCGCCTCTGGGGACTTCCGCAGACAGGAAAGGGCCCTGCTCTGGGTCCCCGGCCAAAGAGGGCCGAGTTCAGCCAGGGTAGCCTTCCTGAGCCCCATGTCCCCACAATCTGTCGTTGACAGAGCCTGAAAACAATTCACATTTACATCTCTCAGCAGTCTGGGGAAGAATCTGTAATAATCTGATCACCAAAACAAGATTCGCAGTGTTGTCTGTACCCAGAGACGTCGCCTGCCACTTAGGCCTCAGCAAAATCCAATTGCTGTTATTTAACCTGCTCAGCCTCCAAATTAAAAGGAGCAGAGCCTCCCTGCGAGCCCACCCCACCCCCCATTGCTGCTGACTGGCTCCTGACCCTTTCCAAGGGTCCTGTTCGCCTGCTCCATCTGAGCTGTAGCTAATGGCCACTCCTGCACCCTAGGATTGCAACAGGAAGCTGTTACGGTCATCATGAAGGAACTAGGGAAGAAGACCTGGTCCTCTGCCCCCAAATGGATTTCTCAGGAACAGACTTGATCTTTAGGAACATAAACTTATGGGTTCAAGGTCTTCCTGGTCTTCCCAACCAGTAGCCCAGGCGCACTCCTGCAGAGGCCCAGTCTCCGTCCTGCCTCTATCAGACCTGGCTTCTGCACAAAACACGGGCTCCCTCCCCACATCTCCACCTCCCAAGGGCTGCTTTCTTGAGATTCCCCAGAGGCAGTGAAGAGCTCCCTGCTTGGACCTCTGCAGCCCTGAACCTGGGGCCGCACCCCTGGCTGGCACGTGACAAAGGAGTGTGGTACACTGACTGGGCGCTGCCTGATGTTAGACAGGAAAACGGACAAGGTGAGGACATGACTGCAAGGTGGCATGCTCAGAGCAGAGAGCGGGACGGGAAGGAGGCCTGCCCTTGCTGAGTGCTCTGCAAGGCCCTCCACCTTCACACAGACAGGACTGCGACAGCCTCCAGCGACAGGACACAGCAACGGCGAAACACACTGGGACTGTAAGAAGCCCGAGTGCCAGGCAGAGTGAGCAGTCGGTGGGGTCTGTAATCACCCTCACACGTCATCCTAGGAACAGTCCCGTGACAGGGAGCAGGAAGGAATCATCACAAACTCTAAAGAGGCAGGTCACAGGGCACCCACATTCCCAACTTTTCCCGCAATGGGACCCATCAGTGTCTACAAACAATAGCCAGCTCAGCACCTAGAATTAATCTCCTCAAACAGTACCCAGCTCAGTGTTCAGTATTCTTGTATCCTATCCCCAGCACAGCCTCTTTGCTCTGTAGACCTGCCTAGAAAGCACAGGGTCCCAAGGCTAGATTCAAAGGGCGCTCTCTGCCACCATTTCTTACTGCACAGAGCTGCGTGCGTGTGGTATCAGGGCCAGCCATTCAGGCCATCTCCCAGTGGCTACTCCTCCACACCCAGTGTGTCAGGACCACATGGCTCCCAGGCCCCGGCAGTCCTCACCACTTGGGGCATCTCTCAGGATACAAGGCTGGTCACACCACCAATTGCTGGGGACCTAAGGGGTCCTCCACAGTCTGCAGAACAGGGTCGTAGCCCTTCTGCTGGCGTGGGTCATGTTTAGGGCCAGACTGCATCTGGGTCAGCAAGGCATATTCTCCACCTTCATCTTCTTTTCCAGCCGATCCCAGGCTGTTCCAGGCCTTTGCCCATGTGTGGTATGATCTATGTCAAACTCCTTGAAAACCTACTGAGATTTTGACTGGACTCATGCTAAGCCTATCAACAAATCTGAGGAGAACCGAAGGCTTCACAGCACTGGTCTTCCTGTCCATGAACATGGTATGTGTGCACCTACCTTTCAAACTGCTCTTCAATAAAGCCTTGCAATTTTCTCCATAGAGATTTTTCTCATATTTTTATATTGATTTTTTTTTTTACTGCTGCTAGAAATGGTATATTTTGAAATACAGCTCACAGGCTACACAGCAATGCATTTGATTCTTACATCTTGATTTTAGAATAGGCCAGCTTATCAAACTCAATGATGAATTCTAAGTTGCCCAGGAGTTCTGTGGGTATAGACACTTTTCTCTTCTGCTACTGCCTTCATGCTTCAAGTACCTTTCACATAACAAGTCAGCCCCTCTATTTGTCCCTTTTAAAATATTTATTTATTATAGGCCATTGCCGAGGCCCTTGGTTTCCCACCAGGAATACATGGAAAGACCCTATTGCTAAAGGCTCCACATACTTGGGCTGCAAGGCCACTGAGAAATCCTGCTGCAACTGAGCTGATAACCTCCTCCATGTAGACCAGCTGACAGAAAGCTGGAAGAAGCCATTCTACATGTAGTTCAATGGGAGAAAGAGATACCACCAGTGAAGATACTCAACAGTGGACACTGAAAGCCTTATAAGTGGCCACCCAGGCCAAATGAGCCCACAGGTGCAATACTGGCACGTCTGTCATGGTGGAAACCAACTGCCCTCCAATTGGACTGGAGGCCCACTCCATGGTGGGGGGGAATACATCCCTGATACTAAAAACTTAAAATAGGGGTAGTCATGAGCCCTAGGGGTGTAACATCTGCTGATGTCTGGATAAGTGTATACACTATGCTTATCAAACTACCTAGTAAGCACTTCTCTTAATATTTATACCCTTATATTAATGCTACTCTCACTTTGGGTAGAGAATCTTGTCTTTTCAGATGGCAGTGACCTTGGGATGACTTAAAGGTATCATAGTGCTGGAAAGAAGTGACTGGAGTACTGAGTAACATCTCAATCACACCTTCCAAGGCTCAGGGTCTAATGCGGAAGAGGTGGCAGAAAGAATGTAAGAGCCAAAGGAAGGGTAGAAATCCTTACAACATGCTCCTCCAGACACAAAATGGCCTGCATATCCATGACCTCACCATGCCTGATATGATACTACCTACACAAGACCATCATGAGAGTAGGAAAAGATCATGGCATCAAAATAAAAGAGACTGAGATGGGGAGGGGATATGATGGAGGATGGAATTTCAAATGGGGAATGTGGGGGGGAGGGTATTACCATGGGACATTTTTTATAATCATGGAAAATGTTAATAAAAATTGAGAAAAAAAGTAAAAAAATATATTTATTTATATATTTATAAGGAGAGAGGGGGGAGAGAGAGAGAGAAAATAGAGGACCAGGGCCTCCTGCTGTTGCAAATGAACTCCAGATGCATGCTGCACTCTGTGCATCTGGATTTATGTGGGTACTGGGGAATTGAACCTGGGCCTTTGAACTTTGCAGGCAAGTGCCTAAATTTCTGAACCATCTTTCCAGCCCAACTTACTCTTTTTTTATTTTTTTATTTTTAAGGTTTCTCTTTAAATTACTTGAGACAGAGTATAGGCACACCAGAGCCTCTGGCTATTACAAACAAACTCCAGAGATATGTGCCACCTTGTGCATCTGGCTTTATGTGGGTCCTGGGGAATTAAACCTGGGTCTTTAAGCTTTGCCATGCCCTAACTACTGAGCCATCTCCCTAGGTCCCTATTTGTTCCTCTTTAAGATAGCTTTTTCTGATGTTTTACCACCAGATATGCAGTGGAGTTTGGGCCAATAGTCCTTATCAATAAAGAAAATATTTGTCCTTTTATTTTGCCAGCTCTTTTGTTTTCAAATTTACTGGGTACTCAATTGGATCAAGTGTTTTCTTTGGGATTATTGAAATGACCAATGATGTGTGGCAAATCCTTCTGCATTGAAAGCAATGAATAACTCTTGCCAGATTTATCAAAAGAAGCTGGGACAACGCACCAGAGAATCACGTGGAAGGGTCATAAGACCCCCCCACCTGAGAGCTCAGGCACCGCCTGGAGGCAATAACTATATATAGTAATACACAAGGTCTCGTGGCCTCAGTGGAGGAGTGTACAGAGGGTGAAATATCAAGCAACAATGGACCCCATCAAAATGGCTTCTTGGGGGTCTCATACTCTGTAAGAAAGCCCTCACCCTGAGGTTAAGGGAGAAGCATCCTCAGGATATTCCTTACACTGGGAGCCCACTGAAGTGCTGCTCTGGGCTCTCCAAACTCCTGGACAGGGACAAGGAGCTTCTAGAAGCTCAGCCACAGGGCAGTTGGCTTTCAGGATGGGCTGAGACTTACCATTGGTGGTAGGGTTGCTTTGGGGTCCCCATAGTTCTGGACCCCTGGGGACAAGCAGCTGCTAGAAGTGACCATGGGAGAGTCATCATCCAGAATGGGATGAGATTGCTCTGTGGTGGGACTTCTCTGGGTCCCCTGTCTCCGTACACAAGCCCTCACCCCAAGGACGAGGGAGGAGCAGCTGAGGAGTAATCTCGACACAGGAAGCCCCATCAAAACAGCTGCTTTGGGGCTCCCATTCCTTTACAGAAGCCCCTCTTTTTGCTCTGTAAGTGACCCACAATAAACTCATTGGTTCTCCAAACTGGTATTGGTATAATCATACCTCGGTCTGACATCAGTCCTATGTTTTCATGTCTCCCAGGAAAAGGTTTCCTGCTCCAACCATCATGGGTGTGTCCTGACTTATCCTGTTAGTGTGCGGATTAGACTTATAGGATTAGTATTAATTAAATGAATGATGTTATGACACTCTGGTGTAATTTCATGTACAATAAATCCAACCTGCAACTCATCTGCTAACATTTATTTATTTGCAAGGAAGGGAAAGAGAAAATTGGCAAGCCAGGGCCTCTTTCTACTGCAAATAAACTCCATATGCATGTGCCACTTTTTGCACCAGGCTTTGCATGGATACTGGGGGATCAAACCCAGGCTTTCGGGCTTTGTAAGCCAACAATTTTAACCACGGAGCCACCTACTCAGCCCTATACCATGGCCCTCAGTTCGCTCACGCCAGGTGGGCTACATTCATGTTTGTAAGGTTGACGGGCCTTATGCCTGCCCTGTCTCATGAGCTTGTGAGTGGCTTTTTCCTCATACCCTGAATTACCGAATTTTCTTTCTTTGCCTATTATCTAGAAAAGGTTGTACAATCTCTTCCTTGAAGGTTAGGTAACCATCCTTCTGAAACCATCTGGGTCGAAGACTTTTGTCATGGAAAAATCATTCCTACTGATCCAGTTTCCTCAAATATTTCTTCAGTTGGTACAGACTGGGGAGCATCTACTTTGTCTAGCCCCAAAGCTGCTAAAACACACTTTCCTAAGAATTTGTCCACTCCCCCCACACATACAATTTCCAAATCTGTTGGCATGACTGCTCTTAGCAGTCACTTAAACATTTATGCTCACTTTGCCTCCTGATCAGTCTAATCTGTCACTTGTCTTGTTAGTGGACTTTGTGAAGAAAGATTGCTCAGTGGTTCACAGCATTTGTCTGCAAAGCCAGATGTCTCGGGTTTGACGTAACGCCAGAGGCACAAAGGTGTGTCAGAAGTTCATTGCTATGTCAGGAGGCCCTGAAGTGCCCATTCGCTCTCTCTTATTCTTTGCTCTCTACTTTTTCTTTTTTAGAGAATAAGCCTTTGCAAAGCTCAGCCTGTCTACAATTACTTATTTGTGTAAGTGTAGGGAATCCGAGCCTGCTCTTCCCTTTACATTCTCTTTGAGTTTGACAGTCCTTTCATATTTAAAAATGCCTTCTTGGGCTGCAGAGATGACTCAGAAGTTAAGGTGCTTGCCTGGAAAGCCTAAGGACCCAGGTTCTATTCCCTAGCACCCACGTAAAACCAGATGCTCAGAGTGGCGCATGTGTCTGGAGGTCACTGATTGTGGCTAGAGGCCTGGTACACCCATTCAGCCTCTCTTCTCTCCCTGCCTCTTTCTCTCAAAAATAAATAGGCCTTCTTAATCTTTAGCATAATAACTTTCAGAATTCTTTTTATTTATTTATTTATTTGAAGTGGGGAGAGAATGGGCATGGCTGGGCCACTAGCCACTGCAAATGAACTCCAGACACATACGCTACCAAAACTTTTCAAAATCTCTAACTTCTGGAGTACGAGCATGAAACCCATTAGTTTGGGGTTCGGAACATTTTACACTTTGGATTTCAGATTAGGTGTGTTCCATTTGCAAATTGATTAAGTCTGTTGTGTGTTGGAGATTAATCTTGCACCCAAGCTCTCTTGCACCGTATTGGACAGCACGCTTGTTTTTACAAGTTTACCATCAGGATAGAGGTGGCTCAGCAGTTAAAGGCACTTGCTTGCAAAGGTCGATGGCCTGTGCTCAACTCCTCAGTACCCACACGAGGCCATGGCTTCTGGCGTTTACGCAGGGTCTGGGGATTTGAACTCAGATACTCACATTTGGGCTCTCATCACAAGCACTTTACCCACTGAGCAATCTGCCAAGCCCTGTCCTCACACCATGTCTGTGGCCTTGCAGTTCAGAGACTACCTATGTCTTGAGCCTTATTTTAGTGTCTCCTCCAAACTCTGCACGTGTGTGTGTGCGTGCATGTGTGTGTGTGTGTGGTCCTATGAGATTCCATCTCTTCCACAGGCAGATTCTTATAAACCTATTCAAGATGCAGATGTGTTCCACCACCATAAGGGGCGCTATTGTGCAGCCCAATTCCAACCCCCACCGGCCCCACCCAGCAACACAGTGACCAGCCACTGGCCTATTCTCCATCTCCAGGGTTTCTTTGCATTTCAAGAATCATACTGTGTGGACTTCCAAGACTGGCTCTCACTAAGCACAATGCCCTATGTGCCATCCAGAAGGTTACATTTCAGACCTTCTTGCATAGCTGTAATCTGTCCACTGAAGGACACGTGTTGTTTCTGGTTTCCAGCTACTATAAGCAAGGATGCTGTGAACATTTATGTACAAGTTTTTGTGTGAACATGAGTGCTTACTTCTCTCCGATAAATGCCTAGGAATACAAGTGTTGGCTTTTATGAATGAAGACCTTGTTTTCCAGAGGGCTTGTAACATGTAACCTTCCCCCAGCAGGGTCTGACTCACCGTTCTCCACATTCTGTGTCATCTGGGTGGTGCTGGCAGGGGATCTGCACTTCCCATTGCCTGTCCCTGCTCAGCTTCTCCGCTGGTTGCTATCATCTTTGCTCACACACCTGAGCAAACCTTTCGCCAATTTTCAATGGATTTTTTGAGAGTTTTTCAGTTACTTTATTTTTTATTAAGAATATATTTTGTGGACTGGTGAGATGGCTTAATGGTTAAGGTGCTTGCCTGTGAAGTCAAAGGACTCATGCTCAACTCTCCAGATCCCATGTAAGCCAGATGCACAAGGTTTTACAAGTGTGCAAGATTGCATGAGGTGGCACATGTGTTTGGAGTTTGACTGCAGTGGCTGGAGGCCCTGGCATAACAATTCTGTCTCTCTCCCTCTCTCATTAAAAAAAAAAAAAAAAAAAAAAAAAAAAAAAAACAGGGCTGGAGAAGTGGCTTAGCGGTTAAGTGCTTGCCTGTGAAGCCTAAGGACCCTGGTTCGAGGCTCGATTCCCCAGGACCCATGTTAGCTAGATGCACAAGGGGGTGCATGCATCTAGAGTTCGTTTGCAGTGGCTGGAAGCCCAAGCGTGCCCATTCTCTCTATCACTCTCTGCCTGCCTCCCTCCCTCTCCCTTTCTCTCTCTCTCTGTCACTCTCAAATAAATAAATTAAAATTTTTTAAAAAAGCATATGCTCTGTATGGACACATCATGCATTGGTACCATCATTTCCCTCCTCCCTGCCCCCATTCTGCTGAGGGGCCCCGTCAGTGGGGTTGTGGGTCATGCTTTGTGAGAGCAGCAGCAGTGACTGGGGGATGCCTCTGGGAACGAACACCCCACTGAGTTGTGGCTCTTACAGTCATTCTGCCTGACCCCCTGCAAAATTCCCTGAGCCATGGTGGGTGTGTTAGGTCTACTCTAGTGTTGAGGAGCTTCTGGATCTGTGCTTTGGTAGGTGTTGCAGATCCTCGGCGTCTGTCTCCAGCACCTGGTACAGACTATCAGGTTCACCGCAGGAGCAGCGCTCCTGTTCATCTCACCAAGTCCTCTGTGGTTTCACCTGGGCCTGGGCTGAAGGGCGAGGGAGTCTCCTCGGGTCTCGCTACCTTAGTTCTCACATGCTGATCCCCTCACCAGCCAGGGGTCTGGGTCAGTTACTTTGCTGAACAATTACCTAACCAGAAGCCCCTTAAATAGAGAAGGGCTGATTTTGGCTTACAGTTTCAAGGGATCCATCCCATCATGGTGGGGAAGGCATGGCCACAGGGGGAAGCCAGCTAGTCACACTGCATTCAGTTAGGCAACAGAGAAAGAGGACAACTTGTTCTCAGCTAGCTCTTCCCTCTGGATTCAGGCTGGGATTCCCCCCACCCCCAGCCCATGGAACACTGTCATGCGGTTAGGGTGGTTCCCCCCACCTCAAATAACCCGACCTAGAAAATCCCTCACAGACATGCCCAGAGACTTGTTTCCATGGTGATTGTAAGCCTGTCAAGATGACAGCCCAGATTAACCATCACACTTACTGGTGAAATATCTAGAGAGCTTCTCGTATGTTCTGGGTGCAAGTTTCTCATCACATGTGTGATTTGCAAATGCTGTCTACCTGCTACTGCCTTTTCACTGCATCCCTCCAACAGACTCTTTTGCAGAGTACAGCTCAATATTGAAGAAAGTCAACTTCTTTCATCATGTTCAATTAATAGACTAAAATTAATCAATATTTAACTCCTATGGAAATAATACAGGGAACTGAAAGACCTTTATTCTTCTCAGTCCATATTCTTCCCTTGGTGGTGGTTGTCCTTCCCCAAACAGCAGTCTCACAAATCTTAGGTTCCTGTCCTTCACAACTGTTCACAATTGCACGGGGCACCTAGGCCGGCCCGCTCAGATGCTCGGCTGCCTTCTCTTGCGTCCACCCTTCCTGTGGGGGCTCCCTCCCTCCACTGTGAAGTCAGTGCTTTGGCAAGGCCTTCGGTGAACGCCTCTTGTGGAAAAACCTCGCAATCTTCTTTTCAGAGTGCCTGTTTTGCTCTTGTTCTTGGAGATGGGTGCGTTGTTGCAGGTTAAGGCAATCCAGTCTTCGTGATGCTTGCCCAGAATGACGGCGCTGACTCACACTGCTGCCCAGCCCCCTCCCCCATGGTGGGCCTCAGAGTTGAATTCGGAGTAAGCTGAGCCCCACGTCTGCACAGTTACAGGTCACATCGGACACACCCTCCGCACTCCCTGCTTCACCTCCACTGGATCTGTTCTCTTCTCTGAGGACTCCCAGTGGGTGAATGCCAGATCTTCATTCACTCCTCACACCTCCCTGTCTCTGCCAGTTTGTTTCTTCTGTCTCAATATTGTGATTCTTCTCTTTGCCTCCCTCTCCTTTGAAGTCCTGGGATGTAACCTAGGACACTGTGTACGCCAGGCAAGTGCTATAGCACTCAGCTCCAGCCATAGCTTTCCATTCTGCCTGTGTGTGCGCACACATGCACAGACAGGTGTCCTTCTCCTCTATGGTTCCTTGAGGGGGAGTCTCTCAATGAGCTGGTGTTTCTGGTTAGACTGGTTGATCTGAGCCCACAGGACTGGGGTTATAGGTGTGTGTGGCCACACCAAACACCTGGGTGCTGGGGAATCAAGCTTAGTGTAAACTAGTCCCTCACACTTGAGCAGCAAGTGCTCTTACCTACTATGGCCCCTCTTTTTATTTTTGAGACAAGCTCTCACTTGACGTATAGGCTGGCTTTGAACTCACAGTCCTGCCTCAGCATCTAGAACTGTTAGAAAGACAGGCCTGCACCACCAGGCCGGGCCATCTTCCTGCATGCTACTTCGCTTGTCACATCCCGTGAGTTGCTTGACCCATTGGTTATGGTTTCAGTGTGGACAGTGTCCCTTGAAGATTGGCTTGCTCTGGGGCAGTGTTTTCAGGAGATGCTGGAACCCTCAGAGGTGGGGACAAGTGGGAGGCTGTGCTGTCACTGGGGTGTGCTCCCAAAGAGGGTTGTGGAACCCTAGTCCTTTCTGCTTCCTCCGACCCATGAAGCAGTTCTGCCCCACCGATGTGCTATATCCACAGAAGCCCCAAGCCCTGGGGCCACTCGATCAGCCTGGGACCAAACCCAGAATTCCTTTCTTTCTGTAAGTTGGGCATTTTTTTTTTGATAATGCCAGAAAACTGTCTCAATGCTCCCCCAATCCTTCCACTTCTCCGCCTCTCAGAGCCACGCTGGCCCTTCCTCAGACACACATGGCCGCTGCCCTGGTCTCTTTCCACTTTCAAGACTTCACCCTTCATCTGAAAAACCATGTCCGAGCTATTCTGCCGTGTGATTAATTCCAGGGATGGAAATCTTCCGGGACTTAACCTGTCTTTTTGCTGATTTTCTTACTGCTGGTTCTTTCTGCTGATTTTCACTTGATGACCTGGTCTACCATGGGTAGCAACTTGGCACTTCACAGGATCTCACCCTGTGGGCACCCCAGAGTCCCAAGCAGAACTGCCTGTGTCTACGTCCCTCAGTGCTTCTGACTGGTGGAGGAGGATGGAGTCGGATCAAGGTTTGGCCTCTCTTGCTGACTCGGGGCCAAGAGCAAACCCTTGCCAGCTGCTCTCTCCATGTGAACCTGCTGCTGTGCCGTCCTGCAGGCTCTGTAACACCATGCATCAGCGTGGACCCCCCTCCCCAAGTTCCTCCTTCCCCGAGGACCATGGGGGAACCACTCGAAAAAGGAGTCCCAGGAACATTGCACATACTGTGTCAGGCAGCAGGGTGTGGGGGAAGGACTTGGGAGTCCAGAAACCCAAAGTGCTCCCAACCCTGAATGCCACCTCCTCACTCCATCAGCCTCCTGGCTTGTCATGTAGGACACGTGACGGCAGGGACCACCTGGCTCAGAAGGAAACCTGCCCCACCTGCATCTTCCGAAGCACACCGCAGAACCGATGCCTCCAGATGTCCGAAGCCCGGGAACTTTCCATCGCTGCCTCACTGGACCCCCCGGGGTACCCGAGACTGTCAGCTGCTCCTACTCCCGACACCCTCCCAGCTCCTACAGGCCACCACTGGCTACTCCTTTCCCCCACTGCCCATCTCTGTGTCCCCAAACAAGAGTTCTTCAGAGCCCCACCCATGCCCTCTCCTCTCAGGTCCCAGTCCAGGACGTCTCCAGGCTGGACAGACCTTCTCACGTGTGCCGTGTGCGGCCCACACTCCCCTGGCCTCATCAGCTGCGGCCCCCATAACTGCAAGGTGGGCAGTGTGGGCACCCCCTTCTGGAACCTGGCAGGCAGTTACACCAGTCCATGCTCCTGCCAGTTGCTCATCCCACGGGCTCTGAGAACACCTACTTCAAGCACTGTGGCCGGTGGCTTTGGTTTACCACTTACACTCTTGGCCAGCCCGGAGGCAGCCGCTCCCAGGAGCATCTGGCCAGGGTCCAAGACCAGCCAGCATTTGTGCATTCACCTGGTCTCCTCACCCCACAAATGCCCAGGACCAGAGGTCAGGCTGGCATCTGCTCTCCTAGATGCTGCTGGGTTCAGTGTCTGTGAGTATGGCACCCACGCTGGAGGGCCAGCAGACCCAGGCCAGGCTCCTACCTCTATCCCGAGCCCAGCTCTCCAGCCCCAAAGACAGAGCACTTTTCTCCCAGCTCTGCTCCCTGCCCAGGATGCTTGGACTCCTCGTTATCGACCCGAACACAGGTTTCACTGGTTTCTCTTGGGGCCTCTGCCGAGTATCCCCTCCTCACAAAGCATCTCCAACTCTGTAGACCACACAGGTCTCAGCTCTGAAAACTCCCTGACTTTGCAGATTGCTGGGCACCTAGCCCAGCATATCTCCTTCCCTTTAGTAACAAAATTCCCACCAGGGATAAAAATATGGAACATTTCCCAGCTTCCATTGCAACTCAGTGTGAGCATCTGATTTCCAGCCAAGTGGACGAGCTGCAACCAGATCTTCCCTTCCACCTCGAGGAGGCATGCCCTTCTGCATCCTTTCCTGCCTCCCACTACCTGGAAGATGAGTGTGATGGTAAGAGTCCTGCAGCCCGGCTGGAGAGATAGACTAGTGGTTAAGGCACTTACTCACAAAGCCATAAGACTCAGGTTTGATTCCCTAGTACCCATGTAAGCCAGGTGAACAAGGTGACACATGCATCTGGAGTTCATTTACAGTGGCTAGAGGCCCTGGCATGTCCATTCTCCCTCTATCTGCATGCCCCTTTCTCTCAAATAAATGAATTAAACACATATTTTTTAAAGTCCTGCAGCCATCTCAGACCACCCAGAAGAAACACAGGATGATGAAGCAGATGCCACCTGGGTATCCTTCTCTTAAGAGCCACCTCGCTTGTCTTCTCTGAGATAGTTACTGTATTTTCTGTTGGGTGCAGGCTGTTTTCCTAGCTAGATGGAGTAACTTTTGCTACTCATATCCCTGCTTTATTTATGATCTCTAACACAATGTGAGCTCTGGAGGCTTCTAGTCACCTGTGTTCACAATACCAACGAATACAGGGCACAGCCAGGGGGCAGTCTCAAAGATGCAGATGGTCAGCACTCAGTTTCAGGACACAGACTGACCAGGATCAGTGCTCAGTATGTGACTATGGTCAGAACTCAAGTGTGTAACTGGGTCCAGAGCTCCATATATGATCATGACTGGGACTCCCATCTGTATGGTTCTTTCAATCAGATGCCTCCCCATAGCTTTGTGTTCTAAAGTTTTGTCTCTCCTCTTGTGGCAATTTTGAAAGTGGAGTCTTGCTGGAGAAGGTGTTACTAAGGGTCACCTGGGGCTGTTATAGCCCAGCTTTCCCTGGCCAGAGCTCAGCTTACTCTTGCTGCTTCCTGCCGGCTGCTGTACAAAGATGGATGCCAGCCTCTGCTCCACCATCCCTTCCCTGCTGTGAGGAAGCTTCCCCCCGCACCAAAAAAAAAGCTTCCCTTTCCTCCCAGCAGCTGCTTTTGGCTGGGTTTGTTGTCCCAGCAACACTGCTACAATGGCAAACTGTCACCAACGAGTGGTGCTATTGCTGTTGTAAACATATTTTTGCTCTTTCAGAACTGACTTGTACGAGAAATATGGGAGGATTTGAAACTATGGACTAGGGAAGCCTTGCAGTGCCATAAGCAGAGGACAGACATTCTGGTGAGAGTTTGGGAGACCTAAGTGCATGCAGAGCAGTGGACTGTGGGGGCTCAGCTGATGGCTGGGGGAAATATTTCATTGGGACTGGGCTAGAAGCCGTTTGTGTGAGAGGCTGGCTCCATTCTTCCCATGTCATCAGAACCAAGACAAGTTGAGTTTGTCATGGACTGGTAGGTTTGGTAGAGGAAAACGCAGAGCAGAGGGATACAAAGCATATAAAATTAGCATGGAAAGAAATGAAAGTTTTGGGCCAGAGACTCCAGCCTGTTTGAGAGATGACCACCATTGAGATGGGGCTAGCTACTCTGCCTGGGTCAGTACAAAGAATGCTGATTCTCCTTTGAAAGGAGGGGGCATGAAGGAAGAATGCTGAAGGAACTTCCTGCTCTTCAAAGCTAGTTTGGTTTTCCCTTTGAATAACAAATTTGATAGGCCACCTGGTGCTGGTTTTGAAAATGATGGACACAAAGAAGGTCATCAAATTTGCAACACAGTTTTTTGGCACTGTGAGGCAGGGTCAGTCTTGGGATACAGGTAGTGAGGATAAATCATGGTTTGCAGTGGAGACCCCAAGATTTTGGAAATGCCAGGACTATGAGACCGCCACCAAGGAAAACTGTTTACTCTGGCTTAGGTGGATCTGCCTGACAAACCTGTAGCCAATAGTGGAGAGGCAGAACTTGGACCCGAGATATTTTGTCATGGGTTCCAGATGCTGGACACAGAGTCACAGGATTTGATGTTTTTTCCTGTTGATTATTTATTTTGCATTCGTCTATTCTTTCTTTGCTGTGCCTTCTTTTTGCAGTGGGGATGGTTGTTCTCTGACGTTGTGGGTATTTAACTTGTGTTTTGATTTTACAGACTCACAGTTGAGAGACTGTGTTGAATCTCAAATGAGGCTCTGGATTTTCAAACAGTGCCAGGACTGACAAAGACTATGAGGACTTTTAAAGTTGGACTGAATGAATTTTGCATCATGAGGTGGTCATGGGTCTATGAGGGCCAGGAATAGAATGTGGTGATTTGAACAAGGTGTCCCCCAGCACCTTGTGTTTTGAATGCTTGGTCTCCAACTGGTGGTAATTTGGGTAGTGGAGGCTTGCTGGAGAAGGCATGATGCTGGAGCACAGGCTTGGGGTGTTGTAGCCCAGCTTCTCCCTCTCCAGAACTTAGCTCACTTCCCTGCTACTTCCTGTCAGCTGCTGAGCCATGGCATGGTGTCCAGCCTCTGTTCTCATTCCTTCCCCCCAGGATGAGGCCTCCTCTCAAGACCATGAGCCAGAGTAAACCCTTTCCTCCCATCAGATGCTTTTGGTCAGAGTAAACCCTTTCCTCCCATCAGATGCTTTGGGTCAGGTGTTTGCAGCCGTCTGTGTGTGACTGGATTGAGGCTCAGCCTGGAACTGGAGTAGCATCAGGGTAAAATTATATAAAATGTTCTTGTGATGAAAGGTAAAGGTTAGCCATGTGGATGTCTTCAGTGGACAAGGACCTGGAATGAGGACTCCCAGAGGCAGTAACACTGAGAAAGACCTGGGCTTCACAGGACAGAAGGCTGACCTCGTAAACCCCCAGAGCAGAAGAGCAGAGGCAGCCCTGCCGCAGAAGGCCTGTGTAGGGGTGGTTTTAAAGTCTGGGTTTTCCACATGAAATCAGGGACATCTCCCACCCCACATAAAATGCCCTCACATGGGCTAGGCTTACCCAGAGCTGTTGGGAGTAGCACAGCATCCCATCCAGGCCAGTCCACCCAGTCTGCTGGTGGTGAGACCTGCCTCCCAAGACCACCCAAGCTGCAGCTGCAGCCCACCTGTAAGGGGCAGGAAACTTGTGATATGGAAGGACACACAAGGTGGCCACGGTGGGGGGGGGTGTAAATCTGGGACCAGGGGGCTTTCAGCTGCCTTTCTGGGGTTGGAAGACTAGAAACAGGTCACTCCAGCATGAGGAGAGAGATTCCAGCTCATTCACTCAGCAGCAGTGTCGCTGCCTTCTTATTGCTATTTTGTGATTATCGAAGAAAAATACATTTTGCATGAAAAAGCAGCAGGTACAAAATGACACCCGATCCATACAATATCAAGTGACAAGATGTACGTGGCATCTGTAATCATAGGAATAACACTGGAAGGAAGGTCATGGGCCCGAGATGGAGGACTCTTGAGCCAGAATGGAGGACAAAGCAGGAGCCTAGCCCTCCTAATCTGCCATAAAAGAGGGAGACTGGGGCCCAGAGATTGCTTAGAGGTTAAGGTGCTTGCTTGCGAAGCCTAAGGACCCAAGCTCAATTCCCCAATATCCACCTAAGCCAGATGCACAAGGTAGCATGTGTCTAGAGTGTTTTTACAGTGGCTGGTGCACCCATTTTTTTCTCCCTCTGATAATATTTAAAAAGAGGGAGGCTTTCAGGACTGGTACACCACACTTCCAGAACTCCAAGGCCTGCAGGGAGTTGCCATGTAGCAAAATCGGGGGCACTGGGCCTGGCTAGCTACAGTAATGGGAGGCCAGGTTCACTGTGACTTCTTCCCCACTCAGTGAGCCCTGAGCAGAGCATGACCTGCAGGCTAGTTCTCTAGTCCTGCCCTACAAGTGACCACTTCCCATGAAGACAGGGACACAAGAGCACAATGAAGTGATGTCATGTGTCCTCTAAATCTTCCTCAACTCAGGATTGGAGCTATCCTGGCTCCCTAGGCACCAGGTCCTGGTACCTTTTCCCAGGCTGGTCAGAGGTGGGACTTGAGGCCCTACCTCACCCTCCTCTGGGCCAGCACCCCTAGGCCAGCCCTATATCTCCTCTTCACCTTCAGGATCATGCTTGAGTCCTCCAGACCAACAGGACCACCACAGGAGCCTTGGGTGGGTCCCTGGGCAGCTCCATCATCAGGGACTCCATCTACAACTGAGAACGAGGCTTCCTGGGTGGAGCGTACTGCCACCAGATGCTCAAGGGTCTGGATGGGGGCCTCGATGCTATCAGGTTCTGTTGGGCCATCAGTGTACTCTGCTGCTGGGACCAGTTGGCCAGCAGGGCATCCTGATGCCTGTGCAAGTCCAGCAGCAGCTGCTCAAAGTAGGTGCCTTGGTTGATGCTACTGGGTTCCTCCAAGAGGGCAGAGGCAGTGCAGGCACTGGAATGGAAGGCACAGCAGGCCCAAAGTTCCCGCAGGAAGGTGGCTGTGGGAGCACTGCAGCTGGGAAGGTGGCGGCGAAGGTGGTGCATGGAAGACTCCATCAAAGCCCAGAGTGTCAGGTTCAGGTGGGCTGGGGCCATCGATGGTCTGCGCAGGTAACCAGAGGCAGCGAGGGGCCTTGTCCTCCTTGATGGCTAACAAAGGGAGATAGGAAAATGTCATTCTATGCTGGACACTGCCTGGCAATCCAAGCAGGGCTAGGCATGGCGGGACTGTGGCATGCAGGGTGATCTCAGCTCTGTAACTGTTTGATGCACAATCCCCTGGGCAGGCAGCAACACAGTTACAGAGACCAGTAAGGCCATATTCCACAGAGTGGTACTTTCTCCAACACTCAAACCACCACAACCCATTCTAACCATCTGCCTTTATCCGCCCACCCAGCAGTCCATCCATCTATCTACCCGCTGTCCTATCTGTCCATCTATCTATAGATATCCACCCACTCCTCCAGATGTCCACCCATTCGTTTATCAATCATCCATCTTCTTCCCATCTACTTCCTTCTGTCCAACCTTCTTCCCAGCCACCAGCCATCCACGCCTATGGGTCCATCCATCCACTTCCCTTCCCATCTCCTTCCTCTGTCCATCCTCCTACCCAGCCAACAGCCATTCACGCTTGTGGGTCCACCCATCCACTTCCTCTTCTGCTAATCTATTCTTGCCCCTTTCACTCATCATTCCAATCTAGTTTTCCATCCAGCTATCCAACTGGGTGCTCACTGTCTGTACATCCCAGGGGAGGTTCCAGGAGGAAAAGGGGCTGAGCTTGTTCAGGCCCTGCATGTGGAATTCTGTGACCTTTACCCCTATGGCACCCCTGCTTATCTTGTCATGGGACACAGGCTCCTGGAACATGGGCTCTGCTTGGTCAGGGCAAGTGTGTGTATGGGGGGGGGGGGGACATGGAGGGAGGGGTGACATTGGCTGGGCTGTCTTTCCCACCAGATCAAGTCCATAAGCTAGCATGGATCCACTCAGGTTCCTGTGGTGGCTGTGAGTCAGCTGCTATGGGATCCTAAGGAAACCCTGTTTGAGCATCCAGCTCCTAACCTGCAAAGAGAAGGTCTGGCTTAAGAGCTCTATCTCGGGATCTGGACAGGTTAGAAAACAGCTGTTCCTGGGATGTGGAAGGTCCCAGCATGGTTTGGCCAGGACACTGTGGGAATGACAGCAGGCAGGTACTGGCATTTTTCTAGAACTCTCTCCATTACCTTCATCTTACTGTACTCAAGTCCACCGTCCAGGCCCAGAAACAGGCTACTGTAGGGCTAGGCTGTGACTGGACAGGGACAGTGAGAACAGAGGACTTCAGAGCGGCTTGCTAGGAACACAATGGCTACTGGGTCCTCCTTCCCATAGGCCCCCAAGCCATTCAGACCGCTACAGTGGCAGTGGGTCCAGAGAGGGCTGACAGATGTGACAGGACCCTCAAGTCAGCTCTACTCATGTTTACATGCAACAGCCTTCAGTCCACTGTCCATTCCTAGTGCTTCCACTGCCCTGGTGTGGAGTTGCTGCCCAGTCACCAGCCCAGGGCAGACACAGCCACGCAGTCACCCAGGTGAAGTACAGACAGTGGGAGAGCCTGATGAACCCAAGAGGAAGGGGTAGAGCCAGCAGCCTCCCTCATTAAGGAAGGACCCACGTGTCACCTCAGGGCAGCATAGCCAGAGCCAGTGAGGCCACCTTGCACTAGCCTCCATCCTGCACGATGAAGACTGGCTCCCACACCCTACTGGCCAGCCTCCACAGCCCAGCAGACTAGGAACTGGGAGGAAAAGCAGCAGGGAATCTAAATGTGACAGAACATGGTGCCCACCATGTGCACATCGCACACACCTTGCCTCTACCCCATCTGCAGGGCTTAAGTCAGTGGCTCAGCTCAAAGGCACATGGACATGCCCCTTCCAAGCAAGGGCATGGTGCAGCCTCCCAGACAATGGGTGGAGGGACAAAGGGAAGGACAGGATCTCTCTCCCACCAGCTCACTTGGCATCTGCTGGCTGCCCTGCACATGAACAGCCTCAGTGTGGCTTCAGTACTGTAGGCCAGGATAACGAGGCCAGCTGGGGTAGTTGCCAGTGGATTCTGTCCACACTGCTGAGGGAGCCCTGAGCGCCTCTGGATGGCCTGCAAGGCCAGGGGAGGAGCCTCCGCAGGCGTGCGGAAGGAAGTAGCTAGACAAAGGCGGCCCTCGCCGACCCTGAACCCTGGTCCTGGAAACAGAGCTCCAGCTAGGATGACTGCCTGCTCCTGTGAGACAGGGGCTCCTGCAGCCGTCACCCCACTCAGAGCTCCAAGGGCTCTGCACAGGCTGCATGTAGGCTGTGGGTGAGTTCAGAACACCCCAAGATCAGACTCAGGGGACATGAGACAATCAGAAGCCCAGCTCTGTAGCCAGCTGTGGGGACTGTCAGTAGTCACACATTGTCCTACCACACAGCAATGCTAGAGACAGGCAGGCAGGCATGTCCCTTCGGCTATGTAAGGACATGGCCAGCCAACAGCTTTTCAGCTGACTGGCCCCAGCCGGAGCCTTCACCTGCCCCTAGCACTTCTGAGACCTCCCCCCAATTCTGCAACAGGTCTCCAGGGACAAAAGATTATCATGATCCCTTCCATTAGGCCCAAAGAAAGGGGCCCATCCTACCCAGCCACCTCAAGGAACAGAGAGTATGGAGGTCCACACGAGGCCAGCCTGCAGCTCTGATTCTTAGTCCCCACAGCCTGGCCCTGCCCAAGTCCCAGGGCAGTGTTGCTCTAGAGAGGTGTGGCTGGCTTGGTACACCTAGGCATCAGCTATGATGTCCCCACCCAGTCCTAGGGCTCTACAGCCACTTTCCTCTTCTTGTCTTCAAGTCTCTTAATCAGCAAACACCAAAGGTGGTCCTCACTGTGTGGGTCACTTCCTTGGGGGACTCAGGGTACCAGGGACTGGTCAGTTGGATTCCCCTGAGGGAGATAAGCCCAGCGCAGGCCTAGGCCTCATGTCAAAGCAGGCACACACAGGAGGCCATGTCTGAGTTCCTGCAAGCATGTCTGAGGGTCCCTCCAGGTTGAGGACTTGCAGGAAAGGCCTGAGTCCCCTTCCCTAAGGCTGCCCCAAACCTGGTACACACTACCTATAGGTTCACCTCAAAGGACTATGGACTGAAGAAAGAGTAAGTGGGAGGCCCATTCCCTCCCACTGTCACGCTTCAAACCCTATGGTCACTGAGGCTCTGTGTCCTTCCAGGGAAGGTCTTCCCCCCGATCGGACCTCCTGGTTTTAATACCTGGTGGCTTAATGACAGTCATGCTTGAGCTCTGCATGCTAAGCCCATTCTTGGGAGTGCTGATGTGGGGCAGTCAGCTGCAGTGTGGCCGGGCAGAACCCCTTCTAGCCACATCGTGTGAGAGGTGACATGGCAGGGGCTGAGGGGACCCTGGGCCTGCCCATATAGTGGCCTGCCATGCCGGTCAGACTCCATAGTGACATGGAAATTGGGCCTGAGCATCCTGCCTACCCAGCAGCTACAAGGCGGTAGAAATGGCCTCTGCTCCCAGGCCACACGGGCCCTGTGAGCCTGCCAGTGACTTCCTATCAGGGGCCTTGGGGAATCTGGGGGTCGTAGCTGCACCATGCCAAAGGTGAGGCAGCCCTGGATGGGACATGAACTCAGGGCAAACAAGCAGCTGGCTTTGTGTTCTGGTTCCTTTATTTTCCCATCTGGAAGTAGCAGCTCTGGGCAGGAGGCATCTCAGATTCACGCTCCTCCCTGATGTATGCCCCCAGGGGCTGTGCCATGGAAGTGGTCATCAAAGAAGGCCCAAGTGGCCAGTTAGGGGTAGGGCAGACCGGTGATGGTCTTGCTTACTTGGCAAGGGCTCTCCTTCTTGGCATTTTTGGGATCCACGACTGAGCTCTGTGGCACCACACACTCAACAGGAGTGAGGACACAGCTGGGGTCAAGATCTCTCGTCTAGCTTCTTGCACACCGCACCACGAAGGTCACTCCACTTGTGCCTGAGGTCACTCAGGTCATGGTGGCAGTAGCCTAGTGAGCTCACCGCCTTCAGGATCCTGCTCCACACTTTCCGGGCTGGTGGATCCAGCAGTGCTACTCTCTGGACCAGAACCTCTGTCTCCCGAGTGCTGAAGTTGGGCTTGTGTCTTGGTGCGGAGTCAGTGCTTGCAAGCGGGGCCACCTCTGCTGGCTCAGGACTGGAGCTCTGCTGGTATGGGGACTTCCTGCTGCTGGACCCTGGAAGGGTGCAAAGGCCAAGTGGGTGAGGCCCTGGGGAGCAATCCCTGCCCCCTTCCGGGGAAAAGTCCACCCAGAGTCCTCCCCACTTTCAGAACAACTCCCTTCCTGGAAGAGCTGGTGTAGATGCCCTCCACACTGGAAGGTGACACCTACCATCAGTCCACAAAGCCTGAGTGGCATCTGGAACAGGCAGGCCATTCTGTATTCTGCAGGTCCCAGCCTGGATGGACAGTCTAGAGTTGCAATGGCCATAGCCAACCACTTTGGAAGCCCACAGCAGACAAGAGGGCAGAAGAGACAGAGTGAGCCCAGGAAAGGGGAGCCCATGCAGAGGAGCGGAGCTGAAAGCCATACGGAAAAGTCTGTGGAAAGGACCCAGTTCTTGCTCCAGCTCCTGGCTCAGAGTAGTGGAGCCCAGGGAAGGATGAAAGCAGGTATGTGTGCTGGCTGCCCACCCCAGGCTGAGGACACAAGGCTCTCAGAGTTATAGAACAAGGTAACTCCCATACAGGTCCAAGGAGAGGTGGATGGTGAGGCCTCTGGGCCCTGGCAGGCAGCAGAAGAGACCACAGTCCCGGACAAAGAGCCACCAGGCAGGAACTGCCCACCCTCCAGGCATCAGCAGGCATGGAGCAGGTCCAGCTAAGTGGGGCTGACACCCTTATGGGGCAGCAGTGACCACATCTGTTGGCAAGACCCTCGAAGCCCCATTTGGACATCTCATGCCACATGGCACACACAAGGCCTCTGTGTGATCATACTCAGTAGAGGACAGCAGTGTCCCTGGTGTTTCCTGGGCTGAGGGAGCTGGGCAGCCACATGGCGGGGGTCAGTGCCCAACTCAGCCCTCACAGGAGATGGCTGGTGCACTCAGCAAGTTGCTCCACTTTCAACCACCTGGGATCTAACTGGTCAGGAAGGGGAGAAGGCATTAAAATGTCTCATCACTATCCAAATGAAGGTGGTGCAGAGCTGTTAGACCTGGGATAAAGTAGGAAGGCCAAAGGAGATCCCACAGGCTGACACAAGGCCATGGCCCTTTTCCCCACATCTGGCATGGAAGACCAAGGTAAGCCAGGAAGACCAGGGCAAGGGCCATCTGGCTGTGTCCCAAGATGAAGAAACTGGGCCTCCAGGCCACACTTATAGTCCTGGTATGGCCCAGAAGCTCTTCCTGTCAATGCTTGTCCCCACTAAGGAATATAGGGACCCAGAGCACCTAGGCCCCTTTGGGCCTCTTGAGGCCATCTTGGAGGACTCCCGGTGGCAAGCTAGCCCAGGTTCTCTGGGGGCTGAGCAACTTTCACAACACCCTGTTCTGGCCAGGTTGTAGTCCCCCAGCCACCGTTCTGCCTCCTTCCCCACCTGGGCATGTCTGTTCCCCAGAGGCACAGAGGGGCTTGGGGTCCAGAGCTAGGATTACTACTGGTGACAGGATCCCAAAGTCAGGCTTGTATCCTTCACATTCCCAAGGTTCTTGCTGCAGCCTCTCCCTGCCTCCTTCAGAGCCCTTGGGCAGGTGGACAGTGGACAGCTGGGCAGTAGGAGAGAGAGGAAGTCAGTGTCCAAGAGAAGGGAGAAGTTGGGGACCAGCCTGTACACTGGGCTGGTGGGTGGCCTGGATGAAGCAGGCACCCAGCAATGGCATCTCCTGGATCTGCCCCATGAAGGCCCAGTCCTTGACAATCTGGTTCACATACAGCATGTTGCTCTGCAGAAAGAGGAAGAAGCAGGGGCAGGCCACAGGGGTCTCTTGTGTGGAATCAACAGAATTAACCAGTAGTTTGGGGTCTGGTGGCCATGCCCCTTCCTGTTAAAAATGCCTGGTAGCAGAAAGGGAAGGGGTTGGGAAGTGCCCATCATCTGAGTCGGGCAGAGCAGGATCTACCTGTTCAACTCCTCACTTCCATACGCTCCAAGTATAAGGACCACAAGCTCCCTCCATGCATGTAAAGGAACCAGGACTTGTCCAGGCCATTTTCAGTCAAAAGCAGACAGAATGTCCCCAGCACCTAGGTGGTAGACTGATGGGGAGACCAAAGGCTGTCCAGAGCACAGAACTCTTGTCTATAGCATCTGCAGGATCACCACTCCTGTAAATGCCCTATCCTTACAGATGGCATCCTGGCAGAGGCCCTGCCTTCACTAGCAGAGCACTGGTCACACACAGGTGCTGCTGAGAAAACCCAGGAGTGTGATGGGAGGTATATGACGGACAGGGTGTGAGTGGCTGGGGGGCGAGGGGTGTGAACAGATGGGGTGAGTGGGTGGGGGGGTGAGCAAGTGAGCAGGGGGACGTAGCGAGTGAGTGGATGGATGAGTTAACAGGTGGGGTGGGTGGGTAGGTGGATGGGTGTGTCGATAGAAGGGTAAGGGGTGAGCAAGTAGGGAGTGGGAATGGGTGGATGGGTGGCTAGTGGGAACAGGTGAGAGTTGGTAGAGAGTGGACGTCCCACTGCTATCAAGCAGAGTGGCTCCATGAAGCTAGAGAACAGGATGAGGAGAAGCTGGCCAAGAGGACACTAGGTCCTTCATACCAGCTTGTCACCTGGCCCTCTCCTTGGCCTCATTATCCAGTTTTACCCTAACTCCCTTTGCACACTGAAGTGACCAATATGTCCACGAGGGAAATGGCTGGGATATTATGGAGCACACAGGAAGAGGCTTGCGAATGGTTACCTTCCCACCCTAAGGAAGGCAGCTCCGAGCCCGTCACAGAGAAGGGCACCAGGGCTCCGGCCTGTTGGGAGAGGAAAGACTGGGCCTCACACCTGTTGGCACTGCCTGGATGTTCCGCCTCTCCTGAGTGTTAATCTGATCACAGAGACCTGGGCAAAGCAGTCCTCGGGAGAGCCAGGTGTGCGCCCTTACACCCGGCGCATGGCTGGGTTCAGTCCCCGGGCCTGCCCAGGCAGGAGCTGTGGCGTGGCGGCCCCCGTCCCAGCACGCCCACCCACTCACAGCTCATCATGGAGCCAGAATTGATTTCACAAGGGTCATTTCACCCGACTGCAAATATTACAGGGAAATTCATTTTCTTTTTAGGAGTGTTCTGGGAAATGAAGCAATTAGCATGATCTTAAACCGACATGCACTATCAATTGCAATTCAATTACTGGGATTAACTATGGCAAGGGGGGTAGTTAATTGTGGGAATTGCCATGGCCAGGAAGGTGGCCAGAGTGCAGGGCAGGGCCTCGGTTTGGCTCCAGCGTGTCTGTGCAACACAGGCAACAGCAAATTGGAGGACGGGTGCTGGCTGACCACATGCCTGGCCTGTTTCCAGGCTCCCCATCACCTCTGTCTGCTCTGGGAGTGGGGTCCCACAGTTACGAGCCATACTACTTTGAAGATCTAAAGGTCTTGAGCCGAGGACGCTTGGCTCAGCCACCCTTTCACATACTAGCTCCACTTGCACAGACTTGCAGGTTACTAACCCAACCCTACAGACCAGTCTTGCCCCTGGCCACTGACCAGCTCAGGTGCAACACACCCAGAACTCGGCCTTGGCTGTGCCTGGACTCAGGGACTCGCTCATATTCCCACACTCTGTATAGCTCTCTCTACAGATGCAAAGAACGACGGACTATGGTTCATGCATGTACGCAAAGCTATAAAATGTCAGTGCCAGCCCCAAACCCAAGTTTAGGCTAGCTAGCACCAAAGGACAGGGGTCTCCATTAGGATGGAGTTCAGTACCAAAGGACAGGGGGCTCCCTGCAGGACTGGGGCCAAGCCCTAGGTCAGCATCCTCGGGTAATACTACCTTCCTCAGGACGAGGACCCAAGACACTTGGTTGGCATCCAGGACAATGAAAGCCTTACTTGGGATATACTGTAGTGTGAGTACCACATGGACAGGGCCAACCTGTGCTCTGTATCCCATCCTGCTGTCCCAGTAGCTAAGGGACACTGCTGCCTCGTCCCTGGGGAGTAATATGGCTCCTTCATGGCCTTGGTGATGAGAAGACAGGGAGGCACACTATTGAGAGCTGTGCCAAGAGCTCAATACCCACTTGGACCAGGGGCTCAGGCCACAGGCAGGAAGGGGTGGCTTCCCTGCACTTGATCTAGCAACCACTCAGAGCTCCAAGAACACAGGCCACTGCCTGGGACTTCTCTGCTTGGGGCAGCACGGACTCTTGTAGCCTGGATCAGTCCAGCTGAGACAACTTCCCCAGGTCAAAATCCCTGACGCATGGCCAGGGCACAGACAACTTTTGCTCTGGGTTTTGGGGAAGGCTCCCTTTAGAGGTGTACACCAATGGATTCTCAACTCATCACAGGCCACTGCTACAGAGGGCTGCGAAAGTGTCCTGGGCCCTGGTGGCCTTCCTGGGTTGCAGATGTCCTGCTCAGCCTCCAATCATCCCAGGCAACTGTACAGCAGTATCTGTCAGGACCACAGGACACAAAGGAGCTGGGGACAGCTGTCCTTATGCTGGGACCACCGCTAGGCACACTGTCTGGACTCGGGAGAAGAAACAACAAGGACAGCGACGACTTCCCTCCAGGAGGAGCTCAGATGTATGCAGAGCGCACACGCGCCACATCTAGCATGAGGGACAAGACTGCCAGGGCCTCGTCGCAGCGAGGGGACAGCACCTTCCATGGGAGAAGGCGTCCAAGTCCGCATTTAGCAAGAGCTTTGACGTCCTGGCCATCAAAGCAATCCACACGCACAGCGCCACTTCTGCTGTGACTCCTGAACACGTACGTGGACACATCATTGCCGGGCATCCTTGCCACATATAGCTTGCAGCACCACCGGACACAGGGTGCTGCAGCAACACCACTGTGTGTCTTCTCGCCCCCTCACGAAACCTCCACAGGGCTCACTGATCGATGCACGTCACCATCTTGGACAACAAAGGGCACAGCTTGAACACAAGTCACCGCTGATCTGGCGCCGGGGGAGGGGGCTCACTGCAGAAAGTCACTTTCCCCACAGGCACTGGGCAGGGCCCTCTGGGTGCACATATAGGGCAGATTGCTCATGCCCACCTTCTAAGCCACTAGGGGCCAAAGCCCTTTACTCTCCTGCGAATGAGGCAGCCTACATCGGTCCTCCTAGCACAGCTCAGAGCAAAGTGGCCACACTATACCAGCCAGGCAGTGTCACAGCCAGAAGGCTAGGGCTTGGGCATCCTTGCCCTGATCTTCTCTGGTGACCCGGGGCACCAGGGGATGGGCCCATCCAGCAGGCAGCCCCACAGACTTGGCAGGAGCGACCCTAGGGAAACGAAGGTGTTTCACACCTCTGCGCCCTTCCCGAGATGGCGCATGGTGCTGGGGCTTCTTCCAAGGGTCTGTACCTCAATTTTTCTGGTACCAAAGCTGAGGACAGAGTGGATGAGAGATAAAGACAAGGAAGAGGCCCAGGAGCAGAATGGGGCAGGTGGAGCAGAAGTGGGAGCTGGATTTCAGCCTGTCACAGACAATAGAAGGCAGACTCTGACAACACAGAGCAAGGATCAGGGGCAGACAGCTGGCACAGGCTGGGGTCCCTCCTGTCACTGGCCACCTGGGTAGACCTCAGCTCCTAATGGGCCACGCACACTGGAAGATGTGCCCTAGATCCAGGCCACAAGCTTGCTCAAGAATCAGGCTGGGAGACAATACTAAGCAGAAATCAACCCTTGACCCTGGAGTGGGGGGTCAAGGCCAGGCCTGAGGAGGAGGGGTCTGTGAGCCCTAAAGCCTTCCATCTAGACCCTGGGCTGCCTAAATGAAGTCCTCCAGAGTCAAGCAGTCCAAAACACTGGTCTGAAGGGCAAGAGCACTGCAGCTGCATGCCCTGGTGAGGACATTACACAGATCAAGGCAGACTGCGCAACACCCTACCCTGGTGAACGTTTAAATCAACACTGACTTTTCTGATTGCTTCTAGAATGAGAACTCATTAAAAGCCTCACACAACCATCTTTTCTTCCTCTGGTGCCGCAGAACCACCTCACAGCGGACGCAGGAAGTAGCCCTGGTTCTGTGTGGGGGCGCTTGTGCATGTTACGGGTTCCCTTCACTTTAAGAAGAAAAATCTCCCCTACATTATTCTCTATCACACCTCTCTTATCTGATTAATATATTGCAACCATCTACCTGCAAGGCCGCTGCTCCAGGTCACGCAGCAGCCAGTTGCTACTTATTTATTTCTCTCTCCATTTACTTATAAGTAGGCTGTCCCTGCTCACGCCTACCCTGGGCAGAACTGTATGTGCCAAGCACAGGGAGGGGTGGGCAGGGGCTCCAGCCATTCCCCTCTCATATCACTTTATCAAGTCCTCAGTCCTCCCAGGTCTGCCAGGTAGCCATGGCAACAGAGCAGCTAGTTTGCTCGGAGCCTGTACCTGGGTCAGGTGACAACTGCTGGGGGGCTCCGGAAGGTGAGAGGCTTGGTGTGGGGAGCCCAGTGCATGCAGCAGCTGGCAACAGGCGGATAACAATCTGGTATCGAGCTGTCAGCTGGACAGTGCCTAGTGGCACACTGGCAGGAATGTGCCCATCTCATTCAGCCTCACAGATGAGGGCATACCATTCCCAGACAGGAACATCTGCCTTGGTTGCTGGCTCGTGGGGCTGCCTACGGCTTAGCAATCAGGCTCTGGGTGATTCTCCTCTGAAATGGGCTAAGAGGCAGGCAGCTCTGAGAACACCGCAGTTGGGACCACGCTGTCCTGGAGTCAGGCTGCCCAGCGTCTGGCCCCAGCCCCCACCACTCATGACCTATGTGATCTGGGCCAGCTACGGGGCTTCTCAGGAGCTCCTGCCTCATCTTTAATAAAACTGGACCATCTGAGCGCTCACTCCTGGGGCCTTTGTGTGGGCTGAGAAGAAGCACACACACACATCAGCTGCCCTTTGTCCCAGCGGCCCTTCCAGGGGTCCCACGACATAAGCCCACCTACCCACCTGCCTCATCACCACCGCTCACTCGCTCAAGGTCACCTGCAGTGTCCAGCACGCTCTACAGTGCTGTGAATCTAGCAATGGCTAGAAAGGGCCAAACCACAGCCTCCAGCCAGCTGGCCAACAGTGCAGTGGAAGGAGAGGAACAGCAGTGGAGGACCACAGCGGAGTCAGCCACCGTACAGCAGGGATGGGATGTGAGAAGGGTGGCACTTGCGTGTGACACTGTGCCATGGCATAAGCTGCTCCCGTGTGGAAAGGCCACAGGCTGAGGGTCGGGGGGGGAAGGGTGGGAGCAGGGCTGGGTGTTCCGTGCACTGTGGGCAGGCTTGGGCAGGGAGGGGTGAGCTCTACAAGCTGCATCTCCCGGAGGCCAGTCCACAGCTCGCTTCTACAGAGTGATGGACAAGCCTGAGAAAAACCTAGCACAGATGCTGTGCGACCCACAAGGCAGTCGACAGTTGCAGGTGGCCCCATCAGGGCCCTGTCTCTGGACCAGCCAGCCCACGGGGAAGCCATGTGACCCAACGGGCAGACATGGAGTTCAGGCCAAGAGCCCGGTTCTGCCCCAGCCAACAGCCAGGATGGACGTGAGAGGCCAGCAAGCACGGGGCTTCCTGGCTTCAGCCTCCCAGGCCCAGGTCATCTTGAATGAGTCCCACCACAGCGTCCACGAGACAGTCACTGGCCTTCCAGGTAAATGGAGACTCTGTACCATGAAAACTGCTCAGATACCACATCCCCCCAGGTCTGCAGGTGGCGACAAGCATGGTGTTGGGTTTCTTACTCTCTTGCCCTGGTAGTGGCTTATGACTCTCCCTACCAACCAGTCCGGTTTTGGCCACTGCAAGGTGCCCCAGAGTGCTTTGGAGGCTGGCTTCAGAGCTCTGAGCCAGGCTGGAGCGAGGATAGATGGTGGCTGCACTGTGGAGTCCCAGCAGAACCAGCCTGCCCGTCCTCTCAACCAGGCATCAGAGAGAGTAAACAAGCAGCCACCAGCTTGTCCATGCTGCCCTTGGCCTCTCAAGACTTCCTCCAGAGGGCCAGAAACCCAGAGCAGATCGCAGCCACCTCGCCAGAGCCCCACCCAAAGTGGTACTTCAAGGCACAAGCGCAAGTGCTTTCCGACACTGCCGACTTGGGTGGTTTGTCATGTACCAAGTGGGAGCCAGAGGCCCAGAGCCCGTCCAAGTGCAAGCTGCTTCTCTT
The DNA here is from genome assembly GCF_020740685.1 of Jaculus jaculus. Taxonomy (NCBI): domain Eukaryota; kingdom Metazoa; phylum Chordata; class Mammalia; order Rodentia; family Dipodidae; genus Jaculus; species Jaculus jaculus. The sequence continues at coordinate 196,866,082 of NC_059103.1, read as the reverse complement.
GCCCGGCGTGGGGAGGAAGGGAGCCACAGCAGGAGCATTGCGAGCAAGCCCGAAAAAGCGACAGGGCAGGAAATGGGGGGCAGGGGCAGTCAAGGCCACTCCAAGGGGGCTTCCCAGCAGATCAGGTGTGGATGTGAAGGAGGGAGGGAGGGCAGTCAGCGTGCTTGGCACCTTGACCTAAGGACAGTGAGGAAGGCTGCGAGGGGAGCGGGACCTCAGTCCTGCCATGCTGGAAGCTGGCGCTGTCCTGGGTGCTGGAACCAACATCGGCAGGGGTCTGGCTGCAGATAGCTGCAAGAGGTTCCTGGAGGTCTCTAAGAACCTGAGAGTGACTCGACCATGTGGGGGAGAGCGGGGCAGTGAGGCTCTGAACAACCCAGCTAAGGAGCTTCACGCAGACCAGAGCATCCCCTGGACCCCTAGGCAGTCCTGGGGCCTGGACTACACTCCCACTGCCCCTTGTAGTCAGGAGACACAAGAGCCCTGTCAGGCCATCCCCAGGGTGAAGAGGCTTCCAAGGGGCCTGACACAGAGCAAAGGCCGCCCTTCCCAAAGAGGGTTGTGTTCCCCATCCCCAGGGTGGTGACAGTCCACACCAGGCCCAAGGTCTACTGGTGTCCAGACACTGCACAGTGGCTCTGCCCGGGCCATCTACATATAAACAGAGCAGCATAGTGCAGTCACTGGGGCCTCAGCAGGTGAGGAGTTGGGGTGGGGTGGGGACAGGAGAAGGAGTGCTGAGTCCTGGCACTGGGTGTCCCCCTCACAGCAACAGAGTCCCTACCCCATCTTAGCCAAATAACAAAGGTCATCTAAGCCCCACCTTGCGGACAGGGACAGAAGCAGAGGGACCACAGAGGGGATGGAAGGGTTGAATGGCTTCAAGGACTGGAGAAGGCCGAGGCCCCACCCACGACCGGGAAGGAGCAAGAGGACCTGAGGCAGGTCTGAGGGACAGCAGGGACAAAGGATGCTGCTGAGGAGAGGAGCAGCAGGAGCAAGGACTGTGCATGACCCTGGCAGGAGGAAGGGGTTGGCACTGTTGGCGGCAGTGCTATGTCCTCACCTACAGGGATCTCTGCCTTCAAATGTGCCTTGCAGCTGCCCATCATCTTCAGAGCCCCCATGCCTGACCACCCAAGAGCAGTGGAGAGCAACAAAGGCACTGACAGGCCAGTGCTTGAGCCCGGCTCGTCACGGCCCTGCCACGGGACTGACTGTGGGGCACAGATGCCACTTCCTCCTCCTCACGATCCATCTGTACCGTGTAGTACAGACACCACCTCCTTCCGAAGCCCACAGGCTGGTCCCAGCAGGAAGGAGACAGCCATGCTGCGGGCCAAGCGCACAGGGTCTGCATGGCTGTGGAGCTCTCTGTTGGGCCCGAGTGGACAGACAAGACACCAGGGCGGCAGACAGCACTGGGTATGAAGCTGCCTTCTGTAGGAGGGACAGCAGCCCTAGGACATGCCCTAATTGGGTGCCCAGACACCTCTCGCTGCAGACCATCGATCTTGCTTTCTCCGCACCCACAGTAGCCTGGTGTGCCTCAAACATGATTAAAGTACAGGCTGTCAGCAACCAGACAGCCTTTCAGTCTCCATGGACCAGACAGGGCCCCTGGCCAGGAGGCTACCATGGCACCAGGATGATGTGTGACACCAGGGGTCTTAGGAAGCTTGGGGTTTCGTCCTGGGACAGACACCAGGGAGGCACAGTGGGCTGGAAAGAGAGAGATGGGTTGCCTCAACGCAAGGGGCAATGAGAAAGAGCCTCAGAGAGGAGAACGGGCACAAGGCAGGGAGTAGCCAGAGGCCAGGGACTCCCAAAATTACCTCCATCTAAGGGGCTTATCTGCAGAGCTAGCTCCTGCATGTGACCAGAAAACCCCGTGGGTGCCCCAACTTCACTTGGGAGAAGGCAGGTGACCTTGGTGCACAGGTTCAAAGGCCAGGGCTTCCAGGCCTTCTAGGGATAGCCCTGAGGGTCAGCCATCCGGGGTCTGGCCTCGCCCACCCTCAGTGGGCAGCAGAGAGCAAAGTCCTTTCTCACAGGAGCTTGCCTACTAGGCCAGCATCTGGTTGTCCCTCATGGTGCCGCTCGATGTCCTAACCTGTTCACGATTCCCTAGAGGACAGGGCTTGTCCAGAGAAGGCCCAGGCTCCAGGGACAGACTCACAAGCATACTAGCCAAGCACAGCCACCGACTGGGAAGCAGGCCAGGGGCCCAGTGCAAGTGATGCCTCACCACCCAGTGTCCACAGTAGTAGGTGCTCCCCCTTGGGGTTAGAATTATTCCTAAGGTTTTGCTCACCTATGTTATTTTACGGGAAATAAAGAGGAAAAAGCCCATGGCAACCTAGTGAAGAGACATCTAGGTAGGTGTGGCTTGCTAAAGGTCCATCCAACCCTTCAAAGCCTGTAGGGTAGACCCAGGAGACTCCCTGCAGGGTTCACGAGGGGCAGTACTGCCCCAGGCCTGACACACAGGTGGAAGGGAAGATGGGGTCCAGACAGGGAAAGCAAGGCTGAGCCAGCCTTGGGGAGGTCAGGAGAGACCAAAGGACTCAGCAGGAAGCAGACCCAAGGTTCAGGCAAGCAGGTGGAGACCCAAATAGACAGAACAAAGTAACAAAAGACCACCATGCAGAAAGGCGCAGAGTTCAGATCTGGGCCATTGGGACAAGATGCTGCCCATGGACTCCTGGAAGCCAGCAGCAGGAAGTCAGGGCTGGCCTCTAACACGAGAGGGGTCATCTCCTACCAGGGCTGGAAGGCTGGCCACTGCCATTAGAGAAAGGAGACTCGGAACTGTGACTGGGCACAGAAACTGACACTGTCACTGGAGAAAAGGGACTGGACACTGTGCTCAGGGGAGACTGGTCAATTTGGTGGATTGATTAAAAACGTACCTACAAAACAAGCTACAGGCAGCCTCAGGGAGCTGGCCCTGAACCCCCATGCCTGAAGCTTTACGTCTGGCCTCTGGGATGACTCTGCCACCTTCTCCTGCCAGCTCAAGATGTAGCCTGCTCCCCTCGTACCCCAGGCATGGCAGCCTCTGCGTGCTTTGCGTCTAATCCTGGGAACAAGAGTACTTCTCCTCTGGGTCGCCCCTGGGGAACAGGATGCCCTGGAGACCCTGCTTTCTCAGACTCTCTTTTTTAAGCAATCTACTTTCTAGTGAATTTACAGTTTTATATACTAGAGTCTTCTTGAGAGAAGTTTTCCCCCTCAAGAAATGTCTTCTACTGCCCTAGTCCCAGGGGAAATCTTGCTATTTAATAACATCTCGTTAGCAATTTACAGTCACTGTGTCTGTCCCCACCATGTTCACCCTGCTTGCAAAGGTAAGCACAGTCACCCGCCTTTCTTACCAGACGGCATAGTTCTTGTATCTTCCTGCTCTGCTTTCTCACTATAAACTTCACCGAATGCAACGAGCAGTAACCAAGCCAAACTTAATGCAATGCTATCTCGAATCCTCTGCCAAACAATTTAGTGCACTGCGTTCAAATTCAGCCTCACTCATAATCTCAGGACATAGGCAGAACACACCAGGTTCTTTGCCAGAATATAAGAGGAAGAGTCCTTTCTTTCTTTCTGAAACCTTAAGAGCAGAGCCGTTACTATCCACATTTCTATCGGCATTTTGGTCTTTCAAATTCACATCAGAATGGCACATTATACTGTGCTTACAGCATCCTAGGGCTTCTCTGGCTGTATTAGTCAGGGTTCTCTAGAGGAACAGAATTACTAGAATGAATTATTTTATAAAGGGAATTTATTGGGCTCGCTTAACGTAGTCCAATAGCAGTTGCAGGCCCGAGAATCACCGAACCTGGTAGCTGCTCAGTCCACGTGGCCAGATGCCTCAGCAGTCCCGACCCGGCACTGCAGATGGTGCCGCAAAGCCTGGAGGCTTCCTGAGGAGCCGCTGGGTTTCGATCCACGTGGGTCTTCGGTTGATGTTGGTCTTTAGTCCGTACTGGTCTTCAATCCACGCTAGAAGGTAGGGAGCAGCTCCGGCAGCCAAGTGGAAGGAAGGAAGGAAAAAAGGGAACTCTTCTACCCAGAGCTTCCTTATATCAAGTCCCCCTCTGAGCGGGGCCGCCCACTCTGGGGGAAGGGCTCACCCTGGGAGAAAGACCTCCTCCTTTAGTTGATCCTTCCTAGAAGCAGCCTGTGGATTACTAAACAGATCAAGTTGACAACACCTTAACTATCACACTGGCCTATAAGTCCAAACTGTTTCACATTCCTCCAACAAACCATTTCCGAGGCCCATGATCCACTCAGTCAGGTTTATCACAATATCAGCTCCACTTCTCGGAATCTATTTTCTGTATTAGTTATTTCTCTAGTCATGACCGACAAAGTGCAACTTAAGGGGAAAACGGCTGATGTGGCTCATGGCGGGACAGCGCCATCCCTCTTGGTGGGGAAGCACACGCAGTTCACAGCGCAAGTACAGCGGGGACTCCTCAGCCCTCACACCTCTGCAGGACAGCAGGGACAGCCTATAAACCACGAGGCCACCCCTTCCCCTCATTACCCACTTCCTCCAACTAGGCCCAACTTCCCAAAGGTCCCCCCGCCTCCCAGAATGGTGCTTCCAGCCTGAGACCAAGGATGCAGATACAAGAGCCTACGGAGGACTTTGCACAAACTATAACACACAGACAGGAGTCAACACTGCCGGCACACTGACGCCTAGAGACCACAGGGCATGATGGCGACATGGAAACCAGAGCAGAAGAGGGCGAGGGAAGGGGTCTCTCCAGGGGGATCATCCGAAACCAAGCTGAGAGCCCACAGGAGAAGCACTGCCAAGACCTGTCATGAAAGCTGACCAGGGTCCTCATGGCTGGGCCTTAGGACTTGAGCCACTACGAATCTGCCCAGAATGCTAGGGGCAGAGCACCCTCACGGAGCATCTCTGGGACCTGGTCCAGGCAGGTCCAAAGGACCAAAAGCAGGACCTGCTTCCACTGTTCTGTCACCTCTGGGAGGTCCCACAGAGGCCTGTGACACATACTGGTTCACTTACGTGCTGTCAGAGCGAGAAGGCTTTGAAGAAAAATCACTGTGGGCTCACGTAGACTGAATGTCCAGGGCAAGGGCAAGTCAAGGTCATGTAGATTGTCAGTGCCGATCTGAGCGAGCCCATCACACCCTAAGCCCAGCCATTTGCCCCACAGCACGGGAGGACTCTCAACAAGGAAGGGTGCTAGGTGCAAACATTCAATCCACAGGAGGGGCTCCTGCCACACAGCCCTCAACGCACCAGCCCGCAGACACCATACCCCTCAGGGCCACCCAGTCCCAGTGCCTCCCAGGTCCCCTGGGGGCTGGGGGATCTGGAAACCAGAATGATGAGATGAGAGCCCAAAGGGCCCCGTGAGGCTCTTGTCCTGTGGGCCTGGCTGACAGCACAGGAAGAGGGATGGAAGTCAGCGAGTGCACACACAGCAACCTGCGGTGGGGATACTTGCCACACCCCAAGAGCACGTCTCCCCACCTACCTGCACCCCCACACTCACTCCATGAGGTAAGTCCTCTCTGCCCCGACAGACAGCTGCACAGCAAGCACTATGGTCTCGAAGACTGGCAGAGGACACCCCACCTGGCTCATGGGCCCCTCCCTCCCTGATCCCTGCATGGCCCTGTCACCAGACAGATTGCAAACGGGAGGGAGGGGAGATTTGAAAGGATGATGACAATTTGTGTTTTGTTTTTCTCAAGACCACAGAGAGTGAGTGTTGCGAAGAGGGTTGCATTCAAGCAGACGCTGTCCGGGAACAGCGGCTCCCACCCCAGTGCCCTTCCATCCAGTGCCTGCTCAGTGCTGGCACAGGCTCTGCGACTCCTGCAGGGCCACCTGCACATGAGGAGCCCAGGCTAGAAAGGCAGGCTGCCAACAGTCCCTCTGAGAACCCTACCAAGCGCCAGAATGGCAGGGAGCAGAGTGGGCTGAGACCATCCAAGACCAGGCCTGGCTTGAGAGTCTGTGCTCTGCAAACTGGTCTAGACCGCAGGTTCTCCAGGGCAGGAACCCCATCCCTCAGAAGATAGCCACAGCCACCCCTATTGGGGGCTTCCTCATCCTAAGGACATCCTCTGCCTATACTCACTGCACAGAACCACGAGGCTGCTTGAGTGGGAAGAAGTATTCCCAAGGAGGGCCTGGGGTACACTGTCCAGACCTCTGATCATTACACTCCATCCTGGGGTCCTAGCAATGCCACGAGCCTTGTGTTGGTGCCAGCCCACCTCAGTCTGCCCAGGAGGTTGCTAGAGGCACCAGGTAGCTCTCAAGCCTCCACACAACTTGGGAGCAGGGCTCTGGCTCCAGGTAAGGGACCCATGTGTGCAGACAGCAGAAAGCCCCTTGGCCCACCCCTTGGCCCTGCTGACTCAGCAGCCAAGAACCCAGAGGCCTGCGGCCCAGTCCAGGCTCACCCCTGCCTGCATGCGGCCTCAGCAGCTGCGTCATCACAGCGTGGCTGCGATCTTCAGGGGCAGGCGTAGCCTCGCTGGCAGCACGTGCTTATGCCCCGGCTCCCTCCCTGGACCCTTCACTCAGCTCTGCTGTGAACACCCCATGGTGCCCTGAAGGACAGGCCAGCCGCACTTCCCAGGCCTGTTCTCAGGCCTTCCTAAAATTCTGACTTGGGTGCTACAGGGAAGCACCTTCCTGGCCCCCCAAGACCCTAGACCTAGACCCACGCCTACTTCTCTAGGAAGGGGGACTCTGCTGTGGCAGTGGGGTCACAAAACCCCTGGAGGTTGGGACTAGCTCCTGGGGAGGATGCAGGGGCCCTGAATGGAGGCCTTGAGAAATAAGTGCCCTTGCACCAGGCTGAGGTGGGGACACAGCGCAGTGTGAGGTGACCCTGAAGTATGGGAGCACAGGAGAATGGCCGGAGCCCAGCTCTCCCTGGAAGGTGGGGGCCTGTAGCAGTCACCTGACCAGAAGCAGCTCATGGAAGGAAAGGGTTTATTTTGGATTATAGTTTCAAGGGGGATTTTCATCATGGCAGGGCAGTATGACAGAGCAGACAACTGAGCGTCACATCTTGTCATATCAGTGAGAGGGGGGCAGCAAGAGTGAGCTCTGGCCCTGGAATGGGAAGTGTAGTCTGTAACACGCCAAGGCCCACCCCAACGACACACCTGCTCACCTGCTCCAGGAAGAAAGGCTACACCTCCCAAAGGTTCTACAACTGTCCCAAACGCCTCCCCGCGTTGGACCAAGTGTTCAAACCATATGCAATTAGAGGGGACATTTCATTCAAACTACCACAAGGCCAAACAGGTCCTGGGTGACTCGGTTTGCTTGTTTTCTGCAAGGATCGACTCTTGAAGGCCATCTGTTGCAAAAGCCCAGCTGTGAGTCCTGAAAGTCCGCAGCCCAGCACCACTGCACTGAGGCCGAACAAAGACTCAGTCCGACGGCCAGCAGAGCCGGGTGGCCACCACACTGCTCACTTACTGCTTCCTCCCATCCAAGTACTATTCAGCCTGACCCTGCTTAGCTTCTGAGACGAGACAAGATTGGGAGCATTCAGAGTGGTATGGCCATTGACAACTATTGTGTTTTCTACTCACACTTCACAGCAGCGAGGGGCACCCTTACACACACTCACACGCACCTTTCAAGATATCACATGTTCAGCTGCAGCCATAGACTGTCTGTGGGGTCTGTGGACACTGCTGCCAACAGAAAAAACACACAGGCAAACCATACCAAACCAAGAACAAGAGGCATCCAGCCCCACACTAGGGGCTGGCTTGGGCACTCGCCAAATTGCAGGCTATGTTCTAAGTAGTTTGCTCAACCATGGGGAAATTCCTCCACAGGGGAGAATGTTAGGTACTTAGCTGCCTTCTTATAGTCAAATATCTCCTGGACAGCACAGGAAAAGGGCCCCTGCTGAGACTAGCTCCCTCTGTGGCCAGGACTAGGAAGGCACCAGAGCAGGGTGAGAGCGTCCCACACTCCAGGCTCTCCACGCACACCAGACACCAGGAAGGAGAGTCGGCACTGCGGTGACACCAGTTCATAGGCCAGGGCTGGTGCTTACAGCAGGCTGACCCTGCAGACCCTCATGGTGGAGAGCAGAAGGTCCGGCATGCAGCCCTCACCTCCATTTGCAGGATGGCCTGTGTGATGTTTTGGAACAGCACTGGCTCCTGGCTCTGCCACACTCTCACCTCCATCAACTATCTTCTCACCATCAGCCAGGTCTGCGCATGGGGCCAGGGGTCTGCGGACAGACACAGGCCATTGGTACCCTGTGTCCAGGCTTCCTCACCAGCACTAAGCAAGATGTCTCCAGCAAACACCAGAGGCTCCCGGGGATGAGAACCAAGGTGCTCTGAGCTGTTGCCACACTGCAGGGGAGAAGACCTCCCAGGTCTCTGGGTAAGACAAGCAGGACTGAGGAACCATGGGCTTGACCACCTGTCCTGTGGCACATGCATGTCCCCATTCCAGGCCTCAGCAGGCTTCCACCCCAAGGTTGCACTCTCACAAGCCCACGAGCCAAGCCTGGGGGACACAGACAGTCCTGACCTCAAGAAGCACATACTCTGCATTTCCAGCTTCATGGAGGGGGTCACAAAATTCTTGCAAGCCCTCAGGAATACCCTCTGTGCACCTAAAGCCCACCCTCTCATTGGAGGGTTGCACACCCGTCATAGGCCTAGCTGCAGGGTCAGCTAGAAGTGGTTGCTTGATGTCCCAGTCAGGACACAGACATGGATCTACCGTGGCCTATTGGACTGGGAAGGTACCTCCGGGGATTTTCAATTTAATTCTTCCTTTATTTAATGCAACACTGTTGACTCAGTGAATGGTATTTTCCATTTACCCCAATATGCCCTCTGAAGAGACTATCTGGCCACACTACTAGGGCCTCCGGTGGCAGTGGCTTGGAAGAGACAGTCGTTGGGCACCTATCTATTCTGGGCGGCTGAGGATAGGAGACTCCCAAGCTAACATCAGAACTGACTGCCTGAATTCACAGTTCCCCTCCCCACCCATCCCTGAGCAGACTGCAGAGGGCTCAGGAAAGGGCTCTCTCCAGTTCTGGGAGACGCGTCCCTTTGAAGCACAGGGCCCAGCCCGCCCGGGGCCTCCACCTCAGCGTCGGCGCTCTCAGGCAGCGGTGCAACGGGAGCGTGGCTCGTTTCTCTGAGATCACCTCGGGAGGGGGACAGCTCCTGCTCCAGGTGTCATTCTGGAGCAGGGTCTGAGGTGTAGAGGCGCAGCTATGACTGGGCACAGGCACCTTGACCTGGGACTGGGTGAGGCTGGTAGCCTCTCCATCCTTTCCTGCATGCTGACCTCTGCTGTGCCAAGGGCAAAGATTCAGATGCCAGTGTCAGGCACAGAAATGGGAGTACAGCTGCCAGTCAATTCACCTATTCCAGGTCCATCATGTGAATGTGGCAAGCTAGGGCTGGAGGCTGCATGGCAGGGCTGGAGCCCAAGCTGCCAGAACCTGTCCTGCTGTGCCACCCTACTCAGAGCTCCCATTCACCCTGATACCTGACGTACCCTTCCTGCATCCTCCTGCCCTCGTTAGAGTACAGGGCGGTCGGGCACAGAGCTCTGGCTGTCCTGCACCAGTGCAAGAACCTTGTAGGGCTCCAGGAAGATTAGGTGGTGACCTGTCCCTCCTGGGTTGCAGTCTATGTCTGCAAGGGCTCCTGACAAGAGTCCCTAAGGGTGGAGAAGCCTGGGTCACATGTGTGTCTCAGGCAGGGAAGATTCAGGCAGGAAGGTGTCCAGGTAGGCCTGCACCTGTGTGATGCTAGGCATCCTGAGCCCTGAGGAAGATGCTGTCAGCAGGACGGGTGTGAGAGCTGGAAGACTCCAGAACCCAGTCCTGGAGACAGTGTGCCAGCCTCGTGTTCACCCCAGCACACCTGGGCAGGAAGGACGGGTCTGAGAGCTGGAAAAGACTCCAGAACCCAGTCCTGAAGACAGCGTACCAGCTCATGTTCATCCCAGCACACCTGAGCAGGAAGGACGGGTCTGAGAGCTGGAAAAGACTCCAGAACCCAGTCCTGAAGACAGCATACCAGCTCATGTTCATCCCAGCACACCTGAGCAGGAAGATGGCCCTGGCTCAGGCTGGAGTGGATGGGCATACGAACCACCCTTGGGCATACGAGGCAGGGGTAGCTGTGTGTTCCAGTGTCTGTGACAAGATGCAGGCATCAGGGATTCCCCACAGCTCTGCCTAGGAGAACTAGTAACAATGGAATTATAGCAAGGACACTGGCCACACTGGGTCTAAGGGAGAGGAAAGGAGGCCAGGTGCGTTCTTCAGGCCCCACCATGTGAGCAGGACAGTCACTTACAGGGGGATGGGGAAGACGCCCTCACCCAGGTCTCCTTCCCAAGCCAACATCCTTCCCACACACTGCAGGAACATGGGAAGTTAGCACAGGCCTTTAAATAAACAAATACACGGATAGATGAATATAAAAGAAAAGATCTAAAAATCTGTTGACAAGGGCTCTAGTCCAAGGTGGTAATTATCGCCTCCCCTTCCTTGTGGGTGGAAGGAAGTGAGCAGGGCCTGGAGGGGAGGAGGCGGCCCTGGCCCCAAGCCAGGCCCTGCCTCGCCGCCTCCCCTCCCACTCTGCTCTGCAGCCCTTATGAGCCTCTTGGTAAGGGCTCTGGCATAAGTAGTGCCCCAGCACGGCACCTGCTCTGAGGCCCAGGCATGCTGTCTGCGCTCTCCAGGCCTCAGTGCCCGCCTCTGCTGAATGGGAACGACGATGACCAGAGATGCCCCAGGCCTGTGAGTGGAGCTCAGCAAGAACCGACACCATGGCTGCCAACTGCAGACCACCTTCCTGTGGGAGGCTCCACCTGACTGTGTGGACGGGACAAGTTCTAGCTCCTGTGGCACGCGGCTTCCACCACCCACATCCCAGAAGAACCCAGGAGACAGAACCAGAGGCAGTACTGAGGGCCCTAGCACAGCAGGGACACAGGACCATGAGGTGTCACATCCATTCTGATAAGACACCACGAAGGCCTGCTGCGGGATACCAGGGTAACAGCAGACCCCAGACCAGCCCAGCTGAGGCCAGTCTCAGCTTAGGGAAGCCGCAGGACCTGTGTACACCGGCAGCAACAGATCTGCCAGCCGGGCTACAGGAAACCAGCCCATCTCCAAGACTAGACCACATAGCCAGTCAGTAGTGAGACAGCCCTGCTGGGAGAAGAATGCCATAGGAGAGCTGTGGACATAACCTGGAATGTGAGTTTCCTGTGGAGGCAGAGTGCTGGGCCACTCGTGCAGGCTGCAGCGACCCTCTGAGGGCACAGGTGGATGTGGCTCCCCAGGGGGAGACCCCGCAGGGGCTGCCCTGACCTTCACAGACTCACCCTCCTAGGCACCCAGGACAAAGGAGAGGGGGACAAAAGGGTCTCGTGGACCTCCAACTTCCTGCAAGGGAGATAAAGCCCTCCTTTATGTGGCCCACAAAGGCTCAATTTGGATCTTTAGATCTGAAGCCCAGATTACGGAGTTTCTGGCCAGGTGCTGGGTACAGAGCAGAGCAGAGCCTGTGATGGTTTTCCAGCTGAGATGGCCCACAAAGGCAGCTTTTCTTTCTCTGCAGCCAGGACTGGAGCCCATGCAGCCTAGGAAGACACACACCATGTTGGGACCACTGGGGAAGGGGTTTGGTTTCCCATGAGAGGAGACAAAGCTGGGATGGATGTTTTTTGGGGACAAGGATGTTCTGCAACCATTCCCATCCCCCTCCAGAGAGAGCAGAGGGCCAGAAGGTACAGACCAGACAGCGTCCCCAGCTCAGGCTCTGGGAACCAAGCACTTTCTCATGCACTCTGACCCTGGTGGAGAGCAGGGGTCAGGGCACAGCCACACTCACTTGGGAAACGCACTCAGCAGCTGCTCCAATGGCACAAACCAAGACAAGGCGCAGCTCTGCGCTATGCCCAGACATGGAAGCATGACAAGTGACCTCTAGCCAGCCTGTGGAATTGGGCATAGCCCATGGACCAGGGCCTAAAGTTCTGATGGGAACTGATGCTGAGTCAGCCCATGGCAGCAGCAAAGACATGACTGTATGGCCTACCTCTGAGTCCTGGCCCCAACAACAAACTGCCACAGCTCTGCCTCAGTTTGGGGTGTAGTCTAGTTCGTGAGCTCTCGGCCTATGAGAGACCGGATTCAAAAACAAGATAGTGTTCTTGAGGGTGACACTTGAGACTCTCCTTGACCTTCATTATCACACATACGTGTACACATTCACAAGCGTGCTCACCCTCACACGTGTGCATAAGAATGAGTTTCATTCTGTGGTCTGGGCTGGCTGGCCTGGAATACAATATGTACACCACACTGGCCTCAGACTCATGGCAATGCTGGCTCAGCTGCTGCATTTCCAGGATGACAGGCCCAGGCCACGGTACCTGAGCAACACTCACCTTTCTAAAACTCTCTTGGCTGATACAAGCTGACACTCTCATAGTCACCTGGAAATCCTCGTTTGGGACACCACCTGACTGAGCTGTGAGAGCCTCATGGAATGAGGGTGTGAGTCCAAACGCCATGCTGTACAGTCTACCTCTGTGGATAGATGTGTGTGCACGCGCGACACACACTCACACACACACACGCGCTTTGAGGAGGTCGGAGGACAAGTTATGGGCCAGTCCTCACTTTCCATCTCACCAGAGACAGGGCTGGATTGGAATCTCGCTCTGGTGTTGCTCTTTTCTCTCCTCACCACAAGCTTCTGCAACATTCTGTCTCCACCTCCTGCGGTCAGCATGCTGGGATTCCGGCACTCTGGTTTGGCAGGGAGCACTTCACCACTGAGCCATCTCCCTGGCCCTCACTTCTTCCGCTTAACGAGGTCTGCAAGCTTCGTCTCTGTGGTCAGCATGCCCATCAGGCTGCTGAGGCACGTCCTGTGTGTGCTCTAGACCAGTCTCACCTCTCCCACGATGTCTGAGATCACCCATCAGGATTTCTGTGTGTGCGCAAATTCAGGTGTGTAAGGGATCCTTTCCTTAAGGGAGGCATATCAATCCCCCAGTAAGACAATTGGTCCATACGGGGCAGGACTCTCATCAGCCAACCCACGCGAGGGCTGCAGCCAGACTCCAGGCTGGCTTCATGTCTCGTCCCAGCACCTGTAGTCTGAATGCACTCCTCTGTCCTGCAAAATCCCCTTCACTGCTCTGGGTCACCAGTGTTTCCACATACGTGCTAGAAGGCCAAGGTGCACACCAAGCCCCACTGGGGCTTCAGCCTCTGTGGAGCCGATCTTCCCCTGAGAGACATCCGCAGGTCTTCCTTCTCAGCCTGGATGAGCAGGTCTCCACAAGAAACTTGAAGCGCTCCCCACAGATTTCTTCCTTTATTTGATGTCTCTCTAGCTTGTCACTTTCTTTCCTTTTTTTTCAGAGCAGGTCTAAGTGTTCTGAAGGGGAACTCCCAGGTTCAAGAGTGATCTTCCCATGTCAGCCCCCCCAGCAGCTGGCACCACAGACACATGCTGCCGAGCCAGCTTGTTGTGATCTCACTTTCTAAATGTCATTTTCAAGTTGACAATGGCTTCTCATATGTTGGCCTGGAGTGAGTGGTCTTGGCAAAGCCATGTATGGGTCCTCATTTCCCTGCAGATCCACTCAATGTGCGTCGTAGCTACGCTGCTAGACAGTGCTGGGCCTTGCCCAGCCTTGCCCTTGGTCTCCTCTTCCCAACCGCTGGCCTGAAAAGCCCCACTGAAGGCCACGTAGGGGATAAGACACAGCCCCTGTGCTCTGTTCCACACCTCAGAGACTTCCTGTCTCCCCACACATGGGGCATCAGCTGCAGTTTCAGGGAACTCCTCTGCAAGTCAAGGATCTGTCGAGAGCTTTGGTTTCCCCCAGCAGGGCTGAACATCATTATTTGGAGATGACCTAGGTTTCCTCACATGCTGTATTAGCTGTGAGTCCACTGTGTAAATACAAAGCAACTGTATCTCCCTGGGGCAGGACCACTTACAGCAATGGGCCTTCCTTTCCAGATGCAGTGGGCTCGCCCCTGGGCGTCCACGACTGCTGCTGAGACAGCCTGAGCTGAAGTGATGGTGGCGTGTGGCCCCACTTCGTGCGTTCTGCAGTGCCTGCGTGTGTGTGCTTATGTGCACACGTGTGAGGGTGAGCACGCTTGTGAATGTGTACACGTGTGTGTGATAATGAAGGCCAACAACAGTCTCAAATGTCACCCTCAAGAACACTATCTTATTTTTGAATCTGGTCTCTCACAGGCCAAGAGCTCATGAACTAGCTACACAAGCTGGCAAGTGCGGCCCAGAGGCCCCCTTGGCTCCCCCCTCAGGTCTGCACTGTAAGCCCTCACCGCCAGGCCTGGCCTCATTACTTGAGGTCTGGCTATCGAATTCAGGTCTTCATGTTTGCAAGGCCAGCGCTGCACAGAGTGAGCCTTCTCCCTGCCCAAGTTACAGTCTTCTGAAGATTTTCACAGGTCACGTAAACTGTCAAACATACTGGTCTAAACCTTTTTAAAAAAGTTATGGACTAGTAATGACCCATCTTCATTCCTGATACAAAGAACCTGTACTTCCCTGCTGTGACGTATTCGTGTGGAGGGTGGAAGCATTTCCCAAGCAGTACCTTCGGCAAAGCCATCGCCTCTGCTCTGTCGACCTGCCAGCAGTATGTCTACTTCCCCTGCGCACTTCTGCTCCAGGGACGGCACACGTCTGTCTGTCCCGGGGAGCAGTGCCTGCTTCCCTGGTGACATGGGGTGTCACGAGGCTGCAAGGCCATGACCAGTGTCAGCTTCCAGGAGGCTACGCGCATGCCACTGTCCCTAGTGCCTCACTCACCCATGACTGGACTTTCACCAGGACCATGGTCCGTCCACTCAAAGATGATTCTGTCACTTGTAAACACTATTTATTCCCTGAACAATGCGTTCACCTCACCTGAAGCAGTGCTTCTGAGGAATGTTTTCATCAGTGATGGAACTGTGGTTGTGGCACTTTGGCTCAGCAAAATTGCTGGTTACATCACACAGCAGTCCAAGCAGTTGGGGAGAGGGTGGGCAGAGAAGGAAGAGCAATGCGCTGTCTGTGGGATCTACCACCACTTTTAGGACAGCCAAGCTGTCAGTCTTGTCCCTTTACAAGCAACTTGTCCCTTTCATTCTGGCTTCTCCAGGGCTGGGAAGACAGCTCAGTGGGTAAGAACACTTGCTGCACAAGAACCTGAGCTCAATCCCCCAAATTCACATAAAAAGCCAGGCATCGCCGTGCCTGCCTGTAACCCCAGAGCTGCGGGGTGGCAAGACAGAAGGACTGCGGGGTTCTGTGGTCAGCCGGTCTGAAAAAACACACGAGCCCCAGGTTCGATGAGAGACCCTGCCTCGGGAAGGAATGCAAAGATGACAGAAGAGAACACCCGGTGGTCCTCCGTCCTCCACACACTTGTGCACAGGGTGTGCACCAACTGCATACACATGGGCATACACCACATACCACATGCTGCACACGTGTGCGCTCACACCACATAATACACACACGCACACCACATACTGCACACACAACAGCAACTAAATAGGATTTTTGATGGTTCTGATAAGTATTTAAGAATTCATTTGTTTTTGTTTTTCCATTTTTTTTAATGAAATTACCAAGGAAGGTTTTTCAAAATGAGGCTAACCCTTTCCTTTCCCAGATCACAGGATTGCTCGGATGGGGAATGTTAACAACTGCTCCTACCCATTCTCTCTGCCTGTCCATTTGGGATCCAATTCCACCTTCCGTGGACTTTGTTTTGCCCTCGGTGTCTCAACACAAATGACGTGCACATTGTCTGATTTCAGATCCAACCCGTAGCTGAAGCCTCGCTTTTAGTATTTATACTGTTCCCGACGGGGATTCCGGCTTGGGTCACACGTTCTTGGGTGGAAGTCTGCCCTTCACTGCTCGCCCTTACCCACGCCCAGCAGCCGCTGCAGAGCCCGCCGTCCGTCGTGCTGGCCACACCGTTTTCCTGCAGACTGGTCTCCACCTGCAATTCATATTGCATTTTGATCCTGTTTCTCAAGATGCCCAGTAATTTGGTTCAAATCCCATGCACAGTGCATAAAAATTATAGACTCGGCTGGAGAGATGGCTTAGCAGTTAAGCACTTGCCTGTGAAGCCTAAAGATCCCAGTTTGAGGCTCGATTCCCCAGGACCCACGTTAGCCAGATGCACAAGGGGGTGCACACGTCTGGAGTTCGTTTGCAGTGGCTGGAGGCCCTGGCGTGCCCATTCTCTCTCTCTCTCTCTCTCTCTCTCTCTCTCTCTATTTGCCTCTTTCTCTCTCTGTCTGTCACTCTCAAATAAATAAATAAAAATGAACAACAAAAAAATTAAAAAAAAATAAGACTCAAGTCACCATCGACCAGAAGGGTTCAACTGTCCCGAGCAGACGATGTAATTTGAGGCTGTGCTTCAGCCTCCACGGGGGCTGCCTCGTGCCATCCCTCATCGCCCCCACAGCTCTCCTGGGAGCCGGGACATCCCAGAGCCTCGCTTTCTCATCAGCTGCCTCCACCTTCCGTGCACTGGCCACTCACATGCCAGCGGGCCCCTGGCCTTTGGGGCCTGTGCTGAGGAAGCGACACGCCCTCTCCAGGGGCTGCGCCGTAGCTGCCGTGACGGCCCCCAGTGTCACGCTTGTCCCCCCACCCCAGTGAGGCACTGCAGCTCCAGGCCACGCCCTGCTCAGTACCCCGAGGCTCAGGCTCACAACCGCTCGTACATGGAAGAGGAGATAAATGGACCCTTCAGAACCTTTACCTCTCAAGTCCTGAGGGTAGAGGCTCTCTGCCTGCTGTGCACTGTGGCTGGCATGTAGTTTGAGTGTGCCCCACGAATCTGTGTTAGAAGTTGTAGCTGGATTCAGGAAGGCTGGTCTGCACTGGGCTGGTTTGTGGGCTGAGCCCCCGAGTCTGTGTGCTGGCCTCTAGTGTGGTGAACTTTGAGGGGTGGGACCTAGTTACAGTCCTTGTGGGACTTGGATGGCTCCCTTGGGTTCTGTCTCACAGGTGCTCTCTCCCACTAACATCATGTTACCCGCCAAGAGACCCTGACCAGAGGCCAAATGGATGGGACCCTTGAGCTTGCAGCCTCCAAAACCATGGGTTAAATAAACCTCTTTTCATTGTAAAGTATCCAGCCTCAGAAATTTTGTTATAGTAACAGAAAGCAGGCTAAAACAATCGGAACATCCATTAGTCCTGCACAGTGCACAGAATTGCCAATAGTCTGCCAGTCACCATTTAGGAGCTTAACTGTGCAGTCTCTGTCCAGCCAAAGTTTTTAAAGCTGTCTCTTAAGGCTTCCCGATGGGACCACTGTCTTCAGTCCTCCCACTCTGTGCAGTCGCCTAAGAATCTCGAAACCCATCAACAGCCGTCACTTGACTGCATGTTGCCCCTCTGTGCCATGGGAAGCAGTGCTCTAGACTTTTCTGCAATTTTCTGTTGGAAACAGTGCAAAAGAAAGATGGGATGAAAATGAAAGGAGAGGGGGCAAAAGAGACAGTCAGATAAACACTGGGCACCGGCTATGACCAGCAAACACCCAGATCTACTGCTTCCAACATACCAGCTGCCAGGGCCATGGAAAGCTGAGTGCCCCATGGCCTCTCTCAACTTCAGTGAACTCTCTAGGCCTTGGTTTCCCTAGTTCTCAAACTGGGGTGGGACTGTTCATCTAGCCTTCCAGGAGACACACCACCTCCAAAGGCAGCATGCTGTATCCTTTACAGCAAATATCTGTCCACATCCCCCAGGAAGGCCCCTCCTCTACTCTGGGGATGAATCTAGAACAAGCCAGCTCCAGGACAAGACAGGCAGTGTGGGTGTTCAAGGGACCCAACCCCAGTGGCTGGCACCCCTGCCCTGCCCACAGAACCTCACCTTCTGAAGCACTCCATAGCACTGGACAGCACCCAACAGCTGGGCTTTCGGTTGGTCCAGTTGACAGCATTCCTACTGCAAAAAGAGAGTGGTTTATAGGATGCGAGGCCAGAGCCCACCAAAGCACCATCCTATGACTTTAGTTCCCAGAAATCCTTGCGCACCACACACCTCCATGTTCTGCCCCCTGAAAGCTGAGCTCCCCACCATCTGCACCCTTGTGGGCCTGGCCTCATCACGACCCCTTCCATAGCTTAAAAGACCATGGCTCAAGCACTGACTGGATGCTTCCAGCCAGCACAGGTGATGGAGCCGGGCCAAGCCAAGCTTCACCCACTACCACGGCCCCTGCACCCTCTGCCCTTCCCTTCCCCTACTGGAGCATCTCCCCCTGCTGCCAGCACTCAGAAAAGCGTGCTCCTTGGGCCAGGGGTTGGACACGTGAGCCCTGAACCACTGCTGCCTGCTTGGCTGACAAGGCCTTTATGCACTGGCCACTTGGTATAAGTGCCAAGGGAACCAGGCAGGCTCCCAACACTATGGATCAGGTCAAAGAAGACCATGACCACCCAGCATGGATCCTTCCTTGAGGTTCTGGGTGCTAAGGTCAGGCCACACTGTAGTACACGACCACCCTCTATCACCCCACACCCACAAAGGGTGCATTCGCGAGGGCTAACTGTGGGCAGTGACACAGACTCCACATCCACTGTGGTCCTGTGTCCAGGGGTCACCCTTGGCACTGTGGCTTTGTGCAGAATGTCTCAATGTCAGGGACTAGTCACAGGCCCCATGCGAAAGCCCAGGATAGAAAGAGGAGCCAGAGAGCCAACCACCACCCACTCCACAGCCCACCACAGCAGAGCATGTGGTGAGGGGCTTCATGGGTTCCTGCTAAACCAAAGCAGGGACTGGATTCTCTCAGTCCTTGCCCATCAGCCTTGGCTAACGTGGAATGCTGGCAGCCGTGCCCTCACGACAGCCCGTCATGGTCTCTAGCCTCCACTCACATCCCACATAAGAGGAGCTGAGTCCTGAGGACTCTCCTGCCCAGGGCAATGTCGCCTCCTGCAGGAAGCCATGGATTTGCAGTACTCACCCCTGCATGGAGCCCTACCTGAGTACACGCTAGCCCCCAGCAACCTGTGAGCGCTAGGGAGGGCTCCCTGTTACTGAGCCCGCCTCCCACCCCCGTGTCTGCTAGGAACAGGTGTTCAGGAAATGGGCTCCCTGTTACTGAGCCCCTCCCTGGGTCTGCTAGGTGCAGGTATTCAGGAAATGGCTGTTGGCTGCTTAGATATGGGGTGGAGAAAAGGAAGACACACCACTGGCCCTCCAAGTCCACACTTCCATCTGTATGGGTTGAACCAGCCAGGAATCAGATTTGGGGAAGAGCTGCACCTGCACTGAACAGCCACATTTCCTTCTTTGTCATTCTTCTCCAAATACCCCCCGGTAACAATCGCTGACACAGAGCCTGGGGCCTGGGTACCTGGGGTGCTCTAAGCTTTGAGAGAACTGTATTATGCTGCCTATGCTCAGGCTCTGCATCACAGGCCTGATGGTTATGTAGTGATGAGTGCTGGGCCCAGGAAGACTGGCATTTACAACCAGAGCTGGCAAAGGTGTGAGACCATCATTCCACACTGTCAGAGATGAGGACCTCAGACCCAGTGCAGGGCCTTACTGTAAAGCTCCCAAGACCAGGTCCCAGGGGCATCTCAGCCTCAACCTGGGCCACACATCTTCTCCAAGCTCATGGATCCCACAAAGTCCAAGACAGAACAGACAATGACCTGCGTGCAGTCTGCTCAATTAGACTCAAGGCATCGCCAGCCTCAGCTCTACAGAAACACCTTCCCACATAAAAGGGCAGAGGCATTTGGGGCGGAGCACTGTCCGACATAAGAGGTGCCCCACGGACAGGTCTGGGGACTACATGATGGGGCTGGGGCGGCTCAGCAGCAAAGGCCCTTGCTTGCTTGCAAAGCCTGATAACCAGGGGTCAATTTCCCAGCCACCCAAGACCCTAGCAAACCCGTATACACACACGCACGCAAGTAAATAACGATTTTGTCAAAGGAATGAACAAATGGGAAAGCATGTGGGCAAAAGACATGGCAAAGAAGAGCACGGAGGTGAAGAGCAGGGGCACAGATGCCGCTGCCCCAGCGCCACCCCAGGCCGCACAGCCGGTGGCCCACCTTGTGCTCAGAGCCTACCATCTCGCACATTCCAACCACTAACCACAGAGCGTGGGGCGTCATTCGCGCTGGGCCTCATTTCCACGCCCTGTTGCTGTTGACTGTCCGGCAGGGACGCGCCCAGCACACACAGCTCCCACAACACGGGGTAGCAGAGTGTCCTGTCAAGAGCTGCCGGTCGGAAAT
Source organism: Jaculus jaculus (assembly GCF_020740685.1). Lineage (NCBI taxonomy): Eukaryota > Metazoa > Chordata > Mammalia > Rodentia > Dipodidae > Jaculus > Jaculus jaculus. The sequence continues at coordinate 196,845,707 of NC_059103.1, read as the reverse complement.
TTTAGGCTTAGCTGTGGGACACGCTGCTGCAACTTTTGTCTCCTTGGTGGCAGGAAAGCCACCAAGGACGGTGAGAGCCACAGTGAGGCTTCACGTAGGAGCAGGCCTATGGATGGTGGACTGTCGACTGCTCGCAGGCTGCAGGGTGACGGCAGGTAATCCTCCGCGATGGGCACCCTCCAATCTGAATGAGCTCGGGGAGGGTGCAGCTACGAGACCGTGTACTGCCCTCCGAGCATCTGAGAGTCGGTGGAGCTGGGGCAGCTGGGACAATGTGTGGTGGTGGCACAGCGATAAGCAGGTGATGCGGGTGCGGGCTGGGCAACTTCTGAGAGGCAGGGATGGTGCGCATGGAGCCACAACAGGACAGCTACAGGAAGAGGACAGGGAACAGGGCAGCCTGGAAGGCACACCAGCAAAGGGGAAGGACCACAGGGGTGTCAACTCCAGAAAGACTAGGGTACCTGCATCCCCGTGCCACAAGCCCCAGAAGAGCAGGGCCCAGCTCACAGACTGCATCATGCTGTCGGGTTCATATGCACACATCGGCCACCCAGGCCAGGCCACAGGGTGCCATCTCCTCCCTCCAGCCTCTGCCTTGGCCAAGCCCCAGGTCCCCAGGGAAACAGCAGGCAGAAAGCCTGCAGCAGCTCTGAGACACACTTCCCGGCACAGCACTGGCCCGGATGGCTCTGCTGGTTGGCTGCTGCACACATGCTGGTCGGAGGAGGGGAACAGTGAGGCCCCAGGAAGGCCCAGCGCTGGAGAGCAGACACGGGAGTGGGGCGGGGCAGGGGAGAGACCCTGGGGGAATGGGAGTACCCATGAGTTCAGCTGGAAGCAGAAAGGCAAGTGCAGAGAGCAACTGGGAAAAGACAGCAGAGGGAGAGGCAAGGACAGGGAGCAGGAGGGGGGCGAGAATGAAGGAAGAAAGGGAAGAAACGGAAGGCAGGTGGGCCCCGATAAGCGCAGCCCATAGGTGAGAAATGACAAGGGGAGCTCTGGGTGGTGAGCGTCCAGCCGATGGTAGAACCACAGGAAGGCACTGAGCAGCACCTACCCACTCATGCCAGGACCACCCCAACACCCACCCAGACAGGCTCCACTGGGACACGGGAGCAGTGCCCGCCCAGCCCCTGGCCTGCCATGTGTGGGGATGGGGCCTCTACCGGGGGGACCCAGTTCCCACTCCAGCCACAGGGGGAGGGGCCACATCGCTCTTGTACAACAGACCCAATGCAATCCCAAGCGTGACCCTCAAATCACCAGCTGTCAACTACTTGGGCCTGACCCTCACCCCACCTCACAGTGACACTCTGAGCAAACCTGCAGGGGGTGGGCCACTGGCCCTGCAGGAACCACAGATGCCTTCCAGCTCAAAGGAGGAGCATGCTGACTGCAGCCGTGAAAGCAGCACTGAGCAGAATTAAAAAAAAATTTTTTTAAATTATTTTTATTTATTTAGTCAAAAGTGACAGAGAGAGAAAGAGGCAGATAGAGACAGAGAGAGAATGGGCACACTAGGGCCTGCAACCACTGCAAATGAACTCCAGACTCATGTGCTCCCTTGTGCATCTAGCTAACGTGGGTCCTGGGGAATCGAGCCTTGAACCAGGGTCCTTAGGCTTCACAGGCAAGCACTTAACCGCTAAGCCATCTCTCCAGCCCAACCCAGCAGAATTTAATCACGGGAATCCACCCTAGTGACCAAGTAGTGTAGTCACCTCCCAACAGCCTTGCTGTGCACCAAGGCTGGACAACATCCACCTACCTCAGAGCATTACAGTCTGACTCCTGTCTAGATGAGTGTGTGTCTATGTGTGTGTGTGGGGGGGGACAAGTTGTAATTACACCACAGCAACAAGCAGGGCCCAGAAACTTCACCAGCATTAAAACTCTCAGCTTGGACAGGAGGGATGGTTTAGTGGTTAAGATGCTTGTGTGCAAAGCCTAGGGATCCAGGTTCAACTCTCCAGATCCCACATAAGCCAGATGCACAAGGTGACACAAGTGTGCAAGGTCACACATGCGCACAAGGTGGGTCACACATCTGCAGTTTGATCGCAGTGGCTGGAGGCCGTGGCACACCAACTCATTCTCATTTCCTCTCTCTCTCATAAAATAAAAACCCTCAGTCTGAACAAGACACTGAGAAATGCAAAGGCCCACTGGGGTGGTTTGATTCAGGTACCCCCATAAACACAGGCGTTCTGAATGCTAGGTTCCCAGCTGAGGGCTGAGGGAGATTCAGGAATTGACACCTCCTGGAGGCAGTGTATTATTATTGGGGGCAGGTTTACTGGTGTTATAGCCAGTGGCCCCTTGCCAGTGTTTGGGCACACGCTCCTGTTGTCCACCTGATGTTGGCCAGCGGGTGATGTCCACCTCTGCTCAAGCCATTGTTTTCCCCTGCCATTATGGAGCTTCCCCTCAATCCTGGAAGCCAAAATAAACCTCTTTTTCCCACAAGCTGCTCTTGGTTTGGTGATTTCTACCAGCAATGCGAACCTGACTGCAACACCTACCCTGAGAAAAACCCTCCCCTCAGCAGCAAAGGCTGGGACAGAGAACAACTGCATACTCACGAGGACAAGGACAAGCACAATGGACCTTTCCAGAGGCTCCACACAACGAGGTGTGTGTTGAGGCACCATTGCGAGCTCCCACCACCCACTTCATGGGGACAGCTCCAGGAAGAAAGGATGACACCACAGGATGCTAGAGAGGGTCCAAATCCCAGGGTCCAGGGTGTTCATGACCTTGGAAAGACTGTAAAATGAAGTCACTTTGGAAAGTCACATGACACTGAGATAAACTCACACTTGTTTGCAAGCCTACAATTCCACTTAAAAGCGCAGAGGCCTGCAGAAGTTGAGTACAGCAGCCCTTCTAGCAGTGCTAACCAGAAACAGCCCCAGGCCCTCAACAGAAGCTGGGTGAACAGAAGCTAACTGAGCCACATGGCAGAATAGCACCCAACAACAGGCAGCATGTGCCCCAGTGCCATGGCCGAGTCCCATGCCCATGAGAGCACAGGCTCCAGGGCGTGACAAGGCTGCACCTGCGGACAGTTCATCACAGGTGAAATCAGTTCAGCAGGTCCCAGGTGGGTAGGGCCTAGAGCGAGTTTCTGAAGTAAGGTAGACATCCAACATTTTTCTGGAGCGGCTCCACGCCCACATGGCATCAGGCCCCTGGACTGCATGAAGGGTGCACCACTCAGAAGCTGTAGTCTGCTTCAGCAAAGCTGATTAAAGCCACAGGGAGGAAGGGAAGAAGAGGGAGGAAGGGAAGAAGAGGGAGGAAGGGAAGAAGAGGGTGGGAGGGAATGGCCAACGCGTGCCTTCAGTGTGGTGAGGCCCACCTGGTTTCACAGCCTGGGGGGATTTGAATCAAGTGTCCCCCATAGACTCCTGTTTTCAATACTTGGTTCCCAGATGGTAGCAATTTGGGAGGTGGAGCCTCACTGGAGGAGATATGATTGCTGGGGACAATCTTTGGGGTGTGGTAGCCCATCATACCCCTTGCCAGAGTTCAGCTCACTCTCTTACGGCATTCTTCCAGCTGCTCTGGCAAAAGTAATGCCCAGCCTCTGCTCTGCCATCCTGTCCCTGCCACATGGAAAATTGCCCTTAAGACTGGAGCCAAAACAAACCCTTTCCTCCTGTCAGCTGCTTTCAGTCGGGTGTTTTGATCCTGCAGGAACAACCCTGGGGGCTGTGCTGTAGTCACCTTCACACCGCAGGAACAACCCCGGGGGCAGAACAGTGCTGGACCTTCTGCAGGGAAGACAGCGGAGCAGTGCTGGACATTCTGCAGGGAAGACGGCGGAGCAGTGCTGGACCTTCTGCAGGGAAGACAGCAGAGCAGTGCTGGACCTTCTGCAGGGAAGACAGCGGAGCAGTGCTGGACATTCTGCAGGGAAGACGGCGGAGCAGTGCTGGACCTTCTGCAGGGAAGACAGCGGAGCAGTGCTGGACATTCTGCAGGGAAGACGGCGGGGCAGTGCTGGACCTTCTGCAGGGAAGACGGCTGAGCAGTGCTGGACCTTCTGCAGGGAAGACGGCGGAGCAGTGCTGGCCCTTCTGCAGGCAAGACGGCAGAGCAGTGCTGGACCTTCTGCAGGGAAGACGGCTGAGCAGTGCTGGACCTTCTGCAGGGAAGACAGTGGGGCAGTGCTGGACCTTCTGCAGGGAAGACGGCTGAGCAGTGCTGGACCTTCTGCAGGGAAGACAGCGGAGCAGTGCTGGACCTTCTGCAGGCAAGACGGCAGAGCAGTGCTGGACCTTCTGCAGGGAAGACGGCTGAGCAGTGCTGGACCTTCTGCAGGCAAGACGGCGGAGCAGTGCTGGACCTTCTGCAGGGAAGACGGCGGGGCAGTGCTGGACCTTCTGCAGGGAAGACAGTGGAGCAGTGCTGGATCTTCTACAGGGAAGACAATGGAGCAGTGCTGGACCTTCTGCAGGGAAGACGGCGGAGCAGTGCTGGACCTTCTGCAGGCAAGACGGCGGAGCAGTGCTGGACCTTCTGCAGGCAAGACGGCGGAGCAGTGCTGGACCTTCTGCAGGGAAGACGGCGGGGCAGTGCTGGACCTTCTGCAGGGAAGACAGTGGAGCAGTGCTGGACCTTCTGCAGGGAAGACGGCGGAGCAGTGCTGGACCTTCTGCAGGGAAGACGGCGGAGCAGTGCTGGATCTTCTACAGGGAAGGCAGCGGAGCAGTGCTGGACCTTCTGCAGGGAAGACAGTGGAGCAGTGCTGGATCTTCTACAGGGAAGGCAGTGGAGCAGTGCTGGACCTTCTGCAGGGAAGACAGCGGAGTGGTGTTGGACCTTTTGAGCTGGGCTGTGGAAGGCAACGTGGTTTCTGCCTCATTTGACACTTACTCAGACGAGTCACCAGGTGAAACCCAACTCTCTGAAGAGACCATGTTTGACTCCAGATGACAACTAGTGCCTGGGCTGTCCCACGCGCTGAGCACATGTCAGGAAGCCTCTGTGGGACCCCCCACAATAGCAGTCCCCCACTTCAGGTGGTCATCCTAGCTGCAGCGCAGATGTCAGCACCAACACAGGTCTCTACCATACTTTCCCAGCCAAGCTTCAGACCCAACAGCTCCATCCTCATGGTACCACAGGGCCTGAATCAGGTCTAGCCCCAGGACTGCCAGACAGCTTCCTCTCTAAGAATCCCCATCTTCGCCAGCACTGTGGCTAACCCTGCCCAGTGTCCCCAAGCCCAAGGGGACACAGACACTAGTCCTGCCCTGGAGAAGTGGGCCTCTTCCCAGTTCTACTCCCCTCCTGTGACTGCAGGAAAGGCCCTCCCTCAGAGCCTCAGTTTCCCCACATGCAGTGAGGAGATGGGGTCTGGTCAGCTGGCCCTGTCTTCATTGGTAAGTTGTTGGAACCCAGAGTAGCTCTAGAAGTATCTTCCCAGAACAACAGCTCTCCAGGTGAGCAGAGTTAAACTCATGCCAGATCCCTCTGGCAGTACTCAATGTGCCTCCTATGCCTCACAGACATAGGTCTCCAGGTACAAGTTTTCTTTATCACAGCAGGCTGGCATGTGATGCCCATGGGTTCTGTGGTCGTGCCCCATTGAGCTCCGGCAGCAGTATGCTAACCACTCAAAGTGGGGTACAGGTGTTAAGAGCCCTCTGGTGCCCGCCTGATGAAGTGTGTTCTGCTTCCACAGAGCCAGGAGCCTGGCCTGATGGATCCTATGGCTACCTGAAGGACTGTCAGCTAGACACATCCCCAAGGGATCTTTCTAGCTCCTCCCAGTCTCAAACCTCCACTCTATGGGCTCTTTACTCAATAGCAGGGGACCTGAGTGGGAGGCATCTTCCCTTGAGGAGATGTCAGATGACCCAGGAAACATGCTAGAAAGCCCAGGAGAATACACAGCCACTTTGTCACACACCAGGAGGGGGTGCTCATCTCAGCCCACTCCACAATTTGCAGACTCAAGGTCTGTGAGGTGGAGCTATCAGTGGTGGCACTGCGTACCACAGAGCCCACTTTGGGCCCATCCGTAAGAGCTAGGGAGAACGGAAGGTGAAAATAAGAGTGAGCCTAGGCAGGGGCCAGGACAAGGAGCAGGCCACACTCTACTAGGATGACCAAGAATGACGTGTGGGGAGAGCAGGGTGGAGGCAACTAGACGGGAGCCCAGGGGGTCTCCTGCCATCTGTTTGGTATGTGCCCTCAGGGGTGCCTTGGCACACATTGTGGGCTCTGCTGTTACTGTTCCCATAACAACAGAAACCTCCTGGAGAGAAAGGTAGCAGTAGTGGTCTCTACCAGAGCAACAAAGGCCAAAGTAGGCAGCCCTGGCTGAGCTGGCCCTGCCAGCAGCACACAGAAAGGAGCACAGCCTGGGACACGGAGGTGCTGTCCAGATCACAGCCCCAGCATGCGAACCCCTTGCTCGCTCAAGAGGCACAGAGAACACCCAGTAAGGGCACAAAGAGGCCCACAAGTGAGGGTGGCCCTCTGCTGCCCAGAGGCCAGTACCATCTGGGTCTTGTCAACTGCAGATGCAGGCTCAGCACAGCTTCGGGATCACGCCCATTTGTTCAGCCCCACTCCTGAGGCTCCAGCAGGACCCGGGGCTACTCAGAGCTAGATGTACAACACCCTTGTCTTGTCTCCACTGAGCCATTGGGTCATCTACACAACCACCATGCCAAATCTGGGGACCTGGAACAAGTGGGAGTAGCCAATGGGGGCGGGCCTCCTGGAAGCCAGTCTGCTCTGTGAGGTGTGAGGGTTTGTGTGCGTAACTGTCCCGGTCCTCAGCTGGGCTCCCTCCTGCCACTCTGGGACTGAAGCAATGTCCTTCCTGAAGGAGAAAATGGATGGTGCGGCAGTGTGTCCATACTGTCTTCACTGAGCCACAGTAAACAGAAAAAAAAACTGGTAGCTTTGTGAACATGGAGAAAATAAAGACTCCACGACCCTGTATTAGTTCCAGAAGCTATGTTTTAAAATGTAATGGCATATGTATGCACTCATTAGATGGGATCATGGAAAGCTCTGGAAGATCATGACAAGCAGACTAGGTCTGTCTTGGTCAGGAGCCAGCACACAGAGAGGGATGGAAGCATGCTGAGGCTACCTTTGGGGCGCTTCTCCTCAAGCAAGGCTGTGGACAGTGGTGACTACAAGGCAGGTCCTGTTTCCAGAGCTCTCTCACCTTCTAGGCTCACATTTTGGGGGATGCTCTTCAGCTAACCAGACAGGTTAGCTGCCAAGGCCCTAAAAATGTCCACTCTCCTGATCTCCAGAGGTTGAGTCCAGTAAACGGGCAGAAAGACTAAACACAACACGGGAGCTGCCCACAATGCGAAAACGGCAGAGCTGAGCGGTGAGCCCAGCCTGCACTAGCTCTGGCATCCCCAGTGCCAAGATGTGTGAAAGCACAGCCGATGAGGGCATCCCCCCCCCACGTGCCGAGTGTGAAAGCAGGCTCTCGAATGCACGACACGATGTCGCTGAGAAAAGCACAGAGACATCACATGTCAACAGGGATTCCCAGACATCCAGCATGTCCAGCGCACCTACAATGGGAGTGCATTTTTCTCCCAGTCAGAAATGAGAAGACAGCATCACCAAGGGCCTGCAAGGGCCCTTCGATCCTGGAGCAGCACGCAGCCCAGGGCAACAAGAACCCCCGCAGAGAGCAGACACTGGCGTGGGGCGTGAGCCCTCATAGTTCTGCACAAGGGACATGGTGCAGTGGCGAGCATGGAACCGAGGGCCTCGCATCCCGGTGCAGTGGTGAGAGGTCTACCACCTGGAACTCTGGGGTCCTCAGGTCAGTGAAGGCCAGAAGAGGCCATATGGGGTCTAACTGGAGCCATGTCTGCAGCGTGGCCTGTGTGGGAGAAAAGAGGCACCAAACCTGCCAATATGACTGAGACCCAGCTTGCCCACAACTAACCACTGTGCCAGGAAAGGGTAGGCATTCACTCCCCATGAGGGGATTCCTTCCTACTCCCAGCTCACAGGGCCTGGCTGCCCAGACAAGATCAGAGGCACCTTGCATTCAGGACCCAGATCTCAGCTAGATCAGGCTGGCATCCCACCCCACTCAGCCTCTGTCTACAGAGGAATGCACTTCCTGCGGGCATGCAGAAGAGCCTGAGGTCTGTCAGGTTCAGCATGCAAGCTGACATAGCCCTGTCCTGAATGTGGCTCTGCAAGTCCACCAGAGAGGGGGGACCTGGGTGAACCATGGAGAGGTGAGTCAAGGGCAAAGCCCCAGTCTCTGGTCTGAGCTTAGGTTGGCTCACCCAAAGGTGTGTGTGTGCAAGTGTGGGCATGGATAGACAAGGTGTGTGTGTGCACATGGCACCATACACAGGCGTAGAGATGCAACAGCCACATGCCCACAGGCTGTCCCAAAGCTCCTATGTGTCACACAGTATCCCCAGGGACCAGAGGCTCTGCTCCAAGGTCACTGCCCAAAAGAAGAGGATCAGGACAAGAAGGGCCTTCCGTCATGCGGTCCCACCTTCCAGTGGAACTGCCACAGCAGAGGATGGGCACTACGGAGGCCAACGCAAGTTCCCTGTGTGACCTGAACACCAGGATCAGCACACTCTTGCCTAGCTGAAGCCCATCTGGACAGGTGCCAGGCCCACAACAGCTTAATTTGGAGCAATTTGGAGACATTTCCAGTGGGCCTTACTCCCACTCTGGGAAAGGCTTCTCCCCACTCTCCCCCTAAGTATATGTGATATGGCCCTGACCCTAGTCTGAAGGAACCTGGTACACATTCCTTCCTCCACAGATCCTCCCCAAAGGTAGAGTGGAACCAAGAGAATCAGGGGCCTTGGGAGGACAGCTGGGGACAAACTGCAGCTGGGGAGCAGGGCAGCATAGGAGCCTACGAGACCACACACCTATGCTGGGAGGTAGTGCCAGCCCAGGCTGCAAACGTGGAACTAGACTGTAGGATGGCACAGGCAGAGACAAACCACAGGCCAGGCCCGCCTCCACTGTCAAGAGCGGGCAGGCCCAGGGCAGGACTCACCATGGGAGTTGATGTGGAAGACACTGGTGGATGTCTCCTGAAACAGCTCCTAAACATCCTGAGCATCTCGCTGGGCAGCTGAGGAAGACAAAATGCTACCCACGGGACCAGCACCAACAGCATGGGCTGTTTCAACAGAGGGTCAAAGGTGCCCCACTTGCCTTCCAGCACAGCCTCAGCAGGGTTAGGAGTGACCACCATATCCACCCTCCCACTACAAGCTGCACAGGGAGGGTAGCTCCTCACAAAGGGAGATACCCAGGTCTTGCACCCTACAACCCCACCCCAGGGTGCACATGTCCAGAGGAGTGATGACTTTGGTTCACACCGTACCTGGAGGACATTCAGAGCAGTGCCGCACCTCAGACAGAAGACAGAGGCCGTCGGTCTATCCTACAGCATGAGCTGTGATGGTACACAGTGGAGCCACACAGCCAACACTGCTCTCTACAAGAAGAGACGTGGCACTGGCACTTGCTACCACATGACAAATCCAAACACTCTTGCTCAGTGACGAACCAGGAGCTGTGGGACTCTGTCTAGACAACACATTCAGAAATGACAAGTCCACGGATGTGGAGCAGAAAGGGCTTCCAGACAGGCTGCAGCTGGGCACAGGTTTTCTCTGGGGTGACAGACAATGGGTCCAGGTCCAGGGTCATAACTGCCCAACCTAGTGAATGCACTAAACCCCCAACTACTACACTTCAACATGGCTGGATTGATAACAGGACTGAAGAGATGGCTTAAAGGTTAAGGTGCTTGCCCACGAAGCCTAAGGACCCAGGTTTGATTCCCCAGGACCCACATAAGCCAGACGCACAGGGTGACACATGTATCTGGAGTTCGTTTACAGTGACTAAAGGCCCTGGCATGCCGATTCTCTGCCATGCACAGCTCACAATCCCTCCCGACCCCCACACCCAGACTCTGAAACAAGAAACAAGGTTCCTAAGTCAATGAGAAGCTTGTATAAGAATGTCACAGTAACTTTACCCCTAAGACTCAAGCCTGGAAATAGTGCAGGTGGCCAGGGATAAAGGAGAGTGGACAGGTATGCATCTGACAGGCAACGCCAGGGGACACAGCAAGTTGGACAAGCACACACACCTGGTTGCAACGCAGGTCCTTACACATAGCATAACTAATGTCAAATGTGTCAGGCCAGACACAAAAGCCCACAGGCAAAGTACTCCAAAAAGGGAAGGTCCAAGTGCTCTTGGGCTGGACTGGGAAGGATAGGAGGGTCCTCCTGTGATGAGGTCTTATTCTCCACACAGGACTAGAAAGGATAGGAGGGTCCTCCTGGGATGAGGTCTTGTTCTCCACACAGGACTGGGAAGGATGGGAGGGTCCTCCTGGGATGAGGTCTTGTTCTCCACACAGGACTGGGAAGGATAGGAGGGTCCTCCTGGGATGAGGTCTTGTTCTCCACACAGGACTGGGAAGGGTGGGGGTGTCCTCCTGGGATGAGGTCTTGTTCTCCACACAGGACTGGGAAGGGTGGGAGGGTCCTCCTGGGATGAGGTCTTGTTCTCCACACAGGACTGGGAAGGATGGGAGGGTCCTCCTGGGATGAGGTCTTGTTCTCCACACAGGACTGGGAAGGATAGGAGGGTCCTCCTGGGATGAGGTCTTGTTCTCCACACAGGACTAGGAAGGATGGGAGGGTCCTCCTGGGATGAGGTCTTGTTCTCCACACAGGACTGGGAAGGGTGGGAGGGTCCTCCTAGGATGAGGTCTTGTTCTCCACACAGGACTGGGAAGGGTGGGGGTGTCCTCCTGGGATGAGGTCTTGTTCTCCACACAGGACTGGGAAGGGTGGGGGTGTCCTCCTGGGATGAGGTCTTGTTCTCCACACAGGACTGGGAAGGGTGGGAGGGTCCTCCTGGGATGAGGTCTTGTTCTCTACACAAAACCTCCTGGGATGCTATCTTTTCTCCCACATGGGCTCTTTGCGCCCTCCTGCCCTCCATATGGCAGGAGCTCTCTGCATTTTCATTTCTTTCCTTCTCTCAATTTAATAAAGCCTCTCTAAACCTTACCCTCTGGCCTTCTGATTTTAGGTCTTTAAATTCATAAGACAAGAATCCAGGGTACCCTAAATTTATTGTTGATTTCGCATATTGTTTGTATTGGTAAGGAACTCCAAATTCCCATTTCAAGAACTACAAAAATCAGACCAACATACAACAACAAAACTCCCAAGAATAGAAATATGGTGGGTTGGAGAGATGGCTTAGCAGTTTAGGCGCATGCCTGTGAAGCCTAAGGAGCCAAGTTCAATTCTCCAGGTCTCACATAAGCCAGATACACATGGTGACCCAAGCATCTTGAGTTCATTTGCAGTGGCTGGATGCTCTGGTGTGCCCAGACTCTTTCTCTCTCTCCCTCTGTGTTTCAAGTAAATGAATAACTGAGAAAAAAGAAGTCTGGATGACTCACTGTGGTGGGTAAAGCTGAGCTGAAGAAAGGAAGGGGGAGGACTGGGTATGAGGGAAGTGCACGGGTATCGGTTTACTGGCATGCAGGCAAGAGCCCATGCTGCTCTGGAAGAACCAACTCAACTGTCCAGTCCCTTGGGAGTGCCCCTGCCATGAGCTCAGTGACTTGACACAGCCATGAAAGCAAGGAGGCCTTAAGACTCATGCTGGTCCCCAAGGGCGCTGCCCAGGCAAGGAGCAGGTGGGGCAACCTTGTGATATGCTTACAAGGACATGACTCTGGCCTGGAGGCAGAGCCGTGCCACTGATACCACACAGGTGACCTCTCCAGAAAGGATGGGTCCTGTATGAGCAGGGTGCCTTCCTCTACATTCCCCCTCCGCACCTGCAGGAGGCCCAACACTATGGGATATGCACTCACCGCTGAGGAAACACCAGGGGCCAGAGGGTGAGGCACACCCCACTGCGCCTAATTCCCAGAGTGCTGGGGCCACCTGCTGCTCTGCTACCAGCTCTTGTCAGGCCCCATGCTGTGATCCTGCCACCCCTTCTCCACCCCCACCAGGGACAGATAATCCACCCCTTCTCCACCCCCACCAGGGACAGATAATTGCTATGAGAGAAGGCTTTCTGTGGCACGGAAAAGGGCCTTGGGGGTTTAGTGGGTGCTGTTCCTCTTTCTGGCTCTCCTCACCATGGCCTGGTCAGCCCTGCTCCCTCTGCTCCTGCTTCTTCCATGCCCATGCCTGTCTGTCCTCCCTCCTAGATGCTGGGCCGGCCTCCAGAGGCCACCAGACCCCTCCTCCAGAGCCCCTGCTGAGCTCCCAGAAGAGATGCCACAGGCCTCTTGCTGTGTCCTGGTACACTGACATTGTTCCCTCCTACACAGCTCGCAAACTGCCTCTCTATCACCCGTAGTTGCCACTGTACCAGCAAAGGCACAGTTAGCAGGCCAAAGGTAAGCTCAAGGGCGACAACAGAGTTCCTGGAGGGCACAGCCCTGGGATCAGGCTGGCACGGTGTGCCCCTACTCATAAGGAGACAGAAGATGGAGAGAAAGACACCAGCATGAGGACAGGACTGCAGTCTGGAACTGCGGGTCACCAGGGCAGGTCTGCACTGAGCCCAGCACTGGGTTACCAGGACAGTAATGCAGCCTGGCACAGGGCTCAGAAAGGCAGGACTGCAGTCCAACGTTGTGAGGCCACAAGGGCAGAACTATAGCTGAATGTTACCCTCCAATGGTTGTGCCAGGCCTGAGCTACACAAGTCCCAAAGCCACAGCCCTCCTGTGGAATGTGGTTCTACAGTGTGGTAAGGAAGGTGGTCTGCAGCACAGCACAGAATTCACAGGACACACTCACCAAGAGTATCCTTGCCGTCTGGGAGGTGTGGCCCCTACCGCATAGTGTACCATCTACACACTTCGGCTGAGGGCCAGGTTATCTGGGCTCTCACAGCCTATAAATGGATATAAGATCAGTTTTCCTACAACACAAACAGGGCAGGGCTCATGTCACATGCCATTTTCCTTGTCTGCAAAAAGAAACCAAGGAGCGACTTGGCTCCCAGCAACTTCCTCTCCACAAACCTTGTGCCCTGTTAACCCCAACTTCTGATGCTGAAGGGACAGCCCTTCCCCAAGCAACAGGGAACCCCATGCCCTATCTATCTTGCAGCCAGCCACATTTGCTCACTCACTCTCCTGACACACACATATCTTGTCCAGAATCCAGTGCCAAGGCCTGACAGTGCCACTTCCATTCACATATGACACACCCTGCCGACACACAGCTCACCCCACATTGGGCACAAAGCAGTGAAGGCCCAACAGGTCACATGCTGGTCTAGTTACCCAGCTCTGCCCAGAGGAGAGTCTGGCATCTGGGGCTCCCTGGGTGGAGTGCTGCACTAGGCAGATGCCCGCTGCCTGCAAGTGTGCAGCCAGGGAGTGGAGGCTGCCAGGCCTCAGAGCTCAGATCAACCAGTCACAGGGTGCCCCCAGTGCCCAGGAACACGCTGGCTCCTGAGCTAACCCAGGCTCTTCTAAGCAGCCAAGTCACTGCACAGCCTCCATGGTAAGAAGGCTAGAGGCCTGAGGCCTTACTCTGCATGTTCTACAGAACCCAGGAAAGTGCCCCAGGACCATGACCAAGCAAGGTTCTGGTCCCCTGACCAGTAGGCAAATGCCAAGATGCCAAGCTCAGCCAGACATGGTGGCACAACTCTAAAATCCCAACACTGAGACTAAGAAAAGAGGATCATGAGTCCAGGGCCTGATTAGGTTATACAAGACTCTTATCATATCAAAAAAAAAAAAAAAAAAAAAAAAAAAAAAACCAACCCTCAGATGCACAACAGCCCTGTGTGTGGCCTGCAGACACTCCATCGCCACCTGCATAGGAAGCACTGGGCCTGCAGAGTTGGGAAGGGGCGGTGAGGCAGACCAGCAACAGGAACAGGTACCTCCACCTGTCTCTGACCTCACCGGAGGCTGGACAACACCCAGCTAGACCCCCAGAGAAAGCAAAGGTGAGGGCCGGCAAGCCAAGGGAGGTTGTGAGTTTGCGCCTGCTGAAGGGGGCCATGTGCATTACTGGGGCAGGGCAGGGTGGCAACATCTAGAAGCCAAGGCCCCAGCACAGGGGCAAAGACAGCTACGGGGTTCCTCTTGGGACAAACTCCTTTCCCTGCACCATCTCTGAGGGGACCCCTCATCTAGGCCACAGGTAAGACAGACTGACATGGGGACCACTGCAGGGCCACAAGGGTTATGTGCACCGGGCAACTGCTGGCCAGATCTCAAAGCCCAGCCTCCCCTCCTCCTGGGCACGTGCTCATGTACTTCCCAGCCTCCCTTTTAACCAAGGCAACTTGCGTGTCCAACTTCTCACACCAGAACTGAGACACAAAGTGTGAAAGTTCCCACTTGTGAGCTTTTTTTTTTAATATTTTTATTTATTTATTTATTTGAGAGCGATAGACATAGAGAGAAAGACAGATAGAGGAAGAGAGAGAGAATGGGCGTGCCAGGGCTTCCAGCCTCTGCAAATGAACTCCAGACACGTGCGCCCCCTTGTGCATCTGGCTAATGTGGGACCTGGGGAACCGAGCCTCGAACCGGGGTCCTTAGGCTTCACAGGCAAGCGCATAACCACTAAGCCATCTCTCCAGCCCACTTGTGAGCTTAAGAGCAATGTCTACCCTGAGACTGCCTATCTAAGCTGGCCGCAGGAGGGTGGGTTCTGGGCCGTAGGCACAGCTCAGCCTCCACCATGCAGATGACAATACCCCTGGGGAGCGCAGACCCTGAGCATGAAGGAGCCTCGGTCACTTGGTCCTGCTGACGTATAGCACATTCAGCCGCAAGCTCCTTCTCTGTGCGGGGCACCCCATTCCCTCCTGGTCACACAGCACAGGTGGCTACTCCCAGACGCAGCAAGTAGACAGAAGTACACAGGTCCTATCTGTGCCTCTTCATCAGGGCAGGGGTAGGGGCTGCTCTGAGGGGTGGCGGGCACCCAGTTCAAAGTCAGGATGGAGTCAAGCTTGCTCTCCATGTCCAGGAATAGAAATAAGAAGCCAGGCAAGAAGGGATGCACGTGCAGTCAGCAGCACAAAGAGGTCGAGGCCAGCAGTCGAGCACAAGAGGCTGAATCCCAGGGCAGAGAAGTGCTAGGAACAGAGGTTGCGGGCCAACAGGTACACAGAAATGGATCAAGATGGGCCAGGAATAGCGGCCACACCTGGCATTCCAGCACTCAGAGGCCAAAGCAGGATAATGGAGCTCCAACAGTAGCCTGGGTTACATGGCAAGCTCCTGTCACAAAACAAGAGAAAACACAGCCAGTGTTCCACAGTAACGACACTCAGCGTTAGAGCTGCGTCTGCCACACAGGCCGGTGTCTCGAAGCCTGGCTTTGGGAGCCAGACGCAGCCTCAGGAACAACTTTGTGACAATGGACAACATTTGTTGTGGTGCTGAAATTCTGAGGCAGAAGAAAAAAATTGCCTGCTAATATTAGTCTGCCAAACAAGAATATATCCAAACGGACCCAAAGTACCTCCACAGATTAGGAGGTCAACACAGGGTGCTGAAAGGAACAGCACCTAGCAGCGGGGCACAAACGCCAGGGCTGGAAGGCACGGAGTAGGCGCTCTGGAAATCTGCTCAGGCCCTGGACTCCAGTCAAACACAGACCTGTGCCCGCACAGTCGGAAGAGCAATGCGCGGGAGAAACAGAGCGGTGAGCTCACAGAGGCCGGAGGCAGCGGGCTCACTCTACAGAAGGGCTCACGTTGGAGGGCGGCCGTACCGACAACTTTTCTCATCACTATGGAAGAAGGGCTCATATTGGGGGGTGGCTGTACTGATGACTTTTCTCATCACAATAACAAAATATCTGACAAAAGAATGGTGGGGGGGTGGCTCACATTCCTGGGGTATCATGGGAAAGGCTCATTGGGTGAAAGATGAGGCGACTTGTCACATTGCTACTGTAGTTAGATGGCAAAGAAATGAATGCTGGTGGTCAACTTGCTTTCTTCATTTGCCTTTTATTCAGTCAGGCCTCGGACCATGGGATGGTGCCACAGACATTCAGGGTGAGTCTTCCCTCCTGAGGTAAACCTCTCTGGAAATGAGATGGAATATGCAGGTACAGAACCACCCTCACTGGAATTGAGAGAGAGTATGCAGTTAGAGAAACACCCTGAGAGTCATGCTGAAAGGTGTGTCTTCTAGGTAATTCTAAATCCAGTCAAGTTGGCAAAGAAAAAAATTATCATATGAGCTATTACTTTGAGGTCAAATGCTGTAAAAGTTTTAAAAACAATCCTTGAAACAGTTAAGGTGACCTGCATAACTACTGCCCCTACAACCAAGTCTAATCCTCTTCATAGGAAAACAACTGAATCCAGAGCAAAAGGACACAAAATCGCAAATATAAATGGCAGATGAAGCAGCAGGACAACACGACTCACAGCCATGAGAAAATAAGCTAATGGAACAGGCCTCAAACTGGCACACAGACACAGGGGTCCAATGAGGGCATCAAGCAGTCACACGAACATACAACTCAGCAGTCCCAGAGTGCTCGAGAATGATGGAGGGAAATAGCAAGTGAACAGGAACAGGAGATGGAAATGTCTGAAGATGAAAGGGAAGAATTGGGACAGACAGGACGTGGCAGAACATGCCTGTGGCCCTGCACCTTGGGAGCTTGAAGCAGCAGGACAGCAGGTTCAAGGCCATCCTGGGCTGCAGTACCTGAGACTCTACCTCGAAAAAACAAACAGAAAGGAAGGAAGGAAGGAAGGGAGGAAGGGAGGGAGGGAGGGAGGGAGGGAGGGAGGGAGGGAGGGAGGGAGGGAAAACAAAATAAACGCAAACAAATAAGGGGATGGATTGCAGCTCAGTGGAGCGTGGCCTCACACAGGGTTAGAAGCTGAAGTCTATACAGCAGCAGGGAAGGTAGAAGGACAGAGAGAACAAAGAAAACCCGGAAGTACTGGCTGAGTGCTGGAAAGGGACTGGAGAAGGAACAGAATTGGGAGAAGCTAAACAAAATCAAACAGGAAAGGGCACGGAGAGTGAACATGTTCCGCAGTGTGGCACACACAAGGAGAGAGGGGTATGCTAGCAATCTATCAATCAACCAGTCAAAAAGAATCTCAAGAAATAAGGACCAAGAGGCTGCATACCAAGGCATCAGGGGCTGGAGGATGGCTGAGCAGTTAAGACACTTGCCTGCAAGGCCAAAGGACCCAGGTTTGATTCACCAGGACTCATGAAAGCCACATGCACAAGGTGGCGCATGTGTCTGGAGTTTGTTTACAGTGGCTGGAAGCCGTAGTGCGCCCATTTTCTCGGTGTGCACCCCCCTCTGATTCTCTCAAATAAATAAATCAATAAAAACTTATTTAAAAAATCACCAAATGCCATGAAAACTATAAACTGCAACATCTAAGAATTTCAATAAGACCCCACACAAATGCACACACACACGCAGAGCACAGAGGAGGCAAACTGCAGGAAGTCACTGGAAAATAAGCCCTCCGAGGGGCCAGAGAAGGACCTACACACCACACACGGGTCAAGACCAGCGGGGACTTTGCGCTTTCCACAGGGACCGTAGGAGACCAGAGACAGTGGAGTGGTACCTTTAAATGCAGAAAGAAAAAACTTCCAATTGAACTCTGTACCCAGTGGAGACATATTTCAAAAATAGAGGCAGAGTAAAAATTTATTTTCTACAAATAAAAGCTGAGAGAATCTGTTCCAAGCAGATGTGCACCACAAGATGTGTTGAATTAAGTTATTCAGGTCGGAAGTGCCCAGAAAATACAGTGTGGGTCTAAACAAGGATGTACAGGAAGCTGCAGGGGCATAAGAAGGTGGTTTTAAAAGGCATCTTTCTCACTTCTGTGCATTTAAATGACAACTGGTTACTGAAACAGAATCAGTAACAATGTTATTAATAACAGCATGCTGCCAATACTGAGTGTATAAAATAATTCCAAAGGCAGCGGAGGATGCCATTGCACTAAGGCCGTACAGTATAGGCAAGAAGGCCACATAATTTGAAGGCAGACTGTGAAAAGGTGAAGATATATACTGTTGAGTTCTAAAGCACCCAGTTAAAAAAAAAAAAAAAAAAGGAATTGCTAGTAAGCCAGAATGTAGGGAAAACAGTACTGAAGAACACCCAGTTAATCCAAGGAAAGGAAGGAAAAAGAAAACGTTAAATGGGAAATACAGAAAGCAAATATCTTGAGGGCAGGACTAAACAAACACTGTGTTTCCACCAAAGACAGGGGTCAGAACATGAGGCAGCCCGACCAATGGCCACTTGTACCAGTCCCTCCAGGTGAGAACTCTACTTGACTGAAATGAGGAAAAACGGCAGTACAGCCCCTCAGCTACAGCAGCCACATTTCAAGTCCCCCACCTTTTTTTTCGAGGTAGGGTCTCACTCTCACCCAGTCTGACCTGGAACTCTGTAGCTCCAAGTAGGCCTCGAACTCACAGTGATCCTCCTACCTCTAGCTCCCAAGTGCTGGGATTAAAGGCATGGGCCACCACACCCAGCTCAAGTCTCTCTTGCCAAATCAGGCAAGGGGCAGCCACAGCAGAAAACGCAGAGCATGGGGCTCCTGCTGTTTTCAAAGGTGCTAACAGGTGGCACTGCCTCACCTCCATCATGAAGCAGATTATCAAATCAGATGAGAAGCAAGAGTGTATACAGTATATAGCCCAAAACTGCTAGTTCCACAAGGACAGAAATGTCTGATCAGGAAAAGAGAGGCTCACGACAGCTGCCCACACTTCAGAAAGAGCACCACACACAGCGAGGCTGAAGGACAGAGGTTCTACAACAGTCCATCAGGTAAGAGAAAGGCATTCCATGGGTTACCTAATAACAGAGTTAGAAAATGAATGAAGCACCAACGGTCAAAGCTGGAGAGAGAAACTGCAAATTCAAACCAAAGTCCAAGTCATGGGCAGATACTGGAAAGCAGGAGTCAGTGAGAGAGCAGACTGATGCAGCACCACTCAAGACAACCAGCATGGTGGCGTGGACACCATGGAACGCACTTCCAACAGGGCTGAGCGCACATTCCCATCAGTGCACATGGGACATTCACGAAGATGTGTCATATTTCAGACCATAAAGCAAGTCTTGACATGTTTATGACAGATATCATACAAAATACCTTCTGCGAACCCAACAGAATTAAATTAGAAATCAGAAACACAGAAGTATCTTGAATATACATAATTACTTGAAATTAATCAACATACTTCTAAAAAATTAAAACAAATTACAAGGGAAATTAGAAAATGCTTAAGTGAGAGCCAGGCATGGTGGTGCAAGCCTTTAGTCCCAACACTTGGGAGGCATAGGTAGGAGGATCACCATGAGTTAAAGGCCACCCTGAGACTACATAGTGAACTCCAGGTCAGCCTGGGCTACAGTGAGACCCTACCTCAAAAAAGCAAAACAAAAAAATTTATAACAAAAGAAAATGCTTAAGTGAATAAAACAGAAGCACCATCTATCTCCTTGGGTAAGTGAAGCTATGGATAGAGAAGAGTGGCCCCACATCAGCGATATAGCAAGCAAAAGCAAATAAGGATGTGAGGGCGATCTGGCAGGAACATCTGTCACCCCATTGATCACCAGGCTTGATTCGGCTGATCTGGCCAGCTTGGAAGGTATCCTTTTCCCTCCTCACCACTCCATGTGCACCCTCCCCCAAGATGCACACCCTGTCAAAGAGGATGATCTTCCCCAATAGAAGAGGACTGGTCTTCAGTCAAGGGTATACAAGTAGATGCAGTCCCCTATCTGAACCTCCAAACAAGCTCTCAAAAGCAAATCAAACCTAAAGTAAGCAGATGGATGGATGGATGGATGGATGGATGGATGGAAGGAAGGAAGGAAGGAAGGAAGGAAGGAAGGAAGGAAGGAAGGGGCAGAAATCAACATTAGAGAAATCAATGAAATAAAAATCTGCCTCTTTGAATCAATCAGTAAAATTGATAAATTAACATCAGCTGTATTAATTCTAAGTCTGCCTTATAATAATATGAAACATCAGACCCGACTAATGGCAAGCAAAACAGTGACCACGGATCAGCATCACAGGCATGAAGGAGGAGGCAGCAGTGCAGACCCTACAGAGAGAAGAGGACACAGACACAAGGACACTGAGCAATCCCAGTCATTCATGACAAGTTACAGGAGGAGGAGAAGTTTCCTGAGAAAGCCCAAACTGCAAAGCACACTTGAGAAGCAGCAGATGGCATGGCAATACTGTAACCTGGAGGACAATGACCCCAGAGTTCAAAATTTCCAAAGCAAAAACTCCAAAACTGGAAGGTTTCACCAGTAAACCCTAGCATGTGTTTACAGGAGAGATGCCATCAACTCTGCACAAACTCCTGAGGAAACAGGAGGAGCCACGTGAACAGATGTTTAGGCCAATACCCACATGAACAAAGATGGCAAATAATTCAGTGGAGAATGGTGGCCTCACAACCTACAGAGCTAGAGCCTGTGGACACTACCAGGACCTCAACCCCTCAACCTCAAGTTAACAACACACAGACCTCAACATGTATAGCGGAGTTCAGTACTGGAGATGAAACACCTAAAAATGAAGTAGGAAGAAAGTGCTTTGCAACTCTTATGGCTTGATTGCAATGTGGTTTGGGTAGACTCATGCCTCTGAACACCTGGTCCCCAGCTGGTGGAGCTGTTTGGGAAGGTTGTGGAACCTTCAAGAGGTGAAGCCCTGCTGAAAGAAGTGGGGGGGGGGGGCTTGAGATTAAGTAGCCTCGCTCCACTTCCTGTTTTTACTCTGCTTCCTGACTCAGGATTCAATGTGACCATCCACATCCTGCCACCATATTTCTTCCCATGAACTGTGGTTGAAATAAATTCTTCTTCCCCTGAGCTGCTTCCTGTCAGGTCACAGTAAAGTAACTACTATAGCAGCCTTATACTGGGCAAAGACTTCCAGGTCAGGAAGTCATGAAAGATAAAAATGTCCAAGCAGTGAAGCTGACCTTCAAGGGACAAGGTAAAGAAAATTAAGATAAGCTATCATCTACAAATAAGGACATCCAACACAGCCCTTATGTCCAGAATACGTGAGCTCACCTAACATGACGCCAACAATGGTTCCAAACGCCTAGCCCAGCTGTGTACTAGAACAAGTGCCCAGCACCAGGAAGGGGCAAATTAAGATGTCATCTGTTGGCACTGTCACCTGCCAGCATCAAGTGAACCTGTTTCCAGGTCTTTAATGACCAGTGCTGGGGAATTGAGCTGTGACAGGGCAAGTCAACAGAGCCAAGGGACACCAGGTGACTTCTTTTGCAAAGGAGCCCAGGGCAGCAGCCTGCAGAACAGCTCTGTGTACAAAGTTCATGCAGTTTATGCAATAGTGGCTTAAACAAAACAAAGTAGGCAGCAACTCTGTATCTCAGAAGCAGGAGACGTTCTGGCTGGCTTGAAACCAGGGATGAGTATCAGACTCCCTAACAACAGGAGAAGAGACATCACAAACTCCATTCCTAGCATTCTGAGATAAGCACAGATGTCCTTATTCCCAAAACATAGTGTCAGCAGAATCATAAAGTGTTCTGCAAACAGAAAGTTTTCACTAGGACAGGCTAAAAGCCCCTACAGTCATCGATGAGACATCACCCATGACGGTGGTGCTTCAGCGTCCAGCATGGCCCATGTTGGTGACAGTGGACCGCAGATGAGCATCTGCTGCTCAGGGGCTTTGAAAACAGGACAGCCACTCCAGAAAACACTTTGGCATTTCCTTGCTAGCCTTTAACTACTCAGCCAGACACTGGCATTTCTTAAAAAGTCACATCAACCATATGACCAGCAATTCATCTCCTAGGTATTTATACCGTCAGAAAATGTAAAAATGTTTTCCCATATGAAGATTTTACACGAATGCTTACTCAGAAGAGCCCAAAGCTGGAAGCCAATAAATGTCCATCAAAAAGAGGCTGTAAGCAACCTGAGAATGCAAAAGTGCGCCCCCTACTGAGCAAGGAAGGAAGAGCACTGGCTCCTGTATCTCACCTGGGCCAAAGAGGAAGTGGGACTCAGGAGAGAAACTACCAGAACAAAGGCAAGGTGGTTAGCCAGGCCCTGGACTCTGTTAGCCAGAGGAGAGTACAAGGACTCATCATGCAGTGTCCCCTCCAGTCTGTAAGCCAAAATAAACCCTCTCCCCCACAAGCTGCTCTTGGTTGGGTTCTTTGTGCAGCAACATGAAGCTGACTGCAACACTTGGTTAAAAAAAATAAAATCTCAGCCAAGCTTCTCAGGGCTTACCTCTCCTCCTGCACATCCCATTCTGGCTTCTGCTATAATGGGGACAATGGAACATCTTGAGTCCTAGCAGGAAAGAGATGTGCCCAGGTCATGTAACCTCCACATCTCAGCACAACGCACAGCCTGGTCCACCTGCCCATGCCAGGGAGGGGGACACAACCTTCTGGTGACAAACAGCAACTATGGAGCCCATGGGAGCTGGGCTCATCTGCTGGCAAGTGCCTCTTCATCTAACCAGGTTCCAGAGACAAAGCCAAATTCTTGGTGGGCAACTGTGGGGCAGGGCAGTGAAGAATTCAGACAAAGCAAGGCTGACTTTGCGAAGGAGTGCACAGAAGGCTGCCCGGCTCTCTGCAAACACAAAGAGGCCAAAACTCCTACTCTGTGCCCAGTTAAGAAGCCTCAAGCACACACCTGACAGGTGTGGGGCCTCTAGGTGAAGCTCTGCTTCCAGACCCTTCACGGGGTGCTCAGAGGCCCTGGAAATCCTAGTCTCGGAGGGAAGGAGCCATCTAAAGGCTC
The DNA here is from genome assembly GCF_020740685.1 of Jaculus jaculus. Lineage (NCBI taxonomy): Eukaryota > Metazoa > Chordata > Mammalia > Rodentia > Dipodidae > Jaculus > Jaculus jaculus. The sequence continues at coordinate 196,822,833 of NC_059103.1, read as the reverse complement.
CAGGAGAGGATGCACCTCAGCAGCAGCCAAAAGCCCTGCTGGCAACAGCAGGTGGAAGTGCCCTGCCACCTGCCAGCGCTCAGGCTTGAGAAACAAGCTCCCAGGGCACCTACTGGAAAGAAAAGCTAGTGATGAGAGCGCCTGCACTCAGGACTAAGTCAGACATCTTATTAGCCAGAAGCGCCACATGCCTGCCCTCACGGAGCTCTGCTCCTCCGCACAACCCAGCGCACTAGACTGTCCTGCTCCTAAATGCTCACCTCCCTGGCAGGAGTGACAACTCACCCCCATAAACCACTGGACTAAGCCCCAAAGAAAGAGGGGCGACAGGGCCACGAGTGGAGGAGCACACCAGCTTGTTCCACAAGAGGGCAGGGCAGGCAGCAGAGGAGGGGCCAAGCCAGCGCTCAGGCTTAGGCACAATGCACCCCGAGAAAAAAGACAGCTGACAGAGACGGCGCGGGAAGGAAAGCTACTATGCAGGACAAGGCGAGATCCCAGAACGACATCCAAGCAAGCCTTTTCGTCCAGAAGGAACTCGGGAGCCAAGTCAAGGAGGGAAAGCCTGGCACAGGCCAGGCACACGTGCTGAAGCACAGGCCCTACTCGGGCCAGTGTGCATTTCCCAAGGCCACAGCAGCCTGCAAGGAACATGCTACTTACTGTCACAGGCCAGCAGCTCAGGCTCCAAGGCCCAGAGCCAACATACAGGTAATGCGGGAGTGCCATTCACAGAAACAGCATCAAAAAGCCAGGGCAGACAGCATCATGCTTGCGGGGAGCAGGCAGACAAAGGGACTGCCACAAGCTACCAAAGAGCACGCTGCCTTAGGGCGGAGTACTTGTTCTGGAGTTACAAGGGTGACAGACGCACAACCCAGAGAATTCAGGACACGTCAGTGAAGCACACACTTGTGCAAGGCGGAACGTCTGGGGGCGAGGCAATCAGCGGCACAGCACCTGCATACACAAGAGGAAAGGAAACAGGGATAAAAAATTGGTTTTTTTGATATGCAAGTATTATCTCAAAAAAAAAATCAATGAAAGGACACTTTGGTACTTGCCTAGGAAAGAGGAGAGGGTGGGCTGTGCTAGCTGCAGCCAAACAAGCCAGGCCCTCAGTCGTGGCCCCATCGCCTGGACATCGAGGGTCCTTTCTAGTTCCTGCTGCATGATCCAAGGTCCTCACGACCCACTGGTATACAGACAGGGCCAACAAGCATCTAGGACACCAGGTCACACTGATGACCCCCCCCATACACACCACCACATGACAAGTTAAACAGGTGCTGGCATCATGGAAGGGAATAGAGTGCATGAGGCTACTAGCCAGTTGGCACTGGTATCTTCGTGTTTCAAAACCGTAAGGCCACCCTCTGGCCCGCCATACTTGGTGGCATGGGATACCTCTCTCTTCACTGCAGTCTCACCTGGCCCTGCCATCCCAAAGCCTGGTCCAACTGCTGCAGCCCTGACCTCTGGGGTTTAGTGCCATGACCTGTCTGTGCAGCTTCCATGTCCCTCTGTAGCTGAAATGCTACACAGGGACCACTGCCATCTCCTCTCCAGGACATCTACTGCTGCCCGTCCTGGGACCACCCACATCCACAAGTCAGCCTGGTTCCCTGCACCTGTCTAGGTCCAACACTTGGAGCTCCTGGGCCTTGGGCCTATACTGCCCTCTGTGAACTCTTTGACCTGTTTAATGCCCATAGATGGGCCACTGACTAAGCCTCCAGGTGCCCCACATATGATCCAGGCTGGCCTGGGCAAACCCACCCTCCCACACCCTCTCCGATGCTGCAAGCCTGAATGCACCAGGACTGAGATTTTTGTTGGGTGTGAAAAACAGTTGCTGAGCTGGTCACAGTGGTAAACGCCTATAGTCCCTGCTTCCAGGAAGGCTGAGGGGGGAGGACTGCCTGATCCCGGAGCTTAGGGTCAGACTGAACAACTTAGGGAGACACCACCCCTTCAAAATGTAAGTTACAATGCAACAGGTTTCACACCACAGCCCTGAAATCAGGTCAGGAGAGCAATTTAGCAAGTCACGGCACTTCTCATAGCTAGGACAGAAAAGAATCTTATCAGGACATCAAATGCGGCTAGAATGAGAGTGTTATTGGAAAGGCCTATATCAGCTGTGGGTCAACGCATATCTTAGCATGGCACAGCCCAGGAAGACTGATAAGACAACCACAGAGAGACATGTGTTTGATGTGCACACAGCTCTACCTCATGACTGGGGAAGGGGGCAAGAGCTGGACAGGCAGTCACAACTTGCTTCTAACGTGCCCTGGGCCTTAAAAATGGCTGCAAACCAAGAGCAGATGGGATGGACAGGAGAATGACTTAGTGCAACAGAGAAAGCCTGACAAGAACATTTCCGATGTGGACTGATGGTGAGGAGAAAGGAAGAGGACAAGAATACAGATCGTGGACTTCCGGTTAAGATGGCGGCGTAGGTACCACGCCAAAGCAGCCTAGGGGGGAAAAAGACCAAAAACACTCAGCAAAATACACACTTTTACTAAAAAGTGAGGTGTATAGGAAATTGAGGCGGCAGCGGAGAAGTAGAAGAGTTCCAGAGCATCCAGAGCCTGCACAGGCGGGAACAGCGGCTCCGGGGCGGCTCGGCCACCCGCCACAGCCGCGGAGCGGCAGAAGCCGCCGGACTCTCGGCTCGAGCCGCAGGACAAGCCAGGTGCGGGATTTTCCCCTCACACCACGCTCTCCGCAACTCGGGAAACGTGAGGGGAGAGCGGCAGCGAGCAACCGAGGGAGGAGCAGACCGCGAGGTAGAAGCACACGTGGAGAAGCGATACAACCAGAGCAGCCGCGGCTCCCTCCCCTCCCCTGCCGCCTGAACCCAGCTCCAGCGAACACAGCAGAGGCCCGGGACCGGCCACGCCAACATGGGCTGACGGCGGGACCCAAGCAGGAGCAGAGTTCGGCAGCAACTTCAGCGGCTCCAGCACCGGTACCAGTGGCCCCAGCAGCAGCAGACCCAGGAGCGGCAGCGGTGGCAGATCCCGCAGCAACGGCTTCGGGGTGAGCAGCGGCGGTGGACACGGCAACGGCAGCTTCAGCAGCGGTGGTGGCTCCGGGGGTGGCAGCTACAACAGCATCAGAGGCGGCAGCAGCGGCTCAGTTTGCCCCGTAGGAAAAGCAAGTGCCCAGCTCCAGAAATCAGAACAGCAGCCCGACGACCCAGGCAGCCACTTGACTGAGACCACAATCACCCAAGGTAACTGGGATTGCACCAGGGAAGGGTCTCACTTGGTCACAAGCTGACTTGGATACCTCAACAGACCAGAAATCTAAACCTCTTTATTGATAGAGGATCTGGTCATTATAATAACTACTCTTGCATACATACTCGGGGCTGTCTTTGATTGAATGTCTACAGTGTTTAGTTAAATTTTAGAATCTACCAGTATTTTATTCCACTCAGCCGGCTTGAATACTCCTATAGCAGGGAAACTCAACCCCTAAGAACATCTTTGTAGATACTCTGAGAGTCTTAAGAGCCACACCTAATACCTTAAGGTCCTACCCTGAAAATATATTACATCAAATCAATTGATACAGCTAAGAATACACAGCTAGCTAGAAAATCCAAGCATTAACTTAATCCAAGATGCAAAAATATATACATTATAACACAAGAAACACTAAAAAGCAAGACGATATAAATCCACCTAAAAGTATTAATGCATCAGAAATGTCCTCCAGTGAGAAAGAGTTAGAGGAAATGCCTGAGAAAGAGTTCAAAAGAATAATTATAAATATGTTCAAAGAGGTCAAAGAACACATGAAAACAATCAAAGAAGAAATCAAAGAGGAAATCAAAGGAATCAAAGAAGAGGCAGGACACCAATTTAATGAAATAAAGAAGGCAATACAAGACATAAATAGGGAAATAGAAATAATAAAGAAAAACCAGTCAGAATTACTAGCAATGAAGAACACAGTTAATGAAATAAAAAACTCTGTAGAAAATCTCACCAGTAGGATGGATGAGGGAGAGGACAGAATATCTAAGCTAGAAGATCAGGTGGCAGACCTAATGCAGTCCAACAAAGAGAAAGACAAACTTATAGAAAAGTATGAGTGGGAATTTCAAGATATTCGGGACACTATGAAAAGATCCAATATAAGAATTCAGGGCATAGTAGAAGGAGAAGAACTCCACTCCAGAGGCATAGTAGGCATCTTCAACAAAATCATAGAGGAAAATTTTCCCCAAATTGGGAAAGAGGTGCCAATACAGATACAGGAAGCCTTTAGAACCCCAGCCAGACAAAACCCAGAAAGAAACTCTCCTCGCCACATTATACTCAAACTTCCAAACACACAAACCAAAGAAAAAATATTGAAAGCAGTTAGAGAGAAAAATCAAGTTACCTACAAAAGCAAGCCCATCAGGATTACAGCAGATTATTCAACACAAACTTTTAAAGCCAGAAGGGCTTGGAGTGATATATTCCAAGTTCTGAAAGATAACAACTGTCAACCAAGGTTACTTTATCCTGCAAAGTTATCCATCCAAATAGATGGAGAAATAAAGACATTCCATGACAAAAGCAGGTTAAAGGAGTATCTGAAGACAAAACCAGCTCTACAGAAAATACTTGATAGAATCCTCCATGCTGAACAAAAGGAAAAGCACACATATAAGGAACCTAGAAAAAACCAGCTATACTCAAATACCAGTTAACAGAAGAGAGCACAGGTAGACAAGTAACACACACACACACACACACACAAATGGCAAACATAAATACACACCTTTCAATAATATCTCTTAATATCAACGGTCTCAATGCCCCAACGAAAAGACATAGATTTGCAGACTGGGTTAAAAAGCAGGATCCTACAATTTGTTGTCTCCAAGAAACTCACCTTTCTACAAAGGATAGACATTATCTTAGGGTGAAAGGTTGGAAGACGGTGTTTCAAGCAAATGGGCCTAGAAAACAAGCAGGGGTTGCTATCCTAATATCAGACAGGGTGGACTTTAGTCCAAAGTTAGTCAAAAAAGATAAGGAAGGTCACTTTATATTGATTAAGGGCACACTCCAACAGGAGGACATTACAATCCTAAACATATATGCACCTAACATGGGGGCTCCCAAATTCGTCAAACAAACACTATTAGAACTAAGGTCACAGATAACACCAAACACAGTGGTGGTGGGTGACTTTAACACCCCACTCTCATCAATTGACAGGTCATCCAGGGAAAGAATAAACAGAGAGGCATCTGGACTAAATGAGGTCATAGAAGGAATGGACCTAACAGATATATACAGGACATTTCATCCAAAGGCTGCAGAATATACATTCTTTTCAGCAGCACATGGAACATTCTCTAAAATAGACCATATATTAGGACACAAAGCAAATCTTAACAAATTCAGGAAAATTGAAATAATTCCTTGCATTCTATCTGACCACAATGGAATTAAACTACAAATCAGTAGCAAGAAAGGCTATAGAGCATACACAAAATCATGGAAACTAAACAATACACTACTAAATGATGAGTGGGTCAATGAAGAAATCAAAAAGGAAATCAAAAAATTTATAGAGTCAAATGATAATGAGAACACAACATACCAAAATCTCTGGGACACAATGAAGGCAGTTCTAAGAGGTAAATTTATAGCCTTAAGTGCCTATATTAAGAAATTAGAAAGGTCGCAAGTAAACGACCTAATGCTTCGCCTTAAAGCCTTGGAAAAAGAAGAACAAGGCAAACCAAAAAGTAGTAGACGGGAAGAAATAATAAAGATTAGGGCAGAAATTAATGAAATAGAAACAAAAAGAACAATCCAAAGAATTAATGAAACAAAGAGTTGGTTCTTTGAAAGGATAAACAAGATTGATAAACCCTTAGCAAATCTGACCAAAAGAAAGAGAGAAGAGACACAAATTAATAAAATCAGAGATGAACAAGGTAACATCACAACAGATTCCAGAGAAATTCAAAAAATTATAGGGACATACTATAAAAGCATATACTCCACAAAGTATGAAAATCTGAAAGAAATGGATGATTTCCTTGATCTATATGACCTACCTAAATTAAATCAAAATGAGATTAATCACTTAAATAGACCTATAACAAACATGGAGATCCAAGCAGTTATCAATAATCTCCCAACTAAAAAAAGCCCAGGCCCGGATGGATTCACTGCTGAATTTTACCAGACTTTTAAGGAAGAGCTAACACCATTGCTTCTTAAGCTTTTCCAGGAAATAGAAAAAGAAGGAATCCTACCAAACTCCTTCTATGAGGCCAGCATCACCCTGATACCAAAACCAGGCAAAGATAGAACAAAAAAAGAAAATTACAGACCAATCTCCCTCATGAACATAGATGCAAAAATTCTCAACAAAATATTGGCAAACAGAATACAAGAGTATATCAAAAAGATCATTCACCCTGACCAAGTAGGCTTTATCCCAGAGATGCAGGGATGGTTCAACATACGCAAATCTATAAATGTAATACATTACATAAATGGGTTGAAGGACAAAAATCACATGATCATCTCATTAGATGCAGAGAAAGCATTTGACAAAATCCAACATCCCTTCATGATAAAAGTCCTACAGAGACTGGGAATAGAAGGAACATATCTCAATATAATAAAGGCTATTTATGACAAGCCTACAGCCAACATATTACTAAATGGGGAAAAACTGGAAGCTTTTCCACTAAAATCAGGAACAAGACAAGGGTGTCCACTGTCTCCACTTCTATTTAATATTGTTTTGGAAGTCTTAGCCATAGCAATAAGGCAAGAGACACACATAAAAGGGATACAAATTGGAAAGGAAGAAATCAAGTTATCATTATTTGCAGATGACATGATTCTATACATAAAGGACCCTAAAGACTCTACTAGCAAGCTGTTAGAGCTGATCAAAACCTACAGCAATGCAGCAGGATACAAAATAAATACACAGAAATCAGTTGCCTTTGTATATGCTAACAACAAACACACAGAGGATGAAATCAGAGAATCACTCCCATTCACAATTGCATCAAAAAAAATAAAATACCTTGGAATAAACCTAACCAAGGAAGTAAAGAATCTATACAATGAGACCTTTAAAACACTCAAGCGAGAAATTGCAGAAGACACTAGAAAGTGGAGAAACATCCCTTGTTCCTGGCTTGGAAGAATCAATATCGTGAAAATGGCAATCTTACCTAAAGCAATCTACACATTTAATGCAATCCCTATCAAAATTCCAAAGGCTTTCTTCATGGAAATAGAAAAAAACAATCCAAAAATTCATTTGGAATCATAAAAAACCTCGAATATCTAAAATAATACTGAGCAACAAAAAAGAGGCTGGTGGTATCACCATACCTGATTTTAACCTATACTACAGAGCCATAGTAACAAAAACAGCATGGTACTGGCACAAAAACAGACATGTAGATCAGTGGAACAGAATAGAGGACCCAGATGTAAGCCCAAGTAGCTATAGCCACCTGATATTCGATAAAAATGCCAAAAATACTCATTGGAGAAGAGACAGCCTCTTCAGCAAATGGTGTTTTGAAAACTGGATAAATATCTGTAGAAGGATGAAAATAGATTCTTCTCTCTCGCCATGCACAAGAATTAAGTCCAAATGGATTAAAGACCTTAACATCAGACCGGAAACTTTGAAACTGCTAGAGGAAAAAGTAGGGGAAACCCTTCAACATATTGGTCTTGGCAAAGACTTTCTGAATACAACCCCAATTGCTCAGGCAATAAAACCACAGATTAACCACTGGGACCTAATGAAATTACAAAGATTTTGCACCGCAAAGGACACAGTGAAAAAAGCAAAGAGGCAACCTACAGAATGGGAAAAAATCTTCGCCAGCTATATATCTGATAGAGGATTAATATCTAGGATATACAAAGAACTCAAAAAGTTAACTAATAAGGAATCAAACAAGCCAATCAAAAAATGGGCTAAGGAGCTAAATAGAGAGTTCTCAAAGGAAGAAATACGAATGGCATATAAGCACCTAAAAAAATGTTCTACGTCACTAGTCATCAGGGAAATGCAGATTAAAACTACATTGAGATTCCATCTCACTCCTGTCAGATTGGCCACCATCATGAAAACAAATGATCATAAATGTTGGCGGGGATGTGGAAAAAAAGGAACCCTTCTGCACTGCTGGTGGGAATGCAATCTGGTCCAGCCATTGTGGAAAACAGTGTGGAGGTTCCTAAAGCAGCTAGAGATTGATCTACCATATGACCCAGCTATAGCACTCCTAGGCATATATCCAAAGGACTCATCTCATTTCCTTAGAAGTACATGCTCAACCATGTTTATTGCTGCTCAATTTATAATAGCTGGGAAATGGAACCAGCCTAGATGTCCCTCAACAGATGAGTGGATAATGAAGATGTGGTACATTTATACAATGGAGTTCTACTCAGCGGTAAAGAAAAATGAAGTTATGAAATTTGCAGAAAAATGGATGGACCTGGAAAGTATTATACTAAGTCAGGTAACCCAGGCCCAGAAAGCCAAGCGCCACATGTTCTCCCTCATATGGGGATCCTAGCTACAGATGACTGGGCTTCTGTGTGAGAATGAAAATACTTAGTAGCAGAGGCCAGTAAGTTGAAAAGGAGACATAAAGGGTGGAGAAAGGAAGGGAGGAGGATACTTAATAGGTTGATATTGTATATATGTAATTACAATGATTGTAATGGGGAGGTAATATGATGGAGAATGGAATTTCAAAGGGGAAAGTGTGGGGGTGGGGAGGGAGGGAATTACCATGGGATATATTTTATAATCATGGAAAATGTTAATAAAAATTTAAAAAAAAAAAAAAAAAAAGAATACAGATCGTGGAGGGTGAAGACACAGACTGGATAGCCAAGGCGGGCCCAGAGACTCACCTGTGAAGAGCTCCACATCGAAGCTCTCTGGAGGCAGTGCCTGGAAACACAGCTCGCCACCCCTGCTCCACAGGCGTGGGGATCAGGGTCTGTGGTTACTGGAGCCAGGGCCAGGTGCAAGGGCAGCTTTCTGGAGGTCGCCCAGCTTGCACCTCACAACGGCACATAGGTCCCGCCACTTAGGCTTCAACTAACAATGTCTCTTCAGAAGCAGCCTACAGCTTTGGCCACCTCAGACCACGGCCCCACACAGCCCCACACGGCCCCTGCGGGTGGTTGGTCCTTCAACAGCTCTGTGCCGAACAGCAGCTGATACTGTTTGCTGACCTTGGAGACCATCACCTTGGGTGCCAGTGGGCAAAAGCTGGGTTTCCTCCTCTTCGTTCAGGTGATGCTAGGTCCTGCCATCTGGCCACGGGGTCTGGCAACAGAATCCGTCCTTGGGCACTTGGCAGGTGGCGAGGTGGGCTCTTTTGTCATGTCACCTTCAGAGGTGATGCCTGGCCCTGGAAAGGAACAAAAAGGCTGAAGGGATGTCTTAGCAGATAAGGTACTTGCCTGCAAAGCCAAAGGACTTTGGTTCGACTCCCCAGGACCCATGTAAGGCGATGAACAAGGTGGCACATGCATCTGAAGTTGCTTTGAAGTGGCTGGAGGCCCTGATGTGCCCATTTTCTCTCTCAATCTCTCTCTCTCTCACACTCACTCACTCTGTCTCTCACTTTCTCTCTTTCAAAAATATATATTTTCCCACAGGCAGGTATTTAAGACCTAGACAACAGTGAATTGCCAAAGCACCACTTACTAGCTCCTGTCTGCTCCAGGCACCGCTCCTCCTGAGGGATCCAAACACCTGGGGCTACACTTAAGCCAGAGAAGGAGGAGCAAAGTACTTAGGCCACCCTTGCCACCTAACGCCACTGGCACTGGCCCCACGTGGCTTACTGAAGACAGCCCCAGGACCCATCTTCCACCTGCTGTATGCGTGCATGCACACGCACACACACACACACACACAGAGCATGGGGACCAAGTCTACAAGTGCTCCATGGACCCGTCCTCCACCTGCTGTCTGCACATACACACAGAGCATGGGGACCAAGGGCAGAAGTGCTCCACAGCAGGAGCTGGTAAGCCAGGAAGCTTTGCATGGCTGGGGACCCAGTGGGTAATGCTGTAGGTCCCATTTGCCCTCTGCCTGACCTACAGTTTGGCTCCTCTTCCACGCAGAAATTCAGTGCTCACAGGACATGTGGGATGGGCTCCCAGACAACATCCAGGTCCCCTGGACTTTCCTCACGCCGGAGCTTTGTCCTTGACTGGATGCGGTGGCAGGGGCTGTTTTGTTCCCATGAGGTGGCTCGGGGAGAGCAGAGGACAGGAGCTTCGCAAGGCAAGGACAGAGTTGGCCAACACTAGAAGGCCCTGGGTACAGCGGAAGTGTCTTTGATGCCCACTGGGAAGATGCACTCAAGTGGCAGGTCTGCCCTTCTTCCTGGCAATACTCTCCCTACTGCACTTAAGAGGGGCCACTCTGGCAGAGGGAAGCCCATCCATGCTACCTTTGAGAGCCCACTGCATCCTCAATCACACACCAAGGACCCGGCTGCCCTTGCCCACGCACTCCACAGGGGGCGTGCAGGCTCTGAGGCCATCACTACCCAGTGGCGGGGAAAGTCTGGCCGCAACCCTGCCCTGGCCTCATTCTCCCCAACTAATGCTGCCAAGCAACCCGACCTTGCCAGCTGGAGCTTCCCTCCTCCATGCTGGCATATCAGGTAGCATTCCCATGACCCCTCCAGAGGCAGCAGTTAAGTGGAAGTTTGTGGGTTCCTAGCCCTTAGCCTTTGGGACATAACCAGCTCCAGATCACCTTCCCTATTCTTCCCAACCCAGAGCCTCCCATCAGCTGCTCTCTGGTGCTGGCAAGGAAAATGGTAGATTCCATGCTCAGTTCAACATCTGCAACACTCAACATCAGGCAAGGGACAGTCACAATTTATCCCAGCCAGTCTGCTCAAATGGCTCAAGGCATAGCTAGAACTGCCAGGCTCCAAGCAAGGGTACCTTGGGCCTAAGAAACGTCACTCAAACCCATCTCCACCAGGAATCCCACCCTGGCCTCCCTACATCCCACTTTCCCTGAGTTGAACATTAGCAGTGAGTTCAAACTTCCACATGTCTACTGCTTCTCTGGACCACAATTCTTATGAAAGCTGACACAGGCCAAAACACATTCTTTACATTGGAAATCTCAGGTGCAACCCACAGATGAAACTGTGGGCAACTGTCACCAGACGTAACAAATAAAGCACAGAAGCTGAGAAGAGAGCTTTTGTAGTGAGGGGGGCCTCAATGGCAAGGAGGGGGCAACAGAGGTGAGAAAGGGCCTTCAGAGGTGAGGAGAGGACTTTGGAGGTGAGGAGGGGACTTTGGGGGTGAAGAGGGGACTTCGGAGGTGAGGAGGGGACTTCAGTGGTGGGAAGAGATTCCTGAATGGCTGCTCTTGAGGCCATAATGTGATAATCCCCCTGTCCAACTTGTTTCTTAAGAAAAGTTCTACAGAGAACCATCTGGGAGCTCTAGCAATCAATTGTGAGACTAGCAACCAGGGAACAGCAAAGAGAGTCCCTCACATGCCTGTGCTTCCACAGGCTGACAACGGCCACCAGAGCCATCTTAATTTTCATCTCTCTGGTGTCCAACAAGGCTGAGTCTGTTTGGATGTACCATCTACACTGCCTAGATATAGCCCATTTTTGTAAAGACATTTTGTAGAGACTTGGAGGGAGTGGGTCCCTTCTGTCTGAGTTCTGTGGGTGGCAATGATCTTCTAGCTGGCTTTCTGCTGCCTCTACCCCTGTGTCATTCTGATGGAGAAAGGGCCCCATGGAGAGGGCAGACCATGGTGTCAGCAGGGACTCAGAAATGCAGCTGCTCTCACTCCTGCAACATCTGTCCCCACTGTCCTGTCTAGAAGGCCTTTCCCACCTCTCAGGCCAGCTCCACTGGAGCCTTCACGGGCCACTCGGGACCTAGGGCCGTGCACAGGAGGCCATGCCAAATCACACCGGCAGCCCTCACAACGCTCCGCTCAAAAACCCCAGCTAACCTGTGCAAGTCCAAGTCCCTCCCGATAGGTGCAGCTGTGCTGGAAATCATTTTCAAAAGGACTGGGGGTGGGGGGCGAGGAGGTGGCTCAGTGTCTAACAGCACTTGCCACTTACGAATGAAGGCCTGAGATGGCCCAAATTCAACTCCCCAGAACCCACACTGGAAAACAAGCTGGGCACATTTTGTAACCGCAGCCCACGTAACTGGCCAATGGACAGCAGCTCCCGCCAGAGGCAGAGACCCGGCTCCAAGGAAGCATGCACGTGAGCAATGCAGAGGGGCAGCCCCAAATCCTCCAGGCTCTGGTGCATGTGCGTGGTGCACAGGCATCTGTATGCACAATGTGCACGCCACAACATGCATCACGCCATACGTACCCCACGCATATATGTGCATACAAAATGAAAAAAGAAACTGGGAAGACAAGCACATGTTTGGAAATGATGAAATACACTTCAAAATCTTTCCTGGATCACAATGGAATTAGAAAATATTTAGAACTGAACAAAAATTAAAAGCATTGTGTGATGCTCAGCTAAAACAGTGGGTCTCTGGAAATTTAAGAGAACAAAGGCAAAATGCTGAATAAGCACTCAAGATGGGAGTCAGAAGACACAGAAAAGCATCAGATGCAGACAGGAGGAGGAAAAGCATGACAACATATGCAGACATCAACAAGATTCTAACATTAACATGGATCAGAAAAATCAAGAAAGCCAGAAGTCACATCTTCATAAAGACTTGTAAAAAATGCCAAGTCCAAGTCAAAGGCGATTATGAAAGAAGGCAAGAGGCACAGGCCCAGGAGAAAGAAGAGAGAGTCCTGTGTAACACGTGGTTGTCAAAGCTTCCCCTACCTGACCTGGGGCAATTTATCCAACTTCCCATGACTGTCACACCTAGAAACTGTCGGTAGGTCGGTCGTGGGTCAGGGTTGCAATGGGGCAGGGTGCTTCGAGTTCCCTGAGCTGCCCACTGCAGTGCTGCCGTGGCACTGGCAAGGAGAAGCTGTGGGTACAATTTTATATAATCAATCTGATCACCTCCCAAACTGCTTCTCGCAACTAGGAAAATTAAAGGTCGAAACTTTTTCTAAAAACAGTTTCATAGCAAAATTCCAGAAGGCATCAAGGGACCCTTCCTCCAGGAGCGCCGGGAAGAGCAGCCAGCCTGCACAGCTGCATTCAGCTGCAACAGTGGGAAGACGCCCCGTAGGTGGAGCCGAGGGCCCCGCACTGTGTGGTAGTGGGCCATGATGGAGCCTTAAGCGTGCACTTGGGCTCGAGAGGAGGCCTCTTCCGGGCTGTGATATGTAATACAATCCTTCTCTGCGATCTTGGCTGCTCCCCACCAACACCTGACCAGGGGAACTGCTGCCCATGTCTTTGGAGACCATGTCTTGGGGGTTTACGTTCCTCAGTGTCTACATAGGAACCTTCTGGATGGACACATGACGGTCACATGTGGTGCGAGATGCCCTGCCCCACAGCTGGCTGCTGAGAGGACTCAGCACCGCCAGCCCAGCGGTGCACTGGAACGCCGTCGGCTCAGGACGGCTCGTCGGGATGTGTCCTATGGTAAGACAGAGCATGCCAATCCCGTGTCTGTCCAACATCCTGACCAAGGCCAAACACAGCCCAGAAAGGGAGGGAGCCATGCCACCGTGAACTCATGGAACAGAAGAGGAGACTGCGCTATCCACAAATGGCATCCTCTGTATAGGAAACTCACAACACTTCGTGACAACTGCTGTAATTCACAAAAGCGACTACAGCAAGATGGCTGGATATGAAATCAGGGCACAAAAATCCAGTCACACTCCATAGGAAAAGCCTGATTTCCTCATAAAAGGAAAACACTGAGGGGGACTTCAGGATGCGGAAGGACTCGGAAGTCACAAGAGGTGTGGGAGGCCTGGGCTACCTCAGCCCCGGGCGCCTGGTGCTGGCGACAGCAAGTGGCACCGGGCAGCAGTGTCCTGCCATCATGGCCAAAACGATGGAAGGAAGCGCTCCTCACAGACACAGAGAAGCTGGCAGGTGAGCCAACGTGTGGTAACAAACAAGGGAAGCAGGAGAACACTGAGGACACCCAACTCGAACAACCGTGAGCCAGCAGAGTGACAGGGGCACCGGGGGTAAAGGAAGACCCCTACAAGGCTGAGTGTCTTGCACGTGTCAAAGTTCCCACACTTATAGGGAAGAAACCAAGCATTTTAAAATTAAATACTGTCTCCACACTTGGACTTTTGCTTTTTTGAGGGGAGGAGATTTTTCAAGGCAGGGTCTCAGTCTATCCCAGGCTGACCTGGAACTTACTCTGCCGCCCTGGCTGGCCTCAAACTCATGGCAATTGTCCTCCCTCCACATCTCAAGTGCTGAGACTAAAGGTATGCATCACCACATGTAAGCCAAACTTGGCTTCTGGTGAGAAAAACTGCAGCATGGGGAGATGGCCCAGTGCACAAAGTGCCTGCCACACTAAGAGGAAGTGAGGAAACACGCCTGCACTCGTGTGAAGTCAGGAGGGCAGCACGCACTTGTGACCCCAGCGCACGCTCGGGCGGTGCAGACAAGTGCAGCCCTTGGGCTCACCAGCCGGCTAACCTAGATTCATCAGTGGGCTCTGAGATCGGTGAGAGATACTGTCTCATAAATAAGGTAGACAGGGGTTAAGGAAGACCTCAGGCCTCCATGCACACGTGCACCCACACACCGATGTATGCACACATACACCTTGAGCATGCACAATAGGCACACACAGAAAACCAACAGCATGTGCACCCCAGCAACAAACATTTGGAATATTGTAAAATTCAGAATGGTACCATGGATAACACCAAAAATGTTTTCGTTCTGTCAAAAAGATGTTAAGAGAAGATATGTACACTCTCGCTGGAGAATGGCATGGGCTTGACTGAAAGGCAGAAAAGAAGCCTTTACCAACACACACAGACCTGACATGCCCACAGGCCGGAAGGCGGAACATGAGGATGCCAATCTGACCCATGCTCATGCTCACCAGTTGATCTGCAGCAATCCACCTGACAGGGTGATTCCAAATTTTGCATGCAGTAACAAAGAGACCAAATTATTCAAGAAATAGCTGTGGGAAAATCCGAGGCAACCACCCCTGACTATACTGAGCATTACAGCAAAGCCATCAAAATCAAGACAGATTTTGAGACAGAGAGAGAACACTGGCCAAGGAGCCCCACAGAAACGCGCTCACAGATCAATGCTGCAGGTGGGGAGGAGAGTACGGCCCCACAACCCGTGTTCAACACGAAGCGCAAAGTGCAATCTCCTCTCCGTTCACCCCACCAGCACCCTGCAGCCTGGGCCTGTTAGGAGACAGAAGCAGAGCCAGATACTGGCACTCCCACAGTGGCACACCAGGGTTACATGAGAGATGGCAAAATCTGTTTTGTTTTGTTTTTTTTTCCTTTTGTTGTTTAAGCATAGCTCTGAGTGACACTGATTCCACGAATCATGTGGACCTTCTCTGTCCACTCTTGCTGAGAATGTTCTTAAAGAGGGCAATAGTGATTACATCAACTGGAAAAATTACAGGTAGAAAGAATAAACAAAATGGTTAACTCTTTGCAAAAATTCAATTAAAATAACGACATTTTGCCTGTGTGTTATATGTGGCCTATGCACATCATGTGCTGATAGGGCACAGAGCAAGAGCAGAGGACAAGGAAGAGGAGTGCAGGAGGGAGCAGCAGAAGGAGCATGGAAGACCCCGTCCGGGCGGGGACCCCGCTCCTCACCCAGGAGGCTCTGCTCACCTTCACGGGGTTCACGGGGGATATAGGCATGCACGTGCCTTGGAGAGGCACAGAGACTTGAATTCTCATCTTGCAAGTCAATAAATACCATGCAAATGACTTGAAAAAATCAAGTAGCAATACAACATGCTATTTAGAGAGAAGATAAACATCAAAAGAATGTACTAAGAGAATGAGAAGCGGTGACTCTGGGGAGGGCAGAGTGAGGGGCACTGGGGATTACTGCTGTTCTTAATTAATCTTATAGAGCTCGTTTACTCTCTGACTACATGCACATCTAACTTTGAAGCATTAACGCCCCATTTGTAAGATTCCAATGGAACATCACCCTGACAAATCTGTCTTGCAAACAAGTGGAGGCTGGGACCCCAGTCAGGAGCCAGGGGCAACCCACTGTCTCCAGGGAGCCACCAAGCTCTGCCCAGGTGGCTGCATGAACCTAACCCACAGGCTGGCCCTGTGCACCAACCCTGTACCTGGCACTGTGTGCCTAATGTCCCCTGGTCTCGGGGACATGAGCGTACGGTGGAGGGTCAGCCCAGGCTACTCCAGTGAGAACGCCAACCCAGGCTTGCAGAGAATGTGGATGGGGTGTCCCTGGGGTCCCAGAGTCCCAGCAGCTCCTCAGTGAGCAGCTCAGGGGCGCAGTGATCACAGACCACTGCCTGCTCCGAGGGGTCCTGTGGGCCCTCCATTCCTGAGAGAGCCTGTGGATGAGCTAACAATGGCCAACAACTGGTGTGAGACCTGGATGGGGAGACTACTCACTGCTGCTCCAAGAACTGACTACAGGGAGCGAGTCAGGCTCCACAGGAGGAGGGAGGAGCGGGGAGGCATGGAGGCTGCTGGAGAGGCTGGGAAAACCCAGGAAGATCAGCTGGCAGCATGAAGAATGGAAGTGAGTCCCCACACTCTGGTTCAAATAGCAAGAGGGCAGTGCAAGGACCACCCCATGCCAGAGAGGAAGTGACATGTGTACAAGGAGGAGTCAGAGGCACTCCCAGGAAGGACAGCTGACTGGATGCAGCATGCGAGTGTGCTGAGAGGGGCTCAGAGCTGGGTACAGAGAGGGTGACTGGACCCCTGAAGGTAAAAAAGACAGGAAAGTCTGCACTTGCTAGAAATCAAAGATGATCCGACTTCTTATCTCTGGCCTACTTCCCTACACCTGTTTCCCACAACCTGGACCCCTTCTGGAGAGGGGGAGGAGGTCTTTCCTAGGATTTAAACATTGTGGTTGGTCAAGTTCAGCCTCTGGAACTTGCTGTCAGGGGTAATCTCTTCCTGAGACAGCCCCTAGCCCTAACCAACCAGCTGTCCCGCAGGTTCACCTCAGCAGGAAGACAGCCACCACCATAAGGTTATAAATACCTTTGCAAGGGAAGGGCAGGCTCTCTGACACTTGGGGACTTCCAGCTGTGGGTGAGTCTGTCCCTGAGCCCAGGCTCACCAAGGCCTTACTCTCCACATGGGGTCTTTATCCCCTTTATTCCCCATGTGGCAGGAGCTCCTTGAACTTTCTTTTCTCTCATTTCTTTCTGAGGTTCTTTTCAAGGCCCTCCATGGGATCTCTAGCCACGTGGGTGCCTTTCCTTGGCTCTGTACTTCCCTCAATAAATATAATAAATATAATAATTTAATAATTATCTTTCTCAAGGAAAAAACTCAGTAGCAGAGGCCAATAAGCTAGAAAAGAGATAGAAAGGGAAGAGAAAGGAAGGGAGGGGGCACTTAATAGGATGGTATTGTATACATGTAAGTAGAAGAATAGATTAATGGGGGTGAGAAGACCTAAAATGAGGTCTGAGGAAGAGATTGAGTAAAAGAAAGGTGGAGGGACAGCTAATCAAAATCTAAGAGGATATAAATAAAACATATGTAATGCTACTTTCTTGGAGAATGGAACACTTAGGAGCTGTAGATTGTTGCTAGAAAATTTTCAGTGCCAGGAATGGAGTATCTTCCAGTGAGTTGTTGGCCAGGGAGATCCCTGATGCCCCCAAAACATTATAGGCAATTGTTGAGGCCCTTGGTTTCCTACCAGGAATAGGTGGTAAGACCCTATTGTTAAAGACTCCATATACTTTGGCTGCAAGGCCACTGAGAAATCTTGCTGGAACTGAGCTGATAACCTCCTCCATGTAGACCAGCTGACAGAAAGCTGGAAGAAGCCATTCTTCATGCAGTTCAATGGGAGAAAGAGAAATCACCACTGAAGATACTCATCAGCAGACACTATAAGCCTTATAATTGGCCAGTCTGGCCAAATGAGCCAATGGGTACAATAGTGGCACATCTGTTATGGGGGAAACCAACTGCCCTCTAATTGAACTGGAGGCCCACTCCATGAGAAGGGAATACATCCCTGATACTGAAAACTTGAAACAGGGGTAGCCATAAGCCCTAGGGGTGCAATGTCTGCTGTTGTCTGGCCAAATATATATACTATGCTTATCAAACTACCCAGTAAGCACTTCTGTTAATGTTCACACCCTTATATTAATGCTACTCTCACTTTTGGTTGGGAATCTTCTCTTTTCAGATGGCATTGACCTTGGGATGACTCAGAAGGTATCATGTGATGGAAAGAAATGACCGCAGTGCTCAGTACTGCAATATCTGTATCACACCTTCGCTCAGGGTCTAATGCAGAAGAGGTGGCGGAAAGAATTTAACAGCCAAAGGAAGGGCAGGACTCCATACAACATGCTCCCTCCAGACACAAAATGGCCTGGATATCCTGGCCTCACAGTGCCTGATGCTACCTGCATAAGACCATCATAAGAGGAGGAAAAGATCAAGAGATCAAAAGTAAAAGAGAGACTGATTGAGATGGGGAGGGGGTATGATGGAGAGTGGAGTTTCAAAGGGGTAAGTTGGGGTGGGAGGTTATCACCATGGGGTATTTTTTATAATCATGGACATTGCTAATAAAAAACATTTTAAATAATAATAATTATCCTTCCTGGTCTTCTTTTTCTTCAACTCTTTGATTAAAATTAGAAATGGTGGTAAGTGCGTCTACACCATTGCTGCCATCCTTTCCAGATACTAGAAGCCAGCTTCTTCCAGCCTTCCGGCACGAACCAAAGACCAGTGGCTCTCCAGGAATCTTCCAGGCATTTAGCACCAGATTGAAACTGATTAGGCATCCAGCCTCATGGACTGTGTAGCTACTGATGATATGGAAATTTGGGGTGCCTTTGAGATCAAGGGAAGCCTTCTCAGCTCTTGGTTGGGCATTAACCCAGGAATTAAAATGTAGAGGTCTAAAAAAATAAAAATAAAAATAAATAAATAAATAGGGCTGGAGAGATGGCTTAGCGGTTAAGCACTTGCCTGTGAAGCCTAAGAACCCTGGTTCGAGGCTCGATTCCCCAAGACCCACGTTAGCCAGATGCACAAGGGGGCGCACGTGTCTGGTGTTCGTTTGCAGTGGCTGGAGGCCCGGGCGCGTCCATTCTCTATCTCTCTATGTGCCTCTTTCTCTCTGTCTGTCACTATCAAATAGATAAATAAAAATAAAACAAATAAAAATATTAGAAATGGACTTAGGGCTTGGGGTTCAAGGACTTCCCTGGACAATTGTAGAAACCACCCACACAGAGAAGCTACCAGAGTGAGGAGCCCAGTGGGGTCTGCACAGGACTTCCAGGAGAAGCAGGCAGAGGTGAGAAGGGCAAACAGCACGTGGCAGCTGACTGAGGTGGGCACCATGGATGGGTGCTAAGAGCAGGGCAGTCTGCTGGTTTCAAGAGGAGGAGGTCAGTGAGAAGTGGTGGTGCATAACAGGGAGGAGGACAGACATTCAAGTGGCAGGTGGGCCTGGCTACGTCAAAGCTAGGGTCCCGAAGGCGCAATCACAGGAGGAACAGCTGGAACGGTTGGTGCAGGCACAGCCTCAGGGCCCAGGAGAAGCAAGAGCCCAGGGGAGGAGAACTCACTGTCTGCTGGCAGGGGCCGAGGTTAACGCACACACGTGGACTTCTGCCACAGTAAAGAGGCAAGATCGCCACCAGCCACCTCATCGGACGCATTCCATTCTACTGTGCGCTGGAGCGCGTGCGACCTCTGTGCGCTCGCGCAGTGACAGGAGCACAGGTAGTCAGGAAGCCGGACAGGCTAGTCTGGGAACAGGAATTGCCACACACGTTCTCTGTCCCAACCAGTCACTCTAGGTCTCAGGTGGAAGAAAGCAGGGACCCAGCAGGTGTATGCCCCATCTCTGGGAAACAGCAGGGCCCAGTGCACTGAGCTGCACCAAGTCAAACTTCAGGCGTCCCATGATCCCAGCACCCAACCTGAGCCTCCACCCCAGCAGCCCTGTCCAAGGCCATCTTGGCACAGGGTGAGATCCACTGCTCCCACTGGCCCAGAGCCCCCCTTTATGGTGACAGCAGGCACTGCCACCTCACCAGCCTCCTTAAACTATGCCTGCTGCAGCCTCAACTGCTGTGTACTCCAAACTGCTTTCTGGGACCTCACTGGACAGTACACAGACCACCATCTCGGTGCCTCTGCCAAGCTGTGCCCTCAGCTTCCTCTTGTAACTCTCACAGTCCCTGTGTATCACCGCAGAGCCAGTTACCGCTCCAGCACCTCAACCCACCTCCCACTGAGCCCACCAGTGCTCTGCCCCACCTATCCTGCCATGCCTCACCCTAGGGCAGGAAGCTGGGCACCCACTGGAGCTGTCCTGCCAAGGTTAACACCATTCCAGGGCCTCACCCATTCAACCTGTATGATCATCAGGCCTGCGCCAGGTCTCTACTGGGGCCCACTTCCTGTCCCAGATTAAGGACACACAAAGATCTGTCCATTCCAAGTGCATCCCTGACCCTGTACTAGGGGTTGGGGTAGAGAACAGGGCAGGCAGCCCTCACCAGGGAAAAAGCAGTGACCAGAGAAGCTGGGCATGGCTCACGCCATAGCATCCCCAGCACTCTATGAGGTCAGGACTTACACAGACATGTTTGCAAAGGAACCGGCATGCCAAGAGACAGCTGAGAAAGCCTGGCCCCAGCTTTAAGGGATGGGTGCCGGAGGGCTCAGAAACCATCGCCTAACCAGCTCCTGCTCTCACCAGGCACGTTACTCACATGAGGAACCTTAATTCTCACAGCTGCTTAAAGATGAGGAAACGAAAGCTCAACCTGTCCAGGGCCAGCCAACCAGTCAGGACAGAGCTTGGAATATGCCGGAAGACAGACTCTTGCTGCAGTGAACAGCTTTGGTTCCAGCAATGATACTTCTTGTCACTGACACTACAGCCACCAGGAAGATGGACCTGCATGCTCACAAGCTTGAGAGGACCGCACTGCAGATACAAGGGCCTCCCAGGGATGGGCTGGAGGCAGGACAGCCCCATGGTGCAGACACTAGGAGGGGAAGAGGTACCGCAGGAGCAGAGAGCTATGAAGGGACCCAGCACTGGGGCTGGCACAACGGCCATGATCTAGCTGGCAGCTCCGAGTACTAAGAGTCTAGGACCCGATGGTGCACCCGAGGCATCCAGAGGAGGCCAGCCAGCATAGGAGCACACACACAGGAACCCAGAAAACCCAAGGGCAGAAGCCTGTGTACTCAGAAGGGGCAGAAGGAGTCAAGCCAGAGGACAAGGCCAGGCCCAAGAGGATCATACCCGGGAACTCCTGAAGGAGGCAGAGAGGGGAGACTGGGCAACGGTGAGCCAGACATGGGGAAGCCAGACAAAGACTACAGAAGCCATTCACAGCCCAGGGAGTGGAAACTGGCAGTAGGACCAGCCAGAGGGGTGGGCAGAAACTGTCAGCCTGTTGAGCCCAAGAATGGCCGAGGAGAGGCCACGGAGACAATATTCACTTGCTCCCAAGGAAGCCTCCTACCATGCAGCTTCCGTGACTACCGGCCAAGGTCACCAACCTCTCCCGCCTTGTGCCCTCCAGGCTGGCGCCACCTCTTCTCAGGGACCCCAAGTCCCTGCCGGCCTGAAGGGAGCCATCTGTCCTTGTAGTGCCTAGATCCTGTTTACAGGGTGCCAGAGGAAGTAGGGGTGCCAGGGAACGCCTACCTAAAGGCTGCTGCTGCCCAAGTAGCTCAACCCTGCCTCCAGGACAAAGCTCCCTGGGCCAAAGGCAGCGAGAGAGACCCCAGCCAGCTGTCCACTCGGACCAGACTCCCACCGCTCTACAGGCACCTCACGGCGCCCATCCGCGGCTTCTGTAACCTGGCCTGCAGCCCTCCAAGGCTGGAGCTAGACCTACTACTGTGCGGAACCCCAAGGCTGGGCTACCTTCTTGGCAGCAAAGGACTGTTCCCAAGGATGGGGATCCCCAGAATGAACCCTGCCTCTTCACTGAGCTCCCATCAGCCTGTGAGAGGGAATCAGGTAGCTCTGGTAGGCAGTGAGGGTGACAGGGCCCCTGAAAGCATCTGTGCAGTCTCCTCTTTGTTAGAGATCAAGTAGGATCTGACGTCTCATCTCCTCCTTAGGTCTGTTCTTCCACAAACCACCTGGGCCCCTTATGGGAGGGAGGTCTTCTTCCCAAGACTTAAGCCTAACATTGTGGTTGGCCAAGTTCAGCCCCCAGAACTTGCCAGTCATGGCTGGCCTCTTCATGGCTGACCAGTCAGCTGTCCCTGTGACTCACCTGAGCGCAAAGGTGGGGCCCACCACCATAAGGTTATAAATACGTTTACAAGCTCTCTGGGCGGATGCCCTTCACTCACGAACCTTCAGATTCTGATGAGTCTCCCCCACCCCCTTTATACCCCTTCTGCCCCTCACATGGCAGGAGCTCCTAGCACTTCCTTTTCTTTCCTCTCAAACTCTCTCTACATTTCTTCCAGGCCCACCATGTGGGCTCTCAGACCATGTGGGTGGGTATATTCCTTTTCTTTCCTTGTTTCTGTACTTCCCTCCATGAATGTGGTAAATTAACGATTATCCTTCTCCGTTTGGTTTGTCCAGTTCTTTAGTCAAAGGCAAACACAAACTCAGTGTTCTTCCCTGGAAAGATATGGGAGACTTAATTGCCCTTGGAGAAAGGGGCTAATTCCACCCAGCAGCAGATAAAGGGGAAGACAGGCACAGGCATGTACAAAGGCATGACCTGGCTCCAACAAGGGTGGGTAGCTCAAAAAGAGCCAGCCAGGAAAGGACTGGCAATACCACTAGGGACGATCTGCATGAAAACAGGCAATAACAATGCATTAGTCAGCTTTCCATTGTTGTGACAAAATGCCTAGAAAAAAAAGATTTACAGGAAGAAGGTTTTCACAACTTGGCTCGGTTATTTCTGGTCAGCAGCACTTGGGGGCCGGGAGGGGATGACAGCGCAAAGCTGCTCAGTCTCAGTGGCCAGAGTCGGGAAGCCCAGGAGGAGACTGTGAATACGACAGACCTTGCAGGCACAACCCAGTAACCCAAGAACCTACAGCTTTTGCCAGCTTCCAACAATCCATCAAACTGTGAAGCCATCCATGGATTCTTCCACTGATAAGGTCAGAGCCCTCAGGACCCCATCATTTTCCCGAAGCCCCATCTCTGAGCATCACTGGGGACCACACATTGCACACTCTAGATTAAAAAACAGCAGACAACTGGAAGAAGAGCTCACTGATTAAGAACCATGAGGGCATGTATGTGAAGAGGAGGAAAGACTATCTTTTTTCAAGTGGCTGAAAGCTGTGGGGGAAGATGGAGCTAGCAGCCACCATGAAGAGTTCTATGTTTTGTAAGAATGTACCATGACCAGCACAAGGGTGAAGGAGATCGACACAGAACACTCGACTCCTACCAAACCAGAGATCCGGAGACACAGAGGCTCCAAGACCTCTTCACTGAAGTAGACCTAAAATAAACCTAACATGGCTCAGGGAAGTTCATGGAAGAGGGAGTGAAAAGATTGTTAGAGACACAAGTTGAGATATTATGTACAGACATTGCCTCTACCCCATAACTGATGGCTAACCCCACAATGCATGACCCACATTCCCCAACAAGGAGGGTCCCTGTGGAGGGGAGGACAGGGAGGAGGCTAACGATAGTACCAACGTGGCTATTTACACACTGAATATGTACATAACTAATAATGAAAAAAATGTTCCATGAACTCTAGTGCAAAAGAGACTAAGGATTACAGTGTTTACACTGTCTCAGAGTGCTTCCCTAAGACACTTATTCATTGAAAATGGAGAAAATAGGGCTGGAGAGATGACTTAACAGTTAAGGCACTTGCCTGTGAAATCTAAAAACTCATGTTCGAATCTCCAGATCCCACGTAAGCCAGACACACAGTGATGCAGATCCACAAAGTCTCACAAGAACACAAGGGCGTACACACAGCTAGAGTTCAATTACAGTGGCTGGAGGCCCTGATGCACCCATTCTCTCTCTCCCTCTCTCAATATCACATAAAAAAAATGGTAGTCTGTTTTGGGCTTGCCTCAAAAAAAAGGGGGTGGGGACAGAGAAAATATCTGGGTGTGGAGAACTTGAGAGAATGAAGCAGGAAGATCTCCGGCTCTGGCTTTTGTGGTGAGGTCTTCCCAAAAGAAAGGAAGCAGGGAGGAGCCAGGCATGGTGGCCTTCAATCCCAGCACTCAGGAGGCTGAGCAAGGAAAGAAAACAGGAAGGAAGGGAAGGGAAGGAGAGAAGAGGGTAGGAAAGGGGAGGGGAGGGGGAGGGGAGGAGGGAAGGGGAGGTGGGAGGGGAGGGAAGGGAAGGGGAGGGAAGGAAGGGAGGGAGGGGGTAAGGGAGGGAGGGGGAAAGGGAGGGAGGGGGAAAGGGAGGGGAAAGAGCTGGCAGATACCACCTTGATGACATAACACCACTGGCAACAAGACAAATGAGCCCCACAGACCTCCACATAAACACACCTGCCGCCTGAGGTGCCAGTCCATGAGACCCTCAAGAACATCCAAACCCCAAAGCAGCCAGGCAGTCTTGGAACAATGCCCTGAAACCCACTGCACAGGACCACACCAGCCAGGGCTCCCTGTGCTGAGAGCAGGGACAGCCCACAAAATGGCAAAGTAAAAAGCCAATTTAGCTAGGTCACGGGCACTGGCTCAGCACAGATGGGCACTGAAGTACTCCCTAAAGAAGCCCCTCCCATTAAAGAAGATCCTCTGAACAACTCAGAGGAAAAGGACAAACAGAAAGTGAAATAAACGAACATTTAAAATAATACTTAGGAAAATGCTATGATTAGAATCCATAAGTCACAGTCAAAGTAGGAATCAGAGGAAATTTGTAACTCTAAACATTTTTATGAAAAAAGTGTGAACAAATGAACAATTTAAACTCTTGTCTCAAAAGGCTAGGAAAAGAACATGAAATAATTCAAAAATAGCCACAAGGAAAGAAATAATGCAAATAAAAGCAAAAATCAATGAGGCAGAAAATAGAAAAACATTAGACCTAATTAATAAATCAAAATGCTTTTTTCTAAAAAAAAATTAACAAAATGACAACTAACAGCTAAATTAATCAAGAAAACTTGGAGAGGGCTGGGGAACAGCTCAGCTAGTACAGAGCTTGTCCAGTACTCAAAAGCCCTAGATTGGATCCCCAGCACCAAGAAAAACAAAAGCAAAAACCACAGGTGTGGTAGTACACATCTGTGATCCCAGAAGTTGAGAGGCAAAGGTAGAGGTCATCCTCCCCTACATGACAAGGTCAAAGCCAGCCTGAATGAGCCTGAAACATGACACCCAGCTGAGAAAAGAAAAGGAAGCAGCCAACTGGGAGAGGCACTAGAACTGATAAAGAAAGATGAGGGAGGAGGGACAGCTGGCAGAATAGAACCAGAAGATCCACACGAATGGAACACAGGAGCTAGAAGAAATGGGACTGTGTCAGGCCAGTGATGCTAACTCAGTGACCCACAGGGCCAGAAAGCTTTGTCAGGCATGCTTCAATGGGGGACAGGAGAAGTGGGGCAAGCGTGTCTCAGGAGAGCGCTCCCTGGTGGCTGTGCCCAGGGACTCAGCCACACCCCCTGCTCCAGACACGAGCTCTGGTTGCTTTTCTGACACATGTATGACACTAATGCTGAAACCTGCTAACACAGTCCAAAGCAGAAGAAAACTGAAAACCAGTGTCATGAGAACTGACACAGAAGTACTAAGCAATAAGAGATAAGATTCCAAGTCTTCCAGTAACGCAGGGCCAGCTCAGCCCTCAGAAGACCATGAATGTGACGTCCCTTCTTAACAGCCGTCTGGGAGAAGGCTCACGCGGTCCTGTGTGGGGCTGCACGGAGCACACACAAACCGTACATTCATCCCATGAGCAACTGCCTTCAAGAGGTACATACCTTCATCCTGAAATGAGCCCTGTTGCAGTCAGGTTCGCACTGCTGGCAGGAATCACCCGACCAAGAGCAACTTGTAGGAAAAAAAAAGAGGTTTATTTTGGCATACAGACTGGAGGGGGAAGCTCCATGATGGCAGGGAAAACGATGGCATGAGCAGAGGGTGGACAACAGGAACATAAGAGTGTGCCAGACACTGGCTATAATGCCCCTGAGCCCGCCCCCAACAATACACTGCCTCCAGAAGGTGTTAATTCCCAAATCCCCATCAGCTGGGAATCCAGCATTCAGATCACCTAAGTTTATGGGGGACACCTGAATCAAACCACCACAAGCATCTACCTCGTGAAGAAACATCAGGCAACGCTCCCGCTCGAGAAGATGGCAGGGTGCAGCATGCTATGAACAGAGCACCCAGTGCCACCGACGGTGATCAATGAGAAGGGGACACAGGAGCAGCACAGGCAGAACCCTAGAGACACACGAGACTCTGGTGATGCGGCGAGGTATGTTACCGCACAGAAACTTAACAGCCTTCACCACAAACAGCCAAGTGGAAGAGAGACCAGTGAAGCAACCGGACTGTGCGGCACACAGACCCCAGCGGAGCCAGGACGAAGTACAGTGTGTGACAAAGCCCTGGACTCCAGGCCGGGCGCAGCAGCACAGCCTTTAATCCCAGCACTCGGGAGGCAGAGGAAGGGGGCTCACTGTGAGTTCAAGGCCACTCTGAGACTACAGAGTGAATCCCAGGCCAGCCTAGGCTAGAGTGAGACCCTACCTTGAAAAAACACAAAATAAATACTGGACTCCATGGAGATAGCCTTGTCCCTGAATGGCACAGCTCTGTTTCTCAGTGATGCCAACTTTCCCAGCCCACCTAGAGCACCAACAGCACCTTGATGGAGTGAAACAGTTGACAGGAACATTCCTGTGGGGAAGCAAACTTATGAGAACATGCAGGAGAAACCAACCAAACCGACAGGCCTCAGACTGCAGACTTGGACGGATCCTAGAGAAGGAGGCACTGGCACCGCCACAGCATGGGCAAGTGCCGACGGCACCCCACGGAGAAAGCGCGGTCAGGCACCAGCAGACTGGCGCTAGAAAACTCTGCCTGCATAAAACGTCCACAAAACATAGACAAGACTGCAGGAGGCCAGGTGACTGCGGGCGGGGGCGGTGGGGGCAGAGCAGGAGGGGACCACGGACAAAGACGGAAAACATTCCAGACTTCAGAGCGGTAGTGGGCACCAACTCTGGACGAAGTGAAACCACAGAGCTGCGTACTTGAAATGGCTGAGCGTTGGGTATGTGGATGACATCATGATAGAGCTGCTACTGAAAATGCCAGCAAGCCTCTATAATTAACACGCTGTGCATGAAAACACAAACAGACCAAGGGGACAGGGGAGAGTCTAAAAATAAGCCCCGGCAACTACGGCAGGGTAGTGTGTGATAAATGCGGCCCGCGGATCAAAGAAGAGCTGCACGTATGCAGTGCGGCCACATCTGCTCAGCCATGTGGAAAAATGAAAATTGATCCATGCCTCACATAATAAGAAGAATACCGTCCATACGGACTGTGGCCACCAATGTAAAAGGTAACACAGTGAACATGGAGGCAAAGAGCATCCCACGGAGGAGCGGGTCCTAGGAGGGCCCACGAGAGGAAAGGCCAGGCGAGGCAGGCGGCAGGCGGCAAACACGCCCGGCTAAGGAAGTCACGCAGCATGGGCACAGACACAGGCTAAGAATGTCCCTGGTCTACCAGGAGCTCCCAGAAACTGTGGGCAAACGGAGACAAGGACTTTTGAAAAATATGGCCAGAAGACACAGAACATGTTCACACACACTGAAACATGGGACCCAAACTCCAAGCTCACTGCCAGATGGGAGCTGTGCAGGCCACGGTCCAAGGGGCTCCGGCCTGCCACACGAGTCACTGGAGTCGGCCTGAGCCAGCAAGGAAAAGGGCCTTAAAACTGAAACCTCACTTTCCTCACCTCCACACAGCTGAGGAGTCTGGACAACGGAGTGGACGGAAACCAGGGCAAGGAGGGTCACAGGAAACAGGCAGGCGAGAGGAACAGTGATCAGTAGGGGGGCCTACATACCATGTGCTCGCCAAATGCCGCTCTATGAGCAGATGGGTGAGGCCCCTGAGGATGCACAGGCAAGGGCAGACACACCCCACAGGAAGGGACAAGCGTCCTCCCTCCCTGAGCCACCAAGGCCCAATCTGGAAGGCTAAGAGCAGTCAACTGCTGGCCCACAGCACTGGAACATGCAGGGCACGCACAACTACACGAGAGCAAAGATGGCGTGCTCGGCCCCTGGAAAGCATTCAGCATGCCGTCTAAGGGAGGGGCAGAAGACACTCCACCACACGAAGACGACAACACAGGAGTGGGGGCTCAAAGACAGCTCACTTGGCAAACCATCTGCCATTGGTAACCTCCGCCAGGCTCGTGTGTAAAGCAACCTCCTGCCTGCTCCCACCAGCGGGGCTCAACCCCACACAGCCGGCCTGGCCAATAAGACATGTGTGGATGCTGTTCACCATGTCTGGCATAAGTCAGCCAATCAAAGCAAGCCAAGTGTGAGCCACCGGGGAGCTTGATGTCAGAACCACAGCTACCAGGGAACCTGAATTGACTGGGATGGGCCCTGGCGACAAAGCGGGGCCAAACACTGGAACCACGGGGAGTTTCAGACAAAACCTGGGAACTGTCAGCGCTGAGTGGAAGATACTGAACTAACAGTGCTGCAGACATGAAAAGTGCCAAGGAGGAGCTGACTACTCGATCAGCCAGGGGACTCACAAGCTTGAAGATGGGCTTCTAGAGCCCCCTCTGAAACTAAGGACAGGAAGGGGGCCAAGAAGAATCTAGGGCCTCTATGAGCTTTCAGGTACGAGGTGTCCTCACACACTCGCCTGGGGCCGCAGAGGTGAGGAGAGAGCAGGAGAGGAGGCACTGGGGAGAGCAGACCTTCCGCTGCCACACAGGGACCTGCGCGGGCTCAGTGCCCGGTCCTCCCACATCCTCACCTCCAGGATAAGGACAGCAGTGGGGTGGGGCAGAGCCCTCGTGCATGAGGTTAGAGCCCTTCCCAAAAAAGGGCCTCACTGTCCCCACACATACAGACACAGGAGAAGGTGCCATCTTTGAACCAGGAAACAGGCTCCAACAGGTACCACCTGTTGGTGCCCAGGCCTCAGAGCTGCAGATCTCAGGACTGAGAATCTGCTTCCTGTAGTTTATAAAACCTCCTTCTGTGTTGTAAGAGCAGCCAGGACCAACACAGACAGAATCACTCCACAAACCCAAGAGCTCAGAGAAAGCTCAGGAGAGGAAGCACGTGGGAATATTGCACTGACTTCCTAAAAGCACAAGGTTACAAAACCTGGGCGCTGGCAGGAAGAAGACATGGCCCACACTATGCCAGCCAGAAGGCAGTGGAGTGGCCTCCCCAAGAGCTGAGAAGGGGAGCAGCCAAGTGCTCCATGCCCAGAGACAGGATCTTCCAAAGAAGCTAGGGGAGCAAAAGTGCTGACCAGGCATCTCTAGAAAAGGCTCAGGCTGGACGTGTCAGACACAAGGCAGGGAGCCCCACTGGAGCTGGTAAGACTCTTTCTCATGAGCACACTGGGCTATCTCTATAGACCTCCAAAGGATGGTGAGACGCTGTTACTGACAAGCACAAGGACCACAACCCGTACATTTACATCTATGGGGCTAGCACCCACTCGTCCACACAGCACCTTCAGAGCTGCTTCTGCATCAGATGGGCAGAGGTAAGGGACGCCTGAAACCCTGACATAGGTGGCACATGCATCTAGAGTTCATTTGCAGTGGCTAGAGGCCCTGGAGCACCGTGTGTGTGTGTGTGTGTGTGTGTGTGTGTGTGTGTGTGTGTGTGTGTGTTGTATGTGTGTATGCCTCTCTCTCATAAATGAATAAGCTGACATATTCCACCAGTCTGGAACTATGCCAGGGAAGGCGTGCTGACTCCACGTCTAATCACGTGGAAGGATGGGGCTCTAGTCATCAGGGTGATGAGGGTGGGCTGTGTGGGGACCTGCCTCAGCAGTGGAGTGCTAAATTAACATGTCCAAGACCCACAGCTCAATCACCAATCTCAATACCGCACCCACCACCATCTGGTCCAAGAAGCCAGACCTAGACAATAAAGACCACTGGGCAGAGCACCAGGAAAGGCCAGCTGCCCACTGCCCACCACAGCCCTCACTACTCCTAACAAAGACCCCTACACCTGCCCAGGTCCCAGGCATGCTACAGCAGGAGCCAGGTGCAGCTGCTCTTCCAATCAGGACATGTGGGCCCCTGAGACCACCACATGCTAAGGGCAGAGTGTCACTAGTGACTACCACACTGCCAGCCTCCTCCCCAAAGCACTGTCTGGCTGTAAGCTGGACAGGAGGGAAGGTGGGAACCTGGACAGAACCATTCAGCCACCTGTGAGGCAGAGCTGGGCGATGAACCCTGAGCCCAGACAGGAACTGGCATGGCCACATGGTGTCTGAAGCAGAGCATGATCAGAAATCCAAGGTGACGACTGGGCCCCCCACAAAGTTAACTGGGAGGGGGGAAGGAAAGCCAGGCCTGAGAAGACCCTACCCCACAAGATCCAGAAATGGAAACCAGACACCTGGGCCTCAGGTCAGCATGAGGTTGAGAGCCAGCTTTCCCTCAGAGGGAACCAGGACCCAGGACAGCCAGCCACAAGGAGACCAGTAGGCTGTGGAGCCCAATCCCAACTCTGAGAAGCATGCTGAAATTCAGACGGCCAGAGAAGAATGAAAAGACTAAAGTCTATTCACTGAGGTCTGGGTTTCTAAGCAAATCACTTTAGAAGTGGAAACTCCAGGGCCTTGGAGAGTTCTCTCAAATGCAGACAGTTTGAGAAAAGGACAGAGGGACCACAAAGAACTCAGAACTGGAGAGGAGAATGACAAAGAGGGTCATGGGAAAGTGCCCTAAAAGGCATTTATTCTCAGCATGTACACATGTACGTGCATGCACATACACACACATACACACGTGTACATGTACATGTATTTTTCACTGTTATTGCTAGGCAAATCTACATTCAGCAAAACCCACGGGGCCCAGGGCCAGGCAAGTTCCCCAACACCAGCAGTGCCTGAACCTTTTCCTGCACGGAAGCCACAGGATGCCTGAGAACAGGGTACCACCATGAGGAGCACCACACTTTCACTGCACTGAAGCAAGTCTGTCACCAGGACAGCTCATGGGCACCATTTGGACATCTATACCCAAAGGTGAGGATAGGAGGGTACCCCAAGGGCAGAGGATCAAAAAGGACATTACAGTGCCAGGCAGGCAGGGCACAGCAGACATGATATTAAGCCAGTATAGGAAGAGGAGGTCAGGCCAGTAGAGGATGAGGCAGGGCCTTGCCGCACAGGTCCTAGAGCCAGCTACCAGCTTCCCTAGGCCCCACAAGACTCAGTCCACAAGGCAGCCCCAGGTACTACCTGGGCAGGTCACAGTGCACAATGCATGGTCTCTCAAGGTCCTTAAATTAGTAAACCACGTCACTCAATAAAATAAAACATAAATCCACACCCGTGACTCCATGAGCAACCAGCTAGCCAATCTCACTTTATAGAAGGCCCCAATACCATGGGCTGAAGAGATGGCTTAGTGGTTAAGATGCTCGGCTGCGAAGCCTAAGGAACCAGATTTGATTCTCTAGGTCCCACATAAGGTCCCACAAGGTGGCGCATGCATCTGGAGTTCGTTTGCAGTGGCTAGAGGCCCTAGCACTCACTCTCTCTCTCTCTCTTTCTCTCCTTCTAATAAATACATAAAAATAATTAAGAAGAGCTCAATACCAGGAGGCGGGTCCCCAGTTGTGCTTCTCCTCAAGGCCATAGGTGCATGGGGGTTGGTTGCAGGGAGCTCACAGGAAGACAATGCACACATGGGAAACACAGGTCCCAATGGAGGCAAGAGAGGCTTAGGGATGCAACCATGTCGGAAGCCCACCTCTTCCTTGATCAGATTCCACTCCCCAACCCTATGACAAAGTACTCAACACCCCAAGATCCCACTCCACAACCCCAAGGCAGGGTAGTCAACACCCCAAGATCCCACTCTACAACCTCACAGCAGGGTGGTCACACCCCCAGATCCCACTCCACAATCCCAAGGCAGGGGTCTGCAGTAAAGACAGAGCATCACACTTGGGAGCAAGTGTCTCCTGGTGGCAGAGTAGTCTCCCCCCAATCCACAAGCCTTTCCCCTAATTTCCAATCTTGAACCCTAACCCCTTGCCGCAGGGAGTGCAACATCCCACACACCCATGCCAGGTGAGCTCACACAAGGAGTAATCAGAGGAGCCAAGACACCAACAGATGTTGCAGTCAGGTTCGCATTGCTGGCAGAAAACACTTGACCAAGAGCAGCCTTTGAGGGGGGAAAAGGGGATTTATTTTGACTTACAGACTCAAGGGGAAGCTCCACGATGGCAGGAGAAATGATGGCATGAGCAGAGGGTCAACATCACCTCCTCACTAACATCAGATGGACAAGAGCAACAGGAGAGTGTGTCAAACACTGGCACAGGGACACTGGCTATAAAACCCATAAGCCTGCCCCCAATAATGCACTGCCTCCTGGAGATGTTAATTCCCAAATATCCATCAGCTGTGAACCTTGCATTCAGAACACCTAAGTGTATTGGAACACCTGAATCAAACCACCACATTCCACCCCTGGCCCCCATAAACTGATAACCATACATGTTGTAAAATGTAATGGATTATCCAACTTTAAATGTCCCCATAGTTTAATCAATCCCAATGTTATGCAAACTTTCACACAGTCCAAAATCTTTTAACTGAACCATAATACCAGAAAAAGAAAGAAAAGAAAAACAAAACCATAATGGCACAGAATAAACACCCACACTGCAAAAGATGGCATTGGGTATAGCAAAGAAATATTCAGCCAATTCAAAAAGCAACCACGGCAAACATCAAACTCTGTTGCTACAAGTCCAAAATTAACCAATGACAACTCTCCAAGTCTGATAATTCTAACCAGCAACCAGTCTCTGTAGTTCCAATTCCACCCCTCAAGCTAGGCTACTCACAGTCTTGGAAAACTTGATCTGGTGCCAGCAGCTCTTCTTGGCAAACCATATCATAGTCTTGGCTTCTCCACTGAGTCTCCACTGCAACCCATGGTTCATCCTCATGGCTCCATTGGGTCTCCATGTAGGTAATCCAACAAACTTGCTTCACACTGTCCATGGCTGTTTCCAAAATATAAAACCATGTTGCAAATTCAATGACCTGCTCTTTCCTGCATTTGCTATACTCCACAATACCAGGTAGGGTGCCAATTTGTTAATCGAGGGGTGAATAAAGCAGACTTTGAAGAACAGGACACTCCTTGAGCACTCAGACCCCTTCAAAAGAGTCTACATTCTTCCTATTGTCCCAGTGCAGGTCAGCTGGCCCAATCTCAATGGTTGTAATCTCTCAAATAATTGCAAATGAATGGGCAGCAGTTTTCAGCCCAAAGATTTCTTTTTTTTTTTTTTTTTTCTGTGCCATATCCTTCTGTTCACACCAGTCCATTTCTATGCAATGCAACCCTGAATGAGTTTTCAGGACATGGCCACAACAGCAAGCCTCTCACACAAACTGCTTCTAGCACAGACCAAACAAAGCACCTCATAAGCCAAACCTCACAGCCCATAGTTCTTACTGCATTCAGGTCTTTCAACTTTGGCCAGAAAAGTCCATCAAGCTGTACTTACAGCACTGCAAGGCACCTCTTAGGCCACGATTTCAAACTCACCACATCCACATCCTCCTGCAAAGCAGTTCCAAAGGGCCAAAACTAGAGTCAGGTTTCCAGCAGCACCAATCCCACTCGTCTGGTACCAAATTAACTGTTGTAGTCAGGTTCACATTGCTGACAGAAAACTCATGACCAAGAGCAGCTTGTGGGGAAAAAAGAGGGTTATTCTGGCTTACAGACTCAAGGGGAAGCTCCATGATAGCAGAGGAAATGATGGCATGAGCAGAGGGTGGACATCACCTCCTCACCAACATCAGGTGGACAATAGCAAGAGGAGAGTGTACCAAACACTGGCACAGGGAAATTGGCTTTAACACCCATAAGCCCACCTCCAACAATATACTGTCTCCAGGAAGCATTAATTCCCAAATCTCTACCAGCTGGGGACCTAGCATTCAGAACACCTAAGTTTATAGGGGACACCTGAATCAAAGCACCACAATGGGCTAACTAGATAGCAAAAGAAAAATGGTTCACAGCTTCGAAATAAAAGCCACCTAGCTCTTTCCACAGCCATGGGGAAGGTGATGTGGAGGCTCTTTCATCCTTGTGCCCAGTGTGAAGTAGGTACCTCCAAACCCTTGAACACATTTCTCTCTCTCGGGCGCCAGTACCACAGGCATCTCGAGCCAGAAAGAGGGGAGCAGCAGCACCACAGCTAGCATCAGGTCTCTGATCCACAGTCCCCGAACCTCACTCAGCAGCCTGTAGCCCCACATCATGTGGCCCGAGGAGCAGGCTACACCACCTCATGCACAGCTAGAACTACTGACAGGAGAGCCTTCACAAGCACAGCAGCTCCAACAGGCCTTGTGGTCCCCAGGGGAGAAGGAAGTGCCCACTCTACCCTCCCAGGTCTAAGCCCCTGTGCAACTGCCCAGCAGGGGCAACCCAGCACGCTCCTACACTGGAAACTTCCAGATCACAGGACAATGACAAAAAAGACCAAGGTGACAAAGATGGGGTGAGGGGGGAACTCTACCTTGCGACCTTGGTCGCACACTTACCTAGTGCCAGATTCTCCTTGGATACATTAACTTATTTCCCAAAGGATTACAGGTAAAAGAATGAGACACGGATGCAGTGACAAGGCCATGGCACAGCATGTCAGCCATGAGGCCCGGCCTGGCGCTGGGGAAAGCAAGCCAGAGGACAGAATCAGCGGCTGCAGGGGCCAGGGCAGCATGCAGCAGAGGGGCAGGGGGGTCTCGGGGATGCCATGGCCTGGACCCTGCAGGAAGCAGCAGAGCCTCCTGCTGTAACAGGAGATAACAACCCTAGGTTGTGAATCCCCTTTCCAGAGCTTCCATGCTCCTCATGTCCATGACCTCACACTCCCACCAGACCCCCAACCCAGACTGGCCCCACACTGGAAGGCCATCCCAGCTCAGCACCAATCACTGTCCAGCAGAAGGCCCTGTCTGTCAGGGACAGGAAGTGTACAAAACGAGCAGCATGGGAGATAACCACGAGAAAAAGACAGCTGGGAAGAAAGTTCTAGAGTTCTAGATTAACAGTTATTTCAGTGATTAAAGTTGGAATGATTAACATCAGGTGATGGGGACCACAGAGTGTATGTCCTTCATCTGTTTGTGAGTTTTCTTTTTTCTTTTAAATGTGATTTTTTTAAATACTTTATTCATTTACTTATTTATTTGAGAAAGAGAGAAGAAGAGGTAGTTAAGAGAGACAGAATGAACATGCCAGTGCCTCCAGCCACTGCAAACCAACTCCAGACACGTGCCTCCGGCTTACATGGGTCCTGAGGAATCGAACCTAGGTCCTTAGGTTTTACAGGCAAGTGTCTTAACTGCTAAGCCATTCCTTCTGGCCTGTTTGTGAGTTTGCTATAAGGAATGATGTGGTGGTTTGATTCAGGTGTCCCCCATACATTTAGAGGTTCTGAATGCTAGCTTCCCAGCTGATAGAAATTTGGGAATTAATGGCTCCTGGAGACAGTGTATTGCTGGGGGCGGGCTTATGGGTGTTATAGCCAGTTACCCCTTGCCAGTGTTTGGCACACTCTCCTGTTGCTATTGTCTACCTTATGTTGGCCGGGGATGATATCCACCCTCAGCTCATGCCATTATTTTCCTCTGCCATCATGGAGCTTCCCCTTGAGTCTGTAAGCCAAAATAAGCCATTTCACCCCTCCGAAAGCTGCTCTTGGTCACGCGATCTCTGCCAGCAATGAGATCCTGACTGCAACACATGGGTTCTACCCCTTGGGAAATAAGATGAAGCACTTTCTTGCTTAAGACCCTGCAGTGTGCTTCCTTTCCTCCACCACCCCACACACGCACACGTGTGTGTGCACAGACGGCTTCCCAGCCAGCACCATGCCCAAGCAGGACTCGGCTCTGCCTCATATCCCACCACCGCAGACCCACAAGCCCTGCCCAACTAGGGCCGGAAGTACCCGGCCTCAGCGCCTGCTGCTCACACATTTGGGAGACACTGAGTCAGACCACAGCTCAGATGCAGGAGCCCTCCCCTTGGGGAGCAGATCATCAGATAACCTTCAAACAGAGGCCACATGCTATGAGGCGCAGTGCCATGGGGGGCAAGAAGCACACCCGGTCCAGCCCCCCAGCTTCTGCACACATGCATGTACAAGCATGTGTCCTGAGTGTGCAACCAAGTGCCAGAGAAGGACCTGGTGGGGAAATGGCAATTATACGAATCTATGTCGTTATAGCAACTCTTGACTGCATGTCAACAGGATGCAGCGGGCACCCCCAGGCACCTCGCACAATGACGCTCAGAATTGCTGGCAGAAGCGCGATCACTACCACCACAAAAGGGCATTATGAACGCCAGCAGTGCACACTCCCTCCCTCCCAGACCTGTCTTCCTCCCTGAGGAGGACCACTGGAGGTCAGTGTGGTACCCCTGGCTCTGTACACAGCCCGGTGCTGCCTACTCCATCAACCAGTCCCTTCCTCCCAAGATGACAGAGGAACAAACAGTGTCTGAGCCACAAGGGTACAGATGGGGAGCCCCCACACACACACAACTGCATGGCCCATAGTCCTAGACAGCAAGGTCTGGCTGGGAGTTGGGGAGATAGGGCCACAAGGAAGAGAGAGGTGTGACCCCATTCTCTTAAGCACAAGAGCAAAACCATCCACCTTCAACCACACAGCCTGGCTTTCCATGAGAGAAAGATCTGAGCAGGCTTTGGGCCCATGGGGTGGAGAGTCATCGCTTCCCACCAACAACCTGATTCTCAGAGAAGACCGGGCTTGTCCTATGCCACGCAGCTGGTAGGAAGCCAAGACAGGCTCCAGCCTTAAATCCGTCGGCCACCAAAGCAGCACTGGCCCTGCCCACTGGGTTTTGGCCACTGTTGGGAGCAGCCACAGTCACAGAGCTGAAAGCAAGAAAAGCCAGAACAAGCACTTGCATGTTCACAGCCCAGATCTCCTTGAGTCCAAACATAGGCACAAGTTTGATGTGATGAAGTGGTGGCCCAGGGGGAGGGCTACCATGTGCTCGCTAGCCCCAGGGCAGCTCTCAGAAGCCTGGAAGACGAGAAGCAGTCAGTCAGCCATGTGAGCCTCAACAGGCCCCAGCCAGGGGCTGATCTGCATGGCCAGGTGGAGAGCTCAGCCAGCCTACCAAAACAACATCAGCTCTAAGCCAAGACCTTCCCAACAAACTCAGCTTCTGAGACTAAACTAGGGAGATACTAGGACAGGTGGCCAGCCTCCAGCCTGAGGGAGGTTCACAGCAAGATCACTGGTGGAGCAAAGGTGAGGAATGTGCAAGGCCACACATGCCCACTAAGTGGTGCAAGTGCCTGGAGTATGATTGCAATGACTGAGGTCTTGGCATGCCAATTCTCTCTCTCTAATAAAAAAAATTTAAGATCTTTGGTGGAGGCCAGAGGAAAAGGTCCTGACTAGCACCCACACTCCACCAGGAACCCAGAGAAACTCAGTCAAGGAGAGCAGAGGTATGGCCAGTTCAGAGAATTTCAAAGGCTCCCAAATAACCCCAGGAGAAACTATTCCTCCCCAGGGTCAGGGGAAGCAGCCAGCGAAAGGACAGAGAAACAGCTTACACATGGGGAAAATTTTGGGCAGAGGCAGTGTGAGGCCGGGGCTCAGTATCGAGACCCACCCCCAGGAACACACTCACCACTGGAGTTCTCAAGACACCCACCTTCTACCCATAAGGGCCTGCCCACCCTCAGCTGCCCAGGACTTCAGCAGCCCCTCCTCTAAGACAGACACATGGAGCCTGTTCTGTGTCCCCTCCAGAGGAGGTGCTGCCGAGAAGCCTATGACAGGGACAGCTGTTCCTTGTACACTTCGGTCCTTCCCTCTCCTCCATCCCCTAAAGACCACTCCAAGGCTCTTCCCCACCTCGTGGCCCCTCCCAGCTACACACTCCCCTGCTGGTGCTCAGCAGCAGGACGAGCCAGTGGCAGTGACACCAGGCATCTCTGAGCCTCTATCACTCATCCAGAGACCTAGTGTCTGGTGGGCAAAACAAGCTGCAGAGACAGGCAGTCACCAAAGCCCAGAGGTGCTGTCTGAGGTGCTGAGGGCCGCTGGCCTGGTCCATGTCTCCCTCAGAGCATGGCTGGCACCATCTCCACCCCAGCGGGCTAGCAACCCAGCTCTTAAAGCAGGGAATATGGATGTGACTGAGATTTTGCTAAGGGCTTCCTGTGTGAGCCTCCTGAGCGAGCAGGTGAACCCCAGGACTCTAACTGCCACTATTCCAGGGGGTCACTGAAGGAATGACACCAACAGGGTATAAGCTACTATGCACACAGTGTGCTTCTGGAGAACAGAGTGAAACAACAGAGATCGAGGCAATGAAAGGACTTAAGAACCAACACTTCATGTTTGGAGAAAACAGGAAGCAAACCTGCAAGCTACAAGGTGAGAGGATGGAGTCCTCCGGCGTGGGCGGGCTGTGCCTGTACAGAGGGGCTGCCGCAGGGCCGCGGGTCCACAGGGCAGTCTAGGAAACACATGTGCAAAGGCATGGACAGGATCTTCAGGAGGGCAGCCTGGCCCGCCACTGCTTCTCCGCCAGGTAGGAGGGTGGCATCGAACCCTCCTGAGAAGTCCGTTGGGCTGCCGAGCAAGGACAGCCTAGCCTGGAGCTGCTCACACACCACGTCTAAAGAAGCAACCTGCTTCTGAGCAACCCCAGAAGGAAGGGCCACAACACAGTGCCCAACACACATCCCCACCCCACCGCTCTGGACAAGGACCAGAGAGTCTCACAGAACGATGACCTAGAAAAAAGTATTCCAAACTGAGCAATAACCCTAAGAGCCAATGCAGTCTTGAGAATGAGTTCTCAGAGGTTGTGGACTTCAGACTTCCAAACCTGCTCCATGCGCCAGCCATCAAAACAATGTGGCAGTATCATGAAGACAGACACACAGACCAACAGCCTAGAGCAGGGCACCCAGGAACAAATTCTTGTGTATGTGCTAAGTGATCGCTGCCAAGAGTGCCAGAGCCATCCATCAGAGAAGGAACCAGCCCTCAACAGATGATACTAGAAAACCCCACAACCAGGGGCTCGAGAGATGGCTCAGCAGTTAGAAGTGCTCAGCACCCACGGAAACAGCTGGCCATGGCATATGCATCTGTAATCCCCACTCTGTGGGGAAATGGACATTGGAAAACAACAGGCTTATCAAACTTGCAGCTAGAATCAGTAAGACCCTGATGCTCCCTTCTGGCCACCACATACACAAAGGGGTTCACATGTCTAAACGTAGGTGCATACAACACATACATATCACATGTACACATGCAAAGCAAATAATACATAAATAAATACCATAGCCATATGCTAAAGAACACCCTGGATTCTTACCTTTCACCACTACAAAATGCATCAAGGAACTAAAGGTAAAAGCTAAAACTGTGAACACAGGGGAAACTTCATGAAACTGGACTTGGCAATGACTTCTTAGTTATGATACTAAAAGCAAAGAACAAAAGAAAAAATATGCAGATGGGACTTTATCAAAATTAGGAGTTTGTGTGCATCAAAGCACACTATCAACAGAGGAAAAAGATGATTCCCCGTGTGAGAGAAAATGTCTGCAAAGCACCTATCTGTTGAAGACTTAATACCCAGGATACAGTTCTGAAAACTCAACCCCCCCACCAAATTCCTATTTTAAAGTATTACAAATGATGATAACTTGGGAAAGGAACAAAATGAAGTGCATTCAAAGCCCTCACACAAGGAGGAGAGCCAGGCACGTTTCTCAGATTTCTCCAGACCATCATTCAAAAACCCTATGACAGGGCCGGAGAGATGGCTTAGCAGTTAAGCGCTTGCCTGTGAAGCCTAAGGACCCCGGTTCGAGGCTTGAATCCTCAGGACGAATGTTAGCCAGATGCACAAGGGGGTGCACACGTCTGCAGTTCGTTTGCAGCGGCTGGAGGCCCTGGCGCACCCATTCTCTCTCTCTCTCTCTCTCCCTCCCTCCCTCCCTCTCTCTCTCTCTCTCCCTCCCTCCCTCCCTCCCTCTCTCTCTCTCTCTGTCACTCACAAATAAATAAATAAAAATGAACAAAAACTTTAAAAAAGTCCTAAGACAGAGGCATGACATCTAAAAGACATGACCAAACACCCAAGCTCCTCCACGCTGCCCTCACAGCCACCCTTGAGCCTCAGTTTTCATCAGCGTTTCCTTCCCATGGATGCTCTCAAGGGGACGGTCCAGGAGCACAGTGAAGTCAGACACCTGGAGATGTGAGACTAGCAAACAGGTGGTCACTGACACAGACAGGGACAATGCAGTGCTCTGACTGGGAGCAGTGACGAAGACACAAACACTAAGGGAGTGACCAGGAGTAGGGACCAAGACACGAGCACTAGGGGAGCCCAGAGCAAAGCAGGGGGAAAAGGATGAGGTCACCAGCTCCTCAGGAAACTTGAGAGTCCACCATGGAGTCAAGGCTGACACTGCACTGGCAGAAAGTCAGCAGACCTCACAGCACGAAGGCAAATAGACACAGGCACTACCTCGGACGAGAACTGGCGGGGGGTGGAAGAAGTGGAAACCGTTCACGTGGAGTCGCTCACCGAAGGTGCACTGGATTCCTGAAGTGACGTCACCACTAGCCACAGCAGCAGCTTGTAACTCCAACTCGGCTGGTGGGTCTCTGGGCTGAGCTCCCCCTGGAAACTCTGGGAAGGTGTCCAGAATCTTCTGCAGTCCTGCACCTGGGTGCCTCAAGGGCCGGGTACAGTGTTCTCATGCACCTCACACTTATCCCTAGAGAAGGCATCGTGTGCTCTAAGCCCAGGCAGCCATAATGAGCCCATCAGTGATCCAAGGCTGGTCGTGCAGACAGCCTTGACCCACTTCCAACACCCTCCCTGCCCTGTCACAGGGTGTCACTGATGCCCCAGGCTGGAGTGTGACTATGGAATGTTACTATTCATCCAAATAGCCTTGATCCCACCTCCAACACCCTCCCTGCCCTGTCACAGGGTGTGTGCTGATGCCCCAGGCAGCAGCGTGGCACTATTCTCTCACAGAAGATTCCTCATGTAGAATTCTCACAGACCCAAAGTGCTGTGGGCATTGTAAGACATCACATGAGCAGTTAATACCTCATGCCTACAAAACAGACTCTCCTAAATATTAGATCTGTATTAACTTTTAAAATGTGAAGAAAAGTGGACCTCAGAGGAAAAGACTGACAGAGACAACTATACAAAACAGATGTCATGGGACCGGGGAGATGGCTCAGCAGTTAAAGCCACTTCATGAAAAGCACACAGGGCCGTGACAATTCCCCAGCACCCACATAAAGCCAAACACAAAGTGCATATTGGTAGCAGCAGGAGACCCTGCTGTACTCCCACCTGCACAAATGCAAATAAATAAATAGGTTTAAAAACAAAACAGGCTGAGCACTTGGGAGGCAGAGGTAAGAGGATTACCATGAGTTCAAGGGCACCCTGAGACTGCATAGTGAATTCCAGGTCAGCCTGGGCTAGAGTTAAACCCTACCTCAAAAAAACAAAACAAAAAAACAGAAGCCAACCCAAATACGTCTGAACTATCAAGACATATTGGTTATTTAAACTGTTTTGGAAGATGGCTCAGTGGTTAAGAGCACTTATTGAACAAGCCTGACAAGAGTTCAGATCCCCAGAGCCTGTGTAAATCCAGACACAAGTCACAATCCTGCAGCGATGGAGGCAGTCAGGAGGCTCCCACAGCACACCAGGCAGCCAGCCCAGTGTCCACTGTGGCGAACACGACGGTGAAGCCCTGGTAATCATGCTGGCCGCAATGCATCCTGGGCCAGCAGGCTGGCTTCTGAGTAAGGCACCAGATCCAGATGGGATCCGGAATGAGTCTAACCTGGAAACCAGCACCAGCAGAGACAAGACGCAGGCAGCTGAGGAGGAAGGCAGAGTCAGGTCCCCTCGCAAGCACAGCAGGACAGCGACGCGCATGGAGGGGGAAGCACCGAAGCTGGGGGGCGGCCGGGTTCCTTTTGAAACCTGAAGGAGTCGTTTCTAAGTGTGACTCAAATGCCAGAGTGCTGACATAAGCCTGGCAGATGTGCCCAACTACAAGAATGTTTCTGCCATCAGGAGAGACATCTCAAGCTGGGAAAAGCAAGCAGGGACCACTCAGACTCACGTGTAGTCTACAGGAAGACCATTCAGCCTCCAGTTCACAGAGACTAGGACACCAAGACGTCTCAGTGAAGAAAATACAGGCACCCTGAGCCATCGTCACTGCGTGAATGGATGTGGAGGTTTGCACGTGTAAAGAAATGCAGGGGTCCCAAGACATGGCCCAGCTTAAACACCCATGGTTGGCCAGGCCAGGGGAGAGAGCTCTCCCCCTCCTGGGAAACATGC
Source organism: Jaculus jaculus (assembly GCF_020740685.1). Classification (NCBI taxonomy): domain Eukaryota; kingdom Metazoa; phylum Chordata; class Mammalia; order Rodentia; family Dipodidae; genus Jaculus; species Jaculus jaculus. The sequence continues at coordinate 196,779,950 of NC_059103.1, read as the reverse complement.
CCCACATACCTTGGAGGGTAACCTGAGAGCAGGTGTCACAGTCACCTGGACGCATGTCCTGGACCCAGCATTTTCTTGCCTTATGCATACACTACAGAAGGACAAGGGCAAGGGGCAGACCATTTTACCTCAGCAAGTACTGAGTACTTAACATTGCCATCAACAGGTGGCAAATGACACAGCATGGGCACATCCAAACCATGGCACACTCTGTAACTGTCTGCCCTGACTGCTTCATGGTCCACCCAGAGCAGCAAGGTACAAAAATCTGTCACAAGGTGTCTTGTGGAAAGGGGGAAGTGTAAAAACCCTATCGGCATATGTCTGACAGCAGGGCTCCGGAGAAAGTCATCTGACAGTTACTGGGGCGGGGTCAGGGGCAACATGCACTTGTCCACTGCAGCTTCCGCGGGCATTCCAGGCGAACCATAAAACAATGCATGCACTGGAATATGGCAGTCTCCAGAACTCTCCCGAGGCCACGGGAGACAGGACTCCACCACTACAGCATGAGAAAATGGTTCCCACACAGCAGGAAGAAGCAAAAGAGGTGGCTGAAGGACACCACGCTTTGGTGAGGGACACCCTGGGTCCTGGTCACACTGGTCTCTCTCCTGGCTGTGGCCCTGTACCACCAGCCCTGCAAGATGCTACTCAGGGGGAAACTGAGTAATGATCTCTTACTTCATACAACTAGATGCGAATTTTTAACTGTCTTGGAATAAAAAGTTTAATTTAAAAAATGATACCAGGACTAGAGAGATGGCTTACTGGTTGAGGCATTTGCCTGTGAAGCAAAGGACTCAGGTTTGATTCCCCAGGACCCACATAAGCCAGATGCACAAGGTGACACATGCATCTGAAATTAGTTTACAGGGGCTGAAGGCCCTGGCACACCCATTCTCTCTCTCCCTCCCTCCCTCCCTCTCCCCCGATCTCTCTCTCTCTGCCTTTCTCTCTGAAATAAATAAATAAATACAAATAACTTTAAAGAAAAAAGCGACACTGAATGTCAAGCCCCTGTCAAGGCTGCACACTGACAGAGAGCAGAGCCATCTCCAAGCTATGGTACCCTCCGCCTGCCTCCCTAAAATCAAGAGGTGATGAGCTATCACACAGTGCAACCTCTCCTTGTGCAGGCAGGAGGGACTTGGGTGTCCCCAGGAGAAAAAGAAGGAATATCCAGGAAAGAAGGGGACAAATCCAACCCACAAAACTTCCTGTCCAGACAACTAGAATGGACATCGTTCAAGTTCATGTCCATCGCCCAGGAGTCCCAGAGCCCCGTCCCTCAGGAGGGCAGCATGGCACACTGAACTGCCCGTCGTCTGGTGTGGCTCTTTCTGCCACAGGCTGGGGTCATCAACACTGGCCTTTGCTTCCAGACTGTGGGAGCTTGCGGCTGACTGCTATGAGCACTGCCAGCCGTGAGCAGGTCCACAACTCCAACTTCCAGGCAGAGCTTGTCTGACATCAGGCTGCTGACCTTAATCTCTGCCAGCTGGGGCAACAGGACACAGGCCATCCTGCACTGGCCTCCATGTTCCTCTCGTACAGGTGGTACGCAGACAGCAGGTGCAGAGGGCAGAGCCACAGAAATCCTGTTGAACCCAAAAGGGGAGGCATGGCTTCTGGGATAGGCAGCGCTAGCCTGGCTCCCTGGCGGCAGGTGAGGTGCGGTCAGCCACACATCTAGTCCCAGCTCCACAATCCCTCGTCCTGAAAGATGACACAATGGACAGTCAGTGCTGCTCCGGAAGTGGCAGGGGTCAATGCTGCAGCAGGGTTGAGCCCCAACAGCTCTGGGGAGCAAATCAAACCCACTTACTTAAAAGCACCCCCACTGGAGCTAGTAACTCCGGAGGCGCAGTGTGGGAAGACGGACTACGGGCATGGCCGCCAAACCCGGCTAGATGCTGCTTCCCGCTCTGCTCTGCACCAGCTCCAAGGTCCTGGGACCTCTCAGGTCCGAGAGAAAACTACTCACCTGCCCTGCTCAAAGTCACGGGCTGTTCCTCAGGGTGGCTACAGCACTGCCCACATCCAACCCACCAGCATGGCCTGTGCCCTGCCCAGGACCCCTGCATTCACAGCCCCCAACTGTGCTACAACTGTGACAAGAGCGAACTGCACAGACGGCAGCGGAGCCCCAGAGACAAGCAGGTCACTGGCCGCTGCAAGGGGTGACGTGCTGCTTTGGGACTGCTCTGCTGTCACTGGTCCACACCACCTCACCACCTCCCACCATGTGGAGGGGTGGGTGCCCTGGGCCAGCAGAGGCTGAGCAACGAAAGTACAGCTGAAAGGCAATGTTCCGCCAACTGTTAGCTCATGCCTAAACATGTATTATTGGTGCCTATCAGGTGTCTCCTCGTAAAGTTTTCCATGGAGAGCCATGGAAAAAAGGGACCAACCAAGCGGCACAGAAGCTGGCAGGCTGACAGCTTACTGAAGGTGTGAGGCCCTTCTGTACTCGAGGGCCAGAAACAAGCCAGGGGCTTCCTCACAGCAGCCCTGCGCGGAGCTCTGGAAAGCAGGGCGGGCCTCCAGCTGAAGCAGGTCCAGGCAGGGGGCAGCCCCAGTGGGCACCAAGGAAAGGCGGGGTTGGCCCTAGGAAGTGGACCCTGCAGGTCTCCAAGGCTGGAAAAGCCACGGTGTCAAGTGAAAGCGGGCCTTCCCGATGAGGACAGGGAGCCTGCAGGACTTCCGGCCAGGAGCATTAGGCGCAGACCCACACCTTGTCAGCGGAGGTGGCACACGGCAGGGGCAGGCGGGAGGCTGGAAGAAGCTGGGAGCTGGGAGAACCCTGCCCATGAGGACAGTCTAGTGCCTGTACCAGGGAGAAACAGAACCAACAGAACTGTCAACCTCCCCGGCGGCCACCCCAACTCCACCTGCACCCCCAAGCCCAGCTCATTAGCACCCTGGCTGTGGAGAGGCAGATGGGGGAAGGAGGCCAGACTGAGCAGTGAAGCCGGCTCCTCATTAGTGCTGCCACCAAAAGCCGGAGCTGAGAGCCCAGCCAAGCCAGGAAGGGGCTGCAGGGTGTTAATGTTGGGAGGCTGATTGTGGGCTTCCTGCTTAAAAACTGTCCACTCCCAAGGACGTGGCTAGAATGCATGACGGATCAAGGCAGCTAAAGCCAGTCAGGGCAGGAAGGGTAGTATTGCTGTGTCTTGGCCTCGCCAGCTCCATGCAGGCAGATCCCAGCAGTTCTAGGTGCACTGGTGCCCTAGCCAAGGAATGCCTGAACTCATGCTCACAGCACCACACCCCTTCAGCACCCTGAATTTCATCAGCACAGGCTCAGCTGCACCCCTCAGAGTGAGCCCAGAGTCAGGTTCAAGCACACAGACAAACAACACACAGATATACAGTGAGCACAGCTCCTGCCCAGAGCCTGGGGATGTCTGACTCCATGACAGACACTGTCCCAGGCCCATTGCCACACTGGAGAGCTGAGAAGAGGAATCCCGAGTTCTGCCCTGGCTCCCCTCCCCATCAAAAATGTAATGTGCGGGCTGGAGAGATGGCTTAGGGGTTAAGCGCTTGCCTGTGAAGCCTAAGGACCCCATTCGAGGCTCGGTTCCCCAGGTCCCACGTTAGCCAGATGCACAAGGGGGCACACGCATCTGGAGTTCGTTTGCAGAGGCTGGAAGCCCTGGCGCGCCCATTCTCTCTCTCCCTCTATCTGTCTTTCTCTCTGTGTCTATAGATCTCAAATAAAAAAAAAAAATTGTAATGTGCAATCCTGGACCCACGTCTTCAGACCTCCAAACCCTCACCATGCTTGAGAACACCACGTCACAAGGCAGACAAGCAGGACGAGGTCTTTATTAGTAAAACCACATCACCAATGACCTTGGACTCACAGGTCACTTCTGGGCTTCCCAGAAAGCAGGGCACAGGAACACTAGCTGGGCAGAGGGGCAGAGCACTTAGCAGAATGGTCTGCAGAGTCACATGTTGGAGTTCAGGTCAGGGCCTGTCCATCACAGTCCTATGTGGCAAGTTACTGAGACCTAAGAAGCTTGCTGACATGCAGTATTTAAAGAAATAGTGGGTGCCAAGTGGCTGCTTGGTGGTCAGCAGGCAGTGGAAATGACTACAGGGACAAAAGGCAGCAATGACAGTCAGTTCTAATGCAGTCTACTTCCAAATAGACCACTCTGGCCACCTGGACAGAGCAGACTGTCTTTAGCTGGAAGAGCTCAGAGGGTAGCAGAGAAGAGCGCAGCTGCACTCCCCAACCCTCCGGTGATGTCCAGTGATGTCCCTGAGGCACCCTATCTCTGGGATAGCCGTGACACCACCCACGCCTGGGGAGGCTATGGTCACATCAACAGCATGGAAGAACAGGGCTCGGGAGGACTGGGGAGTGCCACAGTTAACACCTCACAGCCAAGGCACCACCACGCTGAGCTCACACCACACACCAAGCACAAAACGAGTCAGGCTCAGATCTGCTCCTCCTCTCAGGGGAAATCAGAGGCAGAAAACAAGACAATTTCCCATCGATCCCGTGGAAGAAAATCATAAAGGTTTATTGGGCCACAGCACTTAGCAAGGGTCTCCAGGGCCAGTGTGACCGCCTGGCCCCTTGCTCATTTCCAGTCCAGGAGAGCTGCTCTCTCCAGAAACCCAGAGCCCAGCTACCCCATGAACCCATCCAAGGATAGATGGTGCCACCACCACCACAAGGGTGCCAGCCACACAGCATGGAGCCCTGGAGCACCGAACCATTCAGGTTGCCACCACGGGCCTCGGGTGGGCTCCTGCTTCCCAAGACGTCACATCCGGGTCCTAATCGGCAAACCTGAGCTATCCTTTCCTGCTCAGTACCAATAGCTACAAGCAAAGCAGGCCTCCCTGACTGCCCAGGAGCTTCCAGAGGAGCACTGCTGCGGGACCACCTGCTCCCATCACTTCCCTCAGGTCTTTCTCTGCCCACTGCAGCGGTTCCTCTGATCCCCCACATCAACACGACACCTCACTCCAGGTTCAGGCTTCCACTCAGGCTTCAGAAGTATCCAGCGCACTTCCCAGGGTCGAGGGGTGCTCTCCGCACTCCCTCCCTGACCACTCTGCGCCCCTGTTCTGTGAGGCGCGCAGCCTTCAGGCAGCCCCCTTCCTCCTGGCTACCAAATCGTAGGCCTTCTACAAGGGCTGGCCTCGGTACAGCCTCACATAACACTGCTTCTGTGAGACAAGGCCTTTGCTGCAGATTGCCACAACCAGGGTCCTGTTAGGGAACCTGTCCAGGAGGGCAGTCTGCCCCAGCAGACCACTTGCATGGCCGCAGCAGCCACAAAGCTGGTTCAAGTCCTAAAAGAGCCCATCCATACCCAGCATGCTCTAGGTGTGAGGCCAAGCAGGACATATTGAAGATGTGCTGACCTCAACTCAGCCGGCCTCAGAATGACGGGAGAATCTAAGAGCTGGGGGAAGCTTAGGCAGATGGCTACAACAGGCTCCTGAAAACAGCCCTGCATGGCAGACAGGCACCCTGAAATAAGGCCTCCCTGGGGGGCCCCACCCCAGCTCAGCTCCTTAGGCGAAGGACCCTATCTGCAAAGATCTTCACAAAACTCTTCGAGGCACCTGTTTATACTTGTTGGCAGATCCGGTCCTCTGTACCAGAGGACTCAGGCCAGGATGGCTCCTCCTATAGAAGGCAGTGGCTCCAGTGCAAAAGCATGGTGGAGATATCAGCCCAAGTTCAGGGCCAGTCAGCTCTATCATGACCCCCATGCCTTCAACAAGCATCTGTCAAGAACCCCCAGATGCCCAAGCCCCAACTAAGGCGGCAGAAGTCAGCTGTGAGCATACTGGATCAGCTACGAGTTTCTCAAATAAGAATGTGGACCAGTAACCCTGCCCTGCCTGCTTTGGCACCATCATAATGAGAGGATGGGAATATTCCAGGCACAGAGAGCAAACCAAACACCCGAGTTGGCTGTGAACAAGCAAGGCAGTGGCCCTGGAGAAGACAGCACAGGTTGCCCAGCCTTCCCTTCTGTTCATCCCTCCTCCCCTAGTCACCTGCTCTCCCATTTGCATAGCCAGCAACCAAGTGGGAGCCTGGCAGTGTTTGGCTCGATGGCACACAGATGAAACCAAGGAGGCATACCTTCAGAGTGCCAGCAAGCCCACTGTGCCTGATGTGGCACAAAATTGTAGCTTGAAGAGTGTAATGAATACAGCTGGGCTGAGCCACAGGCCCAAGCCCATTCATCTAACAGATCCTGCGGGGCTGGAGAGATGGCTTAGCCTTTAAGGTGTTTGCCTGCAAAGCCAAAGGATCCCAGTTCGACCCTCCAGGACCCACATAAGCCAGATGCACAAGGGGGCACATGCATATGGTGTTTGTTTGCAGTGGCTAGAGGCCCTGGTGCGCTCTCTTTCCCTCTCTCTCTCTCCCTCCCTCCCTCCCTCCCTCTCTCCCTCTCTGCCTCTTTCTCTCTCCCAAATAAATAAATATATTTAAAATAAAAACAGACCCCACAGCCCCAGTGTGCTCTGGAAACAGAGGCTTTGGGCAACCATGCATGTGTCCCCAGAGCTGCAGAAGGATAAAGTGGCCAGCGTCCTCAGAAGCCTTGTGCCCCATGGGCAGCATCGTAAGAGTTCCCCACTAGGGCACTCAGCCGGTTCATCACACTCGGTATCCTAGAGATGGAGTCACAGTTCGCACATTTTTTTCTTGCCACCTGAAAAGGTGAGACCCCAGCTCCTCGCTCAGAGCTCACCCTGCGCTTCCACACTGCACTTCCGCGTGCAGCTCCTGCAGCCTGCTCCTTCCCCCTGCTGGGTGCCCGCCCCACCCCCCAGCTGCTCTGCTGGGCTCAGAAACAAGGACAACCAGGCAGAAGTGCCTACGCCACAGGCATATGTGGGAGGGCAAGGGCGTTCCAAGCCCAGCGTCTGCACACGCAAAAGGGAGCAAAACCAGAGTGTCCAGGAAACCAGCAGCCCTGCAGTGCTGGGACCCAAGAAGCTAGGACAGGATGCGGTGGCTGAGCCTACACTGAACCCAGATCCAGACCTTTATCAAAAGGCAGCAGGAAGCCACCAAAGGGACTTCAGGACACATTAAGCCACCACCTGCACACTCCAACCAGAGGCCACCAGTCCATGTGGCTTCTTTATGTTAACATCAATGTAAACATTTACAGACGGGTTAGTGGCCAGCAGATGAGCTCCTAGACCCAAGCACCTGCACTGGAGCACACAAGGGTGTGCCCACTGGGGAAGGCTGGCTGTGCCAACTGAGAGCGGTGACAGCCTGCTGGATGGTCACCACTATGCCAGCTCCACAGGGATAGGATGACCAGGCTAAATCTCAGCCTCCTTCAGGAAGCCCTCCGGGATTTATGCCCTCCCCTCCCAGCCACCTGCGGTCACTTGTCCCAGCATTTTCTGGGTAAGATTTCGACCAACGACTTAAAGTGTGACACTGAGCTACCAAGAACCATTAACCCCTGGAGGCCCTCCACCACTACCGAACTTTAGCATCTTCCCGCCACGCTGGCGGCCTCACAAACACCACAGACAGACGGAAAGCAAGCAGAAAAGTGAGGTGTCCAAGCAAACTGCGACCGTAAATATCCAGAGAGGTAGGGAGGTGAGCAAGTGACTACACAGGGGAGGAAGGAAGGAGTGCCAGCCAGCGGTGGCTGGAAGGGCACCTGGCAGGATGAGGGTGGGGTGGGCAGAGGGGCGCGCGTTGGCCCACAGAACTTCCTGGGAGTTCCTACCTGCACTGTCCACCTGTGGCCACCTGTCCATGGGGCTCCTCCGTGTTAATGTCAATTTGAGTATCTACACATCGGTTAGTTAGCTGCCACCCTGGCCACCTCGGGTGGAGAGCTTCCGGTGGGAAGGGGAGGTGAGACAGGATTCTAAAGCAAGTGGCCCCGGGGGGGCGCAGAGCAGGGCCCCCGAAGCCGGGTGCGGCGCGGCGCGGCGCAGCGGAGTGAGCGCAGCGGAGAAGAGGCGGAGGGACGCTCGCGGGACGGGTCCGGAACACCTCGGGCGGCCAACAAGTGGGCGCAGGGCCGCTCCGGGAGCGGCAGGGGCCTCCAGGGCGCAGGAGCCAGCACCCTGCCGCCACCCGCCAGCGCCGCACGGTCCCGCCCCGGCCCGCCCGCGCCTCACCTGCCGCACCTCCCCGGAGCAGCGACACCGCCCCGCCGCTGACCACCACACGTCACGTGACGACGACGCCAACCAATGGCGCGCGGCCCGCCACCGGCCCGCGGACTACGAGTCCCAGCGCGCCCCGCGAGGCAGGAAGCGGTGCGACGGGGGCCGGCACGCCCAAAAGACCCCGAGAGCGGAGATTCAGGTGGCACGCCGAAGCTTTGCGGGGACGTGGGGCCAGGCCGTCACGCCGGCGCAGGCATCTGCGGGAACACCGACGAGGAGAGTGAGTCCGAAGGCAGTTGAAGGGCCCTGGGAGGACCTTGCCCGCGAGCTAAGCGCCGAGTAGGGGCAACAGCCTTTTGGGAGCCCCACGGACGTCCCCCTTGGGCTCGGCACTGGACTCATCAACTTCCCCTCCGTCCTCGGGCGAGAGAAGGGCCAGAGGTAATGTGACTGGCAGATCACCTCTCGACCTGCCTCCTCGCCGATGAGCCGAGATCACCACCCGGATCAGCAGAGGAGTATGGCCCTGGCCCTCGCTGACTCCTGTCTGGGATCCTCCTTGAGACCATCCTGCAGCGCTGTCACCCACCCTGCACGACCCCTGCAGAGACCGCTGAGCTTCCGCAGCCACCAGGCTGGAGCTCCAGACGCCCTGGCCAGCGCCTGGAGGAAGAGAATTGGGAACGTTAGCGGGCACCAGCACTTCTCTTGGAAGGCTGGGCTCCGCTCCTCACCCGTGTGTAGCTCACAGTGGCCAAGAGAAGCTCTGGTTCCTGGTTTATGAGATCGTAATCTGTGTGCAGGTGTTTGAACGGTGAGCAAGTACTGTGTGTGTGTGTGTTCGGCTGCGCGTGGCCAATGAGTGTGTGTGCATGTCTGTGTATGATGGTGTATGTGTGCCTCAGTGAGGTGTGTGAACAAGGGCTTTGTGCATGGACCCAAACACGAGGATATGAACACTGAGGAATCTGTGTGCACACCACATGTGTACTGAGTAGACTGAGCAGGGCTCGTGGATGCACACGCCAGGGCCAGATGTGCCTGTGCCTGCACGTATATATTTGAGAATGTACACCATGCACTCAAGTGTATGTCCTGGCATATGCATAGGGACAGTTGTATGTAGTCCCAACATGCATGAAGTGGATAGAGGGGGCTGGGTGGGCCATGGTGTGCATGCACGTGCTTGGCTCCCAACTCTGGCAAGTTAGTCTTACTCTGGCTGAGTGAACACTGGCCAAGCCAGGATTGGGAGTTGCTTAGTCCCCCAAGACAGAGTGCAAAGAGGATGCCCTGGTCCCCACAGAGGTCACTGATGCTCCTGGGCTCAGGTACTTTACAAAGAGGAGTCACCTGGGCCAAGCTGTGTAAAGGCTAGGCCATCACTCAGGCCCCACCTCTCATCCCTCACAAGATAGAGAAGAGGAAGGGAGAGCTGGGTGTTGCAGCCCTGGGTTACATCCCAAGCACCATAAAAAATGAAACAAGATAAAATAAAAAGGATAAGAAACAAAATGTGCTCCCCCAGGGAGACCACCTCCCTCTGGAATGGCATTCTGTCCTATATCATGGGCTGTCTGCGACTCCTCGGGGCTGCTGAAAGGGTCAGCTAGGAGCAGTGGCTGTGAGAGGAAAGACCCACAGCACCTCCTAAGACTGGCGCAAGCCCACTTTAAGGTGACAGAAATGGGAGCCCACTTCATCAGGCTCAGCCCAACAGGGAGGAGGAAGGGTAGGCAGCCATCCAAGAGTGGGGGAAGGAAGTAGCCCTCTTCTGCCCCTTGGGGCAGGGCTGCACTGAGAAGAGCCATATGTCATGTGACCTCCTGCAGCACTAGGCTCTGGTCATGGAGGCCACTGGGTAATTGTTGGGGACTAATCCCTGAGGGGAGGACTCTGCTACCTGAAAGGCAGAATAATCTTGTCCTGGCCCTCTGGGGTAGTGACAGTAAGGCCTAGAAGGTTCCTAGGCCTTCAGAGGGAGCTTGGGCTGGGCATTTAAGACTGTCTAAGAGGCTTACATGGAGCAGAGAAGCCACATGGAAGGTTCCACATGAACGCCTCCATGTTCCATGTTAGAACACATCTCCAGGGTCTCACCCTCCTACTGCCCCCTCCATTCTGCCCCCCAGTCATGAAAGGTGTCTGTGCCTCCCACCCTCTCCCCTCTTGGCCATCATTCACTCACCCATCCCACCCAACCCTAAAGGTGATGTCACTGTCACCCTGGTCCGCTTTCTCCCTTACTAAGAGAACCCCAATGTTTTCAAGGTAGCCAGGCATTAGCCTCACTGGTAACGGGGTCTGGCCCCAGGCAGGGGTGATGGCAGGAGCCTCAGGATGGCTACACCCCTTTAAAAGGGAGCTGGCCAGCCCGTATCACTGCCCCATCTCCTCCAGCCTGGAACACAACAGACCAAGAGCAGCAGCCATCCTGTTGGACCTGGAGTGGTCGCCCAAGCCAGGATGGCACACAGCTGTGCCACAGGGGTACATGGGTTCCACTGCATGCCTGCCATGGAGAGACACAGGGAAAAGCCCTGCTTCTCCTGTGCATGTTTGGGTGTCTATGGTAGTTTGAATGGATGTCCCCAATAAATTTAGGAAGTTATTAAAGTTTGCCATTTAGATCTCCAGCCACCTGGCTGGGGGAGGTGTCACTGTGGGCAGACTCTAAGGAATATTTGGGAGTGGATCTGGTATTCCAGCCCAAGGTATACAGAGCGCTTGAGCTCTGCCTGGGGTTCCTGGAGTGTGCTTGCTTAAGGTGCTGGTGGTGGTATTTCTCTCTGCATGGATATATGAAAGGGGGCCAGGTTCTTCCGCCATTGTGGAACTCCCTTGGATCTGTACGCTTCAAGAAATCCTCTTCCTCCCATAAACTGTGCCTGGTTTGAAAGTTCATCCCAGCAATGTGAAGGAAGTATCGTTGGATATTTTGGAGCTGAAGCCAATGTGACTATCATGTGCAATTGGACAGGACCTGTCGGGTGTGTCCTGCCCAAGAGACAGGATGTCCGGGGGTTTGCATTGCCAATACCACATGAACAATCCCAGACATATAGCCTCTGGAATACAAGCAAAGCTGCGCCCATGAGTGAGTTGGATGTGTTTTCACACAGTGCCCTTAGGGCCTAGTCTTCCACCTTCATATACAACCAGTGAGCACTCTATCTACTGAGCCACCTCCCAGCCCCCGCCTCCATGGCTAAAAAGGAAGGGGAAGAGCTTCTTTCTAATGCCAAGCCGGCCTCCTCTTACAGTGAGACACGAAGCAGCTGACACACCTGCTACGGGCCGGCTCACTGAAGCAGGGATGTACCAGCCTTCACAGTGAGTGTGTGGCCTGCCCAAGGCAGTGGCAGGGTTGTGTGCTGTTTGTTCCTGGCTGTCCCCTTCCCTCCTCAGGGGCCTGGCTCAGCCTCAGCATCATGCCCTGCCCCATCACCCAAGGTACATACACTCTAAAGAAAGCACCTAGCAGAATATCAGTGCCAACTTGTAGTACAGCAGCATACTGCCAAGCAGGAACAGCAAACAAAAACTACCGAAGTGAAAAAAACCCACTGAAGCAATTTGGGTGGTATCTGCTACTTAATTGTCCCGTTCAGAGAAGGACTCGCTGCCTCTCTGTGCAGATCCCCAGAGCTTGCTTGTCCTCCCCCTTGAGGCAGAAGCAGTATGTCTGGAGAAGGTTGATCTGGAATCTCCACACACCTACTGTGTGAGAGAGAGAGTCAGAGTCAGAGCACAGCCTTGGGGTGCTGGTCCTCTTCTGCATCGTTTGAGATAAGGTCTGCCTTGTAGTTTGTTGCCCCTCAAGCTTTGGGAGTCTCTGACTGCTCCTCCCAACACCATGCGTTCCCCCAGGCATCTGGCTCTACACGGGTACTGGAGACGCCCCTACTCCTTCCTCACCACACCTCAGCACCCTCAATGCCTTTCTGTCATTTAGTCAAAAAACCTTTATTCACTCAGGCAACATGGACTAAGGAGTCTGTAAAATTTTATTTGGTTACTAATGACACAAAAACATCTACTGTGGCTTAAGCAAAATCAATTCTTATGTTGCATGTCATATATTCAAATCCAGAGAAGGCAGCCATACAGCCCCTTGGAACCCATGTCCCTGTCTTCTCTCTCATGTGTCCAAACAGGCCTCTGCCTCACAGGAGCTGGTGGTCACAGAAGCTCCAGCCATGGAGTTAGCTTTCCCACCGGCAGGAGCACCGCACAGGAGAGTGGCATGCACTCTTCTAACTTTGACCTCGCCTTTTAAGGACCTTGTCCCATATTTGCTTATAGTACCCTTCACCAGAATGGGTCCCATAGGCCCTTCTAGCCACAAGGAAGGGGCAAACATTCACTGCCCCTTAGATGGCCACTGAATGAAGCCAACTGAGGTCCGTTGGGCAGCAGGCAGCTGGAACTGTCCCCTGGTGCTTGGCTTTTTGCAGAATGGCTAAGGACCTTTGGGGGAGGGGTCGTCCCAGGATAGGTGAGGGTGAAAGCAGGCAGTGAGGGTGCTATTACATGCCTGAGTGAAGGGCGCCCTTGTGCCAGGACTTACTAAGCTATTTCCTGCTGCCCACTTGATCCTGGAGGCACTCTGCAAATGATGCTGGGCATGTTCTTTTGGGAACCAATGTTACCTGGGGACAGACAGCTGCATCTTCTCTTCCCTCCCTCGTCCACCCCCTATAGCTAAGCCACCAGCAGCCCCTGTCTCCCAGACAACCCTGAAGATTTATGATGTCATTAGAGCCTCTCAGAGGACTAAGAGGGAACAGATCGTAGGTCTGTTGTTAGAAGGTTATATGAGGAAATACAACATTCATTCTCTCCCAAGTATTGGGGAAGTTTTCCAAAGAAGTCATTTGGGCTGGGTACTGAAGAATGAGTAGGAGTTTGACAGGCAAGAGTAGTACGCACTGAACATGGTTGCCACATCCTGTGCCAAGCTCTGCCCAAAGTTGATGCCAAGCATGGCATGAGTGTTTTATCCTGGCTCCTCCCTCCCTGCACATAGACACAAATGCAGAGCCACACGCTTACATAGCCATTTATTCTCACACCAGTCACTGGCCCCAGAAACACACAGAGCACCTCAGGTGCACATGAGGAACCAGCAATGAGATGCTGGCGGGCAAATGTCAAAAGGTCAATTCGGAACAGCGCTTCTCAGTCACACTGCGCACTTGCTTCCTGGTCCCTCTCCAGCCAGCAGGCTGCCCATGCTCAGACAGCGCAGGGTGAGCCCCCCCCCCCTCCTGGAGTTGTCAATGGAAGCAGAAGGGGTCATGGGGTGCAGGGGTCTGCTGTCTCCTAGGTATGTGCCAAGGAGAGGGACAGTACCCTGTGGAGTCTCATTGCAATCAAGGCAGAACCTGTCTCCACTGACCCTGTCCCCAGAAACTATGGCTCCAGGCCCTGGGCGTAACACCGAGTGGCCACCTTGATGGAGCTACAGACAAGAGGTGGCCTTCAGGGCTGGGATGCTTTAAGAAGCCCTCATCCTGTCACTGGGGTCTTTGGCAGGGAGCCACGTGTCCCTAGTACCCCACACAGGATGGTGGCAGAGGCTGAGAAAGGACCCCAGCAGGAGCATGTCATGGTCACTGCTGAGTAGCCTAGTCCCTCTTCACAACTGGCCCCACTGTCCAGCCTGGGGACGTCCTACAGATTAGTCTGCAAGGATACCAACCAGTTCAGAGCCAGTCAGGTTGACCTTGCATCACTGTATGACCTTGAGCAGGCTAATCACTCGGCTGTGGGCCTCTGCTCTTTGCAGGAGGAACATACACCGGGGACCAACCACATGGAGATGGCTTCTGTGGTGGTTTGATCCAGGTGTCCTCCATAAACTTAGGTGTTCTGAATGCTAGGTCCCCAGGTGATGGAGATTTGGGAATTAATGCTTCCTGGAGGCAGTGTATTGGGGCGGGTTTATGGGTGGTATAGCCAGTTTCCCCATGCCAGTGTTTGGCACACTCTCCTGTTGCTATTGTCCACCTGATGTGGGTCAGGAGATGATGTCCACCCTCTCTCATGCCATCATTTCCCTGCCATCATGGAGCTTCTCCTCAAGCCTGTAGGCCAAAATAAACCTTCTTTCCTACAAGCCGCTCTTGGTCACGTGTACTCTGGCAGCAATGCGATCCTGACTGCGACATCTCCACAGGGCCTGATACATTGGGAGTGCCACATGGGCTGATTGTCAGGTCTACCCTCCGCACCTTAACCACCCTTTAGGTTTGCCCTCAAGCCCCATCTTCTACCCATGACTTGATGGAAATCTGAGGCCTTCCTGCTCAGGATGCGGGCTGGGGACCTTGCTGCCTTGTCCTGGGCAGTGGAGAGCAGAAAGTCTCCAGTGTGATGGCTTTGCCCATGCCTGCCACATTGCACCCTTCAGTGCTTGTGCATGCGCACAAAGCCCAGCTATAAACCAAGCAGATAATACACTGGAGGGTGGGCCTCACCCAGTGTCTCAGGCAGGGAAACTGATAACCAGAGCCCCCAGCATAGGAAAACAGGAAAGATGGGGTACAGACCTTCCACAGGGTGGGGATCGAAGCCTGCCCAGGAGTTGGAGAAGAGGACCTGCCACCCCCCATGAGAGGCTCCTGTGGCTGTCCCTTGGCCTCAGGTCTGTTCAACAGCCTCCCTCCACACCGCCCCCGTGCCAGTAGGCCAGCCCCCAGGTGGAAGGCGTTGGGAATATTGACGGTATTGGGTGATCATAGCTGTATTTATAGGGCTTGGAGGAGATAAAAATAAAGTGAGGAGGAGCCCGCTGAGTCACGGCAGCATTAGCAATGTGGTCTCCATCTCTCGTCTGATGTTGAGTCTTGGCCAGGATGGGGTGTGGGGGCCAGGGAAAGAAGATCTGCCGGTGTAGCTATGTGCTCCAGCAGCAAGCACCCACAAAGCACCGAGCAGAGTCAAAACCAGCCCCTCTGTCCCTCAGGCCTAAGTTCCCTATACAAAGGCCTGTGCCTGTGGGATTCCAGTGACTTCGGACTCTGTGTGTGAACAGGATCAGGGCTCAGTGTGACCAGGCTCAGGATTCAGAGTGTGACCAGGGTTATGGATTCAGTATGGCACTAGGATCAGGCTCAGTGTGTGGCCAAGGTCAAGGCTCAGTATGTCACCAGAATCAGGGCTTAGTGCCTGAACAAGGACAAGGCTCAGAGTGTGACCAGGACCAAATCTCAGTGCGAGAGTCCCAGGTACAGTGTGCAGTGTGTCACCCAGATGGAGAAGGGTCAGGATTGATGAAGGTCAAGATTCTGTGTGAACAGGATCAGGGCTTAGCTTATGACCAGTGTGATCCTAGTCAAGTTTTCTGTGTTCAGGGCCAGGACTCATGTGCAATCAGGTTAGAATCCCATGACCAAAGTCAGTGCTCAGTGTGTGGCCAGGGTCAGAAATCAGTGCATTACCAGGTTCAAGTCTCCGTGTGTGATGAGGGCAAGGGCTCAGCACATAACCAGGGATGAGTCTCAGCCTGGTCCGGGAATGGGGTGCTCCTACAATCCTCTTCCCCAGGTAGGATTGATCCTTGGGTCCTTTGAAGTGTCCCTCCAAGCGCTCCCTTAGTGGGGACACATGCCTGTCATGGGGTTGTTGGGCTGGTTCTGTGCAATGCAAGGGCTGTTCCGACGCGGGGTGGCTCTCTCTCTGTGAAGAGGCCTTGCTGCGTCTGGAATTTTGCTGCTGTGAGGGGGGTCCCACTAGGGTGAGCAGAGCCCCTCCACTGACAGCTGCCTCCTGGGGGTCCTCAGGAGTTTCTCCCTCTGGCCGCAAGCCTGTCCCTGCCTTGGTCTTGGAGCTTCATGGGAAGTACAAGTCCTCGTCAAGCCAAGGTACCTGTCCTCAGCTCTCATGCATGTGCCTGCCCAAGCGAGTCCCTCTCTAGAAATGGCCTGTGATGAAAGGAACTTCTTCATCATCCCAGAGGACAGCCCAGCCCCGGATTGATTGGCCCTGCTCCCAAGCCCCTCACAGGTTGACGTGAGGCCTGAGGACTCAGCACCTATACTTCCGTGTCCTCCCCGCACTGACCCTGCCGGGAGCTGCCAGCCCAGCTTTCCCAATGAGCCAACAGGAAACAGCCCCCTCAGTACCTGCTTCCCCCAAACCATCTCCTGGCCTTTGGAGGGCCCTTCCAGATGCTCCCCTACCCTGGCCAGGCCTCCTCCCCTTTCATGCCTTGCTTTCTCTTGTCTGCTGCGCCATGGCCACAGTTGGGAAGGGTGAAAGTTGCCAGCCTGCCTGCCGCCAAGTGAGCTTGTCTGAGAGCTGGAGACTGAGGTGTGTTCAGTGGAAGGAACAGCTCACGGCCTCCCAGAAAGGCCCAGCCTGGGAGCTGGCTGCTTCAGGAGTTGGGGGTTCCTAGTCCCTGCTTGAGCTGGGTCCAGTCTGCCTGTGCTGTCTGAGCAGAGCTGTCGCCTCTGATCCCAGTGAACTTCCACCACCAGTGCTGAAGGTCTCTGTTTGGGGGAGGGATGTAAGCGACCCTTCCACCAGCTGGCCAGGGTCCCTTAGTGAGACCCCGTAGGAGAAATGTGACCACACCAGAGCTTGCTCAATAGCTCCTGGGTGGATCAGGAGCCCACAGGCTAGGTAGCACAGGTAGACCTGAGGGGGGCAGTGTGGAGCTGCAGAGGGCAAGGCAAGATGTAGGCACCCTCCAGGAAATGCCCCTTCTGTGTAGACCTCTGAGGCTGGCCCCTCATGCAGCTCCAGGCTCTAGACAGGATCTGACCACCTACACAGCTAAGAGAAAAGCGGAGTCCAGACATGGTGGTGCATGCCTTTAATCCCAGCACTTGGGAGGCAGAGGTAGAATTGTCATGAGTTCAAGGTCACCCTAAGACTCCATAGTGAATTCTAGGTCAGCTTGAGACTAGAGTAAGACCTTAACATGAAAAAAAATCAAGAAAGTAAAAGCAGATAATTAAAAAAAAAAAAAGAGGGGCTGGAGAGATACTTGTGCTTTAGGCACTTGCCTATGAAGTGTAAGGACCCAGGTTCAATTCTCCAGGACCCATGTAAGCCAGATGCACAAGGTGGTACATGCATCTGGAGTTCGTTTGCAGTGGCTAGAGAGCCTGGCATGCCGATTCTCTTCCTTTATCTCTCTCCCCTCTCTGTCTCTAATAAAATAATAAAAATAAACAAAAAAATTTAAAGTGAAGGACAGAGCTGCCCTGGCCCCAGGGCTTCCCCATTCCAGGCCATGAGTGCAGCCCCTCATCCCTGAAGCTCGTGCCAGCCCAGAACACCATTCTGTTGACAGACGCGCAGAGGCCAGTGGGCCAAGAGGTATGATTCCTTGAGCCCTTCAGCCGGCCCATCTCCCCTCTCCAGGCCTACCCACCCCTCAGGACAGTTCCTCTCCATGCCCTGTCCCTCATGCGCCTGCCACCAAGGGAGCTGTGGGGCTGGGTTGGTGGTGGAACACTGAGGAATGTTCTGAACTAGGTGTCCATACCTCTCCTACAAATGAAGACAACCGAGGCACAGAGAGGGAAGGGAGCTAGTAGCTGGAACCAGTGGAGCAAACTTCCTGGCTGTCTTGCTTCTCAGGAACTCGAATCTTCTGGACCCAGCCTCTACCAGCATGCCTTGCTCTCTGCAGGGAATGGGGGGGCGGGCAGGGGTTGGGAGCACTGGCCATGCCAAGGTGTGGCCACAGTTCCCTGCAGTGTGGACCACACCTGAGAGGTGAGAACTGAGCTGTGAGGTAGAGGAAGGGGGCCTCAGAGACATGGACCCAATTCAGACTCTAGACAGCCAAGGCAAGAAGACAGGAAGGGTTCTGGAGGGCCAGGGCTGGGAGGCAGAGCAGTTCCCCACACAGGTGGTACAGAGCCTGCAGAATCCTATTGCGCAGGGGAGACAATTTGGCCCCAGGGTTGGCTCCCAGGGCAGAATCACCATGGAAATGAACCTGCCCGCATGTTCATGAGGGAGTTTCTAATCAGGTTAATGGACGTGAGAAGACCCACCCTAACTGTGTGCAGCACCATCCATGGGTGGGGTCCTGGGCTGAATAAAAGGAGGAAGTGAGCTGAGCACCCGCTTTCCTCTCTCTCGGCTTCTGATCGTGGCTGGAATGTGACCATCTGGCATCCTGCTTCTGCTGTCATGCTGTCTCTGCTATAATGAAACACATCCCCCCAAAACTGGAAGCTAAAAGAAACCCTTTCCTTCCTTACGTTGCTTCCTGCTAGGTGTTTGTACACAGCAATGAGAAAGGCAGATAACAGAGGTATTACCCAACCCCCGCCACACACACACACACACACACACACACACACACACACGTGAAGACCCAGCCCCATCACCTTCCCAGTCATCTCACTAGGGCACGCTGGTCTGGAAGCTTCTTCAAGTGTCTGTTTTGCACACCAATTCCACAGAACTCCCACAGCTGTGACTAGACCACACCCATACCACCACCCTGGCTAGTGGCTTTGTGGCATGGCACAGAGATGGGGCTGGCCAGTCTTGGTTGGCAATTGGCTTGAGGCAAGATAAGGCCAAAACAAGATGGTAGGCACTGGCCTTGGATGGAGTCCTCTGGTCAACAGTGCTGGACTCCTGGACCCTAGGAAGATAGAAAGAGAAGTGATAGAGTGGACCTTGCCTCTTAAAGCTTTCTCCCTGACCCTAAAAAATTGAAGCAGAAAGAAGGGAAAATGTCTATTCAAAGTATTAGGGTCCCAGTCCTAAGTAAGCTGGTGCAAGCATACGCCACCCACCATTTCCCACTGAATGTGGCTGCAAAACTCAGAGAGAATGTGGGGAGAAGCCACATGAAAGCAAAGAAAGGAAGATACTGACATGAGGATAGAGCAACACTGGGAGGCAAAGCACTCCAAGCCAGCATGGGCCCCCCTTTCTTCTGGGAGCATCCAGCCAGGTTCAGGCAGCCTGTGGCTTGGATGTGGGTATCAACACCAACAGCGAGATGAAGACATCTTTCCAGCACTGGCTCAGAGGATAGGAAGAGAACTCCAGGTGCTCATAGAGAGAGATCTCCACTTGAGGTTCACTCTTCTCTTAGCTCCCAGCCCAGCCCCTGGGCCATCCACTGCAGAGGCCAGCATGATGAGGCATAGGGAACAGTGGCCCTAGGAGCTGGGAAGGAGGAATGTCCTCCTGATGTGTTCCCCACTCAGAGTTTGGTCAGCGTGGGAAGCGCTCAGAACTTGTGACAAGCCTTCTTGGGATCAGAGAACTAAAATGAGAAGTTCTGAGAAGACGGGGTACCTGAGGAGAGAAGGGAGGGCGCCTGGGAAAAGAAAGGGTGCCAAAGCTCTTTCCGGTCCTCTGCAGATGACCCCAGGGACATTCAGGGATGCTGTGGCAGTTTGAATGGATGGCCCCCAATATATTCAGTATTCAATACAGTTTATAATTTAGATCTGCAGCCGCCTGGCTGGAGGAGGGGTCACTGTGGGTGGATCCTTAAGGTGTGGGGTTGAATCTGGAATTCCAGTCTAAACAGATACAGAGACCTTGAGCTCTGCCTGGAGTTCCTGGAGTGTGTTTGCTTGCTGCTGGTGGCATGTGGCCTTCTCTTTCTCTTTCTCTCTGTCTCTCTCTCTCTCTCCCACCCTTCTTCCCTCTCTCCCTCTCTTCCTCTTTCCCTCTCTCCCTCCCTCCCTCCTTGGATGTGTGAAGGCAGGCCAGCTTCTGCCGTTATGGAACTTCTCCTGGACCTGTAGGCTTCAATAAATATCCCTTCCTCCATAACGGTGCCTGGTCTGGACTTCATCTCAGAGACTGAAGCTCTCTGTTACAGATGCTAAAGAGTGGAGCACACACGGGGGAGCACAGAAGATGAAGAGTGGAGCACACACTGGGGAGCACAGATGATGAAGAGTGGAGCACACACTGGGTAGTACCAACGCTAAAGAGTGGAGCACACACTGGGGAGCACCGACGCTAAAGAGTGGAGCACACACTGGGAAGCACCGACACTAAAGAGTGGAGCACACACTGGGGAGCACTGATCCCGAAGAGTGGAGCACACACTGGGGAGCACCGACGCTAAAGAGTGGAGCACACACTGGGGAGCACCGATGCTGAAGAGTGGAGCACACACTGGGGAGCACTGATGCCGAAGAGTGGAGCACACACGGGGGAGCACTGATGCTGAAGAGTGGAGCACACACGGAGGAGCACCGATGCTGAAGAGTGGAGCACACACGGGGGAGCACAGATGCTGAAGAGTGGAGCACACACATGGGGGAGCACCGATGCTGACAAGTGGAGCACTCACTGGGGACTGCAAAGTGTGGATGGTGTTTAGACAGTGACCTGGCACAGCCCACAAAATGCAGGTAGGCTGACTCCCGAGACCTGCCTGGGTCAGTAAACCAGGATTGCTTCTATCTCCATCACATTTAGACCAGATCCAGGTCCTTATAAAATAATGCTCAAATGTCTAGGGTACAATCCAGGATGAACTGGCATGGTGGGAAAGGAAAAGAACAAGTTAGGTTTTGTACAGAATAAAACAATGAAGAGAAGGTAACTTGGAGTGACATATGACATGGATGTTGGGCTTTAAATGCCTTCAAAGTGGCTGTTATAAAAAAAATGCTCCAATAAGCAAAGGCACCCCCCCCCCCGAAACAAAGGAAAACTTACACAGGCTGGGGGAAGGGTGCAGAGTCACACAGAAACATGAGAATCAAAACCACACAAGCAAGGGAAGGCACTCATGCTATGTACTTGAGAGCAGGGAAATCACTAGTAAGCAGGGTTCACAAGCAATGGCAAGTCCCACATGAACGACAGGAAAAAGGCAGCAACAAGAAAAGATCCTGCTGGGACCTGTGGGGCGATATTGAAAGTTCTCCCATTCATGAAATAGGAGTCTCAAAGGGATAAGAATACTGTGGTACAGAAAAAAAAAAATGAAGAAATCATGATTGAAATATCTCACATTTAGTAAACACATAAACCTACAGATTTAAGAACTCCAGCAAACCCCAGTCTAAATCTGAAGAAATGTATTCTCACATAGAAATTTAACTGCTAAAAACTAAAGGCAGAGAAATCCTCCAAGCAGTCAGAGAAAAACAGGCGCAACTCTGCAAAGTTTTGTGTGACGCCCAGCAAGAGAAGAGCGCTGCAGACCAGAGCCCCAGACCAGGCCAGCGTCCTTTAGAAAGGACAGCCGCCACAGCAGTGCCAGCTGACGCTCACCGCCGAGACGCCACTACTGGCTTTGCAACTTCCTGTGAGACTGACTTGTCTTTGAAACAAAAAGGGGGAAAAAAGAGAACTAAAGACCTGGCCAGACTCTGCACCAAAGGAGACATTGGGAAGACACCCAGCATCCTTAGTCATTAAAGACGATCTGGATTCCAGCCACGATGAGACCCAATCTTACACCGATTAGAAAGACTGAAATAAAGACATGCCGAGCTGCAGGCTCTAGTGAGAACTCCGAACAGCTGGAAATCTCGCACACTACAGTGGAAGTGCAAAACAGACCAGCTACTGTAGAAAATAGCTAGGCAGTCTCGCCCGAGGTGAGGCCATGGGACCCAGGAACGCTACAAGTACGCTTTGCTGCGTGAGACGAGACGGCACCTGTATTCACAGAAACCTGCACACGGGCCTCCCCAGCACCTTCCTCGGCTACAGCCCCACAATGGAAACGGCTGTAATCTCCACGCAGGTCAGTGGCTACAGGGAACAACCAAGCGGCGTCCTAGGGCAAGAGCCCCAGGGGCAGAGATACTGACTGGCTATACAAGAGCAAGGCAGGTAGCCTGCAGGAGAATGCTGAGTAGGAGGCAGCCCTTTGCATGGTCTTCACAGTCTGGAGCACAAAACTAGCTCAGGACAGAGGTGTCGGTGGGCCAGGGAGGACTGAGAAGGTGGCCACAGGTGAGTGGCACATGGGAGGAGGGCTGAGGGTGACAGAGGTCTTCTGTATCCTGACCGTGCTGACAGTCGCATATGAACATACCAGGATGGGCTGGAGAGACGGCTCAGCAGCTGTTGCAGTCAGGTTCGCACTGCTGGCAGGAATCACTGGACCAAGAGCAGCCTGTGGGAGAAAGAGAGGTTTATTTTGGCTTACAGGCTTGAGGGGGAAGCTCCATGATGGCAGGGGAAAATGATGGCACAAGCAGAGGGTGGACATCACCTCCTCACCAACATCAGGTGGACGACAGCAACAGGAGAGTGTGCCCAACATTGGCAAAAAGAAACTGGCTCTAATGCCCTTAAGCTTCCCCCAACAAAACACTCCCTCCAGGAGGCGTTAATTCCCAAATCTCCATCAGCTGGGAACCTGCATTCAGATCACCTAAGTTTATGGGGGACACTTGAATCAAACCACCACAGCGGTTAAAGCACTTTCCTGTGGAGCCTAAAATTGCTCATTCAAATCTCCAGGTGCATTGTAGCCAGACACATGGTGACACAAACACACAATATTGCACGAGTACCACAAGGGGCACACATATCTGGAGTTCATTCACAGTGGCTGAAAAGCCCTGAGGTCCTCTCTCTCTCTCTCTCTCAAAAATAAAATTTAAAAATATATAGAAAAACCCACAGAACATCATGCTATAGTTTTGCTACAAGGTGCCACTGAAAAGCTTTATGTGTTTGGTCCCACATGGTAATGTATTCACAGGGCCTGGATTAAGGGGGCGCTATCTTCATGAGGGGGCTAATCCACTGATGAGCTCATAGCCAAATGGACCGTTAGAAGGTGGGGCCCATCTGGTGAAAGTAAGTCAGCTGGGAGTATGCCTTTGAGGTTGTGCCCTGGCCCCTTGTCTCTGTCTCTCTCTGCTCCTGTCCTCCTCCAGGAGCTTTGCTCAGCGCCATGACAGTGTGCCTCACCATGGGAGCACAGACCAACACCCCCGTGATGCTGAGCAAGCAAACATCTCTTCCCTTCACTTGTTACTTAAGTATGTGGCCACAGGGCTGAAACTCAACTTACACACTGCCACATGGGAATCAAATTGTTTAAACCACCTGAGATGAGCTCAGTGCTTAAAGAGACCTAATTACAGGCTGGAGAAATTGCTTAGTGGTTACGGCACATGCCTGCAAAGCCAAAGGACCCAAGTTCGATTCTCCAGGTCCCACGTTAAGCCAGATACACAAGGTGGCACATGCATCTGGAGTTCGTTTGCAGTGGCTAGCAGCCCTGGAGTGCCCATTCTCTCTCCCTCTCTCTGTCTCCAATAAATAAATGAAAAATAAAATGTTTAAAAAAAGAGCTGGGTGTGGTGGCGCATGCCTTTAATCCCAGCACTTGGGAGACAGAGGTAGGAGGATCACTGTGAGTTCCAGGCCACCCTGAGACTCCATAGTGAATTCCAGGTCAGCCTGGAACAGAGTGAAACTCTACCTCAAAAAACAAAACAAAACAAAAAGATACCTAATTGCAAAGCCCTCTAGTTCTAGGTTCAATTCCCCAGTACCCTGTGCAAACCCAGATGTGTATAAAGTGGAGCATATGTGTGGCATTAATTTGCAATGTCAAGAAGCACTAGTATGTACACACACATTCACACGCACACACATATATATGTATAATTTCTTTTAAAAAAAGAAAGAAAAAGAGTACCTGAGGTGTGGAGAGATGGCTCAGCAGTTAAGGTGTTTGCCTACAAAGGCTAACAACCAGGGTTCGATTCCCCAGTACCCATGTAAGCCAGGTGCACAAAGTGGTGCTTGTATCTGGAATTCATTGCAGTGGCTAGCATGCTCATTCTCCTTTCTCTTTCTCTCTCTCCCTCCTTCTCTCTCTCTCTCCTTGAAAAATAACTAAATAAAGTATAAAATAGAAGACCTGAATTTTTTAAAAAATGAATAAACTGCCTTAGTTGATGGCCTCAGTCCCAGGAAGTCCTGGAATCCAGGGTGCTGAGTTCTGCAGTGTCCCTGGATGTAGGAAAGGAGACAACGGAGGTTTTATCATGATGGCACCATGGGAGCCAATGCTGACCCAGCTACACTGATGCCACCTATACCGTACAACATTCTTTCTTCTTGTCCACCTTTTTGTCCCGCTGGTGTGAAGGAAAAGAGTTCATTTGTGGTGGCTGGAGGCTGTGGAACATCCATTCTCTCCCCCGCCTTCTGTCAAATAAATTAATTAAATAAAAATATTTTAATAAATTAATTACATAAAAATATTTTAAAAAGAGATGGAGACTGGTGTTTAATGAGCAGTTCCTGCCCTCCAGGAGCCTTCATGCCATTGCCTCACTGACTTACGGAGCCCCTGAAGTGATTGTCGCTGTGCTTCCTGGAGGAGCTGGGCCTGGCCGAACGCTGAGACAGGCGTGGAGGGACCAATGGCTTTGAACACAGAGTTCGCCGTTTCTCTAGGAGCATGTAACACCTCTCCTCAGACCTAGGCCAGGTCTCCACCCATCACCCACTCTGGCCACTTCTGCTGAGGTAGGGGGCCAGGGCCAAGGGACAACCAGCGAAGCTGGTGGGAGAGAGAAACTGAGGCAGGAGTTCCACCAGTCAGGAGCCCCCGGGGGGGATAGCTTTTGCTGTGGGCAGGCTCCTTTCTGCCAGGGGCTCGTGAGTAATGGTCAAACCAGGTTGTGGTGCCGTAGCAGAGGACTTGCTAATGAGTTAAATGACACTTTGGCATCCTGCATGGCCAGGGATCAGAGGGCAGTATGATTGTAAGGCTGAGCCTGGCCCTCCCTGCTGGCCTCCTGGTCACTTGGTGGACACACTGGCTTATCCTGCACATTTTGTCTATTGAAGACCACCGTCCTCTCCTCCTGACAATATCCTGGAGCTACTATTGAAGGGCAGCCACTGAGGGTTCTGTCCAGCATAGCATGAGCCAAACTTGGGATGGTCCTGTCTGGGTCTGCCATGCCTCTTCTGCCCAGAGCATCTGCATGACCCTTAGCTCCCATCCCCAATATCCTCATGACCCCTGCTTTGTCTTCACCTCACCCAACTGGGCTGATAGAGGACAGACAGTGTCTGGGCTACCTGTGTCTGCCACTCTTACCGTATGTTAGGAAAGGGCACCGAGGCCCTGCACCCACCCTCCTAAGGCCCAAACAGCCTCAGGGGACATGTCTGAAGCAAGAGCTACTAGTCCTCACTACCTTGTCCTCAAGGGCAGAACCTGACAGAATGAAAATTTCACTTCCAAGGCTGTCAATGAGAATCATGGGAAGTGATGTGTGCATCTGCTGGGAAGGACCTTCTAGAGCAGTATGGACCTTCTCTTCTGCTGCTTTCTAGTAGCCAGAAGATAGATGGGACAGCCAGAACGCCAGCAGCCTTGTGGGGTCATGAGGTACAAGACACAGGATGAAGAAGGGACATGTGGAGTTCAGGTGACAGCCAGGAGCTCTGGCGCCATCCTGCTCCAGGATGGGAGCCATTATGAAGACAACCTCAACACTGGAGCTTCGCCCGAAGCCCACAGCAGCCCAGGCTGGCTGTTTACAAGGCCAGTGGCTCCCTCAGTAATAAGCCGGCTTGAGTTGAGTTTTCTGCCGGAGGCCAAAGGCGCAGGTGCCGTGAGGCATGCTGCTCAGTGGTCCTGGTAGGCGTAGGAAGGTCCTTGAGTGGAAAGGAGCCCGGGGCTTACAAGGAAGGCTCCTGTGGACCAGGAACACCTGGTGGATGACAGCAGGGACCTGTCGGTCAGGTCCTGAGCACATCGTGAACATGCAGATTCTTGGCATGCTTTCCCACACAAACTGGCATGGGACTGAGCACCAGGCAGCCTGAGGGTCCCAGGCTCAGGCCCCTCTGTCTCCACCTGGCACCATCCCTGGAGCAGAGAGTGGCCCCGCTTGGCTTCTACAATCTTTAATGTTTGTCCTGCCTCGAGTGGCCCAGCCTGGCCTCTACAAGCCTTAGGAGTGGTCATCACGCCTACAGTCTCTCTGGGAAGCAGTTCCTTCCAAAACGCCCCCCTGTGGCTACACACATGCACAAGACACACATCCCCATGTGCGTGGGCCTGTGTGAGCATAGTGTGCACATCAGGCGTTCACACACACACATGCATGTGTTTCCATGTGCCCGCACATGTGGTAGGCATGTACACACATTTATACACAAAGGCCTTCATATGTACACACACGAGTGGTGGGTGCAAAGATGTACCTCAGGATTTTGTTCAGGTGTGGACGTGTGTGCCTAAGCCCACGTGGACATGTGCTACCCACACGTGCGGTACACGTGCAGGCCCATTCCAGCACACACTTCTCTTCCTAAAGATTCAGAAGAGTGAAGCCCTGGAGGTGGGAGAATGGGGGTGATCCAGGGCCTGGCCAGAGCTGAGGAGACCAGCCAACACAGGAGGGGTGTGGTACTTTCAATGGATAATGGATGGCCCCCAATAGATTCAGGAGTTTACTGAAGACTTTCACTTGGTGTCACTGTGAGTGGATCTTAGGGTCCAACCCTAAGGTGTGTTTGGAGGCGGATCTGAATTCCAGCCCAAGGAATGCAGAGCGCTTGCTGGTGGTGCTGCTGGGGTGTTTTTCTCTGCATGGATCTGTGAAAGGGGGGCCAGCTTCTTAAGTCACTGTGCAACTTCCCTAGGTCTGTAAGCTTCAAGTAAATCTCATTTCTCCTGTAAATTGTATCTGGTTTGAGGGTTCCTCCCGGCGACCTGAAGCTGACCACCACAGGGATGAGAAGTAGTGGGGCCCACTTTGGGCTCTGGCACACTGGGCCTTGCTAGGATCACCTCAAGGGCCCGGCCTACGAACAGCACCTCACTCTTCCTCTTGGGCTCTGGGAAGACCAGAGGTGCGATGTGGGTGAAGCCTGAGACACCGTTTGGTTTGGGGAAGCTCTTCTCTGCTCCTGCCCTCACCCCACCTGGTTCTGTTCTGTGCTGGATTCTGACTCGAGACTTCCAGAGGACTGGACTTGCGTGTCACAGGCAGGCCAGACCACAGGCATTTGTGGGCTCTTGAGGTGGTCTGACCTATTGCCAAAGCACCAGGGACTCCAGTGCAGTGCCAGTCTGGAGCTCAGACTGTGTCAGAGGTCAGGTGGCTTCTTCCTGTGTCTGAAGGGACCTTGGCCCCAGGTTGGGTCCCTGCCAGCCACACCCTCCTCTCTAAGGAAGCGAAGACCTGCCTCTTGGTCAGGTGACTTGTCAGCGATCCCATCATTAGTCCAGATCTGGGAGCCACCAAATGGGGTGAGTCCCAACCTGCACAGAGTGGGGGTGACAGAGTAAAAGCCAGTGACAAGAAGCCTCAGCTCCACAGGTCTAAGACACCAGGATGCCTGGATCATTGTCCCTGTCCTTCCTCCGTGGCCATGAACAGGATGGGGATGGATGAAACCAGTCTGGTGTCCTGTTCTCCCTTCCCTTCAGGCCAGTGGCTGCGCCCACCTTTTCAGGCCTGGGAAGCTGCTGTTCTTCGTGCCATCTAAATCTGGGACCAGCAGGTCATAGTGGCCGTGGGCACTAAGGAGGCCAGCCCAGGGGGACGACTTACACTAGCAAGGCCCCATTGCTGACCCACATCGCCTGCTCCCTTCAGGCTCTGCAGGGAGTCTCGCAGGGTGTGAGGCTGGGTTGCAGGTGTGGTATGTGGGGGCGTGTGAGAGGCTACACCTAAACGGGGACACGCTGGTCCTGACACGCCACCTATACAAAGACCGCCCCCCATCTCCTCACACCAGGCTCCTGTTGCCTGGGCCCTACCCAGGATCCTGAGTCATTTCCAAGCTGCCCTCTCTGGGACCCCACCTTGCCACCCCAGCTTACTTCCCACCTTGTCTGTGTGCCTTGTTCCCTGCCATCCACAGGCCTTCATATTCTTCCCTAAATGGGGCTTTTTCCGACTGTGTGGGATCTGAGGGAAGAAATCTCCAGAACCATGCAGGGGTTGGCCTGGCTTGTGGCCTTCAAAGGTTACGGCTGGAATTGGGGTGGAAAGCGAAGCTGCATGCGGAACCTGGTCACCGCAACCTCGGCACTGTGGCTGCATCACGCTTCCCCCCCCCGCCCCCCGCATATTCATATTCCCCTTCCTGACAGCCAACCACAGCCCCCAGCTGCAGCACCAGCTAGTATGAGCCCACACCGACACCTGTGTCTGCATGTCTGTCTGTCACCCTCAAGCATCCCAACCATGGGCAAAGGACTTACTGCCCCTCCTCCAAGCCTCCCCCACCAGCCTCCATCAGCTGCCAGCTCCACCCTCAGCTTCACCCCTGTATTGGCATTCTTAGCTCTTGGGGTCTGCGCTGGCATTGTCGGGATCAGGCTCGAGCGGCCACGCAGCACCAGCGTTAGGCATGGGTGTACAGTTCCCACCCCCGAGCCCCCAGCTGGCTCAGCTGCAGTTCCCCTCTTTGCTAATTCTCTAAATAAGCACTAATGGGAACTGCTCAGGCTGGCTGGGTTGAGTTTTGTTGCTTGTTTATGTATTTTTTTTCCTCTTTGCTTCTAACTCCTTTTTTTCTGCCCTCTAAATTGGCGCGGTGCAGGGAATTCACAATTCGCCCCCCTCGCTCCTCTTTCAGCATGCTCTCCTCTGCTGCCTTAATTATCTAATTTGTAATATTCCATTTCCCTCCCTTTCATCTCCCTCCAAACACCCGACCGGTTAAAATAAATATGTATTTTTAATTTCAAGGCACCTCATTTAATCTGGCAAGGAGCAGTCCCCACTCACCAGTAAGGCCCCCCGTGTGAGCCACAGTGCCAACCAACAGACCTGCCATCCTCCTGCCATCCTCCTGCTGTCCTGCCAGTGGACAAAGGCAGAAAGAGGGCTCACGTAGGCAGAAGGCTGAGGCCACGGGCCTGGGAAGTTGTCCCATGAAATCTACAGGCGGCTCCTGTCCTGAGCCTTGGGAGCCAGAGGTCTGTTCTCACTCTCCTCTTGTCTCCAGGGCCAGCCTCACTGTCCCGTTCTGCTGTCTCGCCAGGGCACATTGCAATGTACCTCTAAGCCCCTCTGCTACTTCAGCAAATGGCCCTAGCCCCGCTGTTCCTCACACACTAAAGGCTACTGCTATCCTCTCACCCGCATGCCACTGTGTGTGCACACGTGTGTGCATGTGTGCATTGGACAACACACGTCTGCATGCCTGTGTGTATGGACATCCCTGCCCTCTAGGAGTTGCAGCTCAGAGTGAACCAAGGAACCGAGGCCCTGCAGAATCAGCTCACTTTTCTGGGCTCAACTTCTGTTGAGGACAGGAATATGGATGAGACCTGGACTCTAGGCCACAGCTGTGGAGCTTGGGAGGGCTGCAGAGCACGGAGGGTTCTAAAAGGGTGGGGTGCTGTCTCTTATTTGCCAACGCTTTCCATGTTTGTACTCACCCATGTACTTATGAGCCCAGCAAGAAGCTGGGGCTTGGATAGATGCAGAGGAGTACTCTGGCCTGGCCAGGGACAGTGTTCCCCAGGGCATGTGGAGGTGAGTTCCCGGAGCTCCAGACTAGATCCAAGGATGGCAGACAGACCACAGATAGAATGACATGGGCATTAAAGAAGACGGTTCCTGTCTCTGCAGTTATCCAGGAGAGCAGCAGACACCCTCCTGCTCTGGCTTGTGAAGTCCTCCTAATCAGGCAGAGCATTGTTTCCAACACTGACAAAATCATTCTCATCATCACCATCTCCCAGAGCACCACTATTACCATCATCACCATCACCACCATCATAACCATCACCATTATTATTACAATCACCATGATTATCACCACTGTAATTACCATTACCACAATCACCACCATCATCACAATCACCATTATTATTACCATCACCATCATCACCAGCACCATCACCACCAACATCATCACCACCACCACCATCACCATTATTATCCCCATCATCACCATCACCACCCTCACCATCACCAACATCATCACTATTATCACCATCATTACCATCACCATCATTGCCATCACCATCACTGCCATTACCATCACCATCTTCACTATCATCACCATCACCATAACCATCACCATCACTGTCATTACCATCACCATCACTGTCATTACCATCACCATTATCACTATCATCACCATTATCACTATCACCATCATCACCATCACCATCAGTACTATCACCATCACCATCAATATCATCATCATTACCACCGCTATCATCACCATCATCAGTATCACCATCACCACCACCATCACCATCATCACCATCACTATCATCATCATTACCACCACTATCTATCATCACCATCACCATCATCACTATGCTCAACCATGACTCTGCTGTTGTCTCCCCTTGTAGGTTATAGACAGAAAGCTGTGTAGACCCAGTGAAGGCAGGTAGCTCACAGCACAGCCTATTAAGCAACTCTGGAAGGATAGAGGAATTGTCAGACTAGTTGATTTCCATGTGACCTGTACATGGATTGGCTATTTCTGAACCTGTGTCCCCATCTTCATGATGGAATTATGCTCTCCAAACTCTCGGCTTTCCACTGTTGTTCTGAAAGTGGAATAATCAGGAGTATTTGAACATGTTCTTTGACTTTTAGAGTGCCAGGAAAATACTCTGCACTATCATCACCATGGGAGGTCCATTCCCAGTGGTGCCCCTCAGCCCCTCCCAGCAGCCACAAATTTGCCAGGTCTTTGAGGGCTGCATTTCCTGGAATCAACCCCAGAAGTTAGCTGATTGATTCTGCTTTTGACTGGAATGCAAATAGTAGTCAAATGAGCATTCAAATTCCCCATGCTCCTTTGAGACATCTAAGCATAGTCTTCTGAGGTGGGCTGCCCTGCCTCTGGCAGGCAGACAGACAGAGAGAGAGAAAGAGAGAGAGAGAGAGAAAAAGAGAGAGAGAGAGAGTTATGTATAAAGGACTGCCTTGGGGAAATCAGAGGAGGAAGGAAAAGGCTTTGAAATACTGGCACTTGACTGAAAACTCAACCCCCGGGTTTGTAGAGCATCTACCATCCTCATAGAGACCTAAGCTGGCCCTCATGGTTTCCAGCGTCCTTTAATCCCTCCTTCTCCTACCTTTCCTCTTTCTCCCTCCCTTCCTCCTCCTCTTCTTACTTCTCCCCCACAGACTCATGTGCTGAAGGCTGACTCCCCCCGCAGTGCAGCAGTGTTCAGAGGTGAGGCTTTGGAGAAGTGACAGGGTTGTATAGGTTCTGACCTCTCACCAGTGGATTCGTTACTGATAGCATATCAATATTTTTTATTTATTTTATTTTTTCTCAATTTTTAAAAACATTTTCCATGATTATAAAAAATATCCCATGGTAATACCCTCTCTCCCCCCACTTTCCCCTTTGAAATTCCATTCTCCATCATATCCCCTCCCCATCTCAATAAGTCTCTCTTTTATTTTGATGTCGTGATCTTTCCCTCCTCTTATGAAGGTCTTGTGTAGGTAGTGTCAGGCACTACGAGGTCATGGATGTCCAGGCCATTTTATGTCAGGAGGGAGCACGTTGTAAGGAGTCCTACCCTTCCTTTGGCTCTTACATTCTTTCACCACCTCTTCTGCATTAGACCCTGAGCCTTGGAAAGTGTGATCGAGATGTTACTCAGTACTCTAGTCACTTCTTTCCAGCACCATGTTACCTTCTGAGTCGTCCCAAGGTCACTGCCATCTGAAAAGACAAAATTCTCTACCTAAAGTGAGAGTAGCATTAATATAAGGGTATGAATATTAAGAGAAGTGCTTACTGGGAAGTTTGATAACCATAGTCTATGCACTTATCCAGACATCAACAGATGTTACATCCCTAGGGATCATGATTACCTCTGCTTTAAGTTTTCAGTATCAGGGATGTATTCCCTCCCTTGGAGTGGGCCTCCAGTGCAGTTGGAGGGCAGTTGGTTTCCACCACGACAGATGTGCCACTATTGCTGCACCCATTGGCTCATTTGGCCTGGCTGGCCAATTATAAGGCTTGCAGTGACCACTGTTGAGTATCTTCACTGGTGATTTCTCTTTCCCATTGAACGGCATGTAGAATGGCTTCTTCCAGCTTTCTGTCAGCTGTTCTACATGGAGGAGGTTATCAACTTAGTTCCAGCAGGGTTTCTCAGGACCTTGCAGCCCAAGTATGTGGAGTCGTCAGCAATAGGGTCTTACCATCGATTTCTGGTAGGAAACCAAGAGCCTCGGCAGTGGCCTATAATGTTTTGGGGGCATCAGGGACCTCCCTGGCCAACAACTCACTGGAATGTATCCCATCCCTGGCACTGAAAATTTTCTGGCAATGATCTACGGCTCCTGGGTGTTCCATTGTCCAAAATCAGAGAATTCCATATGAGTTATTTATATCCTTTTAGATTTTGATTAGCCCTCCCTCCACCTTTCCTTAGCTCAATCTCCTCCCCTGACCTCACTTTGGGCCTTTTTACCCCAATTAATCTATTCTTCTACTTACATATATACAATACCAACCTATTAAGTACCCTCCTCCCTTCCTTTCTCTTCCCTTTGCATATCAATATTTTTGTCACTATCACAAAATACCTGATGTTAACAATTTAAGAGAGGAATCCATTTGTTTTGGCTCATATTTTCAGAGGCGTCAGTCCATCCTGCTGGAAGGCATGGTGAGGCAGAGAAGCTCACCTCATGGTGGTCCAGAAGTAGACTGAGAGTGTTCTGAGCTATTAGTTTTCTCTATTTGCCCTTTTTATTCAACCCAGCCTCCCTGTCCCCCTATTCCCCACCCCATTCATGGGATGGTATACCCATACTCAAGGTAGGTATTCCCTCTTAGTTAATCCTCTCTGGAAATGTCCTCCCAGATGCACCCAGAGGCATGCTTTACTAATCTTCTAGATACTTCTCAATCCTACATGGATGGATCAGTAATTTAATGGGCTATTGAGAGATGGTAAAAATAACAGTGGTAGTACCTAGTGAGAGAAGCAGACACCTGGGTTATGCTTTTGAAGGACATAGTGTGTCCTCAGCATTTTTCTTTTTTGGATGTATTACATATGTGGTGTACATGTGTGGGGGTGCATGTATGTGTGCATGTTGAATGTACATACAGAGGTCAGAGGATAACCTCAGGTGCTATGCTATCCTCAGGCATGCCACCCCCTTTCTTTAGAGACAAGGTCGCTCCTTGGTCTGAATCTCACCCATCAAGCTAGGCTAGATAGCCAGTGTGCTTCAGGGATCTCCCCGGCCTCTGCCTCCCCACAGCTGGGAGTACAGGAGTGAGCTGCCACGCCTAGCATTTGCATGAGTGCTGAGGCTAGAACTCAGGTCCTCATCCCGTGACAAGCACGTGACTGGCTGGGCCATCTGCCCAGTGCCATCCTCAGCATCTTGCTCCTGCTTTTCTGCTTCCCAGTCACCACAAGGTGAGCAGCGCCATGCCATTGCATGACACTCTGCTTTGCCTTGGGCCTGTCTGACTGTAGACTGGAGCCTGGGAAACCCCGAACAAATAAGCCTGTCCCACTTCAGGTTGGTTTCTCTCGGGTACCTCATCACAGCAACACAAAGCTGATAAGCACAAGTCATACAGGTCACTTCCGCCCACTGGTCAGTGTGGTCCCTCACCATCTTCCTTGGAGTAGCGTTAGCACCATTTTTGGAAGAAAGACACAATCTGCCAAATTTCCAGATACCCAAACTCCTGGCAGCTCTCCCTGCTACTCAACACCTTCTTGTCCCTGGACAAAGGGGTTTCTGGATGCCCTGCTCTCCTAGCATGGAGAGCACTCCCTCAGTGTCATTGCTGTTGTCTGCCTGGCTGAGGGTTACACCAGAATGCCCACACAGGGGCTGTATGGTTCCCCTAAGTGGAAGGAGCAACTCTCTCAAATGATTGGTCGCCCTTGATCATGTGACTCACTTCTGCCCAAACAGACTCATAGTCTCTGGGGGCTGTGGGCACAGAGACTGGGGGTTTAAAACCACAGAAACTCAGTACCTTACAGTTTGGGAGACGGGAAGTCTAAAGTCCTGGTTGCGGTACTGATAGGCTGGCTCTTTCTGGAGGTTGCAAAGGAGAGACCCCACTGGCAGTCTCCAGGGGGCCTCTGCTTGCAGACGAGTGTCTGCTCCACCTGGCACAGCCTTCTCCAGAGCACTCTGTCTCTTCTTTTAAGGAATATCCAGGAGCCACCTAGCTCTAGAGTGACTTCATCCCCTCTCTGCCCCATTTTCTTTCTTGTTCTTCTTTTTGGCTCACCTGCTAGTGTGTGCGCACACGCGTGCATGTGTGGCGTATGTGTGTGCGTGCATGTGCATGTGCTCGTGTAGGACTTCAGGCACTTACCTGTGCCAGGGTGTGCACACTGGACAGTTGGTGTCCTGTTCCTTGCTCTAACCTCCTGCTTATGTGGGTCCTTGGAATTGAACTTGAGTGGACTCTAGGACCTCCTCAACCCCTCCCACTCGCATAGGAAGTGCTCTTAACCACTGATCTATCGCTTCAGCTCCCCCCCTTCAGCGTGTTCGAGTGAGGTCACATCCTTAGTACTGTAAGTCAGGACCTCAGCTTGTGACGTTCAACTGTCACCTGGCACACTTGCCTGCTGCAGGCCCTGCGCTTCTAGGCCCTGTACCCTGCAGCCCCATTCCTGAGAAGCAAGAACTATGCACACAGCAAGTGGCCCGTCTCCAACTTCCTCCTTCTCTGGGGTGGGGTGGGAAGGTGAGATGCCACCACTGCCACTTGGGAACAAATGCAAAGGGACCAGAGCAGGAAGACCCTGGGGCCCCCACAGTGAAGCCTCCTCACTTCTTGTGTCAAACTTACAAAGCAGTCAAGTCTTTGAGAGTCACATCCTCCTGCCTGACATGTAGGAGCAGGCAGATGGCTGCTATCAAGGGAAGGGACAGAGTCTGGGGACAGGGCTGTAGGTTTCTCTCCCTGGACGGTGCCTCTGCGGGGATGGCTCCTTCCTCTGTGTCTCAGTGCCTTCCCTCATGGTTTCCTCTGACTCTTGGAATCCCTGAGTCTGCAGCTGTGTTGTTCCTGGTAACTCACACCCCTGTAAGACCCGTTCCAGAAGAGGCTTCCCTGAGTACAGGCTGTGGGGGAGGCAGAGGTCCAAACTCCAGAGCCAGCATTGAAGGCAGGGCACCTTCAGGCAAGTCGTTTGGTCAGTCTAGCCTCAGTTTCCATCTCGAACAGGGACAGATGACAGCCCCGGTGGGGAACTATCTGTCCACAGTGGGGCACATCTGTGTCCTGGTCATTAGTAAATGGAGCAGCCCTGATGAGGACCCAGGACCATCTCACCTGAGGCCTGCTGGGGCAGGGCAGATGGGAAGAGATGGCCACAAGTTGTCTGGGGGCAGGGACTGCCTGTAAGGCTTGGGGTGGTGGGGACACTCATTTGACCCAGGCCCTCCCTCTCACCCTTCCTCCCTCAGGTGACTTTCAGGCTTCTGCCCACAGTGGTACATCCCAGGGTCTGAGGCCTTCCTCTAAGAATCCCTGGAGTGGAGACTATGCCTACTACCTTCCTTATCTGCCCATGAGCACCCAGGCTAGGGTGCATCCTAAGATGCCTGGACAAATCCCTGCTGGGGACAGCCAAAGACAGCGCACTGTTCTGGTGGGCTGTGGGTGGGACATTAGTTTGGAGTGTGGGAGGCCACCTGGCTACCTGGGCAGTGTTGTAAGCAAGTGTCTTTAACTGCTGAGCCATTTTTTCCATCCCTCAGGTGATGTTGACAGTCTTTTGGTGATTCCCAGGGTCTCTGTAGGTAGGAGATAGAATTTCTGTGTCATTGAAGATCTGCTTGGGGCAGCCCAGGTTGGAGAGATCATAGCCTGCATGAGAAGAGAAGACTAACCAGTTCACATGCTTGGAGCCTGTCAAGTGCCAAGGCTGAACAGGCGAGTATGCAGAGCTGGCCAGACCCACCTCCAGCCTCAGTTCCTGGAGGCTCCAGCTCTCTTCCTGCTCATATTGATTTTCACTGTGCTGTTTATTAAATGCTTAATCTCCCTCCACTGAGGGCTGGCTTGGCATTCTGTATTCCTGAGGGCTTACTGAGCCCAGATGAGAGGCCTGGAGGGGAAGATAGGAAAGAGGCTTTTAGAGGCCATGAAGCCCATGGTCCCTGCTTTGAGAGCCAGGATGGTGATGCAAGGTTGGCTGGTGTGGACAAGGTGCCAGGTCTAAAGGAGAGCTCTGATAAATACTGGTTGGAAGATTGCAGTTGATGACCATCCTTGGACCATGACAAGAATATGAAAAGGGTTAGGGCTCAGTCTGTATTTATGGAGCATGGATGCAGGGCTCCATCGATGAACTACTCACTGTCAGAGCTCACCAGTGGTCAGTCAGAGTTGACTATTACTCAAGTCTGAGCTTACCAGTGGCCAGGAATCAGGGCTCAGTCTATGATCAGGGATCAACATTCACTCAGAGTCAGGGCTCACTAAGTGATCATAAATCAAGACTTAGTCTGTGAATAGGGATCAGAATCAGGGATTTGCATGTGATGAAGATCAGGGTTCAGATTGTGAAAAGGGACCCAAATTCTGTGATTTGGGCATGTGGCTTAGTGGTAGAATACTTGTCCAGTATGCTCAAACCCTGTGTTCCATTTTTAGCACCATGAGGGAGGAGGAGGTGGAAGGGCAGGGAGGAGAGCTCTCTTTGGAGATGATCAGGACCCTCTGAAGCACCCGTGCTTTCCACACTACTCCACCTCTCCTCTGGCAGTCTTAAAGGCCTCCTTCCAGGGACAAATCCACAACTCTGAGTGCAGGCTCTGGAGTTGTGGACCCTGGCTGTGTGATTTGGAGCAGTCACATCACCTCTCTGGCTACAGTGTTGGAAGCTTTGAAAGGGGCGCTGCCCTGCCACCTCTGGTATCACACAAGGGAAGGGCAGAGGGAGGCCAAGAATGGACTGGATGCGTGCACAGCTGTAGAAGGTACCTCCAGAAACGCAGATTCGCTCTCTGAGCCTACAGCACCCCCAACTCCACTGGGGCCACCTTGCCTCTCCCTGACCTGCATTCAGTCTGTCCTGGCCTGCAGGGTGTTAGGAAAACCCGCGGATCACACCTAGTTTGCACACTGAGAGTTGTGACAGAGTGGCTGGAAATAGCTCAAGTTTTCTCCACCCCTGGGAAGGCGGGGCAGGGTCCCCAGAAGTAAGCAGGGCCACTTGTATTGCCTAAGTACTTTGTGGCCAAGCTCCTCTAGGAAAGGCTGTGGAAGAGAGTGGGCACCTCCATGCCCTGACAGCCCTGGCCCTCTTGATAGAGTTTGGGCCCTGGCAGCCTCCCAGGCCTGGGCAGGGTCTGGGGGACACTTGTCTGAGCCTGTTGAAAGGCTGCTAACCTCACAGACCTTGCCAGTAGCCACCAGACTTGCTGGGAGAAAAGACCTGGTCTGAGTGTTGCCAACAGATGCCAGGGAAATGTCTCTTCCCTCTGCTTCCTTCCTGGCAGTGTGCGTGGTCCTAAGAGCAGTGGGCGCTGTGGGGCCCAGGCTAGCTCCTTCCCCTTCTAAACCTCTCCTGACAGAAGAAGGGACACCCCAGGCCCACCCCGAGAAGTCCTGGGCAGGACTAGGTATGCGCCCCAAGCCCCAACACTCCTTTCTATGCCCATCTCACAGCTAGCAGGTCAACTCTCCAGAAGCAAGCTGGTTCCTGAGTGCCCCACCTCTGGCACACCATGGAATCACTCAGGTCTGAGTCTTTCCAGGCCTGGTATACCTTGTGTCACCCCTGAATTCTCCACCTGAGAGGCCAGACAGTTGCATCAGAATTTGGGGTAAGCAACCCCAAGCTTCTCCAGCATTATGCCCACAGGAACAGATAGGGCACAGCTTGATTATCCCAGACTCCAGCAGAGGATTCGGATCATGAGGGGCCAGCTCCAGGGGGTCAGGGCCACGACAAGCTCGACCCCCCCCCCAGGGAATTCTTCCCTGCTCCTTGCTCCATCTGGGGAACACTTAGCTGACCATCTCTCAGGAGTGTGGCCCGTGAGGCTGGGTGGACACCAGGAGGACGGGCTCTGGAGGTAGAGGGAGGCAGGGGGCTCCAATTAAGCAAGTTGGGGAGAAGCTACTGGTGGCCTAAGGTCATTAGCTGCCACCATGTCTGCTGCCCAGTGGGTCAGCCCCATCCTGTGGAGACCTGCCTTTACCTGGAGCCCACATCTGGGCCAGGAAGCCAATCTGCTCACTTGG
The DNA here is from genome assembly GCF_020740685.1 of Jaculus jaculus. Lineage (NCBI taxonomy): Eukaryota > Metazoa > Chordata > Mammalia > Rodentia > Dipodidae > Jaculus > Jaculus jaculus. The sequence goes on along the minus strand of NC_059103.1, from coordinate 196,741,643 downwards.
TCCAGACAAAGACCACATAAGAAGGTACCACTGCTGCTCACATCTTCAGATGGAACAGGACAAGTACAGAGGAGGTAAGTAACTCACCTGAGCTCACAGGACAGGAAGGCGGGGAACAAGGACGGCCCAGATGTCTACTTTACTCTGTTCTAAAGTGTCTCCCCATCACTTGGTAGCCCTGAGGGGGGAGGGGCAGTGTGGGCACCTCACCTGCCTAGGTACTTGGTGCCACAGGACTGCACTTGCTAGAGATGAGTTAGTAGTGTCCATGAAGATGGTGGGTTGTGAAGATGAAGCGGGAGGAGAGTCAATGAAACCAGGTTGCATTTAACTTGCCTTAATGAGACCGGAAATGCTGCTAAATATATCCATACACACACATATATGTTTCTCAAGATGCATTGTATATATTGATGTAGACTGTTAGTAAATTTATTTTAAAAAATAAAATATATTAAAAAGTTTGTTTTAGGGCTGGAGAGATGGCTTAGCAGTTAAGTGCTTGCCTGGGAAGCCTAAGGACCCTGGTTCAAGGCTCAATTCCCCAGGACCCAAATTAGCCAGATGCACAAGGGGGTGCATGCATCTGGAGTTCCTTTGCAGTGGCTAGAGGCCCTGGCACGCCCATTCTCTCTCTCTCTCTCTCTCTGCCTCTTTCTCTCTCTGTCTGTCACTTTCAAATAAGTAAATAAAATAATTTTTTTAAAAAGTTTGTTTTAAAAGGAAAGCATCACCATCCTCTGTCCAACAGCCCTTGGAGGAGAAAAGCCTTTGTGAGGTACCATGGCATCAGCTAGGTGGCACATGTAGCTAATTACATTTAAATTAACTAAAAGTCAGGAAAATGAAATTCAGACCCCAGATCACAAGCCACATGTCCACTTTCCACTGTGTAGCCACTGAGGGTCATGGGACATGCTGGGCAGAGTGGACACAGAGCACTGCCACCCCCACACAAAGGTCCCGGATACAACTACAGATGCTGCTGCTGGCACCCAAAGGTGAGCCTCCTACTCACCTGGGCAGGGGCTGAGAGCCTGGGACCTGGAGTCAGGGATTCCCACACGACTTCAAATGACCCCTCTCCTCCCACAGGATGGGTGATCCTGAGTGAAAAGAGAGGAAACACACAGGACCTGAGGTGTGCTTCCCAAAGCCTTGCTCTGGGGACTCCTTTCCCCATTCTTTTCTGATTCCCATTCCACAAAAACACCTGAGAAGCCACACACAGCCTCGTGGCCAGGCCTGGATACACAATATTGCTATGGGATCAGGGCTCAGCATGTGAGGATGATTAGGGTTTAGAACTAGATAGGGATTAGGCTTAGTGTATAGCCAGAATCAGGGATCAGCCTGTAACTAGGGACATTGTTCATTGTTCGGGATCAGGAACCAGACTGTGAGTAAAATCAAGGCTTAGCCTTTGAGCAGAAGGATTATGTGTTACCAGGATCAGGACTTGGTCTGTGACCAAAGTAAGGCTCAGTATGTGACAAGAGTCAGAGTTCAATCTGTAACTAGGGTTTGTGGTCAGTGGGCTCAATGTCATGGCTGAGTCTGTGGCTATCGTCAGGGGTTGCTTTTGATAATGGGTCCTACTTAGAAGATGCTGAGGGTCTCATTCCTTCTGGGCCGTGTGAAGACACTCAGCCTTGGGATCCAGCTGAATGTGTCCAGCCCAGCAAGAGACCATCAATTCTAAGCTCCTGGGCCTTCTCAGTAGGGTTTATGCCTCTTGAAGGAAATGAATATTGGTGTGGTATGATACTTATTAGGGCCAGGATATGAGGAGGTGTGGAAGAGAGGTTACTGGTTGTAAACTGGGACAAGTCCGCTGGTTTAAGGTTCTAGGATCCTGGAGAGTCTGGGCTGGAGGAAACTTAAAATCACTAAGTTGGATTGGAGAGATGACTAAAGGTGCTTGATTGCAAAGCCGACTGGCCTGTGTTCTATTCCTCAGTATACATGTAAAGCCAGATGCACAAAGTCATGAATGTGTCTAGAGTCAGTCTGCAGGGGTAAGCGGCCCTGACACACTCATACACACATGCTCTGTCTGTCTGTCTCCCTCCCAAAAATAAATAAACAAAAATATCTGGGGGCTTGAGAGATGGCTTAGCAGTTGAGGTGTTGGCCTGTGAAACCTAAGGATCCAGGTTCGATTCCTCAGCACCCACATTAGCCAGTTGCACACGGTGGTATATGTTTCTGCAGTTCGTGTGCCGTGGCTGGAAGCCCTGGTGCACTCATTCTCTCCCCCCACCCTGCATCTCTCAAATAAATAAAATACTTAAAGATAAAAATACAATTTTTTTTTGTTTTTCTGAGACAAGCAAGAGAGAATTGGTGTGCCAGGGCCTCCAGCCACTATAACTGAACTCCAGATACGTGCACCACCTTGTGTGCATGTATGACCTTGTGCATGCATTGCCTTGTGTGTCTGGCTTACATGGGATCTGGGGAATCAAACATGGGTCCTTCGGTTTCACAAGCAAGCACCTTATCCGCTAAGCAATCTCTCCAGCCCTAAAAATATTTTTAAAAATAAAATCATTAAGTCAAGACACCAAGAGGGTGTACCAAGAGGGACACTGAGGCTATAGTTAGGTCAGTGTGATACTGCTTCAGGGTAGATTGCCTTGCCTCTGACATTCCTCCCACCTTGGGAAGGGCATAGGGGTCCCAGTCTCTGGATCAGGAAGTGGGGTGAGGAGGAATTTTCTTAAAGGGGCAGCTCAGCAAGGCAATCAGGGAGTTCCTATGCAAAGAGAAGAAAGACATCCCCCTTCCCCTCCACCTGAGGCCCTAGTCTGGGAGAGGAGGCCACCTTGCTCTGGGTGGCACAGTCCAAGAGTGGGCAGGCTAGATCCCAAAGTCCAGCCTGAAAGATCTGCTACCCTCCCCCACCAGCTGGAAGCAGCAGCAGAGCCTGACTCAGAGCCTCTACGCTGCTTTGCTGCCTCTTGGCCTGATGTCAGACACCCCCTGGTGGCCAGAGACTGCTACTGCGGCAAGGAGCCAAAGCAAGGGAAGCGCCAAGATTATGGGATGGTCTCACTGGGGACATCAGAGGTGTCACTTGATATCATCTTCTTGTTGCGGGTCTCAAATGCTGGGGGAAAGAAAGTCTTTCTCCAAGAAGGTGAGGGACACATGGCCTTGTTGATCTGGGCACCCTAAAGATTCAGGCCACAGGCTGCCCTTACAGGAGTGACTGGATGTTGGACTGATGTAGGGACCGTACTGCCTGTGATGCCAATGGAGGGTGTTGATTGGAGGATATAGTGGTGACCACAAGACAGCAATGTAGGGTGGGTGCTGCCATTCAGGTGGAGAGTGGTGACAGTGAGTTTGTGTGGTGCTGAAGGTGACCCCAAGGGAGGGAGTCAAACAGACCAGATGCGGGCTTGGCTAGCACAGGCGGCGGCAGCCTAGTTAGACAAGTGTGGAAAGGAGCAGCCAGTTGTGCAAAGGGTCCTGCATTTAGGGTGAGCCAAGCAGGAGCAAGGAGCTTGAGACAGAGCATCCTGGTAGAGAAGAAGCCAAGGCAACATTCCTGAGGTCTGGCCTCCTGGAGGACGCTGGCTGTCGGTCTAAAGCGACCCTCCCTGTCAGGCGTCTGGCATAAGGCCCCAGGAGGACCTTAGGATGGAAGCAGAACAGCTCAAGGGGCCAGTCTTCATAAGCTGATGGAAACAAGATCCAGCTATGGGATGGGCAGGTCCCCACTGTCGCCAAGTGAAAGAGTATGATGGGAACAGGAGGGAAGGCCAGGGGACTGACACAAACGGTCACTTCCGAATCATCTCCTTTGGGTCTGGCCCAAGGCCACTACCTCAGGACATCCCCCTACCCTGGTCAAGGAAGACCTGCACCAACATGACCGAGCCTGAACAGTTCAGCGAGCCCCCACCTGTTCCTCTTGGATGGGCCCCAGCCCTGCCGCTGACTCCATCTTCTTGCCCATCACTCATGTACCCCACCCACCCACTCACCCACCTATTTATTCATGCATCATCCTTCCATCTGCATAACCCACCGTGTATGCAGCCCTCCCCCCGTGCCACCCACCAGTCCCCTTGTACCCCAGTTCTTTTTACCCTCCCCCACCTCCTTCCCCTTGTTGACACCCTTCTACCATGCCTAATCCCACCGACCCTAACCTGTTACCACCCATCATCCCACCCACCTTTGTCTACACGCACCTGCCTCCTCTGCCCTCGCACCTATAGATTTGGTCACAGCCCCTAGCCAATTCTCCAGCTATCCGTCTGCCCATCCATCCCTCCCTTCCCCCCTCCCCCTCCCCCCCCCCCCCGTCACCCAGAGGCAGCCACTCCCCTACTCGAGGAAGAGGCCGAGCCCAGACCCAACTCTCAGCTTTCGTGCCGCGTGGGGCCGGAGCTGGCTGTCCTAGGTGTGCGGGCCTGCACGCCTTAACCCCCCCCCCCCCCCGCTCAGGATATCGCTCTCTCCACCCCCGCCCCCCACGCGCGCTCCCCCCTAATGTGTGATCTGGAAGCTCTATAAAGCCTGATGTAATCCATAATGCAGTCTCTGGCTCCCGATTCGGGATCCAGTTTCAGAGAGCGAGAGATTGGGGAGCGCCGGCTGCCGGGCGGGGGAGCAGCTCGCCTCTCTCCTCCTCCTTCCCCGCGTCCTCGGCCTCCTCCTCCTCCCTGCGCCGCCCCGCCCCCGGTTCGGCTCGGCTCGCCCCCCCCCCCTCAGGAAGGGGGAAAAAAGGCGAGAAGAGCCGGGCGGGCGGGCGAGAGGAGCTGAGCGGAGCGGAGCGAGCGGCGCGGCCAGAGAGGGAGCGGCGGGCGCAGGCGGCGGCGGCGGCGGCGGGCGCGGCGTTGGCGGCGGCCCCGGTGGAGCCGGCGGAGCGGGCGAGCCGGCGGCACAGTCGGCCGCGCCGCGTCCTGGCCCGACCCGGGCCCGCGCGTCCCGCATCGCCCGCAGCGCGGCCGCCCGGACCCTCCGTGCGCCCGGGGGGGCTCAGCCAGGCGGGGGCGGGGAGGGCCTGCGAGCGCCCGCGAGTGAGCTCCGGGGGGCGTCTCGGCGGGACCCGGAGACGCCTGGGAACGGCCGTCACAGGAGCCCCGGCTCCGATCCGGCGCGCGGCTCGGCCGCTGGCGATGCGGGCGCTCCGGGGGATTCGCAAGTGGCCGGATCAAGTCCTCGCCCTCCCGCGGGCTCGCTGCTGCGGGGAAGGTAAGGAAGGCTCCGGCTGGAGGCCAGGGGTGCAGCGCGCTGGGAGGGGGCTGGGGAGGAGGACGGCCGTCCGGACTTCCCAACTTCGCCGTCTGGGGCTTCGCAGCTTCCAGGTTTGGGCTTGGAGCTTTGGAGTTTGAGCCCCTTCCCCCCAGTCCCCATTCCCCCTGCCCCCTTTCTCCGCCAGTGGCGGCGACGAAATCCGGCAGGTCCCTGCGCGCCCGCATTGGGCGGGCTGAGGAGGGGGCGCCCTGGACGTGGGAGAGGCTTCCCAGCGTCGCTCACCTCCCCCTCTTCCTCACCATACACAGCCCAGTGAGGCTGGCAGGGGACCCCTCCATCTCCGGCACAGGCTAGAGAAGGCGTTCCCGAGGTGCCCCGACACACGCTGGCAGGGGTCTGAGGGATCCCCGCCTGGGTCCCTACACGGACCCAGGGAGGGTCGGGAGAGACAGCCTACCCTAGTGTACCCCACTCTCCAATCACGCCCAGAGCCCCTTAATACATTATAGAGGCCCTCGACTCCCCTCCCCACACACACACGCAGAGCTGGAGGCGGGCAGCGAAGCCCCCAGATTCCCCTCGCAGCCCTCATCGACAGACCCAGCCATGGCCTAGACTCCAGGAGGCTCACCCCCCCAAATTCGAGAGGGCCGCCCTCTTGCCCCTCGCCATCACAGCTGACACGCGCAAACGCCCTCGCTCTTTCCCTCCTAGTGCTCCCTTTTATTCCGTGGCTCAGGCGGCGCGGATAAGCCGCTCTGAACTTTGGGTCGGCCCACTGCCCTGGGCTCGGAGCAGCAGGGCCCGGCGCCGCGCTGAGCACTCCCGGGTCCGGGTCCGTGGCCCCCGCGGGCAGAGGCCACCGGCCTCCGCTGAGCTCCTCGGAGCTGCGCGCCGCTGCCTCGCCAAGCGAGCCCGGCCGCCGCCCCCTCCCGGGAGGCTGGGGGCTCGGGGGATCCGGCCGGGAGCCCTTTTCCGTCGGTCCCCGCGGCCGCCTAAACGGGACCGCTAAGCAGCTCCAGCCTCGGGAGGAGGCGACAGAGCCGAGAATCGCTGCGAAGCGAGGTGGCGCGAGGGCTGATCCGCGGCTGCGGCTTTGAGCCCGGGTCCCTACGCCTTGCCGCCTGGCCGCGGTGGCTCCTGCTTGGTCACTCCCTGGCAACCCAGAGAGAGTCCTTCGGCCTGGCATTCCAGACTCGGGCCTGCTGGGCATCTTACCCTTACCACTTTTATTTGGGGCTTCCAAGTTTTTGGAGCGCCTGTACCCGGGCTAGGACCAAACCAGCCCTAACCCACTCCTTCAGAGCCCTTTCCCTCGGGAGGTCTCCATCACATTCCACCCCCCCCCCCCACGTCTAGGGCGCAGATCCCATCGCGGCAACTCCCAGAGAGTTGAAAGGCATGAAGGCATGTGGGTGGGCAGGGGGCGCGCACTCCCGCCTCAGAGGACCCGCTTGGCATACGTGTTGGGAAGGGGGCTGGGAGGTCTGCGCGTCTGCTCCACCCTGGGGACCCAAGGAGACCCTCGGTGCGCCTTCCTGGTAAACACAAATGCACGCCCCCTCTGAGAGAGCCGCGGCAGGGGCAGAAGCGGCGGGCGGAGGCGTGGAGGAGAACGGGAGGCTGGGGTCCTTTTTCGTCATCACCACAGAGGCTGTGTCTGGTGCTTTGGGTATGGGAAAGCTAATGTAACGTCTCCCAGAACCTTCAAGCCTTCCATTACTCCGCGACCCCCGCAGCGGCTGGAGCTGCAAGGGAGGTCGAGGAGAGAGCCGTTCCTCCTAGCCTGCGCTCGGCCACGAAACTCTGCGCTCGGATGCCGGGGTGCCGCGGGTCTGGCTTTGAGTACCCTAGCAAGGTCAAGCTGGTGAAGGAGGGGGAAGGGGCTCCTGGGCGCGCCCCCGCCTGCGCAGATTTGGGGCCTTGGAAGGGGGTGTGGGCAGCCCTCTGGTCAGTCCCGCGCGCCCGCCGCCCTCGCCTGGTCCCGGGAGGCGGACAGAGCAGGTTTCGGGATCCCGGAGCGCCAGGCGCCCCGCGCAGGGCCCTGCGCCCTCCCTCGCCTTGCTCGCCGCCGCTCGACACTGCTTTCAGACTTGTTGCGCCTGGATCTAGGGACGAGAAACTGGCTGGGGGAGCCCCCGAGCCCGGGAGGCTAGGGTCCGAGCTTCCAAGGCCCAGAGGATGCACCAGGGTGGCGCGCGGCTCCGCGCACTGGGATGCACTGGGGGCAGGAGCGGGGAGTTAGCTGCTGCCTCGGATCCGGGAGAAGGGCGCCTATCCCCGCGGTGGTCCTGCGCGGGGGCGGAGAGGCGGCGATTTCGTCGCCCTGGGCATCATGCCGCACTCCTCTGGCCCCAGGGTCGGGGAGGGGACGCCGCCAAGTTGCAGAGCCCTCCAAGTCCCTTCCTTTGCCCACAGGCTCCAATCCCTCTAGGGCCTTGGTGGCTGCGACCGCGAAATGGGGACGCGCATTATGCTGTCGGAGCCCTCTCAGCCCCGACCCATAGTGCGCACCCCGAGATCCAGTATTCTGGGTCTGCAACGTGCTGTGTTTGCGGCGTCCGGGCCGCCGGGTTCCCAGGCAGCTCTGCGCCTGCGGACACCGCTGGGAGGACGGGGGTGGAACGGGCCCCGAGCAGGGCCGGGCGAGTTGCCGGGGGCCGGGGAGCTTCCAGTGGTGCCCTCGTCTCCGGGCCACCTTCCTGGATGAGCCCTGCCTCCCAGAGCGAGCCTGGGGACCCGGAGTCCATCCCCCGGGGACGCCGCGGGCTCCAGGCCCAGGCGACCGGTGCGGGGCTGCGGCGGCGGTGGGGGCGGGGGACGGCGCGCTGCCGCGGACGGCCGGGAGAGGGCGCCGGTGCCGCGCCGCGCCGCCCTGCCCGCCCCTTCCGTCTCCTCCGCCGCCGCCGCGGGCTCGCGCTCCGGCCCCATCTTGGGCAGCCCCTGGCCGCCCTCCTTCCTTCATTCACTCCCACCGCCAGAGCCAGTGACGCACCTGGTGTCTCAGCTGAGCTTCATCACGGACCCTTCTTAAACTCGCCCGGCCTTGGTGTGGCGTGAGCGCGCGCGCGCGCGCTGGTGCACGTTTACATGTGTGTGCCCTGCATGCACGTGCTTGTGGGTCAGTTTACAGGCGTGCGTGCGTGTGCTTGTGTGTATGTATGTGCAGGCATGAAGGCTTCCACATTAGGTGCGGGACATGATAGGACCACGTTTCACCAGCTGCCAATGGGCAGGACCTGTGCCTCTGGGTGCCCCGTCTGCATGGGAGGGGTTTTAGAACCCTCGAAGGAAGTAGGGACCTGAGGGGTTCTGTGAAACCTCTCATGCCGGAAAGCCCGCCTTCTCTTTGCTCTCCTGCTGCCTGGGCTGCGGGGCACGCTGGCACAGAGTTGGGTGGGCATAGGGCCTGGGATACATTGTGCACAACACATGCACACACAGGAACTGACACACGGCAAACGTGGCAGCGCCTGCCCGCTGGACAAGTTGGTACTGGCAGCACGGTAATGGGCAAGGCCTGTTCCTCTCAAGGGCTGGGGCTAGAGGAGAGCCCCTCACAAGCTCCTGCAGGCGGCAAGAGCTCGGAGAGGCCGCTCCTCCGGAGACCCCTGGAGGAAGCAAAACTCAATGGGTTCACAGCAGCGGTAGAGGGGTTCAGAAGGTCTGAGCAGAGGGACCGGATGTACAAAGGCCCTGCGCATGTGAGGACTGGATGGGACTTGAGGAAGGAAGGTATTGAGGCGCAGAACCCAGGGATCCTCCAGTCTTTGTTTCGTGCTCCAGGGCCGTGGGGAAGCGCCTGAAGGTCACGGTTGGTGTCTTGGTCTATTTGACATGCCAAAAAGATGGTGGGCAATCCTTTGGGCAGCTGGTCACAGGGCTACCAGTCAGAAGGCAAAATGCACATCCCAGTTGTGTAGGGTTGCCCCCCGCTAGCCGACCAGGGCCACACAGGAGACAGGCACACTCACGATGGGAGAGCTCCCAGGCCTGCCGTGAGCCAAGGCCCAGGCATGCCAGTGTGTACTGCAGACACATGCCCAGGCGGGGCCACACGCATGTCCCACACAGATGCACCGAGGCCCACATACCACTGCCCTGGGCGCTGTGTAGCTCATGGGGACACACGCCAGCACAAGCACATGAAAAATGCACATGGTGCACACATGCTTGTGTTTGTGTGTCTACACGTATGGGAGGGAGGGGCACGCTGCCGGCTCCCAGGGGCACCTGTGGATGGTCAGGTCCTGCCCACTGGGGTGCAGGCAAGTGCCCGCAGACGTCAGTTCTCATGGGACCCTTTGTGTCCCCGTGCTAGCCTTCTCCTGCCTCAGGACTGGGGTGAGGAATTGCCTTGGGGACACAAAGGGCAAAGGTCACCAAGGAGGGGATCCTCCCAGTGCCCTCACACATGCTCCCTTCTTCACATTACCTGGTTCTTAGTGAGAAAGAGACAGTGGGGTCACATGGAAAGGGCAGCATGCAAGGGCGCCTCATCCCTGCACCCACACCAAATGTGGGGGTGGCCGCTGGACAAGCTTGGACTGGCAGAACTGTAATGGGCGAGGCCTGTCCCTCCAAGCGCTGGGGCCAGTGGGACTGGAGAGGAAGGGGGCCCAACAAGCTCCCAGAGCCTGTGGGAGCTCAGCAAGGTGGACCCCCAGGACACCCCCAGGAGGGAGCAAAAATCAGCTGGTGCCCCCAGCAGGGATCGAGGGGAGATGGGCTCAGACTCTTTGCTAGAGCCCCCCCCCCAAACACACACAGCTGGTGGCATTCTGTGGTCCTGCCAGCACACCCCCGAGCCCCACACGTGTCCAATCTTTGAATAGCTTAGACAGATGCAAGGTCTTGCCCACAACTCTCCCTTGTTCCTGCCCCTGGGCCACCCTTCCCTGTGACGGACCTCTGTGGCCGCCCTTGGCCCCTCTCAGCTTCCCTTCTTCGCATATATCCACACACACGCTTCCTGCCATCCTCATTCTTTGCTTATCACTCCCAACTCCTATCATGCTACTCTGGGGCGCCACCATGCCCACTTCCGCCACTCCATCTCATCCCACCCTTATTGCCCCCACCACCCCATGATCACCCAGCAGTACACCCCACCACCACCCTACAGCTTCACTCCTCTGCCCCTCCCTCAGCACTGTCCACCACCCATCTTCCCACTGCCAGAGGTCTGGGAATTGGGGCATGATGGGGAGCCTCACACAGGCCTGCAGCTACAGTGCTCCCTGGAAAGGAGCTGGCAGGAGACTCATCCCTCTGGTCTTCACCAGTGACTGTGACATGCTGGTTCAGCCAGGCCAATTCCCGGGAGCTCAGAGGCAGCGCTGGGTGGTAAGATGAGCACAGGCCTCTGGTCGGCCTCATCCAGCTGCTGGCCACTTTGGGGTTCTGACTAAGCTGGAATGCTGGGTGGAGGGGCCTGTGAGGTGAGACAAAGGCAGAGGAAAGGTCTTGAAGCAGGGGTCTCGGGGACTCCGTGGGGTAAAGGACCACACAGAGGTGGCTGGGCCCTCATGGAGCCAAGCTTGGATGCCATGGGGGTACAAAAGGAGGGGCATCTCAGGACCCCCCTGATGCCCCTCCCCTGTCCTTCCCAGGCACCCCAGTGGGTCATATGTCACATAGAACTGAATCTCACCCTGCTTGCTGGCAAGGGTGACTTTGGGCTGGTCACCATCCTGTTGTGATGGGAGGGCAGGGTGCTGGCCCAAGGGAGCATGCCAAAGCATGAACGTGCAGTGCGCCCAAGGTGGGGATGAGGGTAGGCTTGGCATGTGCCCTGGGAACTCACGTGACCCTGACTTCCCTAAGGGGAAAGGACGGATTCAGTGATGGGGAGATGGGCCTCTGTGCCCCATGCCCAGCCCTCTGCATGGCTCTGGCTCTCTGCCAGAGATGCCTCCTTTAGTGGCCCAGGCCACCATGCGGGCAGATCCTATAGTGGGGTCCTGTTGCCATAGCACACTAACCCCACGGCCACACCCTCTCCCTCACCGCCTCCACGCCTTGCACACTTGGCACACTGGCCATTCATTCTTATACTGTGCACACAATGCCATGTGCACACTGTACCGTGCCACACTCACACACTGTCACCCACAGGAACACAAACACCCTGCACCGTCATGCACACTGCTCCCTATAGCTGGCCTCCCCCCTTTCTTGGGCCACGAGGACTGCTGGTCTCAGCTCAGAGAAGCTTCCTCTCGCCTTCCATCCGGGCCTTTGTGGTGCTGACTGTGTGATAAAGCCAGCCTCCGAGGGGCTCAGTCCTGCCCTGGGGCATCGGGGAGCCAAGGGCAACTGAGCAGGAGGCACCGTGCGGGCTGTGGGCACAGGCTGTGTGGCTGGGGCCTATGGAGTGTCTTCAGGTCTCACCGGTGTGATGGATCCCAGGCAGGAGGGACAGTAGTAAAGTAAGGATAAAGGTACAAGGAGCAGTGGGTAGGATGAAGGATGGTGCCATCGTCGCTGGGTCTGTCTGCGGTGGAGGTGACGGTCATGCTGCCCTCTGTGAGGGGCTGACACCAGGACTGAGCAGAGCCCCAGTGGTCACCCCCAGAGCGGCCCCACGTTCTGCCTAGCCTTTCTTTCTTCCCAGCAGCTCAGCCTGGTTTTCAGCCAGTTTCTCATGGCAGCCATTGTGCCCAGGTGGGCGGTGGACAGGGGGCCACGGCTTGCTGTGGAGCTGGGCCCAGCAGGCCTGATGAATGAATTCGTCCCCACCTGCATGCAGGGGTGTTCCCGTCCCATGTTCCCTAGTGAGACTGACACATCAGTGAGCCAGCCACCCTGGTCCCCCTCTCTGCCAGGGGTGGAGCCTCACAGCTGTGCAAGGACAGGCTTGTGCTGGGAAGGTTCTGAGAGGTGGTGCTGGCATGGGACATGCCAGGCATGTCTGGAGGCCGAGGGCTGGAGCACAGGCTCCGCAGGAACCCCCTCCTTGGCTCTGCGCCTCGAGTTTGGCCTGTGGAAGACTCTTGGCCCCCTTTGGCTCTGAGCCTTCAGACTGCCACACAGGTTGTCCTGGGCCCCGTCAGAGACCCTACCAGGGCTCACAAGCGGGCAGCAGGCCACCTCTGTGTCTGGTGACGGAGACCTGGGAGGTCTGCTGTCCTAGGGCACTCTGAGAGAGAGAAGGACCCCCACCCCCATCCTCCAGGCAGTCCTCAGTGCCCAGGGTGCCCACCCCTCCCCCAGCCCAGCCTCTTCTAGGACACAGGCAGGCACTGTTCAGAGGCCGCAGGACTACAGAGTGGCTTTTGTGGCTGGTGTCTGGGATGCCATTGGTGGCCTGGGGTGGGTGGGGAGGGGATGCGGGGCCCAGGCCCTGCGTTGGGTGGGTTACTGAGGACTATCCTGGGGCCTTAAGGAGGAAGGCCTCTCATAGCATCCCACCATTCCCATGGACACTGGGGAAACTAAAACATGAGGCCTGGCCTGATAGTGTGTGTGTGTGTGTGTGTGTGTGTTACACAGGTGTGCATGTTTCCCAGGCTGGGGTGGAACTACAAGGGAACTGCTCATTTGTGGGTGTGGCCTGCAGTAGTCGTTCTCTCAGACAGTAAACACTTGCCAAAGACTGGCAAGTCAGGAGGGGGCCATGCCTGTTCCTGCCTGCAGGTGGTGCCCTGGAGCCCCATGGCCAGCAGTGCCTATTCTGCCATGATTCCAGCTCTCCACCCCACTCTGTTACTCTGCCTACGGACTGCCAGTCTCAAAGTCACCCGGATGTGGCCCTGCAGGCCCTAGGGCTGTGCTACACAGAGGCTGGCTAGCCTCCTCTGTGGAGGAATGGCGGCTAGACTTGTAGAATTTTCTGGAAGTGTGACCATTTGACCCTGGAAAAGGTGCCAGGAGAGGCAGGAGCTTTGTCAGTAATTGTTCACTGTCCTTGGGAACCAGAAGGGGTAGAGGGTCACAGGAGCTGCCGGGAGTCATAGAGGTCCAGAGATGGAGACTCTGTAGCAGAGAGGTGACGGGAGACTGGGAAGGTAGCTACGCTCACCACTACGTGACCAGTGCAGATGATCTGGAGGGATGGAGGCATCACCTCTTTCCCCAGTAAGAGGGCCATGGAGGGCCTTGTCATTAAGCTGGGAGCCCTTAGCCAGAGGGGCCCCTAGCACCCAACATGGGGGCCATGAGCCTCCTCCAGCCTGAAGGCTCCAGACATCTGTGGGCCAGGAGTCAGCCAGCCAGGGCTGCTGGGCCAGACCAGGCTGTGGCTCCCTTGGGGTTCCTATCTGATGTGTAGAACTTCGAGGAAAGAGACTGGCAAGCTGCTGCCAGAGCTGCCCAGGGCCTACAGAGTGAAGCTGGAGCTATGGGGCCTCTAGTGGCCTAACCCAGGCCTCAGGGACCCCAGGTGTCCTCCAAAGAGCCTCCTGCCCAGGCGGGAACCTCCTTTCTCAGCCCAGCTCTGGTCCAGCTGCCCCTGGACAGCCCAGTGAGGGTGACTCTGAGCCTGGGCTCATGGCGTAAGTACACCATGTGTGTGTACATATACATGTGTACACATCTACACACAGCATGTACACAGACGTGTACACACATGGCTTACACGTCTGCTTCACCTCCCTCTCCTCAGCAAGGGCCATTGCTGGTCTCCACTTGCCTGCCTGACATTACCTGTGTCCCTCTGTCCCTACTGATTAAGATCTCCTCGTCTCCCCTGCAGTCACTGGGCCCTCACAGATAGACCAGAGGAGGCAGGAACCCCCACTTACCCTCGGGAGCCCACTGGACATTACCCTACAAGAGGCCCAAGCCTTAGTCAGCCTTGGCATTCACGGAGCCCCAGGAGGTGGTCTCTCAGCCTCTGTTCTACACTGAAGGGCCTGTTTGGGCTGAGAAGGCTAAAAGGGTTCTTTTTTTAAAAAAAGATATCATTTATTTATTTATGAGGGAGGGAAAGAATGGGCATGCCAGGGTCTCCAGCCACTGCAAATGAACTCCAGACACATGCCACCATGTGCATCTGGCTTATGTGGGACCTGGAGAATCGAACTTGGGTCCTTGGGCTTTGCAGACATGCACCTTAACTGCTAAGCCATCCCTCCAGCTCTGAAAGGGAAGGGCTAGGCAGGTAGGTCTGGAGGTCTCTGCTGAAGTACCCTGGGCTGCTGTTGGCGAGCGGGGAGACAGGTGGTGTGCTGGCTCCCTGGCCTCTGCCTAGCCCTGTCCTGAGAGGGCACAGCCAGGCCCTGTTGTGGCCGTCACACATACCGGATGCATTGCCTCTGAGCCAGCAAGGCCTTTTCCAAGGTGGGTGGCAAGTCCAAGTCCACGAGAGGATGCCAGGGAACCAGAAGGGTACCCTCCCAAGCCCTCCTGGCCTCTCTTGTGATGATCCCATAGAAACATCCCAGAAACCCTGTTTCAGAACCCCATAGATGGTATTTGTTGAAAGCCTCGGGGTCTCCAGGGTACGGATGCTTGACGGGACACTGAGCATTGCCGTCACCTGTCCTTTCTTCTGTCTCCCTCATGGGGACCTCTTACATCTTTAACCATCAGGCCAGAAATCTCTCCTCTTGGTCCCTTACTCCAATGGGTCTGTCCCCAGAGCCATTCTTAACTTCCCGTGTCTTCTGTAACCATACCTATTTCCCACCCCATGAGTTAGCCCAGGACTGCCCGGTGACCCTTCTAAAGGGCAGTTCTGTGGGTGAGGCACACCAGAAACCCACACCTTTGGCTAATGCTCAAGGAGTGGGGTGGCTGTGACACACAGGGTGGCCAGCAGGGCCCTGGGAGGGCCTGTGCTCTGCCAGTCCCTGAGAGTCCTGGGCAGTGGCAGGTGAAGGCAGGGGTGGCACATCTGTGGGCCTCAGTGACTGTCCGTGAAGTGGAGTCACAGCAGGTGCCCTTGGGTTGCTGTTGCGATGTGCGGCTCACATCCATGAGCTGAGATGGGATTTCCTGTGTCTCTCACCAAGCTGGCCCTCAGAGGTCAGCATTGTCCACCCACTGCTGGTGCCCCATGCTACACGACAGGGATGGGCTGACAGAGGCCTGGGAGGCTCCTGTGCCCGACCGCAGGTCTACAGGCTGGGGCTTGTATATCTGGGTCCCACCGAACCAACACCCTCCACAGCTGTGGCAATAGGACCTAGGGGACAGTGCTAACATGGAGCCGTGAAGGCCTCTCTGGGGAGAAGGTAGATTTGGGGTGACCCTGGCAAAGGGTCAGGACTCTCAGGATTGCGTGGACCTCCTGCACACCATGACTGGGTGGGGGGGGAAGCGGGGGGGGGTAATGCAAGACTAGCTGGCTTGTGATGGGTGGCGGTGGTGGGTGCCAGGCTGTGCGGTTTCCTGCAGGGTTGTCAACATTCTCCGGGCCTGGGATTGGCCTCTGATTTTCCTGGGGCATTGGGGGAGTCCGTCCCTGGGCTGGGAACTCCCTGGCCATGGCCTCTCTGGCTTTGTAGATAAGGAAGCCGTATTGGAGGCAATCCCTAAGGGCATCTATCTCAGGGCTGGCACAGATAGGACAATGTGCAGTGATCTGGGACACAGAGGTGTCAGGAGACAGCTGGCAATATGGGTTTGGACTTTCTAAAGGGGTTGGGGGAGCCCTTCTGTGGAGCCCAGAGCCTCAGGCTCCTGCCATGGTACTTCCTAAGCTTCCACTGCTGAAATCCCCCTGAGACCTGGCTCTGACTCTCCTGCTGGGGCTCTGTGAGGACTGTCAGCCTCAGGCACCCAGCTCCCATCAGCTCAGAGCTTTGGCTCAGGCTGGAGCTGGGCTTGGAAACAGTGGCTCACCTGGGAGGCCAGTGCAGGAAAGATGCCGGGACGGTATGCAGAGCCATGGCCCATCTTGAGTCACTGGCCATTTGGGACCTGACTGTCCCTAGGGGCAGGAGGCTGCACACACTGGGTCTGCAGAGCCAAGGCCTCAGTGCCAGGGAGGCCCAGTGGGCTTGGTGGGAGGGGCCTGGCTTAGCTTCTGAGTGGATGACTGGTGTGGCCAGGGCCTTGGGGATGGTGGGAAAACTGAGGTCAACATCAAGGCAGGTCCAGTATGGGTAGCACCCAGCGTTCTGAGCCCAGACCTGCTCTTAGGGTCCTTGCCTTCAGAGGCGTGGGGTCGATCACAGATCAGGGCCCTCTCCTGTGGCTGGGAGGTGTCCCGCAGACACCTGTTGGGGTCAGAGCAGGATTCAGAGCCGGCTGCTTCCACCTGCTCCCTGTGACCTTGAGGAGGAAGCCAGTATCCTCTATGCCTCAGCTTCCTCCTCCTGAGTTGCAGGGTAACTGTTTAGCCTCATGGAAGGGGTGAAAAGGGAGAACCCTGGAAGGAGTGCACAGTCAGGGCGGGCACAGTCCCAGAAGCACCATGCTTGATGCATGTCACCTCCATGTTCCTCCTGCCTGCCATGGGGGGATCTGCATCCATGCCCACTCTAGTAGACCAGGTTTGGGGTGTGCTGAGAGCCCTAAGAATGCCATGGGACTCTCTCCTCCTACCCACTTCCCTGTCAGGTTGGCAAATTTTTCCCCAGCAAGAAGGAAGGTCATGGAGGAAGGGCTGAAGGTCAGAGAAGAGGGTCTGAGGGGAGTCAGGCCTCTACTGGAGGGGAGCCAGGGCCAGGGAGCAGGTCTAGGCCACACCGTCAGTCAGTCTGGCGGGGCAGAGAGGTCAGAGGGGCACAGTCAGCTCTGCCTGTTCAGCAGGGGAGAGGAGGTGGGATGACACGCCCCCCACCTTGCTAGACGGACCCCTTATCCTGCAGGTCCACCCTTGTGAGGACAGAGAGGCAGGTGGACAGAGCAGGTGCCTAGGAGAACACCACTGCCTCCGTGCCACCCAAAAGCCTCCCGTGTGGCTAGATCAGCTGAGCTGCCCCTATCTTAGACTCCTGAACAGGCCCAGAGTCCAGGTCTCTCTCCAAAGACTCACATTTTGTCCCCTCCGCTCTTTCTTTTCCAGCTGTCACTGGTGACCACGGACAGTAACCAGGGTCTTGGACATTAGGAGCCCTCACTGCCCTCTTTGTCGCCTGAAAACTGCCCTGTCCCCATCTCGCCCTTGCTGGGGCCCCTGCCTGCGGGACCCCTGGCCCTGGACGGCACCGCCTGCCGCCGAACCCTGGCATGTCAAGGCCTGGCCCGCGCCTGCCTGCCCAGCCCGCGGAACCCCGGCGGCCCCCCGAGCTAGGATGAGGGGCCAGGCCGCCGCCCCGGGCCCCATCTGGATCTTCGCTCCGCTCCTGCTGCTGCTGCTGCTGCTGGGGCGCAGGGCGCGCGCTGCCGCCGCCGGGGCGGACGCGGGCCCCGGGGCCGAGCCGTGCGCCACGCTGGTGCAGGGCAAGTTCTTCGGGTACTTCTCGGCGGCGGCCGTGTTCCCCGCCAACGCCTCGCGCTGCTCCTGGACCCTGCGCAACCCCGACCCCCGGCGCTACACGCTCTACATGAAGGTGGCCAAGGCGCCCGCCCCGTGCGGCGGCCCGGGCCGTGTGCGCACCTACCAGTTCGACTCCTTCCTGGAGTCCACGCGCACCTACCTGGGCGTGGAGAGCTTCGACGAGGTGCTACGGCTCTGCGACGCCTCCGCGCCGCTCGCCTTCCTGCAGGCCAGCAAGCAGTTCCTGGAGATGCAACGCCAGCAGCCGCCCCAGGAAGGCGACCTCGGGCCCCTGGGCGGGCCTTCGGGCTCCGGCGACGACTTCTCTGTGGAGTACCTGGTCGTGGGCAATCGCAACCCCAGCCGAGCCGCCTGCCAGATGCTGTGCCGCTGGCTGGACGCCTGTCTGGCGGGCAGCCGCAGCTCGCACCCCTGCGGCATCATGCAGACCCCCTGTGCCTGCCTGGGTGGTGACGCAGGAGACCCCGCCGCCAGCCCCCTGGTGCCCCGTGGGGACGTCTGCTTGCGGGACGGCGTGGCTGGTGGTCCCGAGAACTGCCTCACCAGCTTGACCCAGGACCGGAGTGGTCACGGTGTAGCAGGTTAGTGACGGGTGTGGAGAGGACCCCGGGGTGGCTCTGAGGCTGATGAAGTGGGGTTCAGGAGGGTTTTCGGGGGCTGGAGTCTGGCCAGCAGTTCTGTCCAGGTTGGGCAGCAGTGTGTAGAGTTCAAGTTCACTGCCGCCTCTCTGCTCCCTGGATAGGAAGCCGGGCCCACAACCACTCAGCCCCTGGAGTTGGTGAGAGGAGCCATAAGCAGCGCAATGTCCTCAGGGGCTGCTGGGATAGGACCCTTTCTTTTCCTCAGCAAGGACAGTTCCGACTTCCAGTCAGTGGTTAGAGCCTGTAGGGGCGTCTTAGGGTTGTTGGCCATACTGGCGGAGGGTCACAGTGTGCAGTGACAGAGTGAGCAGGCTGGACTCTTGGAGATGCTGCTGTCTGCTCAGGGCCATAGAGGTCTTTTGCACTGTAGAACCTGGTCTGAGGTTCTGGGAGGCGTGAGAGGGTGCTAGGACAGATTCCCAACAGAGCCATGACAGAGGCCCTAGGCTGAGGTGGAGGGATGTGCTCAAAGGCTTGTCACAGACTCCTTCCTGCCCATGACTAGAGTTTGGGTGTCCCTGCTGCATGGGACCTGCAGGGAAAGAAGGAGCAGACGGCACCCAGAACTTTGGCCCATGAGCTGGTTGTGGTCTGGTGTGAGAGACCCCACTAGCTCTGCAGGCCCGAGGTGGGGTTGGGCACCCAGTGCTTGGAGGGCTGGTGAGGGGCCATGGTATGTGAGCGCCCACAAGTTTCCAAGGAATGTACCTGCTTGGGGACCCAGGTCAGAACCCCTGTGAGGTGGAGGCTGAGCCAATCTCGCCAGTAGCCACAGAGGAAATACTGTGTGATCACCGTGGCAGGGGCCACCATCAGCAGGAAGGGCTCCAGGACTGGCCTTCCTTCTAGGCAGATTGGAGGTCAACATGACCTTGGCGAGGTCAGCTTTTGGGGTGTGGCACGGATGGAAGTGGGCCCAAGGACACCCCAGGAAGAATGGAGGGGGGACATGGCGTGATTACCAGAAAAGCAGAGAGTGGGCCTGTGGCTTGTTCGGGGGTGGGAGGACACAGGAGGACAGGGCCAGCTGTCACTCCCCATCATTTAGCTGCCGAGCCTTTGTCCCTTCATCTGTGAAACGCTTCTCTGGGTCGCTCCGTCACTCTGACAGGTCTCAGAGGCCGGGCGCATGATCACACCCCATAGGCAGGATCCCGCCCTTAGTAGCATCGTAGGGCAGCCACTGTGCCAGGAAGCTAAGTGTTGCTCAGAGCACTGTGGCACTGTGTGCCAGAGGCCAGGCCCGCTAGGGCTGGGCATGACTGATGCCTGGGCTCCAGTGGAGGTCTGGCAGGCCCATGGGATGGCGGTGCTGGACGAACCCTGTGGTCGTACACTTTTGCTGAGTGCCAACTGTACGCGGCCTGTCACAGAAGCTGTGTGCGCGCTGGCTGGCCCCCGTGGGGAGTGTGCGGGTGACCTTTGAGAACTGGCGGACCTTGGAGCAACAGAGTGATGCACTTAGGCTGCAAGAGCAGAATGAGGCCGGGGCATCTAGTAGGATCGGGGACAGGGAGGTGGCTGGGCAGGTGTCCGGGAGGTGGCTGCCGTTGACCTGGTCAGGAGAGGGGGAAGGAAGAGGAGGGCCTTGCGTGGAGTGATGTGGATAAAAGAATGGGGCACGGAGACAGGTCCATGATGTGGTCAGGGATGAGGACGTCACGGGAGTGGGAGGGAGATGCAGCAGGAGGAAGAGCGAGAGGCCACGGTGCCACCTGAGGATGAGATGTATGTGAAGTGGGTCTCGGGGAAGTGGGGAGACATGTGCACCAGGACAGGGCCAGGCTGGGGCCGTGGCCCGGAGCCCCAGCATGCATCCTGGGGCCCGACCTCTATTTCTCACTCCTGGACACCTCCTCCCTCAAACAGCAAGAGTCAGAATCCCTTCTTTCTTAGGCTGCCTCGGATAATGAGCAGTGGGGTGAAGCGTGGCTGAGCAGAGAGGTGATAGCAGAGCCTTCACTTAGTGTCAGGCGGAGGCACGCGCTGCAGGGACGTGTGCCAGGACAGTTGGGCAGGTTGGGGCGGGTGCAGCTTCTGGCGAAGAGTGCTGGCAAGTGGCGCTCAGACGCGGGCAGGAGGCGTGTGTGTACAGGTGTGTGCACATATGCAATGCTGTGTGTTTGTGCATGTATGCATGGTGGATGAATGAATGATCGTGTGTGGTGGATGCAACCATACGGGTGGGGAGCATATTATGCCTACATGTTCATGCACGTGTGGGCATATATGACACATACAAGCCTGGCGTATGTTCCATGCATTGAGTGTGTGGCTAATTGTGCATACATGTGCACATGCTCATTCATGCATACATGCGCCAGTACTGAGTGAGCCCACACATGTGTATGCATGTGCCAGTGTGTGGCACATCGTGTCTATGCATGCACACATGCAGCAAATTATGACTGTATGTACTGTGTGCAGATGGTACATTTTGCTTATATGTGCATCCGTGGGTGTTTGTGTGTGGCATGTGTGTGCCATGCAGTGTGCATGTGTGCTGACGTATGCGTGTGTGCACACCACTTGAGGGATCTGCTCAGCTGTGACCATGTCATCTAGGGCTCCCAGTCTATGGGAAAGCAGTTAGGAAAGCACACTGGCCAGGCCCGGCCTGTGAAGCAGGAAGTATGTCCTCATGGGTGGGGAGGGGGGCAACATGGTTACCCAGGTGCCTGTGCTCTCACACAGGCGGCGTTTCAGCTTCCTAGACCCTGGGAGGGCATGGGGGCTTAGGCGCGTTGGCAGCAGCTGGTTACGGAACAAAGCGCTGAGCTTCCTTTCCACGCGGTCACGAGACAGGCCCCTGTTGAAGCCTCCTCCACTTAGCTCAGGCCCTCGCCTGGCTGTCCACGCAGGCCGGAAGGGCAGCTCCCAGGAGTCCTGCTTGCATGTCTCCTGCCCTGTGGGGCACTCTGCCCCTTCTGTCTTCCTCTTCCCCAACACGGTCACCTCGGAGCATGCCCTGTTGCTCCCACGGTATCCCTTGCTTACTGTCTGTCTGTGCTAAGATGTGAACAGCGTCACTCTGTGATGCTTCCCTGCAGCGGGCTCTCGGTAAGTGCTTGCGGAGTGAAGTCAGGCACAGAGATGGTAAGGCAGTGGTTAGGGTCACACAGCTGGCAAGGGGCGGGCTGATAACAGAGCCTGACCCCACTTCCTGTGGCAGCTCTGCTCAGGATGGGAGCAGGGCTCTGGGCCAGAGGTCAAGAAGCAGTTCAGCAGACAGGCAGCTGCGTCTGGACGGGCCTGCACCCAGAGGCTCTGCTCTCATTACCATCCGAGGGCTCAGGCTGGCACGCTCACCCCTCCCAGGGTGGGCAGCCTGTGGCAGAGCTGCAGCGCCAGCAGGAGTCCAGCTAGCTCATGGCCCATTTTCAGCCCTGCCCCCATCACGTCTGTCCCAATGCCACATGGCCATGTCACGCGTCAGATTCTTCAAACACTCCTTAGGCCAGAGCAACTGTCCCTTCCTCCTCCCTGGCACCTTGGAGACTGCCAGGCCATGGCACCCACCAAGAGTCTCATGCCGTCTCTTCCTTCCTGTGTCTCCGCCCATCTCTCTCCCATGTCTGCCTCTGGTGAGCTGGACCATTTCTCTCAAGGGTGGTTTTAAATATTCATGTTTTAATTAAAGAATTTTATTGCAGAAGTGACATGTAGGATAATGGAAAAGTAGCATCCTGGGGATGGGAGTGTGTGTGTCCCCGTGTGTGGCCCTATGCGTGCCGTGCGTCGGTACTTAGGCGTATCCTTGTGTGTGCCCCTCTGCCCGTGAGTGTCCTAATGCGGGTGTGCTCGGTAACCCTGTGCTGTGCGTGGTCTGCTCTGGTCTGCACGTCAGGGTGTATATGTACACACGTGCACCGGCCTGTGGGTTCTGGAGGGGTGAGGGGCTGTGACTGGCCTGTAGCGTGGAGCTCAGCCTCCTGGTACCAGCTCTGGTGCCAACTGATGGGTGATACATTCTGTTACCACTGCTCGGTTCACTCCCTAGAACCCTCACCACATCCTGGGATGACTGGGGTGGCACTCACTGGGGGCTGCAGGCCCAGGAGGCAGTGTGAGGAGGCAAAGGCTCCTGGTTAGGAGGACTGGGGAATGATTTGGGCTGGGGTGGAGTTCTGGGGGTAATGGGGAGAAGTGGACCCCAGGGCCTACTGTGGAAATACTGACATCATGTAAGGGAGTGTGTATGTGTGGGGGAGTGCAATTTGGAAGAATCTAGAAAAACAAGACTTTAGTGCCCTTCATAGACAATGCCCCTTCCAGAAGGAAAGAGAAAGGCAGGGCCTTGTGGGGATACCAAACACGTGGGCACTGCCACCCATGCCCAAGGCCCTTCGCACATCGCTTGTTTCTGCTCAGAGCTAGAGGTGCCCTTGCTTGATTGGCTGTCAGAGGCCATTGTGGCCTGAACTTGGGTTTTGCTTCCCACAAAGATGAGAGGAGGGACATTAGCCTTTGCCCCCCTCTCCCATCTGACAACTGAGGGGTGCACAGGGAGGGACAGCCTCTTGTCCAGAGGCCCTAGCATCAACCGAGCTTTGGGGCTGGTAAACAGAACACAGGGCAGGGAACACCAGCCAGACCCAGAGAAAGAACAAAAAACCCCTCACACTCCTTAGTTTCCCTCTGTGAATGAGGGAAACGAGACAGCAGTTGCCTGAGGCTCAAAGGAGATGGTGGTTCCTTGAGTTCAAGGGAGGCCAGTGCTCCACTGGGAAGAAGGTGGTGTACTGGCCTCTCAGCTTGTCCTAGGATGCGACTGCCCCTCTGTAGCTCTGAACAAAGCTGCCAGCCCAGAGGGTCCGCTGCGTCAGGATGGACTGGGCAAGGGGCTGTGGAGGAGTTGGGTGGAAAGGGGCCTCCAGGGAGCTCCCTGCCCTGTTCTTGGTAGTCCTTCTTGCTCCTAGTCCAGGGACTCTAGACCTAACTGTCAATGTTAGAGTCTGGGCACCTCAGGACAGGCCCCCACTAGGTCACAGAGGAGGCAGGGGCCCTAAGCAGGATAGTCCCTGGTCCTTGTCATGATTATCTGGAGACTTGGGTGGGGACATGTGGGAGCTGACCTACAGAACCAGGTACTACCCCACCTGCTGGACTTGGGAGCCCTCTGCTGGAAGATCGTGGTAATGTATGATTCCCTTGCTCCAAACGGGATCCCGGAAACTGGGATGGCCCGCTGGTGGCGGACTCCTTCCTGCCAGTTCCAGCCCATTTGTGTTGCAGGATCTGGGAAGCCCACCACCCCAAGGTCAGGGCATCAGGGTGAGAAGGGCATCAGAGCCACCTCACCATACACTCGCTCTTGGGTGGCCGGCCTGCCTGGAGGCCGATAATTGGCTCTATTCATGCCCGTAATGAGATGGAAATGAGGCTGCCAGACAGAGGGAGCATTGAGCCGGGAAGAATGGCGGCTTCTTTCCGGGCCTGGAGAGGCAGCCCACCCCTCAGCCAGCCTGCTCCTCCACTGCCCCCTTACGGCTCACCAGGCCTTGATGCACCTCTGTGTCCCCCCTGCCCTGAACGATGGCCCCAGGAGCACTTCCTGCAAAACCCCCTGTGTGGCGCGGATGGTTCAGTCTCAACAAACATCGATACGGTCAGCTGTGTGTGAGGACACACACTAAACACAGAAATGATAATTAAAATAGCAGTTAGCATTTTCTGAGCATTCATTAGTGGCGTGAGTGGTCAAGGCTAGACCAACCTGAGACAGATCTGGTGTCGTGATGGGGAACCAGGAATCCAATGCACAGGATCATAGATCGGCTTATAATAAGGATCAGTGTGAGTAGTCAGAAACTGGTCTGAGACCAAGGTCAGGAATCAGTGTATGTTTAGGATGAGGGCTTAGAATGAAGCCAGGACTAGGGTCAAGAATTAGTGTGTGACCTGGATGAGTCAGGGCTGGGGCTGGTGGGGGTCCATCCTCAGAGCCAATGTCCCCTCTCCTCAGCTTCCAATGTGCCCTCTTTTCCCCTCCCCTTTTCTCTCCCTCACCACCTGGGTCACCAAGGTAACCAGCCCCGAAATAGTGGGTGTTTTGGCAGCGGAGGCCTAACCTGGGTCTATCCTGAAAGGCTGCATGCTGCAGTGGTTGCCATGGGAACTGAGTGGCATCCTCCGATTAGCCGGCTTGGACACCCTCTCTCTTTGCCACCCACTGACACATCACTCAGGCTTCCTCATGGGGGCTGGGCTGGGGTGGCACAGGGGGCATGGGCAGGAAGTACCCCCCTGACCCCATCGCAAGCCATGTCTGGAATCATGGAAAAGGGATGGTTGTGACAGGTGATACCCCCAGGCTGGGAGGCCAGAGCATGGTACTGGTGGCACTGTGGGATTTAGAATCAGATCTGGTTCACGATCTGGAATTTGACCTCATTGAGTGCAGCTCCTGCTTGTCCTGAGTCAGGACATGTGACCGGCAGCCTCCGAGCGGCCACCTGGGCCTATTCTGTGGACAGCTGCTGTCCTGTCCTGTCCTGCCCATTTCGCTTGTGAGGTCTTGCTGGCACTGCCTGACCTCAACCACTAGTTTTGGGGGTGAGAAGATGGCAGTGTGCTCGACTATGCCTGTGCCCGACCCCTGTGGCCACCCCTCAACTTGCAGGTTAAGAGGAAGTGGTGTTTTCCTAGCATCATCCACATTTATAGCTTTTACTTAGAACTTGAGACCCTAACACCCCCACCCCCAGGGCTCTGCACTTCATCAAAGCGGATCTTGGGCTCTGCAACGGTGGTGGGGGCAGGAAGAGCCCTCCCAGACTCATGACTCTTTACATGTGCCGCCCAGTCACTCCCCTGGATCCTGGCGCCCTCTGCTGGTTCAGCGGAGGTCGGGCGAGGCAAAGCTGGCTTGCCATCCTTTCCCAACCTTAGTTTGGTGGTTTACTCTCCTGCTGATGTAGCCAGCAAGCCCACTCTACTGGAGCACCTGATAGGCCACGGTGGTGGTCCATGGGCCACTGGGTGGGACTGTACAACATCTGTCATCTCCCACTGTGCAATTCTCAGTGCCGGAGTTACAGCCTCCACAGGGAAGGCCCAGCAGAGAAGGGGCTGGGTGCTACAGGCCATGCCTGGCTCTGAGGTGCCTGGATAGCTTTATCCTGGGCTTCCTTGACATGTGGTCATCTCTCTAGTCTAAGGGAGGGTTTCTGGGCCATCAGGTGTGGAGTAGCCCACAGGCTACCCCTGGGGGCAGGAATGTGGTGGCCTCAACAGGCGTCCTCCCATGGGCAGAGAGGGCTATAGCTAAGGAGGCCAGAAACTGGATTGTGGGTGATGGGGAAGCTGGTTCCAGGTATGTCTAATGGTTAGCAGGCTGGCCAGTACCCACGCGGTCACCAAGACCCGGCTGTATGAGGCAGCATTGGGGCGGGGGGGGGGGGGAACTTCACTCCAGAAGCCTGCCTTGTATGTCTGTCCCATGCTGGGAATCTCCTAGCTTAGAACTGACCTCCCCCCTCCCCTGCCCACCAGCTCTTCAGAGGGTGCCCAGCAGCCTGGGGCCACAGGTACCCAAGGCCTGCCCACCCGAACTGGCCTGTGCTTAACCTGTCCAAACGCACAGCTTCTCCATCTGGCCCTGCCTGGTCCCCAAGGCCTCCCCTGACCCTGGCTCTTGGCTCCCGCAGGCGGCTGGAAGCTGTGGTCCCTGTGGGGCGAGTGCACGCGAGACTGCGGGGGAGGTCTACAGACACGCACCCGCACCTGCCTGCCAGCCCCAGGCGTGGAAGGCGGCGGCTGCGAGGGTGTCCTGGAGGAAGGCCGGCTGTGTAACCGCAAAGCCTGTGGCCGTGAGTGCTGCGGGGCGGGGCAGGGGCGTGGTCAGGGCGGGGCTGCAGGGGAAGCTGAAAAGGCCTAGGCCTTGAGGAGCAGATCCAGGTTGGGTCGTGGGGGTGGAGCCTAGCCAAAAGGGCCAGGCAGGGCCCAGTGAAGGCCTGGGCCGGGGAGGAGGCTGGGGGGCTTGCAGGCGTCCTTCTCAGCTGTGTGCTGGGACTTTGTGGTAGCCTCCTCTTGCCCCACCAGGAAGCCGCAGTCAGGCCAGCCAGCTTCCAGCGGGGTAGACCTCTAGGATGGATTTCTGTAATAAGGGTCTCTAATGACTTCATGAATTTTTTAGCTGCTTCCATAAAGTTAAATCAAGTTCTAATGAGACTGACATTCTTTGGGTGGTTATTTCTTGAACTTTCCTGGGGAGACAACTTGTCTCAGGAACCTGGGAAGGTCCCTATGCATGGGGCAGGGGTGGCAGGGGCAGAGGCTGTGTGGGTGTGGAGCAGGAGGGTCCCCCACCCCCCGCCATTCCGGAGAGATGTCCTACAGAGACGGCCCTGTGGGGAGGAGGAACAGGACCCACGGAAGACGGTGCTCAGGGCTGGGGCTCGTAACTGCCCTCCCCCCACCCCCCGGGGACTAGGCAGCTCTAGTGGTGGCTAGGGGCCAGCTGTGGCCGAGGACAGAGAGGTTCTTGCAGGGACGCTGACCTGAGCCCATCCCGCAGCCGCTGGGCGCACCAGCTCGCGGAGCCAGTCCCTGCGGTCCACGGATGCCCGGCGGCGCGAGGAGGTGGGGGACGAGCTGCAGCAGTTTGGGTTTCCGTCGCCCCAGACTGGTGAGCTGGTGGGCTTGCTGGGCAGGGCTGGCACACAACGCCAGCTGAGAACGGGGAGGGCTGCTGGCTGGGGCCAGGTATTCCGTCAATCACTGCTGCTGCTGGTAACCCGGGAAACTTGCTATAAGTAGACTCTTGCCTGTAGTCGAACTGGCTTTAGGGGAGCTGGTAAGAAAGAATAGGCCTTGTTTGGCCACACCCAGTCTGGGGGCCTTCGGGCTTCCAGGCAGTGGGGAAGCGAGCAGACCCCAGACCTTCCCTCAGAAAGTCCCATCCCGTGGTCTGCTGCCCAGAAGCCAGGTCCGGGTTGGGGGCAGGCAAGAGGCGAGCAGGCCCGTGATGCTGCAGGGCTGGCTGGGCCCACAGGTGACCCTGCGGCCGAGGAGTGGTCCCCGTGGAGCGTGTGCTCCAGCACGTGCGGCGAGGGCTGGCAGACTCGCACGCGCTTCTGCGTGTCGTCCTCCTACAGCACGCAGTGCAGCGGACCCCTGCGGGAGCAGCGGCTGTGCAACAACTCGGCGGTGTGCCCAGGTGGGCGGGGCCCGGGAGGGGCGGGGCTTCGGGGGCGGGGCCTCCGGGCTAGGGGCGAGGCTTCGTGTGCGGGGCGGGGCCTGCGGGCGCACCTGCAGCGGGTGCCTTTCTGCCCCTCCACAGTGCATGGTGCCTGGGATGAGTGGTCACCCTGGAGCCTCTGCTCCAGCACCTGTGGCCGCGGTTTCCGGGACCGCACGCGCACCTGCAGGCCCCCTCAGTTTGGAGGCAACCCCTGTGAGGGTCCTGAGAAACAAACCAAGTTTTGCAACATCGCCCTGTGCCCTGGTAGGTGAGAGGGAGCCGCTGGGGGGCGGGGAGTGAGTCCAGTAGGTCACTGATCCGTCAGGAACCCAACTTAGCCTACCCCAGGCCCACCCCAGGGTGCTCAAGGTGAGACCCTTAGGTCATGCCCAGGTATGAGGTTGAGATGAGATCCTCGGAGCATTCTCTCCCCAGTCCCAAATGGGGTGTTGCATGGTGGCCCCCAGGGTGTTCTTGACTGTGCCCCTGGACCTTGAGGTGCTGGGTATTCATGCTAGCTTCCTGTCCCCTTCTCCCCCCGGGCCGGGCAGTGGATGGAAACTGGAATGAGTGGTCCAGCTGGAGCGCCTGCTCCGCCAGCTGCTCCCAGGGCCGCCAGCAGCGCACACGGGAGTGCAATGGGCCTTCGTACGGGGGCGCAGAGTGCCAGGGCCACTGGGTGGAGACGCGCGACTGCTTCCTGCAGCAGTGCCCAGGTCAGGGTCCCAGCCTTGGGCTCCAGAGAGGACAGCCCCACTGTAGAGGGTTGGTGTATTGTGGTGGGGGCAGGGCTGGGGTGTGGGGTGGTGTGGTGGGGTTGACTGCAAGGTGGGATTGACGTGCAGGGTGGGGGCAGTGGGGTCGGGCACAGGCTGGAGGTGGCAGGGCCTAGCTGCACAAAATGCTTGTGGTGTTGAGTCAAGCTGATTTCAGGCTTCCTCTGTGGGCTTCGATTTCCTGTCTCCTTGGCCCCTGCCCTGTCTCTCTGGGTCTCTGAGTCATCTGGATTCCTGTTTCTCTGTGCCCCATCTCTCTCTCTCTGCTTCCCCGGCCCCTGTGCTGTGCCTGCAGTGGATGGCAAGTGGCAGGCCTGGGCATCATGGGGCAGCTGCAGCGTCACGTGTGGCGGTGGCAGCCAGCGACGAGAGCGGATTTGCTCCGGACCCTTTTTCGGGGGAGCAGCCTGCCAGGGCCCCCAGGATGAGTTCCGGCAGTGTGGCACCCAGAGGTGTCCTGGTGAGTTTCCGTTCGTATGGCACTGGTTCAGGAGAGGTTGTGAGCAGCTGAGTGGCTTGGGCTTAATCCTGACAGGAGGCATCCTGGAGGGGTCTCAGCTTCCCAAGACACCGGCCCCGCCAAGCCCCCCATCCACCTACCCACCTTACTGTGTCGGCCGCTTACAGAGCCACATGAGATCTGTGACGAAGACAACTTTGGGACCATAGTCTGGAAGGAGACCCCAGCTGGAGAAGTGGCTGCGGTTCGGTGTCCCCGCAATGCCACAGGTGAGAGTGGTGGCGTGGGGAGAAGCTGTCCTGTGCACAGTCGTCCTCATAGACCCTGTCCTGAGACCCAAAGCCCAGGCAGCTGTGTGTGTGTTGATGTCAGATGGTAGGGCTGGGAGTTTGTGACCTCACTGTGGGAACAGCATCAGACACCATGTGCTGAGTTCACTTAGGGCAGAGCCTACGCCAAGCCGTCTTTGTGGAGAGGCCCTTTTGAGCCTGCGCAACTCCATGAGCTTGCCACCACTGACCACTTACCGGCAGGGGATGGAGGCAAGGAACATCACCACATTAGTCTGGGCTTGCAGTCTGCACAGGAGAAGTCACCTTTGAACACCAGCAGTCATAATCTTCACATTGGCACTGAGGAGTGACGGCGGGGGGCGGGGGGCGCAGTCTTTAATAGGGTGTGTAAAGCAAGGTGGGCTCCATGGGAGGGTTTGCTCACATCAGGAGTGGTTTTCAGTCCTGCGAGGTGGGCTCCACGGGAGGGCATGCTCACACCAGGAGTGGTTTTCAGCCCTGCAGCAGGCAGTGAAGCCGGGAACCTAGTTTAAACCCGGCACTTGCCCTTGTTTGCTGGGTGCCCCTCAAGAAGTTAACTTAACAGAGCCTGTTTGCTCATCTGTAAGATGAAGGCCTTAGGCATTCCTCCTTGTAGGGTTGTTGTGGGCAGTGCATGTGGTGGCCCACTGGGCCAGGGAGGTGGTGGGTTGTGTGTATTGCCAGCCAGTCTTGGTTGCATGTCTTTGCTGACAAACTGAAAATCCAGAGAGAAAACGAAGGCTGACTGCACAGTGGTGTCTCTCCTGGCCTTTCGTTTACATGTATGATCACACTTCAGTGTCCCTCATTTTGTCCCTGTCTAAGTCCATAGCCCGAGTTTCTGCATCATGCTTCCCTGAGGGGAAGGGACCTGTGATTCCCCAGGCCAGTGAGGCCCCTTCCACTCTCCAGACATGCCAGGGCTGACCCCAAGGCTCTGCATTGAGAGGCGCTCCAAGAGCCCTGGCTGAGCCAAGAAGCTCACCCCACTCCTCAAACGAGGACGTCACCTGCACACAGTGGGTTGCTGCATTTGGGGCAGAGTCATAGGAGCAGCCTGGCCTGTGCCTGGATCCTGGGGACCCAGGGCAGAGAGTGCCCCTGCCTGAGAGCTGTGAGTGGGACCCCAGCACTCCCAAATGAGCTGCCATCTGAGGAGTGGGAGGTCTCTCTAGGCCTTATTCTACGAAGATGTGAGCTGGACGAGGAAGGCATCGCCTACTGGGAGCCCCCCACCTACATTCGCTGTGTTTCCATTGACTATCGGAACATCCAGATGATGGTGAGGCTAGCCCCGAGGGCTCCAGGAAACTGCCCCCACCCTTTGGACAGGAGGCTGGGGGCTGCAGGGCACTCCAGGCATCGGAGGTCCCTGGCCCCCACCTGGTTGTGACCTGCAGCAGTGACAGCGTCCAGCCCTGTCCATCCTCCCCAGACCCGCGAGCACCTGGCCAAGGCTCAGCGTGGGCTGCCGGGGGAGGGGGTCTCGGAGGTCATCCAGACGCTGCTGGAGATCTCACAGGATGGCACCAGCTACAGCGGGGACCTGCTCTCCACCATCGACGTCCTGAGAAACATGACTGAGATCTTCCGGAGGGCCTACTACAGCCCCACTCCTGGGGACGTGCAGGTGGCTCCTGAGGACACCCTTGAGGGCGGAAGGCTGGGAAGGTGGCAGGGGAGCCATCCTGGGCCCCAGTCTGAGGCTAAATCCTGGCCTTGGGCATAGGTGGGGCTGTCACCCCACAATAACAATGGGCCTCAGGCCTGGTTACACACCAAGCCCTGACCCTTGTCACATCTTGTAGTAGTTACCTTTTTTGTCGCTGGGAAAAAAAAAAACCTGACTAGAAGCAGCTTAGGGGAGGAAAGGGTTTATTTCGGGCTTCCAGTCTCAAGGGGAAGTTTGATCATGGGTAAGAAAGCATGGCGGCTGGCTCACATCAGACATCCACTGTAGAGAGCATCAGAGCTAGCTTTGAGTACCTGTGGGCTAATCTACCCCAAGGCTCTCCCAAGTGATTTCTCCAGCTAGGCTCCACCTCTCAAAGGCTCTGCCTGCTGGGGACTAGGGAGGAGGCTTCCTCACAAACATGTGAGGCTAAGAGCCCTGAACTGGTCATCCACAGAAGCCTGACTCTGGTCATACTTGAAGCCCTGACCCTGGTAGCACACTGATTCTAGTCAGAGGCCGAGCCATGGCCCTGGTCACACACTGACGCTTTGTTCCCTTTTGCTGTCCCTTCTTGTGTCAGAACTTTGTCCAGATCATCAGCAACCTGCTGGCCGAGGAGAACCGGGACAAGTGGGAGGAGGCGCAGCTGGTACGCCTGGCGCTCTGGGGCCCTGTGGTCTGCGTGTGGTGAGGATGGAGTGAGCCTCTCCGATGCCTTCCTCTGTCCTGGGACAGATGGTATTAGGCTGACTCCCAGGACAGCTTTCCACCTAAACCACCTTCTCTCCCCATCTGAGGAAGGACAGTAGCTTACCCCAGGCGGAGTGAGGACAGCTGGACACTGAGTGGGAAATGCATGTCTAGAGAGGATGGGGCGTAGTGGGTCTTCCTCGTCCGCACATTGGTCAGCTCTCTTCCTCCCAGCTGTCCATCTGCTGGGCAGTAACTGCGTGGGAGTATTTCAGGCCATCTCCCCCGCCCCAGTTGCAGGCCCTGTGGAGAGCAGATAGCTGCTGGGCCCCCCAGTGATGTTGTTCACAAGATGTGAGTCAGAGGCCGACAGCCCCTGCTGCACTAGGAAGTGACCCGCAGGGACAGAATAAAACAGCAGACGCGGGAAGGAGGTGGGAGGCCAAGGGAGGCTGGGGATCCCCAGCTAGGGCACCTCCCCCAGCTTGGCTGCTCCCCCAGATGGGCCCCAATGCCAAGGAGCTCTTCAGGCTGGTGGAGGACTTTGTGGATGTCATTGGCTTCCGTATGAAGGACTTGAGGGACGCGTACCAGGTGACAGACAATCTGGGTAAGCCCCCCTCCTTCACTGGCCCCTCTATAGCCTGAACCTGTGGCCCCGGGCGGAGCTTCTGCCTGTTTCCTCATCTGTAATGAGCCAGTGTCCATGCTTATATTTGGCCTCTGGGCCAGCATCTCGGATTGGCTCTGGGCTTCCTTTGTGTTGTAAGGGTTAATGTCAGAAGCCCAGAGAGACCTCAGGCCCTGATGGAGATCCTCCTGCCAAGGATACTTACCAGAGCTCAGCCGCCTCCGGGGCTGGGGCTGGCTTCTGCCTGTCACCCAGAGCTTCTTGCAGTCCCTGAGCACCTGGGTGGGGTTGTGTGCTATTTCCAGTTTATGATTTCCTCCTTATGGGGTGGGTCATGACCGTGTCCACCTCACAGGAATGTAGACAGTGGACCTGGGGACGAATGGTAACTGTCACCACAGACATATACCAGCACCCATAAGGCCCCTCTGCCTAGGTTCCACTGCTGTGGGCCCTGGAGGATGTGGCTTCCAGCTCCCCTGCCCACCTTCACTGAGACTCTGCCAGCACCCGTATTCACCTTTCACCTCTTCCCTTGCCCATTGCCTCCCACCAAGCCAGTGCCCAGCCGCTGCTCTTCATCAGGGTCATTGTCACGTCCCCCCACCTAACCCTGTGTCTGGCTTTGGGAACCACACTCCACCCTAGGTAGCACTTGACCTCTGACCTCTTGACCCCTCGGCTCCTTTCTCCTTTCCTTCATGACCTTCATTTAGTCACAGAACCCAAGAGTCACTTCATTGTGCCTGTGGGCAAGGCATCTGTTAGAGGGTCCCTGTCCCCTTCCCCACGCCTGTCCTCGTCTCCCTCCCTGTGCTCTGCCCCTTACTCTGCCTCTGCCCCTCTGCTGTGCCTGGGATGTGCCCTCAGGGCACACTCCTAAGTGGGTCATCCTCCAAGGGTACCTTAAGTCTCCTCTGCAGAGAGGCTATCCCTGCCATCCTGTCGGGGAATGTCCTCCATCCTTGTGGTCACCACTGCCAAGCAGCCACATGGCCTCTCCGTGTGTGCACCTGGAGCGCTATCTATGCTTTCTCGGCTCCCAGAAAAACGAGGCACACAGTCGGGCTCTGAACACATGCTTAGTGAGAGGGCGCACTGAGCACCGTGGGCTGGCTGGATGTGGAGTGCTGCCATCGAGAGAGGGCCAGTGCCCTACTGGATGCTGAAGGGCTCCTTGAGCCTCACACTTAAAGGAAGATAGGGCCAGGTTGGCGGGGGGGGGGGAGGTTCTGCTAAGCACAGTGGAGGAAGGAGAAGCTAGGCGGGACACGGAGCTGTGGAGATGGTCATAGTGTGCTTGGCAAAGATGGGAAAGGGTAGGGCCAGGCTGGCATGGGGGTGTGGTGTGGAGCTGAGCAGCTCAGTCCCTCCCCTTTCCACATGCAGACAGGCTCCAGGCTATGGGCACTGGTGAATGGGGAGGCAGTATCTGCCCAAGATAGGTGGCCAGGAGTGAAGGGGGACCTGAGGCATTGCTTCTCTCACAAGGGCCCTCCTTTCCCCAGCCCGTCCTCCTGGGTCTTCTGTCACTTGGTCTCCGTACATTTGGTGCTGGAGGGAGGTAGGGTGACTCCTCTAGGGTGTCCCCTGAGGATGGGGAGGGACTGTCCTGCTGAGGTCAAAGCCAGGCTGAGCGGTCTTGGGTTATCTGGGCGGGACGGGCTAGGAAGCACCGTGACAGGTCCTCTGGTAGGCTGGCCTGGCTGGGCTGCAGGGTGGAAGGGTTCCCACTGGCCATCCTTCCCTGGTCGCTCCCCCAGACCTGCTGCCCCTCTCCAACCAGGGAGCAGGAAGCTCAGTAACCCCACTCCTACCTCCTCCTCCCACGGCACCCGCCTTACCACAGGAGAGGGGAGATCAGGTCACAGAGCTGGGAGATAGCAAGAGGCCACGCAGGAGTGAGGCCTGCAGAGGGACCAGTGAGGGTGCAGCTGGAGTCTGCATGCTGGGCACATGTTACCTGGCAGCAGCCTGGCTTCACGGCTCCACCCACTCCCAGTCTCTGGCACCTTGTGCCATTGCCCTGTGCCACAGCCTGCTGCATGGGTCCCAGCTGACTCCCTAGGAGGCTGACCCTCTGTCCTGTCCGTCCTGCCTCAGTGCTCAGCATCCACAAGCTCCCGGCCAGCGGGGCCACGGACATCAGCTTCCCCATGAAGGGCTGGCGTGCCACAGGGGACTGGGCCAAGGTGCCAGAAGACAGGGTCACCGTGTCCAAGAGTGTGTTCTCGACAGGGCTGGCAGGTGAGGCCCAGGACCCCTCTCCCCTGGAGCTGGGTCGGAGGGCTGTGAGCTCACCCTGGTACGCTCCTTCAACATCAGGGCCCATCCCTGCTAATTCTAGGGGTCCTCAAAGCCATTCCACTCCAGGGACTTATCCCTGCCCTCTCTTGGGGAAAGCCCAGGGGTTGCCCTGGGCATGTGGGCTGAGCAGAGTATATGGTCGGCCAGCATGATTCAGGGAGAAGGGGCTGGCTGGACCATGCAGTAGTGAAGGTACCAGAGAGAGAAACATAACCAGGCTGCCTACAGCCCTCCAGGGTCCCTGAAAAAGATCAGCTCCCTACCTCCCCACCCAGGCAGCTTCCCCAGCTCCCAGCTGCAGCACTGTGTCTGTGAATGGGCTGGGCCTCCCCTCGCCAGGACTGTGGACAGGTTGATGGGGGCCAGCGGGTGGGGTCGAGGCTAGTGGGCTCTGACACGGTTGGGGTGACATGCATGCTGCCTTCCAGAAGCTGATGACTCCTCTGTGTTTGTGGTTGGCACCGTGCTCTACCGAAACCTGGGCAGCTTCCTGGCCCTGCAGAGGTGGGTGATATGAAGAGAAGACGGGCCAGGCCCCACAGGAGGCCAGGCGGTGTGGGCGGACTGGGCACGGGATGACCAGGGTGTAGAATTATTGGGGCACAGGAGCCCAGCAAGGCTGAGGCTGGAGCTCACTCTTTGCTATCCTGCATCCCTAACAGCCTCTACTGCTTTGGTGTCCCCCAGGAACACGACAGTCCTGAACTCCAAGGTCATCTCAGTGACCGTGAAGCCCCCGCCTCGCTCGCTGCTCACACCCTTGGAGATCGAGTTTGCCCACATGTACAACGTGAGTGCTATACATGTGATCATGTGTGTGATGAGGGCTTCATCTGGTCACATGAGGTCTGGATACCCCTTTCTCAGACACAATCTGTCAAGGTCACAACAGCCTTACCAGAGCTGCTTTTGCCTCTGAATTCCAGGTGGAGAAACAAGGTTTAGAAGGGCAGGGACTTGCTCAGGGTCGCATAGCAGATTAACGTGGGTACTGGGGGCCAATCATGTGTGACCCACCGCCCATCCATCCCAGGACTCTAAAGGTGATCCCTCTGATGTTTCCTCAGGAGGGCAGCCGTTGTCTTTCCAGGCATGCCCTGTGCTCATGGCCCTGCATCACGGGAGAAGTGTAGCAAGCCACCCACCCCCACCAGCGCCCCATCTCCTTGGGATGACCAATCTCTTCCATGTCCAAAGTTCCCATGCTAGGAGTGTGAGGGTTGCCATCTTCCAGAGTCATGGCTATGACGACAGTACCAAGAGCATCCTGCTAGAACACTCTGGAACAAGTGCCTGAAGTCTAGGCCACTGCTGCCATGTGTGGGAGCCAGAGAAGCAAGGCTGCCCGCCTAGGCACCAGGAAACCTTGGGTGCTGTTGCTCCTCATCCAGGGCTCCATGGAGGTGATAACTGAAGCTCCCACAGCCCACTGGGAAATGCACCCAGGTCACCCAGCTGAGACAGGAAAATACCAGTCCACAGACCTTAGGCCAGGGCATGGGGAAGCCTGGGAAGAACCTAGCCCAGCCCTGCCCTTTCCAGCTCCATGATCTAAGGGAGTCGCTTCACCTCTCTGCCCTTTGTCTCCCTCTCTCATCAAATGGGAGCAAGTCATTCCATGAACAATCAGGGTCTGTGGCTGCTGTGAATGTGGACAAACTCCACTGTGGCCACTCCCATCTCTCTAGCTCTGGGCCCAGCAGACCTGCCCTGCTCTCTCTGGGGACCTGTTTTCAGGACCAAGGACAGCAGCTGGGTGTGTGTTTGTTGAGGCCCTTTCATGAGGATCATCCTTCTCCTCACTGGACATGACCTTTGTCCACATGGCCCAGCTGGACCATCAGACCTGGGCCAGCGGGCACAGGAGCTGTCTATAGCCACGTGGTGGATACTGGGTGGTCAAGCTCAGGCAGAGTGACATTGATCCAGTCCAGTCTCTGCTTTGTACATTGGTGTCTTCCTTACAAGTGCAGTTTCTTGGGGAATGGGCACCATGAGTGGATACAGCAGCAACCTGGGAGGGGACTGGGCAGGTGAGCGGCCCTGACTCCCTCTTCTCTCTCAGGGCACCACCAACCAGACCTGTATCCTGTGGGACGAGTCAGATGTGTAAGTTATCCTGGCCCTTGTGGCCTTAGGGCTCTGGGGTGAGGGAGGCTTACCTCTCTGGGAGGGACAGGTTTTAGGTGGTGGGTCCCCTGTCTTCTGGTTTCCTGTCCACTGCTGCACCTGCATGGTTCTGTCTGCTCCCTACCCAGGTCTTTCTCTGGAGCCTGTCAGCTGGCCCTCACACTCTCCTAGGGAAGTCAACAGCTCAGGGGAAGGGGGATTGAAAGTCTGCCCAGACCAGGTGTTGAGGCAAGATGGCCAACCCTGTCCCCTGCCCAGAGCCACCAGCTCTGGTGTTGGGGTTTGGACAGGCACTGAGAGTTGGCAGTATGGCTGTGTAAACTGAGAAAGCTTGGAGAAGGTTGTCATGAGAATTTAAGTAATCAGATGGGTCATAGACTATAGGGGTTCTCAGGAGCATAGGATCCTGAGCTCAGACTTTTTATCAAGTGCTAAGTGGGTACTGGCCTATGCCAAGCACAGCATGGAGCCTTGAGATTCGGGTGTGGATCCCTGATAGAGATAAAAGGGAAGCAAAGTGGAAGTTTGGAAGGCCAAAGAGCTTGGGATGGGGGACTCCATGCTGTGGTACAGGAGACTGAGGCCTGGATCTTGGTGGGTGCTGGGGAGGGTCTGGTAGGGAGCTGGGAGCAGAGGCCCTGTTTCCTCCCTTGGCTGAGTTAAATGTAAATGGGCCCCAGTGGCTCCACCTTCCTCCATCTTGTTAAGGAGAATGTGGAAAGAAACAAACGTATCCATATGGAATGTCAGGTTCTGCCCTGTGTCAACATAAGTTGAGGAGAATCTGGGGCAGGTAACACCATGCCTTTTAAGTAGGAAGACTCCATGGGGTTGTGATATCTGTTCAGGAGACAGGCGAGTTATACAAGGGCTATCTGTGGAAAATCAGAGCGGAAGGAGGAACATCTAGTACTGAGTCCCCGCACTGGGGAGGAGGACGAGGTCACACTCTGTCTGAGGCACAGCAGTGCTGTGTCACTGCACTAGTGTGTAAGACAAGGTCACGCTCTTATCGGAGGGATCCAGTGTGTG
Organism: Jaculus jaculus; assembly: GCF_020740685.1. Taxonomy (NCBI): domain Eukaryota; kingdom Metazoa; phylum Chordata; class Mammalia; order Rodentia; family Dipodidae; genus Jaculus; species Jaculus jaculus. The sequence continues at coordinate 196,704,198 of NC_059103.1, read as the reverse complement.
TGTGTGTGAGTGCTCACACTAGGAAAACATGCCTTGGATTTTGTCTGCTGTTTGGTTTCTTTAGGCTTTCGAAGCTGGGCCTTTTGTGCACCAGCAAATTCACTGCAGTTAGTGGGAGCCGAAAAGTGAGGCAAACAGTCCCATATTCCGGGTCCGCCGCTTGACCTTTGGGACTGTCTTGGGGAGTCTTGGAGCTTTGCTTGTTGTGGAGGGAAAATGGTGCCACTGCTGTGCTTCCCCTGTGGCCCGGCGCCTCCAGCACACACACAGCTCTGCTCGAGTGCTGAGGGAGAACGCAGCTGGTGGGGCCATCCTGCTTGCCCCATCTAGATGGCATCCCACAGAGCCCTCCATCCCCTACTGACCTGAATGCCAGTACAGTCAACCCCTGGCAGCAATGACCCCACCATCTGATTTAAAATCTGATTTAAGATCCCTGACCTCAGAGGCTGGGGTGAGAATTTAGCAGTTAAGAGCACTTGCTCCTTAAGTTTGAGGGCCCAAGACTACTGAGTTTGACTCCCTCGAACCCACCTCACAAACTGAGCATGGCCATACATACACATCTGTAACCCTACTTCCCTGGAGATAGAGGTGCGCAGAGATGAGAGAATCTCTGGGGCTTGTTGACCAAAGGCAGCTCCAGGTTGAGGCAGAGATCCTGTCTGGAAAAAGCGTATAGATGAGCAATATAGAAGGCACCCAGAGTTCTCTGGCCTCCATACGTACACACACATGTGGTTCAGGTACAACTTACACATGCATACGCCATGTATAACAAACCACACATAACACACACCGCTATACACAAAAAGTGAAAAAACCACTGCCCTATGCAGGCTGTGGCACAGGAGGCCATGATGGCTGGCTCTGGGCAGACTCCACCTCTAGGAGCTCATCTTCCTGTTCCTGGAGTCAGCAGCTCCCTGCAGTGGGGGGAGCCAGGCAGCTAAAGACCCACGAAGCTGTCAGGAGCTGCTCACCTCCCTCATCTCCCAGGTGTGGAGGATGCCCCTGACCTGCCCACAACCCACCACTAAGGCATACTCTAACCCAATCCTAGAGAACTGGGCTATCGAATATCAGGCCTCAGGTACAGCCTGATGGTGTCTGTGTGGTTGAGTGGCCCTAGGTCTGAGCAGAAGAGACACAGTGGTCTGTTCTGTCCTGGGCTGAGTGTACTATTCACTGTCTATGGTGAGCAGTGAGGCCTCCAGGGGATGTAGCCAGCCAAAAGACCACATGTTACTAAGGTGGCTTCTCAGAACAGGCACCAGGATCTGAGAGGGAGGCTGAAGAAACTGGTTTCTGCATCTTCCTCACACCCTCTGCTCTGGGTTGGGTGACTTCATGTCACAGACATTGGCCACTTCTTTCCCTGTGACTCTCAGAGCTAGATTTCCCCACTAACCTGAAATGTAGTTGAGGGGAATGGTGCTGTGTGCCCCAAGCCTTCCTGTGCTGATGTGGGCCTAATTGTGTATGGTCAATCAAGAAAGGTCCCTGAGATATGTGAGGGACTCTAGAATGGGCTGCTTTATAGAGGGAGGGGAGAAGAAGTGTCTGAAACTGCCACCTGACAGAGGGTGACTTCTTAACATCAGTGACTTAGTATCCCCTTACTGTAATTACAGTCAATCACCACTCTACATCTGAATCTAAGATAAAGCCCAGATCCCTTACTTAAACTAACCCTAAATACTGGACATGTGCTGAGTCTTGACACAGATCACATACAGAGTCCTAACCCTGGTGAGATGCTGTCCTATCATGATCACAGGCTGAACTCTGGCCCTGGATGCACACCGAGTCCATACCCTGATCCCAACCTGAAACCAGAGCCTAGTGGCACTCGGAGCCCTACTCCTAATGAGCGGCTTAGGAGCCCCAACTCTCCTCACACACTGAGTCCTGGTCCTACTCCTAGTGATCAGCTTGGGTCTCCATGCAAACCACAGTCCATCTTCCAAAGGCTCTTTCAGTCTATCAGGGCATCAGGCCCTGCCTCATGCTGCACCTCAGCAGCAGCTCCTGGAACCATGTGCAATTCACGAGCACTCCTCACATTTTTTGTGCTTCTGAAACCAGTACCACGTGTGCAGGAAACAGCCATATTCTTAATTCAGATACTGAAAAAATTGTAACCTTGAAAAGCAGGTTCATTCTCTAGTCAACTCATTCCAAAAGAGTTTGCATTTCTATGATAGCCCTTCCTCAGGCATCCTTTCCATTGCTTTTTTTGTTTTTGTTTTTGTTTTTTTATGGAGGAAGGGATATTTAATGATGCTTACAGATCCAGGGGAAGTTCCATAATGGCAGAAGAAGCTGGCCTGCCTTCACAGGCCCAAGCAGAGAGAAACACAAGCTTAAAGCCAAAAGCCACAGCACACTTCAGGAACTCCTGCTAGGCACACTTTGCCTATCTTTAGATTGAAATCTAAAACCCACTACCACACCTTAAGATGCACCCAGTGACATTGCTTCCAGTCAGGTGACTTCAGATGCAATCTACAAATAGCAAGAGTCTCTATACTGCTATGCTTGATAGAAATCATAAAAGAAGCCTGATTGTCCATTGTTTTAATGTAAAGTAGTTGGGACACCTTCCTTAAAATAGTGTGTTCGACAATAGCAGCTTCATAACCTAAGACCAGTCTCAGCGCCTGTAATTTTAACTTGCTTGAGGTTTTCTAACTTAAAATCTTAAATCTCTCAGTCCAATTATCTTAACCAAGCACACCAGACCTTTACAATTTTTTGTTTGTTTGTTTTTCAAGGTAGGGTTTCACTCTAGCCAAGGCTGACCTGGAATTCACTCTGTATTCTCAAGGTGACCTCAAACTCACAGCAATCCACCTAACTGCCTCCCAAGTGCTGGGATTAAAGGCGTGCACCCCCCCCCCCAAGCTCTATTACAAATTTAACCTTGATCAAACTCTCTGGACCTGGGCAGCAGAATGCAGCCAGCCCTTATGCCAGTAGTCCAGTTCCAAAAAACGTTCTCTGCAGTCTTTCCTTCCCCTTAGAAAGCTCATAAACCAAGCCTCGAAGTTCAATACTGTCTGCACTTAGCATTCTCAAACTCTCATCAGAATAGTCCTTAAAACTTGGCTTACTACTCCAGAAGCACCAAGTCCATGCCTATTCCTCCAAAACATTGGTTACAAAAGCCCAACATCCACATGGTCAGGTTCATCTCAGTCCACTCCTCAGTACGAACTTCTGTAGCAGACAGATTCGGGTCCACTGAGATGAACTTCTAGACCAGGCACAGTTATGGAGGAAGGGATATTTATTTAAGCTTACAGATCCAGGGGAAGTTCCATAATGGCAGAAGTTGACCTGATTTCTTGGGACCAAATACACAGAGAGAAGCACAAGCCAAAAGCCACACAGCACAGCTCACTTCAGGAACTTCAGCTGGGCACACTGCATATCTTTAGATTGAAATCTCAAACCCACCACCACACTTTAAGATCCTTTCAGTGACACTGCCTCCAGCCAGGTGGCTGCAGATGCAAACTACAAACTAATAAAACACTGAATATATTGGGGCCATTTATTCAAGCCACCACATTCTGCCCCTGGCCCCCCAATAGGTTCATAACCACCACAGAGCCCCAACCCTCACGACACACTGAGTCCTGGTCCTGTTCACGTATGGCCTACTCCTAGTGATTGGCTTAGGAACCCCAGCCCTTATCACACACAGAGTCTTGATCCTGGTTCACACAGACCCCTAACCTCTGGTCATACCCTAAGTCTGTTCTCATCACAGACTGAGCCCTAATCTTGGTCACATAATGAATCTTGACCCTGGTATCATGCTGAGTCTGACCATGGTCAAACACTGAGCTCTTAACCTGGTAACAACACTGAAATTTTAATTCTGGTCACATGCTGAGCCCTGACCCTAAGCACAGGTGGTATCCTGCCCCTTGTCTCATCTGGAGGCACTGTACCTGGCACCCTCTGTATGTGTCATATGCTTGGAAGATCCCCTCCTCCTCCTGCCACATGTGACAAGAACACTGTGACCTATTCACTTTGCAGAGAACAAGCTGGAGGCTTCCACCCACAGTGCAGACCCTTTGCCTGCCTCTTCTCCAGCTGCACACAGGTTCTGGCGTCCACCCTGGAGGTGTCCGTTCAGGCTCTGTAAACACTGGTCCAGAGCCTCTGGTGTGCACCTAACCCTTCAGGCCATATCTTAACCTGGTGCCCTCCCAGTCCAGTCCTCTGGATCAGCCGGTCCTGAACTCTGGGCTAGAAGCATGGCTGAAGAGCTCTGGGGCTGGGGAGATGGCTGAGCTGTTAGAGTGCTTGCTATGCAAGCACGAAACATGAGTCCATGTTTCCCATGTACAAAACCTGGCATGGTGGCACCGCCCCGTAACCCCAGTGCTGGGGACACAGAGCTAGGGGGTCCCTGGGTCTTGGGGCTAGCTAGGCTAAATTAGTGAGCTCTGGGTTCTGAGGTGAACTGTTGGGAAATGCACCTGATTTCCACCTCTGACGTCCTCTTGCCCATGCACATTGTGCGCCTGCACATACATGAATACACTAAACACACTACACACATGGCTCTGTCCCTGATGCCTGAAGAGGGGCTGGGAAGTGCGGTGGTGGGGGTCCTTGTCGGAACAGACCGCTCATGCTGTGCATACCCTGCCCAGTCCCCAGTTACGTGTGTCACCACAGTAGGGGGGGGCGGTTAGTGGCAGTCACGTCGACGTCATGTCTGTACCTCCAGTCTCATGCTGTCTGATGAGGATGAGGAAGGATCTGTGAGTGAGTAGACAGCTAGAACCAGGGCCAGGCGGGTTGTGGTGGGGAGTGCTGGGCAGGCAGTGAGCAGGGCACGGTGGCAAGCAGAGAAGCAGGGTGGGTACTGTGGGGACAGGTGGCAGCTGAGAAGGTGGAAGCTAGTGGTCAGGAGAGAAGGGGGCAGAGCGCTCTTGGGAAGGTCAGCTCCCTGTGGCCATGACAGGGCCACGGGTTACCACATAAGGGGGTCATTGTTGCAGAAGTCATTTTTCCCAGCTCTGGGGGCCAGAAATCAGAATGGCGTGCTGGCAAGGGTGTTCTGTAGAGGAAGGGCACCCTCCTGCCTCTCCCAGCCCTGGCGCCCTGGCGCCCTGGCTCTGGCAGCCTCACCCTGCCTCACCCTCCATCTTTGCATGGCTGGCCATCTCCTTTCTGTGTCCTGGTGTCTACTTTCAGCTTCAGGGGACACTAGCCCTGGATTGGTGACCCACTCTGTGTCCAGTATGATGTTATCTCCAGATCCTTACCTCAGTTATACCTGCGCAGCCATTTCCATATGAGATCATGGTCATGGGCTCTGGACAAGAGCATGTGCACATTTATTCTGGGGACCCTAATCACCCTGCTGTACACCAAGATGTTGAAAGAAATGGGTAGTTGATGGGTGGAGAGACAGATGTGCCTCGGGGCCTGGGATAAAAGGGAGTCCTGAGTGAGCCACCAAGCTCTATGCTCCTAAAAAGACTGTGCTCCGGAGCTTTGCCCAGGAGAATGGCAAACATTTTGCAGTTTTTCGTACTTCTTTAAAAAATACCAGTTTCAACCTCAAGTCAGAGCTGGCAAGATCCTCAAGAGCCTCTCTGCTGTACTCTCAAATGTGGTTCAACCAAGACCTAGTGTTTTGGGGTTGTCTGTAGGCCAGAGCACAGGTCTGAGACCCTGACAGGCTTTTCCAGGATTTGGGGGATGTTGCAATCAGGTTTGCATTGCTGGTAGAAATTACCCAACCAAGAACAGATTGTGGGAAAAAAAGAGGTTTATTTTGACTAATAGGTTCAAGGGGGAAGGTCCATGATGGCAGGAAAAATGATGGCATGAGCAGAGGGTGGACATCACCCCATGACCAACATAAGGTGGACAATAGGAACAGAAGAGTGTGCCAAACACTGGCATGGGGAAATTGGCTATTACACCCATAGGCCCACCCTCCAGCAATACACTGCCTCCAGGAGGTGTTAATTCCCAAATCTCCATCAGCTGGGAACCAAGCATTCAGAACACCTAAGTTTATGGGGGACACCTGAATCAAACCACCACATTCTGCTCCTGGCCCCCATAAACTGATAACCATCCATGATATAAAATACAATGCATTCAGTCCAACTTTCAAAGTCCCCACATTTTTATCAATCCTAATGATGTTCAAACATCCCCATAATACAAGGCCTTTTAACTGAGCTATAATCCAATTCCCCAAATACCCCCAAAACCCATAATGGCACAGAATAAACATTCACACTGCAAAAGAAGGCATTGGGTATAACAAATAAATATTAAACCAATACAAGATTTAAAACAACCAGGGCAAACATCAAACTGTAGCTTCAAGTCCAACAACTCTGGCCAGTGACAAATCTCCAAATCCAATAATTCTAACCAGCAACAAGCCTCTAGCATTCCAATTCCGCCCCTCCAGCTAGGCTACTCACAGTCCTAGAAAACTTCATCCAGGGCCAGCAGCATTCCCTAACAGCCATCTCATGGTCCTAGCATCTCCACTGGGTCTCCACTGCAACCCACGGTTCATCCTCATGGGGTCTTCATGCAGGCAACCAGCAAACCTGCTTCACACTGCCCATGGCCATTACCAAAACACAAGATGGTATTGCAAACCCAATGACACTCTCTTTTCTGCATTTGCTATACTCCACAATACCAGGTAGGGCGCCAATTTGTTAATCCAGGGGGAATAAAACAGACTTTGAAAAACAGGACACTCCTTGAGCACTCAGGCCCCTCCAAAAGAGTCTACATTCTTCCTGTTGCCCCAGTGCAGGTCAGCTGGCCCAGTCTCAAAGGTTGTAATCTCTCAATTGCAGCTGAATCGGCAGCAGTTCACCCAAAGATTTCATTTTTTCTGTGCCATATCCCTTTGCTCACACCAGTCTCTTTCTATGCAAAGTGACCCTGCACAAATTCTCAGGACATGGGCATAATAGCAAGCTTCTCACACAAAAGTTCAGGCAAAGCTCTTTCTCACCCTCCTAAGCCAAACCTCACAGTCCATAGTACTTCTGCATTCAGGTCTTTCAACTCTGCTTACAGCACTGCAAGGTATCTCTTAGGCCAAGGTTTCAATCCTTCCACATTCCTCTCGAAAATCAGCTCCAAAAGGCCAAAGCCACGCAGTCAGGTGTCCAGCAGCAATCCCACTCCTCGGTACCACTTTACTGTTGCAGTCAGGTTTGCGTTGCTGGTAGATATCACCCAACCAAGAGCAGCTTATGAGGAAAAGAAGAGGTGCTTATTTTGGCTTATTGGCTCAAGGGGGAAGCTCTTTGATGGCAGGGCAAATGATGGCATGAACAGAGGGTGGACATCACCCCATGGCCAATATCAGGTGGACAACAGGAACAGAAAAGTGTGCCAAATACTAGCAAGGGGACAGTGGCTATAATACCCATAAGCCTGCCCCCAATAATACACTGCCTCCAGGAGGTGGTAATTCCCAAATCTCCATCAGCTGGGAACCTAGCATTCAGATCACCTAAGTTTATGGGGGACACCCAAATCAAACCACCACAGGGGCTATTCTGCCAGATGTGCAAGCAGTTCCTCCTGTTTCTGGTTGATTCGCACATTGGCTATGAAGGCTTGAGAAGCTGGGCAGCAGCTCTTGTCTAACGACTTTGCTTCCCAGCTTGCCGGCTCTCTGCACCTTTCTGCCGGGCGGGCCCTGCATTGACCTGGCCAGTGGAACAGGGCTGCCAGCGGGCTGGAGGAGGGTGTGATCAGAAGAAAATCAATCCCTGGACTAACCTTTCCAGGTCCCACAAAGTCCCCCAAGTCATTAGAGAGCTTCCTTGCTGGCTTTTTTTTTTTTTTTTTTTGGTACCCTGAGTGCCCCTGATGAACCAGGTCTCCCCTTGGAGCATCTCAGTGGGTCTGCCAAGATACCAGGGAGATCTCTCAATACTCCCTGCCCAAGAACACTTCCTGGTCCCTTTAAGAGCCCAGCCCTCCTCTGAGTTGGTCTCCTTGGAGAGGGCAGAGATGGGGCAGGCAGGAAGCCATTGTAGGCAGGCTTGGCAGCCCCCCCCCCCCCCCCGGGCCTGTCACTTCTCCACAGGAATTGTTCCTGATGGGGCGGAGGAGGAAGGGGGGCAGGGGCCTCTCTGATGTCCTCTAAGGACCTGGGAGCCACTGTAGCAAGCACAGGGAACGGGGTCCTTGCTTGGTTCTCTCACCCTGGATGGGGGCTGAGGACAGAAGGGCCACCTTCTGCCCCTGCCTTTGTTGCTCCCTGGATGTGTCCCTCACTTGGCACTGGGATGGGTATAGGCCTGGTAGGGCCTACTATGCCATTATCCTGTGGTTTCCTTTCTCCTGAGATCTTGGGGTGAGCTGGAGAGCTGAGGGACTACACAACCAGGGACAAGCCCCCCCCCCCCCCGCAGGGTCATAGAACTTGGAGCAGGCTGTAAACATCTATCCCTGCACAGGCTGGTGGCTCGAACCCCTCAGCCCTCCAGACACCGCCCCCCCCCCCAGCTGAGACTGACCCCAGCTGTTTGTCTGGTTGCCACCTTCTCTCTTTCTGGAGCTTTCCTTAGAACTCTTGGGCCCTCTGGCCCAGGCTCTGAGCCCATATTGCCACAGGCCTTGTCTCCTGACCCCACCCCTTCTCTTCCTGGCAGTGACCCTAATCTATAGATTTCTGTCTCTAGGTCCCTTTTTCTGTTAGCTCCCATGGAGGGGCCCACACCTGGCTTTATCCCTGGCATCCGGAGGACACACAAGTGGGCTCATAGTAGGCATTATCCAAGAGTTGGAGAGTGCCCCATCTTAATGGAGTCACCCTCTTCCTGGGGACTAGAAATCTATTCAGAATGTATTCATTCACTCATTCATTCATTCCTTAAACATATGATCACAGTGACAAGGACTTTCAGCACAGTCTCCCCCTGAGGACACCCACCAGGATGTCTGGCCTTGGTGTAGACCTGCTTGGACATTGGTAGTGCCCCTTGGATGCCATCTGGACCCATGTGTCCTAATGGCTGGGGGTTTGGGAGTCCTTGGTTTTGCCCACACTGGCTGTGCAAGCCCAGATTTTGGATTTTCTATTGCATGATGGGATTAGAGGAGGATGAGAGACCCACCTTCAGGGCCACTGTAAGAGAAGGGCAGTGTCTGTCCCATAGTGTAGGGAGGTGTCTGTCAGGCTACGCCAGCCCTAACTGCCCACTCCACCTCCATGCTCCCTTCTCACACTCTCTTCCCTCTTTTGCCACGTGTGTGTGTGTGTGTGTGTGTGTGTGTGTGTGTATGTACATATGTATGTATGTATGTATGTATGTATTTGAGATAGGGGCTTACTCTATAACCCAGACTGGCCTAGAACTCATTATGTAGTCCAGGCTGGCCTCAAATTCCTGGCAATCCTCCTGCCTCAGCTTTCTGAGTGCTGGGGTTTGGGGTGTGAGCCACCATGTCTGCCTTCTCCTTTTTCTAGACAAGCTCTGATACATGGCCCACAGCTGCTCCCCTCAGATGCGGCTAGAGGGGGCTTCATGGTGGCAAAGGAGTCAGGGCTGGGACAACACATTGGGGCTCAGCCTATCCAGCTCCCCTGCGCATCTCCCGGGAGCCTGGCTTGCTTTGCAGGTCCCGACCTGCCCCAGCTGTGATGCACGCTGTCCCCGCCCACCCCCAACGCTGTGCCAATGTAGTGCTGGAGCTCAGCGTGCTCACTATAGGCAGCCCGAGCCCACTGCTGTACAGGGGCCTGTGCCTGACTACCTGTGGTGGGATGGAGCCTTCTGATACCTCGAGCCTTGGTTTCTGCAACTGTGAAATGGACTGTTGTCATGGTTGATGTCATGCTGGGTGTTGGGAGGGCTTCCCAGAGGACAGCAGCAAGCCTCACGCACCCAGCACCACCTCAGGGACCAGGGGATCATGCTGGCTGTGGGGGTGAGCTGGAGTGTTCCTGGCAGGAGGGCTTGGGACACCCAGGCCGATGCTCAGGGTGTTCAAAAGCCTGAGGGCAGAGCGCAACTAGAGTGAATGGCCCAAGGCGGGAGAGGTTGGCGTGAGGGCAGAGTATGAACAAGTAGACGGAGATGAGTGCTCAGGCCCAAGGGCCCGTGAGGTGCCCGCTCAAACCCCCACACCTTGATTTAGATGCAGGGATGGGGGCTTTCTCGCCGCAGAAGGGACTGAGCAGAGGTAAAATTGCGGTTGGTGGCTATTCCCAGAGAGCAAATAGGAAATATGGGAAGGTGGACAGAGGAACTCAAAGTCAGCAGGGCGGCCCAAGCGAGGGCCCTCATCTCTCCCTTGCCTCTAAGTGGTAGAACGAGAGCGACCGGAGGGGCTGTGGGAGCCAGTGGGCCGTGGAATACAGGGTGGGAACAGCTGGGGACAGAGGCTGCTATGGGTCAGCTGCCTGTTTCCTGACCTTGGTCCAGCAAGGAGTGTGGCCAGGCCCCAGTGAGAGGCTTTGCCCACGTTGTGCCAGACCCGGCAGGCTGAGAAGGGCTCTTTGAGCCAATCACAGTGCTGTATGAAGGGGGCAGAGTGATGTTGCTGCCAGGGTGGTGACATGATGCCCACGGGGAGCACACGGTCATTGCTGTCTGTGGAAGGAGTGGTCGCGATGGATGGGGCATGTTCACAATGCTGTCCTGCCTGGAGGCTGTGGCCATCGCTGACAGTGACAGCTTTGGTGAGTACTGACTGTGTTGTTGACAGTGCTGGGGCTGGTGAGGACTGAGGACGGTGACGGTGTCAGTCCTGTGCAGGTGGGGTCACTGGTGTGGGGGTTGAGGAGGTGCAGGGATCATGTGGTGTTGTCTACAGCTGTTGGGGGGGACAGTGGGGATGGAAGGGTGACGAGGGGTGCTGGCAGTTTGGTGGTGGCAGAGGTGAATGCAGTTGTATTATTTATGGTGGGGTCTGGTGATGCTGGTAGAGGAATGCAGAGGTGATGCTGGTGCAGTGTGTCTGTGGATGGCGGCGGTGGTGGTACTTCTGGTTGATGAGGGCAGTGCTGGTGAGGATGTGGTACTGACTGTATTGATCATGCAGAGGTGGTCATGGGGTGGTGAGGTGATGGCGTGGTCATGGCAGCCAGGTGGTGAAGGCTAACTGCAGAGGCTCTGGGCAGTGACTTGCTCGAGTGGTGTCTCAGTAGTGGCTTTGAAGGTAAAAGTTGCGGTGAAAGGGCTGCAGGATGTGGCCTGGGCTCTGAGGGGATTCGCAGCCCGCTGTGGGAACTGGGGTCCCATGGCACAAACTGCCAACCAACTACAGCAGCCGGTGCGAGTGCCATGGGAAGGGGGAGAGATGCTGGGCTTGTGCCTTGGGGAGATCTGTAACTGCCCGGGAACCCTGACTGAGTTGTGGAGGGCTAACCTGTCCGTCCTGGGGTCTTGTCTGGTCCCAGGTCCCCACTTCATTCAGCTGGCCAGGGTGAGGGTGAGCTATGGATTGGCTTGAGCTAGGGGCTTGCCTGCCAGAGTCCACTGGCCATCAAGTGCAGCTAGGCCAGGGAGTGCTTGTGGGTGGGTGAACTTCCAGTGGGCACCAGTATCTGAAACATGAGGGCTGTGATGTCTGGACAGTGGTCCCTTGGCTGGCAAGGGAGGTGACAGAGCAGGTGTTACATGACTGGAGGGGGGCCACAGGCCTAGATGCGGGACGGGCACCAGGAGCCCGCCTGAGCTGTGGCAGAGTCAGCAGAATCCTATGTCCAGGCCAGGTCACGCTCACTGGGACCCAGCATTCACTCTCCCCACACAGCCCTGGCCTCCGTGACCTGTCTGGGTGGCCTAGGAGAAGAGCCATTGGACACAGGAGAGACAGCTCAGAAGCCAAAAGCTGCGGTGCGGAGCACTGGCGCCGAGCAGAAGGGAGGAGATAGGCATCTGCTGTGGTGGGAACAGGAGCCGCCCCAAAGGCCGTCACACACCCGTGGTGTTGAGAGGGGCTCCGGTGGCGCCAGCCCTGTAGGCAAGGACACGGGATCCAAGGAGTCTGGGATCTCGGGGCCAGGTCAGGCAGATGTCCACACCCCAGGACTGGAGTCCCCGAAACAGAGCCCAGCAGAATTACCCGTACAGAACAGCGGGGTGCAGCCCTCAGGCCCTCGCAGCCAGAGCAGGTAGGAAGTGTGGTTGGCAGGCCTCTCAGATCGGGCGGGACCTAGGCTGGGAAGAGAGCACCTCTGCTTGGGGAAGTGTGTCCAGGTGGGGGCTGGAGACTGGACTGGAGACGGAGCAGGGGTGATGTCTGGGGTGCAGGCGGAAGCCCACTCAGAAGGGTCTTGACGGCGGAGCTGAGAAGCTCTTGCTGCAGAGGTATGAATCCCACCCCTGCTTGAGATCCCCGCTGGGGTGCGCTGTGCCCACTCCTAGCTGTTTTTTCGTGTGTGGGAGGACACTCTATGAGTCATTCACACTGGAGTGTGAATTAGCCCATCAGATCTTAGGGGACCCCGACAGTGCACAGTCTCATTATAGCACCCGCTCGTGGGCTGCACAGGAGGCATCGTGCTGCAGTGAGGGCCCTGGCTTGGTGAGCAGGAGGTGGGCTTGTGGCATTCTCTGCATACTGTCCCCTCATGTCCCTGGAGCACCCAGGTCGCAGAGGTTTCCACCACCCCAAGCAGGTGCAGGCGGGGCTCATGGCCCCTCCCTAGGTAGACAGCTGAGCTCTGGGTGATCAGGAATTCGAGCAAGGGTGGGGCCAAGTCTCTCTGCCCACTTCCCCTTTCTTGGGCTGGATTGGGGGCAGGTATGGGAGCCAGCAGGGGCCCCGAGGGCCGAGTCTGTCCAGCCGCGACACTGTGCCCTCAGCTCTCCAGTGCTCTTCATCCCGCCTGCCATGGACCTTGCGGGGGACTGGTGGGCAGCAGCTCATGGTGATGCTGACCCTGAGCCACCCTCCTTAGGACCTGGCGACGGGGTTGGAGCTCTCCCCTGGGAGCTGAGGCTGGAATGCGGTGCAGGCTGCGCTGCGAACTGTCTGGGGAGAGCTGTGGGACTTGAAGTACTTAGTTCCAGGGTGGCTGGGGTTTAGGAGGGTAGGTCCAGTCCCCAAGGGCCCTGTGGGGGCCTGGGAGCAGTATGTCCTTGAATCCCAGAGGCTTTTGTGCAGAGAATGGTGCAGGAAGGCCAGGCAGAGAGCAGGGGAGGCTGGCGTGGGGGCGGGAGGACTCACTTCCTGTGGCCAGAGCCCGTTGGTGGTGCCCAGCAGAGCCTTGCGCTACTTTACTCTCCCTTCCGACCCGGGGTCTGTGCCGAGATCCCGCCTCACAGGCCTATCTGCAAAGCAGGTGGTGACTTCAGGACTGAGGTTGGTCAGGACCTGTGCTTGGGGCCAGTGGGAGGAAGGAGTGACTCACGCCAGTGGATAAAGGGAGGTTAGGTGTTGGGACTGGAGATTGTCCCCTGGTGCTAACATGAAGGTCACTGGTCACCTTAGCGGGTGCCAAGTAGAAATGTCCCTATGGAGGGTCATTAGTGTCTTGCAGAGGGTAGGCAGCAGTGTCCGCATCCATCTTGAGACCCTGGGAAGGAGGCCTCGTCTGGGTCAGGGGGAACCCTGTGCAGTGTGAGGGGAAGTTTGGGCTTGGCCTGAGGCCCTGTCTGAGCGGGGAGGCCAGAGCTTGCCCTGAGGTCTTATCTGAGGGCTGGGTTGCCCTGCAGCCCTGTCTGAGTTGAGGAGAGCTAGCCTGTTCTGGGGCCTTCTCTGGGGGTTCCAGGTCCCCACCTCACTCGACGAGAGGTTCTGCTGTGATTGCGGGTCCCTGCTCATCCGATCCAGGGAGGTGTCACTGACTTGGCTCCTTCACTAGCCCTGGACTTGCTGGGGGCCGGGAGGGTGAGCAGTGGGGTGACCAACTCAGACTCCTCAGTTCTGGCCCAGGATGGGGACCTGGGTAGATGACCAGATAGTTCACACGGCTGAGGCTCAGAGAAGAGGTGGCGATGGTCTGCACTGTGGCGTGGCATAGCATACAAGAGAGTGGTCCGAGAAGAGCAGATGGCCCTACAGCAGGAAGGCTTTCAGTCAGACTTGAGGGCTACCAGCTGTTGGTCTTAAGTGGGTGCTTGTCGGACTGCAAGCTTGTTTGGCCTGTCCGGGTGGAGGTGTGTCTGCAGCGCCCTGAGTGTCCCCCAGGACAACCCCGCCACGCTCGCTGAAGCGCAGTCTCCCTCTGAAGTCGAGCTTGCAGGACGCTCCGTGCTTGTGCTTGCTTAGACTGCAGCTCCCTGCGTGGCCGGGCTGGGCCGGGCGAGTCAAGATTCTGCCTTGTCTCAAGGGCCTGCTCAGATCAGTGTTTCGTCTGGGTTCAGTTGGGGACGCCGGGGCAGCAGTGGAGGAGAGTGGGAATCTAGGCCCGCTGCTGTCCTGCTGTGTGGCCTCAGTCCACTGCGCCCCTCAGAGCTCCCTTTCAATGCCTACAAAGCTGACCTGGGGCTCCTGCTGAGACGGGAGATGAAACGCACCGGCTGCACGTGGGGTGGCAGCCATGCTCCTGGTACACACGTGGCTGACTGCTGGTGGGCAGGCTGAGGTAGCTAATGTGGCTCTCCAGACAGCTTACAGAGGCCAGCCTGCCCCTCCCCCTGTCAACGTGACCACTGGTTCTCTGGACCACAGGGGTGCCCCTCTTTAATCCATGATGGTCTGTACCTAGAGGGATGGGCCCTGGTGACCCTCGGCAGCCTCACCTCCTCAGTCCCTGGGGCGCAAAGCTAACATGCCACAGCAGAAGCTTCCGGGTGGCACCAGCTCCTTGGCTGGCGGTCTCCCAGGCGGTGGCTGGCAGCTGTCAGCCTGGCGCCCTGTGGACCTGCCAGGGCTGTTGGGAACCTGCCAGGCTGCTAGCCTCAGCCATCCTGGCTCCCCTTGCCCCACCTCAGGGTGTTGCTCCCTCAAAGTCCTCCCAGCACCCCTTAGGCAGGTGGGACAGCAGAGAGCCCAGAGTCCTTCTCATGTGATCAGCCATACGGTGGGAACTGTGGACAGGCCCATAGCTGCCCACTGGGGGCAGGTGGCCTGGTTGTCTGTTCTGGTCATCGCATCTAGTCAGGCTTGCAGGGTGGGGCTGTCCGCCCCAAGAGAGGGTCAAGTCACTAGGGCTCCCTGCTCTGGATGGATTGGGGACACAGAGATAGCCAGGGGGGCATGCCTGGCACGTGAGTGCAACCTTAGAAAGATTGGCAGGGAGTACAGAATCTGGGGTGTTGCTTGGAACTTGGGGCTTTCTAGGGACCCTGTGTTCCTTTCTCTGTGCCTGCAGCCTGTGGTCGGTGGTACCTCTGCAGTCTCGGGTGGGGAGAAGGGGGTTCTGTAGTGCTGGGGACACAGGGTGGCAGGCTGGGGGCAAAGTCACCTGAGCAGTTCAGATCCTCAGCTCCTATCCCAGAGTCTGGGGTCCTGCAGTTGGAGGCACTGTGGTGGTCCTTTGGTGTCTGTGAGCATTGGATGGGCCAGAGGTGTTCCTGGGAGCCAAACAGCCAGCAGAGTACGAGCCCTTTTGTAGCTTGTGTCTATTTCATATCCTCTTGGAGAGAGGGAGCCCTCAGGTGGAGGACTGTGGCCTCCAACCCCAGCCACCAAGGCCAGGGACACAGGGCTTCTGCTGCCCTGCATTTCAGTGTGAGCGGACAGGGCTCTGGAGTCAACTGCCCACAGCAACCCTGCAGAGCTCAGGCCAGCACCTGGGCCCTCCTCCTTGCCCCGCCTGTCACCTGGGGACACTGAAGGAGACCCAGATGCTAAGGGCTTTCTGGGGACTGTGACTCAGTGGGTCTTGCTGCTTTAGGGGCTGCTGAGAAGGGGAAAGAAAGCCAAGTGCTGCCACCACCACCCAGAGTCAAAGGAGACCTCAGGCTCTTGACCCTCCGAGTGGCCGTAGCTGGCAGCATGTGCTGCACCCCAGCCGTGGGCCTGGTGGGGGTCCAGCCGCTCTTTAGAGATGATCCAGTGCTGGTAGAATACTCCCGATGTGCCTGCTCAAGGGCCAGGCTTGTATGAGGCTCACTGGCTCTGCTGCAAGGCAGAGTACTCATTTAGAATGCAACCAGGACTTGATTCTGGGCTTCGGGGGTTCCCACTGGCACAGTAAAAGTGGGCTGGAGGAGGCCGCCACTGGGAGTGGGAGCTGAGCTTCAGCAGTCAAAAGTACCTGGGTTCAAAGAGCTGGCTTGGTCTCCTGAAGTTTTGGGCAACATTCTGGGTCTGAGGAATTGAAAGGCCTTGCCTGCCTTATGCTCAGGAGACTATACCCAGCTGTGGCTCCTGCAGGCTCACTTCTGGGACGCTTCTGCTCACGTCCACCCTCCAGCCCAGAGCCTTGGAGGATAGGGACTGAGCCCCAGAGAGGGGCTCCTTGACACTTTGCTTTCTGCAAGGCGGGCCCAGCTTCAGGGCTGGTGGGTTAGGAATGGACTCTGGGAAGTTTCTGGACAGAGGACTTGGCTGCCTGGCAGGCCCTGGGGGGATGTGGTTTGGTAGCAGCAGAAGGGGGAGGAGGAGTGGTTGGCGGAACTGTTCAGATCCAGCACACCGACAGCCTAGCCTGCACTTTGCTTAAATGAAATGGGGCCAATGGAGGCCCGAGGACAGCGGGAGGGGCCTGGGTCAGACCTCAGAGGGAAGTTTCCAGCGGCGCACCGCTCCCTTGCGGGGAGCGCGGCGTTTGTCCCCGATAGGAAAAGCCACCAGGGGTGGCCAGGCCGGGAGATGGAGCTGTCCCAAGGTCACCAGCTCTGAGGAGCCCTGGGCTGCGGGGCTGGGGCGCTCGGAAGCGGCCCCTCGCGCGCCCCCGCGCCGCCTTCCTGCGCTCAGGGCCTCGGACGGCGGCGCGGGCGGGCGATCGGCTGCCGGGCCCCGGGCCAGCTCCCGCCTCCCGCCGCCGCTCCCGCGCCCCGCGCTCCCGCGGGCTGGCTGCGCTCCGCGTCTCCGGCGCGCGGCGGGCGGTGCAGAGCGCGGCCATGGGCGCCGGGGCGGCGAGGCCTGGCGGCGGGGCGGGCGCGCGGCGGCGGCGGGCGCAGGGCCGGGCCGGGCGGGCGGGCGCGGGGCCCGGGCGCCGCCGCTGACGCTGTCTCCCGTCCCGCCGCCCGCAGACCCTCCTCCTCCGCCCCCCCGCAGCTCGGGCCCTGGTCGTGGCGCGGCTGCCGCACGGTGCCCCTCGACGCCCTCCGGACGCGCTGCCTGTGTGACCGGCTGTCCACCTTCGCCATCTTAGCCCAGCTCAGCGCCGACGCGGTGAGCCCCGGCGGGAGCGGGGCGGGGCGGGGGGCGGGCGGGGACGGGGCGCGCGTCGCATCGCGGGACTGCCGGCGGACCCTTCCTGACCCCCCGGGGTCCCAGCGCCCGGCCGGCCTAGAGATGGTGAGTGGGAGTGGGGCAGGTGGCGCTTGGAGTTGGGGACCCTTAGGAAGTGACTGATGGGTGGGTCCGCTCTCCACCCACTCTCCTTGGAGCCTGGGACCTTGGAGAGCTCCCGTTCCCTAAGCGAATCCTGCCTGGGTCTACTGGCCGGGACTGGGCCTGGCAGACCCCTCTACTTGTCCCTGGCTTGCCAGGAAGCAGGGGAAGGGTGAGATGCCACCATCTCCGCTTCAACCCGCACCCTGGTGGGGCCTGGGCTGCGGAGGTGGCTGCGTCCCCAGGCAGGGCTTTGGGGATGGCTGAGGCTGCTGGGCCTGGCCCAAGTCCCTAGGCAGGCCCCATGGTCTCAGGGGCCTCCTTTTTGTTCCTAGTGATTCTTGTGGGGGCTGCTGGTTTCTATGGCAACGGCATCTCGGGCCAACCTGCTGCCTGGGGCTCTGGGTGCTGGCCCAGCCCACTGTGCCGGTGGGCTCTGCCCCAGGGCCCCAAGGAAGGCCTGAGAGGAGGGTGCAGAGTCCCTGGTGGGGGGATGATCTGGACTCTGGCCCTCAGCCTGCCCCTCAGCCCTTAGGCCCCTGCCTCAGTGGAAGGGGCCAGGCGGGAATGGAGAGCTGGCTAGGGGCCTCAGCATTTCCTGGTGTTGGCAAGCGAATTTTGCCCCACTCAGGGCCCAGACTCCATCTAGACAAGGCTTGAGGCCTCTCAAAATGCCTGGCCACTCTTTCTACTCTGAAAAGTGGGGAGGACACATCTTGTCAGCTGGGGTCTCCCATAGGGTCACAGCCAGCCTGGACTTGAGTCACTGCTACCTCTTTATTAGGCTGGGAAACTGAGGCTTGGAAGGGGTTGGCTCAAAGTCCAGGGTGAATATGAGCTCTTGCCACTTGCCCCTGTGTGCTCTCCCACCAGGAAGCCCTCTCAGGTAGGACTGCCTGTGTTGCTGGGTCCGTAGGCAGGGTACAAGCAGCAGCCAAGGTTGCCCTGGGTCCGTAAGCAGGGTAGGAGCAGCGGCCAGGGTTGCCCTGGAGGCTTCCTGGAAGAGGTGGCCGTGCATTGAAGGCAGTGAACTGTTACTGCATGACCTTCTTTCTGGGGATTCTGGGTGCTGGCCTGGGCAGCACAGGTGGCCACTGTGCCTTAGAAGGTGTGGGCAGGACCAGAGCCAGGAATGACACTCCTGTTCTCCCGGCCATAAGAAGTCGGTGTGGGCTCCTGGGAGCCCAGGCTTGCCCCTTACACACAGTGTGACCCTTGGCCAGCCTTCTGTCTTCCAGAGACTCCCTTCCCCTTGTGAAATGGAAGGAGCCGTATATCCTGAGGGCAACTGCTGGTGTAGGCTGAGTCTTCCGAGCAGGCAAGGCTGAAGAGGGACGATCTTGAATCTGGGAGAGCAGATAGGACCTAGGGTCTGGGCCTTTCTAGAGTGGGAACAGTGAGGCCACCCTGGGGCAAACAGGCCACCAGGTCCCCATTTGGTGTGGTAGGGATCCATGACTGCCTGAGGACTTCTAGCATTAGGCAGTGGTCACCAAAGTAGGGTGCTGGCTGGCATTTCCAGGCACCCTGTGTCTGTACTCCCAGACAAGATACAGGCTGAGTGCTCAGACCCTGGAACTGAAGGCAGGCAGTGCCTCTCAGAGCCTCAGTTTCCCTGTCTGTGTGATGGGACAGCAGTGGGCCCTGCCTGATCTCAGGACTGACCTCAGGACTCCTGCAAAGGCTGTCTGTGTCTAGCTTGTAGCCCTGCCCCCTCTCCTTTCCACCTGACCGCTCACCTGCCCACACTCACTGCTTGGGGGTGAGCGCTCACCCAAGGCTCTGAGTGGAGAGGGGCTAGAACTTCAGGTGAGACTGTGTTACGTGCTGCTGGTCATTACCCTGTCCTGTACCCTGTGCCCAGGCCACAGGGATTCCAGCATGAGTAAGGACAGGGCAGGATCATTGGTTCCTGGGGCTGGAGGCTTAGGCAGGCCTTAGTGGTATCCTCCAGTCCTGGGCTTAAGTGTTCAGATGGTCCAGCAGCCAGGCCGGAAGAGGAGAGGCTGGGGCAGGGGGTTTGGGAGCAGGCAGCATTTTTTCCCCCTTGGGTCTGGGTGTGGGTCTGGGTGGAGTGTGGGAGGAAGAGGTTTGGAACTGGGTCCTTAGGGGTGCACATGGGTTTACCAGCTGAGCTTTGTGGGGAGGGAGGAATGACAGCTATTCCAGTGAGGTGAGAAAGGTGGGAGCTGCGGGAGGACATGGAGCATGGGAGAGACAGGTGTGGGGCTGAGGGCCGGAGAAGCAGAAGCAGACAGGGTAAGGTTAGCAATGAACTTCATCTCAGGTGGGAGGAATGGGCTGAGGCTGGCAGCAGGACCAGAGGCCACAGGGACTCCAGCATGGGTAAGGACACGGCAGGACAGCCCAGTTGGCTGCAGGAAGGTGGCCAGGGCTGAGTTAGGTGGCTGTGGAGAAAGACGGGTCCTCCTCTCCTTAGCCGTCAGGGCTGTGCTGGCACGTGGCTGTTTGGAAGGTAGTGCAGCATGGGCAGAGGACGTGCGCCCAGGACACAACAGCATCAAGGGACTTCTGTCCAAACAGGGACTTGAGGTGTTGGTGGAGATGGGGTACATGGCACCCAGCAGCTGGGGTGATGAACTGGGCGGGATGTGCAGTGAGGGAGACAGACTCGGGGCCCAGGCACTGGCCCGGAGCCAGGGTGTGGGCGCAGCTGCCTCTGGGCTGTGGCTGTGGCTGTGGCTGTGGGAGGTGAGTAACTGCTCTGAGTCACACCTGTGCGTGGGATGAGCCACCTGCCCTGAGCTGTGGTGGGAATGGTCGCGCAGCGTAGCCGGGCCGTAGTAGTAAAGTCTATGAAGCCAGTCTGTGCTGTTGCTTCTGTGACATGAACCAGATTATTAGTCATTGGTGGCCACGGCCAGTCCTGAGTGTGACCAGGGTTGGGGCTCCGTGTGTAA
Organism: Jaculus jaculus; assembly: GCF_020740685.1. NCBI lineage: Eukaryota > Metazoa > Chordata > Mammalia > Rodentia > Dipodidae > Jaculus > Jaculus jaculus. Next base: position 196,683,844 of record NC_059103.1, on the reverse strand, counting down.
CTGGGATCAGAATCAGAATGTGGCCACCATTGTCCCTCTGTAGGTCCAAGGTCAGGATGCAGGTTATGGTTGGAATTCAGGTTGGGAGTATGTTTGGGATCAAGGCTTAGCACGTAACATAGGTCAAGGTTTAGCCTGTGACTGGGTGCAAGTCAAATTGTGGCAGGGTCCACAGAGCTTGGGGTCAGGGATGTCAACCTCTTGACATTGTATCATGACATGGTCATCTACACAGGCATTTGGGCACACTCGTAGTTATCTTGAGGCCATGTGTGACCCGCAGGGCAGATTGGACACACCTTCAGGCTTAGTCAGGAGTCAGGGATTACTTCTGTGGGCATTTGGGAGCCATCGACGGCACTGGAGTAGGGACAGGACAGAGGTGGCATTGCGGGCAGGGCCACTCCAGGGGATGAGGTTGGCAGGATCTGAAGCTGGACTAAGGCGTTCACATGGTGGACGGGCCGCAGCTGTGGAAACAGCACTCTAGGAAAGACGTTGATGGGCGAGCCCACCAGTCTGGGGGCCCAAGGGAAGGTAACGGGCAGCAGAGGTCAGTTCACGTGGAGTTCGGAGAGAAGAGCCAGCCACACGAAAGTCACGGCAAGAACACTGGGCAAGAGGAGCAGCCAGGGCAAAGGCCCTGGGGCAAGCTGAGCTTGGCATAGGAGCTGGTCTTCCACAGTGGATAGTTTGGTCCTGTCTCCTGGGATTTGGAACCCAGCTCTGCTCTTGTCCTTGAGGTCTCCGGGGTGACCCTCCTGATGCAGCCTGGGGTTCTCTTAGCACCTTTGCTTCCAGGATGTTGCTGTCCCCTCCCAACAGCATGCAGAGATGGGCGAGGGCTGTCAGGAGTGGCCCTGAGCCAGTTGGGAGGGGCGGGCGGGTTGTGGTGGCTGCCAGGCCTAATGAGGGCAGACAAGGCAGATGGCCACAGAGGTCGGGAGAGAAGCCAGCCATGGCACGGGCATAGCCACTTGCTCTGCTTCCTGTGACCTGCCCAGAGCCTTGCAATGTTTGTCAGCACTGCCCCCATCTGTCCCTGGCGGCAGGCTTCATCGATAGAGTCGCAGCAGTGTGACTGTGATCCCAGAGGGCCTGGAGGACGGTGGGGGGGGGGTGCATTAGTGTATCCGCTTGCCCTCTTCAGGAGTGGTTTATGGGTGAGACCCTGTGGCTGGTCACCTGGGTCTCCAAAGGGCTCAAACGCCTAGAGTAACGTAAAGGCCTGCCTGGAGGCAGTGGCTTTCCAGCTTCACGCTGGAGGGAGGAGGAAGTGAGTCTCTTTGCATACGAGACATGGCTGGAGCCCAGGCACCCACCACAGCTGAGTGGGCTTGGTGGCAAAACCAGGGGCAAGTGCCTACCTGCTTATGCCGTAGGGGCATGTGACTTCATGTGTCTCAGGTAGAAGCGTGTCTGGGGATGTGTCTGGCATGTGGCCGATGTCACCCTGAGAGTAGACCCCCACCTCAGGTCTTCTTTGTACTTGGAAGCAAGAGGGGAGAGGGAAGGCCAGGAGGGGCAGGACGTGGGAGCAGAGCTTTAACACTCCTGTGCGGTGGCCTGGGACACCGTGTGGTTTGTGGTGCAGGCTGGGCACTGTGGCACTGCTCGGGGGGAGCACACCCCTGTGTCAGAAGCCTCCAGCCTGGCATCTTCGGGCTGGTGGTAGTGGCATCTGTGGGTCTTGAGAAGGAACAGGTAAGGCCAGGTGGTCAAGGCGCTGGCTGTGTGCACAGGAGGAGTCCTGTTTAGAGGGAACCCCACAAAGGCCCTGAGATAGAAACAGAAGGCAGCCCAGTGGCCTTTTTAGGGGGCTGAGGAGACTCAGCCCAGCAGGGAGGGGAACACCACGATGTGCGAGGTAAACTGAGCCATGTGCCAGGGCAGGAGAAGAGAGGAAAGAGCTATGGAGGGAGCGAGGGGAGGCAAGGGTGGAGGGAGGAGTTTCAGGGTGGGCACCAAGGGAGTTGGGGTGTGGGCACCAGGCTGGGGGCCTAACAGCTGACAGTGAGAAAGGGCTGGGTCCTGTGCCTCCCCAGCCCCGTCTGTGACGTGGGGATAGAGCTCCTGGAGCTGAGAGTCTACAAGTGACAGAGGCTTGTGACTTGTTGTCAGGCTTGGCCAGTGACTGTCATCATACAAGGGGGCCTGTCTTCAGAGAGGGACAGGAGCTGCCCCCAGGGATGGGCCAGCAGAGAGCGTCCTAGAGCTGGGTGAGAGCGGTCAGGAGTCTGCGGCTGTGCAGAACCTGGGCTGAGCTTTGGCCTGTGGGCCACTGCACGGTAGGCGTACTGGCCTGCGTTTCACTCCCATCTCTCCTCTCCTCAGAACATGGATAAGGCGGCTGTGCCATCTGTGACGCTCATAGTGGGCTGCGGCGTGTCCTCGCTCACCCTGCTCATGCTGGTCATCATTTACGTGTCCGTGTGGAGGTAGGTGCCCACCCCAGGCCGAGAGCTCCAGCCTGCTGTGCACCATCCCTCTACTTTTGGCATGGACGCCACACCCCTACCATGCCACCCTCTCTGCCAACCACCAGGGCCTGCATCCGCCACTTCATCCCACCTCATCCCCCATCTGTTCCAGGTTCCTGAATACTGCTGCCACAAGAGTTATGTTGCTGGTAGGGCTGCCAAGGAAGGGAGGGTGTGTGTGGCACACCACCACACAGGTCCCCATTTGTATTGTCCTCTGCACTCTGACGGATGCCAGCTCTGATCCCACGCCTCAGCATACTGAGAAGCTGTCTCTTGCCCACTTGGCATCCCTGAGGCTGTCTGATTTCTCCAGTGTCCTCACAGCTGGGCCTACAAGCCGCAGCTCCCCAGGGCCTGGGAGAAGTCACAGGGCCCAGCGCCTCTGCTCACCCTGCTGTGGACTCGAGGGCCCTGGCTTAGTAGGGACTCTCATGCACATTGCAGGCCCTGTCTCCCCATGTGTGGGCTGCAGGGCAGCAGAGACTGGCTAGCACCCACAGGAGGGCTGATACAGGATGTATCATGTATACTGAGAACATGCCTGAACCAGGCATGTCTGAACCAGGGGGTGCCTGTGGGAGCAGCAGGGACACACTTGGGTCAGAGTGTCAGGCCAGATGGCTTCAGATGTGTGTGGACACAGGAGCATGTGCAAATAGGGAGGCTCTCTCGCTGCCTACCTGTGTCCAGATCCACCTGGTAGCTTGCTAGAGGAGGTGAGCTGAAGGTCACTGCACAGGCAGAGATGAGCAGGCGCTCCTCCTGTGACCAGAGGTCAGGCAGGCGACCACATGATGGCAGTCGATAATCAGAACCGACTGCCGGGCTGCTGCTTCATATCCACAACCAGAGGTCGATGTGGCCAGTGGGGGAGGGGCGGCCTGTGCAGCTGCTAGCAGCAGGCGTCCTCTGTGTCCTGTCCAAGGGCAGAGCATCCAGTACACCTCCCACTGGGAACCATTGCCACCAGCCCCTGGGGACCCTACAGCATGTGGGGCTAGGGGCTCAGAGATGCCACCATTAGCGCTGACCTGGTATGGAGGCTTAGCATCTAATTTTCAATGCGCGTTATGTGAGCCCTCTTGTGCTAATGGTACCATGTGAACTGGAGATAGGGACCAGTAGCGTGTAAGGACATGGGGACCAGGCAGGGAACATGGGCTGCCTGCTCAAGGTTATGTAGTGCATCTAACTTGCCAAGGCCTCCAAGGTGCAGCCATGGACTGTTTATTCTCTGCCTGGCTGGCTCTCAGTTCCCGCGGCTACAGTTGTCATGGTGGCAACAGTGGTAATGATGGTGGTGATGGTGATGATGATGGAAATGGTTGTGTGATGTGGCAGTGAAACTTTTGGTGGAAATAGTGATAGTGGTGAAGGTGGCCATGGAAGAGATTAGCTATGGTGGTGATTGTAGATGTGGTGGTGAGTGTGGCTGTGGTGGTGAGTGTGGCAGTGGAGTTGAGTGTGGCCGTGGTGGTGGTGAGTGTGGCTGTGGTGGTGGTGAGTGTGGCCATGGTGGTGAGTGTGGCTGTGGTGGTGAGTGTGGCCGTGGTGGTGAGTGTGGCCGTGGTGGTGGTGAGTGTGGCCGTGGTGGTGGTGAGTGTGGCTGTGGTGGTGAGTGTGGCCGTGGTGGTGGTGAGTGTGGCTGTGGTGGTGGTGAGTGTGGCCGTGGTGGTGAGTGTGGCCGTGGTGGTGAGTGTGGCCATGGTGGTGGTGAGTGTGGCCGTGGTGGTGAGTGTGGCCATGGTGGTGGTGAGTGTGGCCGTGGTGGTGAGTGTGGCTGTGGTGGTGGTGAGTGTGGCCGTGGTGGTGAGTGTGGCCATGGTGGTGGTGAGTGTGGCCATGGTGGTGAGTGTGGCCGTGGTGGTGATTGTAGATGTGGTGGTAAGTGTGGCCGTGGTGGTGAGTGTGGCCGTGGTGGTGAGTGTGGCCGTGGTGGTGAGTGTGTCTGTGGTGGTGAGTGTGGCCGTGGTGGTGGTGAGTGTGGCCATGGTGGTGAGTGTGGCCGTGGTGGTGGTGAGTGTGGCCATGGTGGTGAGTGTGGCCGTGGTGGTGAGTGTGGCCGTGGTGGTGATTGTAGATGTGGTGGTAAGTGTGGCCGTGGTGGTGAGTGTGGCCGTGGTGGTAAGTGTGGCCGTGGTGGTGAGTGTGGCCGTGGTGGAGAGTGTGGCCGTGGTGGTGAGTGTGGCCATGGTGGTGGTGAGTGTGGCCATGGTGGTGAGTGTGGCCGTGGTGGTGGTGAGTGTGGCCGTGGTGGTGATTGTAGATGTGGTGGTAAGTGTGGCCGTGGTGGTGAGTGTGGCCGTGGTGGTGAGTGTGTCTGTGGTGGTGAGTGTGGCTGTGGTGGAGAGTGTGGCCGTGGTGGTGAGTGTGGCTGTGGTGGTGGTGAGTGTGGCCGTGGTGGTGGTGAGTGTGGCTGTGGTGGTGATTGTAGATGTGGTGGTGAGTGTGGCCGTGGTGGTGAGTGTGTCTGTGGTGGTGAGTGTGTCTGTGGTGGTGAGTGTGGCTGTGGTGGTGAGTGTGGCTGTGGTGGAGAGTGTGTCTGTGGTGGTGAGTGTGGCTGTGGTGGTGGTGAGTGTGGCCGTGGTGGTGGTGAGTGTGGCTGTGGTGGTGATTGTAGATGTGGTGGTGAGTGTGGCCGTGGTGGAGAGTGTGGCCGTGGTGGAGAGTGTGGCCGTGGTGGTGAGTGTGGCCGTGGTGGTGGTGAGTGTGTCTGTGGTGGTGAGTGTGGCCGTGGTGGTGAGTGTGGCCGTGGTGGAGAGTGTGTCTGTGGTGGTGGTGAGTGTGTCTGTGGTGGTGGTGAGTGTGGCCGTGGTGGTGGTGAGTGTGGCCGTGGTGGTGGTGAGTGTGGCTGTGGTGGTGAGTGTGGCTGTGGTGGTGAGTGTGGCCGTGGTGGTGGTGAGTGTGTCTGTGGTGGTGGAGAGTGTGGCCGTGGTGGTGGTGAGTGTGGCTGTGGTGGTGAGTGTGGCTGTGGTGGTGGTGAGTGTGGCCGTGGTGGAGAGTGTGGCCATGGTGGTGAGTGTGGCTGTGGTGGTGGAGAGTGTGGCCGTGGTGGTGAGTGTGGCTGTGGTGGTGGAGAGTGTGGCCGTGGTGGTGAGTGTGGCTGTGGTGGTGGAGAGTGTGGCCGTGGTGGTGGTGTGTGTGGCCGTGGTGGAGAGTGTGGCCGTGGTGGTGGTGAGTGTGGCTGTGGTGGTGAGTGTGGCCGTGGTGGTGAGTGTGGCCATGGTGGTGAGTGTGGCCGTGGTGGTGGTGAGTGTGGCTGTGGTGGAGAGTGTGGCCGTGGTGGTGAGTGTGGCTGTGGTGGTGGTGAGTGTGGCCGTGGTGGTGGTGAGTGTGGCCGTGGTGGTGAGTGTGGCCGTGGTGGTGGTGAGTGTGGCCGTGGTGGTGAGTGTGGCTGTGGTGGAGAGTGTGGCCGTGGTGGTGGTGAGTGTGTCTGTGGTGGTGAGTGTGGCCGTGGTGGTGGTGAGTGTGGCTGTGGTGGTGAGTGTGGCCGTGGTGGTGGTGAGTGTGGCCGTGGTGGTGAGTGTGGCCGTGGTGGTGGTGAGTGTGGCCGTGGTGGTGGTGAGTGTGGCCGTGGTGGAGAGTGTGGCCGTGGTGGTGAGTGTGGCCATGGTGGTGAGTGTGGCCGTGGTGGAGAGTGTGGCCGTGGTGGTGAGTGTGGCCGTGGTGGAGAGTGTGGCCGTGGTGGAGAGTGTGGCCGTGGTGGTGAGTGTGGCTGTGGTGGTGGTGAGTGTGGCTGTGGTGGTGGTGAGTGTGGCCGTGGTGGAGAGTTTGGCCATGGTGGTGATAATAGTTTGGCCATAGCAGTGCTGGCAGAGGTTTATTTGTTTTTAGTTAATTTCCTCATGCTGTGAAAATAGCATGACCATAGCAACTTAAGGAAGAGCCTACTTTGACTCAGTTTGAGGCTCTTGTCGACCATGGTGGCGAAGGCAGCTGGAATGTGAGATGGCTGCTCCCATTGTCTCTGCAGTCAGGAAGCAGAGAGGTGAATGCGAACATTCAGCTCACTTCCTCCTGTTATTCAGCCCCGGACCCTCATCCTTGGATGGTGCTGCTCACAGTTGGGGTGGGTCTTCTCATCATTAACCTGATTAGAAACTCCCTCACGAACATGCCAGAGGTTCTTTTCTAAGTCCCATGCAGTTGACAATGAAGAGTTGCCATCCTAATTCTACCCCTTATCCATTTGACACCTAATTACATCACTAAATCATGACATTCCACTCCCTCCCTGCAAAGCTTCATTTCATTTCATTTAGTCCATCTCTTAAGTCCCTGCAGTTTTTAACAATCCCAACACTGTTCAGAAGTCCAGTCTCCTTTGAAACAAAAAATAATTACTTTACCTAAAAGCCCCTATAAAATAAAAACGCATTACATTCTTCCAACGTATGATGAATAAAATTCCCAGGCATAGCAAGGAAATATGGGACTAAAGCTAGTCAGGGACCCAGCAGGGCCAACACTAACTTGCAGCTCCATGTCCAGCATCTGGGCTCATGGCGGAACCACTGGTCTTCACCACTTGGTTAACCCCACTCCTCCAGCAGCACTCAGAGCCTCGCTCGTGGGCCGGTTCTGCTGTGAGCCTCTGGCTTTCCTCAGCAGCCGTGCTGAGGTCCTGGCTTCTCCACCATTACAACTTGGGCTTCGCCTTCAAAGCTTCACACGTCGGCCTTCCTCGCCTCTTGCAGGGACTCCGACCCTGCCACACATTGCCTGGCCTTAGTGGCCTTCTGGAACCATGGCGTTCCATGACCCCGCGATCCTTCATCTCCTATGCCTGAGGCCAGTTTCCTGTGGGTGCTGCAGCCAAGTTCTGGTGCCAGCTTCCAAGGAGACTGGTCCTCTGGGAGCACTGCTGCATTAGCTTCTGTGAACCTTCTAGGTTGACCTGGGCACACATTTTCCTCATTAGTTGCTTCCAGCAGAGGGCCCTCCTCTCAGGGCCATTCCCAGGGTCAACTCCAGCCTGGACAAAGTTTTTCCACAGATTTGTCCCAGAGGCTTGTTTCGATGGTGATTCTAAATCTCACTGAATTGACAGTCAAGACGAGCCACCACAGTGCTCGGGGCAGCAATGGTGGCGAAGATGATGGCAGGAGGAAGTGGAGCTCTGGGCCTGGGCCAGTCCACGTGGCTGGTCTTTGTGGATACGAGGTCCCGTTGAGTGCTGACCTCAGGATCTGGCTTCTTCCTTAGGTACATCCGCTCAGAGCGATCCGTCATCCTCATCAACTTCTGTCTGTCCATCATCTCCTCGAATGCTCTCATCCTCATTGGACAGACCCAGACCCGCAACAAGGTAGGTGTCCTCCTGCCTGTCCTGCGCAGCCCCACATCTTCTGCTGGGGTGGGGGAGGTGCAGCCCGGCAGCGTCTCCCACCCTGGTCACCTGAGGACCTTGGGCACTTGCCCTCCCTGAGTACCTTCTTTTTATTGTTCCCATTTCGTGGTCTCCACGTTCCACCCTGCCAGCTAGGGCCCAGAGTCCAGACTTTGCTTTCTCAAGGAGGCACCTTAATATATAGAATAAGAAAAGCTGGACCCCAGTACTCCTGTGTGCTGTGGGTGAACTTCCCCACCTCAGTGGGCTTGCCTGTGATTGCTGTGGGGCGTTGGGATGTGGCTTGCCTGCTCTGGGCCTCTCATTCACCCTTGCCAGCTGGCTGGGCCGGACCCAGGCTTCCGAGTTTGTGGGAGGCTGCGGGTGGTCATCCACCCTGGCAGTCTGAGTTACACAAGCACTCGCCCCTGACCTTGGCCTTCAGGGCAGGCACCTGGGTTGGGTTGCTTCTTGCCTGGTGACTTGGCAGGTCACAGCAAGGACACTGGGCACTGGGTTTATCCCAGCTGCTTTTGGGCACTCATGGGGTGGGCACGGGCCAAGGAGAGTCTTCCTGTCCTTGCTTATCCGCCTCCGCAGGTGGTGTGCACTCTGGTGGCCGCCTTCCTGCACTTCTTCTTCCTGTCCTCCTTCTGCTGGGTGCTCACGGAGGCCTGGCAGTCCTACATGGCGGTGACCGGCCGCCTCCGGAGCCGGCTGGTCCGCAAGCGCTTCCTTTGCCTGGGCTGGGGTGAGCAGGGCAGTGGGGGCGAGGGTGGGCCTGGGTGAGGGGAACCAGGGCAGCGGGGAGTGGCTGGGTGGCCTGGGCCAAGGTGGGTGGCGGGCTGCTCTGCACCTCTTCACATCTTTGTCCCTGCCTGTTGCTTGCTCCTGTCTCCCTGGAGTCTCCATGAGCTCCCCAGAATCCTCCTTTCCCAGGGTCCCCAACCAGTGCTGTCAGTGCTTAGACAGTGGGTAACCGCACGCCCTGCCTAGTGCTTGGGATGTATTTGTGCTAAAAATGACCTGAGATTGAGTTGTAAGGGGCTCACCTGTGAATCTGCAGTCCTGTCCCCTTCTCCGAACCCCCCTTGTCCCACCTCTCCCCTCAGAGTGGCTCTCTGGGAGGGCTTCCCAGGTGCAGCCTGACCCTAGCCCACTGCAAGGCTGGGGTGGTGGGTGGGGCCAGCTCCCTTTCTTTTTTTCCTTTTTCCTTCTCCAGGGCTCCCTGCACTGGTGGTGGCCATTTCTGTGGGATTCACCAAGGCCAAGGGGTACAGCACCATGAACTAGTGAGTCAGGCTGGGGGGGGGGTGTGGGATAATGTTTCACAGCCCCGGGAGCTCCCCCATCTGGCCTACGTCATTAGCCAAGAATAAGATAATGGGCTTCAGGCTTCGGGCAGCCAGCTTCTGCCTAGCCACGGGCAGAGCAGAGTGGGGCGGAGGAGTGTCATGAGGCCGTGAGCGCCTCCTGCCTCTTTGCTGGGACCTGAGCCTCTCAAGCACCCATGAGCCCATGTGGGCGAGGTGTTGATGAGGGGGACCCAGCGCAGCAGGTGTACTCTGGGGCATGGCAGGAACAGGTTCATTTTACAGATGAGGCCCCTTCTTGGCTAGTGCCTGGAATCCTTGAGTGCTGAGCCAGGACACTTGGGATTGTCCTTCAGAGTGAGGTCCCCAGGTGGAGAGAGGATGTGGAGCTCCAATGGGGCTTGGGAGGAGAATAAGTACCCGTGGGGCTGAGTGGATGGCATGAGTGGGGAGCCAGCCACGTGGTGGGGAGGTGGCTGAGATCAGCTGAGTGAGGGGTCAGAGCAAGCCTGATCCACTGTGGAACCCCAATAGGACATCTAGTGCGACCTGAGAGCCCTCACATCTGGGCCATGCTGAGACACTGGCATGTGCTTCTGAAGGACAAAGAGTATTGCTTTGGCCAGAGGGAACATGCTGACAGCCCACTTAAGTAGCCTCCCAGCATTGAGGCTTTTGTGGGCACCATGGCTAGGTCCTCAGGCTGGCAAGCTACAGAGGGTCTAGCCAGGCAGGGGGGCAAAGGTCCAGGAGCTGAGACTGTGGGGCCTCTGGTGTCATGTCAAGGAGGACCTAAGACCTCAAGTGACTGAGCAGAAAGGGTCCCTGCCCATCGAGGGGATCCCCAGAGCTCCTGAAGAGGCCTGCCTTCTCCTCTGCACTGGCTCTGCTTCTCATCTATAGGTGGGGCAGGGGTTGACCGCAGCTGCTAGAGAAGCCCAGAGGAGCCGAACCAACGAGGCACCTGGCTTCTTCTATTGTCATCCAGCTCATGCCCTTCCCTCTTGACACACTGGCTAGCCATGTCCACTCTCCTCCATCAGTGGGGGCAGTGGGCACTGATGTCCAGTCTCGTTTCCTCCCCAGTTGCTGGCTCTCCCTGGAGGGGGGACTGCTGTACGCCTTCGTGGGACCGGCTGCTGCTGTCGTACTGGTATTGACCTGTCCACATCCCTCTCGCCCAGCCCTGGCCCCTGGTGCCTGAGCCCCGGTTTCCTCACCTGCCCCAGGATGGCCTGTAGGTGCCTGTCGGGGTGCCTGGTTTCCAGGATGTGGTGGCTCTCACAACCCCACTCTGACCAGACCTCAGCATGGGCCTTCTTAACCCTGTGGGCACAGCTGGCCTGGCTACTGGGCACTGACTGTATACCAGCCACAAGGCCCGTGCAGGTCTGTTGAGTAGCAGGGTAGGCGAGGACAGATGCACAGACAGACAGACAGCACCAGGGCTAGGGGCCAGCGTTGCTCATCTTCTGATGTCACAGGACTCTTCTTTGCCGGGTCCTCCGAGAGTGTCCTGCCTCGGAAGAGAGGAGTACAAAACCACAGCTTGGGGTCAGCCCAGGGTTGTTAGCCTCCAGGGGGCCCAGCCAAACCTGATTCTAATTCTCGCCTCCAGAGCAGGAAGGACGCGGGAACATCAAGATCTGACCCTATCTGGGAGTATATGTGTATCTCTACCCTCATCTCCCAGTCCTTCCCTCTAGAGGGGCTTGGCACAAGCCCGGCATAGCAGATAGGTGGCAACTAAGTTGGTGACCATATATGGTGTGAGTGGTGAGCCTGGTGTGGGCAGGTGGAAACAGTGAGATGTATGTACGAGGGGCTTAGGCCTTCCCTGTAGTCGGGCTGCTGGAATCCTGCTCCTCAGCCCTCAGAGGTTCCAAGACAGGAGGCAGGTGAGACCAGGGAGGCAACACTGGTCAGTGCCTGTGTGTGGCCGTGGGGCCAGCAGCGATGGGCATCTAGGGGCTCCATGGGCCTGGGAGGGAGCTTGTGAGGCAGGAACCCCATCTCTAGAACCCTGAGCCCTGGCTTCCCCTCCTGTGACAGCTGAGCAGAACCTGCTGCAGGCAGAGAGTCAAGGCCAGGGCCACCCGCCACATAAGCCAGCAGACCTGGTGCTGGAGGATGCCTCCCTCCAGCAGGCTGGCTGTGTGGTGTGCAGAACCCTGGGACCAGAGCATCAGGAGTATGTCCTTCAGGGCCAACCTGAGTCCTTGGGGGTCCTAGCAACGTGTCTGCAGAAGGATGGCCCTAGGGGCCCTTGGGGATTCACTTGCATTTGGGGTGTGAAGTCTGAGCCATGTGTTGTCTTCTGCTCTGGCAGCTGATCAGAGAGAGGCAATGCCCTAGGCTAGGGTCCCCAGGAGGTGGGGGCTTAGGGGAAGTTCGAGAATACCTCTTTATTGGGGCAGTAGCTTGGCTGGAAGCACAGGGAACCCCCAGGTTCAGGTGCCCAGGGAGGTATGGTGTGATTGGGCAAGGCCACAGCAGCAGTCCGTCCCATGGATGGGCTATGAGGGTGTCCTGGTGCTGGGCTCAGAGCTTGCTGGCATCAAGGGGAAGGGCCTGGAGAACGTGTGCAGGTAGACACATGGAGTACAGGCTCTGCATGGGTTACTTCCAGGCCAGCATTGGGAGCTGTCCTGAGAGAACAGCAGGGCACCCTGGGCATGGCCACCACCGACCAGGGCACACATGGGCGCTGGCCCATTCCCGCCTCTGCCTGGCAGGTGAACATGGTGATCGGGATCCTGGTGTTCAACAAGCTGGTATCCAAGGACGGCATCACGGACAAGAAGCTGAAGGAGCGGGCAGGGTAGGCCCTGTGGCCCTGGCGCTCCCCACCTCCAGTTGGAAAGACCCAGAGCCCACCCACCCTTGAGTCCCGTCATCAATCCAACACTGCAGGGCTAGGGGCCTTGGAACAGGTGGGGAAACAGAGGCACAGGATATGAAGGCCTCTGACCAGTCAGTCGCTGCCTGTGCCTCAGTTTTTCCATCTGACCTATGATGAGGTGTAGCCCTGTAGAGCCCCAAGGAACAGTAAGGCTAATTGTACAGAGGCACTTCCTTGCTGGGTTCAGGCTAAGGGGAGGGCACCCTAAGCCCCTAGACCGGGAGCCCATTTTCATGGTCCTTACCCTCCACCACAAGGTTGTTACGTGACCCCCAAGGGAGAACCTTGCCTGTCTGGGGCCTTTGTCACAGGAAGACAGTTGAGACCAAGTGGGTCCCTGCTCCTCCCACAGGCCTCGGGGCACTAGCTCAGGTGGGAGTGAGGGAGCGCACTGGCTGGGGTCCTTGTTGCCTCAGCCCTGGTGACAAGTAGGGTCACAAAAGCTGGGGGAGGGATCCCTGTCCTGCCCTGTCCTATGAGCCCCCCTCCCTGCCCTCTGGGCCCCGCAGCTGGTGTCTGCGTGGGGGTTCCACCCTCCCCTTCCTCCCCTCTGTGCCAGTCTTGCTTAGTGTCTCTGTCTCTTTCTGTCTCTCTTCCTGGCTCCTCCTATTCTGCCAGTGACTTCCCTATGTGCCTGGTGGGCTTTGGCCCTGGTTAGAGCCCTTGAGTAGGCCAGGGAGCTCTGTGTGTGCGTCTTCTGTGGCTGCGGGGTGAACCCTGCGCTGCACGGAGCTAGACTGTGGTCTCACAGGGCAGTGGTTGCCCAGACGCTCTCCCTGCACCGGCCTGCTCAGTTTGTGCTTAGGACAGCTTTTGTAGTGACGTGGTTTTGTTCCCATCTCATAGCTGAGTACACTGAGGTTTAGCGAGGGTGAAAAGCTGATGGAGCTGGGGTCTGAGCCCAACAGTGGACATCCTGGGCCTGCCCTGTCCTGCAGCCTGTGCACACCTGTGCACATATAACCCCCCCCCAGGCACACACATGGGCATGTGTGGGCACACTCACCAGACCTGGCAGGAGACTTGACTCTTGGGCCAGCTCACAGAGATAGGCTCAGCCTGTCCACTTGCCCCTAGGTGACTGGACCGGACCCTCAAGAGGCCAGCAGGTGGATCCCTGCCTTGGCCTGGCCCATGTGGTGACGCAGCTAGATGGGCCTGTGTGGGGGGGGGGGGCAGCATGGCCTCCCCCGGGAGCTTGCTGTTCTGGAGAATGGGAAGTGCAGACTAGAAGGGCCATCACTGGCTAGCCTGGCGCCTTGCAGCCCCACTCACATCTTGCCCCCAGACCTGGGTTCCTTAGGTGGCCAAGAGCCTTGGGCTGTCTCTTCTCTGTTACCCCATGGTTTCGAGGGAACCTATTTGCTTTTGTTTCAGCCTTTGATTTCACTTGCAGTCAGCTGCCCGTGCCCCCCCTCGGGCGCGCCCTCACGTGTGCTGAGTGCGAAGTCCTCTCTGCGGCCGACACCACCTCCGACGCCACCAGTAATGCCATGTTAGTGCCTCACTGCCACCTTGGTCCAGTCCCGAGCGGGCGCTGCTCTCTCCCAAGTCACATTTATTTGTTCCATGTTTTTCTTTCACCTCCTTCGTTTCTGCCGTCCACTCTGGGTTGCTAAGGCAGTCCCGCCCCCTATCCGCTTCTGCCCACAGGGCCCGCAGTCATGCTGCGCACAGACAGGTGGGCGGCGGGCTGGGAGGCGGCAGGAGTGGTCAGGATGGGACCAGAGCCGTCCCTGTCATGCGGGAGGAGGAGCTGTCTGTCCCCTGTTGCTTCCTGAGGCTCCTCACCTTGCTGGCTCGGAGGACTGCGGCCCTGCCCCCACAGGACAGGTGGTGGGCACTGGAGCCCCGTGTGACTGCATGCTGAACCTGTGTGAGTGGGCAAGCACGTGAGTGTGACTGAGGACCTGCTCAGTGTGCAAGGGTACATGAAGGTGCCTGCGTGTAAGTGACTGGACATGTGAAAACATGCATGCATGTGTGAATTTGGAGGCATGTGAGTGTGGGCAAGTGCAGAAGTGTGCATGCAGGGATGCATCTATACAGCCGCATGCATGTCAGTGTGACTGAATATGTGCAAGGGTATGAATGCACACGTGTGTAAGTAGTATAAACGTATGAACGTGTTTATAAGTGTGAGTGTTTTCTGCCTGTGGACATGTGCTCAGGAACATGTGGAAGGAAGTGGGACATAGGCATGGCCCCTGGGGCAGGGTGCCAGGCCCGTGGTCTTAATAATGTGCCACCTACTGGCCGCACAAGGCCCAGAACAAGGCAAGGCTCTGTGGAGGGCAGGGCCACAATCACAGGTGAGCAGGGCTCCCCAGCCTCAGAAGCCATTCTGTCTACATCTGTCCCTGCCTCCTTCAGATCGCAGCTGTGACAGACGCCCCACACCCTAACCCATGCAGCCGCCCCCCATGCTCTGTCCCTGAGCTGGCACCGAACCCAGCAGCTTGGTGACTTGGGAACTACAGGGGTGCAGATGCAGGGCTCCGATTAGGCTGGGTGGGCAAGTCGCAGAGCCCAGCCAAACAGTGTGGCCTGCTCCGGTGCCAGGCCCCCATGCCCTCCTGCCTTTGAGAGGTCAGCTCTGAGAGCCCTTTCGTGGCCAGCACTCCTGCTGTGGTGAAGCCCCCGCAGCGGGGTGGGGGCGGGAGAGCTCTGCTCCAGTGTTAGCTAAGCAGCTGGGGTCCAGGACCTTGGAGGTCAGGAGTCAGCTAGAGGTGGTGACCCGGGGGCTTCAGGCCACCTGCCAGCCACACAGAGGCTGAGCCTGGAGTGCGTCCCCTGTGGGGAGACAGCAGAGCTGACTAGTGGGGGACTGGATCAAAGAGCATTCACTTTGAGAGCTTGCTTGGAGGTTCTAGCGGGGGAGCACAGCTACTTGTATATCCGTAACCCAAGACCAGTCCTCTGTTCGGGCGGGGAAGGGCGTGCATCTTCGGGAGAGACGCACATGGAGCGGTGAGGGAGGAAGCCAACCAGATCAGCTGAACCAACGCTGGCGATCAATGGGGTGACAGATGTCGCAGCCAGATCGCCTTGCATCCAGCATTCACTTTTGAATGAAGAAGAGAGTTTTTGTGTTCTCTGTGTGGTGCGGAAACAGGCTCAGAACTGTGTGACAGCGGGTCACTCGCTAGAAAGTCTGCTGTGCTGTGTGACAGCCACAGGGAAAGAAGGGGACTCACAACGGCAGGGAGGACCCTACTGCTTCCTGCAGCCACAGAAAGGCAAAGGGGCCCAGTGCTGTTAGGGTGTCCTCAAACATGGTCCTTAGCCACCGGAAGTGTGGACAGGGCCAGCAGGGGCCCAGCAGTTGGAGTTTTGTGCTTGCCTTGGGTTCCCTCTGAGAAGGGGCCATGAGAGACTGCACAGTTGGGTGGGGACAGGCAGGGAGGTCCTTACTAGGTCTGATTTGGAGCCCACACTGAGTTCAGGGGACAGCAGGATGGGCCATGAGGTGACTCCCGGCTTAGAACTGAACTGAGAATGGAGGCCCGATCCACAGATCTGAGTGGCACTGACTGGGCAGGGCTGAGGGTCCTGGACACCCTGGCTACGTGGTGGTTGCCATGTCCAGTCAGAGCTGCAGCTGGGGCCAGGCAGCTCGCTGGGGTCACCGCGGCTGGAGGAGGCAGGACGGGGTCTGGACATGGGACGGTGTGGCCTTGGAGGTGAGGACAGCTGTGTTCACAAGGGCCAGGTCCACACAGGTTCTCAGTGCTAGGCACAGCAGTGCTGCCCTGCAGGACGCCTGCCCAGGCTCTGCTGTCTCAGACCTTTTCCTCAACCTCAGAACCCCCAGACTCTCCCACTAACCTTGCTGCCCGAGATCCCACTGGAGGTTCTCTTGTCTCCCATCTGCTTTAAGGGGACAGCAGGCTGACCCCTGTGAGAGGAGGGACAAGTGATCTAACGTCAGCCCCAACCTCTGTTGACGACAGGGGCTCTATTCAGGCCACAGTGGCCCCTGGGAGTCACAGCAGGGCCGGGGCACTTTTCTCAAGTACTGTGTGTCTCACAGCTCTGAGGCAGCACCGTGCTCCCCCTGAGCACAGGGCGAGGCTTGGCCGGTGGGTAAGCCGGGTGGTGACAGAGCCGGGCAGCTTCCCCTGTCAGCTGGGTGCTCCCTGGTGGGGCTGAGGACCAAGGGGCAGGGACGGCTCAGGCTGAGCCTACAGGTGGGCACAGGGGCACAGGAGGGGTGGCTGCAGCCCAGGAGAGGAGGAACGCCCTTTGTCTCTGTTCTTAACTGTCTTGGTCTCTCCTCTGACCCTCTGGCCTTGTCCAGCTGTCGGCTGTCTGTCGTGTGTCTGCCCTTTCTCTGAGCGCCTCCTTCCCTCCCCACAGCCATCTTGTTCTGCTGTCCCTGCCCCAGGGCCTGCAAGATGGAGTTAGGGACCTCCGCGTAGTTCCCAGGGTCCCTGTGCCATTCCAGTCTGTCTTCCCTCCCCTGTCACCTCCTGAACAGGGTCCTGACTCGCTCCCAAAGAGCTCCCCCGCCGTGCTAGCTCCCTTCTGAGCCCTGGGGCCTGAGGGGTGGCCGAGGTGGGGCGGGGAGCGTCAGGAGAGGTGGAGCACCCATGGGCTGCCCTAACGCCCTCCGTCCCCAGGGCCTCCCTGTGGAGCTCCTGTGTGGTACTGCCGCTGCTGGCGCTCACCTGGATGTCCGCCGTGCTTGCCGTCACCGACCGTCGCTCCGCCCTCTTCCAGATACTCTTTGCCGTCTTCGACTCGCTGGAGGGTTTTGTCATCGTGATGGTGCACTGCATTCTGCGCCGAGAGGTGGGCGCCTGGGACCTGGGGACCCATAGGGTGCACCTGTGTCCTGAACCCAATGACTGCCCTGTTGTGTCCAGCGCCTAGCCAGAACTCCTGGGAGTGGCCCCTTCCTGTACAAGACGGCTTCCTCCCGGAGCCAACCCACGAGCTGTGGGATGGCTGAGGCAGCCAAGGCTCTGTGTGGGGGTCTGTAGACTGGGCGAACCAGTGTCAATGCTTGTGGGGTCTACAGACTGGGAGAACCAGTGCAAATGCTTGTGGCATTTTTGTATGTCTTTGCAAAAGGTGAACACACCAGGTTTCTAACTATTACGTCCTAGTGGCCACTGGCTGAGGGCAGGCATGAGGGTGGGTGACAGGTATGGACTTTGGAGAGGTTGAAATGTTGGCAGGTGTGCATCTGACTCCCAAGGGACCGACTCTTGCTCAGGTTGGAGCCAGGATGTGGCTGAGGGGCCAGGAGGGTCCCATCCTCTCCACTTCTCCCTGGAACCTCCTAGAATATGACCCAGGGATTTTTTCAAAAGCATGTGGATGTGAAGAGACAAAGCTCGCCATGGAACAGAGGTTGTGACCTCGGCCGGCTGAAGAGACCAGGCCACAGTGGCAGTGGGGAGACCCCAGGGAACCGAGGAGGGCCTCGGTTTGTCATGTGCATGCGGCGCCATCACCAGCCCTTCATCTGCCCACGACACTCAAGAGGTGCTGCTTGGCTGCAGGCCCCGTGACACGTGGGGGCCTGAGGCAGCTCATGGGGAGGCAGGAATTCCCAGGTCCCTTCCTACCACCCCAAGGGAAACACCACTCGCACTGGCCACCGGGTGGCAGCATGTGTCTTCCTAGAATCAGCTCGTGTCAGAATTCTCACCGTAGCCCCACCAGCGGGTACCATGGCCCCCAGCCTGTAGATAGTGAGGTGCAGCTATTTGAGGCTGCTGGTCTGCTTAGTGGTCCCACCACTACCTCTCACCCCGGCCTGGGTGACCTGGCTTCTGGAAACAAGCACTGTATCCTGGGAGAAAGGACCAAGAGTATCTGATGGTCGGCGGGAGCTTGAGAAAGAAACTGCACAGCCAGGCAGGCGAAGCCAGGCGTCTTCCACCAGGAGGTAGCATGGAGAGCGATTTCAAAATGGGAAGAAGCGTGTAGGCGGGCTGACCAAGCAGTGCACCGGAGAGACGGCAGGGAGGCGATGTCTGAGCAGAGTCTGGCCAACTATGGGGTCTGTATGTGATCGGCGGCCAGGAAACTCCGAACATGGTGAGGGGGCCCGCATCGGCCTCACATTCAGCGGAACGAGCACAGGAAGCCGGATCCCCGGTGGCCTCAGTGCTTCGCTGAGGATAGCCTGTGCTGCTTATCTTCCCCAGGCTGGCCCCCTGGTCACTTCCTCCTAGATGGGCCTTGGCCTTGCCTGCCCCGCCTGAGCTGTAAGGAGCAGACTCAGGACGCAGGCAGGATGATAAGGCTCGGGGATGTGGCCGGGCCTGAGGCCCACGCCCGCTTCAGGTTAGTGAGGGCATCACCCCTGGGACAGAGCCGAGGGCGAGGACGGCTGCGGCACCTTCTTAGCCTCTCAGGCCCGGAACTCCAAGTGTCTTCACTTTATGTGCACGAGTCACTTTGTCTTCTCTATCTAGCCACAGGCCACCCTTCCCGAGGTGCCCCATGGCTCTGGCTGCTCACTGATGCTCTCGCCTTCCTCCCTCGCCAGGTCCAGGATGCTGTGAAGTGCCGTGTGGTGGACCGGCAGGAGGAGGGCAACGGGGACTCGGGGGGCTCCTTCCAGAATGGCCACGCCCAGCTCATGGTAGGACTGAGAGCTTGGGACACAGGTACCCTCGGCGGGGTCTCCAGGTCTTCCCTCTGTTCCGAGCCCTGCTGGGCCCTAGCAGCCCCATTAGAGGAGCTCTGGGACAGCTTCAAGTTGGGGAAACTGAGGCTGGCCAAGGTGAAGTCCCTGCAGGGTTTTGAGGTGGGAAGGGCTGAGTTGAGTTTGGGAGGGGGCTGCCATCCACCCACATCCCTCGTTCCCTTTGCAAAGCTGGCTCCCACCCAGGGCAACGCACCGGCCCACTGTGAGGCCCCTGGGCTGGGACCCCAGAGCTCCAGTCTGGACTTGGGCTGCACTGTGCCCAAGGCTCGGCCGACCTTCCACCTCCTCCCCCACTGGTCCTGTCCAATAGGCTCTCGCCCACGCACCTGGGGCTAATGGTCGAGATGGTTCCAGGCCTCAGCCTTGGTAGACCCTGGGCTGCCCCAGAGCAGAGCCTTGGGTGCTGTACTGGTCTACCCTTTGCCCGTCTGGGATCCCCCACGTGTCACTCCAGGCATCCAGTCCCATTCCCTGTAGGTGTGCTCATGGGGGGTGGCACCTGGAGGTGGTCCCCACACAGGGCCAGACCCTCTGCGCCTCCTGGAGGGAACAGATGTCGGTGTGGACAGGTATTTTGTCACTTGGGAATGAAGCTTCCCCTCCCGATGCTGCTCTTGGCCTGACCTTTGACCTCAGGGGAAGCCTGTCAACTTCCCAAGAACCTGGTTCCTGTGTTTCAAGGAAGAGTCTCCAGTTTGAGATTAAGGGCCAGACTGTCCCCTGTGGCCTCTGGACAGGGCTGCTGGCTAAGCGCCCGAGGTGACCTCGGTTCCCGCACTGCTGTGCTCAGAGTTACAGGGGGGCCAGGTCTCTGTGCTCTAGGGGAGGCTGGTGCTGGCCCAGGTCTGTGTTGTCCCTTGCTATCTGTCTTGAGGGGGCCAGCTGTCCTGCCTCAGCCCCAGCGCCTGATGGGGCCTTTTGGGGGGTGGAATGAGGAGGTGTGAAGGCCCGAACAGCTGCATGGCAGGGTCAGGGAGCATAGCCAGAGCGACGGGCAGAGGCTACTCTTCCGTCGTGCCCTGGACGGGGAACGCGCCTGGTGCTTGTGTGTACACGCACGCACACACACACACACACACCCGTAAGCACCCAGGTGCGTACACTGCTCAGTCACAGACACATAGGCGGAAATAAACACTGATCCATGCACACACTCACTCTCTCAGATGTGCCCAGTAACCCCCATACACTCACGGAAGTGCACACACAGGCCTCACACCCACGAGGGCTCACACAGCAGTCATGTCACACGCGCGTGCGCTCACAGACACCGCCCTGGCACTTGCGCAGGTGAGCACACGCGAGGGACAGCTCCCTGTGTGGCCCGTGCATGTTCTGGTGTTCTTGGTTCTTGGTGGCAGCTTGTGACCTTGGAGATGCGGTTGTGGTTCTAAGGCCACCCTCCACCCTCACCCTGCCCTTGGTCCTGTCTTGCAGACTGACTTCGAGAAGGACGTGGACCTGGCCTGTAGATCAGGTGAGCGCCTGACAGGTGAGACCTACGGTGGCCAGTCAGCCCGCCTGCTTCTCTTTACTTCTATATCTGTGTGCCTCATCGTCCCTGTCCCGTGCCCGCCACCATGCTGGCCCAGCCTGGTCTCCAGCCTGGGCCCTGGCCACTCTCCCAAGGGCTACAAGAAGCCCGAGTGTAGCTGGGAAGCCCCAGAAACTGCCCTGGAACCCATGCTGGGCTGGAGCCCTCCTCAGCTCTCCTCCGCCCTCTGTCATCCCCTTTTCCTGCCATGGGGCAGGGAGGCTAGCCAGTCTGTGAGACCTAGGCCTTGGCCCCCCACCCCTTCACTCATGGTCTCCCCTTCTTCCTTTCTTCCCTCAAGCACTTACATTCTACATTGCCTGCATTTCTTCATTGTTAATCTGAGTGTGTGTGGGGGGGAGGCCGGCACAGGAGCTGGCGGAGGGCAGGGAGGAAGGTCAGTCCTGGGACCCGTGCTGCGCTTCCTGGAAACAAGTGCAAAAAATGAACCCAAGTGCCCGGTTCAGGAAGCGCTCTCGTTCCCCCCGGGTGTACGATCACAAAGGTCTCCTCCCCCATGGTTCCGTGATTCTTATGCCTGGTCACCTTTGGCTCTGAAGGGCCACCTGCACCTGGCCTGTGCTCCATCTGGTCACCTTCTCCAGATGGCCATGGTAGAGCGGGTAGGACACCTCAAAGGAGGAATACCAGCTATTGCCAGGTAGGCCCAGAGGAGGCTGTCTCGGGAGTGAGCAGAAAAATCTCTCCTGCCCCTTAGTCATCAGTGACCCAGCTCCCCAACTCCTCAAAAGAGGACTCCAACACTTGGGGTACTGGAGGGGTGTTACTTACTGCCCCTAAGTGCTCCTTGTGGCATAGTCCTGGTGGGCAGCTTGTGGGTACAGAGGGAGTGTCTGAATGTGGGTGCCCACAGGGGCAGAGGCCTTGCTCAGGAGGGGCCTGAGAAGAGCTGGTGGGACAGGGGAGGCACCCCGATTCTTAGCTCTGTGTGTGTGTGTGTGTGTGTGTGATGCACTGGTATAGGTGTGCGCACACGCGTGGGGAGGCCAGAGGTTGGCGTTTGGGGTCCTCTGAGATTGCTCTCCGCCATATTTACTGAGACTGGGTCCCGCACTTGAGCCTTCAGTTCACTGACTTGGCTAGACTAGCTAGCTGGCTTGCCTCAGGGGTCCTCTGCCGCCCTAGCACTGGGGCTACAAGCAAGCTGCCGTGCCATTTATTTGGGTGCCGCGGATCCAAACTGCTTCTCAGGTTCCTCACGGAGCCACTTCATCAGCCGCTAACCACACTGCTTGACGCTGCCTTTGCTTTCTGAGGACCAAGTGTGGCCGTGTGAGATGGGAGCCCCTGGCCTGTCGGGGTGTAGGATGGATCAGGGTTGTCTGGGCCACGTGCTCCCATGTCCCTGCGATAGTCTTGGCCCTCGGGAGGGCCTGTAGGGTGATGGGGAAACCGGCCTTCCACTGTTGAGGTGTTGGGGAGGGGTCAGAGGAGGAGGAGGACGGCACAGGGTGGTGACTTGGTGACAGCAAGAGGACCAAGAAAAGAGAGGCAGGAGGGGGAGTTGCCCCCCACTAGGAGCTTGTGGGTGACCCAAGGCTTCGGTTTCAGGCAGCTCTAGTGGGCACTGGGGCTGGGCTAGGTGCAGCGTGGAGTCCATGCAGCAGCCAGCCCGGGTAGGATGCTGGCCTGGGTCAGGCTTTCTGGGGAAGGATCTAGTCTGGATCTGAACAGTGGAGTCACTGGGGAGGAGTGAGTCGTGGCTCTGGCTCTGCTGCCCAGTGAGATCGGAGAGACAGGCGTTGTGGCCAGCTAGTGTTCAAGTCGGAGGTCCCAAGATAGCTGACCAGGAGAGGGGTTCTGGACTTGCTTCTTGGGACCAGGCGTCCCTCAGAGGAGTGGGCTCTTGCTAGACACAGGTGTGTGGCTAAAGCAGGAGGGCACTGTGCCCCTGGGAGCTGAGGTTGAGCCCACATACCAAGCCTCACAATCTTTGCGGAGCTGTTTGCCCTGGCCTGGCATACCCCACATTGACTGGGCCTGAGCTGTGGGTAGTGTGAGTTCTGGCAGGCAGTGTGGGGGGAGTCTTCCTAGAACAAGCTATTATGCCCACTTAGAGGTGACATGTCCCTGCAGTTCTGGCCAGAAGACATTTGCTTTCAGCTGCCAGGAAGGGCTGTGTATGGTTGATGGACATTGGTTATCTTAGGAGAGAGGGACCTCTTCAGACCAGCTTTTTTTGGAGAAGTCAAAGAAAGTTCAGCTGCCCAAGTGATTGGCACAGGTCTGAGATGGGTATTAGGGTCATTTAGTGGGTCAGGACTTGGGTTTAGCAGCACCGGCCAGGCTGGGCCCTACTACTGGGGACGGGCTTGACCACCCTGACCCCCTCTTCCTGTCTGCTGTCTCTCCTGCTGCCCCCATAGTGCTAAACAAGGACATCACAGCCTGCCGCACAGCCACCATCACGGGCACCCTGAAGCGGCCATCGCTGCCCGAGGAGGAGAAGCTTAAGCTGGCCAAGGGCCCCCCTCCCACCTTCAACAGCCTGCCGGCCAATGTGTCCAAGCTGCACCTGCACGGCTCACCCCGCTACCCTGGGGGGCCGCTGCCGGACTTCCCCAAGCACTCCCTGACCCTCAAGAAGGACAAGGCACCTAAGTCCTCCTTCATTGGTGATGGGGACATCTTCAAGAAGCTGGACTCGGAGCTCAGCCGGGCCCAGGAGAAGGCTCTGGACACGAGCTACGTGATCCTGCCCACCGCCACGGCCACGCTCCGGCCCAAGCCCAAGGAGGAGCCCAAGTACAGCATCAACATTGACCAGATGCCCCAGACGCGCCTCATCCACCTCAGCATGGCGCCCGACGCCGGCTTCCCCACCCGCAGCCCACCCGCCCGCGAGCCCCCTGAGGCGCCCCCTGCCCAGCCCCCCCCGCCCCCACCCCCTCCACCCCCTCCGCCCCAGCAGCCCCTGCCCCCACCGCCCACCCTGGAGCCAGCACCCCCCAGCCTGGGGGACACAGGCGAGCCTGCCGCCCAGCCAGGACCCAGCTCGGGGGCTGGGCCCAAAACCGAGAATGTTGCTACACTGTCCGTGAGCTCCTTGGAGGTGAGGGCGGTCCAGGGACCGCAAAGACAGGGCGAGTGGACACCTGGCAGAGGGTGAAAGGCCCATATGGAGATAGCTGGCTTTGGCCATGCTCAGTCCTGGCAGTTTTGAGGTTGGGCAACCACGGGTACTGTCTCTGCTTAAGTCAACTGGGACATGAGCTGCCCCCAGACTCACAGGCTGCAAGATGTGGGACTGAGGCAGGATAGGGCCTTCAAGGAACCCTCCCGGACGTGTCCACTGCCAGGCTGTAGGTCCCTGGGAGTGTAGCCAGCACCCTGAGTTCCCTGCTCAGCGGGAGGGGGGGGAGGAGCAGCCTTAAGGCCAGGTCCCCTTGACCCTAGGTGGCCTAGGCGGGGGTGTCAGTGCTGGACGCTGCAGAAAGGAGGCTGCCCCAGGGGGCTGGCTGGGGCAGGCCTGCAGCTGGGAGAGGAGCTTGGTGGCATGCTCACAAGGAGCTGGGTCGGGCAGCCCCCGGGTAAGGACAGGGTCCTGAGGGTTGGGCTCTGACTGGTGTTTGGGAGCAGCGTGCTCACAAGCACAACCCTCCTTTTCCCTCCAGCGGCGGAAATCGCGGTATGCAGAGCTGGACTTTGAGGTGAGTGTGGGTGCCCTCACCAGCCGCGAGGGGCAGGCACTGTGGTGATGGTGGTCCAGGTGGGGCAGAAAGAGGGGGGCAGGATCCTCCTGGCTCAGGACTTGTGGCCCCACCCTGCAGAAGATCATGCATACGCGGAAGCGACACCAGGACATGTTCCAAGACCTGAACCGGAAGCTGCAGCACGCAGCAGAGAAGGACAAGGAGGCGCCTGGTGCTGAGGGCAAGGTCTGGAGGGAGGGCCCCTGCAGCCCCCATGGCTCCTGCCCTCCTGCTTCATAGTCACTATGGGGTCTTGTGCCTTGCTCTCTGTTGCCTTTTCCCCCTCTGGGGTGTGCTGAAGGCAGGGCAAGAGGACCACAGTAGAGCCAGGCCAAGCCTGGAAGGTTCCAGGCTGCCCTTCCCCAGGACCCATCATCTTAGGAGCTAGAGCTCATGGCCTCTGGGGCTGTGGGGTGGTTGGTTCGCTGCTCCTTGTGGATGTCCCTCCCTAAGAGCTCTCCTCTGTCTTCTCTCCCCTCTCCCATGACGTGCTTCCCCTGGGCCCTGGCCTTCCTGCACCACTGGCCTCGAGCAGCCAGAAAAGCAGCAGACGCCCAACAAGCGGGCCTGGGAGAGCCTGCGCAAGCCACACGGGACCCCTGCCTGGGTGAGGAAGGAGCTGGAGCCACTGCCTCCGTCACCGCTGGAGCTGCGGAGCGTGGAGTGGGAGAAGGCCGGCGCCACCATCCCGCTGGTGGGCCAGGACATCATCGACCTCCAGACCGAGGTCTGAGCGGGCGGGCGGCCCCGTGCCGGGCCTCGAGGAGGGATGCTGCTCTGCCCGCTGCAGCCGCAGGACGGGCACAGACACGCTCGCAGCTGCGGGCCAGGCCCGGCCCGGGCCTCAGGGCGCTCGGAGGCGGCCAGGCAGAGGGCCCGCGGTGCTGGGACCAGAGCCAGACGCAGGACAGGAGGTGGCATGGCCGAGCGGGCACAGGGCTCCAGAGGCCAGAAGGTGCCTCAGACTCTGACCTCCTCGGGCGAGCCCCGGCAGTAGGCGGGCGGGCAGGCAGGTGGCTGTGGACATGGACAGGCCTGGTGCGGTCAGCGTCCCCAGGATGCCTGCGTCAGCCTCGCCTGCAGAGGACTGCCTGTGGCCCGCCAGCCTGGCTCCGTTTTTTAGACACCCCCACCCCTTGGGAAGCAGCCAGACCCCCTACTCTCTTCCAGGGTCCTGGGCCCCTTCCAGGCCCAGGCGGAGAGCGCAGCCCTGACCCCAGGCGCTAGGGGCAGGACTAAGGCCACTCCAGGAAGAAGTAGGGTGGGGAATCTATTTTTTCTCTCCTTTTCTTTTCTTCAATAAAAAGAATTAAAAACACAGCTTTCTGTGTGAGGCTTTTCTGTGGCAACCTGGCCCCCCTCAGTGGCTGGGTGACAAGCTTTTACCCTGGCCTGGATGCCTAGCCATGGACTCTGGTCATGGTTCTTCTCTGCCCTGGGCTCTCTGTCTGCTTCAAGCTCCATCCCCAGCACTGTGTCCTGCCTCCACACAGTCCCCAGTCATCTGTCATCAGCCGGAACATGACTCCCTGGTTCCTGAGTCATTTGGGAGGGACAGAGTCAACAGACAATAACTTAAAAAATAACCTGGAATGGTGAAAGAAGAAAAGTACAGGGAGGATTGGGGGCCAGCTGAGGCCTCAGCCCAGGTCCCTGAGCTGCTCAGAGCTGGGACCAGGGTCTTTCTCCCCTCCCTCCAGCATCTTCCCTTCGTATTGGATCTGCATAGTGAGGCAGGACACCACCGCAGTCCTGAGCCCTTTGTCCATCACCAGGTGTTCTTTGTCCCACCCACCCATCCAGGGAGTGAGCCTAGAAGGCAAATAAATGTGAGCCCCTTCCCTGCTTGGAAGAGCATTTCTCTGATTCTCCAGCAGGGGGCAGCCGACACCGCTCTGGTAGCCTGGCTGCCAAGCAGGGAGCGTTTCCATGGCTCTCCACCCTGTGCTGGCCTGCACTGCACAGAACCTGAGTCTCAGCCGGAAGAGGACAGAACCCTCATTCTTCCTCAAGACCCAACCCGAGCTGAGCTCCAGATGCCCGCCACAGGCCCTGAGGAGCAAGGGTGCAAAGTGCACCATGTGGAGTCTGTGACCCCAAATCTCATCCAAATGAGAAGCCATGCTGAGTGGGAAAAGGGGTACAAACTCCCACTGTACTGGCTCCCTCACACTGGGGAACCCATTCCGACAACCCTCACCATGGGCGGGTGGGTCTGTGGCCTGAGTGTCCTCGCCCGCTGTTGGGGACTGGTGCTTCTTGGGTATGATGATGGTGTACGTTGATTGTCAGTTGGACAGGACTAACCATCCCCTGTGAAGGATTGGCTGGATTAGGCGAGCCTCTGTATGACTGAGGGACGGTCTCGATTAGGTTAACTGAGGTGGGAAGACCCACTTTGTCTGTGGGTGGCACCAGTCCATGGGCTGGAGTCCTGAACTGTATAAAAGGAAAGAATGGCTGATCAGCATTCGTCCCTCTCTGTATCGGAGTGCTTGCAGCTTAGGAAAATCCTTGAACCCTAAACTCTAGGTTCGGGTCTACTTTTAATCAAAGAATTGAATAAAATAAGACCAAGAAGCTATTTAGTAAGTTACTTATTTAGGGAAGTATGGAACCAAGGAAAGGCATCCATGTGGCTTGAGAGCCCACGTGGAGGGCCTAGGGAAACTGTGGAGAGACAAAATAAAGAAAATTCTAAGATCTCCTGCCATGTGGGGAGCTTGAGGGGGAAAAGAGCTCAGTTGGAGAGTACCTCAGCTGGCCCCCAATCTTCCCTGTACTTTCCTAAGCTGCTGGGCTGGGGGTTCTCCCCACAGCTGGGTCTGCTGAGGAGGAACTCACCACCAGCTGGAAGCTCAGCAGAGGTTAGGCAGCACAGAGAACGTGCCCCACCCCCACCCCCTTGCAAATGTACTTACAACCTCGTGATGGTGGGCCCTACCTCGGCTCACCTGAGGGACAGCTGATTGGTCTGGGCTAGGGGCTGTCTCAGGAAGAAGCTAGTCATGACAAGTTCTGGGTGCTGAACTTGACCAACCACAGTGTTAGAGCTAGACACTAAATCCTAGAAGAGACCTCCCTCCCAGGAAGCCCCAGGTTGTTTGTAGATAAACAGATCTAGAGAAGAGATAAGAATTCAGGGCTGGAGAGATTGCTTAGTGGTTAAGGCACTTGCTTGCAAAAGCCAAAGGACCCAGGTTCTATTCCCAAGGACCCACATAAGGCAGATGTACAAGGTGGTGCATGTGTCTGGAGTTCATTTTCAGTGGCTAGAGGCCCTGGCACACCCATATTCTCTTCTCTGTCTCTCTCAAAAAAAAAATTGTTTTTTAAGTTCCATTAAAAAAAAAAATCCAGATCATCCTTGGATCTGTAGCAAGTGCAAACTGCAAGGATACTTTCAGGGGCCCCGTCACCCTAACTGCCTGACCCTCTCTTGTCTAAGCTTCCTCACTGACACTGAGTGTGGCCAGCGGCCTCCAGCTGCTGCCACTATGCCTTCCCTGACACCCTGGGCCGCAGGTTGAAACTGCAAGTTGAAATCAACCTGCCCTTCCTTACACTGACCTTTGTCAGACCCTTGGCTTTTGTGCCAGCAATGAGAAAGATAACGAACACAGGTACAGTGGCCAGTGAGAACAGGTCATGGGGACACGAATGCCGACGAGTTCCCCAGGTGGGTGAATGGCAAGTGAGCAGGCAGGGAGGGCAGAATGCCCACAGGTGCCCAGGTGAGGGTGTGCACAGCCCAGCATAGTCCCCAGCCACAGAGCGGCACACTGGCAGAGAGTAGGATCCACTAACGTTCTAGTGAGATTTGGCAACAAAACATGATCCAAACCAGAGCATACCTCTGTGCATGGGAACCTCTGTGCGCCCGTGTGCACACGTTCTGGGCAAGGAAGTTTCTGTGCCCTCACGTGGCCGCTCCTGGAGCCCAGACCCACAGAGGTCTACTTTCCACACCTTTCTGGTTGGGGGGCTTCCTGGGTGCTGAGGGGCTTGGTCTGGGTTCCCTTCTTCATTCCCAGCTGCTAAGGAAGGAAGCTGGGAGGGGCCATAGGAAACTAAGCCCTTCATGCACTCCTTGTGAGGAGAGTACCCAGCATGTGGCCAGCAGCAGGCAGCCTGGGCCTGGGGCCAGAGAGCTGGGCTCTGCTCAAGCTTACCACTGTCCTTGCAGCCGGCTCCTGATCTCCCGCCACCCTTCTTACCCAGCACCACCTTAGCAAAACACAAGACGACCAGGAGTGCTCAAACCTCTCCCACCCTCCGTATGAAGGGGACAACTCAGGACTCACAGGGCCCCCTGGGATCAGGGCCCCGTGGGCCCCATCAGTATGCAGCCAGTGTCCAGAGTCTGCTTTCTCCTCGGCAGACCCTCCCCCAGAGGGCTGTCCAGTTCCAGAAGAGGCCACATTCCGTGTCCTGCCTTGGCCCCCGGGCTCACGTTGGCTCAGGGCCTCTCCTCCTCCTGTGGTGACTCATCACGGAAATTGATGTCTGCTGCTGGCCGGAAGGAAGGAAGCTGACCAATGAAGAAGACCACAGAACTCATCAGTATGCAGGGCCTTGCTCCAGCAGGCTCGCTTCAGTGGTCCCAAAGCACATTCTGGGGTGAACCCTGTGGTGGGTGTAGCCTTGTCCCAGACCCTGTGATGCTCAAAGCAGGGCCTCTTCTCAGTCTTCTGCCAGTCTCTCTGTACTTCTTCCAGCTCTTCAAAGTGCTATGCCCCTGACAATTGGCGAGCAGTGTTGTGATCGTGCTATCGTGGGGCCACCAGACTGAGGGTGGCTAGGGTATACACCAGAGTCCCACAGGCCAAAAGGGGCTGCGCCTAGAGCTCAGCTCTCCTGGCTCCAGTTCCTGGACCCTTCCCAAGTGGGTGCCTTTCCCAGAGACACCAGCACCATTCCTCTCTGCTGACCCCACCTGAAGGAAGCCTTTACTATGGCTCCTGATCTGTCTTGGTCACCAGGAAGACCTTCCTGGGCCCTCCTTGCATGCCCTTGGTCGTCCTGCCCTCTCTGTATCTAGATCTCCTCAGCAGCCTGCCACCACCTGTCACCACCAGCACGACCCTGCCATGAAGATAGTGTGGGGCTCACAATCATGGTGGTGACCATGGTGCCAGGAACATTGTGGAGACCAGTGTCGTGGCTGGAGACTTTGCTGGTGATGGTGGTAATGACTGCAATGGTGGTGGTGCTGGTGGTGGTGATGGTGTTAATAGTGTTGGTGTTTATAGTGCTGCTGCTGGGGGTGGTGATGATGGTGGTGATGGAGGTGGTGGTAACAATGTGGTAATGGTGGTGACAATGATGGTGATGGTGATGGTGGTAGTGGTAATGATGATGGTGATGTTGCGATGATGGTAAGAATGATGGTGATGGTGATGATGGTGGTGGTAATAGTGCTGGTGATGGTGATGGTGGTTGTGGTGGTGTTAATAGTGGTTGTAGTGGTGGTGACGGTGGTGGTGGTAACAATGATGGTGATGGTGGTGATGGTAGTGGTAACAATGGTGGTGATGATGTTGGTGGTTATAATGGTGGTGGTGGTGGTAGTAACAATGATGGTGGTGGTGGCAACAATGGTGGTGATGGAGGTGGTTGGAAACGATGGTGGTGGTGGTAACATTGATGGTGGTGATGATGGTGGTAACAATGATGGTGATGGTGGTGGTGGTAACAATGATAGTGGTGGTGGCAACAATGGTGATGATAGTGGTGGTGGCAATAATGGTGGTGATGGAGGTGGTTGGAAACAATGATGGTGATGGTGGTGGTGGTAACAATGATGGTGGTGGTGATAACGATGGTGATGGTGGTGGTGGTAATAGTGCTGCTAGTGGTGATCATGGTGATGGTGATGGTGGTGCTGTAAGTACTGGTGCTGGTGATGGTGACAGACAGTAGTTACAGTCATGATGATGGTCATGGATATGGCCATGAGTGACTTTCGTGCTGGTGTTGTCTCCACAGCTCTTGATGGCATTGGTGGGATTGGGAATGAGAATGTCACCAGTGTCTCCAGCTCCTGTGGGAACCTGGAGGATGGGTGGGTGGAAGGAAGAGCACATGAGGACAGTGACTAGAGTCTCTGAGTCAGCTGGGGATGCAGCTGTCAGGAGCAGCCACCGCCAGGCACTGTTCCTTCATCAGCACCCACACTGCTGGGATCCGGAGGAAGCTTCTTACCTGTTGTCATCTGCCTGTCCCCCTGTCACCAAGGTCAACACTGCTGGAAGGGGCCCTGAAGTGCTCAGCCCCTTTCCAGAGTGGCCTTGCCATAGACAGCTTGGGGCCTTTGTGGCAAAGTCCCTTACAACTACCTTTCCTCTCCTTTCAGACCCCAAACGTCCAACAGACTTGCAGATAGCAAGTCTCTCCTCTTATATAACCCGTGTTCCTTTTTCAACAGTATGAGTGTCCACCTTCAATCTTCCCTTCCCTCCCCTCCACCCTGACAGACCGCCCCTTACTACTATCTGGGCCATGAGCATGGGGGCAGGGGAAGCCCACCTCCTGGCTCTGTCGGTCTCACTCAAGGTCAAGGTGATGAGGCCAGGGAAAGCCACCCACTTCACCAGGCTCTGCTTCCTATGCTGCTGGCCTCTAGAAGGGAGAAGATGTACAATGTGATTCTGGCTTTTAGGACTTGTTCCAGAATGTTCTGCTAGCCAAAAGTGCCCTGGTTTAGCCCACCCTCATCTTCCTAGGTTAGAAACCGTGAAACCTAGAGGGCTGCCAGCTCTGTATGGCTTCCCGAGTGCAGCTGGTGGCTCACTGCCACCCTTTCATGAGTTTGACCAGCCTTGCCCTGGGGACCAGGGTCTGCAGTGGCCAGGCAGCCCTTACCTGACAGCTTCAAAGTACTGTGGACTTGCTTGTCCCCATTCCCAGGTCTCTCTGAGTGCCTTGGCACTAAGGTATTGGCCCTCCTGCTGGGGTGGGATAATCAAGGACCTCATAAAGGAGTCCCCAGACCTGGCCTCAGAGCACTCTATCCACAGGGCATCTGTGTCCCACTGGGTTTGCTAAGAGGTGTGGGGCAGTGTGGTCCTGCCATGCATGTCCCCTGCTGCCTCACCAGCCAGAGTAGAGGCCAATCCTGTTTCACTATGCCTCAGTTTCTCCACTAAGGAAATGTGGGAGCAGGGCTCCCAGGCCAGGGTCTGAGACTCTCTAGTTCCTTGAGAACTTGGGCAGTGTTGCCTCCCCTTTGTTGGGCCCTAAAAATAACCAGAGGGAGGGACTCTGAAGCAGCCAGTGTGCCAGCCACCCCACGCAGCGGAAATACCTCCCAATAAGGCCTGGGCAGAAAGCATAGCGGAAGCCGGCACGCAAGCCTGTCACTGCGCACGTCACCGGAGGGTTCCAGAGTCTTCTCTCTCAGCACCCATGTCTCCCCGAGAGGCTGGCCATGGGTCAGAGGTGTGGGGAGTCCAGCTTGCTCCAGGTGCTTTGAGCCCACCAGGCAATGACAGCTGTCTGCATTTAGAGTCCTGAAACTTCCAGTAGTGGGATATGAGAATCTGCTGGCTAAACCAGAAACCTGAATCTAATATAAGTCATCTTAGGTCAGTCACCATCCCCAGCCTCAGCAGACATAGGGTGGACTCCACACAAGAGCCATGGAGTGCGGGGGGGCTTCCCTTCTTACCTGTGCTCTTGGGGAAATGCGAGCAGCTTGGGGTAAGGGGGCTGCTGTGGGGGGGGGCATGGCACCCAGCTGTCCCAGAGGCGGAGGAGGTGTTGCTGGGCTCAATATGGCTTCCTGAGAACACCATATGGATCTCAACCAGGGAGGGAGGAGGCCGGAGGCAACACCCTCATTTGCAGCTTTCTATACTTCCTCTCTAGGGTTCCTGGCAGAAAGAAGTATGGGTGGCAGCGTGCAGGCCAAGACTCCCGACAGCTCAGGAGCTGGTGCCCTCTGGGGCCATCCCTTACTGCGATCACAAGAGGCACCCGGCTGGGGTGCCATGCCCCACCCTCCAGTGTCTGCCAGTACCTGCCTCTGCTCATCAAGCCCATGCTGAGTCTCAGGGACCCCATCATTACAGGGTCCCAAGCCAGTCTCTCCATAGGATAGGATCCTCCTTGGTGTGCAAGTCTGGGCCCCAGGACATGACGGGATAGACAGAAGGTAGATGGGGCCTGGGAGATAGCCAGCAGAGTGAGGAGGAGATGGGGTGCAGAGCAAGGATGCGACCCTCCCCCTGTGGCAGGAACAGACCGAGCCTGGAGGTAGGGGGAGTCAGCATCTGGGAGGGGCTGGCCTCAAAGCATCCAGAGTGGACACGGAAGGCCGCGAGGAGGGTGCTCTCTAAGGGTGCCTGTCCTCACAGGGCTCGGGGGCTGGTTCTGGCTTTCTCTACTTCCAGGTTATGACCTGCTTGGCCACAGAAAGAGGCCCAGACCTTGGGCTTTACCTCCAAGGGCATTCCAGGCCATAGAAGGGGTCCTGTACCACCTCACGATTCCAAAGTTCACAAGAAGGAGCCTGTCGTCTGAGACACATGGCACAAGCCTGGACACTGGCCCCCTCTATTCTCAGTCCTGGCCCCCAAGCCCAGGTCTACCTCCCTGTGGGTCACCGTGGGCTTGTGTCATCCGCCAGCACGCAACCCTGTCTTCCTGGCTTGGCCAGGCCCCAGTAAGGTCAGGAGCATCTTCAGCCTCGTTCCGCCAAAGCTACACACTGTCACAAGGACAGGCCACCATTGTCCTGCTCTGAGCCCAGCGCCCACTCTGCCCTGCACCCATCCCCCGCCCCAGCTGCCTGCTCCGCCGCCCAATCAAACCCTCCTCAGTGACGAATTACAGAGCCATGCAGGCTTTCTGGGTTTGTTTGTTTTTTTGGTTTTTCGAGGTAAGGTCTCACTCTAGCCCAGGCTGACCTGGAATTCACTATGGAGTCTCAGGGTGGCCTCGAACTCACAGGTGATCCTCCTACCTCTGCCTCCCGAATGCTGGGATTAAAGGCGTGCACCACCACCCCTGGCATCTGGGTTTGTTTTTTTTGAGGGGGAAGGGGGCCGAGTCACTTTTCATAGTTATTTCTTTGGGAATCTATTTCAATTACATTTCAAGTGGATAGTACTGCATTGTCCACAATGCCCTCATTATCTTTAAGTTTTCTCATGTGCCTTTGGCTGGGTCCCCTGGGCCCCCTGGCATTAGCATGAACGTCCTCTCTTCTTGCTCAGCATGGTTATCTGGGCCATTGCTCCCAGGACTGCATGTCTGACTGTGGTTTGTGCCCTTCACCAATTCCGTATTTGTTGCCCTTCTTTTTCTCAGGCTGGAATGAATGCAACTAACCAGCTTCTAGCTAGGAATCCCCCCCCCCCATGGAATTTCTCGCTTTTCCTGGTGTCTAATGCAAACATTAAGGCTATTCATCCCCCTCAAAGCGCTATTGTGGTTCCCCACTCCTAGTTTCTATGTTTCATTTTTATTATCATTTGGCTGTAATTATTTCTGAATTTCCCTTGTGAAAACCTCTTTGTATATGTTATTTTACATATGTTTTAGAAGTTCTAAACTCTGGGATTTTAAAGGCTTATTATTTTATGATTTTTTTTTTGAACAGGGTCTTTCTTGCTATGCAGCTCAGGCTGTGTCTCTCCTCCTACCTCCACCTCAAAGTACTGGGTTTGCAGGCGTGAGCCGTCACCCCCACCTGTGATTCCTAATTTAATTATAATGCTGTGGGAAAATGTAGTTTCTGTTGCATAAGACCCAACCATTTTATAAATACTCCATTTGCACTTCCTCAATGCCGAGGGCAGAGTCATTTATAGACTCACTAACTCAAGATGGTCAATTTTATTCCCTTTGTGAGCTTTCAAAATCAGTCCCATCTCTGCCTTTTGATGCACACACTTTGCTCCTAAAACTTTTGGAATCTCAAGATCAATGAGTGTCTTTTGTGAGCCAATGGGATGACAAATAGCTGGGGGAGGTGGGTCCCTAGGCAGCTTGAGGATGGGGGAGCGAATTACAAGAATGACCAAGGCAGGACTTTACGGTAGATACTTCCGGGAAGAGGGGAAGGACTGAAGCTTAAATGATTATGGATTTTTTTTTTGTCTCTTTGTGTGAGGCAGAGTCTAATTCTATCCCAAGCTGACCTGGAACTCACTTGTCGCCCAGGCTGATCTCACACTCATGGCAATACTACCTCAGCCTCCTGAGTAGTGAGATTATAGCATGACCCACCATCCCCAGCTTTGAGGATCAAGTTGATCATGATGATCTGGGCAATGCGTTTTTACACTATAAACATTTATTTTCTCGCAGTTCTGGAGGCCAAAGTCCAAGATCAAGGCATGGCCCCTCTCCTTGGCTTCCTGTGTTCTTATGTGTCTTCCCTCTGGCCTAGTGTTGCAGTCGGTTTGCATCATTGGCAAAAATCACCCGATCAGGAGCAGCTTTTGGGAAAAAAGGGTTTATTTTGGTTTACAGACTTGAGGGGAAGCTCCATAATGGCAGGAGAAAATGATAGCATGTGGACAACAGGAGAAGGAGAGTATGCCAAACAATGGCAAGGGAACACTGCCTATAACACCCAAAAGCCCACCTGCAATAGCATACAGCCTCCAGGAGGTGTTAATTCCCAAATTTCCATCAGCTGGGAACTTCACATTCAGAACACCTAAGTTTATGGGAGACACCTGAATCGAACCACCACACCTGGACAATGACACA
The DNA here is from genome assembly GCF_020740685.1 of Jaculus jaculus. Taxonomy (NCBI): domain Eukaryota; kingdom Metazoa; phylum Chordata; class Mammalia; order Rodentia; family Dipodidae; genus Jaculus; species Jaculus jaculus. Next base: position 196,649,181 of record NC_059103.1, on the reverse strand, counting down.
ATTGACCAGGCCTCCATGCAACACCCCCCCCCCACCCAAAGACAGAGCTCATCAAGCTTCCAGATGACCAAACACACAGACTTCCTGAGTGTACTGCACCCAGGAAGGCCTGGGAGCTCTGGGCCCCTCTTACGTGCTTACATCAGCCTGGAGATGGAGGCTCAGAAGTTCTAGAGCACTTTTTATTAGCATCTGAAGCAGGGCAGTTTTGAAGGACAGAACCCTCAACTGGGTAGATGTGAGACACAGTTAAAATGAGGGGCACCATGCTGTGCCTGCTACAGACACCCACGTCTGACCCCAGAAGTGACCAGGCAGCAGGAAACACTTCCCTCTGATTTCCTCATAGCTTCAGTTATCTGTGTCTGTTCAGCCAGTCAGTAACCACAGAAGACATGAGGAAAATTTCCACTGTGATAGTGGAAAATTCCTTGCCATCCTGTATAATGCTGCTTTGTTTTGAGGAATATACAAGCTTAGGACTGTTATATCTTCCTCAAAAATGGGATCATTTTTAAATAGTCCTCTAGCCATACAATGCTTTTTGTTTTTGACTTTGAGTCTATCCTGTCTGAAGCTCGAGCTGGCCTTCATTAGTCTTGTCATAGGGTTATAGATATATAACTGTATTTCATATCCGGCCACACTAACTTGTAAATTCCTTAGCTAGCGTTACTAATGTCTTGTGCTTTCCCCCTCCACATTAGCTCTCTGGGATTGTCCTGCTTTTGTGATTGCTTCAAGAAGACTTCCCTTTCCTAATTTTTAAGTGATTACATTTTGAATTTACTTATTTCTATTTCACCTTTATTATTATTTTCACTTGTCTATTTTGTTTTGATTGCACACTTTAACACCCTACTGGTCATTTAAGGAAAGCAGATCTAAAATATGCCGGTGCGTCGTATGGGCCTGACACTTTCTGGCAACACAAGAGCTCAGGACATGGAGCTCTCCCCCACGCCCACTCTGGGATGTGTTGCTGTGAACTCCAAAAGGAGACATTCTCGTTCTGATTCTCCAGGCAGTGACTTGTGACCTTCATTCTGTGTGTCAGTGCCCACTGATATGCCACATCTAGGTCCCGGAGCCCACTACCCAGCCTGCGGTGAGTGGCTGTTTGCCGGGGCGCCCTCCCCCCGCCCGCGTCTTGCCATAGGAGACTAGAGTGATCCCATCCCGCTCACGGTCCATGTCACCTGACACCTGCAAGAAACCCCAGCTCGTTACTGATCTGTGTGTGTTCTCACAGCCCTGGGCACCTGCTGTCACTTAGTTGAAGGGCAGCTTCTGCTTCAAGGGTTGTCTTTGCATTTTCGTGACCATCCTGGGCACAGAGGAGGAGACCAAGCGGCTGCTCCCACCACCTCTTACATAAAGCAGGGCGCCAATCAGCGCGTACACTTGCTTCAGTGAGATTGCTTCAGATCACAATCCGTATCTTAAACTTTTCCACCAGGAGCATTTTAAAAACATCCATCTGGTTGCTATTGTGTCTCCAGTCTGCTTTTTCCGTTTCCCTTTCTCAACATGGGTTCTTTTAATATTTTGGTACTTGAATTTGTAGTGCAGATTACATGAAGCGCTATACGTAGCGGTGCATGGAAATGAGCCGCCGCCAGTCCTTGGATTTTACCATTTCATTCAGCTTTACTGAGGGACCATGTCAACGTGGATGACAAGAGTCTCACATTTTAAGTGCTCAGTGAGTTTTGTCACATGGCAATGCCAGGAGGCCATCGCAGCCCTGATGCTCCACAGCTCTGGGAGTTGGACTGGGGTAACTGTCACATTGGGCAGGACACAGAATAGCACCCCAGGCCCCCAACTCCTCCTTTTCATCAAATGCTTCCTCAGTCTCCATGGCAACAAGGACTCTTGAGTTTTTAGTTTTCTGGTTCTGGGGTTGAACCTAGGACCCTGTGTGTGCTAGGCAAATGCTCTACCACTGAGCCATCCCCCAGTGGCTTTTTTTAAATTAATTAGTTTTGTATCCAGCAAATAACTTTGGTACCATTATTAGGCTCATCCGTGACCTATCCCCTCCCCTTGGCCCCTCCTTGTTGAGGTATGTGGGTCTGCATTGTGGAGTTAGCCCTCAGTTATGGGTAGGATAAATGTCTCTGCATATCATGACCCAACATGTGGCTCTGACATACTTTCCGCCCAGTGGCTTTCTTGATTTCACTTTGAGTCAGGCTTTTGCAAAGATTCCCAGGTTGGCCTGGAACAAGCCACTGTCTCCTCTCGGCCTCGTAGCAGCTGGGACCCCACACCACATGGAACTCCAGGCTGTTTTACTACTTCGAGGTGACGTCAGCGTCAAGAGGACTGGCTGCACTTCATGGCAGGCTCGTTATCTTCAGTGACAATGGCCATTGTCTGAAAGCGCCCCAGGCCGTTCACCTTCCTACTGAAAAGTGGTGATTGCTCCTGATTTGGGACAGGTGTGAAGAATGCTGCCATCAGCCTCCACACACGGGTCTGTGGGACTCTAAGTCTCCACCTCCTTTGGATGAAAGTGTTGGACTGTGGTGTCCAGAGCAGGCAGTTCCCCAAGAGACAGCTCTGTTCTTCCTTCCCACCAGCAGTGAGTTCCCGGTGCCCCACACCCGTCCCAGCATTTGGCTCTGTGGGCGTTGCCTTGGATTTTGCTTGGTTCTAGCCATTCTAATACACATGTGGTGCTGGTACTGCCTGAACTTGCAATTTCCCAAGGAAACAGTCAAGCACCCCTTCAAGTGTAAACTTGCCATCTGTTTATCTTCCTTGTGAGGGGCCTGTTAAGATCTTTTGCCCATTTTTATTTAAGTTGTTTCTGTATTGTTGAGTTTTAAGCATTCTTTATATATCTGGACAGCAGTCCTTTTTTTTTTAATATTTTTTGTTCATATTTTATTTATTTGAGAGCGACAGACACAGGGAGAAAGACAGAGAGAGAGAGAATGGGTGCACCAGGGCTTCCAGCCACTGCAAACGAACTCCAGATGCGTGCGCCCCCTTGTGCATCTGGCTAACGTGGGACCTGGGGAACCGAGCCTTGAACCGGGGTCCTTAGGCTTCACAGGCAAGCGCTTAACCGCTAAGCCATCTCTCCAGCCCGACAGCAGTCCTTTCTAGACAGGTGTTTTACAAGTCCTGCCTCCCAGCCTGTGTTTCCCCCCTCCCCTTCCTTATCTAAGCAATGTAGAGCAGGAGGTTTTAATTTTGAAAACGCCTGACATTAGTCTTTCTTGCCTAGTTGAGTTTTTGTTGTTGAATCTAAGAACTCATTGTCAAATTCAAGGCCATCTAGATGTTTCCTGTTGTTTTAAAAATATTTTATTTTTATTTATTTACTTGAGAGAGGGAGAGAGAGAATGGGCACACTAGGGCCTCCAGCCACTGCAAACAAACTCCAGACACATGCACCACCTTGTGCATCTGGCTTACGTGGATCCTGGGGAATTAAGCCTGGGTCCTTTGGCTTTGCAGGTAAGTGCCTTAACTGCTAAACCATGGCTCTTTACAAGTTTTTAGTTTTGTGTTCTCTAAGGACCATTCTGATGATTTTTTTTGTTTTGTTTTTGAGATATGGTCTTAATCTTTATCTCAGGCTGGCCTTGAACTTGTAGCAATCCTCCTGCCTCTGCCTCCTGAGTGCTGGACTACAGATGTGAGTTGTCACTTGTGCCCAGCCATTCTGCTAAGTCTGACGCAGGGTGGGCGGGAAGACTGTGTTTGCTGTGTGTGTCACGGTGCGGTGCCTTTGCTCCCCGGTCAGAGCGCAGTGGACAGCATCTGAGGGGCTCTTTCCTGGCTCTGCTGTGTGCTGGGATCCATTTCATGTCCGTTCAGCTACGTCTCACAACCTTGGGCTTTCACTGCCCCTCTGTTCTCTGTTGGGATGTTCTACTTCTTGGAGCATTGTTAGAGACCTGTGCCCGAAAGAACAGTTCCTCTCTGCACGTCTCTTCAACCTTCTTTCTTACAAAAAACACCCAATTTTCCCAACAAGAGCTGCTCAGGGAAGGAAGGGTTTATAATGGCTCACAGTTTGCCGGCACAGCCCTTCACGGTAGCAGCACAACGGCAGGAGCAGGAAGTGGCTGGTTTGGAAGTTAGGAGGCAGAAAGATGAATGCTGATGCTCAGCTTGCTTTCTTTTAAAAATATATTTACTTATGGGCTGGAGAGATGGCTTAGCAGTTAAGCGCTTGCCTGTGAAGCCTGAGGACCCCGGTTCAAGGCTCAGTTCCCCAGGACTCACATTAGCCAGATGCACAAGGGGGCGCACACGTCTGGAGTTCGTTTGCAGATGCTGGAAGCCCTGGTGCGCCCATTCTCTCTCTCTCCCTCTATCTGCCTTTCTTTCTGTGTCTGTCGCTCTCAAATAAATAAATAAAAAATGAACAAAAAATATTTTTTAAAAAAATATATTTACTTATTAGAGAGAGAGAAGGTAGGTGGTGGGGGGGAGAGATTCAGAGAAAGAGAATGTATGTAATGGCACACCAGAGCCTCTTGCAAACACACTCCAGATGCATGTGCCACATTGTGTATTTGGCTTTACGTGGGTACTGAGGAATTGAACTGTCGGGGGGGGGGTCAGCAGTCTTTGGTCAGTAAGTGCCTTTGATCACGGAGGCATCTCCCTAGGTTCAGCTTTCTCTTTTCTTAGAAGTCTAGAACCTAGCCCATGGAACAATCCTTCTTGAAGAGGTCTTTCCTCTTCAGTTACTATTTAAGTTTACTACCATGATCTCATCCTATGCCTTAAAATTTAAGATTTTCTGTGTGTGTGTGTTGCTGGGGATAGAACGCACATCTCCTAGACAAGTGCTCTACCATTAAAGCTGCGCCCCGGCTCACTGTATCTTAGGGCAAGAACTTGCCATAAAGCCCAGGCGTGCCTCCTCCAGCCTCAGCCTCCTAAGTGCCACTGTTGTCATTGGCGTGTTTGTACTTGTGTTTCCTGGTGCCTCCATGTTTCTGCTGACGAGTGCTTTGGGTGCCGCTGTTTTGCGGTCACACGCAGACGCCATCTTGGCAGCATGTCACTGGTTCAGGAGCTGAAAAGTATTTTGTCTTCCTGCTTGAAAGTTCATGTGGCTGGGCTCACCATCCTAGCTGGCAGTCAGGAAGGGTTACTGTACTCTCCCCGATCTGTCATTGTTCAGAAATCTGCTTTCTGTCGATCATTCCTATGGTGAGGGGAAGCTCTTTCGATTTATAAAACATTTCTTATACTCATCACATTATATCTACATGTGGAATTCTGCCTTATATTGCTCTGTGACTGTGATTTCATGTCTTTCATCTCCATTGCAGAATTTCCCATATTCTCTTTGGCTGTTTCAGCTATTCTGATTTGGCCATGGAGACTTAATTATAATTGCACTAGTTTACATGGTTCTTGAATGGGCATTTTGACTACTCTACTGTTCATCTGGTATTTCCAGGAGCCTGGACATGCCAAGGCGTCTTTCCTAGCTCTCACAGCAGGGCTCTTGGTCACCGCGAGCTTTGCTCTAGGGCTCAGGTGTGGTTTAACTCCGTCTGGGTGCGTGCAGAGAGCTTTGGGTGGGGGCGCCTTCCTATTGAGCACCTCTGCTCCTGCTTCTACTTGGAATAGGTGGGGGCTTCTGTCCTGGGCCTTGAAAGTTCTGGCCAGTGTAGGCAAGCTTGTCTTCTACCCCTGCTCCTGCCTTATTTATTCCAGTGGCTATGGATCTCCTGCAGACTTCTCTCACCACTGGCACCAGCCCACTGCTTTGGAATCAATTGTTGTGAAGCCAATATAATTTTCCAGCAGTACATTAAGTATGCAGTGACTGTAATTTAACCCAAACTGAGGCTAATGGTTGTGTCTTAGAGGGTAGGGTCTTTGAATCAGCGAACCCACATATAGTAAAGGCTAAGGACTCACCCAGACTCTGTCCCTTCCTATCCCTGAAGGGACATGGACTTTCTCCTTCCTCGACCCAGCCTCTCTGAGACATCCTACCTAGCCGAAGAGCTGTCCTTTTCTATGGCATCTCCACTCTTGGCTCTTGTGGCAGATTATTGCCTCAGCTTTTTCCTTTTGCTCTAGCTGCCAATCTTGAGCCTCCTCTGAGGTGTCATCTTCCATCCACTCAGAAACATGGAACTCCTCAAGATGCTCTCTGTGTCTTCCTGTCCCCAGGCATGTCCACCACACCAGGAGCCTGCAGCCCCTCCCCTGCCAGGCCCCTCTGTGGCCCTTGGCTTCTTCAGCCAGACAACCTGTGTCCTGCCCTTGACACTTCTGGCCCACAGCACTTAGCCGGGCTGGCTGGGTTCTAAAGGGAAGTCACTGTCTGACCTTGGGCCTTGGCCTGCCTTGTCTTTCTAGACACGGGGGTCCTGAACCTGTCATTCAGAACTTCTCCTCAGCTAGGGCACAGACAGGCCCTCACCCCTCACCCCATCTTCAGTCTCTGCAACTGGCATAAACCTCCTGCTCCTGATTTGTTGTCATGCCTGTTGACCGCCCCCCCAAGCCCAGGTCCCACCTTCACCATGGCCCTCCCTCCTGGGGACGCGCCTGAGAGGTACTGTCTGGTGATTTCTGGGCATCTGTTATGACCCTTTAGCCCTTCCTTGGACAGCTGCTCTGTGTATTGGAGCATCCCCAGGGAGGTGTGACATCCTTATAGATCCTTTAAGATGCTGGCTCTGTCTGCATTTGATTTTTTTTTTTTTTTTTTTTTTTTTTTTTAGTTTTTCAATGTAGGGTCTTGCTCTAGCCTGGGCTGACCTGGAATTCACTATGTAGTCTCAGGGTGACTTTGAACTCACATTGATTTCTCCTGCTTCTGCTTCCTGAGTGGGGTTAAAAGCGTGCACCACCACGTGTAGGTTGCATTTTTTTTTTTTCTTGGTTTTTCAAGGTAGGGTTTCACTCTAGCTCAGGCTGACCTTGAATAGTCTCAGGGTGGCCTCGAACTCACAGCGATCCTCCTATCTCTGCCTCTTGAGTGCTGGGATTAAAGGTGTGCGCCACCACACCAGGCTGCATTTGATTTTTTTTTAATTTTTATTTATTTATTTATTTGAGTGCGACAGGCACAGAGAGAAAGACAAATAGAGGGAGAGAGAGAGAATGGGCGTGCCAGGGCTTCCAGCCTCTGCAAATGAACTCCAGATGTGTGCGCCCCCTTGTGCATCTGGCTAACGTGGGACCTGGGGAACCGAGCCTCGAATCGGGGTCCTTAGGCTTCACAGGCAAGTGCTTAACCGCTAAGCCATCTCTCTAGCCCCTGCGTTTGATTTTTGATCACTGAATTATGGCCATCAACCAGAAGTGGCCTGAGGACATCAGACTCCCTCTGGCAGCCACCATGATGTCCTCATACCTCCATGTGAAGCAAGGACTCCAGGCACAGATGAACAGCCTGGCTGGGCTTGGGGAGGGCGGACTTCCTACTGGAGGGTGGGTACCCAGAGAGGACCCACACAGAGGAGCAGCAACCACGCTTTCCAAGGGTGTCTCCCAAAGCCTGGGAGCACCACCAAGGCCTGGGTGCCAACTTCAGCAAAGGGCCTGAGCAAGAGTAAGAGGGGCCCATTGGCCATGGGAGAGTTGATCAGTGAGTGGGCAGATGTCAGAAGTCCTCAGCCTATGTTCCATCCACACATCCTACACAGGTGGCAAGGTAGATGTTGGTTGAAAAATGGGTGGGCTGGGCAAGGAGGTGGGCATCCTAAACCAAATGGGCACACGGGCTGCTTGGAGACCATGCCATGGCTTCTGGGGTTGGGGTGAAAGGGAGAGCTTGCTGGGCCCTTTGCACACGCACAGGGAAGACGTGGGGTAGACAGAACATGAGAGGCCACAGCATACTCCATGGCCATTTAATAAAGAAAGGTCTTGACAAGGACAAAAAGGGTTGGGGACAAGGACGGTGGGGTGGACAGGCTGAGCCCTGCCACTCAGGTCATGTACTTGTACAGCTCTGTGACGTCGTCCCAGTGGTTCAGGTAGAACCCGCGGCTCGTGGGGTCCTGCTCCTGGCCAAGGGTCTCCAAGCCTAGGGCAGAGGCCCCGCGCCCATCAGGTGGCCTGCCGTGGAGCAGGGCACCCAGCGCAGGCCCAGTTGTCCCCAGACCCTCAGTCTGGAGGAGATAGTGAGCCCCCCTCTTGGCAAGGCACTTCCCCATCAGAGGGCTCCCTAAAGTGTCAGGGAAGATAGGTCTCAGCCACCCCAGGGTGCTAGGTCTCCGCTCGCTCACGGTTCTTGAGGAACTTTACGTCGCTTTTCTTCAGGTAGAAGCACAGGTCACCGAAGCAGTCCTGAAGCAGGCCCCCTGCAAGGTGGGCCGGGCGGGTAAGTGGAAGGCAGGGGCATGCTTTCCCTCGGAGACGGAGACGTGGGCCAGCAGCGCCCTGTCCATCCATTGGCCCAGAGCCACTGCCCCCATGGCAGACTCTGGAGACACGAGCCAGGCCATCCATTGTGAGTGTGCTGGGGAGAGGGGCACTGGCTCAGTACCCACCGATGAACTTCATGGCTGCTAGCTTCAGAGTCTTGTGAGGGCTGTCCAGGTAGGTCAGGGCCTCCTTGAGAAATTGCTGGTAGTTACCAAAACTGCTCTCTACCTGGGGAGAAGAAAGAAGAGCTGTGGCCAGACTGGGGCCAACATGGCACTTAGACTGGGACATGGATTGCCTGAGTATCCCCCCCAAAGCACTGAACCCCACCTCTAGTACCTACCAAGGGCCTGAAAGTGAGGAGGGCAGGCACTCCAGGCTGGGCCCAGAGCCCCATGTATATATGACACAAGCTCAGTTCCTTCATTCAGCCTAACTCTGTGGGGAGTCCATGCCAAGGAGCCAGGAGCCCCCCAGTCTGCAGCGCGTTCCACACAGATGGGGTGATGGGATGCAGGGCGTGTCAGTCCATTGTGTGAGGCAGCATCTACAGGACTGGCTGGGGTGGGCTAGCATGTGGGGACATGCGTGGCTCCAGAGGCCGATCCACTAAGAGGAGAGCCAGCCTAGGACAGGGGCTGCCCTGGAGCCCCGAGTGTGAAGCTAGCTTGCAGGGTATGAAACCGCGGGTGTGGGCTTCTGTGACAAGGGCCTCAAAGGCGCATTAGTTTTATAACCAGTTCAGTTTCTCTTCTTCTCTCTCTTCTTAAAAGCTTTTCAGTAATGCTGAGGCTTGAACTCAGGGCCTTGTGCATTCTAGCCAAGCACTCTGCCACTGAGCCATAGCCCTGGCCCTCATCTCACTATCTGTGCCGATTTAATTGGCTTTTTTTTTTTTTTTTTTTTTTTTGCTATCAGCACTACTGAGAATTCCAATGGGTTGATCACTTAGGTATTCAACCCCTAGGGCAGCCTCCCCACACTCCTCATAGATAACCAGGTGAGAGGGAGTCAGGTAGCTTTGTTAGGTGGTTTAGGGTGACTGATCTGCGAAAGTAAAAGCAGAAATGTCCTTAAGTCTGCCCTTGCGATCTCCACTTTATTAGAGACTACTTTACTAGACAAGGTGACCCCTGTTCAAGATCGCACATGTGCACAAGGTGGCGCATGCATCTGGAGTTTGATTACAGTGGCTGGAGGCCCTGGCACACCAATTTTCTCTCTCTCTCTTTACTACTGCTACTAGGGATCAGACAGGGATCTGTCCTTTCCTTATCTCTTGGCTAAAGGAGTTCCCTAGACCTGTTTTTCCATAAACAACCTGAGCCCCTCCTGGGAGGGAGTTTGCCTTTCCTAGAATTTAAATCTGATCCTGACGTTGTGGTTGTTAAGCTCAGCCTCCAAACTTCTTCATGGCTGGCCTGTTCTTGAGCCAGCCCCTAGCCCAGACCTGGATAAGATGAAACATTTTATAAATTTTCCTTCTCACTCTGGTGTATACATTTCTTTGGTTAAAAACAGACAGGAATTCAGGGTTTAGAGGTCAAGAACTTTTCCTGAACCCCAATTCCCTGTTACAGGGCCATCTTTATGTGCTTCTGGGTGGCTGCCAAAACCGAGATACTTGTACCTACTCAAGCTGGGTCCCACCAAAGAGCCCCCCTGACTGGGCCGCCACAGGGGTGTGGCCATGGCCAGTAAGGCACAGCGATTGAGCTCTGCCAGCCTGCCAGGCTCTGTTCCATTCATCTTCAACACAGAAAAACATCTTGGGGGCTGGAGAGATGGCTTGGTGGTTAAGGCGCTTGCCTGGGAAGCCTAAAGACCCATGTTCAACTCCCCTGGTCCCACAGAAGCCAGACACACGAGGTGGCACACGCAGCTGGAATTCAATTACAGTGGCCAGAGGCCCTAGCACACCAGTCCTCTCTCTCTTCCTCTTACTCTTGCTGTCTCTCATTAAAAAGGCCAGTCTGTTGGGCTTGCCTCAAAAAATAAAAATAAAGAAAGAAAAGCATCTTGACGCTTAGCCACCCAAGTTCTCGGGTAAACGCTTCCCTCCTCTCCGTGCACTCAGCTAGTGGACAGAGGTTAGCCACTGCCAAACTCAGGTCCAGCCCGTCGTGGTTCTCTGCTCAAAGCCAGCAGGCCCCCTTCCGGCATTGAGAGTAGAGGAAAGATGCCCCATGGTCTTTGGGCTCCATCTACTTCACTGCCACTTGGTGAACAGAATTTCCCTGGAAGGGGCATCTCCTGGGCAGTTACTTCAGTTCGTTCACCATCTAGTGCAGACATGGCCTAAGCTGTTGCACCGTGCATGGGGCTCCTGTAACCCTCCATTCTCCAGGGTCCTCTCCAGGATTAAATGGTCACCTGCTTGTCTTCACTGCTGCCCTCTATTCTCTAAACGTGTCATCCTGAGTGCCCATGATTGCCAGATGTTTAGCGTCAGGACAGTGGGGAGGCGACAATGGGCATCAGCCCTGTCTCCAGAGGGCCCTGCTTCTGCTGTGACAGCCATCAGCTGGGTCACAAGGCGACATGTGGCATTCCTACATGCAGGGGGTGAGCTGCTGCCGCCCCAGCTGGGAGGTCACCACCCCTGCCGGGCCTCTGCCCCGCCCACCGAGGTCTCTGCAGAGCATGGCCCACACCTGTCCCCATGCCAGTGCTCACAGACAGGTGCCAAGGCACTAGCATACAGCACAGCCAGAGGTGCCAGGGGCAAAGTGGACAGTGGAACCACCAGCTGCAAAGCCGTGTGCTACACGCGTGGTGGCCAGGCTCCGTTGGAGCAAATGAGCAATCCGTGCACAAACATGTTATCATGGGAGACCCTGATTGAATAGCTGAGCACTGCAACTAGCTCCTGAATGACCGAGTCCTTCCCTAGAAGAGGACACTGCCTTCCTCTCTGGCGGCTGGCAGGAAGCCCTCCTGAACTGCTCCTGTGCCTGGGGGCCTGGCCATGTTCACACTTGAACTGCAAGCCGGTCACACACACACTCAGCCTGCTCAGAGTGCCAGGCCACACTGGATAGCCAGTATCCCAGGATGGTTCATGCTATTTCCCCTCATTGCACCTTTTCAGCACTCCATCTTCAAGCAGTATGGTAGTTTGAATAGATGGCCCCCAATGTATTCAGTGTTTTATTAGTCTGTAGTTTGCATCTGCAGCCACCTGGCTGGAGGCAGTGTCACTGGGTGGATCTTAAGGTGTGGTGGTGGGTTTGAGATTTCAGTCTAAAGATATGCAAAGTGTGCCTAGTTGGAGTTTCTGAAGTGTGCTGTGCTGTGTGGCTTTTGGCTGGTGTTTCTGCTCTCTCTGCTTGGTCCTGGGAAAGCAGGCCAGCTTCTTCTGCCATTATGGAACTTCCCCTGGATCTGTAGGCTTCAATAAATATCCCTTCCTCCATAACTGTGCCTGGTCTGGAAGTTCATCTCAGCGAACCTGAAGCTGTCTGTTACAAGCAGCAAATGCAGGAGTCCTGAGGCCCACCACCAAAGGGAGGCAATGTCACCAGCTCAAGGGTCCTGCTTGCTGCAGCAGGACCCATCGAGGACTGAAGACACTGCCCACCTGTGGACATTGGACCTGCTCAAATCTGGGACTGTGGTCCTGGAAGTCTGGCCCCCTGGTAAGGCAGAAGAAGCTGGGGTCAGATGTCAAACTGGCTGCTGGACAGCAGAGGTAGCATTTGCTGCAAGTCCCCCACTTCTGGGCTCAGGAACTTCTAAGGGCCAAGGCTGGGCTCCTTCCACCTCAAATCTGCATTATAACACCAGGGGGCACTGGAGGACCCCAATCGGACCCACTCGGGGCACACAGTGGAGACCCCCTTGGCCTCCTTCCCCAGTGCTCCCTGACACCTGCAAAGCCACCTTTCTTCCTGGATACCAACCTTCCTCGGGGAGGGAGCCCACACCTTACCGTGTAGATAAAAACGTCATTCTCAGCACCCAGTCCATGGCCCCACGCTAGCTTGCCAAACAGCTCCTTCCGGAACTCCCACTTCAGCAAGATGGCACAGCGCAGGAAGGCAAATTTGGCCTTCTAGGGATGCAGAGTAGACAGGTCACCCAAAGGTGTCCCTGCCTCCACCTTTCTTCACTCTCCTCCTGGCCAGACCCCCGAGAGGAAGTTTCCTTCCCAGGACACCTCAGGTTCCAGGCCGTTTACATAAACCATCCCTCAAGGCCGCTTCCACCAAAGGAAAGGCTCTCCCTTCCCCTGAGCCCAGTGTCGGGTTATGGTTTATTAAACCTTCCAGAGAGGCCGGTGGTCCCCTTGGCTGCTTTAACTGCCTCCCCAAAGAACCGGCTTGGGGCACTAGCCTCGTGAGGAGATCCTACTCCTTCTAAGTTTGGGAAAGTGACATGATGGTGGAGACGGGCCGGATCAAATTCTGATGATGAGACAATGGGAGAGGCAGTGCCCAGGGCCAGCAGATGCCAAACCTGGCCTGTGTGTGGCGGTGAGGGAAGGGGGGAGGGGGAGTCCAGACAAGGCCTGCAGGAAGAAGCAGGGCGGTTTCAGGGGGACCAGAGTGCCTTCCAAAGGCAGACCCCACAAAGCCCAAGGCCTTGAGATCAGAGCAGGAGCCGCAGAAGAACCCCCCATTCTGGTATCATTTGCACACAGCACCCTCCCGCGGGTGTGGCACCGGGCAGACAGGATACCAGTGGGTGGCCTTGTGAGACACCATTACACCACCGGAAGGGGAAGTGAGGGGAAGTGAAGGTAGAAGGTTCCTGAGGCCGCATTTGGGTGGTGGACTGGGGGCGGGGTCCAGACCTAGTGGATGGTTCCAAGGACCTGGACCAATGGGGTGAGAGGGAATGGAGACACTAAAGCAAGTGGCCGAATGAACCACACCAGCAGGGCGCTTGGCCTTCATCCCAGCAGCGGAGTGGCCTGAAAGCGCAGGCCCAGCCTCCCGGTCACTCAGGAGGCCTCTCCAGGACGGCAGCCAGGTTTGGTTCTCCAGAGTCCCCCAGCCGTGCTACGCGAGGGTCCCCCCCATCTGCTTCTCCTGGCTGGGGTGCAGCCCACTCACCGTGACCACCTCAGGGCAGGGGTCAGCCATGTGGAAGAACAGGGGCACCACAGCGTTGGATGCCACGGTCTTGAGCTCCTGTCCCAACTTCTTTCCGCCACCGTGGATGACATCCGCAAACAGGAAGATGGCGCCTCCGCGCACCTCCGCCCTCTCCTGGGGGGACGGGCAGGCTTTCTGCTCAGGCCCGCAGTGGGCCGGGCTCCCAGCCGCAGCCCCTGCCCTCCCTCTCTGCGCCTGCCTTGCTCTTGCCCCGCTTCAGGCCTGTGCGGCTCAGGACATCGCCTCTGGCCCTACAGCACCCTGCAGCAGCGGAATCCCTCCACTGCCGCGGCCCTTTCCCGCCGCCACCTTCCCCCTTTCTCCCAGTTTTCCCCACTCTATTTGCCACTGGTGTTATTCCGTAGCCTTCCCCTGATCTGTTCTTCCTGGTTTCTTGCCTCTCAGTTTCTCTGTAGGTTTCTGGGGTGGCAACAACCACACCCCTATTCCCTGGCTGCCAGATCTATCCTGTTGTGTTTTAGCTCCTCTCCTGGGCAAGGCTCCTTCCCTGTGTCCCTGCTTCCCTTTCTGTAATCTGCTGGTAACAACAGTGCCTTCGTCCTTAGGGAGGCAAGGGTTGAGCCCAGCGCCCACAGCAGGGCTTACTAAAACCAGCCTTGCCCTTTCTTTTTTGTTTGTTTCTTTAAAGATTTATTTATTTATTTAAGACAGAAAGGGACAGAGAGAGAGAGAGAGAGAGAGAGAGAGAGAGAGAGAGAGGGAGAATGGGCCTGCCAGGGCCTCTAGCTGCTGCAAATGAACTCCAGACACATGAGCCACCATGGGCATCTGGCTAACATGGGACCTGGAGAATCAAACGGGGTCCTTAGGCTTCACAGTCATGCTAAGCCATCTCTCCAGCCCAGCCTTGTCATTTTTATAGCCCTCACTCCTGAATCTAGCTATGGACCCTGTCCTTGAAAGGCAGAGCCATCCACTGCCCCGAACTGACCACTGACCTCTTGCTTGCTCCCTTGCACTTGCCACCAGCCCACCCTAACTGGCACTTGGCCCCTGATTCTAGCCCACCCCAGTGGCACCTTGCAGAGGTCTTCCTGGCTTGAACCTCTGCCAGTCTCAAGCCTTCCTCACTTGTGACTCCATGAAACCATTTGACCCTGACCTCTGCAGTGCAGAGCACACTCAGTTCTCATTTGTTCTTCCCTACAGCCCAGGAGGCGGGAGGTCTCTACCCAGCACCACAACAAACATTGTCACTTGGAGGGACCTCCCTTCCCTGGTGGGAGTCTTAGAGCCTGGGAGCAGGTGGGGGAACCTCAGGGCACCACAGGACTGGCTCCTGATTGGTGGCAACAGCCTTGCCTGCCCAACCCCATCTCAGGCCAGCTCACGTCCTTGAACAGGCTCAGCAGGTGCTGGGCAATCTTGAGATGGACAAGGCCCAACTTCTTGACCCTCAGGTAGTGCAGGAGGTCGCCGAGGATCTCCATCAGACCCACAAGATCCTGCGACGGCTCAGGCTTCAGAAAGCTGTCAAGGAGCTCCAACAGCTGATTTCGAAGCAGGTACACCTGAGGGCGACACACGGGCTGTATGTGGGACCTCCGGTTAGTGTAGGGAGAAAGCCTGAAAAGGGATGGCCTCTGGCTGCTGGTCACAGTACTAGGGAGGTGCGGGAAAATGTGGCCCCCTAATAAGGTGAAAGGTGCTTGACTCTGACCAGGCCAGAAGGAATAAGACTGAGGAAAGTTGGTGCCACTGCCTGCTTCACCTACAATTCCACTGCACCCCTAACCTACAGACCTGCTTGGCAAAACCCCAACAGTCGCAGAGCCCAAATGCTCTACCGGCACCCTCCTCCCATACACA